>NC_083608.1:1438333-2876666 GCF_029168945.1 Cannabis sativa | reverse complement strand
AGGCTATTACCGAACTCCTCGGGGCTGAACCTCTATAAAATTCTTGTGTCTTTATTTGCTTTATTATATTTCACTCGTATTAAACTACTTGTCGCATACAAATTAGACTCATTGTCGTTGGCTAACAGCAAAGTCAACAGACTTTTTTACTAAAATTGGACAAAAGTCTTTAAATCCAACAATCTCAATTGTTCAGGGGGTATTTTTAACGACCTTAAAAGTTCAGAGAGCATGATTTGATACATGTTAAAGTTCAAGGGTAAAAATTCTAATTAGTTTTTTTTTTTTAATTTAAATAATTTAAAATTTAAAACTAAAATCATTTGAAAATGATATTATTAAAGGTAAAACTTATTTTTATAAAAAGATAAATACTATTTTGGATCTTGTGTTTTGTAAAAGTTACTAATTGGATCTTTTATTTTGTTAAATGACAAAATAGACTCTATATTTTCTAAAATTGTACAAATAGAATCTTTAACTTTTTTTTTATGAAAATAAACCTTAATAATAATTTGATAATAAAACTAGTTACATTTTCTATATCTATTCGTATTAAAAATTGTCTTAAAATTAGTTATATTAAAAAATAAAATTGTTAAAAATTGAGTTAGGTTATTATTATTATTATTATTATTATTATTATTATTATTATTATTATTATTATTATATATTTTTTAAAGACATCCACAATTATTGAAGATGCAATTTTTCACAAAAATAATTAATAAGGTGGTGGAGTGGCACCACCACTTTCATTTATCAAAATTTTGTGATTATTATTTTTGTTTTTAGAAAAAGTTTATATTTTAACTTTCAATGTCTTACCAGACTGAAAAAGACATTTTTTTTAAGAGATAAACATTAACTTGACCTTGTTTTCTCACAAGGTTCCAGATCTTTCCACAACCTTCTTCTCATTCCTTACTCATCGACACTTATATTCCCCTTCAACCCATTCGTTCTTCTTCATCTTCGTGAAGTATTGACAAGTTAATTCTCTTATTCATTTTCTCTCCTTTTCTCCTTTGAAAGTTTAGAGCTTTGTGATCATACCAATGGCTTCAGAAGCTGACGCTTCAGAGTTTTCTTCCTTATTTGAGAGGATGGTGAGGAACAGAGACTTCTCTCTGTTCTTACCTTTCATCTTCGGTCTCCCAAACGGTGTCGTTCAAAACCCAGACTCGCAAGATCAAGATAGAGAAAACGACAGCGTACCAACTTCTGGCGGTGACGGTGACAGAGTCATTCTGATCAATCCCTTCACTCAAGGCATGGTCGTGTTCGACGGGGTTTCGAGTTTCGATTCCCTTCTGCGGGATTTGGGTAACAAGGATGGTCAACCACCGGCTTCCAAGGCGTCCATAGAGGCTATGGCAAGTGTTGTGATTTCTGATGATGATGATGATGATGGTGAGACTGGGGAGTGTGTGATTTGCTTGGATGAATTTCAAGCTGGTGGGGTTGCTAAAGAGATGCCATGTAAGCATAGGTTTCATGGGGATTGTATAGGAAAGTGGTTGAAGCTTCATGGGTCTTGCCCTGTCTGCAGGTTTAAGATGCCTGAGGAGCAAGAAGATATGCGGAAGAAGAGAGATCAGGAAGAAGAAGAAGAAGAAGGTGGTAGCAGAGATGGGAGAAGGAGAGAGATTTGGATTAGTTTCTCTATCAGAAGTAGGAGTAGTGAAAATTCTTCAAATCAAACACCTTCAAACGATTCTGATGTTGAGGGTTCTGATGCATCCTCAAATCCAGTAGTTGATCATGAATGAAACTCATGGTTAAAGAAATTTTTTGTGAAAAAAATTATTCATTTTTTTCTTCCGTTGTACAGTGGAAACATTTTTTCAGTGTTAAGTTTAGTTTGAATTGAATGATGTTAATTTGTTTATTTGTTTATTCCCCTAGGATTTTTTTTTTTATTATTTTTTATCAGAATTTGCTGTAAGTTTAAAGGTTGATTTAAGTTGAAAAGCAGATACTTACTATATTGTATTTGTATCAAAGATTGGACTATAATATTACATGTAGATTTATAATACATAGAAAGCTCGAAGGCTTTTGTTGGAATCTATTAAACTATTTCATCTGTTTTGTTGGCCGGAATTTGCAGAACTTGTTCTTTCCTGAATAATCTTTTTTCCTTGGTACCTTCCAAGCATTAAGAGGGTGGCCATTGGATTTGTCCCTGGTGATTCCGATAAAGTTGAGCCGTCCACCACTCTCAATCCTTCGACACCGTATACCCTGTAATCCTTATCAACCACAGATCCCACTAAACAACCTCCATGGTAATGGTAAAATGTCCTCACATTCTTCTTGCAGAACTTTTTCAGTTCATCTTCAGAAGTCATAGCCAGCACATGGTTATTGTGTTTCTCCGTACCCAAATACCAAGCAATTGACTGAGAACTCTCAACTTTTTGCAGCAGCTTGGCCATTCTTATACACCCTTTTGAGTCTTCTTCTTTGTCTAGATAGTTGAATTTGACTGATGGGTTATTTCTTGGGTCTGTATTAGTTAATTCTAACTTCCCTTCTGATGCTGTAAATGAAAGCTTAGTAGCTATTGGAATTCTGGTTTGGTTGAAACTTAAGGGTAGGACTAGTGACTGGATTATAGTTTTGAAGTTATCTGTGATGCCCACAACTTGAGGTGGATCTGGTAATCGTTTTTGGGGCTTGGAGTCCACGTAAACGGCCAGTCCAGGGCTGTCTTTCATTCCATGCCCAACTCTCTTCAAGTCAGTCACCAATGGAAGGTTGAAACTCTTTAGGTGTTTATAAGAACCTATGCCACTCAACATTAAAATTTGAGGGCTGCCTAGTGCCCCAGCTGCTAATATAACATCTCCCAATGAGCTGGAATCATTTGGTTGGTTGAGATAAACTCTATGAATTTTGTGTGAGCTTCCATCACTCTTGATGAACCTGATTCCCAGAGCTATTTTCTCTTCTGTTTTACCTGCAAATTTGGACTTATTAATACAAACTCCAAACAAATAAAACTGAACAACAATGCTAAAACAGTCAAAAAAAGAAAAAAATGTTAGAACAATAAGTTAATAAAACGATGGTAAATTTCAGAACAAAGAGAAAAAATGACGAAATAATGGGCTCAATTTATACTCTGCCAATTAACCTCCAATAAGTTTTCCTAAAATCTTTCACTATGAAAGTCACCATCACAAGCACCAACGAATGCTTTGATTGCACCAGAAACACTACAGAACACTCCACTCTTTAACAAGTTTCACGCAAACCTCTCCAGAACCCTTTCTTGGAGTCAGCATTATATTGACTCTTGTCTCACAAAGATCTCAAACCGTTCTTGTGTTTCTCTCTCTTCAGAAGTCTTTCTCTCTCACACAGTTAAGCAATTTCTATTTATAACACCATTACGAGAGCCAAGAGGAGTAACTACTTAACTTTCTAACTACTGGAAGACCAAACTTATAGGTGGATTTATATAAAACAACCTGGAAATTTGGATTTAAGAAAATAAAAAAAACATATAAAAGATTTTTTAAGTTAACCAATATATCACCACTTACTATTATTTCCAAAGAATACATCCATTACTGTGGCATTTAAAAGAACTGTTATATTTTTTGAATTGCCTGCCATTAGAAGATCAGCTGAGGTGTGTCTCCTTCCACATTGATCAAAAATGCTCCCACCAACCTTTGTACCTTCAATATGTTCAAGACTATATCCATTATATGGTAAAATCCCAGTTTCGAGGAAGCTAAATTCAGCCACTGTCTGCCATGGAGTCAACTCGGGTTTAAAAACTACTTTTGATTCGATCCATTCATAAGCATCTTTCACCATCTCCTCATTCCAACCAGCCTGTTTGACAAAATCTCCACTTGCTCTACTGTAAAACCCACCATTTAAAGCAGAAGAACCTCCTAAAACTCTACCTCGGAGATTTGGAACACCATCCTCCGAGATAAAGCTTTGAGCCACTGACGAGTTTTCGTCGTTTTGGATTAAGGATAATCCATAGAACCTCTTGTCCATTATCAAAGGATTTCCGTACGGGGAACCACCTCGTTCCACCAAAAGCACAGAAAATCTCTCAGACAAGGTTGCAGCCAAGGGACAACCAGTGGTACCTCCTCCAACTATTATATAATCAAAGGATTTGCCAGAGATTTCATTGACATTTGAAGTCATATGGGGTAGCCTTTTCTCTACAAAACAAAATATGAAAATATCATTATTCTGGAAGACTTCATGATTTCTAAGCCGTTATAGTTTTGTTATGACAGAGAAGACACTACAAAGTGGCATACCTTGAGTGGGTGTAGTAGAACATGCAGGCATGGTTTGACGAGGAATGGGAAAACAAAGAGACCAACGAATTAGGAAGAAAAATACAGCAATTTTATTGCCACTAATGACTAAAGAATTCCACATGTTTTGTGTCATTTTGAGAAGTGTGGTTTGACATTAAACGAGGGACAAATATATTGCACTTGCAAGCTAGTTGGTGCATGGGTATAATCATTTGGAGTCTCTTAGTGCTAGGTGTTTCAGGTTGATTGCAATTTCTTTACATAAATATACTATAGAATATAGATTTCCTCGTGGTTTAGCTAATTATAGATACTTGGTTATTACGATGTCTACCTAACAATTTTTTTAGGGTTTTTGAAATTATGTGTACCTAATAATTGTGGTATATACTAATTGAGAATGATGAAAGTTTAGCACTCCTACTGCAACACAACATACTTTCTTCATAGCTTATTGACGACAGAAGCAGAATGGTCCTAGGACATGATTAAATCTACTTAAGCAATCTGAACAACTTTTCTATTTTATCCTTTAAAATATATTACTATTTTTTTTTTTAATTTTACAACACACTTTTATATTATAGCATACTAAAATTCTATTTTTTTTTTAAATTTTATTATATTTTATTCATTTCAAATGTATATTTACTCAGAATAATTAATAAAATATATTTAGAGCAATAAATAGTATTTTATAATTATTAAATATAGAATACGAATAGTATAGTTAAAGAAATTTTAAAATAAAAAACTTTAGAGCATCTACTGTAGTGTGATTTAGTACTTTTTTTAAAAATTTTAAAATTTCTCTATTTTAGAAAAGTTGTTGAGAGTGCTCTCTACTCCTTCTTATAAAATACATTATCAAAATTTTAATTTTTTAATTTACAACACACTTTTACATTACACTATATACCAGCTTCTTTATATTTTTTTTTTTCTATATCATTAAATTAATATTATTTTTATTTTCTACACTATTAAACTACTAATTTTTGAACATATATACAATATACATAAAAAAAATATTATTTACATATTATTAAAATAAATTTACACAATGCACTATTCATTCTTTACATGTAGAGAAAATTGCATTAATATGAGTGCATCTCTATTATACATATATGATTTCAAGGAGCTCATGAAAGCTTTTTTTTTTTTTTTTTTATATCACAATTAACTAAAAAATTTAGAGAATCTCTATTATAAAGAGATTGTTGTGAGTGCTCAACTTCTCTAAAATAGAAAAGCTTTAAAAGATTTAAAGAACCGTACTAAAAATACGCTACAACATATGCTTTAAACTTCTTTATTTTAAGGTTTCTTTAAAAATACTATTCATGCTCTACATTTATAAAATACTATTCATTGCTTATATTTATTAATTATTTTGGGTTTTTGTTATCCAAGTTTTCTTTGGCAGACACGTGGGACGATCAAAGTGGGGACACGACTTCTATGTAGGGCGTCAGAGAAGATTAGGAGAAATAACTCTCAGACCCGAAAGGCAGTAAGAGGTAATAGCTTCCGAGAGCTGCCTCCTTCATCGAGAAACTCGAATAGTGATACAAGTTCTGGAGACCTTGGACACATTAGTTCGTTGCCGAATGGTGCTCCAAAAACGGTTATGCCTTTTTCTGACACATGAACATTACCATGGCTCTGAGGCCAGTTGTTGGGAATATTTTACCAGGATCTAAATTTACTAACAAGTATGTTGATTAACATCCTAAATATGAATTCCCTAAAATAATGAAATAAACACATAAGGGTTTAAGAAAACCTTATATTGATTAAAGTGGAATACAATGACTCCTTCCGTTCAAGATCTCTAACCTTTGATTCCTTTCTGTAGCAGAGAATTATCAAGATCTGAATCTGGATCTCTTTCTCTCCTTCGAGTTTGGTTACCACCGTCTTACTCACTATGATTGAGTACTTGACTTGCTATGTGTGGGCATAACACTCACTCACTAAAGGTTCAAATAAGTGAAGAACAATGAAGGAGGTGAGAAATCTCTGTAGAGAAACTCTCTCATCAGGTTTGGTTGAATAGTCAAGTTGACATTAATTGGATGAGTGAGAGTATCATGTTCCTTTTATAGTGTTTCAACTAGGGCTTAGGGTTGAATTATATGGATTAAAAAAAGAATAAAATATTGGGCAAAAATCAACCTTGGCCGTACAAGATAGTGGACCTCTTTCTAGTTAGATTTTTGCCACTTTATTTCAACCACTTATTCTTCTTTTCAATAATACCATATTTTCCAATTCAAACCTATAAATGCCAAAATTATTTATTTAATAATTATAATTAATTACTAAATAAAATTGTCATTTATATAATTTATTAATTAGACCATGCAAAGTCTCTTAATTAATAAATTGACCTTAAAACCTATTTTCTTCACAATTAAGCCCTTGCTTAATGAAAATTCATAAATAAGACATAGTCTAATTTTAGAATTATAATTGATTAACTAAAATCAATTAACTAAGTCTCCAAGCAGTATTATCTCAACTAGTGAGGGGACCATGGGCCTATATAACCGAGCTTTCAATAAGTAGATCTAGAATTCACCAAGTAAATTCTTAACTTATTAACTCCTCATTGAACCACTATAGAACTTGGAATTGAATACACTCTCAGTGATATAGAACGCTCTATATGTACCACGATATAGATACGTTATGATTATCCATTGTTACAATCCTAATAGTCAAGGATCCTTTATAGATGATCTACACTGAATAGGGACAAATTTACCTTTCTACCCTTCAATGTATTTTATCCTTAAAACACTTAGCTACCTATAAATGATATTTTGATAAACTAATATAATAACTGAAATGAGCTCTCAATCCTTTTTCTCTGTTCAGCCAAGCTCGAAGGAAATCATCATTTTACTTCTATGTCTAGATAGAAGATATAGATTTTATATCTATGATTACCGCTCCCACTCAATTGTACTATCATGTTCCCAAAATGTACGTATCACCCAGACAAAAAGGTAGGCTTAACTAACAAATCAAAGAACACAAATAACACTCTTGAGATCGAACCTAATCATGTCAGGATTAAGATCCATAGACCTAAGATCAACCATTGATATTGACTTAAAAAGATATAACAGTAAGTTTACGATATCTTATCTAAGATCAATACCCAAGTATACTCCATACATTCGATACTGGTAAACTTTTCCAATGCCCTGGAAAGGACATAACACTTATCCGTGGTGTAAGTATACCTATTGCAGATTATCATGCCAGTCTAAATCCAGTGAACTGACAAATAATGGGAATTGAAGTTTACATATAATCATGATTATATTCTACTGTGCTGATGACACTATTATCATGAACAAATAAATATGTTCTGGACTTAATAGAATTTATACATTAAACATAATCATGAAATAAATCATGTGAACCATGCAACATAAAATTATGATTTCTAATCTTTATTAATTAGTCAATCTGATTGTATTGAAATGAGTTTTATTTAGGGCACAAAACACAACAGGTACCTCTCGTGTGGCCGACGCACATGTGGCAGATGGTAGAGAAGATGTAGCTGTTATTGAGAACCTAGAGAAGGGCACTCCTAGTGGAAATCCAAAAGCAAACAACGAGAACGTTGGAGAAGGTCATGGGGATGATCAGTATGCTGAGACTTATGAAGAGGATGACGATAGCGACTACTATAAAGATGGATACGATAAGGATGGTCTATATTACGAGCATGATCCTAGTTTGATGCGGGTAACTAAAGAGCTTACAGCCGCACCAGAGGCCCTAGCAAATGAACAAATGCTCACAGCTAAGATGAAAAAGACCATGAAGCAGCTATAAATTTAGTTTAATGGCTTGACAGGAATAGACGAAAAATTTTCTATAGAAGAAATAGCTAAATAATGAGCCTAGGCGCAAACTAACGTAGAAATCTAGAATCCTTGTACGGATAAGGGTAAAAGCAAAGTAGGCCAACCCTCACGCATAATCGCTCCTAAACCTTGCCAGAAAAATACGCCTTCAGTTGGATAACCCTGGAGAACGTAGAAGGCCATCAGCGCCTTTGGGCCTGGACGCCCTTTTGACCCTTGAAATAGGGTTGCACTGAAAGGACTGGCGACGGAGGTCCCTTGGCCTAAGAGACAAGTGGATCCCCCTAGCGATTCAGTTAATCAAGACGAGAGGACTACTGTTAGTTATTCTGGAGATAGTTGGTCCACGCCAGATTTGCGGTAGCAGTTAGACGCGAAGTATGAAAGGTACAAGAGCGAGAGGGTGAGGCCACGACGGGGTGATCTAAGAAATCATCTGTGTGATAAACTGTGGGGGTGCGACCTCCCAAGAAGTGACGTAAAAAGGCTGGAAGAGGAAATTGCTACACTAACAAAGTTGGAAAAAAAGCAAATTGGAGCGTTATCAGATTCTGAGGATGAAGATCCGGACCCTGTGTCAAAAGAATCGTGGAAACTCCTCTTCCCAAAAACTTCAAGATGTTGCACATCGAATTGTATGAGGGAACCGATCCGTGAACACACTTAGCTAAATACAACAAGATGATGCAAGTCGCTCGCGTTAGTGAAGATGCTAAGTGCCTATGCTTATCTTTGAGTTTAACCAAGTCTGCGGAGGACTGGTAGAAGCGGCTAGCTATGGGATCAATTGACAGCTGGAAAGACTTACAGTCTAATTCTGCAAGCAATTTATTATCGCAGGCGAGAAAGACATGGGAGTTGGGTTCCTTAACCAATGTCAAGCACCAGTCTAATGAAAGTTTGAAAGCTTTCACTCAAAGGATGATGGAGGCTGCAGCCAAGACCAAGGTCAGTGATGACTTGAAGCTAATGTTGGGTTTTGTGCCCTAAATAAAACCCATTTTAGTATAATCAGATTTACTAATTAAGAACGATCAGAAATAACATTTTATGTTGCATGGTTTACATGATTATATTTAATGTATAAATTCTTTTAGGTCCAGAATATATGTATTTATTAATGATTATAGTGTTGTCAGCACAGTAGAATATAATCTTTATTATATGTTCGAAAGTTTCATTCCCTGATTTGTCAGTTCACTGGATTTAGACTGGCATGATAATCAGCGATAGGTATGCTTACACCTTGGATAAGTGTTATGTCCTTTCCAGGGTATTGGCAAAGTATACCAGTATCAGATGTATGGAGTATACATTGGAAGGGACCGATACTGAACTTTGATTAGATATGTTAAATTTACCGTAATATCTATTCGATTCAATATCACCTAGTTGATCCTAGATAAAATGATCTTAATCCTGATATGGTTAGGTTCGATCTCAAGAGTATTATACATGTTCTTTGATTTGTTTGTTAAGTCTACTTTTGGGTCAGGGTGATACATACATTTTGGGAACATGATAGTGCAATTGAGTGGGAGTGCTAAACATAGATATGGAATCTATAGCTTCTATAGGTATTTAGAAGTAAAACGATGATTTCCTTCGAGCTTGCTAAATAGAGATAAATGATAGAACGTTCATTTTAGTGACTATATTATTTCACTAAAATATCATTTATAGGTGGCAAGTATTTTAAGGATAAAATACATTGAAAGGGTGTAACGGTAATTTAATCCCTATAACAATGGATAATTTATAGCGTATCTATATCATGGAACATATAGAGCGTTCTATATGACTGAGAGTGAGATTCCAAGTTCTATGCGTGGATGCAACAAGGAATTAATAAGTTAGTGTATTTACTTGGTAAATTCTTGATCGACTTATTAGAAGCTCGGTTATATAGGCCCATGGTCACCATACTAGTTGAGACCATACTGCTTGTAAGACTCAGTTAATTGATTTTAATTAATCAATTACAATTCTAAAATTAGACTATGTCTAGTTTATGAATTTTCACTAAGCAAGGGAAAATTTGTGAAGAAAAGAGATTCTAGGTATTATTTATTAATTGAAAGACTTTATTAAGTGTAATTAATAAATTTATTAAATGAGCATATTATTTAATAATTAATTTTTAGTTATTAAATAATTGGAATTGACATTTAAATGTTTAAATTGAAAAATTGACATTTTTGAGAAAATGGGATAGAAAAATGACAAAATGGTAAAATTGTAAAGTGGGCCCATTATCCAATCCTAGGGCCGACCACACTAGTGTATTTTACCATTTATTTTTCTATTATTTTAATGCTAATTAAATCTAACCTAAACCTAGGTGGTTACCTATAAATAGGTAGTGATGGCTTCAGGAAAAAGATGATGCATTGCATTCCTTCAGAGAAAAATTCTAAGCCTTCTACCTATACCCTAGCCGCCACACTCATTCCCTCTCTTTTCTTCTTCATATTATTCAGCCTTTAGTGATTGAGTGAGTGCCCACACACATCAAGTGATATCTCAATCATATTGCGAAAGATTGTGAAGAATCCAATCAACAAGAAGAAGAATCAGGCTCAAGGAAGGAGAGAAAGAGATCCAGGTTCAGATCTTGATAATGCTCTGCTACAGAAAGGAATGAAGGGCTAGAGATCTGAATGGAAGGAGTCATTATATTCTGCTGCACCCAATGTAAGGTTTCCTAAACTTTATATGTGTTTATTTCATTATTTTAGAAATTCATATTAGGATGTTAATGAAACATACTTGGTAGTAAATCTAGATCCTGGTAAAATATTTTCCACAGCTAATGGCTCTCTAATCGGGATTGGCTGTAGGTTCCTTGCTATAGGGGGAGATGAAAAGAAAAAGGTCCAAAACGCTAAGTGAGTTTATATCCAAAGCACAAGGCATAATTAACCTTGAAGATGCCTACAACCAAGCATTTGAAGTCCGTCCGGCGCCAGTGCCCACAACAGCCACTCCGAGTTTTGCCTCCCAGACTCCTACTCCATATTTGTCTCTTCCCAGGTCTCAGTTCTCCCCAACCGTTTATGGACCCACTGTGTCTGGTCTTGCCCCAACGTAGACCCACCTCTCTAGGTACGGGACAGCTCAGACTGACACTACTACAATATAGCCTTTTAGTGACACGCACAAAAGTATGGGTCACTAAAAAGTTGAGAGTAATTTTTAGTGACATGCACAATTAGACTCTAAATATTTGAGATTAGTCTCTTATAATGTGAGTCACTAAAAATATCGAGTGTCACTATAGAGTAAAACCCGAAATTATTTAATTTTTATTATTTTAAAAAAGATTAATCTATAGTGACATGTCAAACGTGACTGGGTAAATATTTCCCAACGCACTTGGCGTGTCACTATATCATAAATTTAAATTTTTTTAATAAAAAGTATAAATATTATTAATATGTAAATAAAAAAATTAAGTAAATATTTAAATTAAAAATAAGGTACAGTTTCTTTCTTTAAAAAAAAAAAAGCAACAAAATAAAAAGAAAAAAATAAAAAAAGGCAGTATATACTGCTTCTCTCTCTCTCCCTCTTTAATATAAAAAAACTCTAATATCAGCTCATTCATGCCTCCCTCATTCTCATTAACGCCTCCCTCCTTCACGCCTCCCTCTCTCTTTCTTTCTGTCAATCGAGGTTGTGCCTCTTTCTTTCTCTCAATCGGAGCTACTTCTCTTCTTCTCCGGCGACCTCAGCCAACCTCCGATGAACGTGCAACCTAAACCCCATTTTATCTCTACCTCGGCTTCTCCGCCTACCACGACAGCGGTTCAACCTCTGCCTCGAGTTCTCTCCACCTCGTCTTCTCTTCACCTCCCCTAGTCGTGGGTGCTAGTATATGGCTTTTTATTTTTCCCTTTTCTTTATTTGTGTTTCTCTGTCTCTCTCTCTCTTATGCAGGTGGCTGTGTTCGAAGGCTTGAAGCTCGAGCAGATGTTGCCCGTCTGTGTTCGAAGTCTTGGTGGCTGACGGGATGCTGAGTTCGTGATTTAAGTGGGATGGGGTTTAGTGTTCGACGGGCATAGGAAATGTGAAACATTTATCTGAATTTTTTTTTATAAGTTTGAACTATTCTGATTTGATGATTGTATTAATTGTTCAGTAGTTTATTATGTGATTAAATTGAATGTTTTAGTTCAATTTTTCTTAATGTATTTTTTGGGTTTTGTAAATGCTTCTCTGTAAAATTTTTTATTACAAATTAAGTTTTAGAAAAATAAATGAATGCATAAAATTAACAATCTTTATATCTTGTTATTATTGTTATATTATCAAAAATACATTAATAACTATTATTTTACTAGCTAAATTTAATATTTATAACTAATAATAATAATATAACATTATTAATATATTTGTAACTTAAATAAAAATTATACCTATTTAAATTTTTAATAAAAATTTGTATTAAATCAAATTAAATATTATTTTTTTTAAAAAAAAATATTTAATATAGTGGCACTTTTTGTGTGTCACTATATCTTTAAAAATATTAATAAAAAGAAAAAAAAAGATATAGCGACACTTCATGTGTGTTGCTGATATATGCCTATAGTGACACACAGAAAATGAATGTAAAAGGTTTCAATGACACGTGTGAAGTGTCACTAAAAATTGTCTTTCCAGTCATCCTCATTAGTGACGCGCGTTGAAGTGCCACTATATACTTTTAGAGTTACTTAATGTGTGTCACTAAAATTTGATTTTCTAGTAGTGTGGGTGCTGTGCGGTCCCTGGACAATCCAAATTCGAGGTCCTAGATTCTAGTGCGGGGCATTCACAAGGAAATAGGGGAGGAAAAAGCCACAGTCAAAATGATTCGGTGAAGAAACCAAGGAAAGATTATGACCCAAAGTACACCAAATATACAAGTTTAATAAACATTGGAGAGAATGTCTATAAAGCGATATGAAATATGGTCCATTATCGAAAGCCCCCGTGCATGTCAAATGATGGAAGGAACAGATGAGACCAAAGCAAGCAATGTGAGTATCATGGGGAAAAGGGGCACACTATGAATGAGTGTGAATATCTGAACGACGAGATTGAGATGTTGGTTCGAGCCGGACATTAGGGGCAATGGTTCTGGATTCCAATCATTTATCCCAAACATGGGGTAGTCTAGGGATATATGATGCTTCCCGAACAGCAGGGTGCTATAAATCCCCCATAGGGGGTTGCACGCCCTCAAGCTCCTAGAATGTCTCTACCTGCTCTTTCCACTCCGCTAGCTACAACTGGGGTGGCCTTTCTGGCTCTTGGACTAGGAACCCCATATCCTCTCGGAATAGCTCCACCACCTGTGGACGGGCATGTTGCAACAATATCCGGTGGACCCCATCTCGCCGAGAGTACCCGTAATGTATCGAAGAGGTACTTAAAGGTTCTAAGAGTGGATTCAACGAAGAATTAATAAGTAGGAATTTACTTAGTAAATTCGGTTCACTTATTGGAAGCTCAGCATATAGATCCATGGTCCCCATTCTAGTTGAGAACATACTGCTTGTAAGACTCAATAATTGATTTGTGATTAATTAATTATAATTCTAAAGTTAGACTATGTCTAATTTGTGAATTTTCACTAAGGAGGGGCGAAATTGTAAAGAAAAGAGATTCTAGGTTTATTTACTTATTAATAGACTTTATATGTCTAATTAATAATTAAATTAAATAACAATATTATTTAATAATCTATTTTAGTTATTAAATAATTAGTTTTGGCATTTAAAAGGTTAGAATTGGAAAATAGGCGTTTTTGAGAAAATAGAAATAAAATTTGTGAAAACTGCAAAACCAAGTGGAGCCCATTACACACACCATGGCCGGCCACTTAAAGTGGATTTTCAAATTGATATTTTCATTATTTTAAGGCCAAATAATTCCTAACCTAAACCTAGTAGTTGCCTATAAATAGAAAGTGATGGCTCGGTCAAACATAACTTTGAATAAGCTTTTCTGTCAGAAAATTTTCTCCTCAGAAAAACTGAGCCTTCCCTTTCTCTTCTTTGGCCGAAATCATTCTCTCTCTTTTTTTCTTCATAAATTTCGAACCTTAGTGATAGAGTAAGTGCCCACACACAGCAAGTGGTAACTCAATCATAGATTGGAAGACTGTGAAGGATCACACACAAAGAGAAGGACATTCGGGCTCAGATCTTGATAATACTCTGCGACAGAAAGGATACAAGGGTTAGAGATCTGAGTGGAAGGAGACATTAATTCCGCTGCATCAATGTAAGGTTTTCTTAACTTTATATGTGTTTATTTTATCATTTTAGAAAGTTCATATTTAGGGTGTTAAACAACATACTTTTGAGTAGATCTAAGATTCTGGTAAAATAAATTCCAACAACTGGCCTCAGACTCATGGTAATTGATTTGCCTGAAAGAAATTTGGACTTTAAAACGATTGTTTGTTATTTGGATGGTTTCATGTTGTATTGAGTGTTATTTGATTATTGATTGATGTTTGTGAATTTTTGTAAAAAATAATTGAAATTTTGTTTCTAGAATTATTTTTATTGGATAGTATGGAAAATATTAAGCAATTGACTTTTTTACAGAACTTAATTTCGATTTAATTTGAATTAGTTATGATTTTTTGAAGTTTCGGAAAAAATCAGGGTCGTGCAATAGGGCCACGCGCGCGGACAGCACGCATTCAGACAAGCTGCTCGACGAGCACCTGTCTGAAGCCCCATCCACGCGCGGAAATCATGCAGGTTTCCCCCTGCGCCGTGATTCCTCACCCATGCAGCCCTTTGAGCGCTCGCGGACAGTATGCTGAGCATACTGTCCGTACAGCTCGCATTTTTTTTCGTTTTTCTTCGATTTTTCATGCTTTTTCATGGATTTTACTTCCGATTTTTTGTGTAGTTTTGTGTTTAGACATTTACTATTCCTATTTCAATTCTAAATATCATAATTAAATTAATTAATATTTTTTTTAATTTAATTCATGATATTAGTATAATTTGAATTTGAAAATAGTAAATATCTATCTTTTTGCTTAATTATCTATCTTATTTTTAAATTTGATTATATCTTATCTTATTTATAAATTTAAGGTCAGATATTAAATTTTTTAATATAAATATTTTTTTAAATAATTTGACCTTATTTAAATTTAAAACAAGATAACTATAATCATGATATTTTAAATAGATGTAAGATATTTTTCTAACTTTTAAATTTTGTTATTTTATTTATTTAAATTAAATTATAAAATCTGAAAAAGATATTTATTTATCTTTTCTATTTTTTTTATTTAATTTTTATTTATAAAATAACATTTAATTTTTAAAAGTAGTTAGCAAATTTTGAAATGATATTTAGGTTAGCTGAAACTTAATTTGTCAAAATTATAGGTTTAATTTTAAATTTTTTTTATTATTAATTTCAAAATATTATATATATATATTTTATTTAAATTTTTTTTCGAAATTAAATTTTTTATTATTTTATAATTTTTCGAAATTTAATTATTTAAAATTAAATAAATCCTACATCCAACTATCCAGCTAACCTTGTTGCAGGAGTGTATTTTAGCTTGTTTGTAAGTTTTTTAAAACCTATTATTACTTGATTGCAAATAGCCATGGTTAACTTGTTGACAGATCCAATGATCTGATTTTAACTCACGGCTCCCTTGGCCAAGTAAATAATTTGTAACAGGTAAAATTTACAATCTTCTTTCATCTGTGTATGACCTAGCAACATGATATGATCCATCTAAATGTGTGCCTGTGTGAGCCTATATGTTTATTTTATTATATAGATGCATATAGATTGTTGCTAAATAAAATGTTACACCATGATAGATTTATTTAGGTCCATTTAGTTTTTTGGACCTATTCAATTAATAACAGTTATTTATTTTAAGGTTAAATTCCTCTCTTTTGGGCCTTGTGTGAGAGTTGGGAGCCATAGAAGTGGGTAAGACATACGGAACCCAGCACCCCCTCACATGAACTACCCCAATTGTGAAGGCCCATTTGCCTGATTTGAATAACTATGCTAGGTTAATTAAATTAGTTTAACCTAATAAAATTGAATTAGCAACATAATTAACTTTTAAAATATATGAAATTTATTTTCATTTTAATATTTGAAAGTTAATTTTAAGAAAAACACTTTAAGTTTTAGATATTTTTTCTAGACAAACTATTTGTATTTTTCTTGTATTTAATTAAATAAAGAATTTTAACTAACTAGATTCTTTCTGGAGCTTATTTAATTAAATATTCCTATTTAAGTTATAAATTAGTTATTTTAACTAATTTTTCATATCTAACTTAAATTTGAATATTTTATTTAAATTTAAAATTAAGTTGAGGAATTCTATGTTGGAAATTATTTTACCAGGATCTTAGATCTACTCACAAGTATGTTGATTAACACCCTAAATATGAACTTTCTAAAACGATGAAATAAACACATATAAAGTTTAGGAAACCTTACATTGGGTGCAGCGGAATTAAATGACTCCTTCCGTACAGATATCTAGCCCTTGATTCCAAACTGTAGCAGAGCATTATAAATATCTGAGCCTGGATCTCTTTCTCTGATTCTTTAGTGCTGAAACTCCTTCTTGGTGAAAGTCTTTCTTCAAGATCTTCCTCACTATGATTGAGGTATCACTTGCTGTGTGTGGGCACTACTCTCACACTAAGAATTTTGAAATTGAAGAGGGAAGGAAGAGAGCAAGGTGGCGGCTAAAGATAGGGAGAGAGAGAGGCTCAGTTTTTCTGAATGAAAAGTCAGAAGGAAAGTTAAGTTTTTAATTTCCTGAAGCCTTCACTATCTATTTATAGCATTCCACTAGGGTTAGGTTTGAATTATTTGGCATTAAAATAATGAAAATATCAGAGGGAAAACCCTACAAAAGTGGCCGGCCCTATACATGTGGATTTGGGCCTCACTTTTTGCAATTTTGTAGTTTTATCTTTTCTACATCTGATTTTCTCAAAAATGCCAGTTTTCAAATTCAACCATTTAAATGCCAATTCTAACTATTTAATAACCATAAATAATTATTAAATAATATTGTCATTTATCATATTTATTAATTGAACCATACAAAGTATCATAATTAACAAATATGCCCCTAAAACTCTTTCTTTACAATTTCGCCCTTACTTAGTGAAAAATTCACAAATAGACATAGTCTAATTTGAGAATTATAATTGATTAATCAAAACCAATTATATGAGTCTTACAAGCAATATTATCTCAACTAGTGTGGGGACCATGGGTCTATATAACCGAGCTTCCAATAAGCAGATCAAGAATTTATAACCTAAATTCACTGACTTATTAATTCTTCGTTGAATCCACGCATAGAACTTAGAATTGCACTCTCAGTATATAGAATGCTCTATATGTTCCACCATATAGACACATCATTAGTTATCCATTGTTATAATCCTAATTTGATCAATGATCCTCTATATGAATGATCTACACTGTAAAGGGATTAGATTACCGTTACACCCTACAATGTATTTAATCCTTA
The DNA here is from genome assembly GCF_029168945.1 of Cannabis sativa. Classification (NCBI taxonomy): domain Eukaryota; kingdom Viridiplantae; phylum Streptophyta; class Magnoliopsida; order Rosales; family Cannabaceae; genus Cannabis; species Cannabis sativa. Next base: position 2,858,916 of record NC_083608.1, on the reverse strand, counting down.
AAATACTTAACCCCGTATAAATGATATTTCAGCTTATGTGAAATGAGATCTCCACCATTTATTTTCGTTTGGTCAAGCTCGAACGACATCATCCTTTATTTTACCAGGATCTTAGATCTACTCACAAGTATGTTTATTAACATCCTAAATAAGAACTTTCTAAAACGATGAAATTAAACACATATAAAGTTAAGAAACCTTACATTGGGTGAAACGGAATCAAATGACTCCTTCTGTTCAGATCTCTAATCCTTGTATCCTTTCTGTAGCAGAGTATTATCAAGATCTGAACCTGGATCTCTTTCTCTGAATCCTTGATGCTGAAACTCCTATGCTGATGATCTTTCTTCACGATCTTCCTCACTATGATTGAGGTATTGCTTGCTGTGTGTGGGCACTACTCTAATCACTAAGGTAGGTTCGAAATTCTAAAGAAGAAGCGAGAGAGAGAGTGGCGGCCAAGGAATAGAGAGAAGGCTCAGGTTTTTCTGATTCAGAAAGTGTAATTTTCCTGAAGCCTTCACTATCTATTTATAGCATTCCACTAGGGTTAGGTTTGAATTATTTGGCATTAAAATAATGAAAATATCAGCTTAAAAAGCCTACAAAAGTGGCCGGCCATGGCTTAGTTGATTTGGGCCTTGCTTTTTATAATTTTGCAATTTTCTCAAAAATCCCAATTTCTTAATTCAACCATTTAAATGCCAATTCTAACTATTTAATAACTATAAATAATTATTAAATAATATTGTCATTTATCATATTTATTAATTGAACCATACAAAGTATCATAATTAACAAATATGCCCCTAATAACTCTTTCTTTACAATTTCACCCTTACTTAGTGAAAATTTCACAAATAGACATAGTCTAATTTGAGAATTATAATTGATTAATCAAAACCAATTACATGAGTCTTACAAACAATATTATCTCAACTAGTGCGGAGACCATGGGTCTATATAACCGAGCTTCCAATAAGTAGATCAAGAATTTAGCACTAAAATTCACTAACTTATTAATTCTTCGTTGAATCCACGCATAGAACTTAGAATTGCACTCTCAGTATACAGAATGCTCTATATGTTCCACCATATAGACGCATCATTAGTTATCCATTGTTATAATCCTAATTTGATCAATGATCCTCTATATGAATGATCTACACTGTAAAGGGATTAGATTACCGTAACACCCTACTATGTATTTTATCCTTAAAACACTTGACCCCGTATAAATGTTATTCAGCTTATGTGAAATGAGTACTCCACCATTTATGTTCATTTGGTCAAGCTCGAAGGAGATCATCCTTTGCTTACTATTCGCCAGATAGAAGCTATAGATTCCATGTTTATGCTAGCGCTCCCACTCAATTGCACTACCGTGTTCCCAAAATGTACGTATCACCCTGACCTAAAAGTAGGCTTAACTAACAAATCAAAGAACACGAATAGCCTTTCAAGATTGAGCCTAATCATAACAGGATTAAGAACATTTGATCTAGGATCAACTTGGCGATATTGACTTGAATAAATTTTACGGTAAGTTTAATTAAATCTAAGTCAAAGTTCAATATCGGTCCCTTCCGATGCATACTCCATGCATCCAACCTGAGCTTTACTTTAACCAATGTTCTGGAAAGAACATAGCATTTCTCCAAATGCAAGTAAACTCTTGTTGTAGATTATCATATCAGTAAAACCCTGTGTCTGATAAATCTAGGAAACTTTATTCACATAGTCATGTTTACTTTCCAATGTGATGACAACACAATAAACATGATCAAGTATGTGAAAAGGGTTTAAGATGAATTTATAAATCAAATAGACAAGCAATTGATAAGGTGAACCAAAACATACACAAATGAATGAAAAATACTTCTGTTTCTTTATTGATGTTGAATAAAATAGATTACATTGAAATGGAGTTTTATTTAGGGCATAAAACCTAACATGCACTGCATCCCGTCAGTAAAGCTCGCAATTTTTTTATTTTTCTTCGTTTTTTCATGCTTTTTCATGGATTTAACTTTTGATTTTTTGTGTAGTTCTGTATTTATACATTTACTATTCCTAATTCAATTCTAATTATCATAATTAATTTAATTAATATTTTTTAAATTTAATTCATGATATTAGTGTATTTTGAATTTGAAAAATAGTAAATATCTATCTTTTTGCTTAATTATCTATCTTATTTTTAAATTTGATTATATCTTATCTTATTTTTAAATTTAAGGTCAGATATTAAATTTTTTAAATTAATTTTTTTTTAAAATAATTTGACCTTATTTAAATTTAAAATAAGATAACTATAATCATGTAATTTTAAATAGATGTAAGATATTTTGCTAACTTTTAAATTTTGTTATTTTATTTATTTAAATTAAATTTAAAATCTGAAAAAGATATTTAATTTATCTTTTTTAATTTTATTTTATAAAATAACATTTAATTTTTAAAAGTAGTTAGCAAATTTTGAATTGATATTTAGGTTAGTTGAAACCTAATTTTTTAAAATTGTAGGTTTAATTTTAAATATTATTTTTATTAATAATTTCGAAATTAAATATATATAATTTTATTTAAATTTTTCGAAAATTAATTTTTTTTATTATTTAATTATTTTTTTTCGAAATTTATTTATTTAAAATTAAATAAATCCTACATCCAACTATCTAGCTAACCTTGTTGTAGGAGTATGTGTTTTAGCTTGCTTGTAAGTTTTTAAAACTTATTATTGCTTGATTGCAAATAGCCATGGTTAACTTGTTGACAGATCCAATGGTCTGATTTTAACTCATGGCTCCCTTGGTCAAGTTAATAATTTGTAACATGTAAATTTTACAATCTTCTTTCATCTGTGTATGACCTAGCAACATGATAGGACCCATCCAAGTGTGTGCCTGTGTGAGCCTATATGTTTATTTTATTATATAGATGCATATAGGTTGTTCCTAAATAAAATGTCACACCATGATAGATTTTATTTAGGTCCATTAAGTTTTTGGACCTATTCAATTAATAACAATTATTTATTTTAAGGTTAAATTCTTCTCTTCTGGGCCTTGTGTGAGAGTTGGGAGCCATAGAAGTGGGTACGACATACTGAACCCAGCACCCCCTCACATGAACTACCCCAATTGTGAAGGTCCATTTGCCTGATTTGAATAACTGTACTAGGTTAATTATATTAGTTTGACCTAATAAAATTGAATTAGCAACATAATTAACTTTTAAAATATATGAAAATTTATTTTCATTTTAATATTTTAAAGTTAATTTTAAGAAAAACACTTTTAGTTTTAGATATTTTTTCTAGACAAACTACTTGTATTTTTCTTGTATTTAATTAAATAAATAATTTTAACTAACTAGATTCTTTCTGGAACTTATTTAATTAAATATTCCTATTTAAGTTATAAATTAGTTATTTTAACTGATTTTTCATATCTAACTTAAATTTGAATATTTTATTTAAATTTTAAATCAAGTTGAGGAATCCTAAGCATTAGTTATTAAAGATTCTTAAGATATTTTTGAAGTTAGTTTTAAACTTAAAATGAAATATTTTTCAAATTAAGTGGTTACAACTTAATTTTTGATATTTAATTAAATCTAAATTTGAAATTGTTTAAGTTCTAGATTTTTTCTAAACAACTTAAATTAGATATTTTTCAAATTTTTTGTTGAAAAGATACTTAGTCAAATAAGATATTTGCTAGATAGTTATTTCTAGACTACTTATTATTTCTAATATTTAAATAGGAAAATAATGTACATTGTGAAATTAATTATTTAAATAATTAATTTTGGTACAATTTTATTTAAGTATATTTTTCCTAGTACTAAACTAGAAATTAACAATTAAGCCTTCTCTACACTTAATTATTTATTTCTTGAATTTAATACATTTAATTAAATTGAAAATTTTAAATATCTAAGTTGATTCTCATCATGATACTTAAATATTTATTTTTCATGACACTTAATCAAATAGAAAATTATTTTTAGGTTGAAATTTAATTTTTCAACTTAAATTTAAATAATTTTCAAAATATATTTTATTTATTTTATTAATCAATTTCGAAAATTGTATTTTAATTATGCAATATTTTTGAATTTATCTTGAAAAATAGATTGAGTTGTAAATTAATTATTTATTTTAATTAATTCTTGGACCAACTTAAATCAATAATTTTTTTTTCATTTAATTGATTAATTTAAAATAAATGAATTAAAATATATTATTAGAAATTGAATTTACTAGTCAAAAGAAAATCTAGATAGGAGATATTTTTGCTTGAAGTATTTTTCTCAGTATTTATTATTTTTCGAAAATTTGTATAGTTTTTATACTTTATTTTTCGAATACAATACATATATTCTTATGGAAATTTTTAAGTTGCTAATTAATTTAAATTAATACAACTTAAATTAATTTCCTTAATATTTATATTTAAAATTACTACTAAGATGGAAATAATTAATTTTATTTCAATCACCATCTAAGTATAATTTTATAAATATTATATTAAATTCTTATTTTTTGAATTTTTTATTCTAAATTCGAATTTAATGAATATATTTATTAGAATAATAAAGAAAATACATTTTAAAGAATGAGCTTTATTATTATTAAGATATTCGATCTCCATTGTTGGTTTTACATCACGTTTGTTTTAGTGAATAATCCTCCCTAATGGAGGAACGTTCATTAGCAATTTCGCATCGTTTAATCTCGAAAGATAAGTAGTTTGTAAGTATTTTATATGGTATGGATCACCCTAATGGTGGCGACCATATTTGACTTGCAAATTGCGAAACAATAGTAGTAGCTCATAAGATAGAATAGCCTTGACTCTCGCCTAAACGGGACAACGCTGGATTCCAATCTTGATCGAATAAAAGGTTGCTAGAATGTTTAACATTTTACATGAGCTGACAACTCTATTCAATAGATGGTAATTTTGACTCTCGCCTAAACGGGACACTGATATCAGTTTGTTGAAAAACCTTGGAAATTATTTAGGATTGAATTTTTTAAAGTATTTTCTCTTATCATTCCTACTTGCTATGTGCTTATAATTTCTGAATTGATTTTGTGTTAAACCATTGTTAATTTGTATTTGTTGATTTCTATTATTTTGTAGTATCCTGTATAAACATGATGAATTCCATGTTATCACTGTTGACTGAAAATAAGCTGAATGGATCTAACTTTCCTAAATGGAATGAGAACATTAATATTGCTCTCATAGGAGAAAGTGCCTTGTTTGTTTTAACTGAGCCGTCACCTGAAGTGCCTGGGGATAATGCATCCAAAGCTGTGAAAGAAAAATATGAGCGTTGGCAGAAAGCAAATGACAAAGCTCTATACTTTATGCTTTCCATCATGGTTGACACCCTCAAAACTCGGTTTTCTAAAACCGAAAAGGCTGCTGAAGTTATGACGAAGTTAAATGAGCTATTCGGTAAGGCATTACTTCAATCTCGCTTTGACGCGACTAAGAATTACATCAATGCACGGATGGAACCCCATCAAAACGTGCGTGACCATGTTCTCCTCATGGCAAGTTATTTCCAAGAAGCCCAGGATCATGGTGTTGAAATGGATAGCGCTACTCAAGTAAGCCTTATCTTGAATAGTCTAACTCCAGCATTTCTACCATACACATCAAATTATGTCATGAATAAGAAGGAAATAGACTTTCTTGAGTTAGTCAATGACCTTCAAACTTATGAGAATTTGATTAGAGGACCCAAGAAGAAAGGGAGTAAACCTCACAATCCTGGGAATGGTAATGGGACAGTAAAACCTGAAGCAAATATTACATCTGCTTCAAAACCCAAATCGAAGAAGAAGTGGAAGAACACCAAGAAGCGTGCAAAAGCCATGAAAAACAAATAGGCTGCTGCTTCTGGTGATGCTACACTCAAAGGAAAGTGTTTCTACTGCAATGAGAAAGGTCATTGGAAACCCCAATGTCCTAAACTTCTTGCAAAGAAACAAGGTATTTCTATTTATAAACTTTAAGAGTTTTAGTGAATTATTATCCAATTAGATTTATAATTCTGGACTAACTTTGTTTATTTGTTTTCTTCTTCTTATAGGCCAAGCTACTTGAACTCAGATGAGTTGGATCGGAAAGTTGGACCAAGGGTGAAATCGTCCAGATGAAGATGAAGCTCTTCTATCTATTTTTTGAATTAATTTTTTTAGTTTAAAGACAATTTGGATTTCAAATTTTATTTAGGGATATTTATCCCTGTTTTTTCATATTGTTGCAATATTTTTTATTATTATTATTAATAAAGTTTATTTTAATTTTCGAATTCAAACCATTGCAATTTATGAGATTGAGCTTCATTTACTTTATCTTCATCAACTATTACCACATTATATTTATATGTTTGTATGTGTAAGTATTTTTATTATTGATGCAAATTCTATAATATTTACAAGTCTTCATAGAGTTATATTAAATAAACACTAGAAATTATTTCTATGTTTATTAATAATTGTGAATTGTTCATTCTAATACAATTATTAAGAATTTGTTTAATAAAAGGATCTTTTGATCTGATAGGGGTGGAGAAAAGTTAAGAAAACTATGCAGTTCAACGATCTTTTATATCTAATGAACTCTAGATAGTATTCAACTCCACATAAACTCTATCACACTTAGAGAATCACGATCTTTACAACCTTTAGGGGTGATCATAATCTCTATATACTTAGGGGTGGAGTTTATCCACAATACCCTATATGTATATACTTAGGCGTGGAGTCTATTCCAGAATTCCCTATGTAACACATATTTTCTTTAAACATGGAAGTAATATAATGACTTAGCTATTATCAATATAAATCCTTGATCTTGATTGTATGTTCCATTTCGTTTTACTATTGTAGTAAAAGTTTGATACCTATAAAAGTTCTTTGATAAAGTTTCACACTACCTTAATTGAGTGGGAGAATTTTAAAATTCTTTACCCATATTCATTAGGTTGATACTTGTGATAGGTACTTAAGAACACTACTGAAAAGCAAATCTAACCATACACATGGATAGGTATAAATTATCAGAATTATGAGAATAAGATAAAGAACAATTGTTCAATCTATTCGAATGACCTGAACCAAGAATTCTTAATCCTCATAAAATTTTATGTTATCTTAATTTTGATTACTTAATCTCTGGCATGTATTTTTCACTTCAAATACTAGTCTGCTATGTTGTTGACTTAGTCTTAACTTAAAGTTTCAGACTAATACAAAAGTCACAACTAGGTAACTCTACAAACAATAAAGAGGTTAAAAGTATTATTTAACCAGACATCTGCTATTGAGTGGGAGCTATTTGAGATGTAATCAAATAGGGAACATTAGAAGATATTCAAGAAAGATTTATGAAAGTGATCTATATGTTAGATATTAAGGAACTGTGTATCAGTTGTCCTTGTATCTCACCAACTCATTTGAAATTCTTGAGATGGTGCTTACTTTTGGGGTGGAGGAGTTATTCTATAATAATTCAAGCTCTACCAGAGAAGAATTATAACTTTGTAAATTCGAAAATACCAAGAAAGTTATATTGCTGAAGAAAAGTCTACGCTGTATTATCTCAATTTCATATTTTAAAATATGAGAGATATGTCTTCTATTTATTCAGACGTACTTTAAAACAGTAAGGATTTCAGTATCCCTTGATGAGTAAAGCATATAGTAAAGGATGTTTCATAAGTGTATTTATGAACTAGTTTCCAGAAGTTTGGGTGGATTCAAATATACAACACTTGATCTGAAGATCAAGACATCAGATTGACCTATTTGCACACTTTGTTTTATATTAGTGCAAGTGGGAGTTTGTTGGGTTTTATGCCCTAAATAAAACTCTTTACAATCTGATTAGTAATCAATATAAGAAATATAAAGTGATTAATGTTTGCATGAATTTTACATGCTAATGGTTTAATATGTTTATTACATTTACACACAAAATTAGTTAATTCCAGATCATATGTTTATTCACAATTACGGTATCGTCAACACAGTGGAATGTGATTGTGATCATATGAATCAAAATTATAAGTCCCTATTTCATCAGTGTTTTGAATTTACACTAATGTGATAATCAGCGATGATGTGTACTTACACTTGGAGTAAGTGTTATGTTCTTTCAGGGACATTAGTAAAGTATACTAGTTTTGAATGTATGGAGTATACATTGGACTGGACCGATATTGCAACTTAGTTAAGATATTACAAACTTACCGTTATATATCTTTCCAAGTCAATATCAGTAGTTGATCTTAAGATTAAAAGAATCTAAATCCTGATATGCTTAGGCTCAACTCAGGAGTGTTATTCATGTTCTTTGATTTATTAGTTAAGCCTACTTTTGGGTCAGGGTGATACGTATATTTTGGGAACATGATAGTATGATTGAGTGGGAGTACTGAACATAAATATGGAATCTATAGCTTCTACTGGTGTGTAGAAGTCAAGTGATGATTCCCTTCGAGCTTAGCAAATAGAAGTAAATAGATGAGCTCTTGTTTAACTGACTAATTATTAGATCACTAAACACCATTTACAGGTAGCTAAGTGTTTTAAGGGGCCAAATACATTGAGGGGCGAGAACGGTAAAATTATCCCATCTCGATGTAGATCATCTATATAGAGGATCTTTGTTCACAATAAGATTATAACAATGGTTAAATGAGATAGCATATCTATATCATGGAACATATAATATGCTTTATATAAGTCTGAGAGTGCAATTCTAAGTTCTAAGAGTGGATTCAACGAAAAATTAATAAGTAGGAATTTACTTGGTAAATTTGGTTCACTTATTGGAAGCTCAGCATATAGATTCATGGTCCCCATTCTAGTTGAGAACATTCTGCTTGTAAGACTCAATAATTGATTCGTGATTAGTCAATTATAATTCTAAAGTTAGACTATGTCTAATTTGTGAATTTTCACTAAGTAGGGGCGAAATTGTAAAGAAAAGAGATTCTAGGTTGATTTATTTATTAATGGACATTATATGTCTAGTTAATAATTAAATTAAATGACAAGATTATTTTATAATGTATTTTAGTTATTAAATAATTAGTTTTGGCATTTAAAAGGTTAGAATTGGAAAATTGGCGTTTTTGAGAAAATAGAAATAAAATTTGTTAAAACTGCAAAATCAAGTGGGGCCCATGCTATACACCTTGGCCGGCCACTTATTGTGGAATTTCAAATTGATATTTTCATTATTTTAATGCAAAATAATTCCTAACCTAAACCTAGTAGTTGCCTATAAATAGAAAGTGATGGCTCTGTCAAATCACAAGTTTTCATAACATCTTCTGACAGAAATTTCTCTCTTCAGAAAAAACTGAGCCTTCCCTTTTTCTATACCTTGGCCGAACCCCTCTCTTCTCTTTTCTTCTTCTATATTTCGACCCTAGTGAAAGAGTGAGTGCCCACACACAGCAAGTAGTCACTCAATCATAGATTGGAAGACTGTGAAGGATCAAACTCAAAGAGAAGGACATTCGGGCTCAGATCTTGATAATACTCTGCGACAGAAAGGATACAAGGGTTAGAGATCTGAGTGGAAGGAGACATTAATTCTGCTGCATCAATGTAAGGTTTTCTTAACTTTATATGTGTTTATTTTATCGTTTTAGAAAGTTCATATTTAGGGTGTTTAAACAACATACTTGTGAGTAGATCTAAGATCCTGGTAAAATAATATCCAACACATACTTCTCATCTGCGAGGACACCACACATTAATACAATGATAAGGGGCTGAAGAACGATTAGAAAAAGTCTAAAAGACCTATGAAAAATGAAAGTTCTCCATGTGTAAATTTCAAAATGCACCCAAGGTGAGCTCCATGCAGCTAAGGGGAGCTCCACGCAGCTAAGGAGCTCCATGCATTAGCTGCTCTACGCAGCTAAGAGGAGCTCCACGCAACTAGGGGAGATCCACGCATTAAATGCTCCATGCAGCTAAGGGGAGCTCCACGTATAAGCTGCTCCATGAATCTAGGAGGAGCTCCATGCACGAGCTACTCCACGCAACAGCGAGCGGCCTCCACAGCTCGAACACCTGTAGCCTCATGTTCCCATGTATTTGGTCTACTCATACAAATAGAAGCAAGAAGAAGATATTGAGACTAGAAATGTTTAAGCCAAGAATCGCAGACAAGATAGCAACTATGCAATGAATATTAGTATAGGAGACATGGCTCATTTCATCCGAGGTACAAGCAAAAGAGGCAACTTTAGTGTAACTTAGGATGTCTGATATATCAGACTACCTGAGAGACTATGTTATCAGGTGTGAAAGCGACTTGACATCCTATGTTTTTGGGATTTGATAAAGTTGTAAAGTATGAAAGGCTCACTATAAATAGAGCCCTTGGACTCATTGTAAAGGGGATTCTTTGGTAGAAAAAAGGATATTGAAACTGCAGTTTTTCTAAATAGTGAAGAGAGTAATATTTACTTCAAGTATTCTCTTATTAAGATCCTAAAAAATCATTTTAAGCTCTTGTTATTTCGTTGACGAGCTCTTACCGTCAACACTTTGCCTTTTGTTCCTTTTTCGCTGTAGCTTGCTCACTTTTTTGCTAAGTCGCATACGATTCTCGTTCTCGTTCACGATTGTTTTAGGCAAACTCTCAATGCTTCTTGCAGCATCATCATGAGTTTGAGAAGGGTTGTTAAATATTTATTAGTGTTAGTTTAGTCTTTTCAATTATTTGAGTGTTTTATGTTATTGTCTATATAAGGTTTGCTTAAAAATTATATTATTTAATTTTTACTTTGCAATTAAACGAAATCATGACCTCTCTTTTTCTTCTTTTTTATTATGTTTTCTGTTATTGTTGAACAATTATCACTTGGAAGCTTGTGAACTAATTTACTCATGTCTTTGGTCTTTTAGGTGACAGTTTTGTTAACAGCGTTTGTTGGATTCCTTGTCTTGCTAATCACGTTCTGCATGACTTGGTTTCTTGTGCTGCGTCCCACGATTAGGCTTGTTCTTTTTCCTCAAGGGAAATAATGCTCCTTCTTTTTCCTCAAGGGAAGTACCACCTCACCCTTTGTTGGTACTACAAACTAGGTTGCTTTGTTTTGGATTGGTTTTTGTGGAAATTGATCCTCCAAACCAACCTATTATCCAACTCCTTAAACCAACTAACTTAACTAACTATCGGTTATGTTAGTTAGTTAGTTGGTGCTATCCTTGTTTGAGTTGGGTCTATATATAAGTCTAGTCTTTCACTTTAAGGAGCAGAGCAACAAAAGGTTGAAGAGAGAGAATAAGAGAGAGGATTTGGGAGTTGCTTAGGGTTCTAAGCTGAGAGTTCTGTTCTTGAAGAGGGTCAAGAACATGGGGGTGTACTCGGGTTGGTAGAGAGAAAACTGTGACTGTTTTCTCTGGTGTGTGTCAAGTGCCATCTAAGCTGTGATTGCTGTGGTTATTGTAATTGTGTTGATGTTCTCTTATTCACATATTAATGAAGAATTTGTGATGTTTCTCAGCTGGAGTATGGCCAGGGATCATGTTGATCTCTAGGACCGGAACCATGATAAAATCTTGTGTTGTTCTTTGATTGATTTCTTGTTTGATTCATTGTGTTGATTAATTGGTTTATGTTCATTATTACTGTTCAAGTTGTGAGTTTATTGCAGGTTTTATGATTGAATCTTCAAAGTTATTTCAGCTGAAATTACAACAAAATCAAAGCTTAGGTTCAAGATCTGATTGAGGAAGTCAAGAATCAAGATTCAATCCCGACTCATCTGCAACCAGTCATGACACGATAAGCAAGATTTGAACTTGAGAAGTTCAATGGGACAGGGGACTTTGGCCTATGGAGGGAAAGTTTGAAGGGAATTCTTGTTCATCAAAAAGTTGCCAAGGCATTTAAACCCAAGGAAGAACTCATTGACAAGTTGCAGAAGGAAGAACTCGAAGATATGGAGGAATTGGCATATTACACTATCATAATGTACTTGTCCAATCCAGTGAGAAGGAAGGTTTAGAATAGGAAGACAACTCGAGAACTATGGAGCAAGCTTGAAGAGATTTACATGAAACCCTCTCTAACTAACAAGATTAATTTGTTAGAATCTTTATATGGTTTTAAAATGTCTTCTCATTTGTCTTTAGATGATAACCTTAATGTATTTAACCAAATCATTATAGGGTTGGCTAACTTGAAGCACACTGTTGATGAAGAAAGCCAAGCTGTCATTCTTCTCATATCATTGCCACCTGCATACCAAGAATTGAAGGCTGGGATCAAGTATGGAAGAGATACTCTCATCCTTGATGATGCTCTTGGAGCCTTGAAGTCCAAAGAACAAGAAATGTCTAAGGAGAAAGACAAGGTCAAGGATGAAGCTTACCTGGCTAGAGGAAGAGACAACAATAGAGGCAGAGATCACTACAGAAAGGATCATTTCAAAGGCCAACATAGATCCCAGTCAAGATCGAAATCAAGAGGAAAATACCATAAGGACATAAAATGTTATTTCTGCGGGAAAGTAGGTCACATCAAGAGGTTCTGCATTGAGTTCAAGAACAATTTCAAAGAAGACAAAGAAAAGAAGCATGATTCTGCTTCTAATGTTGAAGAATCAGATCGTTGCTCCTCTGATGGTGACTTGTACATGGTTTCAGATCAAAGAATCACAAAAGAATGGATTCTTGATTCTGGATGCACATACCATATGTGTCCTATTCTTGAAAATTTTATTGACTATAGGAAAGTAAATTCTGGTACTGTACTAATGGGAAATGACAATTCTTGCAGGGTAATTGGTATTGGAAAGGTTGCTATTAGGCACTTTGATGGTACTGTTCGAATGCTGGATGAAGTGAGGCATATACCAGAACTTAGAAGGAACTTGATATCCCTTGGTACTCTTGAGGATGAAGGCTACAGTTACAAGTCTAGCAATGGTCAGATGAGAATTGCAAAGGGGTCTCTTACTATCATGAAAGGTGAAAAGAAGAATGGTTTGTACGTTCTGCAAGGAGAAATAGTAATGGCTTGTTAAGCTAGTGTTGTGCAACACCAAGAAACTGAGATGGAATTGTGGCATAAAAGGATGGGTCACATGAGTGAGCATGGGATCAAAGAACTGACCAAGCAAGGACTCTCAGGCAATTTCAAACCCAACTCATTACCTTTTTGTGAAGCATGTGTATTGGGAAAGCATCACAGATTGAAATTCATGGCTGGCCATCATTGTTCTAAAAGACAATTAGAATATGTTCATGCTGATTTGTGGGGTTCTCACAAGGTTGGAACTCACTCAGGTAAACACTATTTTTTGTCTATTGTAGATGATTTCAGTAGACATGTATGGGTTTATTTACTTAAAACCAAAAATGAATGTCTAGAGAAATTTTGAGAATGGAAAATTGAAGTGAAAAATCAATATGAAAGGAAATTGAAAGTGCTTAGGACAGATAATGGTTTAGAGTTCATTAATACTGAATTTGGCTTGTTGTGTTATGAATTTGGAATTGTTAGACATAGGACTGTTAAGCACACACCTCAGCAAAATGGTGTTCCTGAGAGGATGAATAGAACTTTGTTGAACAAGGTTAGGTGCTTGTTGATTAGTTCTGGTTTAGGTAAAATCTATTGGGGAGTTATTTGATTAATAGGAGCCCCAATAGAGTGATTGATTTAAAAACTCCCTATGAAAAATTGCATGGCACTACACCTAAACTGAATCACTTGAAAATATTTGGCTGCACTGCATATGCACACCAGAAACTTGACAAATTGGAACCTAGGGTTATTAAATGTTTCTTTCTTAGATATCCTAAGGGTGTTAAAGTATATAGACTATGTCATGTTGAAAATGGAAAACCTAAGATTATTATATCTAGGGATGTAGTCTTTAATGAGCATGATTGCATGCACTTGACAGCCAAGGAAGGCAAGGGTTCTGATGTTGCAGGTACTAACAGGGATGACCTTGCTAAGTTGGAGATCAACACTGACAAGATTGAAGTCTCCATTGATTTACCACACACACCAGATGCAAGGACATCTCTTGAGGTGGAAACACAGGGTGCAGACATAACTAAGGCTGGTACAGATACAACTGAGGTGGAAACCAGTCAAGATGATCAACCAGATTTGACCAACTATCAATTGGCTAGAGACAGGTCAAGGAGAGAAATTAGTGTTGGAAATTATTTTACCAGGATCTTAGATCTACTCACAAGTATGTTGTTTAAACACCCTAAATATGAACTTTCTAAAACGATAAATTAAACACATATAAAGTTAAGAAAACCTTACATTGATGCTGCAGAATTAATGTCTCCTTCCACTCAGATCTCTAACCCTCGTATCCTTTCTGTAGCAGAGTATAATCAAGATCTGAGCCCGAATGTCCTTCTTCTTCAAGTTTGATCCTTCACAGTCTTCCAATCTATGATTGAGTTACTCCTTGCTGTGTGTGGGCACTCACTCTTTCACTAGGGTCACGAAATTGATGAAGAGAGAAGAGAAAGATGATTTCGGCCAGGTATAGAAAGTGGGGAAGGCTCAATTTTCTAAAGAGAGAAATTTCTGTCAGAAAAGGTTATTGAAAACTTGTGATTTGACTGAGCCATCACTTTCAATTTATAGGCAACTACTAGGTTTAGGTTAGGAATTATTTAACAAATTTTATTTCTATTTTCTCAAAAATGCCAATTTTCCAATTCTAACCTTTTAAATGCCAAAAATAATTATTTAATAACTAAAATAGATTATTACATAATATTGTCATTTAATTTAATTATTAACTAGACATATAAAGTCCATTAACAAATAAATAAACCTAGAATCTTTTTTCTTTACAATTTCACCCCTGCATAGTGAAAATTCATAAAATTAGACATAGTCTAACTTTAGAATTGTAATTGATCAATCACGAATCAATTAATGAGTCTTACAAGCAGAATGTTCTCAACTAGAATGGGGACCATGGATCTATATGCTGAGCTTCCAATAAGTGAACCAAATTTACCAAGTAAATTCCTACTTATTAATTCTTCGTTGAATCCACTCTTAGAACTTAGAATTGCACTCTCAGACTTATATAGAGCATATTGTATGTTCCACGATATCAATACGCTATCTCATTTAACCATTGTTATAATCTTATTGTGATTTAAAGATCCTCTATATAGATGATCTACATCGAGATGGGATTTCTTTACCGTTCTCACCCCTCAATGTATTTTGCCCCTTAAAACACTTAGCTACATGTAAATGGTGTTTAGTAATCTAATGATTAGTTAGTTAAACAAGAGCTCATCCATTTACTTCTATTTGCTAAGCTCGAAGGGAATCATCACTTGACTTCTATACACCAGTAGAAGCTATAGATTCCTTATTTATGTTCAGCACTCCCACTCAATCATACTATCATGTTCCCAAAATATACGTATCACCCTGACCTAAAAGTAGGCTTAACTAATAAATCAAAGAACATAAATAGTACTCCTGAGTTGAGCCCAAGCATATCAGGATTTAGATTCTTTTAATCTTAAGATCAACTACTGATATTGACTTGGAAAGATATATATAACGGTAAGTTTGTAATATATTAACTTAGTTTCAATATCGGTCCAGTCCAATGTATACTCCATACATTCGAAACTAGTATACTTTACTAATGTCCTGGAAAGAACATAACACTTACTCCAAGTGTAAGTATACATCATCGATGATTATCACATTAGTGTAAATCCAATAACACTGATGAAACAGGGACCAAGTCTTTTGATTCATATGATCACAATCACATTCCACTGTGTTGACAATACTGTAATTGTGAATAAACATATGATCTGGATTTAACTTATTCTGTGTGTAAATGTAATAAACATATTTAAACCATTAGCATGTAGAATTCATGCAAACATCAATCACTTCAAATTTCTTATATTGATAATTAATCAGATTGTAAAGAGTTTTATTTAGGGCATAAAACCCAACAAACTACCACTTCCACTAATATAAAACAAACTGTGCAAATAGGTCAATCTGATGTCTTGATCTTCAAATCAAGTGTAGTATATTTGAATCCACCCAAACTTCTGGAAACTAGTTCATAAATACACTTATGAAACATCCTTTACTATAGGCTTTACTCATCAAGGGATACTGAAATCTTTACTGTTTTAAAAGTACATCTAAATTAACAGAAGACATATCTCTCATATTTTAAAATATGTAATTGAGATAATACAGTGTAGACTTTTCTTCAGGGATATAACTTTCTTGGATTTTCGAATACACAAAGTTATAACTCTTCTCTGGTAGAGCTTGAATTATTATAGAATAATTCCTCCACCCCCAAAGTAAGCACCATCTCATAGATCTCAAATTGAGTTGATGAGATACAAGGAAAACTGATACACAGTTCCTTAATATCTAACATATAGATCACTTTCATAAATCTTTCTTGAATATCTTCTAATGTTCCCTATTTGATTACATCTCAGATAGCTCCCACTCAATAGCAGATGTCTGGTTAAATAATACTTTTAACCTCTGATTGTTTGGAGAGTTACCTAGTTGTGACTTTTGTATTAGTCTAAAACTTCAAGTTAAGACTAAGTCATCAACATAGCAGACTAGTATTTGAAGTGAAAAATACATGCCAGAGATAAAGTAATCAAAATTAAGATACCATAAAATTTTATGAGGATTAAGAATTCTAGATTCAAGTCATTCGAATGGACTGAACTAGAGTTCTTTATCTTATTCTCATAATTCTGATAAGCTATTCCTATCCATGTGAATGGTTAGAATTTCTTTTCAGTAGTGTTCTTAAGTATCTATCACAAATATCAACCTGATGAAGATGGGTATAGAACTTTAAAATTCTCCCACTCAATTAAGGTAGTGTGAAACTTTTCCAAAGAACTTTCATAGGTATCAAACTTTTACTTACAACAGTAAAACGAAATAGAACATACAATCAAGATCAAGAATTTATATTGATAATAGCTAACTCATTATATTACTTCCATGTTTAAAGAAAATATGTATCACATAGGGAACTGTGGAATAGACTCCACCCCTAAAGAATATACATATAGGTACTCGTGGATAACCTCCACCCCTAAAGTATATAGAGATTATGATCCACCCCTAAAGGTAGTAAAGATCATTATTCTCTAAGTGTGATAGAGTTTACGTAAAGTTGAATACTATCCAGAGTTCATTAGATATAAAAGATCGTTGAACTGCATAGTTTTCTTAACTTTTCTCCACCCCTATCAGATCAAAAGATCATTTTATTAAACAAATTCTTAATAATTGTATTAGAATGAACAATTATTAATAAACATAGAATTAGTTTGTAGTGTTTATTTAATATAACTCTATGAAGAGTTGTAAATATTATAGAATTTGCATCAATAATAAAAACACTTACACATACAAACATATAAATATAATGTGGTAATAGTTGATGAAGATAAAATAAATGAAGCTCATTCTCATAAATTGCAATGTTGAATTCGAAAATAAATAAACTTTATTGATAATAAAATAAAAAAAATGTATTGCAACAATATGAGAAAAACATGGATAAATATCCCTAACTAAAATTTGAAATTCAAATTGTCTTTGAACTAAAACAATTAATTCAAAAATAAATTGAAGAGCTTCATCTTCATCTGGACGATTTCACCCTTTGGTCCAGCTTTCTGATCCAACTCATCTGAGTTCAAGTAGCTTGGCCTATAAGAAGAAGAAAACAAATGAACAAAGTTAGTCCAGAATCATAAATCCAATTGGATAATAATTCACTAAAACTCTTAAAGTTTATAAATAGAAATACCTTGTTTCTTTGCAAGAAGTTTAGGACATTGGGGTTTCCAATGACCTTTTTCATTGCAGTAGAAACACTTTCCTTTTAGTGTAGCATCACCAGAAGGAGCAGCCTTTTTATTCTTCATGGCTTTTGTTCGCTTCTTGGTGTTCTTCCACTTCTTCTTCGATTTGGGTTTCAAAGCAGAGGCAACATTTGCTTCAGGTTTCATTATCCCATTACCATTCCCAGGATTGTGAGGTTTACTCCCTTTCTTCTTGGGTCCTCAAATCAAATTTTCATAAGTTTGAAGGTCATTGACTAATTCATGAAAGTCAATTTCCTTCTTATTCATGACATAATTTGATGTGTATGGTAGAAATGCTGGAGTCAGGCTATTCAAGATAAGACTTACTTGAGTAGCACTGTCCATTTCAGCACCATGATCCTGGGCTTCTTGGAAATAACTTGACATTAGGAGAACATGGTCACGCACGTTTTGATGAGGTTCCATCTGTGCATTAATGTACTTCTTAGTCGCGTTAAAGCGTGACTGAAGTGATTCCTTACCAAATAACTCATTTAACTTCGTCATAACTTCAACAGCCTTCTCGGTTTTAGAAAACCGAGTTTTGAGGGTGTCACCATGCTAGAAAGCATATAGAGCTTTGCTATTTGCTTTCTGCCAACGCTCATACTTTTCTTTCACAGCTTTGGAAGCATTGTCCCCAGGCACTTCAGGTGACGACTCAGTTAAAAGAAACAAGGCACTTTCTCCTATGAGAGAAATATTAATGTTCTCATTCCACTTATTAAAGTTAGATCCATTCAGCTTGTTTTTAGTCAACAGTGATAACACGGGATTCATTTTAATAATACAAGATACTACAAAATAATAGAAATCAACAAATAGAAATTAATAATGGTTTAACACAAAATCAATTCAGAAATTATAAGCACATAGCAAGTAGGAATGATATGTGAAAATACTTAAAAAATTTAATCCTAAATAATTTCCAAGGTTTTTCAACAAACTGATATCAGTGTCCCGTTTAGGCGAGAGTCAAAGCTATCATCTATTGAATAGAGTTGTCAGCTCATCTAAAATGTTAAACATTCTAGCAACCTTTTATTCGATCAAGATTGGAATCCAGCGTTGTCCCGTTTAGGCGAGAGTCAAGGCTATTCTATCTTATGAGCTACTACCATTGTTTTGCAATTTGCAAGTCAAATATGGTCGCCACCATTAGGGTGATCTATACCATATAAAACACTTAGAAACTACTTATCCTTCGAGATTAAACGGTGCGAAATTGCTAATGAAAGTTCCTCCATTAGGGAGGATTACTCACTAAAACAAACGCGATGTAAAACCAACAATGGAGATCGAATATCTTAATAATAATAAAGCTCATTCTTTAAAATGTATTTTCTTTATTATTCTAATAAATAAATTCTCATTAAATTCGAAATTAAGAATTGAAATTCAAAAATAAGAATTTAATATAATATTTATAAAATTATACTTAGATGGTGATTGAAATAAAATTAATTATTTCCATCTTAGTAATAATCTTAGATATAAATATAAATATTAAGGAAATTAATTTAAGTTGAATTAAATTAGATTAATTAGAAACTTAAAAATTTCCTTGAGAATATATTTATTGTATTCGAAAAATAAAGTATAATAACTATACAATTTTCGAAAAATAATAAAAAAATAGAAAAGAAATACTTCAAGCAAAAATATCACCATCTAGATTTTCTTTTGACTAGTTAATTCAATTTCTAATAATATATATTTTAAATTCATTTATTTTAAATTAATCAATTAAATGAAAAAATCATTGATTTAGTTGGCCCAAGAATTATTTAAAATAAATAATTAATTTACAACTCAATCTATTTTTCAAAAAAAAAAAAATTAAAAAATATTGCGTAAATAAAATGCAATTTTTCCAAATTGATTAATAAAATAATGAAAAATATATATTTTGAAAATTATTTAAATTTAAGTTGAAAAATAAAATTTCAACCTAAAAATAATTTTCTATTTAATTAAGTGTCATGAAAAATAAATATTTAAGTATCATGATGAAAATCAACTTAGATATTTCAATTTTTTCAAGTTAATTAAATGTATTAAATTCAAGAAATAAATAATTAAGTGTAGAGAAGGCTTAATTATTAATTTCTAGTTTAATACTAGGAAAAATCTAAAAATTGTACCGAAATTAGTTATTTAAATAATTAATTTCACAATGTATAATATTTTCCTATTTAAATATTAGAAATAATAAGCAGTCTAAAAATAACTATCTAGAAAATATCTTATTTGACTAAGTATCTTTTCAAAAAAAAAAATTTGAAAAATATCTAATTTAAGTTGTATAGAAAAAATCTAAAACTTAAATAATTTCAAATTTAGATTTAATTAAATATCAAAAATTAAGTTATAACCACTTAATTTGAAGATATCTTTTTAAGTTAATATTCGAAAAGATATTAACCTAAAAAATATCTAAAATATTCCATTTTAAGTTAATATTCGAAAAGATATTAACTTAAAAAATATCTTAAGAATCTTAATAACTAATGCCTAGGATTCCTCAACTTAATTTAAAATTTAAATAAAATATTCAAATTTAAGTTAGATAAGAAAAATCAGTTGATACAACTAATTTGTAACTTAAATAAGAATATTTAATTAAATAAGTTCTAGAAAGAATCTAGTTAGTTAAAATTCTATATTTAATTAAATACAAGAAAAATACAAATAGTTTGTCTAGAAATAATATCTAAAACTAAAAGTGTTTTTCTTAAAATTAACTTCAAAATATTAAAAATGAAAATAAATTTCATATATTTTAAAAGTTAATTATGTTGCTAATTCAATTTTGTTAGGTCAAACTAATATAATTAACCTAGTACAGTTATTCAAATCAGGCAAATGAGCCTTCACAATTGGGGTAGTTCATGTGAGGGGGTGCTGGGTTCAGTATGTCGTACCCACTTCTATGGCTCCCAACTGTCACACAAGGCCCAAAAGAGAGGAATTTAACCTTAAAATGAATAACTGTTATTAATTGAATAGGTCCAATAACTAAATGGACCTAAATAAAATCTATCATGATGTGACATTTTATTTAGCAACAACCTATATGCATTTATATAATAAAATAAACATATAGGCTCATACAGGTACACACTTGGATGGATCCTATCATGTTGCTAGGTCATACACAGATGAAAGAAGATTGTAAAATTTACCTGTTACAATTTATTAACTTGACCAAGGGAGCCATGAGTTAAGATCAGATCATTGGATCTGTCAACAAGTTAACCATGGCTATTTGCAATCAAGTAATAATAGGTTTTGAAAACTTACAAACAAGCTAAAACCACATACTCCTACAACAAGGTTAGCTGGATAGTTGGAAGTAGGATTTATTTAATTTTAAATGAATAAATTTCGAAAATAAATTATTAAATAAATAAATAAAAAATAAAATTTAATTTTCAAAAAAAATTATTTATTTTCGAAAAAATAATTTAAATTTCGAAATTATTTAAAAATCAATATTTAAAATTAAACCTACAATTTTGAAAAATTAGGTTTCAACTAACCTAAATATCATTTCAAAATTTGCTAACTACTTTTTAAAATTAAATGTTATTTTATAAATAAAAATTAGAAAAGATAAATTAAATATCTTTTTCAGATTTTAAATTTAATTTAAATAAATAAAATAACAAAATTTAAAAGTTAGCAAAATATCTGACATCTATTTAAAATTACATGATTATAGTTATCTTATTTTAAATTTAAATAAGGTCAAAATATTTTTTAAAAAAAAAATTAATTTTAAAAAATTTAATATCTAACCTTAAATTTAAAAATAAGTTAAGATAATCAAATTTAAAAATAAGATAAATAATTAAGCAAAAAGATAGATATTTACTAATTTCAAATTCAAATTACACTAATATCATGAATTAAATTTAAAAAATATTAAATTAATTCATTATGATAATTAGAGTTGAATTAGGAATAGTAAATATATAAATACAAAACTACACAAAAAATCGGAACTTAAATCCATGAAAAAGCATGAAAAAACGAAGAAAAACGAAAATTTTGGGAGCTGTACGGACAGTATGCCAAGCATACTGTCCGCGCGCGCAGGTTGGATGCTAGGGCCAAGAAACCTCGGCGGACAGGGGAGCTGGCAGCATTCTCGCGCATGAAATGGGGCATCAGACAGTGATCCGCGCGCGAAAGGTGAAATTCAGACAGGATGCACGGTCGTGCTTGTCTGAATCCGCGCGCGTGGGTGATGCTCAGCATCCCTATCTTTTTTCGAATCTTCAAAAAATCATAACTAATTCACATTAAATCAAAATTGAGTTCTGTAAAAAAGTAACTTGCTTAATTTTTTCCATACTATCCAATAAAAATAATTCTAGAAACAAAATCTCAATTATTTTTTACGAAAATTCACAAACATCAATCAATCATCATATAACACTCAATACAACATGAAACCATCCAAATAACAAACAATCGTTTTAAAGTCCAAATTTCATGCAAGTAAATCAATTACCATGGCTTTGAGGCAAGTTGTTGGAAATTGTTTTACCAGGATCTTAGATCTACTCACAAGTATGTTGTTTAAACACCCTAAATATGAACTTTCTAACACGATAAATTAAACACATATAAAGTTAAGAAAACCTTACATTGATGCAGTGGAATTAATGTCTCCTTCTACTCAGATCTCTAACCCTCGTATCCTTTTTGTAGCAGAGTATAATCAAGATCTGAGCCCGAATGTCCTTCTCCTTCAAGTTTGATCCTTCACAGTCTTCCAATCTATGATTGAGTTACTGCTTGCTGTGCGTGGGCACTCACTCTTTCACTAGGGTCACGAAATTGATGAAGAGAGAAGAGAAAGATGATTTCGGCCAGGTATAGAAAGTGAGGAAGACTCAGTTTTCTGCACAGAGAAATTTCTGTCAGAAAAGGTTATTGAAAACTTGTGATTTGACTGAGCCATCACTTTCTATTTATAGGCAACTACTAGGTTTAGGTTAAGAATTATTTGGCATTAAAATAATGAAAATATTAATTTGAAATCCCACAATAAGTGGCCGGCCATGGTGTAGTTATGGGCCCCACTTGATTTTGCAGTTTTAACAAATTTTATTTCTATTTTCTCAAAAACGCCAATTTTCCAATTCTAACCTTTTAAATGCCAAAACTAAATATTTAATAACTAAAATAGATTATTAAATAATATTGTCATTTAATTTAATTATTAACTAGACATATAAAGTCCATTAATAAATAAATAAACCTAGAATCTCTTTTCTTTACAATTTCACCCTTGCTTTGTGAAAATTCATAAAATTAGACATAGTCTAACTTTAGAATTATAATTGATCAATCACGAATCAATTAATGAGTCTTACAAGCAGAATGTTCTCAACTAGAATGGAGACCATGGATCTATATGCTGAGCTTCCAATAAGTGAACCAAATTTACCAAGTAAATTCCTACTTATTCATTCTTCGTTGAATCCACTCTTAGAACTTAGAATTGCACTCTCAGACTTATATAGAGCATATTGTATGTTCCAAGATATCAATACGCTATCTCATTTAACCATTGTTATAATCTTATTGTGATTTAATGATCCTCTATATAGATGATCTACATCCAGATGGGATTTATTTACCGTTCTCACCCCTCAATGTATTTTGCCCCTTAAAACATTTAGCTACCTGTAAATGGTGTTTAGTGATCTAATGATTAGTCAGTTAAACAAGAGCTCATCCATTTACTTCTATTTGCTAAGCTCGAAGGGAATCATCACTTGACTTCTATACACCAGTAGAAGCTATAGATTCCTTATTTATGTTCAGCACTCCCACTCAATCATACTATCATGTTCCCAAAATATAAGTATCACCCTGACCTAAAAGTAGGCTTAACTAATAAATCAAAGAACATAAATAGTACTCCTGAGTTGAGCCCAAGCATATCAGGATTTAGATTCTTTTAATCTTAAGATCAACTACTGATATTGACTTGGAAAGATATATATAACGGTAAGTTTGTAATATCTTAACTTAGTTACAATATCGGTCCAGTCCAATGTATACTCCATACATTCGAAACTAGTATACTTTACTAATGTCCTGGAAAGAACGTAACACTTACTCCAAGTGTAAGTATACATTATCGCTGATTATCACATTAGTGTAAATCCAATAACACTGATGAAACAGGGACCAAGTCTTTTGATTCATATGATCACAATCACATTCCACTGTGTTGACAATACTGTAATTGTGAATAAACATATGATCTGGATTTAACTTATTCTGTGTGTAAATGTAATAAACATATTTAAACCATTAGCATGTAGAATTCATGCAAACATCAATCACTTCAAATTTCTTATATTGATAACTAATCAGATTGGAAAGAGTTTTATTTAGGGCATTAAACCCAACAATTAGACCTCCCAGTAGGTATGCTGAAGCTGATTTGATAGCCTATGCCCTGGCTGTGATACAATCTGAGAATGAACCTGAACCAACTACCTATGAAGAAGAAATTGCATGCAAATCAAAGAAGAAATGGCTTGCTGCAATGGGAGAAGAGATGCATTCCTTGAAGAAGAATAGAACTTGGATTCTGGTGCCAAGACCAAAAGACAAGAAAGTTGTCTCCTACAGATGGTTGTTCAAAGAAAAAGAGGGAATGTCAGAGGCTGAACCACCTAGATATGAAGCTAGATTGGTAGCTAAGGGATTCACACAGGTTGAGGGAGTTCATTACATAAATATCTTCTCACCTTTTGTGAAGTACAAAACCATTAGAATGATGTTAGCCATTGCTGCACACAATGACTTGGAAGTTGAGCAGTTGGATGTTAAAACTGCTTTCTTAAATGGTTTTCTAGATGAAGAGATATTCATGGAACAACCACCTGGTTTTCGGGTGGAAAATGGCAAAACTAATCTGGTTTGCCTGCTTAAAAGGTCATTGTATGGGTTGAAACAGTCACCTAGACAATGGAATCAAAGGTTTAACCAGTTTGTTCAGAGTATTGGTTTTTCAAGGTCAAAATTTGACTCTTGTCTCTACTACAAGGAACTAGGGACACCTAAGGTTGTGTACCTGTTACTATATGTTGATGATATGATGATCATCAACAAAGACAAGGCTGAAATACAAGTCATTAAGAACAAACTCAACTCTAAATTTGAAATGAAGGACTTGGGAGCAGTCAAGAAAATCTTGGGGATTGAAGTCATGAGGAACAAGCAAGAAGGAAAGATGGTGCTAACTCAGAGAAGCTACATTGAGAAGGTGATCAAGAAGTTTAACTTAGATTCATCTAAGTCCACTGCAGTTCCACTTGCAGGGCACTTCAAGTTGTCTAATGAAAACTGCCCTAAAATTGAAACTGAAAGGGAAAATATGAGAGGTGTACCATATGCTATGGCTGCTGGATGTCTAATGTATATCATGGTCAGTACTAGACCTGATATAGCACATGCTCTAAGTGTTTTGAGTAGGTTTATGGCAAACCCTGGGTTAGAGCATTAGAATGCTGTAAAGTGGCTGATTAGATACTTGAAAGGGACAATCAAGTATGGTCTGATCTATCAGAAAGACACATCTGATGTGAGGTTAGAAGGCTATGTTGATGCTGATTATGCATCAAACAGGGACAATAGAAGAAGCACCACTGCCTATGTATTCATGGTTAACGAAAGTTGCATATGTTGGAAATCTCAACAAAAACCAGTGGTGGCACTGTCAACTACTGAATCAGAATTCATGGCCACCACTGAAGCGTTCAAGGAAGCTATTTGGTACAAGGAATACTGCAAGAGCTGCTACTGCTCAAAGACAAAGGGACAGTCTATTCGGATAGTCTTGTTGGAATTTATTTTACCAGGATCTTAGATCTACTCATAAGTATGTTTATTAACACCCTAAATATGAACTTTCTAAAACGATGAAATAAACACATATAAAGTTAAAGAAACCTTACATTGGGTGCAGCGAAATATAATGACTCCTTCTGTTCATATATCTAGCCCTTGATTCCTTTCTGTAGCAGAGCATTATCAATACCTGAACCTGGATCTCTTTCTCTGAATCCTTGATGCTGAAACTCCTTTGCTGATGATCTTTCTTCACGATCTTCCTCACTATGATTGAGGTATCACTGGCTGTGTGTGGGCACTACTCATACACTAAGTATTTTGAAATTTGAATGAGGAAGAGAGAGAGAGGGTTAGGCCAAAGATAGGGAGAGAGAAGGCTCAGGTTTTTCTCTGAAGGAAAAATAGAAAATTTAAGTGTAATTTTCCTGAAGCCTTCACTATCTATTTATAGCATTCCATTAGGGTTAGGTTTGAATTATTTGGCATTAAAATAATGAAAATATCAGAGGGAAAACCCTACAAAAGTGGTCGGCCCTATATAGTGGATTTGGGCCTCACTTTTTGCAATTTTGCAGTTTTATCTTTTCTGCATTTGATTTTCTCAAAAACGCCAATTTTCTAATTCAACCATTTAAATGCCAATTCTAACTATTTAATAACTATAAATAATTATTAAATAATATTGTCATTTATCATATTTATTAACTGAACCATACAAAGTATCATAATTAACAAATATGCCCCTAAAACTCTTTCTTTACAATTTCGCCCTTACTTAGTGAAAAATTCACAAATAGACATAGTCTAATTTGAGAATTATAATTGATTAATCAAAACCAATTATATGAGTCTTACAAGCAATATTATCTCAACTAGTGCGGGGACCATGGGTCTATATAACCGAGCTTCCAATAAGTAGATCAAGAATTTAGCACTAAAATTCACTAACTTATTAATTCTTCGTTGAATCCACGCATAGAACTTAGAATTTCACGCTCAGTATATAGAATGCTCTATATGTTCCACCATATAGACACATCATTAGTTATCCATTGTGATAATCCTAATGTGATCAATGATACTCTATATGAATGATCTACACTGTAAAGGGATTAGATTACCGTAACACCCTACAATGTATTTTATCCTTAAAACACTTGACCCCGTATAAATGATATTTCAGCTTATGTGAAATGAGTACTCCAACATTTATGTTCGTTTGGTCAAGCTCGAAGGAGATCATCCTTTGCTTACTATTCGCCAGATAGAAGCTATAGATTCCATGTTTATGTTAGCGCTCCCACTCAATTGCACTACCGTGTTCCCAAAATGTACGTATCACCCTGACCTAAAAGGAGGCTTGTAAAGCCCGCTTAGCTAATTTGGAAATTATCGGTTAATTATGATTAATTATAAAATTATTTATAGCTATTTAAATAATTTATTATACTGTTATTTATGGAATTCAGAAATGCATGGTTATGTTATTCAGTAGTTTTCATATTTTGCATTTCCGGTGCCCGGTATTTTGGAACTCGGCGTTTGGCTCAGTAGAAATCACAACTTAGCATGTTTTAGTTTGGGACGGGTTTTTAGACATTGGGAATGTCGGGAATGGCCGGGAATTTAGAATTTCCCAAAAATACCCCTTAAGTATGATTTTTGTGATTTTATGGTGGAGGGGCAAAATGGTCTTTTTGCCCCATTAGTGTTTTGTCTTTTAGTGACTTGTTTATTTGAAAATAAATGTTATTTTATTTAGTTAATGGCTGAAATGAATTATTAGAGGTGGCTTTGATTTCACTTATTCCTTTTACAAAAAAATTACTAAGTGTAGAAAATAGAATTTTTCCAAAGAGCTCTCTCTCTTTTCCTCTCATTTTCGGCCATTTGGGGCAGCAAGAAGCTTGGATTTTCCTTTTCTTTTTCAAGTAATTTTCAGCAAGTTAGAGTGTTTCTAATTAAGGTAATTCTTGTCTAGCTTTCTCTACTTTGTTTTCTTGAGATTTTATGAAAATTGATGAAATGCATGCTTGATTATTTGTTATTCTTGCTGCTGAAATCTTGTTGTTGTTTCTGAGTTTAAACTTGTTAGATTAGGGTTATTTAAGTTGTTTTGATGCATGATTATTAGGTTGAGCATGCTATAGCATTTTCTATGCAAAAAGTTATGATTTTTGAAGAAATGTTGTGTAATCTGTTACTATGTTGTTGCTGTTGTTCTTGTTTGTTTTCAGAAGCTTAATCATGCATATTTAAGTAGAATTAACCAGGTTTGATTGCAAGTTTGTGGGATTTGCTCAAGTTTGAGTTTAGAACTCAAAGCTTGAGCTTTAATGGCAATTTGTGTATCTGTGATTTCTGGGTTAGTTTGATGCCTTGGATATGTTCTTTGGGGTATTTAGAGCAGGTCTGGAAGGTTTGGTATAGATTGGGTTTGATTTGGTTGAGTTAGGAATTTTTGAAAAATTCCTGCGAGGAACCTAATCTGGTTGTGCAACCGAATTCGGATGAGGGTCCAGTAATTCCCAAACCGGAATTCCGGGTTGGGCAACCTGTCTACCGGTTGGGGAATTTTCGTAACCCGTGTTTTTCCTCGTTTTTATGTTTTTAGGGGTATTGCCATGCTTTTTATCGATAGGGAAACTTTTAGTTCCTAGTTTAAGTCCCCGGGAAGTGATTTAGCGTGTCACTTATAGCGTTGTGATTTTTATGGTTTAGGAGCCAGTAATCCGCCGCTCAGCTAAAGTTCCAGTCAGGTTGACCGACACACCTGAATTCGGAATCCAGGTAAGATTAGTATAACAGTATGCATATGTAGATTACATGTTTAGCGTGCATGTAGGAAGCCTGTTAGATTACATTAGTTATGTATATAGGCTTCGAACCATCCAACCCTGTCACGTCGGTACAGTCCGGAGTATGACCAGCGGCGGAGTATGACCGGCTCGACCGATCAGCCGACATTTGGTTGGTGGTTCCGTGCTATTGACCTATCCCGTCGGTACAGGCTGGAGTATGACCAGCAGCCGGAGTATGATCGGTTCGACCGATCAGGAGGATACTTGTCAATAGTACCGTCCCTGTGAACGTTCAAAACTCAGTACCATGTTGGACATGGCAGTAGTGGCTCAGTACCGTGTTGGACACGGTAGTAGCGGGACTCAGTATCGTGTTGGACACGGCAGTTAGATTTATGTATGAGTATTATTATGCTTTTCTTACTGAGTCTGTCGACTCACAGTTTACGTTTATGTGTAGGTAAAGGCAAGGCTAAAGCTGATAGAGCGTGAGCGAGCTCGTGAAGATTGTACATGTCGGGGCGGTTAGGCCTGGAGCGTACGATCATCGGGACATCGAGGCTGATTTTTTTTTTGTAACTGGTCGTTAGACGACTTTTATTTTATGTAACAGTTAAACAGTCAAATCTTTTTGTAAATGATTTTATATTCGGGATCCCGAGTCTTTTGTAATATTGTTTATAAGTTTAATTAAAAAGCAAAATTTTAATTAATCACGTTTTTCCATAAACCTCGTTGATTAGCAACGAGCTGCACAGTATGTTTAAAAATCACGTAATACGCCTATGTTAGTTAGGGTGTTACAATTTGGTATCGTAGCCGCGTGTTGTCTTCCGAAGATCGTCACGACATGTACAATCATCATCAGCAGTTAGCTCGTTTCACGGTTCAGTAAGCCTTTATTGCTTTAGTAGTTTATTTTATTCAGTTATGAAAAAGAAAAGCCTGTTAGGAAGCATGTTAGTAGCCTGATAGTAGAATAGGCGCATGTTTCGTTTTTAATTTCCAAATTAAGCGGCATTAGTAAGCTCTCCTTGAATACGACCTGATATGCCAACTCTTGGTTTCGCAGGCGGTTCTAACTAGATGGACGCCAGGCGGACTACCAGGAGTCAGGGCAACTCCGTAGGGTCGAACCAAGGACAGGGAGCTCAGTTTCCCCCACCTGCTAGGGGCCGAGGTAGAGGTCCCCGAGGCAGGGCTCGTGGCCGGGGTGATGAGAACCCACCACAGGCTGCCCAGGCTCCCCCAGCCGATCAGGGAGCCCAGAACTGGGAGTTACGGTTTGCGGAGATGCAAGCCCGGATCGAAGAACAAGACCTCGAGATTCAGAGGTTGAGACAGCGGGGTGCTCCCGCAGCCCAAAGGCCCATAGTTCCGGTGGCACCGCCCCTACCGCCTGTGCCGAGTTAGTGGTGGCGGCCCATAGATTGGAACCTCTGTATGAGCGGTTCCGGAAGCAAGCACCTCCGGTTTTCCTGGGAGGTCCGGACGTAATGAAAGCCGAGCAATGGCTGACGGTGATCACCAAGATTCTGAATTTCATGGGTGTCACCGGTAACGACAGAGTGGTGTGCGCCACGTTTCAGTTCCAGGAGGACGCTTTGGTCTGGTGGGACATGGTGTCTCAGATCCATGACGTCACCACCATGACCTGGGAAAGGTTCCAGGAACTCTTCAATGCAAAGTATTACAATGAGGCGGTCAGAAGCGCCAAGAGGAAAGAGTTCGCTCGCCTGACCCAGCGTGAGAACATGAGCGTCACTGAGTATACTACTCAGTTTGATCGGTTGGCGAGGTTAGCCTCGGGAATTGTGCCGACCGACTTCAGCAAGAAGGAGAAGTATCTGGACGGGTTGAATGCCAGGATCAGGCATGATCTGATGATTACCACAGACGACAGCACCACCTATGCTCAGATGGTGGAGAAGGCACTGCGAGCTGAGGGCGCAGTTGGGTGTATGTCGGGACCGCCCGATGCTCGGTGAGTGGCGGAGCTCCTACCCCTCCCGCATCAGCTATAGCAGGGGAGTAGTGGTTCGGCCATTGACCGCAGGAAGAGAGCACCCACTGCTTTCGGTGGCTCGAGTCAGAACAAAAGGTTCCGGGGGAACCAGAACAGAGGGAGTCGTCCTGGTGGTACTGAGACCCGATTCTCCTATCCTGAGTGCCCTAGCTGCAAGAGGCACCATCGGGGCGAGTGCAAAGGTCAGGGATGCTTTCATTGTGGCATGCCCGGACACTTCAAGAGGGATTGTCCCCAGCTCCGACCAGAGGCACCGAGAGCTCCAGCGATACCCACTCCAGCCAGGGTATTTGCTATCACGCAGCCGATGCGGATGCCACCCATCGCCTGTCACAGTCGGCTTTCTATTAGCAACTCACTATATTCGGTCTTTGTTTGATTCGGGGCTACACATTCTTATGTGGCGGCCAGAGTCTTTAGTAAATTGGGTAGACCCTATGATAGATATGAATCAGGGTTTGGAACCCTGTTACCTGGCGGAGAATTGGTTATCTCCAATAGGTGGATTAGGTCTATGCCGATCAGGATAGATGGTAGAGAGTTAAGTGCGGATCTGATAGAGATGAATTTAGTCGAATTCGATATTATTTTAGGAATGGATTTCCTATCTAAATATTCGGCGAGCATTGACTGTAAAAGGAAGATGGTGGTCTTCCAACCGGAAAGTGAAGAACCGTTTGTATTTGTTGGTTCAGTTCAGGGATCTCGGATCCCGGTGATCTCGGCTATGTCAGCGAGAGAATTGTTGCACGGCGGTTGCTTAGGGTTTCTGGCCGTGGTGGTGGACACCACTCGGCCAGATACCATTCGGCCAGAGGACATCAAGGTAGTTCGGGAATTTTTAGATGTTTTTCCCGAAGAACTTCCAGGGTTACCACCTCAGCGGGAGATTGATTTCGTGATTGACTTGGCACCAGGGGTGGAACCGGTTTCCAAAGCCCCGTATAGAATGGCTCCAGCTTAACTTAAGGAATTAAAGATTCAGCTACAAGGGTTGCTTGACATAGGGTTCATTCGGCCCAGTGTGTCACCCTGGGGAGCCACGGTTTTGTTCGTCAAGAAGAAGGATGGATCTATGAGGATGTGCATCGACTACAGGGAGTTGAACAAGCTAACGGTGAAGAATAAATATCCATTACCTAGGATCGATGACTTGTTCGATTAGCTTCAGGGGAAGACGGTCTTTTCTAAGATTGATCTCCGTTCGGGTTATCATCAGTTGAGGAATCCGAGAGGAGGACATTCCGAAGACGGCTTTCCGCACTAGGTATGGACATTACGAGTTTCTGGTTATGTCATTCGGACTAATCAATGCTCCTGCAGCATTCATGGACCTGATGAATAGAGTATTCAAGGATTTCCTCGATATCTGTGTGATTGTGTTTATCGACGACATCCTCGTGTACTCTCAATCAGAAGAGGAGCATGAGTTACATCTTCAGATGGTACTGCAACGGCTTCGAGAACATAAGCTTTATGCCAAGTTCAAGAAATGTGAGTTCTGGCTATCTCAGGTGTCCTTCCTAGGGCACATTGTGAGCAAAGACGGGATCAAGGTGGATCCCGGGAAGATTGAATCCGTCAGGGATTGGCCGAGACTGAAGACAGTGATAGAGATCAGAAGCTTCTTGGGTTTAGCTGGGTACTACCGTAGGTTCGTGGAAGGGTTCTCCAAAATTTCAATGCCCCTAACTGAGCTTACAAAGAAGAATCAGCGGTTTATCTGGTCAGATAAATGTGAAGCTAGTTTTCAGGAGCTGAAACAGAGGTTGATTACTGCTCTGGTGCTAGCTTTGCCTTCGGACAAGTAGAAGTTCGTAGTTTATTGTGACGCATCCAAACAAGGTTTGGGGTGTGTGTTGATGCAAGCCGATCGGGTCATCGCTTATGCCTCCCGTCAGTTAAAGGATTATGAACAGCGATACCCGACTCATGATTTAGAATTGGCCGCAGTGGCTTTTGCACTGAAGATTTGGCGGCATTACCTTTATGGGGAGAAGTGTGAGATCTATACCGACCATAAAAGTCTCAAGTATTTCTTTACTCAGAAAGATTTGAATATGAGACAAAGGCGTTGGTTGGAATTAGTGAAGGATTACGATTGTGAGATCCTCTATCATCCCGGAAAAGCCAATGTAGTGGCCGATGCCCTGAGCAGAAAGGCACCCGGGCAAATAGCTAGTATGGTTCAGATCTCACCTCAGCTAGCGGAGGACATGGTTAGATCCAGCATTGAGTTTGTGGTAGGTCAGCTTCACAGCTTAACGCTGCAATCTGATCTATTGGAAAGAATAAAAGTTGCTCAAATGACGGATCCAGAGTTAGTGAAGATTCGAGATGAGGTGTTGGCTGGTCAAGCCAAGGACTTTTCAGTGTCAGACAGTGGGATGCTTTTGTATAAAGCCAGGGTTTGTGTTCCGAACAGTGTGGAACTTAGAAATGAGATCTTTGAGGAGGCTCATTCTACCCCGTATTCTCTGCATCCCGGCACCACTAAGATGTACCAAGATTTGAAACCGTACTTCTTGTGGAGCGGTATGAAGAAGAATTTGGTAGAATTCGTATCGAGATGCCTCACTTGTCAGCAGATTAAGGCTGAACATCAGATACCAGCAGGGTTGTTGCAGCCTCTAACCCTACCAGAATGGAAATGGGAGGATATTACGATGGATTTTGTGGTTGGGTTACCTAGGACCACGGGTTTATTTGATTCCATATGGGTAGTGGTGGATCGGTTTACGAAATCTGCTCATTTTCTGCCGGTTAGAACAACATTTACAGTGGATCAGTTGGCAGAGTTATATGTCAGAGAAATAGTGAGACTTCACGGGGTACCGAAGTCTATAGTTTCGGACAGGGATCCGAAGTTTACCTCCAAATTTTGGCAAAGTTTGCAACGGGCAATGGGTACAAAGCTAAAATTCAGTACAACATTCCATCCTCAGACAGATGGTCAGTCCGAAAGGACAATTCAGATATTGGAGGACATGTTTAGAGCCTGTGTTATGGACTTTGAAGGCTCATGGAATAAGTATCTACTGTTGATAGAATTTTCTTACAACAACAGTTATCAGAGTACGATAGGGATGGCTCCCTATGAACTGTTGTACGGTAGGAAATGTAGATCCCCTATCCACTGGGATGAGACAGGGGAGAGGAAATACCTAGGTCCTGAGTCAGTACAGCGGACCAATGAGGCGATAGAGAAGATAAAAACTAGAATGCTTGCCTCACAGAGCAGACAGAAGAGTTACGCAGATCCGAAACGCAGAGATGTTGAGTTCCAAGTAGGGGAACATGTGTTTTTACGGGTATCTCCGATGAAGGGGATTAAACGTTTCGGGAAAAGAGGCAAGTTATGCCCTAGATTTACAGGACCTTTCGAGATTCTCGAGAAGATAGGTCAAGTGGCATATCGGTTAGCATTGCCTCCAGCCTTATCAGTAGTTCACAACGTATTCCATGTCTCGATGTTGAGAAAATACGTTTCAGACCCCTCTCATATACTCAGTTATGAGAGTCTTGAGCTACAGCCAGACATGACTTATGAGGAGCAGCCAGTGCAGATCCTGGATAGAAAGGATAAAGTCCTTCGGAATAAGACCATAGCTTTGGTAGAAGTTCTCTGGAGAAACAGCAAGGTGGAAGAAGCCACCTGGGAGCTAGAGTCAGATATGAGAGCTCAATATCCAGAGTTATTCAGGCTAGATTTCGGGGACGAAATCCTTTTAAGGGGGGGATAGTTGTAAAGCCCGCTTAGCTAATTTGGAAATTATCGGTTAATTATGATTAATTATGAAATTATTTATAGCTATTTAAATAATTTATTATACTGTTATTTATGGAATTCAGAAATGCATGGTTATGTTATTCAGTAGTTTTCATATTTTGCATTTCCGGTGCCCGGTATTTTGGAACTCGGCGTTTGGCTCAGTAGAAATCACAACTTAGCATGTTTTAGTTTGGGACGGGTTTTTAGACATTGGGAATGTCGGGAATGGCCGGGAATTTAGAATTTCCCAAAAATACCCCTTAAGTATGATTTTTGTGATTTTATGGTGGAGGGGCAAAATGGTCTTTTTGCCCCATTAGTGTTTTGTCTTTTAGTGACTTGTTTATTTGAAAATAAATGTTATTTTATTTAGTTAATGGCTGAAATGAATTATTAGAGGTGGCTTTGATTTCACTTATTCCTTTTACAAAAAAATTACTAAGTGTAGAAAATAGAATTTTTCCAAAAAGCTCTCTCTCTTTTCCTCTCATTTTGGCCATTTGGGGCAGCAAGAAGCTTGGATTTTCCTTTTCTTTTTCAAGTAATTTTCAGCAAGTTAGAGTGTTTCTAATTAAGGTAATTCTTGTCTAGCTTTCTCTACTTTGTTTTCTTGAGATTTTATGAAAATTGATGAAATGCATGCTTGATTATTTGTTATTCTTGCTGCTGAAATCTTGTTGTTGTTTCTGAGTTTAAACTTGTTAGATTAGGGTTATTTAAGTTGTTTTGATGCATGATTATTAGGTTGAGCATGCTATAGCTTTTTCTATGCAAAAAGTTATGATTTTTGAAGAAATATTGTGTAATCTGTTACTATGTTGTTGCTGTTGTTCTTGTTTGTTTTCAGAAGCTTAATCATGCATATTTAAGTAGAATTAACAAGGTTTGATTGCATGTTTTTGGGATTTGCTCAGTTTGAGTTTAGAACTCAAAGCTTGAGCTTTAATGGCAATTTGTGTATCTGTGATTTCTGGGTTAGTTTGATGCCTTGGATATGTTCTTTGGGGTATTTAGAGCAGGTCTGGAAGGTTTGGTATAGATTGGGTTTGATTTGGTTGAGTTAGGAATTTTTGAAAAATTCCTGCGAGGAACCGGAATTCCGGTTGTGCAACGGGAATTCCGGATGAGGGTCTAGTAATTCCCGTAACCTGCATTCGGTTGGGCAACCTGGCCTACCTATTGGGGAATTTTCAGAACCCGTGTTTTTCCTCGTTTTTATGTTTTTAGGGGTATTGCCATGCTTTTTATCGATAGGGAAACTTTTAGTTCCTAGTTTAAGTCCCCGGGAAGTGATTTAGCGTGTCACTTATAGCGTTGTGATTTTTATGGTTTAGGAGCCGATGTCCGCCGCTCAGCTAAAGTTCCAGTCAGGTTGACCGGCATACCTGAATTCGGAATCCAGGTAAGATTAGTATAACAGTATGCATATGTAGATTACATGTTTAGCGTGCATGTAGGAAGCCTGTTAGATTACATTAGTTATGTATATAGGCTTCGAACCATCCAACCCTGTCACGTCGGTACAGGCTGGAGTATGACCAGCAGCCGGAGTATGACCGGTTCGACCGATCAGTCGACATTTGGTTGGTGGTTCCGTGCTATTGACCTATCCCGTCGGTACGGGCTGGAGTATGACCGGCGGCGGAGTATGACCGGTTCGACCGATCAGGAGGATACTTGTCAATAGTACCGTCCCTGTGAACGTTCAAAACTCAGTACCATGTTGGACATGGCAGTAGTGGCTCAGTACCGTGTTGGACACGGCAGTAGCGGGACTCAGTATCGTGTTGGACACGGCAGTTAGATTTATGTATGAGTATTATTATGCTTTTCTTACTGAGTCTGTTGACTCACAGTTTACGTTTATGTGTAGGTAAAGGCAAGGCTAAAGCTGATGGACCGTGAGCGAGCTCGTGAAGATTGTACATGTCGGGGCCGTTAGGCCTGGAGCGTACGATCATCGGGACATCGAGGCTGATTTTTTTTTGTAACTGGTCGTTAGACGACTTTTATTTTATGTAACAGTTAAACAGTCAAATCTTTTTGTAAATGATTTTATATTCGGGATCCCGAGTCTTTTGTAATATTGTTTATAAGTTTAATTAAAAAGCAAAATTTTAATTAATCACGTTTTTCCATAAACCTCGTTGATTAGCAACGAGCTGCACAGTATGTTTAAAAATCACGTAATACGCCTATGTTAGTTAGGGTGTTACAAGGCTTAACTAACAAATCAAAGAACACGAATAGCCTCTCAAGATTGAGCCTAATCATATCAGGATTAAGATCATTTGATCTAGGATCAACTAGGCGATATTGACTTGAATAGATATTACGGTAAGTTTAATAAATCTAAGTCAAAGTTCAATATCGGTCCCTTCCGATGCATACTCCATGCATCCAA
Source organism: Cannabis sativa (assembly GCF_029168945.1). Lineage (NCBI taxonomy): Eukaryota > Viridiplantae > Streptophyta > Magnoliopsida > Rosales > Cannabaceae > Cannabis > Cannabis sativa. Next base: position 2,822,082 of record NC_083608.1, on the reverse strand, counting down.
CCTGAGCTTTACTTTAACCAATGCTCTGGAAAGAACATAGCATTTCTCCAAATGCAAGTAAACTCTTGTTGTAGATTATCATATCAGTAAAACCCTATGTCTGATAAATCTAGGAAACTTTATTCACATAGTCATGTTTACTTTCCAATGTGTTGACGGCACAATAAACAGGATCAAGTATGTGAAAAGGGTTTCAGATGAATTTATACATTATGTACATATAATCATGAAATAAATCATGTGAACCATGCAACATTAAATGTTATTTCTGATCTATATTAATAAGTAAATCTGATTATATTGAAATGAGTTTTATTTAGGGCATAAAACCCAACAAACTCCCACTTGCACTAATATAAAACAAAACGTCCGTTTCAAATAATCTCAACCCCTTGATATACAAATCAAGTGTAGTAGTAGTAAACTCCTCGTAATAGGACCTGAAAGGTTGAATTAACCACAACCCTTTCTCCACCATTACTCTTCCTTAATCACAAAATCATTAATAATGTGAAATTCCTCTCTATATGTCTACTCTCTTGGGATACTGGATTCTATACCTTTGGCAACTACTTTTGGGTTAATCAGGAAATTAACACTAGTAGTTAAGGCAATTTGGAATGATGCCAAAAATGTATAGAACTTTCCTTAGACTGAATAAGTACCTTTCCTGCAGCTTTAACATTCAGTCTCTCTCTGGTAGACCTAGAGACTTCAGATAGGTTTTTACACTTCTCCAAAATCACTATTCCACCCCCAGAGTAATCACCATCTTATCAGAAAGATTTACTAACACAAAGGCAAATTTCGAAATCTGATGTGGTGTAGTCTAAGAGTTTTAAACACACTCTTATAGACTAACATATAGTTCCTCTTCTTAATCTTAAGATTTACTTGATTGTCTTCCAATGTTCTTCTCCTGGATTAATCTGATACCTACTCATTACTCCCACTCAACAGCAGGTGTCTGGTCTAAGGCATAGAAAAGCATATCTAAGACCTCTCACTGTTGATATAAGAAATTCTTTCATGGCTTTATCTTTTCTGGAATAGTTGAGACTTTTCCTTAGATAAATAAAATCTATACCTAAGAAGTTGTGAAGCTTCTATAGATTGCCATTAGAAAGAAAATGCTTCAGCATCTTACTAAAGTAAGTTGCTTGCATTAGAGTAAGTAATTACCAGGTATACCACAAGCCATAGGTTTAGATGAACTCAATCCTATAATACTAGGAACACGAAGTTTTGTTAAGTCCATTGAATAGACTTATAAACGAAAATTTCCTTTTATGTCCTTGTATTAGAAAACTTTAGGTTATTCCATGTCAAATCCACTATGAACAAGATACAAATGCCATAGATTAATGAAAAATGTGGTTGAGTCTTTTGATGATTTAGGTTTAGTTACATCAAAGAATTTTTAGAATAGTGCAAGTGGATCCCGGTCACAGAATACCTAACTCATATTCCATACAGTTTGAATCCATTAATAGAATATGGATATTAAACACTTGAGAAAGTGTAACTGTATTGTATTCTGGAATTAGAAATATAAGAAAATTTCTGTTTGGATTCTAAAATTAAAGTCAAAGACTTAAATTCAACCAAATATAATGAGTAATTCTTTCTTGGACCACCACTACTATTTAAACTCTAAGTCAGATTAGCCCATACAAGTAGGAGATTTCTAAGATTGAGGATTTGTATCAATTGGGAATAGAATTTCGGGATTATAATCATATGCGTCATTTAATTTCTTAAGAGAAAATATAGAATGACATGAAATGATTTATAGACCATTCATCCAATTATATGTTTTGAAGCTAATTCAAAATGAATAAGCTAAGAGGAATTAGGATAATTTCGTTTATAAATAAGAATCCAACGATGCTTCGATTAGCGAAAGACAAAGTAATCTTATTTATGTAATCTTCTTGTTTCATATTGTAAACATACTAGTCTAAGGTGTCATCAATTGATGAACAGCTAGATGTTGCATATACAATATTTATCTTTCGAGATCTTACACTATTATGTATGTCTAATGGTGAAAATCCATTAGGGATTTATCTCATTAGAAAAACAAACATGTTAGACCAACAATGAAGATTCGAAATTAAACTACAATTTAATAACAGAAAATAACATGGTTCAATATAAATTCATACACAATTCAGAAATTATAAACATATAGCAAGTAGGAATGACTAGTGAAAATACTAAAACATACAATCCTAAATAATTTCCAAGGTTTTCAACAAGCTGATACAGTGTCCCGGTAGGCGAGAGTCAAAGTATCATTTATTGAATAGAGTTGTCAGCTCATCTAAAATAGAAACCATTCTAGCAACGTTTTATTCGATCAAAATAAGAATCCAACGTTGTCCCGGTAGGCGAGAGTCAAGGTTATTCTTATTTTATGAGCTTCCACCATTGTATCATGTTTTATGAGTTTATCTCTAAGTAGTCACCGTAAGGGAGAGTCTAAATAGAGACGAAAACTCACAAAATACTTATCAAATAAAATCTTACGGTGTTAGATGCGTTCAACAAATAACCATCCATAGGGGGACAAAGTCTAGCGTCTCGAGGTTATATTGAAAACATTTAACTTTTGTAAGACCAACAATGGAGATCGAATATCTTAATAATAATCAAGCTCATTATTTAAAGTGAGTTGTATTTTCTTTGATTCTCTTTATTTAATTTATTTATTTTAAATATATATTTATTTAAAATTTCCAATTTAGAATGAAAAATTCTAAATATAAATTTTAATTTAATATTTATAAATTTTACTTAGATGGATATGAAAATAACATGAATTATTTCCATCTTAGTAATAATTTCCAATAAATATTTAGAAAAATATTCAATTTAAGTTGTTACAAAATTAATTTAAATTAATTTACAACTCAAATTTAATTTTCTATAAATATATATTGCATTTCGAAAAATTAAAGTATTCTAGGACACAATTTTCGAAAATGCAAGTTAAAATAAAAAATTAATCCTGGAAAAATTATTCTAATTTGATGTTGGCCCAAAATTAATTAATAAAATTAATTTACAACAAAAAATATAATTTTCTTATTTAATTAAATATATAAGAAAAATTTCAAATATTTAAGTATGATGATGAAAATCAACTTAAATATTAATTTTCTATTTAATTAAATACACTAGAAAAATACTTCAAGCAAAAATATCATCTATGTAGATTTTTCTTTGACTAATTAATTCAATTTCTAATAATATACTTTAATTCAATTTATTTTAATTAATCATTAAATGAAAAAAATTATTGATTTAAGTTGGTCCAAAATTAAAATAAATAATTTACAACTTTAATCTATTTTTCAAATAAAATTCGAAATTCCAGCATTTAAGAAATGCAATTTCGAAATTTGATTAATAAAATAAAGAAAAAATATGTTTTGAAAATTATTTAAATTTAGTTGAAAAAATAAATTTCAACTAAAAAATAATTTTCTATTTAATTAAGTGTCATGAAAAAGAAATATTTAAGTATGATGATGAGAATCAACTTAGATATTTAATCTTCAAGTTAATTAAATTCAAGAAATAAATAATTAAGTGTAGAGAAGGCTTAATTATTAATCTCTAGTTTAAGACTAGGAAAAATATACTTAAAATAAATTGTACCAAAATTAATTATATAAATAATTAATTTCACAATGTATAATATTTTCCTTTTAAATATTAGAAATAATAAGTAGTCTAGAAATAACTATCTAGAAAATATCTTATTTGACTAAGTATCTTTTCCGCAAAATTTGAAAAAATATCTAATTTAGGTTGTATTAGAAAAAATCTAGAACCTAAATATTTTTCAAATTTAAATTTAATTAAATATCAAAAATTAAGTTGTAACCACTTAATTTGAAAATATTCCATTTTAAGTTAATATTCGAAAAGATATTAACTTAAAAAATATCTAAAATATTCCATTTTAAGTTAATATTCGAAAAGATATTAACTTAAAAAATATCTAAAGAATCTTAATAACCAATGCCTAAAATTCTTCAACTTAATTTTGAAATTTTAAATCCAAAAGATATTCAGATTTAAGTTGGTTAGTTGAAGATAACTAAATATCAACTTAAATAGGAATATTTAATGAAAAATTTAAATTAAGCTCCAAAAAGAATCTAGATGGTTATAATTCTATATTTAATTAAATACAAGAAAATACATATAGTTTAGCTTAGAATAAAAAATTCTTTAAACTATAATTTTCTTAAATTAATTTCAAGATAAATGAAATTAATTATGTTGCTAATCAATTTTATTAGGTTAAACTAGTTTAATTAACCTAGTACAGTTATTCAAATTAGGCAAATGGGCCTTCACAATTGGGGTGGTTCATGTGAGGGGGTGCTGGGTTCAGTATGTCGTACCCACTACTATGGTTCCCAACTCTCACACAAGGCCCAAAAGAGAGGAATTTAACCTTAATAAGAACAACTATTATTAATTGAATAGGCCCAAAAACTAAATGGGCCTAAATAAATTCTATCAAGAACTATGATAATTTATTTTAGCAACAGCAACCTATATGCATCTATAATGAAATTCAACACATAGGCTCACACAGGCACACTTTGGATGGGTCCTATCATGTTGCTAGGTCATACACAAATGAAAGAAGATTGTAAAAATACCTGTTACAAATTATTAACTTGACCAAGGGAGCCATCAGATCATTAGATCTGACAAAAGTAACCATGGCTATTTGCAATCAAGTAATAATAGGTTTTGAAAACTTACACACAAGCTAAAATACATACTCCTGCAACAAGGTAAGCTGGATAGTTCGATGTAGGATTTATTTAATTTTAAATAAATAATTTTGAAAAATAATTAATAAATAAATAAAAATTTATTTTCGGAAAAAAAATTTAAAAAAAATTTTAAAAATTTTCGAAATTTAAAAAAAATTTAAAATTAAACCTACAATTTTGAAAAATTAGGTTTCAACCAACCTAAATATCATTTCAAAATTTGCTAACTACTTTTAAAATTTAAATGTTATTTTATAAATATAAATTAAATAAAAAATTAAAAAAGATAAATGAATATTTTTTCAGATTTTAAATGTAATTTAAATAAATAAAATAACAAAATTTAAAAGTTAGCAAAATATCTTACATCTATTTAAAATTACATGATTATAGTTATCTTATTTTAAATTTAAATAAGGTCAAATTATTTAAAAAAAGATTTAATTTAAAAATTTAAAATCTGACCTTAAATTTAAAAATAAGATAAGATATAATCAAATTTAAAAATAAGATAGATAATTAAGCAAAAAAGATAGATACTAACTATTTTAAATTCAAATTACACTAATATCTTGAATTAAATTTAAAAAATATTAAATTAATTCATAATGATAATTAGAATTGAATTAGGAATAGTAATAGTATAAATATAGAACTACACAAAAAATCGGAAGTTAATTCCATGAAAAAGCATGAAAAATCAAAGAAAACGAAAAAATTGTGAGCTGTACGGACAGTTTTCGCAATCGCAGGAAAATTTCAGCACAACTCCGATTTTTTCAAATCTTCAAAAAATCATAACTAATTCAAATTAAATCGAAATTGAGTTCTGTAAAAAGGTAACTTGCTTAATTTTTTCCATACTATCCAATAAAAATAATTCCAGAAACAGATATTCAATTATTTGTAATTAAAATTCACAAACACCAATCAATCATCAAATAACACTCAATACAACATGATACCATCCAAAAACAAACAAAAAATCGTTTTAAAGTCCAAATTTCTTGCAAGTAAATCAATTACCATGGCTCTGATACCAGTTGTTAGAAATTATTTTACCAGGATCTTAGATCTACTCACAAGTATGTTTATTAACACCCTAAATATGAACTTTCTAAAACGATGAAATAAACACATATAAAGTTAAAGAAACCTTACATTGGGTGCAGCGGAATATAATGACTCCTTCCGTTCAGATATCTAGCCCTTGATTTCTTTCTGTAGCAGAGCATTATCAATATCTGAACCTAGATCTCTTTCTCTGAATCCTTGATGCTGAAACTCCTTTGCTGATGATCTTTCTTCACGATCTTCCTCACTATGATTGAGGTATCACTGGCTGTGTGTGGGCACTACTCATACACTAAGTATTTCGAAATTTGAATGAGGAAGAGAGAGAGAGGGTTCGGCCAAAGATAGGGAGAGAGAAGGCTCAGGTTTTTCTCTGAAGGAAAAATAGAAAATTTAAGTGTAATTTTCCTGAAGCCTTCACTATCTATTTATTGCATTCCACTAGGGTTAGGTTTGAATTATTTGGCATTAAAATAATGAAAATATCAGAGGGAAAACCCTACAAAAGTGGCCGGCCTTATATAGTGGATTTGGGCCTCACTTTTTGCAATTTTGCAGTTTTATCTTTTCTGCATCTGATTTTCTCCAAAACGCCAATTTTCTAATTCAACCATTTAACTGCCAATTCTATCTATTTAATAACTATAAATAATTATTAAATAATATTGTCATTTATCATATTTATTAATTGAACCATACAAAGTATCATAATTAACAAATATGCCCCTAAAACTCTTTCTTTACAATTTCGCCCTTACTTAGTGAAAAATTCACAAATAGACATAGTCTAATTTGAGAATTATAATTGATTAATCAAAACCAATTATATGAGTCTTACAAGCAATATTATCTCAACTAGTGCGGGGACCATGGGTCTATATAACCGAGCTTCCAATAAGTAGATCAAGAATTTAGCACTAAAATTCACTAACTTATTAATTCTTCGTTGAATCCACGCATAGAACTTAGAATTGCACTCTCAGTATATAGAATGCTCTATATGTTCCACCATAGACACATCATTAGTTATCCATTGTTATAATCCTAACGTGATCAATGATCCTCTATATGAATGATCTACACTGTAAAGGGATTAGATTACCGTAATACCCTACAATGTATTTTATCCTTAAAACACTTGACCCCGTATAAATGATATTTCAGCTTATGTGAAATGAGTACTCCACCATTTATGTTCGTTTGGTCAAGCTCGAAGGAGATTATCCTTTGCTTACTATTTGCCAGATAGAAGCTATAGATTCCATGTTTATGTTAGCGCTCCCACTCAATTGCACTACCGTGTTCCCAAAATGTACGTATCACCCTGACCTAAAAGTAGGCTTAACTAACAAATCAAAGAACACGAATAGCCTCTCAAGATTGAGCCTAATCATATCAGGATTAAGATCATTTGATCTAGGATCAACTAGGCGATATTGACTTGAATAGATATTACGGTAAGTTTAATAAATCTAAGTCAAAGTTCAATATCGGTCCCTTCCGATGCATACTCCATGCATCCAACCTGAGCTTTACTTTAACCAATGCTCTGGAAAGAACATAGCATTTCTCCAAATGCAAGTAAACTCTTGTTGTAGATTATCATATCAGTAAAACCCTATGTCTGATAAATCTAGGAAACTTTATTCACATAGTCATGTTTACTTTCCATTGTGTTGACGGCACAATAAACAGGATCAAGTATGTGAAAAGGGTTTCAGATGAATTTATACATTATGTACATATAATCATGAAATAAATCATGTGAACCATGCAACATTAAATGTTATTTCTGATCTATATTAATAAGTAAATCTGATTATATTGAAATGAGTTTTATTTAGGGCATAAAACCCAACAAGTCTGTCATCTATTTACCTGTGCAAGAATCCTGTATATCATGAGAAGAGCAAGCACATTGACATTAGATTGTATTGGACTCGAGAGAAGATTGAGGACAGGGTTCTGGAATCGGAAAAGGTGCACACAAGTGACAACCCTGCTGACATGGGAACAAAGGCTCTCACATTCAGCAAACTGATGCATTGTCTCAGTTTGCTGAACATTGGTTCTTGTTGAACATTTCGAGATTTCACATCATCAAGACTTCAGTGAAAAGACTCTGATAGGTTGCTTTAGAGAATCAAGGTGGAAATTTGTGGAAATCGATCCTCTAAACCAACCTATTATCCAACTCCTTAAACCAACTAACTTAACTAACTATCGGTTATGTTAGTTAGTTAGTTGGTGCTATCCTTGTTTGAGTTGGGTCTATATATAAGTCTAGTCTTTTTCACTTTAAGGAGCAGAGCAACAAAAGCTTGAAGAGAGAGAATAAGAGAGAGGATTTGAGAGTTGGTTAGGGTTCTAAGCTGAGAGTTCTGTTCTTGAAGAGGGTCAAGAACAAGGGGGTGTACTCGGGTTAGTCTCATCTAAGCTGTGATTGCTCTGGTTATTGTAATCGTATTGATGTTCTCTTATTCACATATTAATGAATAATTGGTGATGTTTCTCAACTGGAGTATGGCCAGGGATCATGTTGATCTCTAGGACCGGAACCAGGATAAAATCTTGTGTTGTTCTTTGATTAATTTCTAGTTTGATTCATTGTGTTGATTAATTGGTTTATGTTCATAATTACTGTTCAAGTTGTGCGTTTATTGCAAGTTTTATGATTGAATCCTCAAAGTTATTTCCGCTAGAATTACAACAGTTTTAATGAATTTTCAGTTAAAAAATAAAATGCGTACGTTTCTTTGGTATTCTACAATATAATTAACAGAATTCATTTATTTATTTATTTATTGTATATAATATTGCAAGCGCCACAGTCACACCCAACATATACCAATGATACGCCACACAAACAGAGTTGAGATATTTTGTCATTATTTATTAGATTTTTTCAAAGCATTTCTTTATTGAGATTTGAATCTACATAATTATAGTCTATATCATCGGTGTTGTTGGTCGCAATTTGCAGTGCTCATTCTCTCCTGAAGAATCTTTTTTCCTTGGTACCTTCCGAGCATTAAGAGTGTGGCCATTGGATTTGTTCCTGGTGATTCAGAGAAAGTTGAGCCGTCCACCACTCTCAGTCCATTAACCCCGTAAACCCTGTATTCTTTGTCAACCACAGATCCGACATTGCAGCCTCCATGGTAATGGTAAAAGGTCCTCACATTGTTCTTGCAAAACTTTTTCAGCTCATCTTCAGAAGTCATATTCAGTACATAGTTCTTGTGTTTCTCTGTACCCAAAAACAAAGCAATTGAGTGAGATCTCTCAACCTTTTGCAGCAACTTGGCCACTCTTATACACCCTCTTGAGTCTTCTTCCCTGGCTAGATAGTTGAATTTGACTGATGGGTTATTTCTGGGATTTGTGTTATTCAATTCTAGCTTCCCTTTTGAGTATGGGAAAGCAAGTTTGGCAGATATTCGAATTCTAGTTTGGTTGAAACTAACTGGCACAATTCCTGATTCCATTATAATTTTGAACTTATCAACAATGCCCACAACTTGGGGTGTATCTGGTAATCGTTTCTGGGGCTTAGAGTCCACCAAAATGGAAAGTGCAGGGTTATCTTGAATTCCATGACCAACTCTCTTCAAGTCAGTCACTAACGTTAGGTTGAAATTCTTTAGGTGCTTATAAGAACCAATGCCACTTAACATTAGAATTTGAGGGCTGCCTAGTGCCCCAGCTGCTAATATAACATCTCCCCATGAGCTAGAATCATTTGGTTGGTTGAGATAAACTCTATGAATTATATGTGAGCTTCCATCACTTTTGATGAACCTTATTCCCAAAGCTATTTTCTCTGCTGTTTTACCTGCGAATTTGGAGTCACTAACACAAACTATCGAAACAACAATAATACTATAACAGTTAAAACAAATGTATGAACAATAAATTAATAAAGCGATGGAAAATGTCACAACAAAGAGAAATGATAGTGAAACAAAGGCCGTAGATTCTACTCAGCAATTAATGAGGCCTACAATTACTTTTCCTCCAAGAAGATCTTTCACCATGAAAGTCACCAAACAATTCCCTTTTATAACACAATTAGGAGAACCAAGGTATAACTACTTAACTTTCTAACTACTGGAAGACCAAACTGATTTTTGTGGATTGTATAAACAACCTAAAATTTGGAGTTACGAAAAGAAAATGAAATAGCATGTAAAAAAAAGGTTTTTAAAGAAGTTTACCGATATATCATTACTCACCATTATTTCCAAAGATTACATCCATTACTGTGGTATTTAAAAGAATTGTCATGTTTTTTGAATTGCTTGCCATTAGAAGATCAGCTGAGGTGTGTCTTTTTCCACATTGATCAAAAATACTCCCACCAACCTTTGTACCTTCAATATGTTCAAGACTATAACCATTATATGGTAAAATCCCAGTTTCAAGAAAGCTAGATTCAGTAGCCCTCTGCCATGGAGTCAACTTAGGTTTGAAAACTACTTTAGATTCGACCCATTCATAAGCATCTTTCACCATCTCCTCATTCCACCCAACCCGTTTGACAAAATCCCCACTTGCCCTACTGTAAAAACCAGCGTTCAAAGCTGACGAGCCTCCTAAAACCCTGCCTCGAAGATTTGGAATGCCATCGTCGGAGACAAACCTTTGAGCAACCGATAAGTATTCATCGGTTTGGATTAAGGATAATCCATAGAACCTCTTGTCTATTACTAAAGGATTTCCGTACGGTGAACCACCTCGTTCAACTAAGAGCACTGAAAATCTTTCAGACAAGGTTGCAGCCAAGGGACAGCCAGTGGTACCTCCTCCAACTATTATATAATCAAAGGATTTTCCAGAGACTTCATTGACATTTGAAGTCATATGTGGTAATGTTTTGTCTACAAAACAAAATATTATAATCTCATTATTCTTAAAGACTTCATCTTCATAGCTTCTAAGTCGTTATAGTACAGTTTTGCTAAAATAGAGAAGACACTATAAAATTGCATACCTTGACGTTGAGTGTGTGTAGAAGAACATGTAGGACAACCTTCACCAAGTAACGGAAGACGAAGACACCAACATATTAACAAGAGAGATACAACAATTTTATTGTCTTGAATGACTAGAGAAATCTTCATTTTTCTTTTTGCGTTTTTCCCCTAAAAATATGAGGTTTGATAGTAGACGTGGTTGGACAAATATAATTAATTTGCAGGAAACTTGGTGGATCAGTAAATCATTTAGAGTCTCTTAGTGCTAATGTATGTATATAATCATTAAGAGTCACGTTTGGTTTGTTATATATTAGTATACTACGTGAATGTACGTGCCAAGCCATGTATTGTTAGTTTCATTTAAGATTTTGGTCTTTTTAAGATTGTGAATGTATTTTATTTTTAAAGATTACAAATTTTTTTTTTGAAAAAATTAAATATTTATATTTGAAATATTATTTAATAATATATTAAAAATAATATTAGTGTAATTATAAAATTGTAAATAAACTTATTATTGGAGTAGTAGATTATTCTATTTAGTTCTTTTTTTAACATAGCGTTGTAATGTAAGTTTATATCTATAAATATTCTGTAAAGTGTTAATATTATATGAACATCTCCATTTATAAAGCTAAAAAGTTGGTTAATGACAGAAGTGGTATATCTGCAATCACACAAAGATAGAAGTGATATTTCTGCTTCTTATGCTTATCTAGAGAAAACATTAGATAACGTGAGGTTAACTTTAATATATAAAGAATTTTCTTTTTTAAAAATAAAAAAAAATTATTAATATTCTGCCAAGATAGGTTTGTTAGAGATATATGTGTCTAAGATGATTTTTTTAATTTAAAAAGAAATTATTAATATTTAAAAGATTGTTTAATTTTTTATTGGGTTTATTTATTAACGTGAGAAAAAAGTTAAATTTAACATAATATTCTTTTACTTTTAAGTATATACTGTTAAACCAAGAAATATCCTTAAGTAGCCACTTTTAATATATAAAGATTATGTTTAATTTATATTATAATATGATTGATGGGCACTTATCACCAACAATTACGGGACTTAGACTTGCCGTGTATGTGTATCCGTTTGGTGTGTTTTGTAATGACCTGACCATTCTTGGTCTGCTTAGTTTATAATAAACAAATTACAACTTTGCTTTCAAAACAAACAAATTTATATAGATACAGTAGAATCTCTATTCAAGAATAGATTTGGGACCAAGCAAATTATATTCTAATTAAGAGGTTATAACTAAATAGAGTTATACCAGAAAAAAAAATTAAAATACTAAAAAATATCAATGTAACAATAATAACAATAAATAATTATTAATACTATATTATAATAGAATTATTTTAGAGTAAATATAATGGTAATACATATGTTACAATTTGAAATAAAATTATTAATTTTATGTAAATAAATTTACAAAACATATGTATATATTTTATTAAGATGTAATTATTCTTATATAGAGGTATATTTTATTAATACGGGACTTAAAAAATGTATAACTAATTACAATTTAGAGGTTATTCTTATTTATAAGTGGCCCAAATTGGGACTTGATTTTTTTATAACAAATTAGAGGTTATTCTTGAATAGAGTATTCTTAAATAGAGATTCTACTGTATATATAAGTGGCAAATGATTCCTTCCCGCACTTTACTTGGTGCGGAAGAAGTCACGCACTATATATTTGTCCACTAGTGATAGTTTGAAGAAAAAGTCACCCACTAAGGGATAGTTTGAGTATTTGATTGGGAACTATCATGGGAAAAATAATTGGAGTTTGTGTTAATTTTACGATGTATCCCTCTAAATAAAAGAGTCACAGATGTAACATAATGTTTGAACTTTGTTTCCGGCGTATTAAATTTTTTTAAATTTTTCAAAATTTTGTAGGAGATCTTAAATAATTATAATGTACACGACCATAAAAAATACTAGTCTAAAAGACACCATAAGAGATAGGAGTTCATCAGTGCACCAAAAAAAATGTGCGTTGTAAAATTTTCCAAAATTAAATTTTTAATTTTATAAATACAATTAATAATAAACATATGTATATATTTTATTAAGATGTAATTATTCTTATATAGAGGTATATTTTGTTAATACGGGACTTAAAAAATGTATAACTAATTACAATTTAGAGGTTATTCTTATTTATAAGTGGCCCAAATTGGGACTTGATTTTTTTATAACAAATTAGAGGTTATTCTTGAATAGAGTATTCTTAAATAGAGGTTCTACTGTATATATATATAATATATATATATATATATATTGTTTTCTTATTTAAGTGAATTACGTGAATTTATATATGCAAATGGTTTATATATGTTATTTTTTTCTTTTTTGATAGAAGATGATTATCCTTAAAAGACAAAAGCTATAGCACATACAAATGTCAATATATATAATATATCATATTGTACTTCTCTGTTCATTTTAAAGGTTGCAAAAAAATTATATTATTTTAAACAATTAATTTTGTCATTACCTTTTTTTATTTTAAAAAAAATTTATTAATATTGAAAAATATGAAATAGAAGGTTTATACACATTCTCAATAAAATTTAAAAGTCACCTGAACAAGTGAGTGAAGTAAGGCATAATTTTTTTTACAACATGATTGATGAGACACAATTGCTCAAAAAAATTAATAATTATTAAATAATATAAAATATTACATCATCCAATCAAAACAAAAAGATCATAATAATAATAATGATATGTGTTAACTTTATAAGAGTATAATAATATTTGTGATTATTATTTTTAGTAATTATATTTGTAAATATTATTATTTAAACTGTTGAACGATAATGGGTAGTTACGCACGATTCAGAACGATTCAGAGGATTGATTTTTGTGGAATGAGAATCGTTCACTTTCGGTTCAAAGCGATCTTTTTCCTTGGGTTTAAACATGATACAAATTAGGTTTTTCAGCTCTGATTTCGTACGCCAAAATAGAGAGAGAGAGAGAGAGAGAGAGAGAGAGAGAGAGAGAGAGAGAGAGAGAGAGAGAGAGAGAGAAGAGAGAGAGAGAGTATGTATACGGTGTATACGATATACCGAAATAATTTTGTTCTTCAAGTGGATTGCAACCAGGGTGAAAGTGGAGGTTTGAGATCACCTATGTACGACCTAAGGAAGCTTTTTAACGTTGTATAAGGGTCGGAGGTCACTGTTTCAAGTTTCACCATTATTGAAGCTTCGAAAGTGCGATTTGAAACGGACACGAATTCGAACGTGTTTAAGCTTGTTCTTGTTGGAAATATTTTACCAGGATCTAGATTTCCTAACAAGTATGTTTCATTAACATCCTAATATGAATTCTAAAACAATGAAATAAACACATAAGGGTTTAAGAAAATCTTACATTGGGTGCATCGGAATATAATGACTCCTTCCGTTCAGATCTCTAGCCCTTGATTCCTTTCTGTAGCAGAGCATCACTGTAAAGCCCGCTTAGTTAATTTGGAAGTTAGCAGTTGTTTATGATTAATTATGAAATTATTTATAGCTATTTAAATAATTTATTATACTGTTATTTATGGAATTCAAAAATGCATGGTTATGTTATTCAGTAGTTTTCATATTTTGCATTTTCGGTGCCCGGTATTTTGGAACTCGGCGTTTGGCTCAGTAGAAATCACAACTTAGTATGTTAGTAGTTTGGGACGGGTTCTTTTGACATTGGGAATGTCGGGAATGGCCGGGAATTTAGAATTTCCCAAAAATACCCCTTTAGTATGATTTATGTAGTTTTATGGTGGAGGGGCAAAATGGTCTTTTTGCCCCAATGAGATTTTGTCTTTTAGTGATTTTCATTAAATGAAAATAAATGTTATTTGTGATTTATTTGGCTGAAATATTATTGCTTTATGTTAAGTGGGTGTTATTTCATTTTCAAAAAAAAAAAAAAAAGAACTTAACACTTAGAAAAAATTTGAGAAAAGCTTTCAAAACACTCTCTCTTTCTTTCCTCTCATTTCGGCCAAGCCTTGGAGCAGCAAGGAGCTGGTTTTCTCCATTGAAGTTTGCTTGCTAATTCTTCTCATTTTAAGGTCCATTTCAAGCTAGGTTAGTTCTTGTTATTTTCCTTCCTTATTTTGTTGAAAAAAATGATGAAAATGGTATGTTGCATGCTTATTTTTGAGTTGTGTTTGCTGCTGTATTTTGGTGTAGTTTTCAGAGGTTTATTTTTGATTTAAAGTGTTGATTCATGCATGTTAGGGCTGATGATTTCTTGAGTTTATTAAGTTATGAAATTTTGGCTCAAAACTTTAGTTTTTCAAAGAAAATTGTTGAAATCTGTTGCTGCTGTTTTGTGATGTTTACTGTAGTTTTCAGAGATGATTTTATGCATGTTTAAGTAGATTTGAGTGGGTTTGAATGCATGCTAGGTGGTTTTGCTCAAGTTTGAGTTTAGAACTCAAAGCTTGAGCTTTAATGGCAAATTTTGTATCTGTGATTTCTGGGTGATTTTAATGCTTTGAAATTGTTCTTTGGGGTATGTAGAGCAGGTCTGGAAAGTTTGGTATGAATTGGGTTTGATTTGAATGAGTTAGGAATTTTTGAAAAGTTCCTGCGAGGAACCGGAATTCCGGTTGTGCAACCGGAATTCCGGATGAGGGTCCAGTAATTCCCAGAACTGGAATTCTGGTTGCAGAACCGGTCTACCGGTTGGGGAATTTTCAGAACCCGTGTTTTTTCTCGTTTTTATGTTTAAGGGGTATTGCCATGCTTTTTATCGATAGGGAAACTTTTAGTTCCTAGTTTAAGTCCCCGGGAAGTGATTTAGCGTGTCACTTATAGCGTTGTGATTTTCTATGGTTTAGGAGCCTGTAATCTGCCGCTCAGCTAAAGTTCCAATCAGGTTGACCGGCACACCTGAATTCGGAATCCAGGTAAGATTAGTATAACAGTATGCATATGTAGATTACATGTTTAGCGAGCATGTAGGAAGCCTGTTAGATTACATTAGTTGTATGTTGGCTTCGAACCATCCAACCCCTGTCACGTCGGTACGAGTGGAGTATGACCACAATAGCGGAGTATGACCGGCTCGACCGATCAGCCGACATTTGGTTGGTGGTTCCGTACTATTGACCTATCCCGTCGGTACGGGCTGGAGTATGACCGACGGCGGAGTATGACCGGTTCGACCGATCAGGAGGATACTTGTCAATAGTACCGTCCCTATGAACGTTCAAAACTCAGTACCATGTTGGACATGGCAGTAGTGGCTCAGTACCGTGTTGGACACGGCAGTAGCGGGACTCTGTATCGTGTTGGACACGGCTATTAGGGTTATGATCAGGGGTATGGGCGTCTGATCATAACCGCGATTATGTATGAGTATTATTATGCTTTTCTTACTGAGTCTGTCGACTCACAGTTTTACGTTTATGTGTAGGTAAAGGCAAGGCTAAAGCTGATGGGCCGTGAGCGAGCTTGTGAAGATTGTACATGTCGGGGCGGTTAGGCCTGGAGCGTACGATCATCGGGACAGCAAGGCTGATTTTTGTAACTGGTCGTTAGATGACATTTATTTTGTGTATCAGTTAAACAGTTAAATCTTTTTGTAAATGATTTTATAATCGGGATCCCGAGTCTTTTGTAATATTATTTTATAAGTTTAATTAAAAAGCAAAAATTTTAATTAATCACGTTTTTCCATAAACCTCGTTGATTAGCAACGAGCTGGACAGTATGTTTAAAAATCACGTAATACGCCTATGTTAGTTAGGGTGTTACAATCACCAAAATCGGAATAAAACTAGTGATAGTTTGAAGAAAAAGTCACCCACTAAGGGATAGTTTGTGGATTTGATTGGAAACTATCATGGTAAAAATAATTGGAGTTTGCGTTTTTACGACGTATCCCTCTAAATAAAAGAGTATGCAACATAATGTTGGAACTTTGTTTCCGGCGTATTAAATTTTTTTAAATTTTTAAAATTTTTGTAGGAGATCTTAAATAATTATAATGTATACAACCATCAAAAATACTAGTCTAAAAGATACCATAAGAGATAGGGGTTTATTAGTGCACCAAAAAAAATGTGCGTTGTAAAATTTTCCTAAATTAAATTTTTAATTTTATAAATACAATTAATAATAAACATAAATTAAATATTAATTTTATAAATCAAAAAAATAATTTAAATATATATTTATAAAGTGAATGTTGTTGGTACAGTGCCACGACATATATGTTGTGCACTGTAGTCACACGACAAATATAGGGTGAAAGTTGGAGTCTCGTTAGAGACATATTGTGCATCATATAAGAGTAATTTACCGTATAAATACCTAAGTTTAATTCCTAGTTGCAAATAAATATATCAGCTTAGTTTTTGACGCTAATAGTACTTAAGTTATAATTCTAAAATATTTGTGTGTACCTAAATATTAAGTATTAAGTAAATTGCCACGTGACAATATGATCTGTTCAAGTCATTAAATTTTTATTTTAAAAGAAATATTTTAAATATACCAATAAGAAAATAACACTTGAACAATGACTTAACATTTAATGTCCTGGTACTTACAGAGTTTCAAAATTATAACTTAAGTATTATTGCCGCTAAAAATTAAACTTAGATATTTATTTGTAACTGAAAGTTAGACTTAATTACTTATGCCGTAAATTACTCTTTATATAAATATACAGATTTTATCAACTCAATTAATATTATAAATATTTATAAAAAATATGAAATTATAGATTAATCTAAGAAGTGACATTTGAATTCTTTTTCTATAAAATACTTTTGCAAATATACTTAAGGAAAAAAAAAAAGAGTATTGTTAAATGGATAGAATTTTTATTTCTTATATAAATATATTTAAATTTAGACCTTAATTATTATTATTTTGTTTCTATATTTTTTTTATTAATTTTTACTATATTTTTTTAAAATTATATACATATTAATTAATTAAAAATAATAAAAAAAATTATAATAATAAATTTATTAATATATAATACAATTTATTGCTCAATAATAGATGATAAAAATATAATTATTTACAATATATATAATTTAGAATTATTATAAACAATTGGTCCTGAAGCACAATTTATTTATATAGTTTTGATTACATTATGTGTATTTCATTATGTTGCAACGTATACAACTGCACTTTTAAGTAGTGACTATTCATGTTCATTTTATTATGTACAAAATTGTATCCTTTAAGATTTTTATAGCTTTCATCTTTTCAAGTTTCTTTTTTACTTATATTTATTTTTTAATTATTTTTTTGATTTAATAATGATAAATAATATGGTTAAAAAAATTCAAATGAGATTTGAGTCCTTCAAACTATGATTAAATTGAGTAATTATATATATACATAAAAATATATATATATATATTGTTTTCTTATTTAAGTGAATTACGTGAATTTATATATGCAAATAGTTTATATATGTTATTTTTTTTCTTTTTTGATAGCAGATGATTATCCTTAAAAGACAAAAGATATAGCACATACAAATGTCAATATATATAATATATCATATTGTACTTCTCTGTCCATTTTAAAGGTTGAAAAAAAATTATATTATTTTAAACAATTAATTTTGTCATTACTTTTTTTCATTTTAAATTTTTTTATTAATATTGAAAAATATAAGATAGAAGTTTTATACACATTCTCAATAAAATTTAAAAGTCACCTGAACAAGTGAGTGAAGTAAGGCATAATCTTTTTTACAACATGATTGATGAGACACAATTGCTCAAAAAATTTAATAAATATTAAATAATATAAAATATTACATCATTCAATCAAAAGAAAAAGATCATAATAATAATAATGATGTGTTAACTTTATAAGAGTATAATAATATTTGTGATTATTATTTTTAGTATAATAATATTAGTAAATATTATTATAGTGCTAAATAGTATATTTGACACACTTCTTATTAATATTATTATAATATATTATTATCTTATTATTATTATTATTATTATTATTATTATTATTATTATTATTTAAACTATGGAACGATAATGGGTAGTTACGCACGATTTGTAACGATTCAGAGGATTGATTTTTGTGGGATGAGAACCGTTCACTTTCGGTTCAAAGCGATCTTTTTGCTTGGGTTTAAACACGATAGAAATTAGGTTTTTGAGTTCTTATTTCGTACGCCAAATACAGAGAGAGAGAGAGAGAGAGAGAGAGAGAGAGAGAGAGAGAGAGAGAGAGAGAGAGAGAGAGAGAGAGAGAGAGTACGTATACGGTGTATACGATATACTGAAAAAATTTCGTTCTTCAAGTGGATTGCAACCAGGCTGAAAGTGGAGGTTTGAGATCACCTATGTACGACCTAAGGAAGCTTTTTAATGTTGTATAAGGGTCGGAGGTCACTCTTTCAAGTTTCACCATTATTGAAGCTTCGAAGGTGCGACTTGAAACGGACACGAATTCGAACGTGTTTAAGCTTGTTCTTGTTGGAAACTTTTACCAGGATCTAGATTTCATAACAAGTATTTTTCATTAACATCCTAATATGAATTCTAAAACAATGAAATAAACACATGAGGGTTTAAGAAAATCTTACATTGGGTGCATTGGAATATAATGACTCCTTCCGTTCAGATCTCTAACCCTTGGTTCCTTTCTGTAGCAGAGCATCACCAAGATCTGAACCTCGATCTCTTTCTCTCCTTCCTTGATGCTGATTCTCCTTCTTGTTGGTTGGTTTCTTTACAATCTTCCACACTATGATTGAGATACCACTTGATGTGTGTGGGCACTCACTCTATCACTCAAGGTTCGAAAATTGAAGAAGAAAAAGAGAGAATGAAGGTTCGGCTATGGTATAGGTAAGATGACTCAATTTTCCTGAAGGCAAGAAATTTTATCAACTTTAAGTGTGAGCCATCACTATCTATTTATAGGTAACCACCTAGATTTAGGTTAGATTTATTTGGCATTAAAATAATAGAAAAATAAATGGTAAATTCTTAGTGTGGCCGGCCATAGGATGTTATTGGGCCCCACTTTGCGATTTTGCGATTTTGTCATTTTTCCATCCCATTTTCTCAAAAATGCCAATTTTCCAATTTAACCAATTAAATGCCAATTCTAATTATTTAATAACTAAAAATTAATTATTAAATAATATTGTCATTTAATATATTTATTAATTAGACATATAAAGTGTCTTGTTTAACAAATAAAACCTAGAATCTCTTTTCTTCACAATTTGGCCCTTGCTTAGTGAAAATTCATAAACTAGACATAGTCTAATTTTAGAATTATAATTGATTAATTAAAATCAATTAACTAAGTCTTACAAGAAGTATGGTCTCAACTAGTATGGGGACCATGAGCCTATATAACCGAGCTTCCAATAAGAAGATCAAGAATTTACCAAGTAAATCCACTGACTTATTAATTCCTTGTTGCATCCACGCATTGAACTTGGAATTGCACTCTCAGTCATATAGAATGCTCTATATGTTCCATGATATAGATACGCTATTAATTATCCATTGTTATAATCCTAATTTGATCAATGATCCTCTAATAGATGATTTACATTGTATAGGGATTAAATTACCGTTACACCCTTCAATGTATTTTATCCTTAAAACACTTAGCTCCGTATAAATGATATTTCAGCAAAGTGAAATGAGTACTCAACCATTTATCTCTGTTTAGCCAAGCTCGAAGGAAATCATCGTTTCACTTCTAAATACCTATAGAAGTTATAGATTCCATATCCATGTTTAGCGCTCCCACTCAATTATACTATCATGTTCCTAAAATGTATGTATCACCCTGACCCAAAAGTAGGCTTAACTAACAAATCAAAGAACATGTATAATACTCTAGAGCAAATTTTATTACTTGAAAGGAGCACCAGGACGAGGTATAATTTACAAGGATCATGGACATACCCAGATTGAGTGTTTCTCTGATGCAGATTGGGCAGGCTCCAAGCTAGATAGATGATCCACTTTAGGATATTGTGTTGGGTTTTATTCCCTAAATAAAACTCATTTCAATATAATCAGATTTACTTATTAATATAGATCAGAAATAACATTTAATGTTGCATGGTTCACATGATTTACTTCATGATTATATGTATATAATTTATAAATTCATCTGAAACCCTTTTCACATACTTGATCCTGTTTATTGTGCCGTCAACACATTGGAAAGTAAACATGACTATGTGAATAAAGTTTCCTAGATTTATCAGACACAGGGTTTTACTGATATGATAATCTACAACAGAGTTTACTTGCATTTGGAGAAGTGCTATGTTCTTTCCAGAGCATTGGTTAAAGTAAAGCTCAGGTTGGATGCATGGAGTATGCATCGGAAGGGACCGATATTGAACTTTGACTTAGATTTATTAAACTTACCGTAATATCTATTCAAGTCAATATCGCCTAGTTGATCCTAGATCAAATGATCTTAATCCTGTTATGATTAGGCTCAATCTTGAAAGGCTATTCGTGTTCTTTGATTTGTTAGTTAAGCCTACTTTTAGGTCAGAGTGATACGTACATTTTGGGAACACGGTAGTACAATTGAGTGGGAGCGCTATCATAAACATGGAATCTATAGCTTCTATCTGGCGAATAGTAAGCAAAGGATGATCTCCTTCGAGCTTGACCAAACGAACATAAATGGTGGAGTACTCATTTCACATAAGCTGAAATATCATTTATACAGGGTTAAGTGTTTTAAGGAATAAATACATTGTAGGGTGTAACGGTAATTTAATCCCTTTACAGTGTAGATCATTCATATAGAGGATCATTGATCACATTAGGATTATAACAATGGATAACTAATGATGTGTCTATATGGTGGAACATATAGAGCATTCTATATACTGAGAGTGCAATTCTAAGTTCTATGCGTGGATTCAACGAAGAATTAATAAGTTAGTGAATTTTAGTGCTAAATTCTTGATCTACTTATTGGAAGCTCGGTTATATAGACCCATGGTCCCCCCACTAGTTGAGATAATATTTCTTGTAAGACTCATGTAATTGGTTTTGATTAATCAATTATAATTCTCAAATTAGACTATGTCTATTTGTGAAATTTTCACTAAGTAAGGGCGAAATTGTAAAGAAAGAGTTTATAGGGGCATATTGTTAATTATGATACTTTGTATGGTTCAATTAATAAATATGATAAATGACAATATTATTTAATAATTATTTATAGTTATTAAATAGTTAGAATTGGCATTTAAATGGTTGAATTAGGAAATTGGCATTTTTGAGAAAATCAGATACAAAAGGTGTTAAAATTTCAAAATTGCAAAGCCCAAGGCCCAATCCACTAATGCTTGGCCGGCCACCTATTGTAGGTTTTTAAGTTGATTTTTTCATTATTTTAATGCCATATAATTCAAATCTAACCCTAGTGGAATGCTATAAATAGATAGTGAAGGCTTCATTAAAATAACACTTTTCTTCAGACTTTCTGATTCAGAAAACTGAGCCTTCTCTCTCCCTATCTTTAGCTGACCACTCTCTCTCTTCTTCTTCAATATTTAGAAATCCTTAGTGATTAGAGTAGTGCCCACACACATCAAGTGATACCTCAATCATAGTGAGGAAGATCGTGAAGAAGGATCATCAGCAAAGGAGTTTCAGCATCAAAGATTCAGAGAAAGAGATCCAGGTTCAGATATTGATAATGCTCTGCTACATAAAGGAATCAAGGGCTAGATATCTGAACGGAAGGAGTCATTATATTCCGCTGCACCCAATGTAAGGTTTCTTAAACTTTATATGTGTTTAATTTCATCGTTTTAGAAAGTTCATATTTAGGATGTTAATAAACATACTTGTGAGTAGATCTAAGATCCTGGTAAAATAATTCCAACAACTGGCCTCAGAGCCATGGTAATTGATTTACTTGCAAGAAATTTGGACTTTAAAACGATTGTTTGTATGTTCTTTGGATGGTATCATGTTGTATTGAGTGTTATTTGATGATTGATTGATGTTTGTGAAATTTTCGTGAAAAATAATTGCGATTTTATCTCTGGAATTATTTTTATTGTATAGTATGGAAACAATTAAGCAAGTTAGCCTTTTACAGAACTTAATTTGGATTTTATTTGAATTAGTTATGATTTTTTGAAGATTTGAAAAAATCGGGGCTCTGCTGATTTTTTCCTGCGATCGCAGATCTGTCCGTACAGTTTCGAATTTTTTGGTTTTTTTTTTCGATTTTTCATGCTTTTTCATGGAATTAACTTCCAATTTTTTGTATAGTTTTGAATTTATACTATTACTATTCCTAATTCAATTCTAATTATCATTTTGAATTAATTTAATATTTTTTAAATTTAATTCAAGATATTAGTGTAATTTGAATTTGAATAGAATTAGTATCTATCTTCTTGCTTAAAAATCTATCTTATTTTTAAATTTGATTATATCTTATTTTTTAAATTTAAGGTCAGATTTTATAAGATATTTATAAAATCTTTTAAGATATTTTTAAGATATCTTATCTTTTAAGATATTTTTAATTATATCTTATCTTTTAAGATTTTTTTTAAAAATTAAATCTTTTTAGATATTTTGACCTTATTTAAATTTAAAATAAGATATTTATAATTATGTAATTTTAAATAGATGTAAGATATTTTGCTAACTTTTAAATTTTGTTATTTTATTTATTTAAATTAAATTTAAAATCTGAAAAGATATTTCATTTATCTTTTCTAATTTTTATTTAATTTTTATTTTATAAAATAACATTTAAAATTTAAAATTAGTTAGCAAATTTTTGAAATGATATTTAGGTTGGTTGAAACCTAATTTTTCAAAAATTGTAGGTTTAATTTTAAATTTTTTAATTTTCGAATTTTTCAATTTTTTTTAAATTTTTTCGAAATTTTTTTATTTTAAAATTAAATAAATCCTACATCCAACTATCCAGCTAACCTTGTTGCAGGAGTATGTGTTTTAGCTTATTTGTAAGTTTTCAAAACCTATTATTACTTGATTGCAAATAGCCATGGTTACTTTTTGCCAGATCTATTGATCTGATGGCTCCCTTGGTCAAGATAATAATTTGTAACAGGTATATTTACAATCTTCTTTCATCTGTGTATGACCTAGCAACATGATAGGACCCATCCAAAGTGTGCCTGTGTGAGCCTATGTGTTTAATTTTATTATAGATGCATATAGGTTGCTGTTGCTAAAATAAATTATCATAGTTCTTGATAGAATTTATTTAGGCCCATTTAGTTTTTGGGCCTATTCAATTAATAACAGTTGTTCTTATTAAGGTTAAATTCCTCTCTTTTGGGCCTTGTGTGAGAGTTGGGAGCCATAGAAGTGGGTACGACATACTGAACCCAGCACCCCCTCACACAAACCACCCCAATTGTGAAGGCCCATTTGCCTCATTTGAACAACTGTACTAGGTTAATTACACTAGTTTAACCTAATAAAATTTATTAGCAACATAATTAATTTCATTTATTTTGAAATTAATTTAAGAAAATTATAGTTTAAAGAATTCTTTATTCTAAGCTAAACTATATGTATTTTCTTGTATTTAATTAAATATAGAATTATAACCATCTAGATTCTTTCTGGAGCTTAATTTAAATTTTTCATTAAATATTCTTATTTAAGTTGATATTTAGTTATCTACAACTAACCAACTTAAATCTGAATATCTTTTGAATTTCAAATTTCAAAATTAAGTTGAGGAATTTTAGGCATTGGTTATTAAGATTCTTTAGATATTTTTTAAGTTAATATCTTTTCAAATATTAACTTAAAATGGAATATTTTCAAATTAAGTGGTTACAACTTAATTTTTAATATTTAATTAAATTTAAATTTGAAAAATATTTAAGTTCTAGATTTTTTCTAATAACAACTTAAATTAGATATTTTTTCAAATTTTGTGGAAAAGATACTTAGTCAAATAAGATATTTTCTAGATAGTTATTTCTAGACTACTTATTATTTCTAATATTAAATAGGAAAATATTATAAATTGTGAAATTAATTATTTAATTAATTTTGGTACAATTTATTTTAAGAATATTTTTCCTAGTATTAAACTAGAAATTAATAATTAAGCCTTCTCTACACTTAATTATTTATTTCTTGAATTTAATACATTTAATTAATTTGAAAATTAAATATCTAAGTTGATTTTCATCATCATACTTAAATATTTCTTTTTCATGACATTTAATTAAATAGAAAATTATTTTTAGTTGAAATTTATTTTTTCAACTAAATTTAAATAATTTTCAAAATATATTTTTTCTTTATTTTATTAATCAATTTTCGAAATTGCATTTCTTAAATGCTAGAATTTCAAATTTTATCTTGAAAAATAGATCAAGTTGTAAATTAATTATTTATTTTAATTAATTCTTGGATCAACTTAAATCAATGATTTTTTCATTTATTGATTAATTTAAAATAAATTGAATTAAAGTATATTATTAGAAATTGAATTAATTAGTCAAAGGAAAATCTAGATAGATGATATTTTTGCTTAAAGTATTTTTCTAGTGTATTTAATTAAATAGAAAATTAATATTTAAGTTGATTTTCATCATCATACTTAAATATTTGAAATTTTTCTTATATATTTAATTAAATAGGAAAATTATATTTTTTTGTTGTAAATTAATTTTATTAATTAATTTTGGGCCAACATTAAATTAGAATAATTTTTCCAGGATTTTTTTTTTATTTTAATATGCATTTTTCGAAAATTGTATTCTTAAATACTTTCATTTTTCGAAATGCAATATATATTTATAGAAAATAAATTTGAGTTGTAGATTAATTTAAATTAATTTTGTAACAACTTAAATTGAATATTTTTCTAAATATTTATTGGAAATTATTACTAAGATGGAAATAATTCATGTTATTTTCATAACCATCTAAGTAAAATTTATAAATATTAAATTAAAGTTTATATTTAGAATTTTTCATTCTAAATTGGAAATTTTAATTAAATAAATATATATTTAAAATAAATAGAATAAATAAAGAGAATCAAAGAAAATACAATTTGTTTTTTAAATAATGAGCTTTATTATTAAGATATTCGATCTCCATTGTGGGTTTTACACCGCGTTTGTTTTAGTGAGTAATCCTCCCTAATGGAGGAACGTTCATTAGCAATTTCGCACCGTTTAACCTCGCATGATAAGTAGTTTGTAAGTGTTTTGTATGGTATGGATCACCCTAATGGTGGCGACCATACTTGACTTGCAAATTATGAAACAATGGTGGAAGCTCATAAGATAGAATTGCCTTGACTCTCGCCTAAACGGGACAACGCTGAATTCCAATCTTGATCGAATAAAAGGTTGCTAGAATGTTTATCATTTTAGATGAGCTGACAACTCTATTCAATGGATGATGCTTTGACTCTCGCCTAAACGGGACACTGTATCAGTTTGTTGAAAAACCTTGGAAATTATTTAGGATTGTATGTTTTAGTATTTTCACTTGTCATTCCTACTTGCTATATGCTTATAATTTTTAAATTGTGTATGAATTTATATTGAACCATATTATTTTCTGTTATTAAGTTGTAGTTTAATTTCGAATCTTCATTGTTGGTCTAACATGTTTGTTTTTCTAATGAGATAAATCCCTAATGGATTTTCACCATTAGACATACATAATAGTGTAAGATCTCGAAAGATAAATATTGTATATGCAACATCTAGCTGTTCATCAATTGATGACACCTTAGACTAGTATTTTTACAATATGAAACAAGAAGATTATATAAATAAGATTACTTTGACATTCGCTAATCGAAGCATCGTTGGATTCTTATTTATAAACGAAATTATCCTAATTCCTCTTAGCTTATTCATTTCGAATTAGCTTCAAAATATATCATTGGATGAATGGTCTATAAATCATTTCATGTCATTATATTTTCTCTTAAGAAATTAAATGACGCATATGATTATAATCCCGAAATTCTATTCCCAATTGATATAAATCCTCAATCTTAGAAATCTCCTACTTGTATGGGCAAATCAGACGTAGAGTTAAATTAGTAGTGCTGGTCCAAGATAGAATTACTCATTATATTTGGTATAAATTTAAGTCTTTGACTTTAATTTTACATTCCAAATAGAAATTTTCTTATATTTTTAATTTCAGAATACAATACAGTTACACCTTCACAAGGGTTTATATCTATCTTCTATTAATGGATTCAAACTGTATGGAATATGAGTTAGGTATTCTGTGACTAGGATCCACTTGCAGTATTCTAAGAACTCTTTGATGTAACTAAACCTATGTCATCAAAAGACACTACCACATTTTCTTTTATCTATGGCATTTGTATCTTGTTCATAGTGGATTTGACAAGATCAATCTCTGCAAAGAGTTAATATGCCTATATCCACTGAAAGTAGTTCATCTCATTCGCAGATGGATATACATTCAGGGTGGATATGAGTTTTTCGTTGTATTCTTAAAACGATCACTCTAGATTATACCTTATGCAAAGAAATTTGAAATGTTTAAACATTTCATTAATTTCTAGCAATGGTTAAAACCATTAAGGTAAGTGGTTAAAGATCTTGCGAACTGATAGGGGTGGAGAAATAGTTAGTAGATATGCAGTTCAAAGATCATTAAATTGATTTTTGAATTATATCCAAACTTACCTCCCCAGAAATTTTGAGTTTCATGTTGATGATTAGTTACTAGTCGTTGCCTAAATCCTTCAATGGTAATACAATTTCAGAATGATGTAATGGTTGTATACTTAATGTAAATCATTACTAGTTTCATGGATGACCTAATCAAAATCTTAAGAAAAGCTAGAACTGTTAACCATGGTTTGTTAGCTATTCTAAGTGATTAGGGGTGGACCATCCCATTGTCAATAGATAAGAAAGTGTTTGTTCAAACAAATACTACTTTTCTAAGAAAATGACTAAGTCTGAAAAACAAGTAGCAAAGAAAGGAGATATTTTTCTTGATTCCAAAAGTGTTCTATCATCTTATATAAGATATGATGATCCCACTGCCTCTGTTGTCTTGTCACAACCAAAGAGGTTAATACCATTTTCTTAGACATTATTCACGGTACCTTGTCGTAGTGGGAGAGTTTCTAGGAACTCACCTTCTTATGACTTGGGAGACACTAGTGATTAAAATCCATTGTGAGTTTAAACAAGTAATGGATTGTCAAGATAAGAAACTAAGAAGAAAGCCAATAGAACTATGGCTTAATCCATTCACATGGAGTAACCTAAAGTTTTCTATTACAAGGACATAAAAGGAAATTTTCGTTTATAAGTCCATTCAATGGACTTAACAAAACTTCCTGTTCCTAGTATTATAGGTTTGAGTTTATCTAAACCTATGGCTTGTGGTATACCTGGTAATTACTTACTCTAATGCAAGCAACTTACTTTAGTAAGATGCTGAAGCATTTTCTTTCTAATGGCAATCTATAGAAGCTTCACAACTTCTTAGGTATAGATTTTATTTATCTAAGGAAAAGTCTCAACTATTCCAGAAAAGATAAAGCCATGAAAGAATTCCTTAAATCAACAGTGAGAGGTCTTAGATATGCTTTTGTATGCCTTAGACCAGACACCTGCTGTTGAGTGGGAGTAATGAGTAGGTATCAGATTAATCCAGGAGAAGAACATTGGAAGACAATCAAGTAAATCTTAAGATAAAGAAGAGGGACTATATGTTAGTCTATAAGGGTGTGTTTAAAACTCTTAGACTACACCATATAAGATTTCGAAATTTGCCTTTGTGCTAGAAAATCTTTCTGATAAGATGGTGATTACTCTGGGGGTGGAATAGTGATTTTGGAGAAGTGTAAAAACCTATCTGAAGTCTCTAGGTGTACCAGAGAGAGACTGAATGTTAAAGCTGCAAGAAAGGTACTTATTCAGTCTAAGGAAAGTTCTATACATCTTTGGCACCATTCCAAATTGCCTAAAACTACTAGTGTTAATTTCCTGATTAACCAAAAGTAGTTGCCAAAGATATAGAATCCAGTATCCCAAGAGAGTAGACATATAGAGAGGAATTTCACATTATCAATGATTTTGTGATTAAAGGAAGAGTAATAGTGGAGAAAAGGTTGTGGTTAATTCAACCTTTCAGATCCTATTACGAGGAGTTTACTACTACTACACTTGATTTGTATATCAAGGTGTTGAGATTATTTGAAACACACTTTTTGTTTTATATTAGTGCAAGTGGGAGTTTGTTGGGTTTTATGCCCTAAATAAAACTCATTTCAATATAATCAGATTTACTTATTAATATAGATCAGAAATAACATTTAATGTTGCATGGTTCACATGATTTACTTCATGATTATATGTATATAATGTATAAATTCATCTGAAACCCTTTTCACATACTTGATCCTGTTTATTGTGCCGTCAACACATTGGAAAGTAAACATGACTATGTGAATAAAGTTTCCTAGATTTATCAGACACAGGGTTTTACTGATATGATAATCTACAACAGAGTTTACTTGCATTTGGAGAAGTGCTATGTTCTTTCCAGAGCATGGGTTAAAGTAAAGCTCAGGTTGGATGCATGGAGTATGCATCGGAAGGGACCGATATTGAACTTTGACTTAGATTTATTAAACTTACCGTAATATCTATTCAAGTCAATATCGCCTAGTTGATCCTAGATCAAATGATCTTAATCCTGTTATGATTAGGCTCAATCTTGAAAGGCTATTCGTGTTCTTTGATTTGTTAGTTAAGCCTACTTTTAGGTCAGGGTGATACGTACATTTTGGGAACACGGTAGTACAATTGAGTGGGAGCGCTATCATAAACATGGAATCTATAGCTTCTATCTGGCGAATAGTAAGCAAAGGATGATCTCCTTCGAGCTTGACCAAACGAACATAAGTGGTGGAGTACTCATTTCACATAAGCTGAAATATCATTTATACGGGGTTAAGTGTTTTAAGGAATAAATACATTGTAGGGTGTAACGGTAATTTAATCCCTTTACAGTGTAGATCATTCATATAGAGGATCATTGATCACATTAGGATTATAACAATGGATAACTAATGATGTGTCTATATGGTGGAACATATAGAGCATTCTATATACTGAGAGTGCAATTCTAAGTTCTATGCGTGGATTCAACGAAGAATTAATAAGTTAGTGAATTTTAGTGCTAAATTCTTGATCTACTTATTGGAAGCTCGGTTATATAGACCCATGGTCCCCCCACTAGTTGAGATAATATTGCTTGTAAGACTCATGTAATTGGTTTTGATTAATCAATTATAATTCTCAAATTAGACTATGTCTATTTGTGAAATTTTCACTAAGTAAGGGCGAAATTGTAAAGAAAGAGTTTATAGGGGCATATTTGTTAATTATGATACTTTGTATGGTTCATTTAATAAATATGATAAATGACAATATTATTTAATAATTATTTATAGTTATTAAATAGTTAGAATTGGTATTTAAATGGTTGAATTAGGAAATTGGCATTTTTGAGAAAATCTGATACAAAAGGTGTTAAAATTGCAAAATTGCAAAGCCCAAGGCCCAATCCACTAATGCTTGGCCGGCCACCTATTGTAGGTTTTTAAGTTAATTTTTTCATTATTTTAATGCCATATAATTCAAATCTAACCCTAGTGGAATGCTATAAATAGATAGTGAAGGCTTCATTAAAATAACACTTTTCTTCAGACTTTCTGATTCAGAAAACTGAGCCTTCTCTCTCCCTATCTTTAGCTGACCACTCTCTCTCTTCTTCTTCAATATTTCGAAATCCTTAATGATTAGAGTAGTGCCCACACACATCAAGTGATACCTCAATCATAGTGAGGAAGATCGTGAAGAAAGATCATCAGCAAAGGAGTTTCAGCATCAAAGATTCAGAGAAAGAGATCCAGGTTCAGATATTGATAATGCTCTGCTACAGAAAGGAATCAAGGGCTAGATATCTGAACGGAAGGATTCATTATATTCCGCTGCACCCAATGTAAGGTTTCTTAAACTTTATATGTGTTTAATTTCATCGTTTTAGAAAGTTCATATTTAGGATGTTAATAAACATACTTGTGAGTAGATCTAAGATCCTGGTAAAATAATTCCAACATATTGTATATTTGTTGGGGGCAATCTGGTCTCTTGGAAGAGTAAGATACAAAATGTTGTATCTAGATCCAGTGCTGAATCAGAATATAGAGCTATGGCACAGTTTGTGTGTGAGGTAATATGAATTTATCAACTTTTGACTAAATTTGGGTTTAAGACTTCTATTCCAGCAAAATTGTGGTGTGATAATCAAGCTGCTCTTCATATTGCCTCAAATCCCGTATTCCACGAGTGAACTAAGCACATTGAGATTGATTGTAATTTTGTTCTTGAGAAAATTCAACAAGGTCTGATCTCCACAGGATATGTAAAAACCGGAGAACATCTAGGAGATATTTTTACAAAAGCTTTGAATGGGGTGTGGGTTGACTATATTTGTAACAAGCTGGGCATGATTAACATCTATGCTCCAGCTTGAGGGGGAGTGTTAGAATATTAGTTGTATATTAGTTGTAAAAGAATTAGGGTAACTGATATTTAGTAGCTAACTCATATTTAGTAGTTTCCTATTTTATTGATAGTTTCCCATTTAGTCTCCTAGCTTTGTATATAAATATGTACTATTCTATGAAATATATACACAATTCGATTCACTATTTTCTACAATATGTTATCTAAGTGACATTCACAAACATGCACGCTAAACATGTAATCATATATGCGTATTATTATACTAATCTTACCTTGATTCCAAATTCATGTGTATCAGTTAACTTGAGTGGAAACTGTTGCTCGATGATTTACAAGCCCCTAAGTCACAATATTAGTAAAATTGATAAGTGATATGCTAAATCACTTTTTAGGGACTTAAAATTAAAACTGGGAGTTTCCCTATCGATGGATATTGTTGAAAAACTTTAAATAAGTCATTGATGATTGTAAATTAAAATAGTCTAAAACTATAACCCCGAACATTCCCACATTCCAAATGGCTAATTATATTGCCCCATTATTTCCAAGGTACTTACCCAAATCTAAGTGACTAAAAAAGCCATACGCCACGTTCCACTATTACCAGACATAAAAATATGAAAAACATAAAATTTCATCTATATCATAATTAATACACCTAAAATTCAAATATATTACCATAATCATAAAAACAATAATAAGAAGTCTATTTGTGAAAATAAACCCTAATTATCTGCTAGTTCTTAAAATAAAGCTAAACAACCATTACAATTATCCTCCGTTAAAAGAATTTCATCCTTGAAATATAACTTAAACAACTTTAGATATTGAGACTTCATGTCGAACTCCAATTCTCAGGTGGCTTCCTCGAACTTAATTATTTTTGCAGAGTATATTGACCAAAGCTATGGTCTTATTCCAAAAGACTTTATCCTTCCTATCAAGGATTCGTACTCACTTCTCTTCATATGAAAAATCTGGTTAGAGTTCCAAGTTTTCATAGCTCAAGACATGTGTTGGTTCTGAAATGTATTTTCTAAACATAAAGATGATAAGTTGATATTTTTTCTTCTAAATATGACCAATTTATGTATTAATTTTATTAAATTGATTCTTCAAATTATTGATTAGTGTGACTATAATTTTTTAGTCTATTTTAAAGACTAGTCATGCTTTTGGAGTCTTTTGAAGAGATTTTAGCACATTTTGGTGGAAAATAGTATAAGTCGACGAGCTCAATTTGACAAAGCTAAAAATAAATGTGATTTTTTAAGACCTTAGAAGCAGAACTAGACTTGGAGCTCAACATGAAAGTTGTAGATCTCATTCTTGGCTTTCTAGAACATCTTGAATCGTTTAATTCCAAATTGTATTGAAGAAGTCATGGCAAAAATACTAATCACATGATAGAAATTTTTTGGCAACGAGTCATGGTCGCGACGAGCAACCTCGTGGCAGCAGCGAGGAGGTGATTTCTAGGAAAAATTAATTTTTTTATCTTTTTTAAGTGAGATATTTTTAAGGATTATAAATAGGGAAAAAAACAAAAAAATACAAAAAAGGAAAAAAAATTACAAAAATACTTTGGGCCGGCCCATTAAACATTTATACAGTCCACATATAAATATTTACAAAAATACCACATGCACTAAGCCTTCAGCTGTACAGAGCGAACCATGAAGATGAAAATACGTGCTCGTTTCAAAACCGCAAAACAACCAAAATGAAACCAAAACGAGAAAAATACAACTATTAATTCTGGCAAAATCAACTGAAAAAGAATACCTGCAATGAGCTAAACTGAAAATGACGAAAAAAAAAATCAGAAAAACTGTGAAGAAACTAAAATTACACATTTGTTTTCTGTTTTATTCGATCAGAACAACTCCCCCTAATATCGAAATCCAGATTCATGAAATGTAGATCTGTAACAAACAGATTTGGACCTCCCACCAAATTCAAAACAATGTATGATGTGAAAATTTTTAAAAAAACCTCATGAATAATACATCTACGTTATACACAGTTACATTTTGATTGATTACTGGTTTTCAATATAAATATATTTTTTGAAAAATAAAATAAGAAGAGTAAAATCGAATTAATGTACAACCAATTATGTATAAGTCTATTTTTTTTTTGTTTTGGTTACCTTATAGTTGCATTATCGTTTTATGATAGTTTATATATTATGCAAGAATTTAATTTGATGGGGACTAAGAAATAGTAGTTATACATAGTAAGTTTTGTGCAAATAGTTGCATATTAATTTTATAGTGAAATAAAATATGCAAGTAGCAAAACTATAATAAAACTACAAAACAACTGTATGCAAGTGTAAATAGTTGCCTTATAGTTGCATTATCGTTTTATGATAGTTTATATATTATGCAAGAATTTAATTTGATGGGGACTAAGAAATAGTAGTTATACATAGTAAGTTTTGTGCAAATAGTTGCATATTAATTTTATAGTGAAATAACATATGCAAGTAGCAAAACTATAATAAAACTACAAAACAACTGTATACAAACTAAAATACAGGAAAAACTCTTTGAACAGCAACATCCATGATAAATCTCATTGTTACCCATTGATGATATAAAAATGGACAGGAAACAACTAGATAAAAAACATATTAAAAAAATACATACAGAAGGTGTAAAATTTCAAATATGAGAGAAAACCAAAAAGAAACCGAAAACAAACCTCGGTTCGAACATCAGCACCAACATTAGCTTTTTTCCCAGAAACGTTGACAATGAAATCTCTGCATTATTTGTTGAGCAAACATACATAAGAAGCACAATGATTTCTTAAGATTGTGCCTAAAACCAGTGAAAATATTTTTCATTTCTCAGAACACTTTCCTTAACTTCGACTATTCTTTATTATTTGATTTTGTCTTCAGGTATTAGCTTTTGTTGTCTATACTCTTTCTGGCTTTATTCTCTACACAGTCGCTCCATATGTTATCAAGGTCCGTTTCTTCATAAGAATATATAAGAAACTAGCTTTACAATTAAAAATTAAAAATAAAAAGAAAAGAAGAATTGTTATGTAAAAAAATTAAAAATTAAAAACTGAAATAAAATTAAAAATTAAAAATTAAAAACTGAAATAAAAATAAAAATAAAAAGAAAAGAAGAAAATAAGAGAGTGAAATGATGGATTGATTGATAGAAGTCAATCCTAGACCCCTGATGTGTAAGCAACAATATATAAGAAACTAGCTTTACAATTAAAAATTTAAAATAAAAAGAAAAGAAGAATTGTTATGGAAAAAAAAAAAATTAAAAACTGAAATAAAATTAAAAAATAAAAAATTAAAAACTGAAATAAAATTAAAAATAAAAAATTAAAAACTGAAATAAAATTAAAAATAAAAAGAAAAGAAGAAAAAAAGAGAGTGAAATGATGGATTGATTGATAGAAAATGAAAAAAGAGAGGGAAGAGAGTAGGATTTGATTGATGATTGATGTGCATGGAATGATGACTAAGTGGTATTTGTGTAATAAAACCAACATTGTAAGTAAAAAAGTTGATATAGGCGTGTAGGAGTATTTTGGTATTAAATTGTGCAAAAGTGATTTTTCATGTAAAAATTTCTTATAAATAAGACTTGTAGGGTACAATTTTTGGTACTTTTGAACTACGCAATTAAAAGAGAAACTCAGAGAGAGATGGAGATTGCAACATCGATTGTTCTACATTATAGTTCATTTTCTTCTCCTTAAACTCTTACTATTTATTATAATTGAAATTTTAATATTTAGTTCTGATTAGCTTCTTATAAGTTAAGGGTTAATTCAAAACCCGAGACATGAATTTTTAATTTTATTGATAAATGATAATTTCTAGTTTCCAATATATCAAATTGTATCTATTCTTCTATATTTAATGCCATGATTGATGTCTTAATCTTGTTTAGATGACCACTAAATTAGATTTTACTTTAATCTATTGTCATCCTAAGATTACTATTCACCTAATAGTCTAGGATTCTATGTGTTTGTGATAAATTACAATTTCTAATTTTTTTAAAGATAATTTTAACTGTGATAAAAAATAGAACCTAGGTTAAATGAATAATATACTTCATTAATTTATTTCCTAAATTAATCAAGCTCCATTGAACTTAAACATATATCTAAGTTAAATAAATTACATCCTTCGTGGATATACTACTTAGGTAAAAGAGTTAATTATTGAGCGCTTTGCATTGAATAAATGCAATATGGAGATTGAGATAATTGACAACTTCAGCGTTATCTGCAGGATTAACAGTTTGATTGGAATTCTAAAATAACATTCATTATTAGGAGTTAAAGATGATTGTTGAGGGTGGAAAATAACCTCTAACTATTTCTTGAATATCGTAGTATCTCATTCTATTTGTTTTTTTTTTATATATTTCATTTAATCTTCATAATTAAAACCTCCCTTTTTAATTCTTGTTACTGATTCTTGAATAATAAATTGATAATAGTCCTCGTGGGATCGACGTATATTTACCGTTATACTGAAGTTATTGGTAATATAAAAATAAAAATTAGTAATTTGTTGTAGCTTCCAACATGTATCAAGAGACGTAAAATACGTTATGCACAACTGACAAGGATGGAGGCAAAGCTAGACGATAGGCTACCAATTTGACTTTCTCAAGAATCTTAAAAGGTCCTGTAAATCTAGTGCATAACTAGCCCATTTTCCCAAAATGTTTAATCCCCTTCATTGGAGACACTCGTAGGAGAACATGATCTCCTATCTAAAACTCTATATTCTTGCATTTTAGGTCTGCATTTCTCTTTTACCTACTCCGAGAGGCGAGCATCCTGGCCTTGATCTTTTCAAATGCCTCATTGGTGCGCTGAACTGATTCTGGACCCCAAGTACTTCCTTTTTCCATTTTTATCCCAGTGAATTAGAGATCTACACTTCCTACCATACAACATCTCATCGGGAACCATCCTTATAGTACTTTGATAGCTATTGTTGTATGAAATTTCAATCAATGGAAAATAATTACTCCATGAGCCTTCAAAATCCATCACACAAGCTCGTCACAAATTTTCTAAAATATGAATTGTTCTCTTAGAATGACAATCTATTTGGGGATGGAAAGCTTTACTGAACTTCAGCTTTGTACCCATGGCTCGCCAGAGACTTACCCAAAACTTGGAAGTAAACTTCGGATCCCTATTTGATACAATAGACTTTGGAGCCCCATGCAACCTTACTATTTCTGTCACATATAATTTTGCATACTGATCCACTGTGTATGTTATTTTCACCAGTAAAAAGTGTGCTGACTTGGTAAAACGATCCACAACTAGCCATATGGAATCAAACATACCCGTGGTTCTAGGTAATTCTACAACACAAAATCCATAGTGCATCCTCCAATTTCCACTTTAGAAGAGTCAAAAGCTACAACAACCCTGCATCTCTTTGGTGTTAATTCTTAATCTACTAATAAGTTAAGCATCGAGATACGTATTTTACCACATCCTTTTTGATACTACGCTACCAATAAAAGGGTTTTAAGTCTAGATACATTTTGGCAGTGCCAGGGTGTAATGAATAGGGATCGGTATGTGCTTCATAGAATTTCTTTTTTATGTTCCACACTATTCAAATCCCAAACTCAAGTTTTATAAAGTAGCATTCTATTACTTGAGACTATGAAATCCTTAGCTTGACCAGTTAGAGCTTGTTCTCGAACTTTAACTAACTCTGGATCAACTAACTGAACAGTTCTAACTCTGTCTAGGAAATCTAATTACAGTGTCAAGTTACTGAGTTTGCCTATCCCAAACTAAATATCTAACTTGACCATGTCATCTACAAACTGAGGTGAAATCATAACCATGTTGGATACCTACCCGAGACCCTTCCTACTTAGGGCATCTGCCACTACGTTAGCCTTCCCAGGATTATTAAGGATTTCACAATAATAATCTTTAACGAACTCTAACCACCGCCTTTGCCTTATATTCAAATCTTTATGAGTAAAGAAACATATGGGGTTCTTGTGATTGGCATAATTCTCACACTTCTCTCTCTATAGATAGTTTCGCCATATTTTTAATGAAAAAACGACTTATGCAAGCTCTAGGTCATGAGTCTAGTATTGCTGCTCATACTCGTTCAGTTGACAAGAGGCATAAGCAAAAACCCTGTAAGCTTGCATTAGAACACACCCCAAACCTTTTCTGGATGCATCATAGTAAACTACAAACTTTTCCTGCTCTCATGGTCATGCCAGTACTAGAGCTGCAATCAATCGCTGGTTATATTATTGGAAACTTGCTTCACACATCTTTGTCCATAAAAATTGTTGATTCTTCTTAGTTAATTCTGTTAAAGGCATGGAAATCATTGTAAATCCCTCAACAAAATGTTGATCATAATTAGCTAAACCCAGAAAACTTCTGACTTTAATAACTTTCTTTGGTCTTGGCAAATCCCTAACAGATTCAATCTTTCCTGGATCAACCATGATCCCATCCTTACTGACAATATGCCCTAAGAATGACACTTGGGATAACAAGAATTCACATTTCTTAAACTTAGCATAGAGCTTGTGTTCTTGTAGTCGTTGTAAAACCATCTATGAAATACT
The DNA here is from genome assembly GCF_029168945.1 of Cannabis sativa. Classification (NCBI taxonomy): domain Eukaryota; kingdom Viridiplantae; phylum Streptophyta; class Magnoliopsida; order Rosales; family Cannabaceae; genus Cannabis; species Cannabis sativa. The sequence continues at coordinate 2,784,003 of NC_083608.1, read as the reverse complement.
ACTCATGCTCTGTTTTTGACTGAGATTACACAAGGATGTCATCAATAAATACTACAACACATATATCAAATCCTTGAATACCTTATTCATCATGTCCATGAAAGCTACCAAAGCATTGGTCAGTCCAAAAGACATAACCAAGAATTCATAATGGCCATACCTAGTACAAAAGGCAATCTTTGGAATGTTCTCCTCTTAGATTGTCAACTAATGATAGCCTTATCAGAGATCAATCTTAGAAAAGACTCTCTTTTCGTGAAGTTGATCAAACAAATCGTTGATCCTAGATAAAGGGTACTTATTCTTGATTGTCAACTGATAATTCTCAATAGTCAATACACATATGAAGTGATCCTTCTTTCTTCTTGACAAACACCACTTGAACTTCCTGGGGTGACACACTGGGTCGAGAAAACCCTGAATCAGGCGTCCCTTAAAGTTGAATCTTTATTTCTTTAAGTTTTGCAAGAGCCATATTCTATAAGGTGCTATAGAAACATGCTCCACTCCATGTGCAAAATCAATTACAAAGTCTATTTTCTGTTGTTGTGGTAAGCCCGAAAATTCTTCAGGAAACACGTCCAAGAATTCTTGAACAACTTTGATATCCTTAGGCTGAGCCAATTTAGGCCTAGTGGCATCTAATACTACTGCCAGAAACCCTAAGCACCCTTCTTGCAATAGTTCCCTTGCTTTCTATACAGAAATTACTAGAATATGAGAACCTTGAACTAATCCCACAAACACAAATAGTTCTTCACCTGCTGGTTGGAAGATTACCATCTTTCGCTTGCAATCAATACTAGTAGCATATTTGGACAAGAACTCCCTTACAAAAATAATATCAAAATTTGCTAAACCCAATTCAACAAGATTAGTGCTTAACTCACTATCTTAAATTCGAATTGGTATAGACCTAACCCACCTCTTGGAGATAACTAATTCTGCGCCAAGCAGTAGGGTTCCAAACCCTTTATCGTAAATCACATGGCCTACCCAATATATCAATTACTTTGGCTGCCACATAATAATGAGTTGTCCCAGAGTCAAACAAAATAGAGTAATAAGAGTTGTTGAATGAGAGCTGACCTATAACAACTTAAGGGATAGCTTCTGCATCAGCTTGTGTAAGAGGAAACACCCTTGCTGAAGCGGGTTTCACCTCAGACTTATGTTCTTCCTTCTTTAATTGTGGCCAGTCTCCTTCATAGTGTCTAGTTACACCACACTAGAAACATCCTTGACCTCTACACTCATTCAAATGATGCTTCTTATAGTTGGGGAATTCTGGGTAAGTGTATTGGTTCTTTGACCCACCATGACGGTTACAACGACCTTGGTTCCCTCATAACCTTTTTTTTTTGAGTTGAGCCACCAGAAGCAGATGAAACTTTTCTCTTCTGATTTGTGGTTGAGTCACTACCACCCCTACCATAACCAAAGGTAGGAAGAGCAATGGCTCCACCAACAATATGAATCCCTTGGGCTTCCTGAATACACTTAATGGTGTCCTTAGCTTGTAGTGCTTTCCCCACCATATCAGCATAAGTGGTGGCATCATCCATTGTAATCATCACGTCGTGTCTAATCTTGGGATTTAACCCATCTAGATACTTCTCTTTCTTACTAAACTTAATTTGCACTATTCATGAGGCCAACGTAGCTAGTCTGTCAAATTGTATTATACTTTGTAACTGACATATTCTCCTTTTGACTAAATTGTGGAAACTCCTTTCTTTTTGCACTACAGAGAGCCTAATTGTAGTACATTACATTAAACAACTCTTGAAATTCTTCCCAGGTAATTCTGGTGACGCCCCGGTGAGGGATACCATATCCTAGCAGACTTAAGCGTCTTCTTAGAATTTGAACATTGCACAAGCCACTTTATCGTTGCCAGTGACTCCAATAAAATTCAAAATCCTATTAATAATGGTTAGCCATTGCTCGACTTTCAAAACGTCTGGACCTCCTAGAAAAACTTGAGGTTCTTGCTTACGGAGCCTTTCATAAAGTGGTTCCATTCGGTTGGCAACAAAACTGGCCCCACTTGCATAATAGGCGCGGGAGCCATTTGCACCTCAGGAGTAGGCTTTGTAAGAGCACTCTACTATCTCAGACACTAAATCTCATCATCTTGCTCATTAATTTTCCCTTGAATTTTAGCAAACTGATGTAACTTGTTGTGGGTTAACATCACCCTGACCGCGTGCCCTGCTTCTTGGGCCTCTACGTCGATCGCAAATATTAGGGGGAAACTAAACCCCCTGACCATCACTGCATCTGACCAAATTACCCTGGCTTCTCGTGTTCTGCCTCGAATATACTCTATTAGAATCACCTGCGAAACAATGAGCTATCTTAGTAAGATAACGATCAAGGTTACATTTAATTATCGCTTACTTAAGAAAATAAAACATGTGCCTATTATGCTATCTGACTACTAACATGCTCTATAATAGGCTTTTCTCATTACTTACTAACAAAATAAACTACTAAAGCGTAAAGGGCTTACTAAACCATGAGTTGAGCTTATCTCTGATGACAATTATACATATTGTGAAGATCAATGAAAGACAACCTGACGGCTGTGATACAAAATTGTAACACCATAGTAGATTAGGCATGTTATTGTGATTTAGATATTTACTATGTAATCCATTGACAATCAATGGTTTTACTAAAAATCATGTTTAATTAAATAGATAAAGTTTACATAATCTGGGATCCCATCTTTATAGGTGACAACTGCATTACAAAACACTTACTTACAAAAGTTGTCGCCTAATGACTACAAAAATATAGCCTGCTGTCTTAAAGATTGAACACTCCAAGTCTAACTCTCCCAATATGTACAATCTTCATTACCTTGAGCTCGCTACTATTTAGCTTTAGCTTTGCCCTTACATACACATGCAAACAATATATGTGAGTCGACAAATAGTAAGAAAAGCATAAGCATAACTGTAGCACCCTAACTAGCATAGGCGTATTACGTGATATTTAAACGTACTGTGCAGCTCGTTGCTAATCAACGAGGTTTATGGAAATCATGATTAATTAAAATTTTTGCTTTTTAATTAAACTTATATAATATTTCATAAAAAATACTTTGGGATCCCATTTACAAAATACTTTACAAAAAGTTTACTGTTTAATACAAAATACTTGTCGCCCAGCGACTAAATACAAAAGCACTGTTGTCCTGAGGATCGTACGCTCCAGGCCTAACCGCCGCGACATGTACAATCTTCATCGGCTCGTCCTCACGGTTACTCAGCCTTGGCCTTGCCCTTACCTACACATAAACATAGCACTGTGAGTCGACAGACTCAGTAAGAAAAGCATAAATCATTAAACATACATAAATCCCGGGTTATGATCAGACGCCCATACCACTGACCATAACCCTAACTGTCGTGTCCCACACGATACTGAGTCTCGAACGTTCGTATGACGGTACTTTTGATAAAGTAACAGCCTATACTCGGTACACTGGTCATACTCCAGCTGCTAGTCATACTCTAGCCTTACCGATGTGTTACAGTATGAGCCTATACTCGGTTCACTAGTCATACTCCAGCTGCTAGTCATACTCTAGCCTAACCGATGTGATATGGTCAAACAGTTTAGTACCACAACCCCTAGTATCAGCCTATACTTGGTTCGCTGGTCATACTCCAGCTGCTAGTCATACTCTAGCATAACCGATGTGATATGGTCGGATGGTACGAAGCCAACATACATATCTAATGTAATCTAACAGGCTTCCTAACATGCACGCTAAACATGTAATACATATGCATACTGTTATACTAATCTTACCTCGATTCCAAATTCAGGTGTGCCGGTCAACCTGAGTGGAACGAACTGCACGACAATTTACAGGCTCCTAAACCATAACAATCACAACACTAGATAAGTGACACGCTAAATCACTTCTCGGGAACTTAAACTAGAAACTAAAAGTTTCCCTATCGATAAAAAGCATGGCAATACCCTAAACAACATAAAAATGCGAAAAACTAGGGTTCCCAATTTTTCCCCAACCGGTAGACCGGTTCTACAACCGGAATTCTGGTTCTGGAAATTCCTGAACACCATCCGGAATTAGGTTCTTTGAACCGAATTCCGGTTCATAGCAGGAAACACAGCCCAGAAAACACAGAATCAAAATTCACCATGTGAGCTCCAAGCTTTGAGTTCAAAACTCAAACTTGGCTAAAGCTCACCTACAAGCATAAAAATCTGCTCCATTCACCATAATTCACCATAAAATTACTCCAGAAAACGAACTCAAGCATAATTAACAACTACAGTAGCTTAATCAACAATTCACCATTGAAAAATACAAGATTTTGAGTTGAAAAAGCTTCACACATGCATAGACCAACAACTAACAACATAATCAGTTCAAATCCATTCCATCAAGCATGTTAAACTTTAGAAAACAACACCTAATCATAGCAGTAACAACAACTCAAAAACTACACATGCAACCTATCCAATTTCCTTAAAAATTCAAGAAAACATCAAGACAAGTTCAAGAACCTTACCAACAACTTGAATTACACTTAGATTTGTTGAAAATGCTTGAAAAATTAAGAGAACTCCCAACCCTAGCAGCCCACACCAAGCTGAGAGAGAGAGAGAGGAAAAGAGCTTGAATTTTTCTTAAATTTTCTAATTTTTCTAACTTGAATAAAATGAGAATAAATGGATATAATTAATCTTTATTTTAGCCAAAAAGATGCCACATAAATCACATATTCACATTACACTAAGTCCACTAAAGGACAAAACATCATTCGGGCAAAATGACCATTTTTCCCCTCCACACAAAAATAGCATAAAGGGCACTAAAGGGTATTTTGGGAAATTCTAAATTCTCGACCACTCCCGACATTCCCAATGTCTAATAAACTGTCCCACAATACTAACATGCTAAGTTGTGATTCTACTGAGGCAAACACCGAGTTCGATGTTGCCGGGCAACGGAAATGCAAAATTATGAAATTCACTATATGACATAAAAATGCATTCGGAATTCTAAAATAACAGCATAAATAATTATTTAAATATCTATAAATAATTTTCATAATTAATCATAATTAACTGCTAATTTTCAAATTAAACTAAGCAATCTTTACAATAACATAACATAAACAAAATTATAACTAGGTGCCCATACACCCCAAACATAACCATATCCCATGTCCCACGCGTACTGAGTCTAGAACATTTGTATGACAGGACTATTGACCATAATATCAGCCTATACTCGGTACTCTAATCCTATCGATGTGATAGCGTCAATCAGTACTTTGCCAAACATATATCTGTTGGTATTCTATGGAACTCTAAGTACAATAATACTGTCTGTTGACCTCAAAAAATGATCAACCGACAGTAGGGTCGTATGCATCTAATGCTTGCCACGTGTTACACATATAAGAATGAAAAGCAATAAACATAGGGATTTGTTACAGAGGTTGGACCCCCTTGTGATAGAGGGTAATGGCCTACTACCCTTTTGGTTGTATTGATATAAAGAGATATAGGTGGGATTTGATATAGCTCTCTATAAGGATACACAAGGGGGTCGAACCTCTATAACAAATCCTTGTGTTTATTTCTTGTTGAGATCGATGGATGTACTCTTGGTCATAGCACATCGCAACTAGCAGTGAGTGGTTCTTAAAGAAATTCACATCTCTGCTGAGCGAATACATCGCAGTCAGTAGTGGGTGGTCATTTAATTAGGCCAACATGCAAGACGACCTCTCTAAGTCTAGCTAACTAGAGATCTTCTCGATCACATGTCCACGTGGGGCTCGCCAATTCCTAGTCTCGTCTCTCCTGTATAGTAGCGGGGATGACACGGTCGTTATTCTTGGAGGGTGCCCCCAAGGATTATTCCTTTAGCTGGAGGTGCTTGTGGAGAGTCCTTCCTTGGAGGTAGGGGCCTGCCACTTGGATCCACCGGGATGCCTGTATAAGTTTGGCCAGTTGTAGTGGCGAGATTCATGGTGACTATTATAGTGACAAGATTCACCACATCTATAGTGTTCATCGGGATTCTAGTTGTGACTGGAACCTGAGTATCTGGACCTAAAATCTATGGGTCTTGAGGGAGACCCAAAGATGTAGATATTGCTTCAGGAGTTATTCTCATGTTAACCATGGCATTTGATCAGACACGATATCCACGCTCTCAATAAAAGCATCAAACTGTTAACCTCAAAAAGTGATCAACCGATAGCAGGGTCGTATGGATCTAATGATTGCCACGTGTTACACAAATAAGAATGAAAAGAAATAAACATAGCGACTTGTTATAGAGGTTTGGCCCTCTTCTGATAGTAGGTAATGACATACGCCCCTTGTACTTGTATTAATACTAAGAGATAATACTATTCAGATCACTATAGGGGAGGACCTAATATAGCTCTCTATAAGGATACACAACATGAATCAAGTAGGCAGATCTCTAATGAGCGAGATTAATAGCCTTAGAAGCATGTGAGTGATGAAGTGAGAAGAGAGAGAGTGTCTTATTGGGTGTGTACAAGAGAGAGTGAGAGAGAGAGAGAGAGAGAGAAGAGGGTTTCAGACTTAGAGTTTGGAGGCTAAGTGAACTTAGGTTTCTAGGCTAGGGTTAAGGCTTCAATATAGGAAGCCTAAACCATAGATTATAGTTTAAATCCCTAGATATTTGCATAGGGTTTTAGATAATTAGAAAAGACTAAAGTGCCCTTTAATCTAGATATTATTCAGCCATTCTACTGGGCTTTTAGGGCCCAATTTGCAGCCCATGACTTGCTTTCTACGTATTGGGCTTTACATAGAGTCCTGCCAGGTTAATCTTGCCTCCCAAGGACTGCATGATTTTGCAATTCAAGGCTTGCAGGATCTGGAAGGTCAAGGCCTACAGGACCTAGTAGCTCACTACAGCTCTACCAAGAGGAGGCCAGCCTTTGGATGTGCAGACTAGCCTTTTGCAAGTTGAAGACAATTTTGCACACTGTTTCCTTGTAGAGGTAACATTCCCTTGGTTGAATAGAAGCTCCATTGGTCTAGAAGTCACTTCTTGGCCGACCATCTGATGCATAGATCCTGGCTAGCCTATAAGCTCACCCTGGCCAAACTGTAGACTTCTCTTGGTTGGCCAGGGAAGTTGGTACAGCTCCTTGAGGGCTCACTTCAATCCATTTGGTTGCTACTTGAAATTTTTGCTATATCTTCATGGAGGCCTTATTTTGCTATTGGCAGATTTTTACTCCACTTGTACTCTCTCTTTGGCTTACGTGGACATGCCACATTAGGTGGACAAAATTTGGGATAACATTTGCCCCCAAGTCCCTGTTTGAACATCTAGTTCGATAGGGACTTCCTAGCTCATGTCTTGTCTGTAGTAGTCTATGTTTTACACCCTTGTCTCGCCAGGTGTTGGCTTTTTGCATGGCATGCTTTTGGATCTTTGATCTTCTCTCTTTATATTTGTCTCATCTTCTCTTCTTGGGTATATCTTCTTTGTACCTGCCATTAATAAGTTTCAAGCTTTTGGAAACTATGTGAATGGCTCTGTAGAATCACATCTTCATATTTTATTATAACGCGACGGTATTGTTAGACATTGGGAATGTCAAGATTAGCCGGGAATTTAGAGTTTTCCGAAATACCCTAAGTGATTTGTATGACTCTTTAGTATATGCAAGGGCATTATGGTCTTTTTGCCTATTGAGTTTTGTCTTTAGTGAGGGTTTAATATTTAGTTTTAAATCTAATTTTTAAAGCTTAGTTTGGCTGAAGTAATGTAATTAATTAAGGAAAATCATTCATTTACTGATTTTATGAAAAATTAGAGCGTTAGAAAAAAATCACTTTTTCACTCTCAAGTCTCTCCCTCTTTCGGCCCTCCCTTAGAGCAGCTAGGGCTGGGTGATTTTCTGTGGATTTCAAGCTGTTTTCTCAAGGATTTAGTGATATCAAGTTCGTAGTAAGCTTCTAGTAACTTTTTGTTAATTTCTTCAGTTATAAGGAAAAGAAAGTTGTGCATGAATTGTTGTTTTGCTTGCTGTACTTGTTGTTGTTGTTGGTTTATGTTTTCAGTATCTATATTATGTTGGTTTATGGTGATTTGAGCAGGTTTTGTTAGCTAGTTAGTTGGATGAGCAAGCTTTGAGTTTTTGAACTCAAGCTTGACTCATCAATGGCAAATTTTGATTCTATGTTTGGGTGGTTGTTTTGTTGCCTTGAATATGTTCTCTAGGTTTTATAGAATAGTTTTGGAAAGTTTTGATTGAATTGGGGTTGTTTTGGTTGAGTTATTAAATTTTTAGTAATTCCTGCACTGAACCTGAATTCCGGTTCAGAGGGGCCTGAAGGAACCGGAATTCCGGTTCGCTTCGAGGAATTTTTCCCAAAACTGAAATTCCGGTTGGGGAACCGGTCTACCGGTTGGGGCAGTTTTGGGAACCCTAGTTTTTCCCATTTTTGTCATATTTAGGGTATTGCCATGTTATTCATCAATAGAGAAACTTTTAGTTTCAAGTTTAAGTCCCCGGGAAGTGATTTATCGTGTCGCTTATAAGTGTTGTGATTGATGTGATTTAGGAGCCTGTAATTCACTGAGCAGATTGTTCCACTCAGGTTGACCGGCACACCTGAATTCAAAATCGAGGTAAGATTAGTATCAGAGTATGCATATATATTTACATGTTTAGCGTGCATGTTAGTAAGCCTATTAGATTACATTAGATATGTATGTTGGCTTTTGTGCTATTTGACAGTATCACATCAGTACGACTAGAGTATGACTAGCTTACCGAGTATAGGTTGATACAGTATCACATCGGTACGACTAGAGTATGACTATTGTACCGAGTATAGGCTGATATTATGGTCAATAGTACCGTCATACGAACGTTCTAGACTCAGTACCATGTGGGACACGGGGATTAGGGTTATTGTCAGTGGTATGGGCATCTGATCATAATCCGAGATATTTGTATGTTATAAGGTTTATGCTTTTCTTACTAAGTCTGTCGACTCACAGTGCTATGTTTATGTGTATGTAAGGGAAAGGCTAAAGTTGTGGAACCGTGAGGACGAGCAGATGAAGATTGTACATGTCGGGGCGGTTAGGCCTGGAGCGTACGATCCTCGGGATATCAGGGCTTTTGTTGTAGTCGCTGGGCGACAAATATTTTGTAAATGAATAGCAAACTTTTGTAAAGTATTTTGTAAACGGCATCTCGAAATATTTTGTATGTAATATTATAAGTTTTTAATTAAATAAGCAAATTTTAATTAATCAAGATTTTCATTATCCTCGTTGATTAGCAACGAGCTGCAGAGTAAGTTTAAAAATCACGTTAACACGCCTATGCTAGTTAGGGTGTTACAATTTGGTATTAGAGCCGCCAGGTTGTCTTCTGAAGATCGTCACGACATGTACGATCGCCATCAACAGTTAGTTCGTTCCACGGTTTAGTAAGCTTTTATTTCTTTAGTAGCTTATTTTAATAGTATGATTTAAGAAAAGCCTGTTAGGAAGCATGTTAGTAGCCTGATAGTAGATTAGGCGCATGTTTTTAATTTCCAAATAGGCGGCATTAGTAAGTTCTCGTTGATCATGATCTGACCATGCTAGCTCTTGGTTACGCAGGTTGTTCAGACTAGATGGAGGCCAGGCGAAATACCAGGAGTCAGGGCAACTTGGTCGGATCAAATGAAGGTCAGGGAGCACAGTTTCCCCCAAATGCTCGTGGCTAAGGTAGAGGTCCCAGGGGCAGGGCACGTGGTCGGGGTGATGTTAACCCACCACAGGCTGCCCAAGCAAATCAGGAAGCTCAGAATTGGGAAAAGAGGTTTGCAGAAATTCAAGCCACAATCGAGGAACAAGATAATGAAATCCAGGGATTGAGACAGCAGGGTGCTCCTGCAATGCCTGGTCCCGGAATTCCAGTGGCACTTGCCCCTGCTGTCCTGGCCGAACTGGTGGTTGTAATGAATTGGATGGAACCTCTGTATGAAAGGTTCCGTAAGCAAGCACCTCTAATTTTTTTGGGAGGTCCAGATGCTATGAAAGTCGAGCAGTGGTTAACTGTGATCACTAGGATATTGAATTTCATGGCCGTCACCGGAAATGATAGGGTGGTCTGTGCCACTTTTCAATTTCAATAAGATGCTTTAGTTTGGTGGGACATGGTGTCATGAGACACGACGTTACTATAATGACCTGGGAAAAGTTCCAGGAGCTTTTGAATGCGAAGTATAATTTGTCAAGAAGAAAGTGTCGGGTTTTATGCCCTAAATAAAACTCTTTACAATCTGATTAGTTATAAATATAAGAAATTTGAAGTGATTGATGTTTGCATGAATTTTACATGCTAGTGGTTTAATATGTTTATTACATTTACACACAGAATCAGTTAAATCAAGATCATATGTTTATTCATAATTACAGTATCGTCAACACAGCGGAATGTGATTGTGATCATATGAATCAAAAGACTTGGTCCCTGTTTCATCAGTGTTATTGGATTTACACTAATGTGATAATCAGCGATGATGTGTACTTACACTTTGAGTAAGTGTTATGTTCTTTCCAGGGCATTAGTAAAGTATACTAGTTTCGAATGTATGGAGTATACATTGGACTGGACCGATATTGCAACTAAGTTAAGATATTACAAACTTACTGTTATACATATCTTTCCAAGTCAATACATGTAGTTGATCTTAAGATTAAAAGAATCTAAATCCTGATATGCTTAGGCTCAACTCAGGAGTGCTATTCATGTTCTTTGATTTATTAGTTAAGCCTACTTTTGGGTCAGGGTGATACGTATATTTTGGGAACATGATAGTATGATTGAGTGGGAGTGCTGAACATAAATATGGAATGTATAGGTTCCACTGGTGTATAGAAGTAAAGTGATGATTCCCTTCGAGCTTAGCAAATAGAAGTAAATGGATGAGCTCTTGTTTAACTGACTAATCATTAGATCACTAAACACCATTTACAGGTAGATAAGTGTTTTAAGGGGCAAAATACATTGAAGGGTGAGAACGGTAAAAAAATCCCATCTCGATGTAGATCATCTATATAGAGGATCTTTAAATCACAATAAGATTATAACAATGGTTAAATGAGATAGCATATTGATATCGTGGAACATACAATATGCTCTACATAAGTCTGAGAGTGCAATTCTAAGTTCTAAGAGTGGATTCAACGAAGAATTAATAGGTAGGAATTTACTTGGTAAATTTGGTTCACTTATTGGAAGCTCAGCATATAGATCCATGGTCCCCATTCTAGTTGAGAACATTCTGCTTGTAAGACTCATTAATTGATTCGTGATTGATCAATTATAATTCTAAAGTTAGACTATCTCTAATTTTATGAATTTTCACTAAGCACGGGTGAAATTGTAAAGAAAAGAGTTTCTAGGTTTATTTATTTATTAATGGACTTTATATGTCTAATTAATAATTAAATTAAATGACAATATTATTTAATAATCTATTTTAGTTATTAAATAATTAGTTTTGGCATTTAAAAGGTTAGAATTGGAAAATTAGCGTTTTTGAGAAAATAGAAATAAAATTTGATAAAACTGCAAAATCAAGTGGGGCCCACTACTACACCTTGGCCGGCCACTTATTGTGGAGTTTCAAATTGTTTTTTTTTTCATTATTTTAATGCCAAATAATTCCTAACCTAAACCTAGTAGTTGCCTATAAATAGAAAGTGATGGCTTAGTCAAATTACATGCTTTTCATTAGTTTTCTGACAGAAATTTCTCTCTTCAGAAAAACTGAGCTTTCCCCACTTTCTATACCTGACCGAAACCCTCTCTTCTCTTTTCCCTTCATCAATTTCGACCCTAGTGAAAGAGTAAGTGCCCACACACAGCAAGCAGTAACTCAATCATAGATTGGAAGACTGTGAAGGATCAAACTTTAAGAAGAAGGACATTCGGGCTCAGATCTTAATTATACTCTGCTACATAAAGGATACGAGGGTTAGATATCTGAGCGGAAGGAGACATTAATTCCGCTGCATCAATGTAAGGTTTTCTTAACTTTATATGTGTTTAATTTATCGTTTTGGAAAGTTCATATTTAGGGTGTTTAAACAACATACTTGTGAGTAGATCTAAGATCCTGGTAAAATAAATTCCAACAACTGGCCTCAGAGCCATGGTAATTGATTTACTTGCAAGAAATTTGGACTTTAAAACGATTGTTTGTTTGTTTTTGGATGGTATCATGTTGTATTGAGTGTTATTTGATGATTGATTGGTTTTTGTGAATTTTCGTGAAAAATAATTGAATATCTGCTTCTGGAATTATTTTTATGGGATAGTATGGAAATAATTAAGCAATTTACCTTTTTACAGAACCCAATTTCGATTTAATTTGAATTAGTTATGATTTTTTGAAGATTCGAAAAAATCGGAGTTGTGCTGAAACTTGCATGCGCGCGCGGAATTCATGCACGACATGATTCCGCCGCACAAACTCGCCCATGACACCCTCCTGCGCGCCCGTACGGGTATGCACATCTCGCAATTTTTTCGTTTTTCTTCGTTTTTTCATGCTTTTTCATGGAATTAACTTTCGATTTTTTGTGTAGTTCTGTATTTATACTATTACTATTCCTAATTCAATTCTAATTATCATTATGAATTAATTTAATATATTTTTTTAATTTAATTCAAGATATTAGTGTAATTTGAATTTAAAAATAGTTATTATCTATCTTATTTTTAAATTTGATTATATCTTATCTTATTTTAAAATTTAAGGTCAGATTTTAAATATTTTATAATTAAATCTTTTTTTAAATAATTTGACCTTATTTAAATTTAAAATAAGATAACTATAATCATGTAATTTTAAAAAGGTGTAAGATATTTTGCTAACTTCTAAATTTTGTTATTTTATTTATTTAAATTACATTTAAAATCTGAAAAAGATATTCATTTATTTTTTTTAAGTTTTTATTTAATTTTTATTTATAAAATAACATTTAATTTTTAAAAGTAGTTAGCAAATTTTTGAAATGATATTTAGGTTAGTTGAAACTTAATTTTTCAAAATTGTAGGTTTAATTTTAAATTCTTTTTTATGTATAATTTCGAAATTTAAAATTAATTTTATTTTTTTATTTTTTTTCGAAAAATATTTTTTTTTTTTATTTAAAATTAAATAAATCCTACTTCCAACTATCCAACTAACCTTGTTGCAGGAGTATGTGGTTTTAGCTTGTTTGTAAGTTTTCAAAACCTGTTATTACTTGATTGCAAATAGCCATGGTTACTTTTTGCCAGGTCTAATGATCTGATGGCTCCCTTGGTCAAGTTAATAATTTGTAACAGGTAAATTTTACAATCTTCTTTCATCTGTGTATGACCTAGCAACATGATAGGACCCATCCAAAGTGTGCCTGTGTGAGCCTATATGTTTATTTTGTTTTAATATAGATGCATATAGGTTGTTGCTAAATAAAATGTCACACTATGATAGATTTTATTTAGGTCCATTTAGTTCTTGGACCTACTCAATTAATAACAGTTATTCATTTTAAGGTTAAATTCCTCTCTTTTGGGCCTTGTGTGAGAGTTGCAGCCATAGAAGTGGGTACGACATACTGAACCCAGCACCCCCTCACATGAACTACCCCAATTGTGAAGGCCCATTTGCCTGATTTGAATAACTGTACTAGGTTAATTATATTAGTTTGACCTAATAAAATTGAATTAGCAACATAATTAACTTTTAAAATATATGAAAATTTATTTTCATTTTAATATTTTAAAGTTAATTTTAAGAAAAACACTTTTAGTTTTAGATATTATTTCTAGACAAACTATTTGTATTTTTCTTGTATTTAATTAAATATAGAATTTTAACTAACTAGATTCTTTCTAGAGCTTATTTAATTAAATATTCCTATTTAAGTTATAAATTAGTTGTATCAACTGATTTTTCTTATCTAACTTAAATTTGAATATTTTATTTAAATTTTAAATCCAGTTGAGGAATCCTAGACATTAGTTATTAAAGATTCTTAAGATATTTTTTAAGTTAATATCTTTTCGAATATTAACTTAAAATGGAATATTTTAGATATTTTTTAGGTTAATATCTTTTCGAATATTAACTTAAAAAGATATCTTCAAATTAAGTGGTTATAACTTAATTTTTGATATTTAATTAAATGTAAATTTGAAATTATTTAAGTTTTAGATTTTTTCTATATAACTTAAATTAGATATTTTTCAAATTTTTGTTGAAAAGATACTTAGTCAAATAAGATATTTTCTAGATAGTAATTTCTAGACTACTTATTATTTCTAATATTTAAATAGGAAAATATTATACTTTGTGAAATTAATTATTTAAATAATTAATTTTGGTACAATTTTATTAAGTATATTTTTCCTAGTATTAAAGTAGAAATTAATAATTAAGCCTTCTCTACACTTAATTATTATTTTTTGAATTTAATACATTTAATTAACTTGAAAAATTTAAATATCTAAGTTGATTTTCATCATGATACTTAAATATTTATTTATTTTTCATGACACTTAATTAAATAGAAAATTATTTTTAGGATGAAATTTAATTTTTCAACTTAAATTTAAATAATTTTCAATATATATTTTTCTTTATTTTCTTAATCAATTTCGAAAATTGCATTTTATTTATGCAATGTTTTTCGAATTTATTATTAAAAAATAGATTGAATTGTAAATTAATTATTTATTTTAATTAATTCTTGGGCCAACTTAAATCAGTGATTTTTTCATTTAATTGATTAATTTAAAACAAATGAATTTAAAATATATATTATTAGAAATTGAATTAACTAGTTAAAAGAAAATCTAGATAGGTGATATTTTTACTTGAAGTATTTCTTTTCTATTTTTATTATTTTTCGAAAATTGTATAGTTATTATACTTTATTTTTCGAACACAATAAATATATTTTAAAGGAAATTTTTAAGTTGCTAATTAATCTAATTTAATTCAACTTAAATTAATTTCCAAAATATTTATATTTAAGATTATTACTAAGATGGAAATAATTAATTTTATTTCAATTACCATCTAAGTATAATTTTATAAATATTATATTAAATTCTTATTTTTGAATTTTAATTCTAAATTTTGAATTTAATGAGAATTTATTTATTAGAATAATAAAGAAAATACATTTTAAAGAATGAGCTTTATTATTATTAAGATATTCGATCTCCATTGTTGGTTTTACATCGCGTTTGTTTTAGTGAGTAATCCTCCCTAATGGAGGAACGTTCATTAGCAATTTGGCACCGTTTAATCTCGAAAGATAAGTAGTTTGTAAGTGTTTTATATGGTATAGATCACCCTAATGGTGGCGACCATATTTGACTTGCAAATTGCGAAACAATGGTAGTAGCTCATAAGATAGAATAGCCTTGACTCTCGCCTAAACGGGACAACGCTGGATTCCAATATTGATCGAATAAAAGGTTGCTAGAATGTTTAACATTTTAGATGAGCTGACAACTCTATTCAATGGATGGTAGCTTTGACTCTCGCCTAAACGGGACACTGATATCAGTTTGTTGAAAAACCTTGGAAATTATTTAGGATTGATTTTTTTTTTTTATATTTTCTCTTATCATTCCTACATGCTATGTGCTTATAATTTCTGAATTGATTTTGTGTTAAACCATTATTGATTTCTATTATTTTGTAGTATCCTGTGTAATCATGATGAATTCCATGTTATCACTGTTGACTGAAAATAAGCTAAATGGATCTAACTTTCCTAAATGGAATGAGAACATTAATATTGCTCTCATAGGAGAAAGTGCCTTGTTTGTGTTAACTGAGCCGTCTCCTGAAGTGCCGGGGGATAATGCATCCAAAGCTGTGAAAGAAAAGTATGAGCGTTGGTAGAAAGCAAATGACAAAGCTCTACACTTTATGCTTTCCAACATGGTTGACACCCTTAAAACTCGGAATTCTAAAACCGAGAAGGCTGGTGAAGTTATGACGAAGTTAAATGAGCTATTCGGTAAGGCATCACTTCAGTCACGCTTTGACGCGACTAAGAAGTACATTAATGCACGGATGGAACCTCATCAAAATGTGCGTGACCATGTTCTCCTAATGTCAAGTTATTTCCATGAAGCCCAGGATCATGGTGCTGAAACGGATAGTGCTACTCAAGTAAGTCTTATCTTGAATAGCCTAACTCCAGCATTTCTACCATACACTTCAAATTATGTCATGAATAAGAAGGAAATTGACTTTCATGAATTAGTCAATGACCTTCAAACTTATGAAAATTTGATTGGAGGACCCAAGAAGAAAGGGAGTAAACCTCACAATCCTAGGAATGGTAATGGGACGATGAAACCTGAAGCAAATGTTGCCTCTGCTTCGAAGCCCAAATCGAAGAAGAAGTGGAAGAACACCAAGAAGCAAACAAAAGCCAGGAAGAATAAAAAGGCTGCTCCTTCTAGTGATGCTACACTTAAGGGAAAGTGTTTCTACTGCAATGAAAAAGGTCATTGGAAATCCCAATGTCCTAAACTTCTTGCAAAGAAACAAGGTATTTCTATTTATAAACTTTAAGAGTTTTAGTGAATTATTATCCAATTGGATTTATGATTCTGGACTAACTTTGTTTATTTGTTTTCTTCTTCTTATAGGCCAAGCTACTTGAACTCAGATGAGTTGGATCAGAAAGCTGGATCAAGGGGTGAAATCGTCCAGATGAAGATGAAGCTCTTCAATTTATTTTTTGAATTAATTGTTTTAGTTTAAAGACAATTTGGATTCCAAATTTTAGTTAGGGATATTTATCCCTATTTTTTTCATATTGTTGCAATGCATTTTTTTATTTTTATTATTAATAAAGTTTCTTTATTTTCGAAATTCAACATTGCAATTTATGAGAATAAGCTTCATTTAATTTATCTTCATCAATTATTACCACATTATATTTGTATATTTGTATGTGTAGGTGTTTTTATTATTGATGCAAATTCTATTATATTTACAACTCTTCATAGAGTTATAATAAATAAACACTAGAAACTATTTCTATGTTTATTAATAATTGTTAATTCTAATACAATTATTAAGAATTTTTTTAATAAAAAGATCTTTTGATCTGATAGGGGTGGAGAAAAGTTAAGAAAACTATGCAGCTCAACGATCTTTTATATCTAATGAACTCTGGATAGTATTCAACTCCACATAAACTCTATCACACTAAGAGAATCATGATCTTTACAACCTTTAGGGGTGGATCATAATCTCTATATACTTAGGGGTGGAGGTTATCCACAAGTACCCTATATGTATATTCTTAGGGGTGGAGTCTATTCAACAATTCCCTATGTAACACATATCTTCTTTAAACATGGAAGTAAATAATGACTCAGCTATTATCAATATAAATTCTTGATCTTCATTGTATGTTCCATTTCGATTTACTGTTGTAAGTAAAAGTTTGATACTTTTGAAAGTTCTTTGTTAAATTTTCACACTACCTTAATTGAGTGGGAGAATTTTAAAATTCTATACACATCTTCATTAGGTTGATACTTGTGATAGGTACTTAAGAACACTACTGAAAAGCAAATCCAACCATTCACATGGATAGGAATAGCTTATCAGAATTATGAGAATAAGATAAAGAACTCTAGTTCAGTCCATTCGAATGACTTGAACCTAGAATTCTTATTCCTCATAAAATTTGATGGTATCTTAATTTTGATTACTTTATCTCTGGCATGTATTTTTCACTTCAAATACTGGTCTGCTATGTTGATGACTTAGTCTTAACTTAATGATTCAGACTAATACAAAAGTCACAACTAGGTAAATCTCCAAAGAATTAGAGGTTAAAAGTATTATTTAACTAGACATCTGCTATTAAGTGGGAGCTATCTGAGATGTAATCAAATGGGAACATTTTAAGATATTCAAGAAAGATTTATGAAAGTGATCTATATGTTAGATATTAAGGAACTGTGTATCAGTTGTCCTGGTATCTCACCAACTCATTTCGAGATCTTTGAGATGGTGCTTACTTTGGGGGTGGAGGAATTATTCTATAATAATTCAAGCTCTACCAGAGAAGAGTTATAACTTTGTAAATTTCGAAAATACCAGAAAGTTATATTGCTGAAGAAAAGTCTACACTGTATTATCTCAATTACATATTTTAAAATATGAGAGATATGTCTTCTGTTAATTCAGATGTACTTTTAAAACAGTAAAGATTTCAGTATCCCTTGATGAGTAAAGCATATAGTAAAGAATGTTTCATAAGTGTATTTATGAACTAGTTTCCAGAAGTTTGGGTGGATTCAAATATACTACACTTGATCTGAAGATCAAGACATCAGATTGACCTATTTGCACAGTTTGTTTTATATTAGTGCAAGTGGGAGTTTGTTGGGTTTTATGCCCTAAATAAAACTCTTTACAATCTGATTAGTTATCAATATAAGAAATTTGAAGTGATCGATGTTTGCATGAATTTTACATGCTAGTGGTTTAATATGTTTATTACATTTACACACAGAATCAGTTAAATCCAGATCATTTGTTTATTCACAATTACAGTATCGTCAACATAGTGGAATGTGATTGTGATCATATGAATCAAAAGACTTGGTCCCTGTTTCATCAGTGTTATTGGATTTACACTAATTTGATAATCAGCGATGATGTGTACTTACACTTGGAGTAAGTGTTATGTTCTTTCCAGGGCATTAGTAAAGTATACTAGTTTCGAATGT
The DNA here is from genome assembly GCF_029168945.1 of Cannabis sativa. Lineage (NCBI taxonomy): Eukaryota > Viridiplantae > Streptophyta > Magnoliopsida > Rosales > Cannabaceae > Cannabis > Cannabis sativa. The sequence continues at coordinate 2,765,173 of NC_083608.1, read as the reverse complement.
ATGGAGTATACATTGGACTGGACCGATATTGCAACTAAGTTAAGATATTACAAACTTACCGTTATACATATCTTTCCAAGTCAATATCAGTAGTTGATCTTAAGATTAAAAGAATCTAAATCCTGATATGCTTAGGCTCAACTCAGGAGTGCTATTCATGTTCTTTGATTTATTAGTTAAGCCTACTTTTGGGTCAGGGTGATACGTATATTTTGGGAACATGATAGTATGATTGAGTGGGAGTGCTGAACATAAATATGGAATCTATAGCTTCTACTGGTGTATAGAAGTAAAGTGATGATTCCCTTCGAGCTTAGCAAATAGAAGTAAATGGATGAGCTCTTGTTTAACTGACTAATCATTAGATCACTAAACACCATTTACAGGTAGCTAAGTGTTTTAAGGGGCAAAATACATTGAGGGGTGAGAACGGTAAAGAAATCCCATCTCGATGTAGATCATCTATATAGAGGATCTTTAAATCACAATAAGATTATAACAATGGTTAAATGAGATAGCATATTAATATCGTGAAACATACAATATGCTCTATATAAGTCTGAGAGTTCAATTCTAAGTTCTAAGAGTGGATTCAACGAAGAATTAATAAGTAGGAATTTACTTGGTAAATTTGGTTCACTTATTTGAAGCTCAGCATATAGATCCATGGTCCCCATTCTAGTTGAAAACATTCTGCTTGTAAGACTCATTAATTGATTCGTGATTGATCAATTATAATTCTAAAGTTAGACTATGTCTAATTTTATGAATTTTCACTAAGCAGGGGTGAAATTGTAAAGAAAAGAGTTTCTAGGTTTATTTATTTATTAATGGACTTTATATGTCTAATTAATAATTAAATTAAATGAAAATATTATTTAATAATCTATTTTAGTTATTAAATAATTAGTTTTGGCATTTAAAAGGTTTGAATTGGAAAATTGGCATTTTTGAGAAAATAGAAATAAAATTTGATAAAACTGCAAAATCAAGTGGGGCCCACTACTACACCTTGGCCGGCCACTTATTGTGGAGTTTCAAATTGTTTTTTTTTTTCATTATTTTAATGCCAAATAATTCCTAACCTAAACCTAGTAGTTGCCTATAAATAGAAAGTGATGGCTCAGTCAAATTACATGCTTTTCATTAGTTTTCTGACAGAAATTTCTCTCTTCAGAAAAACTGAGCTTTCCCCACTTTCTATACCTGGCTGAAACCCTCTCTTCTCTTTTCCCTTCATCAATTTCGACCCTAGTAAAAGAGTAAGTGCCCACACACAGGAAGCAGTAACTCAATCATAGATTGGAAGACTGTGAAGGATCAAACTTGAAGAAGAAGGAAATTCGGGCTCAGATCTTGATTATACTCTGCTACAGAAAGGATACGAGGGTTAGAGATCTGAGCGGAAGGAGACATTAATTCCACTGCATCAATGTAAGGTTTTCTTAACTTTATATGTGTTTAATTTATCGTTTTAGAAAGTTCATATTTAGGGTGTTTAAAAAAGATACTTGTGAGTCGATCGAAGATCCTGGTAAAGTAAATTCTAACAGAGATATGGGTCTCTGAGAATGTGTATCGACTACCAGGAGTTAAATAAGCTAACAGTCAAGAATAAATATCCTTTTCCTAAGATCGATGATCTTTTTCATCAACTTTAGGGGAAGACGGTCTTTTCAAAGATTGATCTCCGATCGGGCTATGATCAGTTGAGAATCCGAGAGGAAGACATTCCAAAGACGGCTTTCCGTACTAGGTATGGACATTATGAATTTCTTGTTATGTCGTTTGGACTAACCAATGCTCCTGCGACATTTATGGATTTGATGAATAGAGTATTCAAGGATTTCCTCGATATCTGTGTGATTGTGTTTATCGACGACATCCTTGTGTACTCTCAATCCGAAGAGGAGCATCAGCTACATCTCTGAATGGTTCTGCAACGGCTTCGAGAACACAAGCTTTATGCCAAGTTCAAAAAGTGTGAATTTTGGTTGTCTCAGGTGTCCTTTTTAGGGCACATTGTTAGCAAGGATGGGATCAAGGTGGATCCAGGAAATATAGAATTCGTCAGGGATTTTTCGAGACCAAAAACAGTGACAGAAGTCAAAAGCTTCTTGGGTTTAGCCGATTATTATCAGCGTTTTGTATGGTCAGACAAATGTGAGGCTAGTTTTCAAGAGCTGAAACAGAGGTTGATTACAGCTCCAGTGCTAGCTTTGCCTTCTGACAAAGAAAAGTTCGTGATTTATTGTGATGCATCCAGACAGGGTCTGGGATGCGTGCTAATGCAAGCCAATTGGGTTATCGCTTATGCCTCCTGTTAGTTGAAGGATTATGAGCAGCGATATCTGACACATGACCTAGAGTTGGCCGCGGTAGAGTTTGCTTTGAAAATTTGGCGACATTATATTTATGGAGAAAGATGTGAAATTTATACCGACCATAAAAGTGTCAAATATTTCTTTACTCAGAAAGATTTGAATATGAGATAGAGATGTTGGTTGGAGTTAGTAAAGGATTACGATTGTGAGATCCTTTATCACCCTGGGATGGCCAATGTAGTGGCTGATTCCCTGAGCAGGAATGATCCCGGGCAGGTAACTAGTAATATTCAAATTGCACCTCAGTTAGTAGAGGACATGGTCAGATCTAGCATTGAGTTTGTTGTATGGAAGCTTCACAACTTGACGCTGCAATCTGATTTGTTAGAACGAATGGAAGTCGCTCAGATGACTGATCCAGAGTTAGTAAAAATCAGAGAAGAGGTTTCAGCTGGTTAAGCCAGAGATTTTGCCATGTCAGACAGTGGAATGTTATTATTTAAAGCCAGAATTTGTGTTCCAAATAGTGCGGAACTTAGAAACGAAATTCTCGAGGAGGCTCACACCACTCCATATTCCCTACACCCCGACACCACCAAGATGTATCAGGATCTTAAACCTTACTTTTGGTGGAGCAGAATGAAGAAGAGTGTGGTAGAATTCGTATCGAGATGCCTAACCTGTCAGCAGATCAAGGCTGAACATCAGAGACCGGCAGGGTTGTTACAACCTTTAACCCTACCTGAGTGGAAGTGGGAGGACATCACGATGGATTTTGTGGCTGGGTTACCTAGAACCAAAGGTATGTTTGATTCTATTTGGGTTGTGGTAGATCGATTCACGAAGTCTGCTCATTTTCTACCAGTTAAAACAACCTATTCAGTGGATCAGTTCGCATAGTTGTATGTTAAAGAAATAGTAAGGCTTCATGGGGTACCAAAATCCATAGTTTCAGATAGAGATCCGAAGTTTACCTCCAAGTTTTGGCAAAGTTTACAGCGGGCTATGGGTTTAAAACTGAAATTTAGTACAGCATTCCATCCTTAGACAGATGGACAGTCTAAAAGGACGATTCAGATATTGGAAGATATGTTACGAGCCTATGTTATGGACTTCGAAGGCTCTTGGAGTAAGTATCTACCGTTAGTAGAGTTCTCGTACAACAACAATTATCAGAGTACTATAGGGATGGCTCCCTATGAACTGTTGTATGGAATAAAGTGTAGATCTCCCATCCACTAGGATGAAATAGGGGAGAAGAAATACCTAGGTCTAGAATCAGTACAGCGGACCAACGAGGCAATTGAGAAAATTAAAGCTAGAATGCTTGCCTCTCAGAGTAGGCAAAAGAGTTATGCAGATCCGAAACACAGAGATGTTGAGTTCCAAGTAGGGGATCATAAGTTTTTATGATATCTCCAATGAAAGGGATCAAATGTTTCAGGAAAGGAGGCAAGATATGCTCTAGGTTTACAAGACCTTTCGAGATTCTCGAGAAGGTTGGAAAAGTGGCATATTGATTAGCTTTGCCTCCTGCTCTTTCAGCAGTTCACAACGTATTCCATGTCTCTATGTTGAGAAAATACGTTTCAGACCCTGCTCATATACGTAGTTATGAGAACCTTGAGTTGCAGCCAGACATGTCATATGAAGAACAGCCGGTACAAATCCTTGACAAAAAGGATAAAGTCCTATGAAACAAGACCAATAGCGTTGGTCAAAGTACTCTGGAAAAACAGAAAGGTGGAGGAAGCCACCAGGGAGCTAGAATCTGACATGAGAGCTCAATACATAGAGTTGTTCAGGTTAGATTTTGAGGACGAAATCCTTTTAAGGGGTGAGAGCTCAAGCCACCGCTTAGCTTTAATTTGGGAACTAGCAGATAATTAGGGTTTAAATATGAAAATTAGTTATTAATTCTAAATTATTAATTTATGATGATTTATTTGAGTTCAGAATTCATTTTATATGTCATATATAGAAATTTCATATTTTTGCATGTTCAGTGCTCGGTGTGGCGTGCTGCCCCATGGCACACCCACAATAGGGCCATTTTGTAACATGAGCATTCCTTGGTGCTTGATCATTAGTCAAGTCTTGCACCAAGCACCTCATTGGGGTATTTTGTAACATGAGCATACCTTGGTGCTTGATCATTAGTCAAGTCTTGCACCAAGCACCTCATGGGGGTTGGGAGCCTTTTGTTGTTTAGCTTTCTTTCTTTGTATTTCCCTTCACATATGTCTACAGAGCTAAAATCATCTATGTTCCTGGAAATCCCTTAAAACCCCAATAAGCTCTTTAGGGGGGGTGACCAGGTGACTTATCAAGCACCTTGTCACCAGCATGATAGGGGCCAGCTGTGTACTTCCTTGCCCTATCAAGGCCATATATTAATAAAACGATGTTTATCCATGCTTCTTGTGTATGCTTATATATGGTCTTTGTGATGCCTATTTGTTGCCTTTGTTGGGCCATTGCGTGCCATTTGTCTATATGTTTGCTTGTGGGTTGTGTGAGATTGGTCCTTGGGGACGCTTTGTGTTTGCTTGCTCAGGCTTCTTGTTTGCACTCAACATGTGCGAGACATGTATCTTGCCTAACCTTTGAACTTGTTTGCCTGTAGGCGCGTTTAGGCTGACTTACTAGCTCGGTGTGCCAGCATGTGCCGCACGTCCCACCTATTTGGGGGTGTCCAAATAGGCGGCCCGTGACAGTTGGTATCAGAGCCAAGAGAAAGGGAAGCTTGGTAACACGACATAATGGTGAGCAACACCGAAAGGATTCAAGAGCTTGAGAGGCGCATAGGGGAATTAGATGGCCTGGACGAGAGGGTCAGGGATCTAGCCCCTAATAATCAAAACTCAGGGCCAACTGCGACACAACAACAAGTTTCCTCGTTGGCTCAAGACTATGCTAACTTGTTGGCCAAAGTAGCTGCGATCGAGAGAAGAGATGCTGCTACCGGAACATTAGGTGCACCTCAGATGGAGGATCGCATCACGGCATTAGAACAAGCAACACCAGACATGCAGGCTGCTATCACTGTGCTACAAAATGGGCAGGCTGCATTACAAGACTCCCTCAATGATACAATCGAGGATTGTAACGTGTCTGTCACAGCCATTCGGGAAGAATTAGCAGGAATGTCAACCAAGCTAAATCTTACCATGATAGCGGCAGAGCGTGCAAATACCGGGGGGCACGGAGGTATGGAGTATGGCCGATCGAGAGCACCCGAGCCCAAATGCTATGGAGGGGCGAGGATGCCAAGGAGCTCCATAACTTTCTGTTTGACATGGAGCAGTACTTTAGGGTCGTGCGGACTGACTCTGAAGAAGCTAAGGTAGCAACAACTACCATGTATTTGTCCGGGTACGCCAAGTTGTGGTGGAGGACGAAATATGAAGACATTCAGAATCGTAAATGAACCATTGACACTTGGGAAGACCTAAAGAAAGAATTGAATGTCCAATTTCTACCAGAGAATGTCGCCTGCCTCGCTCGACGTCAGCCGTCAGCTTAGAGAGTTAAAGCAAGTCGGGACAGTCCGAGACTATGTAAAGAAGTTCTCCGAATTGATGCTCGACGTCAAAGATATGAGTGAAGTTGACAAACTTTTCTACTTCCTTGAAGGACTCAAGCCGTGGGCTAAACAAGAGCTGCAAAGGCAGCGGGTGTCAGATCTCGCCACTGCTCAAGCTACAGCCAAGCGACTGACTGACTACACCTCTGGGAATTCGCAGCCAAAGAAGACGAATCCTCAGACCAGCACTAACAATGCTGCGAGTAAGAAGTCGGGGAAAGCAAAGCGGTGCCGAGTAAAAGTGGAGGAGGAGACAAGAGGACTCCTGAATCTAGCTCCTCCCCTAAAAGTGATGCTGCAACGGGGAAGAAGCCCCTTAAGTGTTGGCTTTGCCAAGGCCCACATAGGGCGGCTGCTTGCCTCCACCAGTCCAAGTTGAGTGCCACAAAGGCATCCATTGCTCAAGAGGAGCAAGGATGTGGGAAAGATGATGAGGATGAAGACTGCGCGAACATGAGCACCGTTCGATTAATGGCTGCTCTAAAGAAGCATGGCCTCAGAGGGAAGAAAGCCCTTGGGAAGGGATTGGTGTTTGTGGAGGCCACTTTAAACGGTAAGCAGGCCAAGAGCGTATTGATTGACACCGGCGCAACACACAACTTCATTTCCGAAATTGAAGCCAAGAGGGTGGGCCTAAAACTGGAGAAAGATGCGGGTCGCATGAAAGCAGTTAATTCGAAGGCCATGGCCACAATTGGAGTGGCCAGAAAAGTGAATGTCAAAATTGACGGATGGGAGGGACAACTTGACATTGTAGCTGTTCGCATGGATGACTTTGATGTAGTATCAGGAATGGAGTTTCTAGTAGAGAAGGGGGCCATTCCAATTCCAGCAACATGGAATCTCTTGATCATGGGTGATAATCCTTCAATGGTGCCCGCTAAAGTGAGACAGCCCCCAGAAGTTAAGCTACTATCAGCCCTGCAACTGAAGAGGGGCCTGAAGAAGAAGAGGCCAACATTTGTCATTGCTCCCGCCGTGTACGATGAAAAAGTGGAGGAGTCCACTCCACCTATAATTGAGAAGGTGTTAGATGAATTCAAAGATGTGATGCCGGACGAGCTTCCAAAGAGAGTGCCTCTCAGGAGGGGAGTTGATAACCAAATAGAGCTGGTGTCAGGTGCAAAGGCCCCAGCTAAAGCAGCATATCGAATGTCTCCCCCGGAACTTAAGGAGTTGAAGATTCAGCTAACGAAGATGTTGGAGGCAGAATTCATCAAACCATCAAAAGCACCTTTTGGTGCCCTCGTGTTGTTCCAAAAGAAGAAGGACGGGACCTTGAGACTGTTCATAGACTACCGTGCCCTCAACAAAGTGAATGTGCTTAACAGATACCCCATTCCCTTGATCGCTGATCTGTTTGACCAACTAAGTGGAGCAAAGTACTTCACGAAGTTACAATTGAGATCAGGGTACTATCAGGTTCGGATCGCAGAAGGGGATGAACCAAAGACTACTTGTGTTACTCGGTATGGGGCGTTTGAGTTTTGCGTCATGCGGTTTGGGTTGACAAATGCGCCAGCCACATTCTGTACACTCATGAACGAAGTCTTCCATGATGTCTTAGACAAGTTCATGGTGGTGTACCTGGATGATATCATGGTCTACAGCGCCAATTTAGAAGAGCATCAGGAACACTTGGCAACGGTGTTTCTGAAGTTGAGGAACGAACAACTGTATGTAAAGCGGGAGAAGTGCTCTTTCACTCAGAAAAGTATCAAGTTCCTGGATCATGTTGTGGAACACGGGAAAATCCGTATGGAGATGGAAAAGGTGCGGGCGATCCAAGAGTGGACGACCCCAACCAATGTGAAACAACTTCGCTCGTTTCTCGGTCTAGCCAATTACTATAGAAGATTTGTGGAGGGCTATTCGAGAAGAGCGGCACCCTTAACAGAGTTGTTGAAGAAGGGTGTTACATGGACGTGCTCTGAGAAGTGCGAAGAAGCTTTCCGAAGTCTGAAAGAAGCCATGGTCGAAGATCCTGTATTAGCCCTGCCTGATGTATGCAAGCCCTTTGAAGTACAGACTGATGCGTCAGATTACGCTTTAGGAGGGGTACTCGTGCAAGAGGGCCACCCCGTGGCATTTGAGAGCTGCAAGCTTTCCGAAGTAGAAAGGCGGTACACTGCGCAAGAGAAAGAGCTCTTGGCAGTTATTCATTGTTTACGGACGTGGAGGCATTACTTGCTGGGGTCAAAGTTTGTTGTGAAGACGGACAATACTGCTGTTAGTCATTTCCTCACGCAGCAAAAACTGACTCCCAAGCAGGCCAGATGGCAGGAATTCTTGGCAGAATTCGACTTCTACTTTGAGCACAAGGCTGATGCCCTTAGTCGTAAAGCAAAGTTGGCGGTATTAAAGGTGTTAGCGGACATGTCAGCTAGCCAAGTGGGTACACAAATCAGAGAGTGCATCAAGGAGAACCTGGAGAAGGACCCAGTTGCAAAGAACATCATCTCTCTCGCAAGAAAGGGAAAGACAACTCAATTTTGGGTAGAGGATTAGCTCTTGTGGGCCAAAGGTGGGCGTTTGTTTCTTCCCAAGGCAGGCAATCTAAGGAGGACGCTGCTGAGTGAGTGTCATGACACGTTGTGGGCGGGTCATCAAGGGTGGCATAGGACACATGGCCTTTTGAAGCATGGGTACTATTGGCCGCAGATGCGAGAAGATGTGGTGGACTACACAAGGACCTGTCTCGTCTGCCAACAAGACAAAGTGGAGAGGCATAAGATGCCAGGGTTGTTAGAACATTTGTCGGTCCCAAGCAGACCATGGGAGAGTGTCTCGCTTGATTTCATTTCAAGTTTGCCGAAGACTGGAGACTTGAATGCAATCTTGGTGATCGTGGATAGATTTTCTAAGTATGCAACCTTCATCCCGGTGTCGAAGCAGTGTCCGGCAGAAGAGACAGTTTAACTTTTCTTCAAGCATATAGTAAAGTACTGGGGAGTACCCCAGAATATAGTAAGTGACCGAGATCGAAGATTCACAAGGACCTTCTTGTCCGAATTATTTAAGCTTCTTGGGTCGTAGATGAACATCTCCTCAAGCTACCATCCACAGACAGATGGGCAGACAAAAAGATTCAATGGGATGTTGGAGGAGTATTTGCGGCACTTTTTATCAATTCCAACCAGAAGAATTGGCCGCAACTACCAGATGTAGCTCATTTTTGTTTCAACTCTCAGAAGAGTTCTTCATCAAACAAGAGCCCTTTTGAAGTTTTGAACGGACAGGAACCACTGTTACCCCACACAGTGGACGAATACCACGGACGGAATCCGCGGGCCTTTAATTTTACAAAAGACTGGAAGAAGAACACAGAGATTGCCCAAGCATATTTAGAGAAAGCTTCACGAAGAATGAAGAAGTGGGCAGATCAAAAACGCTGACCGCTGGAGTTCAAGGCAGGTGACTTAGTGTTGATCAAACTATGGCCAGAACAATTGAGATTCCGAGAGGACAAGGACGTCAGACTCTTACGCAAATACGAGGGCCCTGTTCCAATCATCTCCAAAATTGGCCTAGCATCCTAGAAAGTCGAACTACCTTCATGGATGAAGATACACCAGGTCCTGCACGTCAGCAACCTCAAGCCGTATCATGAAGATCCAAAAGATCCAGCGCGCAACCAGCCTACCAGGGACGACATCAGCATTCAACGACGCAGCAGCAGAGAACCAAAAGAAATCCTTGCCGAAAGAACTGTTCGTGTGAAGAAAAAGAAGAGAAAAGAGTACCTGGTCAAATGGAAGGGCCTTGCTGATGAGATCAGCTGGGAGAAGGCGGAGGACTTACAACAGTTTCTACAGAAGACAGAAGATCATGCAGCAGGTTCGTCGAGGACGCCGAACAATTAAGTGGGGAGAATGTGGCGTGCTGCCCCATGGCACACCTACAATAGGGCCATTTTGTAACATGAGCATGCCTTGGTGTTTGATCATTAGTCAAGTCTTTGCACCAAGCACCTCATTAGGGTATTTTGTAATATGAGCATGCCTTGGTGCTTGATCATTAGTCAAGTCTTGCACCAAGCACCTCATGGGGGTTGGGAGCCTTTTGTTGTTTAGCTTTCTTTTGTTGTATTTCCCTTCACATATGTCTACAGAGCTAAAATCATCTATGTTCCTCGAAATCCCTTAAAACCCCAATAAGCTCTTTAGGCGGGGTGACCAGGTGACTTATGATAGGGGCCCAGCTGTGTACTCCCTTGCCCTATCAAGGCCATATATTAATAAAACGATGTTTATCCATGCTTCTTGTGTATGCTTCTATATGGTCTTTGTGATGCCTGTTTGTTTCCTTTGTTGGGCCATTGTGTGCCATTTGTCTCTATGTTTGCTTGTGGGTTGTGTGAGATTGGTCCTTGGGGACGCTTTGTGTTTGCTTGCTCATGCTTCTTGTTTGCACTCAACATGTGCGAGACATGTATCGTGCCTAGCCTTTGAACTTGTTTGCTTGCAGACGCGTTTAGGTTGACTTGCTAGCTCAGTGCGCCAGCCAGTGCCGCACGTCCCACCTATTTGGGGGTGTCTAAATAGGCGGCCCGTGACACCCGACAACATTGGAACGCGGTGTATGGCTCAGTAGAATCACATCTTGATATTTTAGTATAGCGTGGCGGTATTGTTAGACATTGGGAATGTCAAGATTAGCCGAGAATTTATAGTTTTCCCAAAATACCCTAAGTGATTTGTATGACTCTTTAGTATAGGTAAGGGCATTATGGTCTTTTTGCCTATTCAGTTTTGTCTTTAGTGGGGGTTTAATATTTAGTTAAAAATCTGATTTATAAAGCTTAGTTTGGCTGAAGTAATGTAATTAATTAAGGAAAATCATTCATATACTGATTTTATGAAATATTAGAAAGTTAGAAAAAATCACTTTTTCACTCTCAAGTCTCTCTCTCTTTCGGCCCCCCCTTAGAGCAGGTAGGGTTGGGTGATTTTCTGTGGATTTCAAGCTGTTTTCTCAAGGATTTAGTGATCTCAAGTTCTTTGTAAGCTTATTGTAGCTTTTTGTTAATTTCTTCAGTTGTAAGGAAAAGAAAGTTTTGCATGAATTGTTGTTTTGCTTGCTGTACTTGTTGCTGTTGTTGGTTTATGTTTTAAGTAGCTATATTATGTTGGTTTATGGTGATTTGAGCAGGTTTTATTAGCTAGTTAGTTGGATGAGCAAGCTTTGACTTTTTGAACTCAACCTTGACTCATCAATGGAAAATTTTGATTCTGTGTTTGGGTGGTTGTTTTGTTGGCTTGAATATGTTCTATAGGTTGTATAGAACAGGTCTGGAAAGTTTTGGATTGAATTGTGGTTGTTTTGGTTGAGTTATGAAATTTTAAGTAATTCCCGTACTGAACCGGAATTTTGGTTCAGAGAGGACTGTAGGATACGGAATTCCGGTTGGCTTCCAGGAATTTTTCCCAAAATCGGAATTTTGATTGGGTAACCGGTCTACCGGTTGGGGCAGTTTTGGGAACCCTAATTTTTCCCATTTTTGTGATATTTAGGGTATTTCCATTTCATCGATAGGGAAACTTTTAGTTTCAAGTTTAAGTCCTCCGGAAGTGATTTAGCGTGTTGCTTATCAGTGTTGTGATTGATGTGATTTAGGAGCCTGTAATTCGCCTAGCAGATTGTTCCACTCAGGTTGACCGGCACACCTGAATTCGGAATCGAGGTAAGATTAGTATCATAGTATGCATATGTATTTACATGTTTAGCGTGCATGTTAGTAAGCCTGTTAGATTACATGAGATATGTATGTTGGCTTTCGTGCTATTTGACAGTATCACATCGGTACGACTAGAGTATGACTAGCGTACCGAGTATAGGCTGGTACAATATCACATCGGTACGGCTAGAGTATGACTAGCGTACCGAGTATAGGCTGATATTATGGTCAATAGTACCGTCGTACGAACGTTCTAGTCTCAGGACCGTGTGGGACACGGGGTTTAGGGTTATGGTCAGGGTTATGGGCGTCTGATCATAATCCGGGATATATGTATAATATATGATTTATGTGTAGGTATGGGCAAGGCTAAAGTTGAGGAACCGTGAGGACGAGCAGATGAAGATTGTACATGTCGGGGCGGTTAGGCCTGGAGCGTACGATCCTCGGGTCATCAGGGCTTTTGTTGTAGTCGCTGGGCGACAAATATTTTGTAAATGAATAGCCAACTTTTGTAAAGTATTTTGTAATATTATAAGTTTTTAATTAAATAAGAAAATTTTAATTAATCACGATTTTCGTTAACCTTGTTGATTAGCAACGAGCTGCACAGTAAGTTTACAAATCACATTAACACGCCTATGCTAGTTAGGGTGTTACAGTGAAGAACACTAAGAATTTCAAAATTGGTAGAGAGAAAAGAAGAAGAAGAAGTCTCAAAACACAAGTTGTCTGATAGAATGAAAAACTAGGTTTTAAAGCTATAGAAGCATTAGTTGGATAATGAGAAGTTTCTCTTCTTTTTATACTAATTCTCTTAGGGTTAGGATATACATAGTTTGAATAATAAATGATAAAATAATAGGAAAAATAGGACCTAGTGGCGAGCCCCTATGTTGGTCCATCACTAGTTAGATTTTTGCCACTTTTCTCAATCATTTATATATTTTTCACAAATACCACTTTTTTCACTTTCAATCCTATAAATGACAAAATTATTTATTTAATTATTAAAATTAATCATCAAATAAAATTTCCATTTAATAAAGTCTCTTAATTAACAAATAAACCCTAAAATTCTATTTCTTCACAATCAAGCCATATCTTAGTGAAAATTTATAAATGAGACATAGTCTAATTTTAGAATTCTAATTTTTTAATTAAAATCAATTAACCGAGTCTTACAAGTAGTGTTGTCTCAACTAGTATGGGGACCATGGTCCTATATAAACGAGCTTCCAATAAGCAGATCTAGAATTTACCAAGTAAATTCCCTAACTTAGGAATTCCTCCTTGCACCACTATAGATTTGGAATTGCACTCTCAATTATATAGAATGCTCTATATGTTCCACGATATAGATATGCTATGAAAATTTAACCATCCTTCTAATATTAATAATGAAAGATCCTCTAAAGATGATTTACACTGAGTAGGGCCAAATTTAGCGTTTCACCCCTCAATGTATTTTATCCTGAAAATACTTAGCTTCCTATAAATGATATTTCAGTAAACTAATATAATCACTGAAATAAGAGCTCTTCCATTTATCTCTATTAAGCCAAGCTCGAAGGAAATCATTGTTTCACTTCTTCGTCTAGATAGAAGTTATAGATTCCATATCTATGTTTAGCGCTCCTACTCAATTGTACTATCATGTTCCCAAGCTCTACGTGTGACCTGAACAAAATTGTAGGGTTCGAATAACAACTTAAACAACAAAAATATCTTAGTCATGATTAAACCTAACCATGTCGGATTAAGATATTTTGATCTAGGATCAACCAGTGATATTAACTTAGAAAGATATAACGGTAAGATTATAATATCTTTACCAAGATCAATATCAGTCCCAGTCCTGTGAAGCCCGCTTAGTTAATTTGGAAATTAGCAGTTGCTTATGTTTAATTATGAAATTATTTATAGCTATTTAAATAATTTATTACTGTTATATATGGGATTCAGAAATGCATGATTATGTCATCAGTAGCTTTTATATTTCGCATTTCCGGTGTCCGGTATTTTGGAACTCGGCGTTTGGCTCAGTAGAAATCACAACTTAGTATGTTAGCAGTTTCGGGACGGGTTTTAGACATTGGGAATGTCGGGAATGGCCGGGAATTTGGAATTTCCCAAAAATACCCCTTTAGTATGATTTATGTGATTTTATGGTGGAGGGGCAAAATGGTCTTTTTGCCCCAATGACTTTTTGTCTTTTAGTGACTTTTATTTGAAAATTAAATGTTTATTTATTTAATTGTTTTTGGCTGAAATGGATTTAATAAATGGTTATGTTAAGTGACTTTTACTCCTTTTCCCCTCATTTTACAAAACAAAACCCAACACTTAGAAAAATTTGGAAAAAACTCTCTCAAGGCTTTCTCTCTTTTCGGCTGGGAACTTGGGGTGCAAAGGTTGGGATTTTCTTCAAAATTCAAGCTTGATTCATCTTATAATTGTGAACTCTTGTTGTGGTATGTGGTCTCTAACTTCCTCTCTTTAAATTATTGGAAAAATTGATGAAAGTGATGATGCATGCATGTTTTTGTGGCTGTTGTTATGGCTGTGTTTTGTTGTTATTTTCTGAGGTTCAAAGCATGTTTATTTGATGTTAATTGAGTTGTTTGAAGCATGATTAGTTAGGTTGTTCAAGCTTTGAGTTTTCTATGCAAATATGTGATTTTTGAGAGAAAATGTTATATTTTGTTTCTGTGAATTGCTGGATGTTCTTGTATGTTTTCAGAGGTGTTATTATGCTTAGTTAAGTAGAATTAACTAGGTTAGGATGCATGTTAGGTGGATTTGCTCAAGCTTGAGTTTGGAACTCAAAGCTTGAGCTCCAATGGTGATTTTTGTGTATGTGCTTTCTGGGTGGTTTTGAGGCTTTGGATTTGTTCTAGGGATAGTTTAGAACAGGTCCGGAAAGTTTGGGACCAATTGGGGTTGAATTGGTCGAGTTATGAATTTTTGAAGTTCTTTGCTGCGAGGAACCGAATTCCGGTTGTGCATCCGAATTCCGGATGGGGGTTCGATAATTCCCGAACGGAATTCGGTTGGGCAACCGTCTGCCGGTTGGGGAATTTTTCCGAACCCTAGTTTTCCTCGTTTTTAGGTTTTTAGGGGTATTGCCATGCTTTTTATCGATAGGGAAACTTTTAGTTCCAAGTTTTAGTCCCCGGGAAGTGATTTAGCGTGTCACTTATAGCGTTGTGATTTTTATGGTTTAGGAGCCGATGTCCGCCGCTCGGCTTCGGTTCCGGTCGGGTTGACGGCACACACGAAATCGGAATCCAGGTAAGATTAGTATAACAGTATGCATATGTAGATTACATGTTTAGCGTGCATGTAGGAAGCCTGCTAGATTACATTAGTTATGTATTTAGGCTTCGAACCATCCAACCCTGTCACGTCGGTACAGGCTGGAGTATGACCGGCCGGAGTATGGCCAGGTTCGGCCGATCAGGCTGACACTTGGTTGGTGGTTCAGTGCTATTGACCTATCCCGTCGGTACGAGTGGAGTATGACCAGCAGCCGGAGTATGACCGGTTCGACCGATCAGGAGGATACTTGTCAATAGTACCGTCCCCTGAACGTTCAAAACTCAGTACCATGTTGGACATGGCAGTAGTGGCTCAGTACCATGTTGGACATGGCAGTAGCGGGACTCAGTATCGTGTTGGACACGGCAATTAGTTATGTATGATATTATTATGCTTTTCTTACTGAGTCTGTCGACTCACAGTTTATGTTCATGTGTAGGTAAAGGCAAGGCTGTAGCTGATGGACCGTGAGCGAGCTTATGAGTTTGTACATGTCGGGGCGGTTAGGCCTGGAGCGTACGATCCTCGGGACAGCAAGGCTGAGATTTTTGTAACTGGTCATTAGACGACTTTATTTTGATGTAAAAGTTAAACAGTTAAAACGTTTGTAAATGATTTTATAAATCGGGATCCCGAGACTTTTATAATATGGTTTATAAGTTTATTCAAAAAGCAAAATTTTAATTAATCACGTTTTTTCCATAAACCTCGTTGGTTAGCAACGAGCTGCACAGTACGTTTAAAAATCACGTAATACGCCTAAGGTAGTTAGGGTGTTACAAGTCCAATGTATACTCTATACATCCGATACTAGCATACACTACCACAATGTCGGCCTTTAGCTTCCCTTTTTTCAACCCAATTTATAAAAAAGGAAGCTAAAGGGTGTGAAAATATCTTCTTTGACATTTAGGGGCAATTTTTTAGTAAAATCCGTAGGTATAGAATATTTATATCTATGCTGTCGGTTGGGGATTGGGGAAAATCAGGGTTTTTTTAATAACCCTATGGCATCGGTTATTGGGTATTAACTGACGCCATAGGTGCTGCCTTTATTCGACACGTGGCACCTATGGCGTCGGTTAATACCCAATAACCGACGCCATAGGATTATATATCAGATCCTTGGCATTGTCTTCCTTATTTCACTTCTTGCTGAACACGAAGAACTGCCACCCACAGCAGCCCCAAACCCACAGAAAAACCCTCGCCAACCACCACTTAAACAACCTAATTCTCCCTCATTTCTTTACCATTTTACCCCATTTTTGTCTTAAAATCTTCTATTTTCTATACCTAAACCTATACTGTAAAAAAGTTTATTTTTTTCCCCTCTATATACCAAACCGAACCTATTATAAAAAAGGTGGTGGTATAACTCCGGCCACCGATTTTAGTGGACAAAATGTTGAGTCTCAACGTCCATTAAGGTATAAATATGCTTTCTATTCATTTTATTTATGTACATTGGTATTATTTCATTTTTGTAAAATTTTTTAGAATTTTTTTATTTTATTAATATTATATTGTGTGTGTTCTACAGGTGGTCGGATTTTTGTAGCATTTTATCGCCGGATTGCGTTTATAAGAGAAATATTTATTAACTTGATGTATAATATATATGTATATATTTTGTATTTTATTATTGAATATGTGTTTATATATATGTTGTGTGTATATATATTGTGTATATAATATTTGTGTATTTATATTGTATATATATGTGTTGTGAATGAGAATGAGAGGTAGTAAGATTTTAATTAGTTTAGAGTTAAAGTTTCTAAAATAATGGTAGTGTGATATATAATTTGTAACACCCTAACTACCTTAGGCGTATTACGTGATTTTTAAACGTACTGTGCAGCTCGTTGCTAATCAACGAGGTTTATGGAAAAACGTGATTAATTAAAATTTTGCTTTTTAATTAAACTTATAAAACCATATTACAAAAGACTCGGGATCCCGATATAAAAATATTTACAAAAAGTATCACTGTTTAACTATTACATCAAAATAAAAGTCGTCTAACGACCAGTTACAAAAATTCAGCCTTGCTGTCCCGAGAATCGTACGCTCCAGGCCTAACCGCCCCGACATGTACAATCTCATAAGCTCGCTCACGGTCCATCAGCTATAGCCTTGCCTTTACCTACACATGAACATAAACTGTGAGTCGACAGACTTAGTAAGAAAAGCATAATAATATTATACATAATACTAACTGCCGTGTCCAACACGATATTGAGTCCCGCTACTGCCATGTCCAACATGGTACTGAGCCACTACTGCCATGTCCAACATGGTACTGAGTTTTGAACGTTCATAGGGACGGTACTATTGACAGGTATCCTCCTGATCGGTCGAACCGGTCATACTCCGCCGCGGTCATACTCCGGCTGTACCGACGGGATAGGTCAATAGCACCGAACCACCAACCAAATGTCGGCTGATCGGTCAAACCGGTCATACTCATTCTTGGTCATACTCCAGCCTGCCGGCGTGACGAGGGGTTGGATGGTTCGAAGCCTAAATACATAACTAATGTAATCTAGCAGGCTTCCTACATGCATGCTAAACATGTAATCTACATATGCATACTGTTATACTAATCTTACCTGGATTCCGAATTCAGGTGTGCCGGTCAACCTGAGTGGAACTTAGCTGAGCGGCGGATTATAGGCTCCTAAACCGTAAAAATCACAACACCGATAAGTGACACGCTAAATCACAACGGGGACAAAGGTTTTATAACCAAACCTAACTCACTGCAACTTAATACTAAAATACCCCCAAACTAGCAGAGAACAAACTGTCTGAAAACCCGAAACTAGCACAAAACGGAAAGTTGAGAAAAACCGGTTTCTCACCCTACTGCAAAATCCGGGTAACCGGTTTTACACGCAGTGTAAAACCGGTTAGCCGATTTACCAGAAAAACCACAAAAATCAATTCACCAACCAAAACGATTCCAAACTCAACCAAACTTTCCGGACACCTTTAATTAGACCCTAATAAACATTTTCCAAGTGATAAAACAAAGCTTCAAGCACAGAATCAATATTTGCCATTAAAGCTCAAGCTTTGAGTTCTAAACTCAAACTTGAGCAAAACCACCTAGCATGCAATCAAACCCACTCAAGTCTACTAAAACATACATAAAATCACCTCTGAAAACTAATCAAAACAATAGCAACATCACAGAACAGATTCACAATAATTCATGTTGAAAATCAAACTTTTGCAATAATAAACCTCTAACATGCTCAACCTAGGAATCATACTTCACAAGAGCTTAATTACCAACTAAAAATCATGCTTTAAACCACATAAAATATCAACAAAACACAGCAGCAACTACCTCAATTAATCATGCATGCATCATCATTTTCTTCATTTTTTTCAAGAAAAACCAAGTAAGAAACTAAAGCCAAGAAATACCTCAATTAAAATCACTTGATCTTGCTAAAATAACTTGAATTCAATAAGGAAAAATCCAGCCCTAGCTGCTCCCCAAGCTTGGCCGAACAAGAGAGGAAAAGAGAGAGTTTTCTTTGGAAAATTCTATTTTTTCTAACTTAGCATTTTTTTGATGGAAAATGAAAATAGTAAAAATGACACCTAGCATACAACACATACACTATTCATTTCAGCCAAATAAACATAAATAAATATTTAATTTTCCTTTAACAATTTCACATAAAACAAAACACTAATGGGGCAAAAAGACCATTTTGCCCCTCCACCATAAAATCATGAAAATCATACTAACGGGGTATTTTTGGGACATTCTAAATTCCCGGCCATTCCCGACATTCCCAATGTCTAAAAACCTGCCCCAAACTACTAACATACTAAGTTGTGATTTCTACTGAGCCAAACGCCGAGTTCCAAAATACCGGGCACCGGAAATGCAAAATATGAAAAACTACTGATAACATAATCATGCATTTCTGAATTCCATAAATAACAGCATAATAAATTATTTAAATAGCTATAAATAATTTCATAATTAATCATAATTAACTGCTAATTTCCAAATTAACTAAGCGGGCTTTACAACTATCCCCCCCTTAAAAGGATTTCGTCCCCGAAATCTTACCTGAATAACTCTGGATATTGAGCTCTCATATCTTCCTCTAGCTCCCAGGTGGCTTCCTCCACCTTGCTGTTTCTCCAGAGTACTTTGACCAATGCTATGGTCTTATTCCGAAGGACTTTATCCTTTCTATCCAGGATCTGCACTGGCTGTTCCTCATAAGACATGTCCGGTGAAGTGAAGACTCTCATGTGAGTATATGAGGGGGTCCGAAACGTATTTTCTCAACATTGAGACATGGAATACGTTGTGCACGTCGATAAGTGGAGGCAATGCTAACCGATATGCCACTTGACCTATCTTCTCGAGAATCTCGAAAGGTCCAGTAAATCTAGGGCATAACTTGCCTCTTTTCCCGAAACGTTTAATCCCCTTCATCGGAGATACCCGTAAAAACACATGTTCCCCTACTTGGAACTCAACATCTCTGCGTTTCGGATCTGCGTAACTCTTCTGTCTGCTTTGTGAGGCAAGCATTCTAGCTTTTATCTTTTCTATCGCCTCACTGGTCCGCTGAACTGACTCTGGACCTAGGTATTTCCTCTCCCCTGTCTCATCCCAGTGGATAGGGGATCTACATTTCCTACCGTACAACAGTTCATAGGGAGCCATCCCTATCGTACTCTGATAACTGTTGTTGTAAGAGAATTCTATCAACGGTAGATACTTACTCCATGAGCCCTCAAAGTCCATAACACAGGCTCTCAACATATCCTCCAATATCTGAATTGTCCTTTCGGACCGACCATCCGTCCGAGGATGGAATGCATCTTTGAATTTTAGCTTCGTACCCATTGCCCGTTGCAAACTTTGCCAAAATTTGGAGGTGAATTTCGGATCCCTGTCCGAAACTATAGACTTCGGTACCCCGTGAAGTCTCACTATCTCTCTGACGTACAGTTCTGCCAACTGATCCACTGTGAACGTTGTTCTAACCGGCAGAAAATGAGCAGATTTCGTAAATCGGTCCACCACTACCCAGATGGAATCATACATACCCGTGGTCCTAGGTAACCCGACCACAAAATCCATCGTAATATCCTCCCATTTCCATTCTGGTAGGGTTAGAGGCTGCAACAACCTGTGGTCTCTGATGTTCAGCCTTGATCTGCTGACAAGTGAGGCACCTCGATACGAGTTCTACCAAATTCTTCTTCATACCGTTCCACCAGAAGTACGGTTTCAAATCTTGGTACATCTTGGTGGTGCCGGGATGCAGAGAATATGGAGTAGAATGAGCCTCCTCAAAGATCTCATTTCTAAGTTCCGCACTGTTTGGAACACAAACCCTGGCTTTATACAAAAGCATCCCACTTTGTCGACAACGAAAAGTCTTTGGCTTGACCAGCCAATACCTCATCTCGGATCTTCACTAACTCCGGATCTGTCATCTGAGCGACCTTTATTCTTTCCAACAGATCAGATTGCAGCATTAAGTTGTGAAGCTGACCTACCACAAACTCAATGCTGGATCTAACCATATCCTCAGCTAGCTGGGGTGAGATCTGAACCATGCTAGCTACTTGCCCGGGACCCTTTCTGCTCAGGGCATCGGCCACTACATTGGCTTTTCCGGGATGATAGAGGATCTCGCAGTCATAGTCCTTCACTAGTTCCAACCAACGCCTTTGTCTCATGTTCAAATCTTTCTGAGTAAAGAAATACTTGAGACTTTTATGGTCGGTATAGATCTCACACTTCTCCCCGTAAAGGTAATGTCGCCAAATCTTCAGTGCAAAAACCACTGCGGCTAATTCTAAATCATGAGTCGGGTATCGCTGTTCATAATCCTTTAACTGACGGGAGGCATAAGCGATGACCCGATCGGCTTGCATCAATACACACCCCAAACCCTGTTTGGATGCGTCACAGTAGACTACGAACTTCTCCTTGTCCGAAGGCAAAGCTAGTATCGGAGCAGTAATCAACCTCTGTTTCAGCTCCTGAAAACTAGCTTCGCATTTATCTGACCAGATAAATCGCTGATTCTTGTTTGTAAGCTCGGTTAGGGGCATTGAAATTTTGGAGAACCCCTCCACGAACCTACGGTAGTACCCAGCTAATCCCAAGAAGCTTCTGATCTCTGTCACTATCTTCGGTCTCGGCCAATCCCTGACGGATTCAATCTTCCCGGGATCCACCTTGATCCCATCCTTGCTCACAATGTGCCCTAGGAAGGACACCTGAGATAGCCAGAACTCACATTTCTTGAACTTGGCGTAAAGCTTATGTTCTCGAAGTCGTTGCAGTACCATCTGAAGATGTAACTCATGCTCCTCTTCTGATTGAGAGTACACGAGGATGTCGTCGGTAAACACAATCACACAGATATCGAGGAAATCCTTGAATACTCTATTCATCAGGTCCATGAATGCTGCAGGAGCATTGGTTAGTCCGAAGGACATAACCAGAAACTCGTAGTGTCCATACCTAGTGCAGAAAGCCGTCTTCGGAATGTCCTCCTCTCGGATTCTCAACTGATGATAACCCGAACGGAGATCAATCTTAGAAAAGACCGTCTTCCCCTGAAGCTGATCGAACAAGTCATCGATCCTAGGTAATGGATATTTATTCTTCACCGTCAGCTTGTTCAATTCCCTGTAGTCGATGCACATCCTCATAGATCCATCCTTCTTCTTGACGAACAAAACCGGGGCTCCCCAAGGTGATACACTGGGCCGAATGAACCCTATGTCAAGCAACCCTTGGAGCTGAATCTTTAATTCCTTAAGTTCAGCTGGAGCCATTCTATACGGGGCTTTGGAAATCGGATCCACCCCTGGTGCCAAGTCAATCACGAAATCAATCTCCCGCTGAGGTGGTAACCCTGGAAGTTCTTCGGGAAAAACGTCCAAAAATTCCCGAACCACTGCGATGTCCTACGGCCGAAAGGTGTCTGGCCGAGTGGTGTCCACCACCACGGCCAGAAACCCTAAGCACCCGCCGTGCAACAATTCTCTCGCTGACATAGCCGAGATCACCGGGATCCGAGATCCCTGAACTGAACCCACAAATACAAATGGTTCTTCACTTTCCGGTTGGAAGACCACCATCTTCCTTTTACAGTCAATGCTCGCCGAATATTTAGATAGGAAATCCATTCCTAAAATAATATCGAATTCGACTAAGCTCATCTCTATCAGATCAGCGCTTAACTCTCTACCATCTATCCTGATCGGCATAGACCTAATCCACCTATTGGAGATAACCAATTCTCCGCGTAACGGGGTTCCAAACCCACGATTCATATCTATCAAAGGGTCTACCCAATTTACTAAAGACTACGGCCGCCACATAAGAATGTGTAGCCCCGTAATCAAACGACCGAATAAAGCGAGTTGTTAATAAAAAGCTGACATGTGACTACTGATGGGCTGGCATCTGCATCAGCCTGCGTGATAGCGAACACCACAGGCCGGAGTGGGTATCGCCGGAGCTCTCGGTGCCTGCGAGTCGGAGCTGGGGACATTCCCTCTTGAAGTGTCCGGGCATGCCACAATGAAAGCATCCCTGACCTTTGCACTCACCCCGATGGTGCCTTTTGCAGCTAGGGCACTCGGGATAGGAGAATCGGGTCTCAGTACCACCAGGACGACTCCCTGCAGTTCGGTTCCCCGGAACCTCTTGTTCTGACTCGAGCCGCCGGAAGCAGTGGGTGCCCTCTTCCTCTGATCAATGGCGGAACCACTACTCCCCCTGCTATAGCCTGATGCAGGAGGGGTAGGAGCTCCGCCACTAACCGGAGTACTGGCTAATTCTGACATGCACCCCACTGCGCCCTCAGCTCGCAATGCCTTCTCCACCATCTGAGCATAGGTGGTGCTGTCGTCGGTGGTAATCATCAGGTCATGCCTGATCTTGGGATTCAAACCGTCCAGATACTTCTCCTTCTTGCTGAAGTCGGTCGGCACAATTCCCGAGGCTAACCTCGCCAACCGATCAAACTGAGTAGTATACTCAGTGACGCTCATGTTCTCCCGTGGGTCGGTGTGAACGAACTCTTTCCTCTTGGCGCTTCTGACCGCCTCATTGTAATATTTCGCGTTGAAGAGTTCCTGGAACCTTTCCCAGGTCATGGTGGTGACGTCATGGATCTGAGACACCATGTCCCACCATACCAGGGCGTCCTCCTGGAACTGAAATGTGGCGCACACCACTCTATCGTTGCCGGTGACACCCATGAAATTCAGAATCTTGGTGATCACCGTCAGCCATTGCTCGGCTTTCATTACATCCGGACCTCCCAGGAAAACCGAAGGTGCTTGCTTCCGGAACCGCTCATACAATGGTTCCAATCTATGGGCCGCCACCACAATCTCGGCACAGGCGGCGAGGGCGGGTGCCCACTTTGGAACTATGGGCACGAGGCTGCGGAGCACCTGTTTGTCTCGGCCTACGAATTTCGAGGTCTTGCTCTTCGATCCGGGCTTGCATTTTTGCAAACCGCAACTCCCAGTTCGGGGCTCCCTGATCGGCTGGGGGAGCCTGGGCAGCCTGTGGCGGGTTCTCATCACCCCGGCCACGAGCCCTGCCTCGGGGACCTCTGCCTCGGCCCCTAGCAGGTGGGGGAAACTGAGCTCCCTGGCCTTGATTCGACCCTACGGAGTTGCCCTGACTCCTGGTAGTCCGCCTGGCGTCCATCTAGTTAGAACCGCCTGCGAAACCAAGAGTTGGCATATCAGGTCGTATTCAAGGAGAGCTTACTAATGCCGCATAATTTGGAAATTAGAAACGAAACATGCGCCTATTCTACTATCAGGCTACTAACATGCTTCCTAACAGGCTTTTCTTTTTCATAACTGAATAAAATAAACTACTAAAGCAATAAAGGCTTACTGAACCGTGAACCGAGCTAACTGCTGATGATGATTGTACATGTCGTGACGATCTTCGGAAGACAACCTGGCGGCTCTGATACCAAATTGTAACACCCTAACTACCTTAGGCGTATTACGTGATTTTTAAACGTACTGTGCAGCTCGTTGCTAATCAACGAGGTTTATGGAAAAACATGATTAATTAAAATTTTGCTTTTTAATTAAACTTATAAAACCATATTACAAAAGACTCGGGATCCCGATATAAAAATATTTACAAAAAGTTTCACTGTTTAACTATTACATCAAAATAAAAGTCGTCTAACGACCAGTTACAAAAATTCAACCTTGCTGTCCCGAGAATCGTACGCTCCAGGTCTAACCGCCCCGACATGTACAATCTCATAAGCTCGCTCACGGTCCATCAGCTATAGCCTTGCCTTTACCTACACATGAACATAAACTGTGAGTCGACAGACTCAGTAAGAAAAGCATAATAATATTATACATAATACTAACTGCCGTGTCCAACACGATACTGAGTCCCGCTACTGCCATGTCCAACATGGTACTGAGCCACTACTGCCATGTCCAACATGGTACTGAGTTTTGAACGTTCATAGGGACGGTACTATTGACAGGTATCCTCCTGATCGGTCGAACCGGTCATACTCCGGCTGCTGGTCATACTCCAGCCTGTACCGACGGGATAGGTCAATAGCACTGAACCACCAACCAAATGTCAGCCTGATCGGTCAAACCGGTCATACTCCGGCTGCTGGTCATACTCCAGCCTGTACCGACGTGACAGGGTTGGATGGTTCGAAGCCTAAATACATAACTAATATAATCTAGCAGGCTTCCTACATGCATGCTAAACATGTAATCTACATATGCATACTGTTATACTAATCTTACCTGGATTCCGAATTCAGGTGTGCCGGTCAACCTGAGTGGAACTTAGCTGAGCGGCGGATTATAGGCTCCTAAACCGTAAAAATCACAACACCGATAAGTGACACGCTAAATCACAACGGGGACAAAGGTTTTATAACTAAACCTAACTCACTGCAACTTAATACTAAAATACCCCCAAACTAGCAGAGAACAAACTGTCTGAAAACCCGAAACTAGCACAAAACGGAAAGTTGAGAAAAACCGGTTTCTCACCCTACTGCAAAATCCGGGTAACCGGTTTTACACGCAGTGTAAAACCGGTTAGCCGGTTTTACCCAGAAAAACCACAAAAATCATTTCACCAACCAAAACGATTCCAAACTCAACCAAACTTTCCAGACCTGCTAATTAGACCCTAATAAACATTTTCCAAGTGATAAAACAAAGCTTCAAGCACAGAATCAATATTTGCCATTAAAGCTCAAGCTTTGAGTTCTAAACTCAAACTTGAGCAAAACCACCTAGCATGCAATCAAACCCACTCAAGTCTACTAAAACATACATAAAATCACCTCTAAAAACTAATCAAAACAATAGCAACATCACAGAACAGATTCACAATAATTCATGTTGAAAATCAAACTTTTGCAATAATAAACCTCTAGCATGCTCAACCTAGGAATCATACTTCACAAGAGCTTAATTACCAACTAAAAATCATGCTTTAAACCACAGAAAATATCAACAAAACACAGCAGCAACTACCTCAATTAATCATGCATGCATCATCATTTTCTTCATTTTTTTCAAGAAAAACACGTAAGAAACTAAAGCCAAGAAATACCTCAATTAAAATCACTTGATCTTGCTAAAATAACTTGAATTCAATAAGGAAAAATCCAGCCCTAGCTGCTCCCCAAGCTTGGCCGAACAAGAGAGGAAAAGAGAGAGTTTTCTTTGGAAAATTCTATTTTTTCTAACTTAGCATTTTTTTGATGGAAAATGAAAATAGTAAAAATGACACCTAGCATACAACACATACACTATTCATTTCAGCCAAATAAACATAAATAAATATTTAATTTTCCTTTAACAATTTCACATAAAACAAAACACTAATGGGGAAAAAAGACCATTTTGCCCCTCCACCATAAAATCATGAAAATCATACTAAAGGGGTATTTTTGGGACATTCTAAATTCCCGGCCATTCCCGACATTCCCAATGTCTAAAAACCTGCCCCAAACTACTAACATACTAAGTTGTGATTTCTACTGAGCCAAACGCCGAGTTCCAAAATACCGGGCACCGGAAATGCAAAATATGAAAAACTACTGATAACATAATCATGCATTTCTGAATTCCATAAATAACAGCATAATAAATTATTTAAATAGCTATAAATAATTTCATAATTAATCATAATTAACTGCTAATTTCCAAATTAACTAAGCGGGCTTTACATAATTGATTATATATGTATATATATGTATATGTTATTTTTAAAAAAATTAACTATGGAAATTAGTAACTAGTAACTTGCTACTTTGTTTAATAACTAGTAAGTAATTTAATAATTAAAATTTTAATTTTGTTGTATATTGCATTATGTTATAGGTTGTGTGCTAATATTTGAGGGTCGACATATTTCGGTGTTGATCGGATTTACAATAGGTATATCCATCCGCTAACCTTTTGTTATTATAATTAATTATCAATGCATGCTTGGTTGAGTTTGAATATCTTAAATATTCATCTGTAGTGAAGTAGGTTCTGCGAATACATGTACTGCGGTCGGATGGGTGGATAAATTTTGTATTGCTTATGTTAGTTTCTTTGTTCTGTATTGTCATATTTGTTTTGTTTGTTACTTTAGGCACTTTTAAAAATTTTGGGAACGTCCAATTACAGCCGTTATGCTGCCAAAATTTTGATATAATTTGGATCAAATTTTATTATGAAAAATATAAATGTTAAAGGAAAAGTACATAACATAAATAACTAGGTTATTACTCGGTAGTTGTAAGAAATTAGGTGACATAACACATTCATATAAACTTGTCTTGTATAATCTAATTGATGTGTCCATGCATTTATTATACTTAGTAGGTTTTTATATTTGACTAAAAACATGTTCGTGTTAGTAGCATGATTATCAATGTCAAAGTTCATATTTGAAAGGTTCTCAAATTTTGTTTGTTAATGGTGTAGATATGGCCAACTCGGGTTCAGGATCTGATTTAGACCTAGAGGCAGAGGGTCCAACAGTAATACCTACAAGAGGTCCTACTCAAATGAATGAAATATCCAAGCTAATAGATCAAGGCAAAAGAGTGGCCCTCGAGGTTAATGACAAAGGACAATACTGCGGCAAAAGCTATGCCAGGCTCGTATCAACTTTAGGAGTCGGATGCCGTCAGACGATAGGGTTGTCGTATAAAAATTTGAAAGAAGTCAACCCTACTCTGAAAAATAAAGTTTGGACAGATATCCAAGTAAGCAGTTATTTGTTAGAATTTTGATTGGTGTTTATTAATTCAAATGTTCACTCTAACCGTGTTTGTTTTCCTTCAAACTAGACGGGGTTCATTGTGCCGGACTCCTTCAAACATGACTGTCTCATCCTAGCTGGGAAGTTAATGAAAGACTTCAAGAATAGGATGACAAAAGACATAATAATGCTCGCTGTGAAAGAGAAGGATCAGGGACGACTGACACAAGTCCCTAAAAAGCACCCCGAGATCGACCATGCTGATTGGTGCAGTTTTGTTGAAAGTGGACTAGCTCCTGAATTTCAGGTACGCTAATTATATTTGTACTAAGATAAACTCTTAAATATAAGTACATGTATCTAATGTATTGTATTGGAATTGTAGGAATTGAGTAATGTGCAACGTGAACGTTCCTCAAAAATCCATCCAGATATCGAAGTGGTCGGAGTGGAATGGTGAACGTACGGGAAGTTGTGGTAAGTAATGCTTAAATTCTTGCACCAAGAGTCGAAAACTTGTCACTGATTACTACAAGGAAATTGCAGAGAAGATAGTAAGTATATATTAATCCTTAATTGAGTTCTACTAATGAGTTAGTGTATATAATTTAGATAGTAATTGCTTGAATATATGCGTGCAGTAGGCTCAATTAGAGGAGAAGCTCAGTCAGGGACAAATTCAGGTCCAGGGCCAAAACGATATCCTGACGCAGGCGCTCGGGACACCAGAGCATCCTGGACGTGTCAGGGCTGCTGGGTATGCTATTACTTGAAATGTTATTTATTTAGTTACACAAATAAAATCGTAGCTAATTTGCATTTTATGATTTGCAGGTTCTTGACCAGGGCATCTAAACTATTCGGTAGGAAGAAAAGGGAAGTGTCTGATGTTGTGGCTCGACAAGCGAAGGTGATTGAAAAATTAAAAGCCAAAGTCCAATCCCTTAAGCAGAAGAGAAACGCTGCAGAACAAGAGGAAGAAGGAGAGGTGGCTGGTGAGGCGTATGTTCCACAACCATACGCTCTTGAGGATGACGGACAACAACAAACTTATACTGAGGAGTTTATTTCCCTCAATGACCAAGGTGTCCTGTACAATTTCGATGACCATGCGACCCTTAATCAGCAAGTCCATCTCTACTCTGACAACATCGACAACATTGTGCCCCAAGTGTATTTTTACGAGCATGTTGGTAACATCACTATTCACTGCAGGGACTACGACGATTCACATGCCAGGATTCTGGTTTCGGAAATCCTGCTAAAAGACGCTGAAATCCCAATCCCAATTGAAGGGTGCAGATATGTTAGGTACGTATCACAGATGTTCCTTCCTTAGCCTAAACACTTAATTCTAACAACCGAGGTAACTTCTCTTATAAATTAATTATTACTGATTAGTGGAGTTTGAATATCTTTAATATTCAACCATAGTGAAGTAGGTTCTGCGAATATATGTGCTGCGGTGGGATGGATGAACAAACTACTGTTATATATGTGTTATTTGTCGTTATACAGGCATGTTTAAAATTTTTGCGGGCATTCAATTACAACCGTTATGTTGCTGAAATTTCGGTAGAATTTGGATAAAATTTGATATATTATGTTCCGTTTTGTTTAGGGTCCACTCGCTCAACGCCTTCAAGACGTGATGCGTCGAAGGGGAAAGCTCCGATGCTTTCTCCACAAGGCGGTGGTGCACGGGAAGATGAATTGTTCTCGGAAAAGAAGATGGCCTTGATCCCTAAATCGCTAAAATGGATGGTTCTTAAATTCCTGAACCTCAAAGATAAACGTGATATAATCACAATTTCTGTACCCCGAGGATTCATAGCACCGCGTACCCAGATCACGTTATTTGGAGAGGATTTGCAGCAGTTTGCTACGTGTGACTTCATCGGCGACCAGGGAATGTTGTTTGGAATGATGTATACTCTTATTTAATCTAATTAACCTTATATACTAAATTCTAGTCAAATTATTATAAGACACTAACACTTTTTTTGGCAAGCACATCTGGGAGAGCATCAACGGTATGAGAAAAATTTTCAAGTTTTACGACCTAGAGCTTCTCGTAGTGCATGGGAAAACCGATGAAGATAAGAGGCAGTCTTTTGACGCTGCAGCAAGACGATTGGTTGATTGGTCATCATTAATAAATAACAACCACCAAATGTTCTTTATTTCTTGGAATATCGGCTAAACTCTATTTAATTCTTTAGTGCTAATTGTTCATTTCTATATTATGACTTCAAATTATTTTTATACTATCATACTTATATTCCAATATAATTTTCTAGTGCGCATTGGATGCTAGTGGTGGTTATGCCAAAGAAAATTATCCATTTAGACCCTGTACGTGGCTGCCCAATTCCCAAAGAAATTACTCAAATGATCGGAAGGTAATAATTTAATGACTTCTTATGTAACAAATTTAAATTAACTAATGAATTGAAATGCTAATATAATTTTTCAAAACAGTGCATTCAGATATATAGGGGACGGACATGAGTATCTTGGCTCGTGTCAAGGAATTTCACAAGCAAATTGTCCAAGACAACCTAAAAGGTAAGAATGTGGTTTTATGTCTTGAAATATATCACTGACATCGTCGCACGTGCAAACCCCAACCGTTACATACAAGATCAAAAGCTGTAAGTTTTAATTATTGATTATAGTATTTATTATAATAACAAATATATAATATACAAATATATAAACTAATTAATATAAATTTTTAATTTTTTTTAACATTTTGGGGGTAAGAAGCAATACGATCCAAAAACTGAATTGTTACCATTACAGCGAAAGTGGATAGAACGATTGATGGCGGTGATTCACGATGACGATTGAGGTTGAAAGGTCCAAGAATGTTTCTTCCTTATGTAATTTTTTTAGATTAACTTGTAGTTAGATTTATTAACTTATTAATATTTTGGACTAATTTTACATTAATGTTTGTGTAATATTTAACTACTTTTATGAAATGAAATTATGTATTTTAGCCAATTTTAAAATTAATATAAATAATATTTAATTTACCTTTTAAAAAATAAATATGTAATTTAAATTAAATAAAATAATATATAAATTAATAAATATTTAATTAAAATAAATTATATAAAATTAATAAAATTGAAAAATGCTCATTTTTGGCGTCGGTTGCTACGCCACCTATGGCGTCGGTTATTAGCTAGGAACCGACGCCATATATACCCCTATGGCGTCGGTTCATAGCTAATAACCGACGCTATAGGGGTATAAATGGCGTCGGTTTTTAAAAACCCTTTAGCGTCGCCCTGATTAGCGTCGGTAGCGAATTTTGCGAAAACCGATGCTGAAAGGGCTTAAAAACTGCCTCTAAAGGGGGTTTTTGTAGTAGTGATACTTTGCCAATGTCTTGGAAAGAACATAACACTTATCCAATGTGTAAGTAAGCTTTGTCGCTGACTATCACATCAGTGTAAATCCAGTAGACTGATGAATCATGAGACATTATCTTTTGAATCATATAATCACAATTACCTTCCACTATGTTGACATCATTATAAATGTGAATAACTCTATGTTCTTGACTTAACAGAAATTGTACACATTAAACCATGAATATGAAAGCTACATGTAAATATAAATGACTTCTAATCTTCTATTGAAAATAAATCAGATTACATTGAAATGAGTTTTAATTAGGGCATAAAATCTCAACAAACTCCCACTTGCACTAACATAAAACAAGTAGTGCATTTCAATTAATCTATTGTCTTGATATCCAGATCAAGTGTAGTGTATTTGACTAAACCCAAATTAGAGGAACTGTAAGTCTATGGTAAGCAACTTATTTCTCCACCATTACTTTCTTTGTGTTCATAAAACATTATGCAACATCATTATCTATATGCATTACTCCTCTAGGGATACTGAATTCTATACTGTTTATTAAGTGCATCTGAATAGATAGTAGACATGTTTCTAATTCTATCCAAAATGGAATAGAGATAAAACCAGTTAAGAAGTTTCTTCAGTTTGAATAAGTTTCTTGTGCTTTCGAAAACAACTAAGTAATTTAGCTTCACTGATGGAGCTTCAATTATTAGAGATGGGTTTTTACATCCTTCTAGAATAATTCCACCACCCCCAGAGTAACCACCATCTCTAATATTCTAAGTTGGTGTAGATATAAGGATTCTAATATACACCCCTATCATCTAGCATATAGGTCACTTTCATAAATATTTCTTGACTAACTCCTAATATTCCTTGTTTGATTACATCTTAGATGGCTCCCACTCAACAATAGGAATCTGGTTAAATTCTTACATAGGAGTACATTTAACCTCTTACTATTAGTTCTCAGGGACATCTTGTTGTGACATATTGTCTTAGACTAAAACTATAAGTTCCTTCTACACTAAGTCATCAACAAAGCAATCTAGTATTAACAGTAATGTAAAATACTTGCTTAAGATTAAGTAACCATTCGAGATACTATAAAAAATTTCATAAGAATTAGGTATTCTTCCTAAGTCATTCGAATAGACCTGACTTAGCTCGCTAGGATAGCAATCCAAGTTTAAGCAGCTAGAGCTAAAACAAAAGAAAATAAACACTGTTAGTAGATCCAGAATTAATAACCATAGAGGATAATAATTCTCTAAAACACATGAGTTTATAGCATAGATAGAAATACCTTGTTTCTTTACCAAAAACTTAGCACACTAGGGTTTCCAGTGGTCCTTTTCGTTGCAATAGAAGCACTTTCCTTTTTGCTTTGCATTAGGATTAACAGCCTTTTTCTTACTAGCTGTATTAACAACTTTAAGAGGCTTCTGGATACTTTTCCACTTTTTCTTTTTGCTGGGTTTCGAAGTAGAGGCAATGTTTGCCACAGCCTTGGCTGTACCATTAGCAATGCCAGAACTAGGAGCTTTGTTTCCTCCTTTCTGTGGACCTCCAATAAAATTTTAAAAGGTCTGAAGGTTGTTGATTAACTTGTGGAAGTCAAAAGTCAACTTGTTCATGACATAATTTGATGTAAAGGGAAGAAAAGCTGGAGTCAAACTATTCAAGATCAAACTCACTTGAGTTTCCTAATCTATAATAGCTCCATGATTCTCAGCTTCTTGGAAATAACTAGCCATCTGGAGCAGGTGATCATGGACGTTCTGATGAGGTTTCATCCGTGCATTGATAAAATTCTTAGTTGCCTCAAATCGAGCTTGATCTAATGCCATCCCGAATAGTTCAGTCAACTGGTTCATGATATCTACAGCTGTGAGAGTATTGGCAAACCTTGTTTTCAAGGTGTCGACCATGCTAGACAACATAAAGTATCGAGCTTTGTTGTTAGCATTTTGCCAACGCTCAAACTTTTCTTTGACTGCCTTGGTCGCATTCTCACCTAGCTGCTTAGGAGCCTCTTCAGTCAACACAAACTAGGCATTTTCACCTATGAGAGCAATATTAATGTTCTCTTTCCATTTGACAAAGTTAGCTACAGAGAGCTTGTTGTCAGTTAACAGGGACATCATGGGGTTGTTCATAGTTATATTGGGTACTCTAAATATCAATAAATAGAAATCAAATAAGGTTCAATAAAAAATCATACACATTCAGAAATTATTAAGCACTTAGCAAGTAGGAATGACAAGTGAAGATACAAAAACAAAAAATCCTAAATAATTTCTAAGGATTCCAACAAATTGATACAGTGCTTTGTATTAGGCGAGAGTCAAAGATATCAATCATTGAGTAGAGCAGTCAGCTCAACTAAAATGGATCCCATTCTAGTAACATTTTATTCAATCGAAAAGAGGATCTGACGTTGCTTTGTTTTAGTCGAGAGTCAAGGTCATTCTTATTTCATGAACTTCTACCATTATTTCATACCTTGTAACTCCTACTCTTAGCAACCACTATTTGGATGGACGTTACTAAGAATAAAACACTTACAATAATACTATCTTTTGAGATTCTACAGTGTTAATGCTAATGAACGTCCATCTATTGGGGATGAATCTCACTAAAATAAGAACTATG
This sequence comes from Cannabis sativa, assembly GCF_029168945.1. Classification (NCBI taxonomy): domain Eukaryota; kingdom Viridiplantae; phylum Streptophyta; class Magnoliopsida; order Rosales; family Cannabaceae; genus Cannabis; species Cannabis sativa. The sequence goes on along the minus strand of NC_083608.1, from coordinate 2,731,928 downwards.
TAAAACCAGCAATGGAGATCAAATACTCTTATAATAAAGCTCATTATTCAAAGTGTATTTTCATCTAATTTTAATTTTAGTCTATTTATTTTAATATATATATTTATTTAATTAAAATTACTAATTTAGAAAACTGTAAATATAAATTTTAATTTAATATTTATAAAATTATTTTTAGACAGATTTCAAAATAAATAAAATTATTTTTCATCTTAGTAATAATTCTCAATAAATATTATCAAAATTACTCAATTTAAGTTGGTCCAAAATTAATTAAAATTAATTTTCAACTCAAATTTAATTTTCTATAAATATATATGGTAAAATTCAAAATCCAATGTATTTAAAGTAAGTACACTTTTGAAATTGCCATAAAATAATATAAAATAAATCCTGTAAAATTAATATAATTTATGTTGGTCAAAATTAATTAATTAATTAATTTTTAACATAAATATAATTTTTCTATTTAATGAAACTTCTAAGAAAATATTAAATATTTAAGTATCTTGAATAAAATCAACTTAAATATTAATTTTCTATTTAATTGAATATAAGTAGAAAAAATACCACAAGCATACAGAAAATAACTATCTAGATATTTCGTTAACTAATTACTTATTTTCTAATTAAAATATAATATATTTTAAGTCTAATTATTTTAATAAATCATTAGTGAAATATTTACTTGATTTAAGTTGGTCCAAAATTAATTTAAAATAATTAATTTTTCAACTTTAATCTATTTTTTAAAAAAAAATTCAAAAAGTATCTAAATTAAGCGATGCATTTCGAAATTTAGCGGGAAATGATTAATAAAATATATTTTGAAAATTATTCTAATTTTAGTTGTTCTGAAATTGAAATTTTTAACTTAAATATAATTTTCTACCTAATTAAATATCCTGAAAATAACTTTTATTTAAGTATCTAGATAAAATCTACTTAAATATTTAATTTTCTATTTAATTAAATGTATATTTATTTAATATAAGAAATAATTTTTTTTTTTTGTGCTTCTCTGCTTTCTCCTTCCATGGCGAGGAAGAAAAAAATGGGACGGAAGCCAGACACTCGATCCCAATCAAAGATGCACTTGAAGGAATCGCAGTGGAGATGGAAGAAGTCGACAAAGCTCACTTTACTGAGGGTTTGAATTCGATTGCTGAGATGGTCAAAGCTCAGGATTTAATCGAAATAGAGGAGTTAAACCGATCTGTCAAAAGTCAATCGTAGAGTTGGGATGAGGAGGTGGAAGATGAACAGATGATGAACTCAGGTGTTCAACAGTCACCAAAATCAGCAAGGAGGATCTGGGAGAGGTTACGAAGGAAAGAACTAATAATCGAGATCAACGGCTTCTCTTCACAGAACCACTGATCAGAGATGGAATAAAAATTGCTCAATTAGATTTGGAGGAGGTCAGAGAAGAGGAAAATTGCTGGAAATCAGCAGTTATTTGCAAGGTTTTGGGAGCTAATCCACCCATTACTATATTCAAAGGATTTGATAAAAGAGTCTGGGGCCATCTTGGAGTTATTCAGGTTAGTAAATTTCCATGGGATTAATCATGGTGCGATTTAATGATGAAGCTACTCGATATCAGGTAGTAGAGGCAGGAGTGGTTCAATTCGATCGAAAACCAGTTATAGTCCGTCTGTGGTCTGCGGATTTAAACACAATGAATCTGGTTCACACTAATCCATTGTGGATAAGATTACATGACCTAGGGCTTCAATATTGGGGTACCAAAGTTTAAGTGCTCTAGTTAGCACAATTGGAAAGCCTATTATGGTGGACCAACACACCAAGGATAGAACTCGTCTGCAATACGCTAGAATTCTAGTAGAAATGGAAGTCACAGACGCTCCACCCCGATTAATTTCTTATTTTAATGAGTTTGGGTAGCTCCAAGATTAGAATGTGGAGTACGAATGGTTACCCCCGCTAAGTGTGCTCATTGTATTAAGTATGGCCACACTAAAGAAACCTGCTGACATGATGAAATTGTGAAAATGAGGACAGAAAAACAGCAGCAACAACAAGATAAAAATAAGCAGAAGGAGAAGAAGGGAATAAAGGATAATGCAGCAAGCAATAGTCAGCAACAGTAGGGGTGGGAGATACCAAAGAAAACTATAGTTCAGTCAAACATCACAACTTGGAATGTCAAGGGAGAGTGCAAAAAACTCCAGCAATTTGTTCACAGTGTTGCAGGAACAAAAGGAGGATGGGGTAGCATCTCAGGTACTAAACTTTCTGGTTCTATAACTTCTTTAGTGGCCAATGGATAACAATAATATAGGGTGTTGGAATGTGAGGAGGTTGAATAAATTGGAGAAGCAGAACATAGTGTTTGATTTCTATTGTTTGAATAAAATAGGGGTTCGTGGGTTGTTGGAGACCAAGTTAAAGAGTAGTAGAATTAGAGAGATGATGGATAGGAAATTCACTAGTTGGAATTTTTATACAAGTTCTGTTATTTAGAACCGTATTTTGATTATTTGGAGGAAAAGCTTTACTCGGGTGATTATTGTTAGAGAGGACCCTCAGTTTGTTCATTGTTATGTGAAAATGGCTTGCCATTCGAATGCTATGAGCATAACTTTTGTGTATGGTTTTAACACTATAGAGGAAAGGAAAGGGATGTGGGATGGATTACTCAATTTCAATTTTTCTGCTAAACCTTGGCTAGTAACAGGGGATTTCAACTATCTTTTTGAATTGGAAAATAAAAAGGGTGGCAAAGAGGTTACTTTGAATCATAAGATGAAACTAATTGGCTAGCTCAAAGCCACACGGAAAGACTCATTAAGACAGGAACGGGATATACCTGGACAAATAATCAAGATGGGGATAAGAGAATGTAATATCCCGATAAGCCTAATCGTAAATAATTAGGGTTTAAATTTATATTATGGGTTAATCAGTTAATAAGAGGGATTTTGATTCTACTAATATATTTTAGCATAAAATTTATATTTTTGCTATAAGTGAGTAAATAAGCGTAATTTATAAATTACAGAGATTTATATAGCATGTGTGAATGTAATATGAGCGATATGTGGAATAAAAATATTTTCAGGTTCGGTGACCCTGAAGGCCCGATTAGTAGATAAATAAGCGTAATTTGTTAATTACGGAGATTTATTTGAAATACGTGGATATAATATGAGCTATCTGTAAAATAAAAATATTTTCAGGTTCAGTGACTCTGGAGACCCCTTTGGAGGCCAAAAATGTCACAACAGTTTTAGTTAGAAATATTAACGGAATTATTGGGATAAGTTGATTTTAGAAATAATGAGATATTTTAAGGTACTCGGAGTTCATGAAATACCCTAAAAATATAAATTTCTTAGTGGCTAAGAAATAATAAAATAACTATGAATAATATAGTTTTTATTAATATTATTAATAATATTGTATTATTATTTTATTTTTATTAATATTATTATTATTATAATATATTAACTCGTAAACTTATCTAACTTTATATATAAATATTATATTAAGTTTAATATATAACTAAAGTAAAGAACGGAGAACGAACCCTCGTTCTCCCTCCTTCGTCAAAAATTTCTCCCCATATATCCATTTTCTTCGATTTTCAATCAGAAACTTAGCGATCTAAGCTCCGATAATAGCAGGATAGCAAATCCTTGAAGAGAGAAAGCTTAAGGTATGGTTTAATTTTGTTTTGAGCTTAAAAATAATTGGTTTCGTATAGGGTTTTGTGAATAGAATAGTTAAGAAGGTTCTGACCTTATAGAATTTTATCGGGTAGGCATGGGACTAGTTTCGATATTTTCTTGTTGAATTTGGGGTGATTTTGAGTTAGAATTCGAGTGTGGAACTTTTTAAAGCTTAGTCCGAATGTTAATGGCATTTTTCATTTAAGGGCTCAATTTTTATTTCTGTTACATAAGGATGGTAATATTTGTAGTATATATACGCCCTGTGAAGTTTGGAGTGATTTGGATAAGTTTTGGTAGTGTTTTGGTGAGTGCGGAAAGTGGGATTTTCGCGTTTTATAGTTTTTAGAAATTCCTAAGAGATTACAAATCGTATTTTTGTCATAACTTTTGACTCGGGGTGTCTATTTTGGACATTCTATATACCGTTTCAAAGCTTGCAACGACCTCTATAGTATGGTGTATGTTTTAGAGACAATAATAAGTTTTATTTTACTGTATTTATACCACAGAGTTTGGTAGAAAACCCTAGATTTTCTTATCTGAATATTAAGTAGTGTTTTGGGATAAACACTTATTGTTTTATCGTTGTTGTGACATAGGGCCGAGATCATCGGTGATAGTTCTCCACTTGGGTTGACCCAAATCTATGAACCTAGATTAAAATTGAGAAAGTATATTGTATTGTATAGTACGTTGTATGTAATACAATTAGTATTGTGATGGATTGATTAATATTGAGATATAGTTAATATTGTTATATAATGAAAAGACTAATTGGTTGAGTAATGATAATGTGATAATATTATGCAGGTGATACATGGGCTCACCTAATTAGGTGATGCGATTATCCTGGCGACGTACTTGACGTAAGTACGGGTGTCAGTGATATATGATGAGTACCGAGTGTAGATACAGGCTCACCTGATTAGGTGATGCGATTTTCCTAGCAACGTACTGGGCGTAAGTACGGGCGTCAGTGATGTATGATGAGTACCGGGTGTAGGTACGGGCTCACCTGATTAGGTGATGCGATTTTCCTGGGGACGTACTGGGTGTATGTACGGGCGTCAACGACATATCATAAGTACTGGGCGTAGGTACGAGCTCGTCTAATTAGACGATGCGATATATTGGTGTCAGATTGTGGCACGGGCTCACCTAATTAGGTGATGCAATTATATGTTATATGGGTGCAAGTTTTTGGCACAGGCTCACCTGATTAGGTTATGTAGTTATGCGATATATGGGTGCCATGCTATGGCACAGGCTTGTTTGATTAGGCGATGCACTACAAGATTATCAGATTAAAGCATCAACTTGCTTGATTAGGCAACGTGATGTTATGAAGATAGTTGCTTGATGAGGTACAAATATATTATTTATATGATTGAATGAATATGAATTCCATTATTCGTATAATTGTTTTGTATTACCAAATATCTGTATACTGTGTTTATTCATGGAAGATGCCAGTAGTGATTTGGATTTCATCTTATGAACAATGTGTGATGGTTTGATTCTTATTGTGCATGAATGATAATATTAGAATAATAAACTATATGATTATTATTATTAATTTTCTTGTTGAGTCCTTTGTACTCACAGGTGATACGTGGTCCAGGTAAAGGCAAATAAAAGCTAAATCAACCATGAGATGGCAGTCTTCTCTAGCAATGTACTTATTGATCTAACCGACCTGCGTGCCGGGTTGCCAGGAGTTTTTTTGGGCTGTATCAATTGTGTATTTTGATTTTATGTTTTTGAGGCATCATCGTATATAGTTCTTTGTAAAAAAATTTATAACAGGGATCCCCGAAACACATTTTTTATGCCGTTATAATGCCCTTTTTTAATATTATCACGGTTTTTAATAATTAATGAATCTATTAGTATTAAACTAGTTTATAAAATCACACACGTGGCCTCCCTATAGATTAGGGCGTTGCAAAGAATCTACTGAAAGATTGATCACACTTTTGTGAATGAAGATTGGAAGGATAGTTTTCCTTTTGCTAAAGCTCAATATAGTTGGGAAACTGTTTTTGATCACTGTTTGTGTGTTGTGTCAATGGACACCAATGAGAAAATAGGGTTCAAACCTTTTAGGTACTATAATTTCTAGGTTGAGCATCTAGAATTTAAAGATGTGGTCCTTGAAGACTGGAATAGACCAATAAAAAGAGAGGGAATGATAACTTTATACTTAAAGCTCATGCTATTGAAACACACCATTAAGAGGTTTAGTAGAGAGAGAATAAGGGTGTTGGGAAGAAGATCAAGAAGCCAAGGACCATTATTTGGAAACCAAAATGCAATCTCAAGAGCACACTCATGATCTGTCTTACCACCAAGCTGAGAAAGAGGCTGCCATGAACTTTAATGCTCAAGAGAAGATGTATCACAGTTTCTTGAGACAAAGGAGCAAGGTAACTTGGTTGTGCAAAGGAGATGAGAACAATGCTTACTTCCATGCTTTTCTAAAAAAAATAAGGATGGAGAATATCATAGTTACTTATACAAATGATCAAGGAGAGATCATATATAACTTTAAAGAAGTGGTATGGCACTTTCTAGTGCACTTCCAAGGCTACATGGGAACTAGCTCAAACCCTACTCAAAACCTGAGATCTGACTATATGAATCTAGGGAGCAGACTCAATATGGAGCATCAACTGAGTTTGATAAAACCCTTCACAAGCAAGGAAATAAAGAAGTCTTTCTTCAGTATTCCAGATTCTAAATCCCATGGGCGAGATGGGTATGGAGCTGGTTTTTTCAAGACGATGTGGCCTAAACTTGGAACTGTATTCACCAAAGTCGTGGAGAAATTTTTCTTAACAGGTTCAATGCCTCGAGAATTTCATGCAACTATGATAACGATCATTCCTAAGATAGAAAACCCTACAAAGGCTGTGGATTTCAAACCTATAGCTTGCTTCTCAACTGTGTATAAATGCATATCTAAATTGTTGTATTCCAGGCTCTCTCAAGTGCTTTTGGTGTTGATTAATCAGAATCAAGAAGCGTTTGTGCAAGGGAGATCGATTGCTCATAATGTCATGATTCTTCAAGATCTTTTGAAGAATTATAAAAGGAAAAACATATCTCCAAGATGCACTCTCAATGTAGACATTAGTAAAGCGTATGACACAGTTAGTTGGAAGTTCTTGGAAGCGCTTCTGAATGACTTTAAACTGCCGACCATATTTTTCTCATTGATTATGACATGTTTGAAAGCTACCTCTTATTCGATCTTGATGAACGATACAGTTCAAGGGAGCTTCAAAGGCAAGAAGGGTTTACGACAGGATGATCCTTTGTCTCCTCTCTTATTTGTCATGATAATGGAGTACTTGACCAGGAGATTTCTTCGAGGAGCCAATCAATCCAAGATCAGGTAACATCCTTTATGCAAGAATCTTAAGATAATAAATCTATGCTTTGCGGATGACTTGATTTAATTCTGTAAAGGAAACTTAAGCTCTATTCGGGAGATAAAAGAGGTTTTGGATGAATTTAGTGCAACATCAGGCCTTGTAATGAACACCAACAAATCCAATCTCTACTTTGGAGGGTGAAAGAGGAAGACAAACAGGCAATGATGACTGAATTGGCTCTTCAAGAAGGAACTTATACTCTTAAGTATCTTGGGGTCCCTCTAAGACCAACAAAATGGAAAGTTGAAGATTGTGGCGTGATAATCAAGAAAATTAAGGAAAGACTCCATACTTGGGCTACTAGGCATCTCTCGTTTGCGGGTAGGGCTTAACTTATTCACTCTATTTTACTTGGGCTTAGAAACTATTGGATGAGTATTTTTATATTACCTCATAGTGTTACAAATGAGGTTGAAAAACTTTGTAGAGATTTCTTATGGGGCTGGAATGGGAATAGAAGCAAACTCCATGTGGCTTCTTGGGAAAAAGTTTGCCTCCCTAAAGCTTATGGAGGCTTAGGCTTTAAAGATGGAGTCAAATGGAATCAAGCCATTCCTGCTAAATATATTTGGGCCATCTCATCTAAAAGGGACATCCTTTGGGTGAAATGGATCAATAATATTTATCTCAAGAACAAGTCTTTGTTGAACTATGAACTTAAGAATGATACTAGTTGGTATTGGAAGAAATTATGTCATCTAAGGGACAAGTTCACTCGGGGAGCAATTGAGAAGGCAGGGTCTGGTGGGAACAGGTTTAAAACTTCACTGTTGTTTAACAGTTGCTTACCTCAAACTCAGTTTGAGTTCAACAAATGTATTTGGAGCTCCCTAAACATGCCGAAGGAAAGATTCATTTCTTGGCAAGCTGTCAACTCTCAGCTTCTAACTCAAGACAATTTTATGCAATTTTAGACCACTCTTGACAGCACTAACTGCCGAGTGTGTGATGCAGCAGCTAAGAGTAATTCCCATCTATTTTTTGACTACTGTTTTTCACAACAGGTGGTGGAGCAGGTGAGTGTTTGGCTGGGAATTAGGAGATGGCCGACTGGTTGCCAGTGTTGGTAGCAGTGGGTGCTGTAGAACAGTAGAGATAAAAAAACATCGGATTCATATCTCGATAATGGCTGCCATGATTTACAACATTTGGAGCAATAGAAACAAGTGGCTCTTCAATAATTACTCGAGTACAACAACAAAGATTACACAGGAAATTAAGAAAATAGTCTACTATAGATTACAAATAGCTAAAAAAAGAAGCCTAAAACCTCATGAAAAGAGATGCATAGACAGAATTTTTATGTAAAGCGGGTTTGCTACCTAGCTTTGGTTTGTATGGATGGTATTTGTTTATGATTAATGATGATTGTTCCTTCTTGATCAAAAAGAAAAATTACAAGAAACAAATAATTAAGTATCTAGAATAAAATTAACTTAATTATTAATTTTAATTTAATATCTATGAAAAATATTCTAATATAAGTTGATCTAAAATTAATTAATAAATCAATTTTCAACTAAAATATATTTTTCTAGTTAATTAAATATTAAATAATATAATTAGTTACTGGAAATAACTATCTAGAATATATCTCATTAAACTAAGCATTTTTTTAAAATTAATTTTAAAATAATCTAATGAAAAATAAATTTCATATATCTTAAAACTAATTATGTTGCTAATTCAATTTTAATTAAGTAAGACTAACATAATTAACCTAATAAAATTATTTAAATAAGGCAAATGTGCCATCACAATTGGGGTGGTTCATGTGAGGGAGGGCTCGGTTCAGTAGGTCGTACCCACTACTAATGGCCCCCTAACTCTCACACAAGGCCCAAAGGAAAGGAATTTAACCATTAAATGAATAATTTTTATTCATTGAATAAGCCCAATACTAATTTGGCCTAAATAAAACTATCTTATGTGATATTTTATATTAGCAACCTACTCCATTTAATTAAGTAAACTTAAATGGGCTTCCTATGTGCATCTAAGCCCAAAAGCAAACATATAGGCTCATATAGGTCAAATAATTTGGATGGGCCCTATCATATTTTTAGGTTTACACAGATGAAAAAAATTGCAAAATTTACTTGTTACAAATTATTTATAAGATCTATTGACAATTGGACTATGATTAAAATCAGATCATTGGATCTGTCAACAAGGTAATCATAGCAATTTAGATCAAATAAATAATAGGTTTGTAAACAAAATTGAATAAACAATTAAATAAATAAACAAACATAACAAACATGTCATAGATAACTGTTGGGTATTATGCCCTAAATAAAACTCATTTCAATATAATCAAATTTACTTATTAATATAGATCAGAAATAACATTTAATGTTGCATGGTTCACATGATTTATTTCATGATTATATGTACATAATGTATAAATTCATCTGAAACCCTTTTCACATACTTGATCCTATTTATTGTGCCGTCAACACATTGGAAAGTAAACAAGACTATGTTAATAAAGTTTCCTAGATTTATCAAACACAGGGTTTTACTGATATGATAATCTACAACAGAGTTTACTTGCATTGGGAGAAGTGCTATGTTCTTTCCAGAGCATTGGTTAAAGTAAAGCCCAGGTTGGATGCATGGACTATGCATCGGAAGGGACCGATATTGAACTTTGACTTAGATTTATTAAACTTACTGTAATATCTATTCAAGTCAATATCTCCTAGTTGATCGTAGATCAAATGATCTTAATCCTGTTATGATTAGGCTCAATCTTGAAAGGCTATACGTGTTCTTTGATTTGTTAGTTAAGCCTACTTTTAGGTCAGGGTGATACGTACATTTTGGGAACACGGTAGTGCAATTGAGTGGGAGCGCTAGCATAAACATGGAATCGATAGCTTCTATCTGGCGAATAGTAAGCAAAGGATGATCTCCTTCGAGCTTGACCAAATGAACATAAATGGTGGAGTACTCATTTCACATAAGCTGAAATATCATTTATACGGGGTCAAGTGTTTTAAGGATAAAATACATAGTAGGGTGTAACGGTAATCTAATCCCTTTACAGTGTAGATCATTCATATAGAGGATCATTGATCACATTAGGATTATAACAATGGATAACTAATGATGCATCTATATGGTGGAACATATAGAGAATTCTATTATACTGAGAGTGCAATTCTAAGTTCTATGCGTGGATTCAACGAAGAATTAATAAGTTAGTGAATTTTAGTGCTAAATTCTTGATCTACTTATTGGAAGCTCGGTTATATAGACCCATGGTCCCCGCACTAGTTGAGATAATATTGCTTGTAAGACTCATGTAATTGGTTTTGATTAATCAATTATAATTCTCAAATTAGACTATGTCTATTTGTAAAATTTTCACTAAGTAAGGGCGAAATTGTAAAGAAAGAGTTTATAGGGGCATATTTGTTAATTATGATACTTTGTATGGTTCAATTAATAAATATGATAAATGACAATATTATTTAATAATTATTTATAGTTATTACATAGTTAGAATTGGCATATAAATGGTTGAATTAGAAAATTGACGTTTTTGAGAAAATCAGATGCAGAAAAGATAAAACTGCAAAATTGCAAAATGTGAGGCCAAAATCCACTTGTATAGGGCCAGCCACTTTTGTAGGAAATTTAAACTGATATTTTCATTATTTTAATGCCAAATAATTCAAACCTAACCCTAGTGGAATGCTATAAATAGATAGTGAAGGCTTCAGGAAATACACACTTAAATTTTCTACTTTTTCATTTAGAAAAAACTGAGCATTCTCTCTCGCTATCTTTGGCCGAACCCACTCTCTCTCTCTTCCTCATTGAGATTTCGAAATTCTTAGTGTAAGAGTAGTGCCCACACACAGCAAGTGATACCTCAATCATAGTGAGGAAGATCGTGAAGAAAGACTTTCAGCAAGAAGGAGGTTTCAGCATCAAAGATTCAGAGAAAGAGATCCAGGTTCAGATATTGATAATGCTCTGCTACAGAAAGGAATCAAGGGCTAGATATCTGAACGGAAGGAGTCATATTATTCCGCTGCACCCAATGTAAGGTTTCCTAAACTTTATATGTGTTTATTTCATCGTTTTAGAAAGTTCATATTTAGGGTGTTAAACAACATACTTGTGAGTAGATCTAAGATCCTGGTAAAATAAATTCCAACAACTGGCCTCAGAGCCATGGTAATTGATTTACTTGCAAGAAATTTGGACTTTAAAATGATTGTTTGTTTGTTTTTGGATGGTATCATATTGTATTGAGTGTTATTTGATGATTGATTGGTGTTTGTAAATTTTCGTTAAAAATAATTGAATATCTGTTTCTGGAATTATTTTATTGGATAGTATGGAAAAAATTAAGCAAGTTACTTTTTTACAGAACTCAATTTCGATTTAATTTGAATTAGTTATGATTTTTTGAAGATTCGAAAAAATCGGAGTTGTGCTGAAATTTTCCAGCGATCGCGAAAACTGTCCGTACAGCTCACAATTTTTTCGTTTTTCTTCAATTTTTCATGCTTTTTCATGGAATTAACTTCCGATTTTTTGTGTAGTTCTATATTTATACTATTACTATTCCTAATTCAATTCTAATTATCCTTATGAATTAATTTAATATTTTTTAAATTTAATTCAAGATATTTGTGTAATTTGAATTTAAAAATAGTTAGTATCTATCTTATTTGCTTAATAATCTATCTTATTTTAAAATTTGATTATATCTTATCTTATTTTTAAATTCAAGGTCAGATTTTAAATATTTTAAATTAATTTTTTTTTAAAATAATTTGACCTTATTTAAATTTAAAATAAGATAACTATAATCATGCAATTTTAAAAAGATGTAAGATATTTTGCTAACTTTTAAATTTTGTTATTTTATTTATTTAAATTACATTTAAAATCTGAAAAAGATATTCATTTATCTTTTTTAATTTTTTATTTAATTTTTATTTATAAAATAACATTTAAATTTTAAAAGTAGTTAGCAAATTTTGAAATGATATTTAGGTTGGTTGAAACCTAATTTTTCAAAATTATAGGTTTAATTTTAAATTTAATTTTTTTTAAAATTTCAAATCTTTCAAATATTTTTTTTAAAATTTTCGAAAATTATTTTTTTTATTTAATTAATTATTTTCGAAATTAATTATTTAATTTAAAATTAAATAAATCCTACATCCAACTATCCATCTAACCTTGTTGCAGGAGTATGTGTTTTAGCTTATGTGTAAGTTTTCAAAACCTATTATTTCTTGATTGCAAATAGCCATGGTTAACTTGTTGACAGATCCAATGATCTGATTTTAACTCATGGCTCCCTTGGTCAAGTTAATAATTTGTAACAGGTTTATTTATAATCTTCTTTCATCTGTGTATGACCTAGCAACATGATAGGACCCATCCAAAGTGTGCCTGTGTGAGCCTATGTGTTTAATTTCATTATAGATGCATATAGGTTGATGTTGTTAAATAAAATGTCATAGTCATTGATAGATTTTATTTAGGCCCATTTAGTTTTTGGGCTTAGTCAATTAATAACAGTTGTTCATTTTAATGTTAAATTCCTCTCTTTTGGGGCTTGTGTGAGAGTTGGGAGCCATAATAGTGGGTACGACATACTGAACCCAGCACCCCCTCACACGAACCACCCCAATTGTGAAGGCCCATTTGCCTGATTTGAATAGCTGTACTAGGTTAATTAAACTAGTTTAACCTAATAAAATTGATTAGCAACATAATTAATTTCATTTATTTTGAAATTAATTTAAGAAAATTATAGTTTAAAGAATTTTTTATTCTAAGCTACACTATATGTATTTTCTTGTATTTAATTAAATATAGAATTATAACCATCTAGATTCTTTCTGAAGCTTAATTTAAATTTTTCATTAAATATTCCTATTTAAGTTGATATTTAGTTATCTACAACTAACCAACTTAAATCTCAATATCTTTTGAATTTCAAATTTCAAAATTAAGTTGAGGAATTTTAGGCATTGCTTATTAAGATTCTTTAGATATTTTTTAAGTTAATATCTTTTCGAATATTAACTTAAAATAGAATATTTTAGATATTTTTTTTCTGAGTTAATATCTTTTCGAATATTAACTTAAAATGGAATATTTTCAAATTAAGTGGTTACAACTTAATTTTTGATATTTAATTATATTTAAATTTGAAAATATTTAAGTTCTAGATTTTTTCTAATACAACTTAAATTAGATATTTTTCAAATTTTTGTGGAAAAGATACTTAGTCAAATAAGATATTTTCTAGATAATTATTTCTAGACTACTTATTATTTCTAATATTAAATAGGAAAATATTATACGTTGTGAAATTAATTATTTATATAATTAATTTTGGTACAATTTATTTTAAGTATATTTTTCCTAGTATTAAACTAGAGATTAATAATTAAGCCTTCTCTACACTTAATTATTTATTTCTTGAATTTATACATTTAATTAATCTGAAAATTAAATATCTAAGTTGATTTTTATCATCATACTTAAATATTTTTTTTCATGACATTTAATTAAATAGAAAATTATTTTTAGTTGAAATTTATATTTTCAACTAAATTTAAATAATTTTCAAAATATATATTTTCTTTATTTTATTAATCAAATTTCGAAATTGCATTTCTTAAATGCTCGAATTTCAAATTTTATTTGAAAAATAGATTAAGTTGTAAATTAATGATTTATTTTAATTAATTCTTGGATCAACTTAAATCAATGATTTTTTTCATTTATTGATTAATTTAAAATAAATTGAATGAAAGTATATTATTAGAAATTGAATTAATTAGTCAAAGGAAAATCTAGACAGATGATATTTTTGCTTGAAGTATTTTTCTAGTGTATTTAATTAAATAGAAAATTAATATTTAAGTTGATTTTCATCATCATACTTAAATATTTGAAATTTTTCTTATATATTTAATTAAATAGGAAAATTATATTTTTTGTTGTAAATTAACTTTATTAATTAATTTTGGGCCAACATTAAATTAGAATAATTTTACAAGGATTAATTTTTTATTTTAACATGCATTTTCGAAAATTGTATTCTTAAATAATTTAATTTTTTGAAATGCAATCTATATTTATAGAAAATTAAATTTGAGTTGTAAATTAATTTATATTAATTTTGTAACAACTTAAATTGAATATTTTTTTTAAATATTTATAGGAAAATATTGCTAAGATGGAAATAATTCATGTTATTTTCATATCCATCTAAGTAAAATTTATAAATATTAAATTAAAATTTATATTTAGAATTTTTCATTCTAAATTGGAAATTTTAAATAAATATATATTTAAAATAAATAAATTAAATAAAGAGAATCAAAGAAAATACAACTCACTTTAAATAATGAGCTTGATTATTATTAAGATATTCGATCTCCATTGTTGGTCTTACAAAAGTTAAATGTTTTCAATATAACCTCGAGACGCTAGACTTCGTCCCCCTATGGATGGTTATTCGTTGAACGCATTTAACACCGTAAGATTTCATTTGATAAGTGTTTTGTGAGTTTTCGTCTCTATTTAGACTCTCCCCTACGGTGACTACTTAGAGATAAACTCATAAAACATGAAACAATGGTGGAAGCTCATAAAATGAGAATAACCTTGACTCTCGCCTACCGGGACAACGTTGGATTCTTATTTTGATCGAATAAAAGGTTGCTAGAATGGTTTCTATATAACATGAGCTGACAACTCTATTCAATAAATGATACTTTGATTCTCGCCTACCGAGACACTGTATCAGTTTGTTGAAAACCTTGGAAATTATTTAAGATTGTATGTTTTAGTATTTTCACTAGTCATTCCTACTTGCTATATGTTTATAATTTCTGAATTGTGTATGAATTTATATTGAACCATGTTATTTTCTGTTATTAAGTTGTAGTTTAATTTCGAATCTTCATTGTTGGTCTAACATGTTTGTTTATCTAATGAGATAAATCCCTAGTGGATTTTCACCATTAGACATACATAATAGTGTTAGATCTCGAAAGATAAATATTGTATATGCGACATCTAGTTGTTCATCAATTGATGACACCTAAGACTAGTATTTTTACAATATGAAACAAGAAGATTACATAAATAAGATTACTTTCTCTTTCGCTAATCGAAGCATCGTTGGATTCTTATTTATAAACGAAATTATCCTAATTCCTCTTAGCTTATTCATTTCGAATTAGCTTCAAAACTTATCATTGGAAGAATGGTCTATAAATCATTTCATGTCATTCTATATTTTCTCTTAAGAAATTAAATGACGCATATGATTATAATCCCGAAATTCTATTCCCAATTGATATAAATCCTCAATCTTAGAAATCTCCAATTGTATGGGCAAATCAAACTTAGAGTTAAATTAGTAGTGGTGGTCCAAGATAGAATTACTCATTATATTTGGTATAAATTTAAGTCTTTGGCTTTAATTTTAGATTCCAAGCAGAAATTTCTTTTATTTCTAATTCCAGATACAATACAGTTACACTTTCTCAAGTGTTTAATATCCATCTTTTATTAATGGATTCAAACTGTATGGAATATGAGTTAGGTATTTTGTGACCAGGATCCACTTGCACTATTCTAAGAATTCTTTTATAAACCTAAGTCATCAAAAGACACTACCACATTTTTTTTAATCTATGGCATTTGTATCTTGTTCATAGTGGATTTGACAAGATCAATCTCTGCAAAGAGTTAATATGCCTATATCCACTGAAAGTAGTTCATCTCATTCGCAGATGGATGTACATTCAGGGGTGGATATGAGTTTTTCGTTGTATTCTTCAAACGATAACTCTAGATTATACCTTTTAGCAAGAAATTTGAAATGTTTAAAAATTTCATAAATTTCAAGCAATGGTTAAAACCATTAAGGTAAGTGGTTAAAGATCTTGCGAACTGATAGGGGTGGAGAAATAGTTAGTAGATATGCAGTTCAAAGATCATTAAATTGATTTTTGAATTATATCCAAACTTACCTCCCCAGAAATTTCGAGTTGCATGTTGATGATTAGTTACTAGTGGTTGCCTAAATCCTTCTATGGTAATACAATTTCAGAATGATGTAATGGTTGTATACTTAATGTAAATCATTCCTAGATTCATGGATGACCTAATCAAAATCTTAAGAAAAGCTAGAACTGTTAACCATGGTTTGTTAGCTATTCTAAGTGATTAGGGGTGGACCATCCCATAGTCAATAGATAAGAAAGTGTTTGTTCAAACAAATACTACTTTTCTAAAAGAATGACTAAGTCTGAAAATAAAGGAGATATTTATTTCTTTATTCCAAAAGTGTTCAATCATCTTATTTGGCATATGATGATCCCACTGCCTCTGTTGTCTTGTCACAACCGAAGAGATCAATACCATTTAGTTTTCTTAGACATAATTCACGGTACCTTGTCGTAGTGGGAGAGTTTCTAGGAACTCACCTTCTATGACTTGGGAGACACTAGTGATTTAAAATCCATTGTGAGTTTAAACAAGTAATGGATTGTCAAGATAAGAAACTAAGAAGAAAATCCAAAAGAACTATGGTTTAATCCATTCACATGGAATAACCTAAAGTTTTCTATTACAAGGACATAAAAAGGAAATTTTCGTTTATAAGTCTATTCAATGGACTTAACAAAACTTCCTGTTCCTAGTATTATAGGTTTGAGTTTATCTAAACCTATGGCTTGTGGTATACCTGGTAATTACTTACTCTAATGCAAGCAACTTACTTTAGTGAGACGCTAAAGCATTTTCTTTCTAATGGCAATCTATAGAAGCTTCACAACTTGTTAAACATAGATTTTATTTATCTAAGGAAAAGTTTCAACTATTCCAAAAAAGATAAAGCCATGAAAGAATTTCTTAAATCAAGAGTGAGAGGTCTTAGATATGCTTTTGTATGCCTTAGACCAGACACCTGCTATTGAGTGGGAGTAATGAGTAGGTATCAGATTAATCCAAAAGAAGAACATTGGAAGACAATCAAGTAAATCCTAAGATTAAGAAGAGGAACTATATGTTAGTCTATAAGAGTGTGTTTAAAACTCTTAGACTACACCACATCAGATTTTGAAATTTTCCTTTGTGCTAGAAAATCTTTCTGATAAGATGGTGGTTACTCTGGGGGTGGAATAGTGATTTTGGAGAAGTGTAAAAACCTATCTGAAGTCTCTAGGTCTACCAGAAAGGGACAGAATTTTAAAGTTGCCGGAAAGGTACTTATTCAGTCTAAGGAAAGTTCTATACATTTTTGGCACCATTCCAACTTGCCTAAACTACTAGTGTTAATTTCCTGATTAACCAAAAGTAGTTGCCAATGGTATAGAATCCAGTATCCCAAGAGAGTAGACATATAGAGAGGAATTTCACATTATCAATGATTTTGTGATTAAGGAAGAGTAATGGTGGAGAAAAGGATGTGTTTAATTCAACCTTTCAGATCCTATTACGAGGAGTTTACTACTACTACACTTGATTTATATATCGAGGTGTTGAGATTATTTGAAACACACTTTTTGTTTTATATTAGTGCAAGTGGGAGTTTGTTGGGTTTTATGCCCTAAATAAAACTCATTTCAATATAATCAAATTTACTTATTAATATAGATCAGAAATAACATTTAATGTTGCATGGTTCACATGATTTATTTCATGATTATATGTACATAATGCATAAATTCATCTGAAACCCTTTTCACATACTTGAGCCTGTTTATTGTGCCGTCAACACATTGGAAAGTAAACATGACTATGTGAATAAAGTTTCCTAGATTTATCAGACACAGGGTTTTACTGATATGATAATCTACAACAAGAGTTTACTTGTATTTGGAGAAATACTATGTTCTTTCCAGAGCATTGGTTAAAGTAAAGCTCAGGTTGGATGCATGGAGTATGCATCGGAAGGGACCGATATTGAACTTTGACTTAGATTTATTAAACTTACCGTAATATCTATTCAAGTCAATATCGCCTAGTTGATCCTAGATCAAATGATCTTAATCCTGTTATGATTAGGCTCAATCTTGAAAGGCTATACGTGTTCTTTGATTTGTTAGTTAAGCCTACTTTTAGGTCAGGGTGATACGTACATTTTGGGA
Source organism: Cannabis sativa (assembly GCF_029168945.1). Taxonomy (NCBI): domain Eukaryota; kingdom Viridiplantae; phylum Streptophyta; class Magnoliopsida; order Rosales; family Cannabaceae; genus Cannabis; species Cannabis sativa. Next base: position 2,713,640 of record NC_083608.1, on the reverse strand, counting down.
ACACGGTAGTGCAATTGAGTGGGAGCGCTAGCATAAACATGGAATCTATAGCTTCTATCTGGCGAATAGTAAGCAAAGGATGATCTCCTTCGAGCTTGACGAAACGAACATAAATGGTGGAGTACTCATTTCACATAAGCTGAAATATCATTTATACGGGGTCAAGTGTTTTAAGGATAAAATACATAGTAGGGTGTAACGGTAATCTAATCCCTTTACAGTGTAGATCATTCATATAGAGGATCATTTATCACATTAGGATTATAACAATGGATAACTAATGATGCATCTATATGGTGGAACATATAGAGAATTCTATTATACTGAGAGTGCAATTCTAAGTTCTATGCGTGGATTCAACGAAGAATTAATAAGTTAGTGAATTTTAGTGCTAAATTCTTGATCTACTTATTGGAAGCTCGGTTATATAGACCCATGGTCCCCGCACTAGTTGAGATAATATTGCTTGTAAGACTCATGTAATTGGTTTTGATTAATCAATTATAATTCTCAAATTAGATTATGTGTATTTGTGAAATTTTCACTAAGTAAGGGCGAAATTGTAAAGAAAGAGTTTATAGGGACATGTTTGTTAATTATGATACTTTGTATTGTTCAATTAATAAATATGATAAATGACAATATTATTTAATAATTATTTATAGTTATTAAATAGTTAGAATTGGCATTTAAATGGTTGAATTAGAAAATTGGCGTTTTTGAGAAAATCAGATGCAGAAAAGATAAGACTGCAAAATTGCAAAAAGTGAGGCCCAAATCCTCTTGTATAGGGCCAGCCACTTTTGTAGGAAATTTAAACTGATATTTTCATTATTTTAATGCCAAATAATTCAAACCTAACCCTAGTGGAATGCTATAAATAGATAGTGAAGGCTTCAGGAAATACATACTTAAATTTTCTACTTTTTCATTTAGAAAAAACTGAGCCTTCTCTCTCGCTATCTTTGGCCGAACCCACTCTCTCTCTCTTCCTTATTGAGATTTCGAAATTCTTAGTGTAAGAGTAGTGCCCACACACAGCAAGTGATACCTCAATCATAGTGAGGAAGATCGTAAAGAAAGACTTTCAGCAAGAAGGAGGTTTCAGCATCAAAGATTTAGAGAAAGAGATCCAGGTTCAGATATTGATAATGCTCTGCTACAGAAAGGAATCAAGGGCTAGATATCTGAACGGAAGGAGTCATATTATTCCGCTGCACCCACTGTAAGGTTTCCTAAACTTTATATGTGTTTATTTCATCGTTTTAGAAAGTTCATACTTAGGGTGTTAAACAACATACTTGTGAGTAGATCTAAGATCCTGGTAAAATAAATTCCAACAATAACTAGATAGTAGGTTAAGATATTTCTTTTTTAAAATAAAATATTTAAAATATATCTTAACTAGAATTTGAAATTTAGGTTGTTAGAATTTCTAACTAATTTTCAAATTTTTAGTATATTTAAATAATTTGAATTAATTAAATAGCTAATAAGGTCATATAATATAATATCTTAATTTAAAAATTTAGATATTTCTAATCTTATAATTTAATAAATCAAATATAACAAAAATAAACGATTTGAAAAATAAGATATATGATGGTAAGGATAATATCAATTTTATTTAATAATTAAATAAAAAAATATCCTATGTTTGAAAATTTCATGTTATTTTGACAAAAATAAAATTTTAATTAAAATAAAAATCTTATAAAATAAAATTTCAAAACTAATACTTTTCTAATCTTATAATTTAATTTAATAAAATATATTTCAAAAATAATAATATGGTTAACAAATTTCAAACTTTAACTAGATTATTTCTAAATTTTATTAATATTTTAATATCACAATAAGATCATTTCAAATTTTAATAATAAAATAATATTTGATCTTATAATAAAAATAAATAAAATAATAAAAAATAATCAAAATTTTAAAATTAACGATAAGGCTAGGGTGTGGAGAAATCAAATTTTCAAATTTAAAGGCTACTAATATCTAAAACTAATTTTAATTAATTAAGAAATTAAGAAAAAATAATTTTATTCTGATAATTAGATTTCTATTTGAAAATTTTTATTCTACACAAAAGTCTACCAAAATTTGAATTTTATTTCAATGAAAAATAATTTTTGAATCAAAAGAAATCACAAAAACAAGATTGCACAGGCGAGTATGCAATGCATACTCCCCGCGCGCACATGAGGCTGCGGGTGGGCGAGGGAAAGGCTGCTAGCAGCCTGCTTGGGGGGGAAAGCCTCGGTCAGGAGGGGAAATATTCGGACATGGCCTTGTTGGAAGGCCTCATGTCCGAGTGAGCCTCCCCATCTACGTGTGCGTGTGCATCCCTTTGAGATATTTTTATTCAAACTTTAAAAAATCATAACTAATTCATAAAAAATCCAAATTAAGTTCTGTAAATGCCTAAATTTATTATTTAGCATCGTAAATTGAGATTTTCATACAATCATCAAATATGTACATAAACTAACATGAACACATCTAAATCAACAAAAACGTCCTTTTAAACCCATATTTCATGAAAGTAAATCATTACCATGGCTCTGAGGCCAGTTGTTAGGGATTATTTTACTAAAATCTAGATTTACTACCATGTATGTTATGTAAAATCCTAAATATGAATTTCTAAGACAATGTAATTTAAACACATATAAAGTTCAAGAAACTTTACATTTGTTGCAGCGAAATTAAATGACTCCTTCCACTCAGATCTCTAACCCTTGTATACTTTCTGTAGCAGAGTATCACCAAGTTTTGAGTTCGATTCTCCTTCAGTTTATTGGATTCTTCATACTCTTACACACTATGATTGAGTACCAACTTGCTATCCGCGGGCATGTACTCTATATCTAAAGCCCAAATTTTGATGGTGAAGAACACGAAGAATTTTGAAATTAGTAGAGAGAAAGAAGAAGAAGAAGTCTCAAAACTCTAGTTGTTTCATAGAATGAAAAACTAGGTTTAGAGTTGTAGAAGCATTAGTTGGATAGTGAGACCTTTTTCTTCTTTTTTTTTTTGGAATAAAAAATGAAAAAATAAGAGCAAAAATAAGACCTAGTGGCCGGGCCCTATGTAGGTCCATCACTAGTTAGATTTTTGCCACTTTTCTCAATCATTTATCAATTTTTCACAAATACCACTTTGTGCACTTTCAGTCCTATAAATGTCGAAACTATTTATTTAATAATTAAATTTAATTATCAAATAAAATTATCATTTATATTATTTATTAATTAGACTTGATAAAGTTTCTTAATTCAAAAAAATAAACCTTAAAATTTTATTTCTTCACAACCAAGCCATATCTTAGTGAAAATTCAACAATGAGACATAGTCTAATTTTAGAATTATATTTGATTAATTAAAATCAATTAATAATTCTTACAAGCAGTATTGTCTCAACTAGTATGGGGACCATGGACCTATATAACCGAGCTTCTAATAAGCAGATCTAGAATTTACCAAGTAAATTCCCTAACTTATTAATTCCTCATTGCACCACTATAGATTTGGAATTGTACTCTCAATTATATAGAAAACTCTATATGTTCCACGTTATAGATACGCTATGAAAATTTAATCATCGTTCTAATCCCAATCATCAAAGATCCTCTATATATTATTTACACCGAGTAGGGACAAATTTACCGTTTCACCCCTCAATGTATTTTATCCTTAAAACACTTAGCTTCCTATAAATTATATTTCAGTAAACTAATATAATCACTAAAATAAGAGCTCTTTCATTTATCTCTATTAAGCCAAGCTCGAAGGAAATCATCGTTTCACTTTTATGTCCAGATAGAAGCTATAGATTCAATATATATGTTTAGCGCGCCTACTCAATTATACTATCATGTTCCCAAGTTGTACGTGTGACCCAAACCAAATGGTAGGCTTTGACTAATAACTTAAAGATCACAAATAACACTCTTGAGATCGAACCTAACCATGTTAGGATTAAGATCTTTTGATCTAAGATCAACCAGTGATATTAACTTAGAAATATACAACGATAAGATTATAATATCTTTACCAAGATCAATATCGGTCCTAGTCCAATGTATACTCCATACATCCGATACTAGCATACTTTGCCAATGTCCTGGAAAGAACATAACACTTATCCAAGGCGTAAGTAAGCTTTATCGATGACTATCACATTAGTGTAAATCTAGTGCACTGATGAATCATGGGACATTATCTTTTGAAGTATATAATCACAATTACCTTTCACTGTGTTGACATCACTGTAATTGTGAATAACTATATGTTCCGGACTTAACAAAAACTGTACACATTAAACCATAAACATAAAAGCTACATGTAAATATAAATGATGTCTAATCTTCTATTGATAACAAATAAAATTATATTGAAATGAGTTTTATTTAGGGCATAAAATCCCAACACAACCTACTGCATGTTGCTGACTCGCCCTACTAATATGTATAGACATGCTGTGCCTTGGGAGTTTTGATAGAAGAGTGAAGCATACTCATTTCTCCTCCTTCTTCCTTGAACTTCATGGCATAAAAGAATTTATGAATTTCCCTCTTTTGCAATTATGTTGCTTACTGCCATTGTTGTTGTGCTTGCCTCACGTATTCTTGTTGTTTGAGAATTGTAGAGATCGTTTGTGCTTGTTGGCATGATAAACACTGTTTGGGGCGCTATGAGGCCCTATGTTTGTTTGTCATTATCCTACCCTCTTGTCTGGGTTTGCCAGACAGCTTCTACCAACTTTATGAAGCCATCAGCTTGCTCAAGGAACTCCTCCATGTTGGTTGTTAAGATCCTACTGATATCTTTCCAGAAGTGTAAAGCCCGCTTAGTTAATTTGGAAATTAGCAGTTAATCTTGATTAATTATGAAATTATTTATAGCTATTTAAATAATTTATTATACTGTTATTTATTGAATTCAGAAATGCATTGCTATGTCATTCAGTAGTTTCATATTTTGCATTTCCGGTGCCCGGTATTTTGGAACTCGGTGTTTGGCTCAGTAGAAATCACAACTTAGTATGTTAGTAGTTTGGGACGCGTTTTAGACATTGGGAATGTCAGGAATGACCGGGAATTTAGAATTTCCCAAAAATACCCCTTTAGTATGTTTATGTGATTTTAGTATGGAGGGGTAAAATGGTCTTTTTGCCCATTGGTATTTTGTCTTTTAGTGATTTTATTATTGAAAAATAAATGCTTATTTTATTAAATATTGGCTGAAATGAAATGTTATATGTGGCTTTTATTTCATTCCCTTCATTTTACAAAAAATACAAAGTTTAAAAAAGAGAAAATTTTCAAAAACTCTCTGAAGCTCTCTCTCCTTTTTCGGCCCTCTTTGAGCAGCAAGGAAGTGGAATTTTCCTTGGTGATTCAAGCTCATTTTGAATAGATTTTGTGATCTCTAGTTACTAGTAAGTCTTCTTCATCCTTTCTTAATGTTCTTGAAGTTTTTAAGATGAAAATGGTAGGTTGCATGTTAGTTTTGTATGGCTGATAGTTGCTGTGATTATTTGTTGTTTTCAGAAGCTTAATTAGGTTTAAAATGAATGGATTATCTAGGTTTTAATGCATGCTTGCTATCTTGTTTAAAGTTATGATTTTTCTATGCAAAAATATGATTTTCAAAGAGAAATGTCTTGAATCTGTTGCTGTGATGTTGTTGAGGTTTGTTATTGTTTTCAGAGGTTATTCTAACCATGTTTAAGTAAGTTTAGATGGATTTGATTGCATGCTAGCTAGGTTTGCTCAAGTTTGAGTTTAGAACTCAAAGCTTGAGCTCTAATGGTGAATTTTGATTATGTGCAATCTGGGTGGTTTTGATGCCTTAGAAATGTTCTAGGGGAGGTTTAGAACAGGTCTGGAAGGTTTCATGTGATTTGGGGTTGATTTGAGCAAGATATGAAAATTTGAGTTTGTCGCGAGGAACCTAATTCGGTTGTGCATCCGGAATTCGGATGGGGTTCGAATTTTCCCAGAACCGGAATTCCGGTTGGGCAACCGGTCTACCGGTTGGGGAAAATTCAGGGACCCTAGTTTTCCTCGTTTTTATGTTTTAGGGGGTATTGCCATGCTTTTTATCGATAGGGAAACTTTTAGTTCCTAGTTTTAGTCCCCGGTAAGTGATTTAGCGTGTCACTTATAATGTTGTGATTTTTATGGTTTAGGAGCCTGTAATCCGCCGCTCAGCTAAAGTTCCAGTCAGGTTGACCGGCACACACCTGAATTCGGAATCCAGGTAAGATTAGTATAACAGTATGCATATGTAGATTACATGTTTAGCGAGCATGTAGGAAGCCTGTTAGATTACATTAGTTATGTATGTTGGCTTCGAACCATCCAACCCTGTCACGTCGGTACAGGCTGGAGTATGACCAACATCCGGAGTATGACCGATTCGACCGATCAGGCTGACATTTGGTTGGTGGTTCCGTACTATTGACGTATCCCGTCGATACAAAGCCGGAGTATGACCCAATGTCCGGAGTATGACCGGCTCGACCGATCGAGGAGGATATAGTAACACGTCGAGACAGCCGGAGTATGACCGCGGCCGAGTATGACCGGCTCGACCGATCGACCGTTACGTGTCAATAGTACCGTCCCTATGAACGTTCGTAACTCGGCACCATGTTGGACATGGCAAAGAAGTGGCTCGCACCGTGTTGGACACGGCAGTAGCGGGACTCAGTATCGTGTTGCACACGGCAGTTAGGGTTATGATCAGGGGTATGGGCGTCTGATCATGACCGGGATTTATGTATGAGTATTATTATGCTTTTCTTACTGAGTCTGTTGACTCACAGTTCTACGTTTATGTGTAGGTAAAGGCAAGGCTAAAGCTGATGGACCGTGAGCGAGCTTGTGAAGATTGTACATGTCGGGGCGGTTAGGCCTGGAGCGTACGATCATCGGGACAGCGAGGCTGATTTTGTAACTGGTCGCTAGGCGACATTTATTTTGTGTATCAGTTAAAAAGTTAAATCTTTTTGTAAATGATTTTATAATCGGGATCCCGAGTCTTTTGTAATATTATTTTATAAGTTTAATTAAAAAGCAAAAATTTTAATTAATCACGTTTTTCCATAAACCTCGTTGATTAGCAACGAGCTGCACAGTATGTTTAAAAATCACGTAATACGCCTATGTTAGTTAGGGTGTTACAATTTGGTATCAGAGCCGCCAGGTTGTCTTCCGAAGATCGTCACGACATGTACAATCATCATCAGTAGTTAGCTTGTTTCACGGTTCAGTAAGCCTTTATTGCTTTAGTAGTTTATTTATTTATTTATGAAAAAGAAAAGCCTGTTGAGAAGCATGTTAGTAGCCTGATAGTAGAGTAGGCGCATGTTTCGTTTTTAATTTCCAAATTAAGCGGCATTAGTAAGCTCTCGATGATCGTGACCTGAAGTGCCAACTCGGGATTTCGAGGCGGTTCAGACTAGATGGACGCCAGACGAAATATTAGGAGTTAGGGCATCTCAGTCGGGACAGATCAAGGTCGAGGAGCTCAGTTCCCCTCAAGTGTTATGGGCCGAGGTAGAGGTCCCAAGGGCAGGGCTCGCGGTCGGGGTGATGTTAACTCGCCGCAGGCTGCCCAAGTCAATCAGGAAGCCTAGAATTGGGAAGTTAGGTTTGCTGAAATGCAAGCCAGAATAGAGGAACAAGATAATGAGATTCAGAGATTGAGGCAGCAGGTTGCTCCTGCAGTGCCGGTGCCAGAAGTTCCAGTGGCACCCGCCCCTGCTGCTCAGGCCGAGGTAGTGGTAGCGGCAAAGTGAATGGAACCTTTGTAGGAACGGTTCCGGAAGCAAGCACCTCCGGTCTTTTTGGGAGGTCCAGATGTGATGAAGGCCGATTAGTAGCTAACGATGATCACCAAAATCCTAAACTTTATGGGTGTCACCGGGAACGACAGAGTGGTGAGTGCCACTTTCCAGTTTCAAGAAGACGCTTTGGTCTGGTGGGACATGGTGTCTCAGCTTCACGACGTCACCACCATGACCTGGGAAACGTTTCAGGAACTCTTCAACGCCAAGTATTACAATGAGGCGGTCAGAAGCGCCAAGAGAAAAGAGTTCGCTCACCTGACCCAGCGTGAGAATATGAGCGTCACCGAGTATACTACTCAGTGTGACAGGTTGGCGAGGTTAGCCTCGGGATTTGTGCCAACCGATTTCAGTAAGAAAGAAAAATATCTTGATGGACTTAATGTGAAGATCATGTATGACCTTATGGTTACTACCGACGACAAGACCACCTATGCTGTGATAGTGGAGAAAGCAGTGCAAGCTGAGGACGCAGTTAGATGTATGTGGAATCAATTAGGACTCCAGTATGTGGCGGGGCTCCTACCCCTCCTGCGTCAGGTTTCAGCAGGGGAGGTAGTGGTTCGGCCATGGACTGGAGGAGGAAATCATCCACTGCATCCGGTGGCTCGAGGCAGAACAAGAGGTTCCGAGGGAACCGGAATCAAGACGGTCGTCAGGGTAGTGTTGAGACCCGTTATTCCTACTGGAGTGTCTCATTAGTAAGAGGCATCCTCCGGTTGAGTGTTTAGGTCAAGGATGTCTTATATGGCAGCCAGAGTCTTTAGAAAATTGGAAAGACCGTATGATAGATATGAATCAAGGTTTGGAACCCTTTTACCTGAATGAGAGTTGGTTATCTCCAACAGATGGATTAGGTCTATGCCGATCAGGATAGATGGTAGGGAGTTAAGTGCTGATCTGATAGAGATGAGTTTAGTAGAGTTCGATATTATTTTAGGAATGGATTTCCTATCAAAATATTCGGCGACCATTGATTGTAAAAGGAAGATGGTGATCTTCCAACCGGAAAGTGAAGAACCATTTGTGTTTGTTGGTTCAGTTCAGGGATCCCGGATCCCGGTGATCTCGTCTATGTCAGCTAGAGAATTGTTGCACGGCAGTTGTTTAGGGTTTCTGGCCGTGGTGGTGGACACCACTCGGACGGATACCATTCGGCCAGAGGACATCAAGGTGGTTCGAGAATTTTTGGATGTTTTTCCCGAAGAACTTCCAGGGTTACCACCTCAGCGGGAGATTGACTTCGTGATAGACTTGGCACCAGGGGTGGAACCGGTTTCCAAAGCCCCGTATAGAATGGCTCCAGCTGAACTTAAGGAATTAAAGATTCAGCTCCAAGGGTTGCTTGACATAGGGTTCATTCGGCCCAGTGTGTCACCCTGGGGAGCCCTGGTTTTATTTGTCAAGAAGAAGGATGGATCTATGAGGATGTGCATCGACTACAGGGAATTGAACAAGCTGACGGTGAAGAATAAATATCCATTACCTAGGATCGATGATTTGTTCGATCAGCTTCAGGGGAAGACGGTCTTTTCTAAGATTGATCTCTGTTCGGGTTATCATCATGTTGAGAATCCGAGAGGAGAACATTCCGAAGATGGCTTTCCGCACTAGGTATGGACATTACGAATTTCTGGTTATGTCATTCGGACTAACCAATGCTCCTGCAGCATTCATGGACTTGATGAATAGAGTATTCAAGGATTTCCTCGATATCTGTGTGATTGTGTTTATCGACGACATCCTCGTGTACTCTCAATCAGAAGAGGAGCATGAGTTACATCTTCAAATGGTACTGCAACGGCTTCGAGAACATAAGCTTTATGCCAAGTTCAAGAAATGTGAGTTCTGGCTATCTCAAGTGTCCTTCCTAGGGCACATTGTGAGCAAAGATGGGATCAAGGTGCATCCCGGGAAGATCGAATCCGTCAGGGATTGGCCGAGACCGAAGACAGTGACAGAGATCAGAAGCTTCTTAGGTTTAGCTGGGTACTACCGTAGGTTCGTCAAAGGGTTCTCTAAAATTTCAATGCCCTAACCGAATTTACAAAGAAGAATCAGCGATTTATTTGGTCAGACAAGTGCGAAGCTAGTTTTCAGGAGCTAAAACAGAGGTTGATTACCGCTCCAGTGCTAGCTTTGCCTTCAGACAAGGAGAAGTTCGTAGTTTATTGTGACGCATCCAAACAGGGTTTGGGGTGTGTATTGATGCAAGCCGATCGGGTTATCGCTTATGCCTCCCGTCAGTTAAAGGATTATGAACAGCGATACCCGACTCATGACCTAGAGTTGGCCGCGGTGGTTTTTGCATTGAAGATTTGGCGGCATTATCTTTACGGGGAAAAGTTTGAGATCTATACCGACCATAAAAGTCTCAAGTATTTCTTTACTCAGAAGGATTTGAATATGAGACAGAGGCGTTGGTTGGAATTAATGAAAGATTACGATTGTGAGATCCTCTACCACCCCGGAAAAGCCAATGTAGTGGCCGATGCCCTGAGCAGAAAGGGTCCCGGGCAAGTGGCTAGTATGGTTCAGATCTCACCTCAGCTAGCAGAGGATATGGTTAGATCCAGCATTGAGTTTGTGGTAGGCCAGCTTCACAACTTAACGCTGCAATCTGATCTGTTGGAAAGAATAAAAGTTGCTCGGATGACGGATCCGCGAGTTAGTGAAGATCCGAGATGAGGTGTTGGCCGGTCAAGCCAAGGACTTTTCGGTGTCGACGGTGGGATGCTTTTGTATAAAGCCAGGGTTTGTGTTCCGAATAGTGTGGAACTTAGGAATGAGATCTTTGAGGAGGCTCATTCTACCCCGTATTCTCTGCATCCCGGCACCACTAAGATGTACCAAGATTTGAAACCGTACTTCTGGTGTAGCGGTATGAAGAAGAATTTGGTAGAATTCGTATCGAGATGCCTCACCTGTCAGCAGATTAAGGCTGAACATCAGAGACCAGCAGGGTTGTTGCAGCCTCTAACCCTACCAGAATGGAAATGGGAAGATATCACGATGGATTTTGTGGTCGGGTTACCTAGGACCACGGGTTTATTTGATTCCATCTGGGTAGTGGTGGATCGATTTACGAAATCTGCTCATTTTCTGCCGGTTAGAACAACATTTACAGTGGATCAGTTGGCAGAGTTGTATGTCAGAGAGATAGTAAGACTTCACGGGGTACCGAAGTCAATAGTTTCGGACAGGGATCCGAAGTTCACCTCCAAATTTTGGCAAAGTTTGCAACGGGCAATGGGTACAAGGCTGAAATTTAGTACAGCATTCCATCCTCAGACAGATGGTCATTCCGAAAGGACAATATTGGAGGACATGTTGAGAGCCTGTGTTATGGACTTTGAAGGCTCATGGAATAAGTATCTACCGTTGATAGAATTTTCTTACAACAACAGTTATCAGAGTACGATAGGGATGGCTCCCTACGAACTGTTATACGGTAGGAAGTGTAGATCTCCCATCCATTGGGATGAGACAGGGGAGAGGAAATACCTAGGTCCAGAGTCAGTGCAGCGGACCAATGAGGCAATAGAGAAGATAAAAGCTAGAATGCTTGCCTCACAGAGCAGACAGAAGAGTTACGCAGATCCGAAACGCAGAGATGTTGAGTTCTAAGTAGGGGACCATGTGTTTTTACGGGTATCTCCGATGAAGGGGATTAAACGTTTCGGGAGAAGAGGCAAGTTATGCCCTAGATTTACAGGACCATTCGAGATTCTCGAGAAGATATGTCAAGTGGCATATCGGTTAGCATTGCCTCCAGCTTTATCAGCAGTTCACAACGTATTCCATGTCTCGATGTTGAGAAAATACGTTTCAGATCCCTCTCATAAACTCAGTTATGAGAGCCTTAAGCTACAGCCAGACATGACTTATGAGGAACAGCCAGTGCAAATCTTGGATAGAAAGGATAAAGTCCTTCGGAATAAGACCATAGCATTGGTCAAGGTTCTCTGGAGAAACAGCAAGGTGGAGGAAGCCACCTGGGAGCTAGAGTCAGCTATGAGAGCTCAATATCCAGAGTTATTTAGGTTAGATTTCGGGGACGAAATCCTTTTAAGGGGGGGATAGTTGTAAAGCCCGCTTAGTTAATTTGGAAATTAGCAGTTAATCTTGATTAATTATGAAATTATTTATAGCTATTTAAATAATTTATTATACTGTTATTTATTGAATTCAGAAATGCATTGCTATGTCATTCAGTAGTTTCATATTTTGCATTTCCGGTGCCCGGTATTTTGGAACTCGGTGTTTGGCTCAGTAGAAATCACAACTTAGTATGTTAGTAGTTTGGGACAGGTTTTAGACATTGGGAATGTCAGGAATGGCCGGGAATTTAGAATTTCCCAAAAATACCCCTTTAGTATGTTTTATGTGATTTTAGTATGGAGGGGCAAAATGGTCTTTTTGCCCCATTGGTATTTTGTCTTTTAGTGATTTTATTATTGAAAAATAAATGCTTATTTTATTAAATATTGGCTGAAATAAAATGTTATATGTGGCTTTTATTTCATTCCCTTCATTTTACAAAAAATACAAAGTTTAAAAAAGAGAAAATTTTCAAAAACTCTCTCAAGCTCTCTCTCCTTTTTCGGCCCTCTTTGAGCAGCAAGGAAGTGGAATTTTCCTTGGTGATTCAAGCTCATTTTGAATAGATTTTGTGATCTCTAGTTACTAGTAAGTCTTCTTCATCCTTTCTTAATGTTCTTGAAGTTTTTAAGATGAAAATGGTAGGTTGCATGTTAGTTTTGTATGGCTGATTGTTGTTGTGATTATTTGTTGTTTTCAGAAGCTTAATTAGGTTTAAAATGAATGGATTATCTAGGTTTTAATGCATGCTTGCTATCTTGTTTAAAGTTATGATTTTTCTATGCAAAAATATGATTTTCAAAGAGAAATGTCTTGAATGTTTATTCTTTGTGATGTTGTTGAGGTTTGTTATTGTTTTCAGAGGTTATTCTAACCATGTTTAAGTAAGTTTAGATGGATTTGATTGCATGCTAGCTAGGTTTGCTCAAGTTTGAGTTTAGAACTCAAAGCTTGAGCTCTAATGGTGAATTTTGATTATGTGCTATCTGGGTGGTTTTGATGCCTTAGAAATGTTCTAGGGGAGGTTTAGAACAGGTCTGGAAGGTTTCATGTGATTTGGGGTTGATTTGAGCAAGATATGAAAATTTGAGTTTTGCTGCCTGCGAGGAACCGGAATTCCGGTTGTCCATTCGGAATTCCGGATGGGGTTCTGAATTTTCCTAGAACCGGAATTCCGGTTGGGCAACCGGTCTACCGGTTGGGGAAAATTCAGGGACCCTAGTTTTCCTCGTTTTTATGTTTTAAGGGGTATTGCCATGCTTTTTATCGATAGGGAAACTTTTAGTTCCTAGTTTTAGTCCCCGGGAAGTGATTTAGCGTGTCACTTATAGTGTTGTGATTTTTATGGTTTAGGAGCCTGTAATCCGCCGCTCAGCTAAAGTTCTAGTCAGGTTGACCGGCACACCTGAATTCGGAATCCAGGTAAGATTAGTATAACAGTATGCATATGTAGATTACATGTTTAGCGAGCATGTAGGAAGCCTGTTAGATTACATTAGTTATGTATGTTGGCTTCGAACCATCCAACCCTGTCACGTCGGTACAGGCTGGAGTATGACCAGCAGCCGGAGTATGACCGGTTCGACCGATGAGGCTGACACTTGGTTGGTGGTTCCGTACTATTGACGTTTCCCGTCGGTAAAGGCTGGAGTATGACCAGCAGCCGGAGTATGACCGGTTCGACCGATCAGGAGGATATAGTAACACGTCGGTACAGGCTGGAGTATGACCACCAGCCGGAGTATGATCGGTTCGACCGATCAGGCTGTTACGTGTCAATAGTACCGTCCCTATGAACGTTAAGAACTCAGTACCATGTTGGACATGGCAGTAGTGGCTCGATGCAGGTGTTGGACACGGCGATAGCGGGACTCCGGTATCGTGTTGGACACGGCAGTTAGGGTTATGATCAGGGGTATGGGCGTCTGATCATGACCGGGATTTATGTATGAGTATTATTATGCTTTTCTTACTGAGTCTGTTGACTCACAGTTCTACGTTTATGTGTAGGTAAAGGCAAGGCTAAAGCTGATGGACCGTGAGCGAGCTTGTGAAGATTGTACATGTCGGGGCGGTTAGGCCTGGAGCGTACGATCATCGGGACAGCGAGGCTGATTTTGTAACTGGTCGCTAGGCGACATTTATTTTGTGTATCACTTAAACAGTTAAATCTTTTTGTAAATGATTTTATAATCGGGATCCCGAGTCTTTTGTAATATTATTTTAAAGTTTAATTAAAAAGCAAAAATTTTAATTAATCACGTTTTTCCATAAACCTCGTTGATTAGCAACGAGCTGCACAGTATGTTTAAAAATCACGTAATACGCCTATGTTAGTTAGGGTGTTACAAGAAGTCACTCAATGGTAGGATGCTTCTGAGTATGGTCGTATATCGACCTTATTCTATCAGGTCTGTCACTTTGGTGGCCTCAGCCATGAACCATTGGATGTAGTTCTCTAAGGGTTCATCTTATCTTTGCTTTATTTTGACAAGATTTCTAGTCAGGCACCTATTTGTCTTAAAATAGAGAATTGAATGTATAACTCTCGGGAGAGCTCTTCCCAAGAATTAAATCTTCCTGTGGCCAGCTTGAAATACCATTGTTGGGTTATTTCAGCTAGAGTTGCCAAAAAGATTCAACATCGCACATCTCCATATACTTGTAGGAGCTCTGTTTTGATCTCAAAGTAGTTTAGGTGTACTAGAGGGTCTTCTTTTCTCGTGTACATCTTCCAAGCTGACATCTTGAATTTGGGCAAGGGCAAGGTATTGATGTTTGCTGAAAATGGTGATCCCCTTGACTTTTCTAGCTTAAGTTTTGAAGGTTTTGGATCAACTAGGCCCTTAAGCATGTCTCATATTTGATCTAGCTGTGCTTGCACAGAAGGATCTGTTACTGTAGGGGCCTAGTTTATTGGCCTTCTTTGATTGAGCTGCAGCCTCAAATTGGCCAGAGCCTGGACGACCATACCTTGGGAGAGGCTATAATTAAGGTCAGCCATCCCTCAGTTTGGTGCTTGTACATGGTCGGCCATCCCTAAGCTGAGTAGGGCCTTGTCACCAGCCACTCTTCTTTACCTAGCTACTGGAGCTTGTGCATTGACATAGGCTAGATCACACCAATTGTTGGAGCTTGGTGGATCCAGCTATCTAAAGTGATTAATTTCACTTCTCAAATTGGTTTTTTGGGTGTTTCCACCAACTCCCAGTCCTCGTTCGTTTGAAATTGCTCTTCAAGTGACTCGCTCCCCTTAGGGAGGGAGTGCTCTTCTTTGTCAAGCCATAGGGACTTCTAGAGGAGTCTGGCCGGTCATGGGGACTTCTGGAGGAGTCTTTTTAGCCATGGGGAATTCTGCTGGTGGTTGGCCGGCCATAGGATGAATAATGGGGGCTGTCGTTGAGCCCTAAATCCTTGGCCAGCCCCCCATGTTGCTAGTTGCTAAGATCTGGCAGTTTTTGTCATTTGACCTTTGAAGAAAGGTCTGTCCGTCCTCTTGTAATGGAAGATCTATCGTAGTTCTTAAGGAACTAGGTTGATTAACATGTCAATAGATCCTCCCTGATCCATCAACAAGTCTTCTTGGAAGTGGATCTCTGATGAGATCTTGGCCTCTTTTATCAGTTTTCTAGTTAAACTGCCTTATCACATCGTTGGCCTCTTTGTTGCGGCGATCTAACCCTGCTTGGTGAGATTGATTGATGTACTCTTGGTTAACCATCCATCTTAGGAATTTGGATCTCTGTTGAGCTAGCACATCGCAACTAGTAGCGCATGGTTCTTCAAGGAATTAGAGTCTCTACTAAGCAAATACATCGTAGTCAGCAGTGTGTGGTGCTTCAATTAGGCTGACTTGGAAGACGCCCTCTCTAAGTCTGGCTAACTGGAGATCTTCTCCCAAGTCCACGTGGGCCTCGCCAGTTCCTGGTCTCGTCTCTCCTATATAGTACCGGGGATGAAGGCCGGTCGTTGCTCTTAGGGAGTGCCCCGAAGGATTATTCCTTTTGTTGGAGGCGCTTATGGAGGATCCTCCCTTGTAGTCAGGGGTCTGCCACTTGGATCCATTGGGATTCTTGTATCTGTTTGGCGAACTGTAGTGACCACATCTGTAATGTTCATCGGGATTCCAGTTGTGAATGGAACTTGAGTATCTGGACCAACAATCTGTGGGTCTTGAGGGAGACCCAAAGATGCATATGGTGCGACAAGAGTTCTTGTAAAGCCCGCTTAGTTAATTTGGAAATTTGCAGTTATTTATGTTAATCAGGAAATTATTTATAGCTATTTAAATAATTTATCATGGATATTTATGGAATTCAGATATGCATAATTATGTCTTCAGCAGTTTTTATATTTCGCATTTCCGGTGTCCGGTATTTTGGAACGCGGCGTTTGGCTCAGTAGAAATCACAACTTAGTATGTTAGTATTTTGGGGACGGGTTTTAGACATTGGGAATGTCGGGAATGGCCGGGAATTTAGAATGTCCCAAAAATACCCCTTTAGTGATTTTTATGTGATTTTAGAAAGGAGGGGCAAAATGGTCTTTTTGCCCCAATGACTTTTTGTCTTATATGATTTAATAAATGAAATAAATGTTTAAATTATGCATGTGTTTTGGCTGAATGATTTAGTGTGTAAAGACTCCTTTTTATTCATTTCTCATTTAACTTAGAAAAAATAGAAATTCAAGCAAAACTCTCTCTCTCTTTTTCTCTCATTTCGGCTGGGTATTTGGGGTGCTAAAGCTGGGTTTTTCCTTCAATTCTCAAAGCTAATTCATCCTAATTGTGAGCTCTAGGTTGTGGTATGTAATCTCTAACTCCTTTCTTTTATTGTTTTGCATAAAAATGATGAAATGTGATGATGCATGCATGTTGTGTTAGATGTTGTTGCTGCTGCTTTTGTTGTTGATTTTTGAGGATCAAAGCATGTTTATGTGTTGAATAATTGAGTTGTTGAAAGCATGTAAGTTGATTGAGCTAGGTTTTGGTTTTCTATGCAAAATATGTGAAATTTTGAAAGAAAATGTGATGTTTTGTTTCTGTGAATTGCTGGATGTTGTTGTTTGTTTTCAGAGGCTATATTATGCTAGTTTAAGGGGTTTTAAGCTAGTTTGAGTGCTTGTTTAGGTGGTTTGCTCAAGCTTGAGTTTGGAACTCAAAGCTTGAGCTCCAATGGCAAAATTTGTGTATGTGGTTTCTGGGTAGGTTTGATGCCTTGGAAATGTTTATTAGGGTCTATTTAGCAGGTCTGGAAAGTTTGGGATCAATTGGGTTCGAATTGGTCAAGATATGGGAATTTTTGGTTGCTGCCTGCGAGGAACCGGAATTCCGGTTGAGCATCCGGAATTCCGGATGGGGGTTCAGATTTTCCCAGAACCGGAATTCCGGTTGGGCAACCGGACTTCCGGATGGGGGATTTTTCAGAACCCTAGTTTTTCTCGTTTTTGGGTTTTTAGGGGTATTGCCATGCTTTTTATCGATAGGGAAACTTTTAGTTTCAAGTTTTAGTCCCCGGGAAGTGATTTAGCATGTCGCTTATAGCGTTGTGATTTTTATGGTTTAGGAGCCAGTAATCCGCCGTTCAGCTTCAGTTCCAGTCAGGTTGACCGGCACACCTGAAATCGGAATCCAGGTAAGATTAGTATAACAGTATGCATATGTAGATTACATGTTTAGCGTGCATGTAGGAAGCCTGTTAGAGTACATTAGATATGTATTTAGGCTTCGAACCACCCAACCCTGTCACGTCGGTACAGGCTGGAGTATGACCAGCAGCCGGAGTATGACCGGTTCGACCGATCAGGCTGACACTGGTTGGTGGTTCAGTGCTATTGACCTATCCCGTCGGTACAGGCTGGAGTATGACCGGCGGCGGAGTATGACCGGTTCGACCGATCGGGAGGATACTTGTCAATAGTGCCGTCCCCCGAACGTTCAAAACTCGGTACCATGTTGGACATGGCGGTAGTGCTCGGCACCATGTTGGACATGGCGATGCGGGACTCAGTATCGTGTTGGACACGGCAGTCAGTTTTATGTATGTTATTATTATGCTTTTCTTACTGAGTCTGTCGACTCACAGTTTACGTTCATGTGTAGGTAAAGGCAAGGCAGTTGCTGATGGACCGTGAGCGAGCTTATGAGATTGTACATGTCGGGGCGGTTAGGCCTGGAGCGTACGATCCTCGGGACAGCACGGCTGAGATTTTGTAATTGTCGTTAGACGACTTTATTTTGATGTAAAAGTTGAACAGTAAAAACGTTTGTAAATATTTTTATAAATCGGGATCCCGAGACTTTTTGTAAAATGGTTTATAAGTTCAATGAAAAAGCAAAATTTTAATTAATCACGTTTTTCCATAAACCTCGTTGATTAGCAACGAGCTGCACAGTACGTTTAAAAATCACGTAATACGCCTAAGATAGTTAGGGTGTTACAATTTGGTATCGTAGCCGCGGGTTGTCTTCCGAAGATCGTCACGACATGTACAATCATCATCAGCAGTTAGCTCGGTTCACGGTTCAGTAAGCCTTTATTGCTTTAGTAGTTTATTTTATTCAGTTATGAAAAAGAAAAGCCTGTTAGGAAGCATGTTAGTAGCCTGATAGTAGAATAGGCGCATGTTTCATTTCTAATTTCCAAATTAAGCGGCATTAGTAAGCACGCCTTGAATACGACCTGATATGCCAACTCTTGGTTTCGCAGGCGGTTCTAACTAGATGGACGCCAGGCGGACTACCAGGAGTCGAGGCAACTCCGTGGGGTCGAATCAGGGAGAGGGAGCTCGGTTTCCCCCACCTGCTAGGGGCCGAGGTAGAGGTCCCCGAGGCGGGGCTCGTGGTCGGGGTGATGAGAACCCGCCACGGGCTGCCCAGCTCCCCCAGGCCGATCGGGGAGCCCCGAATCGGGAGTTGCGGTTTGCGGAGATGCAAGCCCGGATCGAAGAACAAGACCTCGAGATTCGTAGGTTGAGACGGCGGGGTGCTCCTGCAGGTTCCGGTGCCGGTAGTTCCGGCGGCACCTGCCCCTCGCCGCCTGTGCCGAGATGGTAGTGGCGGCCCACGGTTGGAACCTTTATATGAGCGGTTCCGGAAGCAAGCACCTCCGGTATTCCTGGGAGGTCCAGATGTGTCAAAAGCCGAGCAGTGGCTTACGGTGATCACCAGAATCTTGAACTTCATGGGTGTCACCGGCAATGACAGAGTGGTGTGCGCCACATTCCAGTTCCAGGAGGATGCCCTGGTATGGTGGGACATGGTGTCCCAGATTCACGATGTCACCACCATGACCTGGGAAAGGTTCCAGGAACTCTTCAACGCGAAGTACTACAATGAGGCGGTTAGAAGCGCCAAGAGGAAAGAGTTCGTTCACCTGACCCAGCGGGAGAACATGAGTGTCACTGAGTATACTACTCAGTTTGACCGGTTGGCGAGGTTAGCCTCGGGAATTGTACCGACCGACTTCAGCAGAAAGGAGAAGTATCTGGACGGGTTGAATCCCAAGATCAGGCATGACCTGATGATTACCACTGACGACAGCACCACCTACGCTCAGATGGTGGAGAAGGCACTGCGAGCTGAGGGCGCAGTGGGGTGTATGTCAGATTCAGCCAGTACTCCGGTTGGTGGCGGAGCTCCTACCCCTCCTGCATCAGGCTATAGCAGGGGGAGTAGTGGTTCGGCCATTGATCAGAGGAAGAGGGCACCCACTGCTTCCGGCGGCTCGAGTCAGAACAAGAGGTTCCGGGGGAACCGAACGGAGGAGTCGTCCCGGTGGTAATGAGACTCGCTTCTCCTACCCCGAGTGCCCTATCTGCAAGAGGCACCATCGGGGAGAGTGCAAGGGGCGGGGATGCTTTCATTGTGGCATGCCCGGCACTTCAAAAGGGAATGTCCCCGGCTCGGCCGGAGGCACCGAGAGCTCCGGCGATACCCACTCCGGCCGGGGTATTCGCCATCACGCAGCCGATGCGGATGCCGGCCCATCGGTTGTTACGGGTCGATTCTTATTAACGACTCGTTTTATTCGGTCTTTGTTTGATTCTGGGGCTACACGTTCTTATGTGGCGGCCAGAGTCTTTAGTAAGTTGGGTAGACCCTTTGATAGATATGAGTCGGTGGTTTGGAACCCCGTTACACAGCGGAGAATTGGTTATCTCCAATAGGTGGATTAGGTCTATGCCGATCAGGATAGATGGTAGAGAGTTAAGCGCTGATCTGATAGAGATGAGCTTAGTCGAATTTGATATTATTTTAGGAATGGATTTCCTATCTAAATATTCGGCGAGCATTGACTGTAAGAGGAAGATGGTGGTCTTCCAACCGGAAAGTGAAGAACCGTTCGTATTTGTGGGTTCGGTTCAGGGATCTCGGATCCCGGTGATCTCGGCTATGTCAGCGAGAGAATTATTGCACGGTGGGTGCTTAGGGTTTCTGGCCGTGGTGGTGGACACCACTCGGCCAGACACCATTCGGCCAGAGGACCTCAATGTGGTTCGGGAATTTTTGGACGTTTTTCCCGAAGAACTTCCAGGGTTACCACCTCATCGGGAGATTGACTTCGTGATTGACTTGGCACCAGGGGTGGATCCGGTTTCTAAAGCCCCGTATAGGATGGCTCCAGCTGAACTTAAGGAATTAAAGATTCAGCTCCAGGGGTTGCTTGACATAGGGTTCATTCGGCCCAGTGTGTCACCTTGGGGAGCCCCGGTTTTGTTCGTCAAGAAGAAGGATGGATCTATGAGGATGTGCATCGACTACAGAGAGTTGAACAAGCTGACGGTGAAGAATAAATATCCATTACCTAGGATCGATGACTTGTTCGATCAGCTTCAGGGGAAGACGGTCTTTTCTAAGATTGATCTCCGTTCGGGTTATCATCAGTTGAGGATCCGAGAGGAGGACATTCCAAAGACGGCTTTCCGCACTAGGTATGGACACTACGAGTTTCTGGTTATGTCATTCGGACTAACCAATGCTCCTGCAGCATTCATGGACCTGATGAATAGAGTATTCAAGGATTTCCTCGATATCTGTGTGATTGTGTTTATCGACGACATCCTCGTGTACTCTCAGTCAGAAGAGGAGCATGAGTTACATCTTCAGATGGTACTGCAACGACTTCGAGAACATAGACTCTACGCCAAGTTCAAGAAATGTGAGTTCTGGTTGTCTCAGGTGTCCTTCCTAGGGCACATTGTGAGTAAAGACGGGATCAAGGTGGATCCCGGGAAGATTGAATCCGTCAGGGATTGGCCGAGACCGAAGACAGTGACAGAGATCAGAAGCTTCTTGGGGTTAGCTGGGTACTACCGTAGGTTCGTGGAGGGGTTCTCCAAAATTTCAATGCCCCTAACCGAGCTTACAAAGAAGAATCAGCGATTTATCTGGTCAGATAAATGCGAAGCTAGTTTTCAGGAGCTGAAACAGAGGTTGATTACTGGTCCGGTACTAGCTTTGCCTTCGGACAGGGAGAAGTTCGTAGTCTATTGTGATGCATCCAAACAGGGTTTGGGGTGCGTATTGATGCAAGCCGATCGGGTTATCGCTTATGCCTCCCGTCAGTTAAAGGATTATGAACAGCGATACCCGACTCATGATTTAGAATTGGCCGCAGTGGTTTTTGCACTGAAGATTTGGCGGCATTACTTGTATGGTGAGAAGTGTGAGATCTATACCGACCATAAAAGTCTCAAGTATTTCTTTACTCAGAAAGATTTGAACATGAGACAAAGGCGTTGGTTGGAATTAGTGAAGGACTACGATTGTGAGATCCTTTACCATCCCGGGAAAGCCAATGTAGTGGCCGATGCCCTGAGCAGAAAGGGTCCCGGGCAAGTAGCTAGCATGGTTCAGATCTCACCTCAGCTAGCAGAGGATATGGTTAGATCAAGCATTGAGTTTGTGGTAGGTCAGCTTCACAACTTAACACTGCAATCTGATCTGTTGGAAAGAATAAAGGTTGCTCAGACGACAGATACGGAGTTAGTGAAGATCCGAGATGAGGTATTGGCTGGTCAGGCCAAAGACTTTTCAGTGTCAGATAGTGGGATGCTTTTGTATAAAGCCAGGGTTTGTGTCCCGAACAGTGTGGACTTGAGGAACGAGATCTTTGAGGAGGCTCATTCTACTCCATATTCTCTACATCCCGGCACCACCAAGATGTACCAAGACTTGAAACCGTACTTCTGGTGGAACGGTATGAAGAAGAATTTGGTAGAATTCGTTTCGAGATGCCTCACGTGTCAGCAGATCAAGGCTGAACATCAGAGACCAGCAGGGTTGTTGCAGCCTCTAACCCTACCAGAATGGAAATGGGAGGATATTACGATGGATTTTGTGGTCGGGTTACCTAAGACCACGGGTATGTATGACTCCATCTGGGTAGTGGTGGATCGATTTACGAAATCTGCTCATTTTCTGCCGGTTAGAACAACGTTTACAGTGGATCAGTTGGCAGAGTTATATGTCAGGGAGATAGTAAGACTTCACGGGGTACCGAAGTCTATAGTTTCGGACAGGGATCCGAAATTCACCTCCAAATTTTGGCAAAGTTTGCAGCGAGCAATGGGTACAAAGCTAAAATTCAGTACAGCATTCCATCCTCAGACAGATGGTCAGTCCGAAAGGACAATTCAGATATTGGAGGATATGCTGAGAGCCTGTGTTATGGACTTTGAGGGTTCATGGAGTAAATACCTACCGTTAGTGGAGTTCTCGTACAACAACAGTTACCAGAGTACGATAGGGATGGCACCCTACGAACTGTTGTACGGTAGGAAGTGTAGAGCCCCTATCCACTGGGATGAGACAGGGGAGAGGAAATACCTAGGTCCAGAATCAGTTCAGCGGACCAATGAGGCAATAGAGAAGATTAAAGCTAGAATGCTTGCCTCCCAGAGCAGACAGAAGAGTTACGCAGATCCGAAACGTAGGGATGTTGAGTTCCGAGTAGGGGACCATGTGTTTTTACGAGTATCTCCGATGAAGGGGATTAAACGTTTCGGGAAAAGAGGCAAGTTATGCCCTAGATTTACAGGACCATTCGAGATTCTCGAGAAGATAGGTCAAGTGGCATATCGGTTAGCATTGCCTCCAGCCTTATCAGCAGTGCACAACGTATTTCATGTCTCAATGTTGAGAAAATACGTTTCAGACCCCTCTCATATACTCAGTTATGAGAGCCTTCAGCTTCAGTCAGATATGTCTTACGAGGAACAGCCAGTGCAGATCCTGGATAGAAAGGATAAAGTCCTTCGGAATAAGACCATAGCATTGGTCAAGGTTCTCTGGAGAAACAGTAAGGTGGAAGAAGCCACCTGGGAGCTTGAGTCGGATATGCGAGCTCAATATCCAGAGTTATTCAGGTTAGATTTCGGGGACGAAATCCTTTTAAGGGGGGGATAGTTGTAAAGCCCGCTTAGTTAATTTGGAAATTTGCAGTTATTTATGTTAATCAGGAAATTATTTATAGCTATTTAAATAATTTATCATGGATATTTATGGAATTCAGATATGCATAATTATGTCTTCAGCAGTTTTTATATTTCGCATTTCCGGTGTCCGGTATTTTGGAACGCGGCGTTTGGCTCAGTAGAAATCACAACTTAGTATGTTAGTATTTTGGGGACGGGTTTTAGACATTGGGAATGTCGGGAATGGCCGGGAATTTAGAATGTCCCAAAAATACCCCTTTAGTGATTTTTATGTGATTTTAGAAAGGAGGGGCAAAATGGTCTTTTTGCCCCAATGACTTTTTGTCTTATATGATTTAATAAATGAAATAAATGTTTAAATTATGCATGTGTTTTGGCTGAATGATTTAGTGTGTAAAGACTCCTTTTTATTCATTTCTCATTTAACTTAGAAAAAATAGAAATTCAAGCAAAACTCTCTCTCTCTTTTTCTCTCATTTCGGCTGGGTATTTGGGGTGCTAAAGCTGGGTTTTTCCTTCAATTCTCAAAGCTAATTCATCCTAATTGTGAGCTCTAGGTTGTGGTATGTAATCTCTAACTCCTTTCTTTTATTGTTTTGCATAAAAATGATGAAATGTGATGATGCATGCATGTTGTGTTAGATGTTGTTGCTGCTGCTTTTGTTGTTGATTTTTGAGGATCAAAGCATGTTTATGTGTTGAATAATTGAGTTGTTGAAAGCATGTAAGTTGATTGAGCTAGGTTTTGGTTTTCTATGCAAAATATGTGAAATTTTGAAAGAAAATGTGATGTTTTGTTTCTGTGAATTGCTGGATGTTGTTGTTTGTTTTCAGAGGCTATATTATGCTAGTTTAAGGGGTTTTAAGCTAGTTTGAGTGCTTGTTTAGGTGGTTTGCTCAAGCTTGAGTTTGGAACTCAAAGCTTGAGCTCCAATGGCAAAATTTGTGTATGTGGTTTCTGGGTAGGTTTGATGCCTTGGAAATGTTTATTAGGGTCTATTTAGCGAGTGTCCGGGAAAGTTTGGGATCAATTGGGTTCGAATTGGTCAAGATATGGGAATTTTTGGTTGTCGCTCGCGAGGAACCGAATTCGGCTGAGCATCCGGAATTCCGGATGGGGGTTCGTATTTTCGGAACCGGAATTAGGTTGGGCAACCTGGACTTCGGATGGGGGATTTTTCGAACCCTAGTTTTTCTCGTTTTTGGGTTTTTAGGGGTATTGCCATGCTTTTTATCGATAGGGAAACTTTTAGTTTCAAGTTTTAGTCCCCGGAAGTGATTTAGCATGTCGCTTATAGCGTTGTGATTTTTATGGTTTAGGAGCCGATGTCCGCCGTTCGCCTTCGGTTCCGGTCGGGTTGACCGGCACACTCGAAATCGGAATCCGGAGTAAGATTAGTATAACAGTATGCATATGTAGATTACATGTTTAGCGTGCATGTAGGAAGCCTGTTAGAGTACATTAGATATGTATTTAGGCTTCGAACCACCCAACCCTGTCACGTCGGTACAGGCTGGAGTATGACCAGCAGCCGGAGTATGACCGGTTCGACCGATCAGGCTGACACTGGTTGGTGGTTCAGTGCTATTGACCTATCCCGTCGGTACAGGCTGGAGTATGACCAGCAGCCGGAGTATGACCGGTTCGACCGATCAGGAGGATACTTGTCAATAGTGCCGTCCCCTGAACGTTCAAAACTCAGTACCATGTTGGACATGGCAGTAGTGCTCAGTACCATGTTGGACATGGCAGTAGCGGGACTCAGTATCGTGTTGGACACGGCAGTCAGTTTTATGTATGATATTATTATGCTTTTCTTACTGAGTCTGTCGACTCACAGTTTACGTTCATGTGTAGGTAAAGGCAAGGCAGTTGCTGATGGACCGTGAGCGAGCTTATGAGATTGTACATGTCGGGGCGGTTAGGCCTGGAGCGTACGATCCTCGGGACAGCACGGCTGAGATTTTGTAATTGTCGTTAGACGACTTTATTTTGATGTAAAAGTTGAACAGTAAAAACGTTTGTAAATATTTTTATAAATCGGGATCCCGAGACTTTTTGTAAAATGGTTTATAAGTTCAATGAAAAAGCAAAATTTTAATTAATCACGTTTTTCCATAAACCTCGTTGATTAGCAACGAGCTGCACAGTACGTTTAAAAATCACGTAATACGCCTAAGATAGTTAGGGTGTTACAGTTCTTCTCTTGTTAATCGCGGTGTTTGATAAAATACGATATATATGCTCTTAATGAAAGCACCAAACTGTTGACCTTAAAAAGTGATCAACAGACAGTAGGGTCGTATGGATCTAATGCTTGCCAGGTATTACACAAATAAGAATGAAAAGCAATAAATAGAAAGAGTTGTTATAGACGTTTGTCTCTCTTGTGATAGTGGGTAATTACCTACTCCACTTTTGGTTGTATTGATACCAAGAGATAATACTATTTAGATCGCTATAGGTGGGATCTGATATAGCTCTCTATCAGGATACACAGCATGAATCAAGTAGGCAGATCTCTAATGAGAGAGATGAACAACCTTAAAGGCATGCGAGAGATGAAGTGAGACGCGAGAGAGAGAGAGAGAGAGAGAGAGAGAGAGAGAGAGAGAGAGAGAGAGAGAGAGAGAGAGAGAGAGAGAGAGAGAGAGAGAGAGAGAGAGAGAGAGAGAGAGAGAGAGAGAGAGAATACGGTTTCAAGCTTAGAGTGATTTGGAGGCCAAGTGACTTTTGTTTCTAGGATAGGGTTCAGGCCTTTATATAGGAGCCCTAAATAGTAGATTACAATTTAAATCCTTAGATATTTGCATAGGTTGTTAGATAATTACAAAAGACTAAAGTGCCTTTGAATCTAGATATTATTCAGCCATTCTGTTGGGCTTTTAGGGCCCAATTCGTAGCCCATGGCTTGTTGTCCACGTTTTGTCATGGTCTACAGCATTTGGCAAGTTAAGGCCTACAGGACCTAGTCGGTCCCCATAGCTCTACCAAGAAGAGGCCATGTAGAGTTTTGTGCCCTAAATAAAACCTATTTAATTATAATCAGATTTACTAATTAATAAAGATCAGAAATAATTTTATGTTGCATGGTTCACATGATTTATTTCATGATTATGTTTGATGTATAAATTCTATTAACTCCAGAACATATGTATTTGTTCATGATTATAGCGTTGTCAGCACAGTGGAATATATTCATGATTATATGTTCAAAAGTTTAATTTCCATGATTTATCAGTTCACTAGATTTGGACAGCCATGATAATCTGCGATAGGTATACTTACACCTTGGATAAGTGCTATGTCATTTTTAGGGCATTGGCAAAGTTTACTAGTATCGAATGTATGGAGTATACATTGGAAGGGACCGATATTGATCTTAGATAAGATATCATAAACTTACCATTATATCTTTCTAAGTCAACATCAATGGTTGATCTTAGGTATATGGATCTTAATCCTGCATGGTTAGGTTCGATCTTAAGAGTGTTATTTGTGTTCTTTGATTTGTTAGTTAAGGCTCCCTTTTGGTTTGGGTGATACGTATATTTTGGGAACAAGATAGTACAATTGAGTGGGAGCGCTAATCATAGATATGGAATCTATAGTTTCTATCTGAACATAGAAGTGAAACGATAATTTCCTTCGAGCTTGGCTAAATAGAGATAAATGATTGAGATCTCATTTCAGTAATTATATTAGTTTATTGAAATATCATTTATAGGTAGCTAAGTGTTTTAAGGATAAAATACATTGAAGGGTAGAACGGTAAATTTGTCCCTACTAAGTGTAGATCATCTATAGAGGATCCTTGACTATTAGGATTGTAACAATGAATAATCATAACGTATCTATATCGTGGTGCATATAGAGTGTTCTATATAACTAAGAGTGTATTTAATTCTAAGTTCTATAGTGGTTCAATGAGCAATTATTAAGTTGAGAATTTACTTGGTGAAGTCTAGATCTACTTATTGAAAGCTCGATTATAAAGGCCCATGGTCCCCTCACTAGTTGAGATAATACTGCTTGCAGATTCATTTAATTGATTTTAAATAATCAATTATAATTCTAAAACTAGACTATGTCTTATTTAAGAATTTTCACTAAGCAAGCGCTTAATTGTGAAGAAAAGTGGTTTTGTGGTCAATTTGTTAATTAAGAGACTTTGTACGTTCTAATTAATAAATTACATAAATGGCAATTTTATTTAGTAATTAATTATAATTATTAAATAAATAGTTCTAGCATTTGTAGGTTTGAAATGGAAAATATGATATTAATGAAAAGAAGAATAAGTGGTTTAAATAAAGTGGCAAAAATATAACTAGAAAGAGGTCCACTATCATGTACGGCCATCGATGATTTTTTGCCCAATATTTTATTCTTTTTTAATATAGATAATTCAACCATAAGCCCTAGTTGAAAAACTATAAAAGAAACACGATGCTCTCATCTCATCCACTTGACACTTTGTCAAACTTTTGTCAACTTGACTATTCAACCAAACCTAGATGAGAGAGTTCCCTCCTTAGTGATTCAAACCTCCTTCACTGTTCTTCACCATTTGAACATTGAGTGAATGAGTGCCATGCCCACACATAGCAAGTCAAGTACTCAATCATAGTGAGTAAGACGGTGGTAACCAAACCCGAAGGAGAGAAAGAGATCCAGGTTTAGATCTTGATAATGCGTTGCTATAGAAAGGAATCAAGGGATAGAGATCTTGAACTGAAGGAGTCATTATATTCCGCTGCAATCAATGTAAGGTTTTCTTAAACCCTTATGTGTTTATTTTCATTGTTTTAGAGAATTCATAATTAGGATGTTCATTCAACATACCTGTTAGTAAATCTATATCCTGGTAAAATATTCCCAACAACTGGCCTCAGAGCCATGGTGATGAGTTGCTTTCATGAAATATGGATTTAAAACGATGAATCTTGTTTGTATGTTGATTTGGATGTGTTTAGGTTGGTTTGTGTAATTATTTGATGATTGAATGTGTATTTCGAAATTTTTCCATAAAAATAATTTATTTGGATTCCTTGTGAAAAATTAAGCAATTTTGGTTTTCACGAAACTCGATTCCGATAAAAAATGAGAGAGTTAAGGTGTTTTGAAAAATCGGATGTACTTAGTGTCATCGCACCACTCATGCGCGCGTAGGTGCTGGGACAAGGTGACTAAGTGCCCTGTCTGAGGCGTGCTTCACGTGCGTGTCTGAAGGGCCTCTGCTGTCTGAAGCCCACCCGTGCACCCTGCTCGCTCGCACACGAAGGCTACAATGCAGCCTCCTGCGCACGCGGACAAGGCTGTACGTAGCCTATGTGTGCCCTGCAGGGGTGTTTTGCACCCAAATCCAATATTTTTGGGATTTTTTCAATTTTTTTTTTTCGAATTTTCCCAATTTCAAACCCCAAAAATTAAAGTAAAATATTATTTTTAATATATTTAAACTTAAATATCAATTTTAGATTAATAATATTTAATTTTTTAATAGATTATTCTTAATTCTTTAATATTTTAAGGTTTAAATTTAAAAATTGATTATTTTAATTTTATTTATGGTCAGACTTTAAAAATTTGTTAATTTGTTTTATATTTACATATTATTTAAGCATAAGATCAGATATTTTATTATTAGCCATATTTTAAATTAAAAGATATCTTTATCTTTTTAATTTAAAATATTATATTAAAATTATCTTATTAGATAAATTAAATAATTAATAAATTTGAAATTAACTTATATATTTTTATAGATATTCTAACCATAATATTTTCAAATTCAAAATTTGTTATTTTGTTAAATATTTAATTGTTTATAAATTATAAGTGAGAAAAATGATATATTATGTCATTTTACTTATTAGAAATTTATAAATAGTATTTTAATTATTTAAATCACCTAGATATTTTGTCAAAATTTTTATAATGCTTAATTTAAGATATTTTGACATATAATTATGATAATTATTTTTTATTGATTATTTTATTCTTTAAATAAAAATTGCCTAACCATATCTATTTTAAAATTGATTTATATTATTACTTTAATTGAGTTAAATTATAAGATTGGAAAAAGATATTGAAAATATCTATTTGGTTATTTTCAAAAGATTTATCTTATTAGATATTTAATTTAATTTGATAAAATAATTCAAATAAACCTAGATATTTTAAAATTAGTTTCATTTTTAAATTTTAAATTTTGAAAAGATAATTTAGGTTGTTTTTAACAACTCTAAATTTTCAAAATTTAGTTGGTTAGTTAAATAATAATTTAATTATATTAATATCTTATTTCACATATTGTTCCATGGACATTATTTGTTTATTTAATTGTTTATTCAATTTTTTTTTAACAAACCTATTATTTATTTGATCTAAATGCTATGATTAACTTGTTGACAGATCCAATGATCTAATTTTAATCATAGTCCAATTGTCAGTAGATCTTATAAATAATTTGTAACAAGTAAATTTTGTATTTCTTTCATCTTTGTAAACCTAGAAACATGATAGGGCCCATCCAAATCAATTTGACCTGTGTGAGCCTAAATGTTCGCTTTTAGGCTTAGATTCATATAGGAAGCCCATTTATTTCTAGATATTTAAATGGACTAGGTTGCTAAAATAAAATGTCACATATGATAATTTTATTTAGGCCCAATTAGTATTGGGCTTATTTAATGAATAACAATTATTTAATGAAAGGTCAAATTTCTCTCCATTGGGCTTTGTGTGAGAGTTAGGGGGTCATTAGTAGTGGGTACGACATACTGAACCCAGCCCTCACTCACATGAACAACCCCAATTGTGAAGGCCCATTTGCCTTATTTAAATAATTGTATTAGGCTAATTATACTAGTTTAACCTAATTAAAATTGAATTAGCAACATAATTACTTTTAAAATAAATGAAATTAATTTTTCAATGGATTATTTTAAAATTAATTTAGATGAATACACTTAGGTTAATGAAATATTCTAGATAGTGATTTCTAGTAACTAATTTATATTTTCTAATATTAAATTAAGTAGAAAAATATATTTAAATTGAAAATTAATTAATTAATTAATTTTATACCAACTTAAATTAGAATATTTTTCGTAGAACTTAGAATTAATAATTAAATTTATTTTATTCAAGATACTTAATTATTTGTTTCTATTTCATGAAATTTAATTAAATAGAAAATATATTTATGTTAAAAATTAATTTTTTAATTAATTCTAGACCAACATAAATTAGAATATTTTCTTAAACATTAAATTAGAATTAATAATTGAGTTGATTTTATTCTGGATACTTAATTATTTCTATTTCAATGAATTCAATTAAATAGAAAATTATATTTAAGTTTAAAAATTTTCAATTTCAGATCAACTTAAATTAGAATAATTTTCAGAATATATTTTATTTTATTTTAATAATAATTTTCTCACATAATTTCGAATTGCGTTTCTTTATTTTAAATGCAGATATTTCGAAATTTTTCAATTTTGAAAATCAAATTAAGTTGGAAATTAATTTTAATTAATTTTAGATCAACTTAAATCATGTAATTTTTATTAATGATTTATTTTAAAATTAATAGATTAAAATATATTAATTTAATTAGCAAATTAGTAATTAGTTTATGAATTATCTAGATAGATATTTTCTAGGAAGACTTTTTGGTATTTTTCTATGTATATTTAATTAATTAAAAAAATTAATATGTAAGTTGATTTGTTCAAGACCCTTAAATATTGGATTTTGTTCTTAAGAGATTTAATTAAATAGGAAAATTATATTTATGTTGAAAATTAATTTTTTTAATTTTAGACCAATATAAATTAGAATAATTTTTCCAGATTTATTTTTATATAAATTTTGAAAAATGCATCTTTATACATTGGATTTCGAATATTTATAGAAAATTAAATTTGAGTTGAAAATTAATTTTGAATTAATTTTGCACCAACTTAAATTAAGTAATTTTCATAGTATTTATTGGAAAATTAATACTAAAGATGGAAAATAATTTATGCTTATTTCTGTGATCTTCCTAAAGCATAATTTTATAAATATTAAATTAAAATTTATATTTAGAGTTATCTAAATTAGTAATTTTAATTTAAAAAATATATATTAAAATAAATAGATTAAAATATATATCAAATAAAAATACAATTCTTTAAAATAATGAGCTTTAGTTATAAGGATATTCGATCTCCATTGTTGGTCCTACATGGTTGAATGTTTTCAATGTAACCTCGAGATGCTAGACTTTGTCCCCCTTATGGATGGCTATTTGTTGAAGCATTTAACACCTTAACGATCTCTTATGATAAGTATTTTGTAAGTTTTCGTCTCTATTAGGCTCTCCTCTATGGTGACTACTTAGAGATAAATTTACAAAGTATGAAACAATGGTGAAAGCTCATAAAATAAGAATAACCTTGACTCTCGCCTACCGGGACAACGTTGAATTCTTATTTTGATCGAATAAAAGGTTGCTAGAATGGTGTCCATTTTAGATGAGCTGACAACTCTATTCAATGAATGATTACTTTGACCCTCGCCTACCGGGACACTGTATCAGTTTGTTGGAAACCTTAGAAATTATTTAAGATATGATAGTTTTGTATTTTCACATATCTTTTTTGTTGGCTAAATGCTTAATAATTTATGAATTGTGTGTGAATTTATATTGAACCATGTTGTTTTCTGTTATCAATTGTAGTTGTAAATTTCGTGTAAAATAAGAATAACTTTGACTCTTGCCTGCCGAGACATTGTTGGATTTTAATTTTAATCAAAATTATCCTATTTTTTCCTCTTAGCTTTTTCATTTCGAATTTTCTTACATAGTATATCATTTGCTGAATGGTTTATAAATCATTTCCTTATGATGTCATTCTGTTTTGTCTTATGAAATTGAATGGCGCAAATGACTATATTCTCGACATTCTATCCCGAAACGATATAAATCCTCGATCTTAGAAATCTACTACTTGTATATGCTTACTATAGGCAAATTAAACTTAGAGTTAGATTAGTAGTGGTGGTCCAAGCTAGAATAAAACTCAAGAAATATTTGGTATAAACTTAAGTCTTTGACTTTAAATTTTAGATTCCAAAGAAATTTTAAATTTCAGTTTCCTTGAAAACATTTGACAATACAGTATGACTTTCACATTAGATTCAAAATGTATGTTAATGTATGGAATATGAGTTTAGTATTCTGGGACGAGGATCCACTTGGACTATTCTAAGAACTCTTTGTTGTAACTAAACCTAACTCATCAACAGACCATAACCACTACTATAAGATATCTATGG
Source organism: Cannabis sativa (assembly GCF_029168945.1). Lineage (NCBI taxonomy): Eukaryota > Viridiplantae > Streptophyta > Magnoliopsida > Rosales > Cannabaceae > Cannabis > Cannabis sativa. The sequence goes on along the minus strand of NC_083608.1, from coordinate 2,680,899 downwards.
CATTTACATCTTGTTTATAGTGGTTTTGACAAGATCATTCTCTGCATAGAGTCTATATGCTTATATCCACTTGAAAGAAGGATCATCTGTATTCGAATAAGGATGTACATTCAGGGGTGGATATGAGTTATCGTTAAATTCTTAAGACGATCACTCTAGATTTTACCTTATGCAAAGAAATTTAAAATGTTTAAAATATTTCATGAATTTCTATCAATGCTGAAAAACATTAAGGTAAGTGGTTAAAGATCTTGCGAACTGATAGGGGTGGAGATACATTTGGATATGCAGTTCAAAGATCATTAAGTTAAATTTTTTGAATTGTATTCAAACTTACCTCCCCAGAAATTCAATTTCCATATTTTTTGTCAGTTCACTAGATTTAGACTGGCATGATAATCTGCGATAGGTATACTTACACCTTGGATAAGTGTTATAGCCTTTCCAGGGCATTGGCAAAGTTTACCAGTATCGGATGTATGGAGTATACATTGGAAGGGCCCGATATTGATCTTAGATAAGATAACATAAACTTACTGTTATATCTTTCTAAGTCAATATCAATGGTTGATCTTAGGTCCATGGACCTGAATCCTGACATGGTTAGGTTCGATCTCAAGAGTGTTATTTGTGTTCTTTGATTTTCTAGTTAAGCCTACATTTTGGTCTGGGCAATACGTACATTTTGGGAACATGATAGTACAATTGAGTGTGAGCGCTAATCATAGATATGGAATATATAGGTTCCATCGGGACATAGAAGTGAAACGATGATTTCCTTCGAGCTTTGTTGAATAGAGATAAATGATTGAGATCTCATTTCAGTAATTATATTAGTTTACTGAAATATATAAGTGTGTTAAGGATAAAATATATTGAAGGGTGGAACAGTAAATTCGTCCCTATTCAGTGTAGATCATCTATAGAGGATCCTTGACTATTAGGATTCTAACAATGGATAATCATAACATATCTAAATCGTCGTACATATAGAGCGTTCTATATAACTGAGATTGTATTCAATTCCAAATCTATAGTGGAGCAAGGCGGAATTAATAAGTTGAGAATTTACTTGGTGAATTCTAGATCTACTTATTGAAAGCTCTAATATGGTCCCCTCTTTAGTTGAGATAATACTTCTTGTACACTGAGTTCTTTGATTTTAATTAATCAATTTTAATTCTAAAATTACACAATGTCTTATTTAAGAATTTTCACTAAGCAAGGGCTCAATTGTGAAGAAAAGAGGTTTTGGGGTCAATTTGCTTATTAAGACACTTTGTATGGTCTAATTAAGAAATTACAAAAATGACTATTTTATTTAGTAATTAATTTTAATTATTAAATAAATAGTTTTGACAATTCTAGGTTTGAATTAGAAAATATGATATTATTGAAAAGAAGAATAAGTGGTTAAAATAAAGTGGCAAAAATCTAACTAGAAAGAGGTCCACTATCATGTACGGCCATAGTTGATTTTGTTGGAAATATTTTACCAGGATCTAGATTTACTAACTAGTATGTTTCATTAACATCCTAATATGAATTCTAAAACAATGAAACAAACACATAAGAGTTTAAGAAACCTTACATTGGGTGCAGCAGAATATAATTACTCCTTCCGTTCAGATCTCTAGCCCTTGATTCCTTTCTGTAGCAGAGCATCACGAAGATCTGAACCTCGATCTCTTTCTCTCCTTCCTTTGATGCTGAATCTCCTTCTTGTTGGTTGATTTTCCACAGTCTTACACACTATGATTGAGATACAACTTGATGTGTGTGGGCACTCACTCATTCACTCAAGGATTTCGAAATTTAGAGAAGAAAAGAAGAGAGAAGGTGGCGGCTAGAAATTTTTTGTGAAGGAATGAGATGTATCAACTTTTCCTGTAGCCATCACTACCTATTTATAGGTAACCACCTAGGTTTAAGTTAGAATTATTTGGCATTAAAATAATGAAAAGATAAATGATAAAAGCCTACAACAGTGGCCGGCCTGGGCTTTGGATAATGGGCCTCACTTATGCAATTTAGCTGTTTTATCATTTCTGTATCTTATTTTCTCAAAAACACCAATTTTCAAATTCAATCATTTAAATGCCAATTATAATTATTTAATAACTAAAAATTAATTATTAAATAATATTGTCATTTAATATATTTATTAATTAGATATATAAACTCTCTTAATTAATAAATAAACCCAGAATCTCTTTTCTTTACAATTTCGCCCTTGCTTAGTGAAAATTCACAAAGTAGACATAGTCTAACTTTAGAATTATAATTGATTAATCAAAATCAATTAACTGAGTCTTACAAGCAGTATGGTCTCAACTAGTAAATGGACCATGGGTCTATATATCCGAGCTTCCAATAAGCAGATCAAGAATTTATATCTTAAACTCACTGACTTATTAATTCTTCGTTGAATCCACGCATAGAACTTAGAATTGCACTATCAGTATATAGAACACTCTATATGTTCCACGATATAGATACGTCATTAGTTATCCATTGTTATAATCCTAATTTGATCAATGACCCTCTAATAGATGATCTACATTGAATAGGCACTAAGTTACCGTTACACCTTCAACGTATTTTATCCTTAAAACACTTAGCTCCGTATAAATGATATTTCAGCAAAGTGAAATGAGATCTCAACCATTTATCTCTATTTAGCCAAGCTCGAAGGATGTAATCGTTTCACTTCAAAATTCCTATAGAAGTTATAGATTCCAAATTTATGTTAGCGCTCCCACTCAATTATACTATCATGTTCCCAAAATGTACGTATCACCCTGACCCAAAAGTAGGCTTAACTAACAAATCAAAGAACATGTATATAACTCTTGAGATCGAACCTAAACATATCAGGATTAAGATCATTTGATTTATGATCAACGGGTGATATTGAATTGAATAGATATTACGGTAAATTTTAATATATCTTTAATAAAGTTCAATATCGGTCCCTTCCGATGTATACTCCATACATTCGATGCTGGTAAACTTTTCTAATGCCCTGGAAAGGACATAACACTTATCCAAGGTGTAAGAATACCTATCGCTGATTATCATGTCAGTCTAAATCCAGTGAACTGACAAATCAGGGAATAAACTTTCGAACATATAATTAAGTTTATATTCCACTGTGCTGACAACACTGTAATCATTAACAAATTGATATGTTCTAGATTTGAATAGAATTCATACATTATGTACATATAATCATGAAATAAATCATGTGAACCATGCAACATTAAATGTTATTTCTGATCTTTATTAATAAGTAAATCTGATTATATTGAAATGAGTTTTATTTAGGGCATAAAACCCAACAAACTACCACTTGCACTAATATAAAACAAAATGTGCATTTCAAACAATCTCAACACCTTGATATACAAATCAAGTGTAGTAGTAGTAAACTCCTCGTAATAGGATCTGACAGGTTGAATTAACCACAACCTCTCCTCCACCATTACTCTTCCTTAATCACAAAATCATTGATAATGTGAAATTTCTCTCTATATGTCTACTCTCTTGGGATACTGGATTCTATACCTTTGGCAACTACTTTTGGTTATTCAGGATATAACACTAGTAGTTAAGACAAGTTGGAATGGTGCCCCAATTGTATAGAACTTTCCTTAGACTGAATAAGTACCTTTCCTGCAACTTTAATATTCAGTCTCTCTCTGGCAGACCTAGAGACTTCAGATAGGTTTTTACACTTCTCCAAAATCACTACTCCAACCCTAGAATAATCACCATCTTATCAGCAGAATTTCTAGCACAAAGGCAAATCTCGAAATCTGATGTTGTGTAGTCACACCCTTATAGACTAACATATAGTTCCTCCTCTTAATCTTAAGATTTACTTGATTGTCTTCCAATGTTCCTCTCCTGGATTAATCTGATACCTACTCAGTACTCCCACTCAACAGCAGATGTCTGGTCTAAGGCATACTAAAGCATATCTGAGGCCTCTGACTGTTGATTTAGGAAATTCTTTCATGGCTTTATCTTTTCTGGAATAGTTGAGACTTTTCCTTAGATAAATAAAATATATGCCTAGAAGTCGAGAAGCTTCTATAGATTGCCATTAGAAAGAAAATGCTTCAGCATCTGACTAAAGTAAGTTGCTTGCATTAGAGTAAGTAATTACCACGTATACCATAAGCCATAGGTTTAGATAAACTCAAACCTATAATACTAGGAACAGGAAGTTTTGTTAAGTCCATTGAATAGACTTATAAATGAAAGTTTCCTTTTATGTCCTTGTAATAGAAAACTTTAGGTTATTCAATGTGAATGGATCAAACCATAGTTCTCTTGGCTTTTCTTCTTAGTTTCTTATCTTGACAATCCATTACTTGTTTAAACTTACAATGGATTTTAATCACTAGTGTCTTCCAAGTCATAAGAAGTGAAGTTCCTTGAAACTCTCCCACTACGACAAGGTACCGTGAACTATGTCTAAGAAAACTAAATGGTATTGACCTCTTCGGTTGTGACAAGACAACAGAGGCAGTGGGATCATCATATGTCAAATAAGATGATAGAACACTTTTGAAATCAAGCAAAAATATGACCTTTAATTGCTACTTTGTTTTTCAGACTTAGTCATTTTCTTAGAAAATTAGTATTTGTTTAAACAAACACTTTCTTATCTATTGACTATAGGATGGTCCACCCCTAATCACTTAGAATAGCTAACAAACCATGGTTAACAGTTCTAGCTTTTCTTAAGATTTTGATTAGGTCATCTATGAATCTAGTAATGATTTACATTATGTGTACAACCATTGCATCATTCTGAAATTATATTACCATAAAAGGATTTAGGCAACGACTAGTAACTAATCATCAACATGCGAATCGAAATTTCTGGGGAGGTAAGTTTGGATATAATTCAAAATCAATTTAATGATCTTTGAACTGCATATCTACTAACTATTTCTCCACCCCTATCAGTTCGCAAGATCTTTAACCACTTACCGTAATGGTTTTTCACCATTGCTAGAAATTCATGACATTTTTCAAACATCTCAAATTTCTTTGCATAAGGTATAATCTAGAGTGATCGTTTTAAGAATACAACGAAAGACTCATATCCACCCCTGAATGTGCATCCATCTGTGAATGAGATGAATTTACTTTCAGTGGATATAGGCATATCAACTCTTTGCAGAGAATGTGCATCCATCTGTGAATGAGATGAATTTACTTTCAGTGGATATAGGCATATCAACTCTTTGCAGAGAATGATCTTGTCAAAAACACTATGAACAAGATACAAATGCCATAGAAAAAAAAAAGTGGTTGTGTCTTTTGATGACTTAGGTATAGTTACATTAAAAAGTTCTTAGAATAGTCCAAGTGGATCCTGGTCACAGAATACTAAACTCATATTCCATAAAGTTTGAATCCATTGATAGAAAATGGTTATTAAACACTTGTGAAAGTGAAACTGTATTGTAAAAAAAAATATTTGGAATCTAAAATTTAAAGTCAAAGATTTAAATTTATGCCAAATATAATGAGTAATTCTTTCTTGAACCACCACTACTAATTCAACTCTAAGTTTGATTTGCCCATACAAGTAGGAGATTTCTAAGATTGAGGATTTATATCATTTTGGGATAGAATTTCGGGAATATAATCATATGCATTGTAACACCCTAACTACCTTAGGCGTATTACGTGATTTTTAAACGTACTGTGCAGCTCGTTGCTAATCAACGAGGTTTATGGAAAAACGTGATTAATTAAAATTTTGCTTTTTTGATTAAACTTGTAAAACATATTATAAAAGACTCGGGATCCCGATTATAAAAATATTTACAAAAAGTTTCACTGTTTAACTATTACATCAAAATTAAAGTCGTCTAACGACAGTTACAAAAATCTCAGCCTTGCTGTCCCGAGGATCGTACGCTCCAGGCCTAACCGCCCCGACATGTACAAACTCATAAGCTCGCTCACGGTCCATCAGCTACAGCCTTGCCTTTACCTACACATGAACATAAACTGTGAGTCGACAGACTCAGTAAGAAAAGCATAATAATATCATACATAACTAACTGCCGTGTCCAACACGATACTGAGTCCCGCTACTGCCATGTCCAACATGGTACTGAGCCACTACTGCCATGTCCAACATGGTACTGAGTTTTGAACGTTCATAGGGACGGTACTATTGACAAGTATCCTCCTGATCGGTCGAACCGGTCATACTCCGCCGCCGGTCATACTCCACTCGTACCGACGGGATAGGTCAATAGCACCGAACCACCAACCAAATGTCGACTGATCGGTCGAACCGGTCATACTCCGGCTTGGTCATACTCCGGCTGTACCGACGTGACAGGGTTGGATGGTTCGAAGCCTAAATACATAACTAATGTAATCTAGCGGGCTTCCTACATGCACGCTAAACATGTAATCTACATATGCATACCGTTATACTAATCTTACTCGGATTCCGATTTCGGGTGTGCTTGCCAACCTGACTGGAACTGAAGCTGAGCGGCGGATTACTGGCTCCTAAACCATAAAAATCACAACGCTATAAGTGACACGCTAAATCACTTCCCGGGGACTAAAACTAAGAACTAAAAGTTTCCCTATCGATAAAAAGCATGGCAATACCCCTAAAAACCTAAAAACGAGGAAAACTAGGGTCCCTGAATTTTCCCCAACCGGTAGACCGGTTGCCCAACCGGAATTCCGGTTCTGGAAAATTCAGAACCCTCATCCGGAATTCCGGATGTGCAACCGGAATTCCGGTTCCTCGCAGGCAGCCAACTAAAATTCTCATAACTCGACCAATTCAACCCCAATTGGTACCAAACTTTCCAGACCTGTTCTAAACACCCCAAAGAACAAATCTAAAGCCTCAAAACCACCCAGAAAACACAGAGGCAAAATTCACCATTAAAGACCAAGATTTGAGTTCCAAAACTCAAACTTGGTTAAATCCACTAACATGCATCCAAACCTAGTTAATTCTACTCAACTAAGCAAGAATAAGCTTCTGAAAACACACAAGAACATCCAGCAATTTCACAGAAACAAAGTGAACCATTTCTTTCCAAAATTCATAACTTTTCACATAAAAATCTAACCTACAATAACAAGGAACTCAAGCATGCTATACAATCTCATTAAACCTATTTATTTCAACATTTAAACAAAGAACAACAACAATAATAATCAGCAGTAACAATCACCAAAAACATCATGCATTTCACTCAATATTCATCATTTTTTTCATAATTTCAAGGAGAAATCAAGAGAACTAACCTAGCTTGGAAAAATGCTTAGATTAGGATGAGAATTCACTTGAAAGATTGAACAAAACCCAGCCCTTTGAATCCCATGCACCAGCCGAAAATGAGAGGAAAAGAGAGAGAGAGTTTTCTTTTGAAATTTCTAATTTTTTACTAAGTGTGAAATGAGAGAAAATAAAATAAAAGAAGAAGCCACTTAAACCATTTTATTTCAGCCATTAAAATAAACAAATAACATTTATTTTCCATTTCATAAATTCACAAAAGACAAAATACTAATGGGGCAAAAAGACCAATTTGCCCCTCCACCTTAAAACCACATAAATCATACTAAAGGGGTATTTTTGGGAAATTCTAAATTCCCGGCCATTCCCGACATTCCCAATGTCTAAACCCGTCCCCCAATTTACCAACATACTAAGTTGTGATTTCTACTGAGCCAAACGCCGAGTTCCAAAATACCGGACACCGGAAATGCAAAATATAAAAGCTACTGATGACATAATCATGCATTTCTGAATTCCATAAATAACAGTAATAAATTATTTAAATAGCTATAAATAATTTCATAAATAAACATAAACAACTGCCAATTTCCAAATTAACTAAGCGGGCTTTACAACTATTCCCCCCTTAAAAGGATTTCGCCCCCGAAATCTAACCTGAATAACTCTGGATATTGAGCTCTCATATCTGACTCTAGCTCCCAGGTGGCTTCTTCCACCTTACTGTTTCTCCAGAGAACCTTGACCAATGCTATGGTCATATTCCGAAGGACTTTATCCTTTCTATCCAGGATCTGCACTGGTTGTTCCTCATATGACATGTCCGTCGCGTGAAGACTCTCATAACTGAGTATATGAGAGGGGTCTGAAACGTATTTTCTCAACATTGAGACATGGAATACGTTGTGCACTGCTGACAAGGCTGGAGGCAATGCTAACCGATATGCCACTTGACCTATTTTCTCGAGAATCTCGAAAGGTCCTGTAAATCTAGGGCATAACTTGCCTCTTTTCCCGAAACGTTTAATCCCCTTCATCGGAGATACCCGTAAAAACACATGTTCCCCTACTTGGAACTCAACATCTCTGCGTTTCGGATCTGCGTAACTCTTCTGTCTGCTCTGTGAGGCAAGCATTCTAGCTTTTATCTTTTCTATTGCCTCATTGGTCCGCTGAACTGACTCTGGACCTAGGTATTTCCTTTCCCCTGTCTCATCCCAGTGGATAGGGGATCTGCATTTCCTACCGTACAACAGTTCATAGGGTGCCATCCCTATCGTACTCTGATAACTGTTGTTGTATGAAAATTCTATTAACGGTAGATATTTACTCCATGAACCCTCAAAGTCCATAACACAGGCTCTCAACATATCCTCCAATATCTGAATTGTCCTTTCGGACTGACCATCTGTCTGAGGATGAAATGCTGTACTGAATTTCAGCTTCGTACCCATTGCCCGTTGCAAACTATGCCAAAATTTGGAGGTGAATTTCGGATCCCTGTCCGAAACTATAGACTTCGGTACCCCGTGAAGTCTCACTATCTCTCTGACGTACAGTTCTGCCAACTGATCCACTGAAAATGTTGTTCTAACCGGCAGAAAATGAGCAGATTTCGTAAATCGATCCACCACTACCCAGATGGAATCATACATACCCGTGGTCCTAGGTAACCCGACCACAAAATCCATCGTAATATCTTCCCATTTCCATTCTGGTAGGGTTAGAGGCTGCAACAACCCTGCTGGTCTCTGATGTTCAGCCTTGATCTGCTGACAAGTGAGGCATCTTGATACGAATTCTACCAAATTCTTCTTCATACCGCTCCACCAGAAGTACGGTTTCAAATCTTGGTACATTTTGGTGGTGCCGGGATGCAGAGAATACGGGGTAGAATGAGCCTCCTCAAAGATCTCATTTCTCAGTTCCACACTGTTCGGAACACAAACCCTGGCTTTATACAAAAGCATCCCACTATCTGGCACTGCAAAGTCTTTGGCTTGACCAGCCAATACCTCATCTCGGATCTTCACTAACTCCGGATCTGTCATCTGAGCGACCTTTATTCTTTCCAACAGATCAGATTGCAGCGTTAAGTTGTGAAGCTGACCTACCACAAACTCAATGCCGGATCTAACCATATCCTCAGCTAGCTGGGGTGAGATCTGAACCATGCTAGCTACTTGCCCGGGACCCTTTCTGCTCAGGGCATCGGCCACTACATTGGCTTTTCCGGGATGATAGAGGATCTCGCAATCGTAGTCCTTCACTAATTCCAACCAACGCCTTTGTCTCATGTTCAAATCTTTCTGAGTAAAGAAATACTTGAGACTTTTATGGTCGGTATAGATCTCGCACTTCTCCCCATAAAGGTAATGCCGCCAAATCTTCAGTGCAAAAACCACTGCGGCCAATTCTAAATCATGAGTCGGGTATCGCTGTTCATAATCCTTTAACTGACGGGAGGCATAAGCGATAACCCGATCGGCTTGCATCAATACGCACCCCAAACCCTGTTTGGATGCGTCACAGTAGACTACGAACTTTTCCTTGTCCGAAGGCAAAGCTAGAACCGGAGCAGTAATCAACCTCTGTTTCAGCTCCTGAAAACTAGCTTCGCATTTATCTGACCAGATAAATCGCTGATTCTTCTTCGTAAGCTCGGTTAGGGGCATTGAAATTTTGGAGAACCCCTCCACGAACCTACGGTAGTACCCAGCTAATCCCAAGAAGCTTCTGATCTCTGTCACTGTCTTCGGTCTCGGCCAATCCCTGACGGATTCAATCTTCCCGGGATCCACCTTGATCCCATCTTTACTCACAATGTGCCCTAGGAAGGACACCTGAGACAACCAGAACTCACATTTCTTGAACTTGGCGTAGAGCTTATGTTCTCGAAGTCGTTGCAGTACCATCTGAAGATGTAACTCATGCTCCTCTTCGGCGAGAGTACACGAGGATGTCGTCGATAAACACAATCACACAGATATCGAGGAAATCCTTGAATACTCTATTCATCAGGTCCATGAATGCTGCAGGAGCATTGGTTAGCCCGAATGACATAACCAGAAACTCGTAGTGTCCATACCTAGTGCGGAAAGCCGTCTTCGGAATGTCCTCCTCTCGGATTCTCAACTGATGATAACCCGAACGGAGATCAATCTTAGAAAAGACCGTCTTCCCCTGAAGCTGATCGAACAAGTCATCGATCCTAGGTAATGGATATTTATTCTTCACCGTCAACTTGTTCAACTCTCTGTAGTCGATGCACATCCTCATAGATCCATCCTTCTTCTTGACGAACAAAACCGGGCTCCCTGTGGTGACACACTGGGCCGAATGAACCCTATGTCAAGCAACCCTTGGAGCTGAATCTTTAATTCCTTAAGTTCAGCTGGAGCCATCCTATACGGGGCTTTGGAAACCGGATCCACCCCTGGTGCCAAGTCAATCACGAAATCGATCTCCCGCTGAGGTGGTAACCCTGGAAGTTCTTCGGGAAAAACGTCCAAAAATTCCCGAACAACTCTGATGTCCTCTGGCCGAACGGTGTCTGGCCGAGTGGTGTCCACCACCACGGCCAGAAACCCTAAGCACCCGCCGTGCAATAACTCTCTCGCTGACATAGCCGAGATCACCGGGATCCGAGATCCCTGAACCGAACCCACAAATACAAACGGTTCTTCACTTTCCGGTTGGAAGACCACCATCTTCCTTTTACAATCAATGCTCGCCGAATATTTAGATAGGAAATCCATTCCTAAAATAATATCAAATTCGACTAAGCTCATCTCTATCAGATCAGCGCTTAACTCTCTACCATCTATCCTGATCGGCATAGCCCTAATCCACCTATTGGAGATAACCAATTCTCCGCCAGGTAACAGGGTTCCAAACCCTGATTCATATCTATCAAAAGGTCTACCCAATTTACTAAAGACTCTGGCCGCCACATAAGAATGTGTAGCCCCAGAATCAAACAGCACTGAATATAGCGAGTTGTTAATAAAAAGCTGACCTGTGACAACTGATGGGCTGGCATCTGCATCAGCCTGCGTGATAGCGAACACCCTGGCTGGAGTGGGTATCGCTGGAGCTCTCGGTGCCTCTGGTCGGAGCTGGGGACATTCCCTCTTGAAGTGTCCGGGCATGCCACAATGGAAGCATCCCTGACCTTTGCACTCACCCCGATGGTGCCTCTTGCAGCTAGGGCACTCGGGATAGGAGAATCGGGTCTCATTACCACCAGGACGACTCCCTCTGTTCTGGTTCCCCCAGAACCTCTTGTTCTGACTCGAGCCGCCGGAAGCAGTGGGTGCCCTCTTCCTCTGATCAATGGCCGAACCACTACTCCACCTGCTATAGCCTGATGCAGGAGGGGTAGGAGCTCCGCCACTAACCGGAGTACTCGCTGATTCTGACATGCACCCCACTGCGCCCTCAGCTCGCAGTGCCTTCTCCACCATCTGAGCATAGGTGGTGCTGTCGTCTGTGGTGATCATCAGGTCATGCCTGATCTTGGGATTCAACCCGTCCAGATACTTCTCCTTCTTGCTAAAGTCGGTCGGCACAATTCCCGAGGCTAACCTCGCCAACCGATCAAACTGAGTAGTATACTCAGTGACGCTCATGTTCTCCCGCTGGGTCAGGTGAACGAACTCTTTCCTCTTGGCGCTTCTGACCGCCTCATTGTAGTATTTCGCATTAAAGAGTTCCTGGAACCTTTCCCAGGTCATGGTGGTGATGTCATGGATCTGAGACACCATGTCCCACCATACCAACGCGTCCTCCTGGAACTGAAACGTGGCGCACACCACTCTGTCGTTACCGGTGACACCCATGAAGTTCAGGATTCTGGTAATCACCGTCAGCCACTGCTCGGCTTTCATTACATCCGGACCTCCCAGGAAAACCGGAGGTGCTTGCTTCCGGAACCGCTCATATAAAGGTTCCAATCTGTGGGCCGCCACCACAATCTCGGCCTGGGCAGAAGGGGCAGGTGCCGCTAGAACTATGGGCACAGGAACTGCAGGAGCACCCTGCTATCTCAACCTCTGAATCTCGAGGTCTTGTTCTTCGATCCGGGCTTGCATCTTCGCAAACCGCAACTCCCAATTCGGGGCTCCCTGATCGGCTGGGGGAGCCTGGGCAGCCTGTGGCGGGTTCTCATCACCCCGGCCACGAGCCCTGCCTCGGGGACCTCTACCTCGGGCCCTGGCAGGTGGGGGAAACTGAGCTCCCTGTCCCTAATTCGACCCTACGGAGTTGCCCTGACTCCTGGTAGTCCGCCTGGCGTCCATCTGATTAGAACCGCCTGCGAAACCAAGAGTTGGCATATCAGGTCGTATTCAAGGCGAGCTTACTAATGCCGCTTAATTTGGAAATTAGAAACGAAACATGCGCCTATTCTACTATCAGGCTACTAACATGCTTCCTAACAGGCTTTTCTTTTCATAACTGAATAAAATAAACTACTAAAGCAATAAAGGCTTACTGAACCGTGAACCGAGCTAACTGCTGATGATGATTGTACATTCGTGACGATCTTCGGAAGACAACCTGGCGGCTCTGATACCAAATTGTAACACCCTAACTACCTTAGGCGTATTACGTGATTTTTAAACGTACTGTGCAGCTCGTTGCTAATCAACGAGGTTTATGGAAAACCGTGATTAATTAAAATTTTGCTTTTTTGATTAAACTTGTAAAACATATTATAAAAGACTCGGGATCCCGATTATAAAAATATTTACAAAAAGTTTCACTGTTTAACTATTACATCAAAATTAAAGTCGTCTAACGACAGTTACAAAAATCTCAGCCTTGCTGTCCCGAGGATCGTACGCTCCAGGCCTAACCGCCCCGACATGTACAAACTCATAAGCTCGCTCACGGTCCATCAGCTACAGCCTTGCCTTTACCTACACATGAACATAAACTGTGAGTCAACAGACTCAGTAAGAAAAGCATAATAATATCATACATAACTAACTGCCGTGTCCAACACGATACTGAGTCCCGCTACTACCATGTCCAACATGGTACTGAGCCACTACTGCCATGTCCAACATGGTACTGAGTTTTGAACGTTCATAGGGACGGTACTATTGACAAGTATCCTCCTGATCGGTCGAACCGGTCATACTCCGGCTGCTGGTCATACTCCAGCCTGTACCGACGGGATAGGTCAATAGCACTGAACCACCAACCAAATGTCAGCCTGATCGGTCGAACCGGTCATACTCCGGCTGCTGGTCATACTCCAGCCTGTACCGACGTGACAGGGTTGGATGGTTCGAAGCCTAAATACATAACTAATGTAATCTAGCAGGCTTCCTACATGCACGCTAAACATGTCATCTACATATGCATACTGTTATACTAATCTTACCTGGATTCCGATTTCAGGTGTGCCGGTCAACCTGACTGGAACTGAAGCTGAGCGGCGGATTACTGGCTCCTAAACCATAAAAATCACAACGCTATAAGTGACACGCTAAATCACTTCCCGGGGACTAAAACTAAGAACTAAAAGTTTCCCTATCGATAAAAAGCATGGCAATACCCCTAAAAACCTAAAAACGAGGAAAACTAGGGTCCCTGAATTTTCCCCAACCGGTAGACCGGTTGCCCAACCGGAATTCCGGTTCTGGAAAATTCAGAACCCTCATCCGGAATTCCGGATGTGCAACCGGAATTCCGGTTCCTCGCAGGCAGCCAACTAAAATTCTCATAACTCGACCAATTCAACCCCAATTGGTACCAAACTTTCCAGACCTGTTCTAAACACCCCAAAGAACAAATCTAAAGCCTCAAAACCACCCAGAAAACACAGAGGCAAAATTCACCATTAAAGACCAAGCTTTGAGTTCCAAAACTCAAACTTGGTTAAATCCACTAACATGCATCCAAACCTAGTTAATTCTACTCAACTAAGCAAGAATAAGCTTCTGAAAACACACAAGAACATCCAGCAATTTCACAGAAACAAAGTGAACCATTTCTTTCCAAAATTCATAACTTTTCACATAAAAATCTAACCTACAATAACAAGGAACTCAAGCATGCTATACAATCTCATTAAACCTATTTATTTCAACATTTAAACAAAGAACAACAACAATAATAATCAGCAGTAACAATCACCAAAAACATCATGCATTTCACTCAATATTCATCATTTTTTTCATAATTTCAAGGAGAAATCAAGAGAACTAACCTAGCTTGGAAAAATGCTTAGATTAGGATGAGAATTCACTTGAAAGATTGAACAAAACCCAGCCCTTTGAATCCCATGCACCAGCCGAAAATGAGAGGAAAAGAGAGAGAGAGTTTTCTTTTGAAATTTCTAATTTTTTACTAAGTGTGAAATGAGAGAAAATAAAATAAAAGAATAAGCCACTTAAACCATTTTATTTCAGCCATTAAAATAAACAAATAACATTTATTTTCCATTTCATAAATTCACAAAAGACAAAATACTAATGGGGCAAAAAGACCAATTTGCCCCTCCACCTTAAAACCACATAAATCATACTAAAGGGGTATTTTTGGGAAATTCTAAATTCCCGGCCATTCCCGACATTCCCAATGTCTAAACCCGTCCCCCAATTTACCAACATACTAAGTTGTGATTTCTACTAAGCCAAACGCCGAGTTCCAAAATACCGGACACCGGAAATGCAAAATATAAAAGCTACTGATGACATAATCATGCATTTCTGAATTCCATAAATAACAGTAATAAATTATTTAAATAGCTATAAATAATTTCATAAATAAACATAAACAACTGCTAATTTCCAAATTAACTAAGCGGGCTTTACATGCATCATTAAATTTCTTAAGAGAAAATAGAATGACATTAAATTATTTATAGACCATTCATCCAATGATATGTTATTGAGCTAATTCGAAATGAATAAGCTAAGAGGAATTAGGATAATTTCGTTGTTTAAATAAGAATCCAACGATGCTCCGATTAGCGAGAGTCAAAGTAATCTTATTTATACAATCTTCTTGTATATACAACACTTATCTTCTTGTATATTGTAAAATACTAGTCTAAGGTGTCATCAATTGATGAACAGCTAGATGTTGCATATACAACACTTATCTTTCGAGATCTAACACTATTATGTATGTCTAATGGTGAAAATGCATTGGGGATTTATCTCATTAGAAAAACAAACCAAGTTAGACCAAGAATGAAGCTTCGAAATTAAACTACATTTTAATAACAGAAAATAACATGGTTCAATATAAATTCATACACAATTCAAAAATTATAAAACACATAGCAAGTAGGAATGATATGTGAAAATACTAAAACATACAATCCTAAATAATTTCCAAGGTTTCCAACAAACTGATACAGTGTCCCGGTAGGCGAGAGTCAAAGTATCATTCATTGAATAGAGTTGTAAGCTCATCTAAAATACAAACCATTGTAGCAACCTTTTATTTGATCAAAATAAGAATCCAACGTTGTCCCGGTAGGCGAGAGTCAAGGTTATTCTCATTTTATGAGCTTCCACCATTGTTTCATGTTTTATAAGTTTATCTCTCAGTAGTCACCGTAGGGGAGAGTCTAATAGAGACGAAAACTTACAAAACACTTATCAAATGAGATCTTACGGTGTTAAATGCGTTCAACGAATAACCATCCATAAGGGGGACGAAGTCTAGCGTCTCGAGGTTATATTGAAAACATTTAGCTATTGTAAGACCAACAATGGAGATCGAATATCCTAATAATAATAAAGCTCATTATTTTTTTAAAAAAAATGTATTTTCTTCTAATATTTATTTTAATCAATTTATTTTAAATATATATATTTATTTAATTAAAATTTCCAATTTAGAATGAAAAATTCTAAATATAAATTTTAATTTAATATTTATAAATTTTACTTAGATGGATATGAAAATAACATGAATTATTTCGATCTTAGTAATAATTTCCAATAAATATTTAGAAAAATATTCAATTTAAGTTGTTTCAAAATTAATTTAAATTAATTTACAACTCAATTTAATTTTCTGTAAATATATAATGCATTTCGAAAAATTGAAGTATTTAAAAATACAATTTTCGAAATTGCTTGTTAAAATAAAATAAAAATAAATCCTGGAAAAAACTATTCTAATTTAATGTTGGCCCAAAATTAATTAATAAAATTAATTTACAACAAAAAATACAATTTTCCTATTTAATTAAATATTAGATAAAAATTTCAAATATTTAAGTATCATGATGAAAATCAACTTAAATATTAATTTTCTATTTAATTAAATACACTAGAAAAATACTTCAAGCAAAACAGATAATATCTATCTAGACTTTCATTGACTAATTAATTCATTTTCTAATTATAATATATTTTATTTCATTTATTTTAATTAATCATTAAATGAAAAAATCATTGATTTAAGTTGGTGATAAATTAAAATAAATAATTCTCAACTTTAATCTATTTTTCAAATAAAATTCAAAATTTCTACGTTTAAGAAATGCAATTTCGAAATTATGGGAAAAAGATTAATAAAATAAAATAAAAAATATTTTGAAAATTATTCAAATTTAAGTTATTTGAAATAAGATTTCAAACTTAAAATAATTTTTAATTTTAATTAAATAACATGAAAATAACAATATTTAAGTATCATGATGAAAATCAACTTAGATATTTAATTTTCAATTTAATTAAATGTATTAAACTCAAGAAATAAATAATTAAGTATAGAGAAGACTTAATTATCAATTCTAATTTAATACTAGGAAAAATATACTTAACTTAGATTGTACCAAAATTAATTATTAAACAATTAATTTCACAATCTATGATATTTTCCTAATTAAATATTAGAAAAAATAACTAGTTCTTGAAATAACTATCTAGAATAATTTCATTTACTAAGTGTTTTTCTAAAATTAACTTTAAAATATTAAATGAAAAATTAAATTTCATATATTTTAAAAGTTAATTATGTTGCTAATTCAATTTTAATTAGGTTAGACTAATATAACTAACTTAATACAATTATTTAAATAAGGCAAATGGGCCTTCACAATTGGGGTAGTTCATTTGAGGGGAGCTGGGTTCAGTATGTCGTACCCACTTCTATTGGCCCCCAACTCTCACATAAGGCCCAAAAGAGAGGAATTTAACCTTTAAATAAACAATTGTTATTCATTGAATAAGCCCAAATCTAATTGGGCCTAAATAAATTTACTTATGTCAAAATTTATTTAAGCAACCTAGTCCATTTACTTAGTATAACTTAAATGGGCTGCATATATGCATCTAAGCCCAAAAGTAAACATATAGGCTCACATAGGTCAAATGATTTGTATGGGCCCTATAATGTTACTAGGTTTACACAGATGAAAGAAATTGTAAAATTTACCTGTTACAAATTATTTATAAGATCTATTGACAATTGGACTATGATTAAAATCAGATCATTAAATTTGTTAACAAATCATATCTAGGATAGAAATTCTAAGTTCAAGCTAGGTCAAGGATATGTGATATATGCAAAGGGTAAAAGGATGTCCATAGAGTTGTACTTCTAGGACTGAGTTAGGTCAAAATTGTCCCCTCGAGAGAATGTTGATGTTGTCTGAATAGTTAGGGCATGACAACTTGAGTCATGTAGATCATTTGCATGTTCTTAGAACTCTAATACTTGGGTCTTAACTAGAAAAAATGAACTTTTGAGCAAATTTTTGATCCATTTTTCTTCTGATTGCCTATTTGGAGTTGTGAAAACTCCAAATGGGTCTGATTTTTGGAAGTTATTTGAGTTTATTTTGGTAATTCTCCATTGGGTTCCTATATGTCACTTCGAGGTATCGTTTGGTGAAGGGAGGACTTCATAAGTAATGGGTTCGACGGGGAACTCTCCAAGCAATTTTAGGGGAGGGGTTCCCCAATACTCATATAGGATGTTGGGTATATAATTTCTTGGTTCTTTCTTTTTGTTCATTTTTTCGGTGATTGATCTAAATAAAGAATTCAGTCTCAAGGTAGTAAATAATGAGGAAGTGCCAACCATAATCTTCGCTTAGGAGGTCAATGTTGAGGAATCCCTAATTCTTGCTCTCAGAGAGGAACTTCAACAAAACCTAGTCCTAGAAGTTGCTCTGTCTAGGGAGGCAACTTAAACTAAGGCAAAGGGGAAGGTTAAAGTTTCATAATGACTCCATTTGGGAAATGGACAAAAAACCCAATAGCTTTAGGTCTTAAGACATGATGGAAACCTATGCCACTAAGGCTGCTGTGCGTAGCATACCATAATTGATGTGGAATAGGCTATCTATGGTAGAAGAATAAACCTCCGTGAGTACTAATGGGTTTAGCACCTAGAGCTGGGCTCACATGGTAAGGGAAGCACACAACCCTCTTAGGACATACTTTGCAGAGTTCTGTGCGAGAAGGGGAATAGCTTTGTTCTAGCTGATACCTCTAGATTAAGAGGGTACATCTTTTGCAAAATTTGGAAGCTCAAATTTCCTAGAACGAATGAGATATTATAATTCTATGGCGTGAAGACTCAACCTATGCATACCAATTGCAAAAAGTTTCAATTTTACAAGCTCGAGAGGTATTCTGACGCGTACTGCCCCGCCAACCATACCTTATGCTCCGCAGATCTCTGGGAGTATTGGTTTTCTCCACTACCTTCCCAGAAGAGGGCCCCACGCTTCCTTTGGACTTCAAAATCCTAGAGAAGAAATTTTATATATTTTTCTTTTTCATTTGCAAACTTTCTAAGTTGGCTACTTTTTGAGGTTTTATCATCCTATTTTTGACAGAGCTTGTTCCCCGAAGCCTTGAGACTCAGGAACTACAAAAGAAAGTGGCTCAGTACTAGACCTTCTCCATTGAAAAGCTAAAAGTAAAGGGATTGGTCACCCCCAAACTACTCCATAAGCATGGGCTGGTACCTGGCTTTCAAAGTATTGATAATGTAAGTGGTAGGGGCTAGAGCCAAGCTTCCAAAGAAGCTAAAGAACAAATAACCATAGTCATTAAAAAAAAAATAATAGCTGAAGCCGTCAATGAAGAAAAACTCTTGGAGGCAGACTAGGCACTCCACCACCCTAACCCCCTGATAGAAGAGGAGGAAATCCTGGAGTGGTTTGATACAACATACTGAGATAAAAGTTCATTAGGAGCTAGCACTTGTGGAAGAGGTAATAGACCCTTCCATATGTTTTGTACCCTGAACCTCTATCGCATGTCCTTGAGGAACCAAGGGGTTTTGATAGTGACTTCTTAGGCTTAGACAATCTTAATTACCCAAGGAACATATATATTGATAGGTTAGATGAGATTATTTGGAGTCCAAGTAACCTAGAGTCATCTCCGGATACAATTAGAGTGGGTCCTTTCTTGACTATGTCCTTCCTCAACTTTGGAGAGTATGGAAGCTTCATTTGTTAGGAGGACATAATCTTCTTTGCTCATGGGAAATTTATGATTACTCATTGAATTGTTGCACCCACGATAACACCTTTAGCTCATGCTATTACATGCTAATACTTATTTCAATATGTTGTTGGATGGTTGTTTCTAATTGTGTTGTTCTTTTTTGTGTTGCAGAAAATACAGAACCAAAATTAATGAAGTCAATGATGGATAGGATCACCAAGTCATTTGCTAAGATAGAGGGGGACAAGGGAAAAGGGATGGCCAAGGCTAGGGCCAACAGGTCCTACAAGCCCAGGCTTCCCAGTTCCACTTATTCTTTTGAGACTCATGGAGCACCTCCTAGTCTCTAGGTTCCTTCTAGGGTAGAGAAAACCCATATTGCAACTGGGGAGGCCTCTCGAGACATGGTAGTTTCCGGTAGTGGCGAGGCAAAAGCAGACCAAACTTCACATCTAGCCCCAAAGAAGGCTCCGTCCAAGTTGATTACAGAGGAAATAACCGAAGGGGTTCTAGAGGCTGTTATCGCATTTAACAACAACCTAGATTGTCCAGTCTTTCCAAAGAAGGCTACTATTGCAGTCGCAAAATGTTCTAGTATCCCTCCCCAATCTGAGAGGGAAGCTTAGAAAGCTAGATTAGTTTCAGAGAGGCAATGGTCACCAGGAGCAGAAGGAGACCTTCAGGGATCTACCACCCTTCGACAATAAGATCCAAAGGAAACAATCCTACTAACATCATAATCATAACAACAACAATAATCACTACGAATACAACCACACAACAAACAAAATCAACAACAAACACAGTAACAACAACCTAAAGAAAATCATAGATGTAGAGCAGTCCCTTAGGAGGCGGCATGAAAAGTAGTAAATAGTGCTTCAAAAGAGGGTTGACTTCCTTTCTTCTTTAATAATGGCTGAAATGACGGAGGGGGTGCGTACCAACATTTCTGGACTAGTGATCCATCCTATGGCACTTGGAAAACAGCTGGTCCCTAGGGTTGGGAGAGAGTTGGCTCCTTTTCTTGTAGAGCTCTTAGACCAAATTGCGAGGAATGTTTGCCAGATAACTTCTCAAAAATGGGCAATATGTTGCAACACTGAACTCTTCACTCTAGCTCAAGTAACTAAACAATAGGGAGTAGGGATAAGCATAGTTTTGGTGCTTATGTTGTCAGTTCTATTGTTTTCATATTGAATTATTTCCTTAGATCTTTCCTCGTGCTAGATTGCTTTGATTGTTAAGACAACTTTCAAGGAACCTATCTTTACATGAATAAAAATGAGCTTTACTTTCTACACTTAAGAGAGTTAAAGCCTACACCACTACTGAGGTGAATGGGATCAAGGTTGAAGTAGAGCTATGATTTTGAAGGTCCAAATAGAAACCTAAGCTGAGATTGACCAAGTGAAAGGTGATGCCATGGATTACTGAAAAATGGCATTACAGGAGGCTAGTGACAAATACCATAAGATGTACATAAGGCCACAGTTGATCAAGAGCACAAGGATGAGAAGTACCATCAAAACTCTCTGATAACCTCCCTGACTAAAGAGATCCACTAAGTAAAAGATTTAAGAGATAAGGCTAAAGCTCGGGCGATGATCAAGAAAAACACCCTTAATGATAAACTCAAAGAGGTCAACAACTTGGAGTCTCAAATAAACCTTATAGACTTGGTGATTAAGGGTTTCTAGTATGATTTCAAGAAGCTAAAGGGGGAGATCCAGATGAAGAAAAATAGGATAAACTCCGTAGTAGAAACCCTGTGATGTGTTTGGGAGGCCCGTGATCTTCATGCCACTGCTAAAAGGAAGTTGTGGAAAGAATCTTCATATTGACTGGGCAATGGCAAGAAGGCTTTTATAGCTATGGCATTGATGTAGAAGATCAACACGACTGCTTGCCAACTCATATCGAACACAGCTAAACACATTACGAAGGTGGAAGCTAGGGTGAGGGCTTACGTGGATGCTCGCATACACAAAATTCGTCTTTAATCTTTGAACTTGGCCCTCTCCATACTTCCCCACACCTTGTGGAAAAATAATAATATAGTTCTTAGGTATCTTGGAGAAGATGAGGAACAATACATGTGAAGGGTGGAGGCTATCGAGTTAGATATTTATATCGACACCTTTGACATTATGCCGTAGAAGACCCGGCAAAGAAATTCATAGACGAGCCCTCAGTAGAAGTTGTAATCTCTATAGAGAACGGTGCACAAGTGCTCTAGGACCCTTCTGAGGCCTAGCTTCAAGATCTTCCTCCAAGCCAAGCTTTAGATCCACTTCCAGGCCAAGCTCAAGATTACCCTCAACCATAACTCTATCACTTGTCTTTATTTTTAAATCATTAATTACTTTATATTTTTCCAGAGACATTTTTGTTTCACCATAACTGCAAGGCTCTATGTAATATCATTGAAACAAATTTTCTTTTATTTATGTTTGTTTATGCCATCCTTAACTTGCTTAATATCTACTTTCTCTTATCCGGTAGACCATTTAATAGGTTTCCTTTACGATATTTAAAGCTTGTGGTTCCAATGGTCAAAGTTTCATACCTTTAAAGTTTTTATCTTACGTGGTCTGTTGAAACTTGGAAGTATATGAATTGCAAATTCTTTCTTCCAGACGTCAACATTTCCAGAGTTCCTTCATTGTGCTTACAAATCTTAGCTATTAAACCTATAAGTAGCATAGAGGGATCGCTAGCTTGTTCCCAGATTGCCAAAATGAACGCGAAGCTTCACTCCTTTCTAGGTACTTCACAATTAATTGCCTTAAGTAGACTACTTAAGGAAATTTTTTTATTTATATTTAGTGACGGAAATGGGCTATTTATGTAACTAGTTTAGGCAACATTTCTTATTGAGAAAGAAGGCTGAAAACGGATCAATACATAGGCTATATTACCCCTACTGTAATTCAATGTAACAAAGATGGCTAGCAATGCAATAGGTATTTTTCAAAATTGTGATAAAAGGGCAGCTGAAAATGCAAGGGATTTCAGACAAAACTCCTCATTTTCACTCTTTGTAAAAAATCCAAAGGTTTAGTCAATAGACCAGTCTCACAATGCAATAGATTTTAGGAAATATTTCCTTTTTAGGAAAGAGGATGACAACATACTGATTGTGTTCCTGATGAAAACCAAGATAAATATGCATCAGATTTCAAGTGACACTTCCTTCTAGGAAGGAGGTTAAAAACGTATTGAAGTTCAGGCGATGTTTTCATTCATAGTTAAAAAAAATTAAAAATTTTAAATATGAAGGTGGGAAAAAAAAGTTGAATATGCAATAGATTTTAGGCGACACTTCCTACCAGGAAAGAGGCTGAAAATATAATGAAATCCACGTGATATTTCACTTTAATGTTGAAGAAACTTGAAAAAATTTAAATATAAATAACATAAAAATAATAGGTGGGCATTGTATGTTTTTTAGGGCACATATCTAGGTATACTCCTGCCAAGTGAGCTAGAAATTTTGGACGTCTCCGAATTCTTGATCACTTAATTAAAACATAGCTTGTGGCCAGAGATAAAAAGTGCAAATTCTTTTGTAAATTTCTTCTGTTTTCATTTCATTTTTCCCACGGGCTTACATTTAAGAAGGAAGATATACAAGAAATTAAAATTAAGCTAAAAAGATGTTTAGATCTGGATACCCCTAGCTTATTGATAATAGCAACTTAAGTAGTCTTCATTCCAAGCACACAAGATTTATGATCCATCCATCCTCTTAAGTTGATATGTTCTATTACCCACCCTGCGTTGAATTTTATAAGGTCCTTCCCAATTAGGTCCTAAGACCCCCACTCCTAGTTCTTATGAAGTAGAGAATACTCTTAGGATGAGATCTCCTCTATCAAATCTAAGATTCCTAGAGCAGAGAGTGGTTTTAGGTTAGATCGTAAGTCTCTTGTCTGTGGGAAGGAATAGTGGCTTCTACTGGGATGGCTCCCTCACAACCATAAGCCATTGAATATGGCGGATGCCTCGTTAAAGTTCTCTCTATTGTTTTGTATGCCCTAACGACTCACGAATGCTCCTCTGGCCAATGGGCTTTGCAAGCATGAGTTTCTTGTTCAACACTGTCTTTAAGATCTTAAAAATAGCTTTTGCTTTTTGGTTTGCTTTTCATGATTTTATGTTGGACAGAAAAGTTGGAGAAGTGTTCACTGTCAAATTGCTTCCCATTATCAGAGACAATCTTGTGTGGAATTCCAAACTGGTACACAATGTTTTTTATGACAAAGTCCATGGCCTTTTTGGAGGTGATCGTGTTCGTGGGCTCCGCTTCCACCCATTTGGTAAAGTGATCAATTGAAACTATTGCATATTTTACTCCTCCTTTTCTTATGGGGGGGGATCCCACTAAGTCCATTCCCCAAACTGCAAAAGGCCAAGGACTACTCATGAGTGTGATCTCAGTCAGTGGTGCTTGCAGAACCTTGGCGTATCATTAACAGTGTTCACACTTTTGGACGTATTCTATGCATCCTTCATTGTGGGCTAAAAGTAACCCAAACAAAGGATCTTTTTGGAGAGGCTCAATCCAGAAGTGTGATCCCCATAGAAACCTTTGCGAATCTCGTAAATGATAGCACTTACCTTGGTTCTAGCTATACACCTTAGATATGGCACAGATAACCCCCTGCTGAAAAGCTTCCCATCCAATATCACATATCGAGGAGCCTGAATTGGACGTTCTAGGCAGCAACTTTGTCAGTTGGTAGCTCTCCTAAACTCAAAAATTTCTAAATGGGACCTATCTAGGAGTTTGAGTGATCAAGGGTGGCATTTACCCCCTGTGCTCCAATACTCGAGACTTTCAGGCGGCCTACAGGCATCACTTCATACTGCACTATCTCTAGGTCTGTTGCAAGTTTGGCCAATATATTCGCGAATGAGTTTTGGTCCTTTAGGACCTGTCGGATGTCGTAGCTCTTAAAACCATGCAATAACTCTTGGGACCTCATCACATAGGCATCCATTTTCTCACCCTTGGTTTGATACTCTGATGATATTTGGTTTACCACTAGTTGGGAAACATTGGGCTCTTCAATGTATTGGACTCCTACTTCCTTAGCCAATTGTAATCTTACTAACATTGCTTCATGTTCTGCTTCATTATTAGAAGATGAGATCTCAAAGTAGAGGGCGCTTTAGAGCTGATGTCCTTAAAGAGACATTAATAACACTCCAACTCTAGCTCCATTTTCATTTGATGCTTCGTTAACATAGACCTTCCAAACTTGCAGTTTTGGAACTGTCTTGTCTGGGAAGTCATTCATTCCAAAACACTCCACTATGAAATCGACTAGGGCCTTTCCCTTGATTGACCACACTAGGATGTGGCACTAGATGTTAAACTGGTGAAGTTTCTTGGCCTATTTCAGCAACTTGGCAGAGGCCTCTAGCTTTTAAAGCACTTGAGAAAGATGATGGTTGGTTAGTACCTTGATGGTGTGGGCTTGTAAGTAAAGTCTCAGCTTTCTGGAGGCGATTAGCAAGCAAAAGGTTAACTTTTCCACCATGGGATACTTGTTTTTGCACACAGTATTCTTTTACTTATGTAATACATTGGTCACTGGACTCTTCCTTCTTCTTGAACTAATGTGACACTTACATTGTGACCAGACACTACCAAATAAAGGTACAACCCTTCTCCTTCCACCAGCTTCGACAGGATTGGACCCTTTGCCGAATTCTCCTTCAATTTTTGGAAGGCCTCTTTGCATTCCTCAGTCCATTGAAACTTTTTTATTCCCTCGCAACACATTAAAAAATTGGATGCATTTATCTGTGGACTTTGAGATGAATCAACTAAGGGCTACAATCCTTCCAATTACACTTTGCACATCTTTGTGCTTCTTGGGAGAAGTCATGTCTATGAATGCTTTAATCATTTTTAGGTTTGCTTCAATTCCCCGAGAGCTGACAATAAAACCAAAGGACTTCCTATATGAAACTCCAAATGTTCATTTTTTAGGATTGAGCTTCTTCCCATACCTCCGAAGGACTGAGAATTTTTGAGATTATGCCCTAAAAACATGTAATTAATGGATAATATATTAGAGAAAATATGAAATATATTTTTAAGATAAATTATATTTTAATTATAAGAGTAGAATTATTAAATATTTGAAAGTTTCTTATTCATATGGAGAAGGTATAATCTAGTAAGGATGTACAAGAGAATTAAGATTATACGATATGAATAAAATAAGTCGGCAACGTATAAAAGTTTGAGAATCTTTAATATAATAATGCTAAGTATGATTTACTATACACTATACTTCTAGTGTGTGTAATTCGGATCACATATGTTGATGGGCATGTAGTAAAGGTTTTGTGTATAATTTTATTATGCATGACTAGAACGATATGTAATAAACATGTTTCATTAACTTGTCATTTACCATGAAATGAGTTACTCATATCAGAATGATGATCATTAGTAGATCAGCCTAAATCCTGAGTATACATGAACTCTTATTTGTGTTCATTGAGTTCTTTGATACAATCGTTAAAGTTTGTCAGAGAAGATGATTCTTACAACATCTAGTTTGGGAGCTTAATAACATGAGTGGTTAGGAACTTGTCATACAATAGTAAAATCCAAGCTTTCCTAACGGATCGAATATTAGTTCTCTTATAGTGTTAATTCTGAGATTGCTAATAGTTTTATCCAAATCTATAATAAGTTATAGATTAACTGATTACATTGAATTAATAGTACATAAGGAATGAAGAGATAATTAGAAGGGTAAAGTGGTATTTTGATCAACTCTAATTATGAACTAATAATTGGAGGGTGAGCTACTTATATTGATTATATCAATAGACTATAAGTAAGAATTCTGTAAAATATAATTCTACATTTACAGTGGAGTAATAATTGAATAAATAAACCACATTATTCTATTAATGAAATAGATAATAATCTTGGGTTTCTTGGAGCTTTGATGCATAGGTCAATAGTCCCTGAGTCACCTTTATACACATTGTACAGTGGAAGGTTTTATTTGATGAATGAATTTTGACTAAGAATCAATTTCTATGGGAAATAAATTCTTAAGGCTAAAATAATAATTTGTGAAATTATTTTTTTTAATTAATTATTGCAATTAGGAATTGCATAATTAATGGTATTTAACTATTTAGTTTTGTTCGATAAAACTACATCAATTAGTTAAATATTATATTATTCTTAAATAATATTAAAGAGAAATATATTATTTTAGAGAAAATAATATTTATTTTATTTCTTGTAATTAAGAGATTAATGAGAATTAATCAATTATTATTTATTGACAAAATAAATAATAAATCTTATTTATCGCAAAATTGAGAAATTAATTTTCTACCTCAAAATATGGCCCACATGTCTAGGCCCATTCTACACTTGTAAGGTGACATATAAATGCCTATGATTAATTTAGTTCAATTATTTCATTAAATTAAAATAATTGAAATTAAATTAATCTAATTATGTTTTAATTGTTAATTAAATGAATTTATTTGATAATTGTTTAATTAAAAAGATAATTATTAAAATAAAAGATCTACCAATATTTGATATTCAATTATTAGATATTTATATTTGAGTTTGAATTCTAATTCAAATCAAATTAGATTTCTACTTTTATTTTAAATAAATTACTAAAAGACTTTATTTTATAACACTATATATAGGATACATAGTAAAAAAAATTAACAACCTGGAAACAGATAATCAAAAGCCGAAACAACAGAAAGTAACCAACTGAAAGTAGAGAAAAATAGAATTGATTTTTCAATCCCTATTCTCTCTCTCTCTCTCTCTCTCTCTCTCTCTCTCTCTCTCTCTCTCTCTCTCTCTCTCTCTCTCTCTCTCTCTCTCTCTCTCTCTCTATACTCTCTCATACGTGTAGACAGCATTATGGTCTTTGTGAGATTAAAATCCTAACTCTATTACAGTGTCTCATACCTAAATTTGTTCATTCAAATAAGATCTAATAGCCCACTCTATTCCTGAGTGTTGAGGCATGCTTGGAAGATAAAGGTGTGGATTCTTCAAAAAAGTCTTTGATAAGATGATTGATAATTATACGAAAAGAAATAAGGATAGCATGATAGGCATCAAGATGTATTATATTTCTTTTAGTAGTTTAGATTTAATCTATATATATTATGTTGAGATCCTTAGGCTTATGGTTCATATTGGATAAAAACTACTTTCATTAAAGTTCTGTTTCCACTTTTATAACTCTGATATGGACGATAAAAACAAACAAGAAGACCTCTTCTAGGTCAGTGCTACGTTCTACAGAAGTCTTGGATTTTACTAGCATGTCATCTACATACACTTCCATATTCCTCATAAGTTTGTCCTTGAACATCTTCTTAACTAAACGCTAACAGGTCGCTATGACATTGTTCACCCCAAATGACATGACTTTATAATAGTACACTCCCTTATCCATCTGAAAATCAATGTGCTCTTAGTCAATGATGTGAATTTTGATTTGATTATAGCTGGAGTAGGCATCCATGAAGCTCAACAGCTCATACTTGGATGTGGCATCCACCATTTCATCGATTCGCAGAAGGGGAAAGATATCCTTGGGGCAAGACTTATAAAGGTTTGTGAATTCAATGCATATTCTCTATGTGCCATTGGGTTTTAGAACCAAGATTAGGTTTGCCAACAATACTTGCTACAATGACTGCCGGACAAAGTCAGTTTATCTACTTCATTCTTTACGGCCTTCGCCTTTACAGGATCCAGTGGCCTCCATTTTTGGCGAACGGGTGTTTTACTTTCTTTGATGTTCGAGGCATGGCAAATTATTTTGGGGTTTATCCCCGTCATATAAAAATTGCTCCATGCTAGCACATCTTCGTTTTCTTTGATAGTACTCACAATCTTTTCCTTCACCACTGGATAGAAGTTCCTTCCCACCTTAATAGTCTTGGTGGGATAAAGTTCATGGATTTGGACTTCCTCCACATATTCTAGTGGCTCAATTACTTTTTTTATCCCAATCCAAGGATTCAATTTATTTTCACAGTCTCCCAGATAGCTTTAGCTTCCACTTTAACATCCATTTCATGAGTAAGAAATTCTTCTTCCCAAACCATAAACACGGTTCGGATAGAAATATTATAACAACTTTTGACACTTTTTTGAACATCCCCTTACTACTCCAATGCTTCTATTATCACAAGAGAACTTCATGCACATGTGGCTTGTAGAACTCACAGCTCCAAAATTGATTAGGATTGGTCGTCCTAGTATGTCATTGTAGGCTATGGGGCAGTCTATAACAATTAAGGTCTAGTGCGTGAAGGCACAAATATTATTCTCTCCCTTGAATGTGACTAGAAGCTGGATTTTTCCCATGGGTATGAGAGTGTATCCAATAAATCCTTGCAGTTGAATGGATGGTGATAAATTGGCCTCCATGAGCCCAATCGCTTGGAACACTAACTTGGACAGAATGTTCACGAAACTTCTATTGTCTAACAAGACACTGGAAACTCTCTTTTTGGAAATCTGAGCTTCAATGACCAAAGGGACATTGTGGGGAAATTAATGTGCCTAGCATCATCCTCCGTGAATGTGACGAGAAAATTCATGGTTTAAGGACATTGTGCTGGTGATTGTACTAATGCACACATTTCCCCCTCTCCGTTTCATTCCTAAAAGTATCTTTTTTGGGGACTCCTTGTACTTCTCAAAATATATGGTCCTCCTAAGATCGTTGTTACATGTCCGTCTACTGGTGGCCGAGCTAAACTCGAAGGGTATGGGTTTCCTGGTCCCAAAGCTAACATTGCTACTACAGCCTGGGCTGGCAGAGAATGTAGGGATGATAGTTGTGTTCTTGGAGCTGAAGGGTGATGTACCCCTTGTAGAGGATTTATGACACCTTGCTGTCGCTGAACGATAATTAGTCCATGAACACCCCCTATTCGGCATAAATAATGGGAATATGGACCCATTATCCTAGGTGTCCAACTCTTGCCAACATTTTTATCTTCTCCATTAAGTAGCCACATTTAATGGTTGTGTCTCCCGCGTCTCTGTATACTCACACCTCTTATTATGATCTCTTTTGTACTTTTCCCCAGGCATCCTTGGGGCTTCCTGTAGTGTACCATATTGTAGGTTTTTTTGTACACATTTCTCGAGTGTCCACCAAGTTGGTGTACTCAATGTATTTTTGCTCATAATCCTTCTTTAGATTTTGTTAAGTCTGGCTTTGGCTTTGGTTCTTTACATTTCTATTACTCCAGGAATGATTCAAATGTTGTTCGGAACACCTTTTTATGGGTTTCACTCTCTGGGAGCAATACTACATCTGGAATGTGCCACTCCATAGATAGAAAAATGGGTTTGTGTAGGTGTACGCACGGATGCAGAAGGTCCATAGATAGGTGGAATGTACTAAGTTTTGGGAACAAGGAATTGTTGAGCTTATCCTGGAGTAGATGCAGAAGGGATCGGTACAGGAGAGACTATGAAAGCTTTCTAGTAAGCATCTTCTAAGGTTATGAAACCTTATTCTCTTGACATAAACTCGCACTAAGTCTTAACTCTTTTCCTTTTCACTTCTCCCCATAACAAGGATTCAACTATGAGTCTAGATTGTAAGCCTACGAGTTTCATGTTGTCAGTCACCTTTGCCTTGTCTGCTTCCTCCATCATTCACTTAAGGAAATTCTTTAAGCTTTCTCGCGCTCGTTGTTTTCTATTGGTAATCGACCCCACTTAAACATCATAGTCTCAGTCAGCTATGAAATGCTTCTAGAAAGTATACTGCAGCTCTTTCTAGCTATGAATCAATTCGATAGCCAATCTCTTCCACCAATCCTAAGTAGACTTGGTGAGTCTCAAGGAAAAGAAGAAGCACTTAACATCTTCACTTACTCTAGCCACCTACATCATCTTGTTGTACCTAGCTAGGTGGTCCCTCGGGTTGGTACATCCATAATTTGAGGCATCTTAAAACTCTCCATGAGTGGGGCTTCCATGATCCTTCTGACACACGGCTTCGGTTCCTCATCTTCAAAATCAACGACGACACCACTCTACTTCTGGAAAAGTTTTATCAAAGCAGCAATCTACTCTTCTAGCCTCTTTGTATCACTTTCCAGAAGATTGCATCTACGAGACTTATTTTTCAAATGGATTTTGTGGTCATTCCCTCGTGGCCTCACCTCTTCTTTTTTATCCTTTTCGTACATGGCATCAAGGCACCTTCGAAGATCTTTAGTGGACCAATTGTCGTTAGAATACTAACCCCTTGTCCGACCGTCCTGATTAATGGAATTATTGGGGCTATTTTTCCTACCCATGGGCCTGGGTACTTTCGTACCAGTCCTTTTTTCACGTCAGGACCTTTCTGGGCAGAAGGGCGTCCAAGCCTATTGCCATTAGTGGCCTTTTGCGCCTGTATAGGTCTGGATTCTTGCTCTTCTTAGGAGGTAGGAGAGCTATAGGGTTCTGAGGGTCACCCACCTTTGCCTTCCCCTTGTCCTATACAGGAGTAGAGGTTCCAACATTGGCAGGGTTTTCCCCATTAATTTTATTAACACATTCAACTAATGGATAATCTTTAGAATCCTCTTCTAGATCTCCAAATTTGTCATGGAGGCGAGCCATTATTCTCTCCATCTTTTGAGAAATCTTCTCCTGACGGGCTAGCTTCTCTTGGGTCTCATGCAACTCCTTAGAAACTTTAGCCATTTTTGGGTCTTATTCATAATGATACTCATCTTTGTAGTTCTTGTCTTTGACGTATTCTCCATCATCATCTTCTTCCTCCCCTTTAGCATTTTGGTTTTTGTTAACATGCTTTTGATGCTTGCTTAGGTCACCCTCCTATGATTCAGCTCCCGATGTATCCCCCTCTCTCACATGGCTTGGCTAGACGTGCTCTAGGGAAAGAGGATTGACATCTTCCATGACAGCATCGAGGCCACCTTGAGTTGTCTTCTTAGTAACTATGTTTTGAGTAAACACAATGTTGGTGGTATGGGTTTAGATCATTCTTTAGCTCTCACTGAAAGCACCAAAATATTTATCGAGATTTTTTGAAACTAATAAAATAAGAGCTTATGAAATAATAAGATCCAATAATAAAGAAGACATGTATTTTCACATGGTTTAGGTGTTAATGAACCCTAGTCCACGAGTTAATTTGATTTTTCTTATGAGGCTTTGTATCATGTTTTTACAGTGGTGTTTGCAAGAAACCATAACTATACCCTCTTTGTTTTTCTTGTAGAAGAAGAAAGCTAATAGGAAATTTGGCAGAGCTTCGGCTATCTTGATCTCGATCCCCCCTTCGTATGTAAATAGAACGGTATTTATAGGCTAAAGGACAGGTATGGACATGCCCATGAGCCACCTAGGGTTTCTGCAAAAAGCAAACTAATTGGGTAAAATACATGTCAAGAGCTAGCTATTAGGCCCCAAAGAAGGTTTTGTGCTCGTGCGTAGAAGCAGCTAGACAATAGAGGACAACAATTTGTACAAGACACGTGTCGCCTAAAGGTTTCACCTTGTAAAGTAAATTCTAGGAATAACCATCAGGCAAAAAAGTGTATGGGGTGTGTGCACTAAGCAAGCAACTTGGAACAGAATAATATCATGAGCCTGATATTGGTAAAAATAATTACAGATTAGATAAATTAGATTAAAATGGGGTCACAATCTTTATTGAGGTTCAAGAAGAGAAAATTTTTGTTAGGTTTTATGCCCTAAATAAAACTCTTTACAATCTGATTAGTTATCAATATAAGAAATTTGAAGTGATTGATGTTTGCATGAATTTTACATGCTGATGGTTTAATATGTTTAATATGTTTATTACATTCATACACACAAAATCAGTTAAATCCAGATCATATGTTTATTCACAATTACAGTATCGTCAACACAGTGGAATGTGATTGTGATCATATGAATCAAAAGTTTTGGTCCCTGTTTCATCAGTGTTATTGGATTTACACTAATGTGATAATCAGCGATGATGTGTACTTACACTTGGAGTAAGTGTTATGTTCTTTCCAGGACAATAGTAAAGTATACTGGTTTCGAATGTATGGAGTATACATTGGACTGGACCGATATTGCAACTAAGTTAAGATATTGCAAACTTACCGTTATACATATCTTTCCAAGTCAATATCAGTAGTTGATCTTAAGATTGAAAAGAATCTAAATCCTGATATGCTTGGGCTCAACTCAGGAGTGCTATTCATGTTCTTTGATTTATTAGTTAAGCCTACTTTTGGGTCAGGGTGATACGTATATTTTGGGAACATGATAGTATGATTGAGTGGGAGTGCTGAACATAAATATGGAATCTATAGCTTCTACTGGTGTATAGAAGTTAAGTGATGATTCCCTTCGAGCTTAGCAAATAGAAGTAAATGGATGAGCTCTTGTTTAACTGACTAATTATTAGATCACTAAACACCATTTACAGGTAGCTAAGTGTTTTAAGGGGCAAAATACATTGAGGGGTGAGAACGGTAAAGAAATCCCATCTCGATGTAAATCATCTATATAGAGGATCTTTAAATCACAATAAGATTATAACAATGGTTAAATGAGATAGTATATTGGTATCGTGAAACATACAATATGCTCTATATAAGTCTGAGAGTGCAATTCTAAGTTCTAAGAGTGGATTCAACGAAGAATTAATAAGTAGGAATTTACTTGGTAAATTTGGTTCACTTATTGGAAGCTCAGCATATAGATCCATGGTCCCCATTCTAGTTGAGAACATTCTGCTTGTAAGACTCATTAATTGATTCGTGATTGATCAATTATAATTCTAAAGTTAGACTATGTCTGATTTTATGAATTTTCACTAAGCAGGGGTGAAATTGTAAGGAAAAGAGTTTTCTAGGTTTATTTATTTATTAATAGACTTTATATGTCTAATTAATAATTAAATTAAATGACAATATTATTTAATAATGTATTTTAATTATTAAATAATTAGTTTTGGCATTTAAAAGGTTAGAATTGGAAAATTGGCATTTTTGAGAAAATAGAGATAAAATTTGATAAAATTGCAAAATTAAGTGGGGCCCATTACAACACCTATGGCCGGCCACTTATAAGGCTTTTTCAAATTATTATTTTCATTATTTTAATGCCAAATAATTCTAAACTTAAACCTAGTAAGTTGCCTATAAATAGAAAGTGATGGCTCAGTCAAAATACAAGTTTTCAATAAGCCTTTCTGACAGAAATTTCTCTCTTCAGAAAACTGAGCCTTCCTCACTCTCTACCTTGGCCGAAACCTCTCTCCCTCTTTTCCTTCATCTTTTTCGTGACCCTAGTGAAAGAGTAAGTGCCCACACACAGCAAGCAGTAACTCAATCATAGATTGGAAGACTGTGAAGGATCAAAGCTTGAAGAAGAAGGAGATTCGGGCTCAGATCTTGATTATACTCTGCTACAGAAAGGAATCAAGGGTTAGAGATCTGAGTGGAAGGAGACATTTATTCCGCTGCATCAATGTAAGGTTTTCTTAACTTTATATGTGTTTATTTTATCGTTTTAGAAAGTTCATATTTAGGATGTTAATAAACATACTTGTGAGTAGATCTAAGATCCTGGTAAAATAATTCCCAACAACTGGTATCAGAGCCATGGTAATTGATTTACTTGCATGTAATTTGGACTTTAAAACGATTGTTTGTATGTTCTTTGGATGGTATCATGTTGTATTGAGTGTTATTTGATGATTGATTGATGATTATGAAATTTTCGTGAAAAATAATTGTTATTTCGGTTCTGGAATTATTTTTATTGGATAGTATGGAAAAAATTAAGCAAGTTAGCCTTTTACAGAACTCAATTTGGATTTTATTTGAATTAGTTATGATTTTTTGAAGATTTGACAAAATCTACCGCGTCGATAGTTTCTCATGATCGCAACTGTCCGTACAGTTTCGAATTTTTTCAATTTTCTTCAATTTTTCATACTTTTTCATGGAATTAACTTCCAATTTTTTGTATGGTATTATATATATACTATTACTATTCCTAATTCAATTCTAATTATCATTTTGAATTAATTTAATTTTTTTTAATTTAATTCAAGATATTAGTGTAATTTAAATTTGAATAGAACTAGTATTTATCTTTTTGCTTAAAAATCTATCTTATTTTTAAATTTGATTATATTTTTTTTAAATTTAAGGTCAGATCTTTTTAAGATATTTAAAATATCTTTAAGATATTTATAATATCTTTTAAGATATTTAAAAATATCTTATCTTTTAAGATATTTATAATATCTTTTAAAGATATTTATAATATCTTTTAAGATATTTAAAAATATCCTATCTTTTAAGATATTTTAAAAATATCTTATCTATTAAGATTTTTTAAATCTTTTTAGATATTTTGACCTTATTTAAATTTAAAATAAGATATTTATAATCATGTAATTTTAAATAGATATAAGATATTTTGCTAATTTTTTAAATTTTGTTATTTTATTTATTTAAATTAAATTTAAAATCTGAAAAGATATTTTATTTATCTTTTCTAATTTTTATTTAATTTTTATTTTTAAAATAACATTTAATTTTTAAAAGTAGTTAGCAAATTTTGAAATGATATTTAGGTTGGTTGAAACCTAATTTTTCAAATAGTAGGTTTAATTTTAAATATTTATTTTTAAAATAATTTCTAAATTTAAATTTATTTATTTTTCGAAATTAATTTAAATTTTTTTTTAATTATTTATTTTTCGAAATTATTTATTTAAAATTAAATAAATCCTACTTCCAACTATCCAGCTAACCTTGTTGCAGAGTATGTGTTTTTAGCTTGTATGTAAGTTTTAAAAACCTATTATTACTTGATTGCAAATAGCCATGGTTACTTTTTGCCAGATCTAATGATCTGATGGCTCCCTTGGTCAAGTAAATAATTTGTAACAGGTAAATTTTACAATCTTCTTTCATCTGTGTATGACCTAGCAACATGATAGGATCCATCCAAAGTGTGCCTGTGTGAGCCTATATGTTTATTTTATTATATAGATGCATATAGGTTGTTGCTAAATAAAATGTCACACCATGATAGATTTTATTTAGGTCCATTTAGTTATTGGACCTATTCAATTAATAACAGTTATTCATTTTAAGGTTAAATTCCTCTCTTTTGGGCCTTGTGTGAGAGTTGGGTGCCATAGAAGTGGGTACGACATACTGAACCCAGCACCCCCTCACATGAACTACCCCAATTGTGAAGGCCCATTTGCCTGATTTGAATAACTGTACTAGGTTAATTATATTAGTTTGACCTAATAAAATTGAATTAGCAACATAATTAACTTTTAAAATATATGAAAATTTATTTTCATTTTAATATTTTAAAGTTAATTTTAAGAAAAACACTTTTAGTTTAGATATTATTTCTAGACAAACTATTTGTATTTTTCTTGTATTTAATTAAATATAGAATTTTAACTAACTAGATTCTTTCTGGAGCTTATTTAATTAAATATTCCTATTTAAGTTATAAATTAGTTGTATCAACTGATTTTTCTTAACTAACTTAAATTTGAATATTTGATTTAAATTTTAAATCAAGTTGAGGAATCTTAGGCATTAGTTATTAAAGATTCTTAAGATATTTTTTAAGTTAATATCTTTTCAAATATTAACTTGAAATGGAATATCTTAGATATTTTTTGGTTAATATCTTTTCAAATATTAACTTTAAAAGATATCTTCAAATTAAGTGGTTACAACTTAATTTGTGATATTTAATTAAATCTAGATTTGAAATTATTTAAGTTTTAGATTTTTTCTATATAACTTAAATTAGATATTTTTCAAATTTTGAAAAGATACTTAGTCAAATAAGATATTTTCTAGATAGTAATTTCTAGACTACTTATTATTTCTAATACTTATATAGGAAAATATTATACTTTTGTGAAATTAATTATTTAAATAATTAATTTTGGTACAATTTTATTAAGTATATTTTTCCTAGTATTAAATAGAAATTAATAATTAAGGCTTCTCTACACTTAATTATTTATTTCTTGAATTTAATACAATTAATTAAGTTGAAAAATCTAAATATCTAAGTTGATTTTCATCATGATACTTAAATATTTA
Source organism: Cannabis sativa (assembly GCF_029168945.1). Lineage (NCBI taxonomy): Eukaryota > Viridiplantae > Streptophyta > Magnoliopsida > Rosales > Cannabaceae > Cannabis > Cannabis sativa. The sequence goes on along the minus strand of NC_083608.1, from coordinate 2,643,987 downwards.
TTGATTTTTCATGACACTTAATTAAATAGAAAATTATTTTTTAGGTTGAAATTTAATTTTTCAACTTAAATTTAAATAATTTTCAAAATATATATTTTTCTTTATTTTATTAATCAATTTCGAAAATTGCATTATGCAATATTTTCGAATTTTTTTTTGAAAAATAGATTGAGTTGTAAATTAATTAATTATTTTAATTTATTCATGGACCAACTCAAGTCAATGATTTTTTCATTTAATAGATTAATTTAAAATAAGTGAATTTAAAATATATATATTATTAGAAATTGAATTAACTAGTCAAAAGAATATCTAGATAGGTGATATTTTTGCTTGAAGTATTTCTTTTCTATTTTTATTATTTTTCGAAAATTGTATATTTTTTTATACTTAATTTTCGAACCCAATAAATATATTCTCAAAGGAAATTTTTAAGTTGCTAATTATTTATTTAATTCATCTTAAATTAATTTCCTTAATATTTATATTTAAGATTATTACTAAGATGGAAATAATTAATTTTATTTCAATCACCATCTAGTATAATTTTATAAATATTATATTAAATTCTTATTTTTGAATTTTAATTCTGAAATAGAATTTAATGAGATTTATTTATTAGAATAATAAGAAAATACATTTTAAACAATGAGCTTTATTATTATTAAGATATTCGATCTCCATTGTGGGTTTTACACCGCGTTTGTTTTAGTGAGTAATCCTCCCTAATGGAGGAACGTTCATTAGCAATTTCGCACCGTTTAATCTCGCATGATAAGTGGTTTGTAAGTGTTTTATATGGTATAGATCACCCTAATGGTGGCGACCATATTTGACTTGCAAATTGCAAAACAATGGTAGAAGCTCATAAGATAGAATAGCCTTGACTCTCGCCTAAACGGGACAACGCTGGATTCTGATCTTGATCGAATAAAAGGTTGCTAGAATGTTTAACATTTTAGATGAGCTGACAACTCTATTCAATGGATGATAGCTTTGACTCTCGCCTAAACGGGACACTGATATCAGTTTGTTGAAAACCTTGGAAATTATTTAGGATTGATTTTTTTTAAGTATTTTCTCATATCATTCCTACTTGCTATGTGCTTATAATTTCTGAATTGATTTTGTGTGTTAAACCATTATTAATTTCTATTTGTTGATTTCTATTATTTTGTAGTATCCTGTTTGTCAAAATGAATCCCATGTTATCACTGTTGACTGAAAATAAGCTGAATGGATCTAACTTTAATAAATGGAATGAGAACATTAATATTGCTCTCATAGGAGAAAGTGCCTTGTTTGTTTTAACTGAGCCGTCACCTGAAGTGCCTGGGGATAATGCATCCAAAGCTGTGAAAGAAAAGTATGAGCGTTGGCAGAAGGCAAATGACAAAGCTCTATACTTTATGCTTTCTAGCATGGGTGACACCCTCAAAACTCGGTTTTCTAAAACTGAGAAGGCTGCTGAAGTTATGACGAAGTTAAATGAGCTATTCGGTAAGGCATCACTTCAGTCACGCTTTGACGCGACTAAGAAGTACATTAACGCACGGATGGAACCTCATCAAAACGTGCGTGATCATGTTCTCCTCATGTCCAGTTATTTCCAAGAAGCCCAGGATCATGGTGCTGAAATGGACAGTGCTACTCAAGTAAGTCTTATCTTGAACAGCCTGACTCCAGCATTTCTACCATACACATCAAATTATGTCATGAATAAGAAGGAAATTGACTTTCATGAATTAGTCAATGACCTTCAAACTTATGAAAATTTGATTGGAGGACCCAAGAAGAAAGGGAGTAAACCTCATCCTGGTAATGGTAATGGGACGATGAAACCTGAAGCAAATGTCGCCTCTGCTTCAAAGCCCAAATCGAAGAAGAAGTGGAAGAACACCAAGAAGCGAACAAAAGTCATGAAAAAGGCTGCTTCTTCTGGTGATGCTACACTTAAAGGAAAGTGTTTCCACTGCAATGAAAAAGGTCATTGGAAACCCCAGTGTCCTAAACTTCTTGCAAAGAAACAAGGTATTTCCATTAATAAACTTTAAGAGTTTAGTGAATTGTTATCCAATTGGATTTATGATTCTGGACTAAACTTTGTTTATTTGTTCTCTTCTTCTTATAGGCCAAGCTACTTGAACTCAATTGAGTTGGATCAGAAAGCTGGACCAAGGGTGAAATCGTCCAGATGAAGATGAAGCTCTTCAATTTTTTGAATTAATTGTTTTGGTTTAAAACAATTTGGATTTCAAAATTTTAGTCAGGGATTTTATCCCTGTTTTCTCTCATATTGTTGCAATACTTTTTTTTATTATTAATAAAGTTTTTTTTCGAAATTCACTATTGCAATATATGAGATTGAGCTTCATTTAATTTATCTTCATCAATTATTACCACATTATATTTGTATGTTTGTATGTGTAAGTGTTTTTATTATTGATGCAAATTCTATAATATTTACAACTCTTCATAGAGTTATATTATATAAACACTAGAAATTATTTCTATGTTTATCAATAATTGTTAATTCTCATACAATTATTAAGAATTTGTTTAATAAAAGGATCTTATGATCTGATAGGGGTGGAGAAAAGTTAAGAAAACTATGCAGCTCAACGATCTTTTATATCTAATGAACTCTGGATAGTATTCAACTCCACATAAACTCTATCACACAGAGAATCATGATCTTTACAACCTTTAGGGGTGGATCATAATCTCTATATACTTAGGGGTAGAGATTTTCCATAGTACCCTATATGTATATTCTTAGGGGTGGAGTCTATTCCACAATTCCCTATGAAACACATATCTTGTTTAAACATAGAAGTAATATAATGACTCAGCTATTGTCAATATAAATTCTTGATCTTGATTGTATGTTCCATTTCGTTTTTACTGTTGTAAGTAAAAGTATGATACCTTTGAAAGTTCTTTGTTAAAGTTTCACACTACCTTAATTGAGTGGGAGAATTTTAAAGTTCTATACCCATCTTCATTAGGTTGATAATTGTGATAGGTACTTAAGAACACTACTGAAAAGCAAATCTATCCATTCACATGGATAGATATAGCTTATCAGAATTATGGGAATAAGATAAAGAACTCTAGTTCAGTCCATTCGAATGACTTGAACCAAGAATTCTTAATCCTCATAAAATTTTATGGTATCTTAATTTTGATTACTTTAATCTCTGGCATGTATTTTTCACTTCAAATACTAGTCTGCTAAGTTGATGACTTAGTCTTGACTTAAAGTTTCAGACTAATACAAAAGTCACAACTAGGTAACTCTCTAAACAATCAGAGGTTAAAAGTATTATTTAACCAGACATCTGCTATTGAGTGGGAGCTATCTGAGATGTAATCAAATAGGGAACATTAGAAGATATTCAAGAAGGATTTATGAAAGTGATCTATATGTCAGATATTAAGGAACTGTGTATCAGTTGTCTTTGTATCACACCATCTAATTTCGAAATTCTTAAGATGGTGCTTACTTTGGGGGTGGAGGAATTATTGTATAATAATTCAAGCTCTACCAGAGAACACTACAAGAAAAGGGACCTTTTATCCCACTTTTTTAGTTAACAAAAATAAAAAATGGGATAAAAGATATATTGAAACTTTTTATCCCACTTTTAGATTAAAAATTTTTTTAGACAAGGGCCCTGTTTGGTAGAAAGTTAAAAAAAAAATATCAAAGGTAAAAAATAAGTTCAAGATTCAATTTTTATGGGTTAGCCAAACGGAGATTAAAATTTTTAGGAAAACCTTTTATCCCGGTTTTTAACTAAATAACCGGGATAAAAAGTATTTCCCTAATAAAAACACTTTTATCTCGCGAACACATATATCTCTGCTATTATAACCTCGACTGAAACCCTCCCAAACCCAGAAACCCTCACCTAAACCCAGAAACCCTCGCCCAACAAACCCAAAAATAGTCTTGATCTCGCCCATACCAGAATCGCCCAAACCCAGTAGCTGATCAAACGGTTAAAGGTATACTTTTTTTCTTTGTTATTTTTCCCTATTTTGTATTTTTATCCACCATTTTTTTTCTGGGTTCAAGAAAATATAAAATATGATTTTTTTTTTTTGTTAATAATGTCTTCTAGTTTAGGGATTATTTATTATGTATCATTTTTTACCTTTTTAGCTCTTAAAGATTTGATTTTTATAATATTTGAATGAGTTATTGATAGAATTTTTTATGAAATGGTAAAAAAATTTGCTATGACAAAAATAAACATTTCTACTAGGGGCAAATAGGTCTTTTATATATCTTATAAATGTGTATCTAAACAGAATTTGTTGTGTCAAAATAATTATTTACATGACAGTGGCATTGTATATGCTTTAAAAAAGTAATTACATGGCACTAAAGAGACTTAAGAACAATTATTGTAACAATTAGTTAATAATATACTAATATTGTTTATTAGGTTTGTAAAGATTGATGAGGTGTTAAAATTAATAAAGAAGATGATTGAAAATATTTATTGATATGCATTTTGAGAGAGAGAAAAAATAAATCTATTTTTAATTTTGTCTATTTATTAACTAATTTATTCTAATATTATTTTTAATGTTGAGGTTTTTAATTTACCATGCACACAAATTTGGTAAATTTTAAGTAATATAAGAGCCTATATCTCCTAAGACAAATTAGTATGTAATTTCATGTACATTTTTCTTTTTTATTTTATTTTTCCTTTCTAAGACAATGTGTATCCTTTTAATTAACTTTATCATTCAATTCATTTTTTTTTATTATTATTATGATTGCTAATTAACAAATTTTATATTCCAACAATCTAATAACACTTCAAACAAAATAATAAATTATATATTTATTAGTTAATTGTTACTATTCTCACTTAATTTTAATTTGAACTTTTTTTAATTGTATTTAATATTGTATGTTGTGGATTGTTATTAGAAAATGAATCAAAATATCGGTGATCATTGATTGCTAGTTAAAGGTACATAATTGACCAACAAATTTTTACTAATTATAAAGCTATTAGAGGAGTTTGAATATATTAGATATTCATCCGTAGTGAAGTAGGTTCTGCGATATAAATGTACTGTGGTCGGATGGGTGGCAATTATTATATTGTTAAATACTTTTTTAATTATTTTTTCTTGTTATCCCATTTACTTGTGTGCATTGTTAGAGAGTTATTAAATTAGGAAATATTGTAAAAATAGGGGAAACTCTGGCCAATTTTTTTTTTGGATTCTTAAATAACATGTTTTTTAATATTTAATTACTAAGCATGCTTAGAATTTTTCTTGCAACTTTTAAGTTTTTTTTTTTCAATCTTGTTTATTATGAATTTTATTTTTATTTTTAAAATGGATAAGTCATAGATGGAAGAGAAGAGAAAAATCCCACAATTCCTAGAAGGATTTAAAAACTTTTTACAGTTTGCCCTAAGGAATTGTAGCGATCCTGAAAAAATTCGGTGTCCTTGTATCTCTTGCAGATGACAAATTAACTTTGACTAATATATCATATATATTATGTTAGTGGAGATTGAATATCTTAAATTTTCACCCGTAGTGAAGTAGATACTGGGTTTTATTGACTGTGTGGAGATATAAGGAAAAACTCTACCCATTTGTTGTATTGCTATGTACTTAAAAAAATTTCGGGAATGTTATGAAAATAGAGGAAACTCTGCCCATTTTTTTAGGACTCTATTTCATTTTTTAAAACAAATGCATTTGGAAAAAATTAAATCAAAGACAAAAAGAGTTATACAAGTTTTATGATGTCGAGCTTCTTAGTTATAATAATGAGCAAGACAAGGTGATAGCCATCAATCAATTATCAATGTGGTTAAACACTATGATTCAAGTAGGATAATATTTTTTTATACCATGGAACATAAGGTAAGAATCACACCTCTATTTCACTTTCGCTATAATATTTATTTTATATTGATATAATATTGTTACTTTTTTCAGCAAGCATTGGATGTTGATTATAGCAATGACATCGGGAAGAGTTGTATGATCTTACCGCTTCGTCAACAGTGGTTAAGTCAATTGCTTCCCTTAACATATAAAAATTAATTAGTAGCATTTTATTGTATTTATTTAGACACTATGTGTAGTATTTTAAAGATTTCTGCATAATATGTAAAGTTTTATTTAGAATTGAACTTACCAATTATTATTGTTGTTATTAAAAATGATATTAATTATTTATTTTTAATTAAGTTTTTTTATACATACTCTATATAATTATAAAAATAAAAATTATATTTATTAGTGATTAAAAAAAATGAATGAAATGAAATATAATAAAATTAAAATAAAAAAAAAACCTATACATTTATAAAAATGGGATCAAAATTAAGGTGACTTTTTATTTAAAAATATAGGATAAAAGGTACCATTTTATCCCAATTTTTTTTCATAAAAAGTGGGATAAAAGGTACCCTTTTATCCCAGTTTTTTCATCAAAAGTGGGATAAAAAGTACCATTTTATCCCACTTTTCTCTAAAAACCGGGATAAAAGGGTACTTTTTATCCCAGTTTTCATGAAAAAACCGGGATAAAAAGTACCCATTTTATCCCGGTTTTTTAAATACTTTTTATCCCACTGGCATACATCCCGGTTTTCATTTTAGCGAAAACTGGGATAAAAAGCCTTAAAAACCGGGATAAAATGCCGTTTCTTGTAGTAGTGGAAGAACTATAACTTGGTCTATTCGAAAATACCAGAAAGTTATATCACTGAAGAAAAGTCTACACTGTATTATCTCAATTACATATTTTAAAATATGAGAGATATGTCTTCTGTTAATTCAGATGTACTTTTAAAACAGTAAAGATTTCAGTATCCCTTGATGAGTAAAGCATATAGTAAAGGATGTTTCATAAGAGTATTTATGAACTAGTTTCCAGAAGTTTGGGTGGATTCAAATATACTACACTTGATCTGAAGATCAAGACATCAGATTGACCTATTTGCACAGTTTGTTTTATATTAGTGCAAGTGGGAGTTTGTTAGGTTTTATGCCCTAAATAAAACTCTTTACAATCTGATTAGTTATCAATATAAGAAATTTGAAGTGATTGATGTTTGCATGAATTTTACATGCTGATGGTTTAATATGTTTAATATGTTTATTACATTCATACACACAAAATCAGTTAAATCCAGATCATATGTTTATTCACAATTACAGTATCGTCAACACAGTGGAATGTGATTGTGATCATATGAATCAAAAGTTTTGGTCCCTGTTTCATCAGTGTTATTGGATTTACACTAATGTGATAATCAGCGATGATGTGTACTTACACTTGGAGTAAGTGTTATGTTCTTTCCAGGACATTAGTAAAGTATACTGGTTTCGAATGTATGGAGTATACATTGGACTGGACCGATATTGCAACTAAGTTAAGATATTACAAACTTACCGTTATACATATCTTTCCAAGTCAATATCAGTAGTTGATCTTAAGATTGAAAAGAATCTAAATCCTGATATGCTTGGGCTCAACTCAGGAGTGCTATTCATGTTCTTTGATTTATTAGTTAAGCCTACTTTTGGGTCAGGGTGATACGTATATTTTGGGAACATGATAGTATGATTGAGTGGGAGTGCTGAACATAAATATGGAATCTATAGCTTCTACTGGTGTATAGAAGTTAAGTGATGATTCCCTTCGAGCTTAGCAAATAGAAGTAAATGGATGAGCTCTTGTTTAACTGACTAATTATTAGATCACTAAACACCATTTACAGGTAGCTAAGTGTTTTAAGGGGCAAAATACATTGAGGGGTGAGAACGGTAAAGAAATCCCATCTCGATGTAAATCATCTATATAGAGGATCTTTAAATCACAATAAGATTATAACAATGGTTAAATGAGATAGTATATTGGTATCGTGAAACATACAATATGCTCTATATAAGTCTGAGAGTGCAATTCTAAGTTCTAAGAGTGGATTCAACGAAGAATTAATAAGTAGGAATTTACTTGGTAAATTTGGTTCACTTATTGGAAGCTCAGCATATAGATCCATGGTCCCCATTCTAGTTGAGAACATTCTGCTTGTAAGACTCATTAATTGATTCGTGATTGATCAATTATAATTCTAAAGTTAGACTATGTCTGATTTTATGAATTTTCACTAAGCAGGGGTGAAATTGTAAGGAAAAGAGTTTTCTAGGTTTATTTATTTATTAATAGATTTTATATGTCTAATTAATAATTAAATTAAATGACAATATTATTTAATAATGTATTTTAATTATTTAATAATTAGTTTTGGCATTTAAAAGGTTAGAATTGGAAAATTGGCATTTTTGAGAAAATAGAGATAAAATTTGATAAAATTGCAAAATTAAGTGGGGCCCATTACAACACCTATGGCCGGCCACTTATAAGGCTTTTTCAAATTATTATTTTCATTATTTTAATGCCAAATAATTCTAAACTTAAACCTAGTAAGTTGCCTATAAATAGAAAGTGATGGCTCAGTCAAAATACAAGTTTTCAATAAGCCTTTCTAACAGAAATTTCTCTCTTCAGAAAACTGAGCCTTCCTCACTCTCTACCTTGGCCGAAACCTCTCTCCCTCTTTTCCTTCATCTTTTTCGTGACCCTAGTGAAAGAGTAAGTGCCCACACACAGCAAGCAGTAACTCAATCATAGATTGGAAGACTGTGAAGGATCAAAGCTTGAAGAAGAAGGAGATTCGGGCTCAGATCTTGATTATACTCTGCTACAGAAAGGAATCAAGGGTTAGAGATCTGAGTGGAAGGAGACATTTATTCCGCTGCATCAATGTAAGGTTTTCTTAACTTTATATGTGTTTATTTTATCGTTTTAGAAAGTTCATATTTAGGATGTTAATAAACATACTTGTGAGTAGATCTAAGATCCTGGTAAAATAATTTCCAACAATTTTATGGTTAGCATAACAAATATGTGGTTACAATAAGACTTAGTTCAAATTTGAGAGAAATGTAGAAAATGAAAACTAAGTTCAAAGTGCATGAGTGCTACTGGTTTTCATATATAGGAAAATGATTACAAAAATAGGCACAAGTTCCAATCACATAGTGACACGTTACAACCATAAAAAGCAAAGAGTAACAACATTCTGTTAAAGGAAATAATAGATGAAATCTACCCAGGGATTACAATAATTAAGCATTCCAATAATACCCTTTAGTAATCATTGAAGACATCATTTGGTGGTGATTCAATTTCTTTGACTGCAACCCTTCAAGCTGGAAGGTGAGGCAGTCACATTCAACTTAGCAATGAGAAACTAAAACCTTGTAGGAGTGAGACCCTTAGTGATACAATCAGCAAGTTGATCATGTCATGGGACATATCTAATTTCAAGTTTCTTTTCCAGGACTTTATCTCACAAAATACACATCCAATTCAATGTGTTTAGTTCTGGCATGATACAATCAGCAACTTGATAATGTCATGGGACATATCTAATGCACTAGCACTTAAGTCGTCACACCATATAACTGGAGCTGAAGGAAGCTTGAACTTCATCTCACTCAACAGGCCTTCTAGCCAAGATATTTCTATTTCCAATTAAGCTAGAGCTCTGTATTTAGACACTGTGGTGGACCTAGCCACAGCAGTATACTTTTTGGAAGACCATGAAATCAGAGAGTCTCCTAAGTAGACACAGTAACTAGTAATAGACTTTTGATCATCTGGGCAGCAGGCCCAATCAGCATCGTAGAAGCCATCTAAATGCAAGTGGTGACTTGGTAATATGTGCAATGTTGGAAAATATTTTACCAGGATCTTAGATCTACTCACAAGTATGTTGATTAACACCCTAAATATGAACTTCTAAAACGATTATAAAATAAACACATATAAAGTATGAGAAACCTTACATTGGGTGCAGCGGAATAAAATGTCTCCTTCCGTTCAGATCTCTAACCCTTGTATCCTTTCTGTCACAGAGTATTATCAAGATCTGAACCTGGATCACTTTCTCTCCTTTCTTTAGTGTTGAATCTCCTTCTTGTTGAATGTCTTTCTTCACGATCTTCCCCACTATGATTGAGCTATCACTTGCTGTGTGTGGGCACTACTCTATCACTAAGAGGTTCGAAATTATTCAAGGAAGAAGAAGAGTATGAACGTGGCGGCTAGGGTTGAGAAAGAGAAGGCTCAGGTTTTTCTCTGAAGGAAACCTGAAGTGAAAAGTGTTTAGTTCCTGAAGCCTTCACTATCTATTTATTCGAGGTTCCTTACTATTGGCTATTGCTGCATTATTATCACAAAGTAGGACCAGAGGCTTTTCCATTCTAGGCATGACACCGAAACTGGTGAAGAACTTTCTTAGCCAGACAAGCTCTTTAGCAGCTTCTGCTGCAGCTATGTATTCTGCTGCCATCGTCAAGTCCGATATTGCAGTTTGTTTAACACTTCTCCAAACCACTGGTCCACCCCCAAGAGTAAACACCATAACAGATGTAGATTTCCTGTCTTGAAGACATGCCTAGAAATCTGAATCAATATAGCCTATGGGATTTAAAGCACCACCATTGTAGACTAATACTAGATTTCTTGTACTCTTTAAGTATTTCAGAATATACTTAACTGCATTCCAATGTTGTTGTCCTTGATTTAACTAATACCTGCTCACGATTCCAACTGCATAGCAAATGTCAGGTCTAGTGCATAACATTGCATACATTAGACTTCCAACTGCTGAAGCATAAGGAATTTTTGCCATGTCCTCTATCTCTTGAGGATCAGTAGGAGACTGTTCCTTAGATAGACAGATAGCATATCTAGAAGGCATATTCGCCCCATTGGTGTTGTTCATGGAGAATCTCTCTAAAACTTTGTCAATATAGGTGGTTTGAGAGAAAGCAAGAGATCTGTTCTTCCGGTTTCTAATAATATGAATACCAGGAACATAGGTTGCCTCACCCAAATCTTTAATATCGAATTGACTGTTAAGCCATTCCTTGATGTTACTCATTTTCTTCATATTGTTTCCAATAATCAAAATGTCGTCAACATAAAGGACCAGGAATACTACTACTTGGTCTTCCTTGAGTTGGTAAACACAAGGTTCATCTTCATTCTGAAGAAAGCCGTAGGTCTTGATGATTTCATCAAACCTTGTGTTCCATGAGCAAGAAGCTTGCTTTAGTCCATAGATAGACTTATTTAATTTGCAAACTTTCTTTTCATGCCCTTGAAGAACATAGCCTTCTGGTTCCTCCATATAAATGGTTTCTTCAAGTACCCCATTAAGGAAGGCAGTCTTGACATCCATTTGCCAGATTTCATAATCGAAAGCGGCAGCTATGGAGAGAAGACTTCGGATGGATTTGAGCATGGCAACAGGACTAAAAGTTTCCTCATAGTCCACACCTTCTCTTTGGGTATAACCCTTGGCTACAAGTCTAGCTTTAAAAGTTTCGACTTCGCCTCCAGCGCCTCTTTTCTTCTTGTAAACCCACTTACATCCTATTGGATGATAGTCATCAGGTGCGTCTACATATTCCCAGACTTTGTTCTTTTTCATGGAATCCATTTCTGAATCCATGGCGGCTGACCATCGTTTTCGTTGTGGACTAGCCATTGCCTGTTTATAGGTTAATGGGTCGTCATCAATACCGTCACCAACGACCCTATTGATTTCACCATCCAAGCCATAACGAGCTGGTTTTGTTGAAACCCTCCCACTACGACGAGGAGCGGTGATCTTCTGAACAGGAACTTTGGCAGTAGTTTTCTCAGTTGGTTCAACTGAGGGAGTGGGATTGTCCTCTTCTCTTGTGGAAGAGGACGGAACATTAGAAGGATTTATATCTGAAATCATTTCCTCCAACACTACTTTACTTTGTGGTTTGAAATTCTTAATATAGTCATCTTCAAGGAAAGTGGGTTTGTGGAAACAAACACTTTATCATCCTTGCGACTATAAAATATTCCACCCCTAGTCTCTTTAGAATTTCCGACAAACATGCAAACTTCAGTTCGTGATTCAAGTTTGCCTTCTTTCTTTCTCAAGACATGAGCAGGGCACCCCCAGATTCTGTAATGGCGTAAACTAGGTGTACGACCATTCCATAGTTCTAAAGGTGTCTTAGGGATTGATTTAGATGGAACAACATTTAAAATGTCGGTTGCCATCTGAATCGCATATCCCCAGAAGGACGTTGGTAGAGTTGAGTAACTAAGCATGGACCTAACCATTTCCAAAAGCGTGGGATTCCCTCTTTCTGCAACTCCATTTTGCTGTGGAGTGCTAGGGGCGGTTAATTGGGGTTCAATTCCAAGTTCAATTAAATGATCTTTGAACTGCATATCCATATATTCTCCACCCCTATCAGTTTGCAAGATCTTTAACGTTTTACCCAATTGGTTTTGAGCCAATGCATGAAATTCCTGAAACTTTTCAAACGTTTCAGATTTCTTATGCATAAGGTAAATATGTCCATATCTAGATTAATCGTCAATGAAAGTGACAAAGTACTCATAACCACCTCGGGCTTTTACATTCAAAGGTCCGCAAACATCTGAATGCACTAACCCTAGGGGTTGTTTGGCACAATCTCCCTTTGTAGAGAAAGAACGTTTGGTCATCTTTCCTTCTAGGCAAGACTCGCAAACTAGTAATTCACCTAAGACGACATTTTTCAATGGACCGTCTTTGGTTAGCCTATTTAGTCTGTCATAGCCTATGTGACCCAAACGTAAATGCCATAGATATGTTTCATTATCATCATCGATCTTTTGCTTTTTGTGGTTTCTAGGTTTAGCTACTTTAAAAAGTTTGTTATGTAGGGCAAATGGTGTTTCTGGTCTAAGAACATAAAGCCCCTATTCCATGGATGCAACACAAATATGAATGTCATTTCGAGAAATGGTAGAACCAAAACTCAAAAAATCTAATTTGTATTGTTGCAATTGTAAGCATGAAACAGAAACCAAGTTTCTACTGAAATTTGGAATGTATAAGACATTGTCTAATTCCAAAATTTTGTTTTGAAACTTGAGTTTGGCTTTTCCTCTAGCTCTAACAGAAACCATTTTGCCATTACCAACCTTAAGTTTCAACTCTCCGGATTTCAAATAATTCCATTTCCCAAGCAATTGCAATGAACAACTTACATGGTTTGTAGACCCAGAATCAAGAATCCAAATGGATTTATCATTCTCTAAAACACATGATTTGAAGACTAAAGCATCACTGCTTATTCGTTTGTGAATTGTTGTTCTTGCTGGTTCATTTTGTTGTGAAGTATAACTTGAAGAAGTGGAATCACTTTCTCTTATCTTCTCAACTAAGCTTGAAATAGTAGGATTTAAGGAGTTATGAACTATTTGCTCTTCAGAGTGAAGAATTCCCAGCTTGCCTGCTTTCTAGAATTTCATGTTCATCATGAGCACATTTGAAGTATTACTCTGACCAGGAGTTTTATTCATATCTTCAAGTTCATTTGCTAAGATTTTAACTAGGAGTGGATTGGGATGAGGGTTATTGGCACTACAATACATCAATAAAACAGAAGTAAGGTTTTGGTTCAAATTCATACACAAGTTCAGAAAATAACAAATAATGACTATGTTATAAAAATACTAAATCTAACATAGTTTATTTTCCAAGGTTTCCAACATAATGAAATACAGTGTCTCGGTAGGCGAGAGTCAAAGATAACATTATTTGAATAGAGTAGTCAGCTCATCTAAAATAAAACCATTTTAGCAACCTTTTATTCGATCAAAATGAGAATCCAACGTTGTCCCGGTAGGCGAGAGTCAAGGTTATTCTCATTTTATGAGCTTCCACCATTGTTTCATGTTTTATGAGTTTATCTCTAAGTAGTCACCGTAGGGGAGAGTCTAATAGAGACGAAAACTAACAAAACACTTATCAAATGAAATCTTACGGTGTTAAAAGTTTTCAACGAATAACCATCCATAAGGGGGACGAAGTCTAGCGTCTCGAGGTTATATTGAAAATTTTTAACTATTGTAAGACCAATAATGGAGATCGAATATCTTTTGATTAAAGCTCATTATTTAAAAAAAATATGTATTTTATTTAATCATCTCTTCCATATTTTAATAATGAAAAATTACAAATTAAAGTTGGTTTAAATAAAAAATCAACTTTAATTAAATTTCAATTATTATTTAAATTCAAAAAATAAATTCAAAATTAATGGAACAAATTTGAAAATATCTTGTTTAAGTTATTTAGAAGAATCTAAAAAATCAGCTTAAATATCTTTCAAATTAGATTTAATTAAATATAAAATTAAGTTGCTGAATATCTCTGCAACTCCATTTTGCTGTGGAGTGCTAAGGGTGGTTAATTGGGATTCAATTCCAAGTTCAATTAAATGATCTTTGAACTGCATATCCATATATTCTCCACCCCTATCAGTTTGCAGGATCTTTAATGTTTTACCCAATTAGTTTTGAGCCAATGCTTGAAATTCCTGAAACTTTTCAAATGTTTCGGATTTCTTATGCATGAGGTAAATATGTCCATATCTAGAGTAATCTTCAATGAAAGTGACAAAGTACTCATAACCACCTCGGGCTTTTACATTCAAATGTCTGCAAACATCTAAATGCACTAATCCTAGGGGTTGTTTGGCACACTCTCCCTTTTCAGAGAAAGAACGTTTGGTCATCTTTCCTTCTAGGCAAGACTCGCAAACAGGTAATTCACCTAAGACGACATCTTTCCATGGACCGTCTTTGGTTAGCCTATTTAGTCTATCATAGCTTATGTGACCTAAACGTAAATGCCATAGATATATTTCATTATCATCATCGATCTTTTGCTTTTTGTGGTTTCTTGGCCTATAGATCGTGAAGAAAGACATTCAACAAGAAGGAGATTCAACACTAAAGAAAGGAGAGAAAGAGATCCAGGTTTAGATCTTCATAATACTCTGCGACAGAAAGGATACAAGGCTTAGAGATCTGAACGGAACGAGACATTTTATTCCGCTGCACCCAATGTAAGGTTTCTCATACTTTATATGTGTTTATTTTATAATCGTTTTAGAAGTTCATATTTAGGGTGTTAATCAACATACTTGTGAGTAGATCTAAGATCCTGGTAAAATATTTTCCAACAACTGGCCTCAGAGCCATGGTAATTGATTTGCTTGCAAGAAATTTGTACCTAAAACGATTTGTTTGTGTTTTGGATGGTATCATGTTGTTTTGTGTGTTGTATGATGATTGATTGATGTTTGTGAATTTTCGTGAAAAATAATTAAATATCTGTTTCTGGAATTATTTTTATTGGATAGTTTGGGAAAAATTAAGCAGTTTACTTTTTTACAGAACTCAATTTCGATATTTAATTTGAATTAGTTATGATTTTTTGAAGTTTCGAAAAATATCGGGATGGTGTCACTGTCACACGAGCGCGCATGAGGGACTTCCCTTCAGAAAGCACGCGCACGGACACGAATCCGTGTCTGAAACCGAGCTCTCACAAGCGCGGAAAGTGGCCGGCTGGCTACAAGCCTCCCGCACCGAGTTCTCTCTTTGGCCAACTCCTCTCAGCATACACATGACAAAGATGCGATGCATTAGCAATGCATACTGTCCGTACAGCTCGCAATTTTTTTCATTTTTCTTCGTTTTTTCATGTTATTTCATGGAATTAACTTCCCATTTTTTATGTAGTTTTGTATTTTGATTCTTATTTTTCAATTTTCAAATCTAATATCATAAATAAATTATTTTGAATTTTTTAAATTTAATTTTAGATATTAGTGTAATTGGAATTTGAAAACAAGTAAAAATCTATCTTTTTGCTTGATTTTATATCTTATTTTTAAATTTGATTATTTTATCTTATTTTTTAAATTTAAAGGTCAGATATTAAATATTTTTTAAATTAATTTTTTTTTTTAAATTATTTGACCTTATTTAAATTTAAAATAAGATTACTATAATCATGTAATTTTAAATAGAAGTAAGATATTTTGCTAACTTTTAAATTTTGTTATCTTTTTTTATTCAAATTAAATTATAAAATCTGAATTTTTTTTTTAATTTTATATTTAATA
Organism: Cannabis sativa; assembly: GCF_029168945.1. NCBI lineage: Eukaryota > Viridiplantae > Streptophyta > Magnoliopsida > Rosales > Cannabaceae > Cannabis > Cannabis sativa. The sequence continues at coordinate 2,627,901 of NC_083608.1, read as the reverse complement.
TATAAAATAACTTTAAAAATTTAAAAGGTAGTTAGCAATTATTTTTGATATGATATTTAGGTTAGTTGAAACCTAATTTTTCAAAATTGTAGGTTTAATTTTAAATTTATTATTATTATTTTATTCTTAAAAAACCAAAATATTTTTTTTAAATATTTAAATATTTTTGAAATTTTTATTTAAAATTAAATAATTCCTGCATCCAACTATCCAATTCATCTTGTTGCAGGAGTATGTGTTTTAGATTGTTTGTAAGTTTTATAAAACCTATTATTGCTTGATCAAAATTGTCATGGTTAACTTGTTGACAGATCCAATGATCTGATTTTAACCCATGGTTCAATTGTCAATAGGTCAAGTAAATAATTTATAACAGGTAGAATTTACAATCTTCTTTCATCTGTGTATGACCTAGCAACATGATAGGATCCATCCAAGTGTGTGCCTGTGTGAGCCTATATGTTTAATTTTGTTATAGATGCGTATAGGTTGTTGTTGGAAAATATTTTACCAGGATCTTAGATCTACTCACAAGTATGTTGATTAACACCCTAAATATGAACTTCTAAAACGATTATAAAATAAACACATATAAAGTATGAGAAACCTTACATTGGGTGCAGCGGAATAAAATGTCTCCTTCCATTCTGATCTCTAACCCTTGTATCCTTTCTGTTGCAGAGTATTATCAAGATCTGAACCTGGATCTCTTTCTCTCCTTTCTTTAGTGTTGAATCTCCTTCTTGTTGAATGTCTTTCTTCACGATCTTCCTCACTGTGATTGAGGTATCACTTGCTGTGTGTGGGCACTACTCTATCAATAAGAGGTTCGAAATTATTCAAGGAAGAAGAAGAGTATGAAGGTGGCGGCCAGGGTTTAGAAAGAGAAGGCTCAGGTTTTTCTCTGAAGGAAACCAGAAGTGAAAAGTGTTAATTTCCTGAAGCCTTCACTATCTATTTATAGCATTCCACATAGGGTTAGGTTTGAATTATTTGGCATTAAAGTAATGAAAATATCAGATGATAATTCCTATAAAAGTGGCTGGCCATGGCTATGTGGATTTGGGCCTTACTTTTTGCAATTTTGCAGTTTTATCATTTGTGCATCTCATTTTCCCAAAAACGCCAATTTTTAAATTCAACCATTTAAATACCTATTCTAACTATTTAATAATTATAAATAATTATTAAATAATATTGTCATTTATCATATTTATTAATTGAACCATACAAAGTATCCTAATTAACAAAAATGCCCTAAAAACTCTTTCTTTACGATTTCGTCCTTACTTAGTGAAAAATTCACAAATAGACATAGTCTAATTTGAGAATTATAATTAATTAATCAAAACCAATTAAATGAGTCTTACAAGTAATATTATCTCAACCAGTGGGGGGGACCATGGGTCTATATAACCGAGCTTCCAATAAGCAGATCAAGAATTTATAACCTAAATTCACTGACTTATTAATTCTTTGTTGAATCCACGCATAGAACTTAGAATTGCACTCTCAGTGTATAGAACGCTCTATATGTTCCACCATATAGACACGTCATTAGTTATCCATTGTTATAATCCTAATTTGATCAATGATCCTCTATATGAATGATCTACACTGTAAAGGGATTAGATTATCGTAACACCCTACAATGTATTTTATCCTTATAACACTTAACCTCGTGTAAATGATATTTCAGCTATGTGAAATGAGTACTCTGTTGGAAATTATTTTACCAGGATCTTAGATCTACTCACAAGTATGTTGTTTAAACATCCTAAATATGAACTTTCTAAAACGATAAATTAAACACATATAAAGTTAAGAAAACCTTACATTGATGCAGCGGAATTAATGTCTCCTTCCACTCAGATCTCTAACCCTCGAATCCTTTCTGTAGCAGAGTATAATCAAGATCTGAGCCCGAATGTCCTTCTTCTTCAAGTTTTGATCCTTCACAGTCTTCCCATCTATGATTGAGTTACTGCTTGCTGTGTGTGGGCACTTACTCTTTCACTAGGGTCGAAAAAGATGAAGGAGAAAAGAGAGAGAGGGTTTCGGCCAAGGTATAGAAAGTGGGGAAGGCTCAGTTTTTCTGAGGAGAGAAATTTCTGTCAGATTACTAATGAAAGCATTGTATGAGACTGAGCCATCACTTTCTATTTATAGGCAACTACTAGGTTTAGGTTAGGATTTATTTGGCATGAAAATAATGAAAATATTAATTTGAAAAACTCATCTAAGTGGCCGGCCATATGGTGTTTAATGGGTCTCACTTGATTTTGCAGTTTTATCAAATTGTATCTCTATTTTCTCAAAAACGCCAATTTTCCAATTCTAACCTTTTAAATGCCAAAACTAATTATTTAATAACTATAATAGATTATTAAATAATATTGTCATTTAATTTAATTATTAATTAGACATATAAAGTCCATTAATAAATAAATAAACCTAGAAACTCTTTTCTTTACAATTTCACCCCTACTTAGTGAAAATTCATAAAATCAGACATAGTCTAACTTTAGAATTATAATTGATCAATCACGAATCAATTAATGAGTCTTACAAGCAGAATGTTCTCAACTAGAATGGGGACCATGGATCTATATGCTGAGCTTCCAATAAGTGAACCAAATTTACCAAGTACATTCCTACTTATTAATTCTTCGTTGAATCCACTCTTAGAACTTAGAATTGCACTCTCAGACTTATATAGAGCATATTGTATGTTTCACGATATCAATATACTATCTCATTTAACCATTGTTATAATCTTATTGTGATTTAAAGATCCTCTATATAGATGATTTACATCAAGATGGGATTTCTTTACCGTTCTCACCCCTCAATGTATTTTGCCCCTTAAAACACTTAGCTACCTGTAAATGGTGTTTAGTGATCTAATAATTAGTCAGTTAAACAAGAGCTCATCCATTTACTTCTATTTGCTAAGCTCGAAGGGAATCATCACTTGACTTCTATACACCAGTAGAAGCTATAGATTCCATATTTATGTTTAGCACTCCCACTCAATCATACTATCATGTTCCCAAAATATACGTATCACCCTGACCCAAAAGTAGGCTTAACTAATAAATCTAAGAACATGAATAGCACTCCTGAGTTGAGCCTAAGCATATCAGGATTTAGATTCTTTTAATCTTAAGATCAACTACTGATATTGACTTGGAAAGATATGTATAACGGTAAGTTTGTAATATCTTAACTTAGTTGCAATATCGGTCCAGTCCAATGTATACTCCATACATTCGAAACTAGTATACTTTACTAATGTCCTGGAAAGAACATAACACTTACTCCAAGTGCAAGTACACATCATCGCTGATTATCACATTAGTGTAAATCCAATAACACTGATGAAACAGGGACCAAAACTTTTGATTCATATGATCACAATCACATTCTACTGTGTTGACGATACTGTAATTGTGAATAAACATATGATCTGGATTTAACTGATTTTGTGTGTATGAATGTAATAAACATATCAAACATATTAAACATATTAAACCATTAGCATGTAGAATTCATGCAAACATGAATCACTTCAAATTTCTTATATTGATAACTAATCAGATTGTAAAGAGTTTTATTTAGGGCATAAAACCCAACAAACTCCCACTTGCACTAATATAAAACAAACTGTGCAAATAGGTCAATCTGATGTCTTGATCTTCAGATCAAGTGTAGTATATTTGAATCCACCCAAACTTCTGGAAACTAGTTCATAAATACACTTATGAAACATCCTTTACTATATGCTTTACTCATCAAGGGATACTGAAATCTTTACTGTTTTAAAAGTACATCTGAATTAACAGAAGACATATCTCTCATATTTTAAAATATGTAATTGAGATAATACAGTGTAGACTTTTCTTCAGTGATATAACTTTCTGGTATTTTCGAATAGACCAAGTTATAGTTCTTCTCTGGTAGAGCTTGAATTATTATACAATAATTCCTCCACCCCCAAAGTAAGCACCATCTCATAGAAATTTCGAAATTAGATGGTGAGATACAAAGACAACTGATACACAGTTCCTTAATATCTAACATGTAGATCACTTTCATAAATCCTTCTTGAATATCTTCTAATGTTCCCTATTTGATTACATCTCAGATAGCTCCCACTCAATAGCAGATGTCTTGTTAAATAATACTTTTAACATCTGATTGTTTAAAGAGTTACCTAGTTGTGACTTTTGTATTAGTCTTAAAACTTTAATTTAAGACTAAGTCATCAACATAGCAGACTAGTATTATGAAGTGAAAAATACATGCCAGAGATAAAGTAATCACAATTAAGATACCATCAAAATTTTTTATGAGGATTAAGAATTCCTTGTTCAAGTCATTCGAATGGACTGAACTAGAGTTCTTTATCTTATTCTCATAATTCTGATAAGCTATTCCTATCCATGTGAATGGTTAGATTTGCTTTTCAGTAATGTTCTTAAGTACCTATCACAAGTATCAACCTAATGAAGATGGGTATAGAATTTTAAAATTCTCCCACTCAATTAAGGTAGTGTGAAACTTTAACAAAGAACTTTCAAAGGTATCAAACTTTTACTTATAACAGTAAAATCGAAATGGAACATACAATCAAGATCAAGAATTTATATTGACAATAGCTGACTCATTATATTACTTCCATGTTTAAAGAAGATATGTGTTACATAGGGAATTGTGGAATGGACTCCACCCCTAAGAATATACATATAGGGTACTATGGATAACCTCCACCCCTAAGTATATAGAGATTATGATCCACCCCTAAAGGTTGTAAAGATCATGATTCTCTTAGTGTGATAGAGTTTATGTGGAGTTGAATACTATCCAGAGTTCATTAGATATAAAAGATCGTTGAACTGCATAGTTTTCTTAACTTTTCTCCACCCCTATCAGATCATAAGATCCTTTTATTAAACAAATTCTTAATAATTGTATGAGAATTAACAATTATTGATAAACATAGAAATAATTTCTAGTGTTTATTTAATATAACTCTATGAAGAGTTGTAAGTATTATAGAATTTGCATCAATAATAAAAACACTTACACATACAAACATACAAATATAATGTGGTAATAATTGATGAAGATAAAATAAATGAAGCTCAATCTCATAATTTGCAATGGTAATTTCGAAAATAAAACTTTATTAATAATAAAAAAAAATGTATTGCAACAATATGAGAGAAACATGGATAAATATCCCTGACTTAAATTTGAAATCCAAATTGTCTTTAAACTAAAACAATTAATTCAAAAAATTGAGGAGCTTCATCTTCATCTGGACGATTTTACCCTTTGGTCCAGCTTTCTGATCCAACTCAATTGAGTTCAAGTAGCTTGGCCTATAAGAAGAAGAAAACAAATAAACAAAGTTTAGTCCAGAATCATAAATCCAATTGGATAATAATTCACTAAAACTCTTAAAGTTTATAAATGGAAATACCTTGTTTCTTTGCAAGAAGTTTAGGACACTGGGATTTCCAATGACCTTTTTTATTGCAGTAGAAACACTTTCCTTTAAGTGTAGCATCACCAGAAGGAACAGCCTTTTTATTCTTCATGGCTTTAGTTCGCTTCTTGGTGTTGTTCCACTTCCTCTTCGATTTGGGCTTTGAAGCAGAGGAAACATTTGCTTCAGGTTTTATCGTCCCATTACCATTTCCAGGATTATGAGGTTTACTCCCTTTCTTCTTGGGTCCTCCAATCAAATTTTCATAAGTTTGAAGGTCATTGACTAATTCATGAAAGTCAATTTCCTTCTTATTCATGACATAATTTGATGTATATGGTAGAAATGCTGGAGTCAGGCTATTCAAGATAAGACTAACTTGAGTAGCACTGTCCATTTCAAAGACCATGATCCCGGGCTTCTTGGAAATAATCGGACATGAGGAGAACATGATCACGCACGTTTTGATGAGGTTCCATCCGTGCGTTAATGTACTTCTTAGTCGCGTCAAAGCGTGACCGAAGTGATGCCTTACCGAATAGCTCATTTAACTTCGTCATAACTTCAGAAATTTTCTCGCCTTTAGAAAACCGAGTTTTGAGGGTGTCAACCATGCTTGAAAGCATAAAGTATAGAGCTTTGTCATTTGCTTTCTGCCAACGCTCATACTTTTCTTTCACAGCTTTGGATGCATTATCCCCAGGCACTTCAGGTGACGGCTCAATTAAAACAAACAAGGCACTTTCTCCTATGAGAGCAATATTAATGTTCTCATTCCACTTATTAAAGTTAGATCCATTCAGCTTGTTTTCAGTCAACAGTGATAACATGGGATTCATTTTGATAATACAGGATACTACAAAATAATAGAAATCAATAAATAGAAATTAAATAATGGTTTAACACACAAAATTAATTCAGAAATTATAAGCACATAGCAAGTAGGAATGATATGAGAAAATACTTAAAAATTCAATCCTAAATAATTTCCAAGGTTTTCAACAAACTGATATCAGTGTCCCGTTTAGGCGAGAGTCAAAGCTACCATCCATTGAATAGAGTTGTCAGCTCATCTAAAATGTTAAACATTCTAGCAACCTTTTATTTGATCAAGATCAGAATCCAGCGTTGTCCCGTTTAGGCGAGAGTCAAGGCTATTCTATCTCATGAGCTTCTACCATTGTTTCGCAATTTGCAAGTAAAATATGGTCGCCACCATTAGGGTGATCTATAACATATAAAACACTTACAAACCACTTATCATGCGAGATTAAACGGTGCAAAATTGCTAATGAACGTTCCTCCGTTAGGGAGGATTACTCACTAAAACAAACGCGGTGTAAAACCCACAATGGAGATCGAATATCTTAATAATAATAAAGCTCATTATTTAAAATGTATTTTCTTTATTATTCTAATAAATAAATCTCATTAAATTCTAAATTAAGAATTAAAATTCAAAATAAGAATTTAATATAATATTTATAAAATTATACTTAGATGGTGATTGAAATAAAATTAATTATTTCCATCTTAGTAATAATCTTAAATATAAATATTAAGGAAATTAATTTAAGTTGAATTAAATAAATAATTAGCAACTTAAAAATTTCCTTTGAGAATATATTTATTGGGCTCGAAAAATTAAAGTATATAAAAATACAATTTTCGAAAATAATAAAAATAGAAAAGAAATACTTCAAGCAAAAATATCACCTATCTAGATATTCTTTTGACTAGTTAATTCAATTTCTAATAATATATATATATATTTTAAATTCATTTATTTTAAATTAATCAATTAAATGAAAAAATCATTGATTGTAGTTGGTCCAAGAATTAATTAAAATAAATAATTAATTTACAACTCAATCTATTTTTCAAAATAAAAAATTCGAAAAATATTGCATAATTAAAATGCAAATTTCGAAATTGATTAATAAAATAAAGAAAAAAATATATATTGAAAATTATTTAAATTTAAGTTGGAAAATTAAATTTCAACCTAAAAATAATTTTCTATTTAATTAAGTGTCATGAAAAATCAATAAATATTTAAGTATCATGATGAAAATCAACTTAGATATTTAGATTTTTCAAGTTAATTAAATGTATTAAATTCAAGAAATAAATAATTAAGTGTAGAGAAGGCTTAATTATTAATTTCTATTTAATACTAGGAAAAATATACTTAATAAAATTGTACCAAAATTAATTATTTAAATAATTAATTTCACAAAGTATATTATTTTTCCTATTTAAATATTAGAAATAATAAGTAGTTTAGAAATTACTATCTAGAAAATATCTTATTTGACTAAGTATCTTTTCAAAAATTTGAAAAATATCTAATTTAAGTTATATAGAAAAAATCTAAAACTTAAATAATTTCAAATTTAGATTTAATTAAATATCAAAAATTAAGTTGTAACCACTTAATTTGAAGATATCTTTTAAGGTTAATATTTGAAAAGATATTAACCAAAAAATATCTAAAATATTCCATTTTAAGTTAATATTTGAAAAGATATTAACTTAAAAAATATCTTAAGAATCTTTAATAACTAATGCCTAGGATTCCTCAACTTGATTTAAAATTTAAATCAAATATTCAAATTTAAGTTAGATAAGAAAAATCAGTTGATACAACTAATTTATAACTTAAATAGGAATATTTAATTAAATAAGCTCCAGAAAGAATCTTAGTTAGTTAAAATTCTATATTTAATTAAATACAAGAAAAATACAAATAGTTTGTCTAGAAATAATATCTAAACTAAAAGTGTTTTTCTTAAAATTAACTTTATAATATTAAAATGAAAAATAAATTTTCATAGATTTTAAAAGTTAATTATGTTGCTAATTCAATTTTATTAGGTCAAACTAATATAATTAACCTAGTACAGTTATTTAAATCAGGCAAATGGGCCTTCACAATTGGGGTAGTTCATGTGAGGGGGTGCTGGGTTCAGTATGTCGTACCCACTTCTATGGCTCCCAACTCTCACACGAGGCCCAAAAGAGAGGAATTTAACCTTAAAATAAATATCTGTTATTAATTGAATAGGTCCAAAAACTAGGTGGACCTAAATAAAATCTATCATGGTGTGACATTTTATTTAGCAACAACCTATATGCATCTATATTAAAACAAAATAAACATATAGGCTCACACAGGCACACTTTGGATGGATCCTATCATGTTGCTAGGTCATACACAGATGAAAGAAGATTGTAAAATTTACCTGTTACAAATTATTAACTTGACCAAGGGAGCCTTCAGATCATTAGATCTGGCAAAAAGTAACCATGGCTATTTGAAATGAAGTAATAATAGGTTTTAAAAACTTACACACAAGCTAAAACTACATACTCCTGCAACAAGGTTAGCTGGATAGTTGGAAGTAGGATTTATTTAATTTTAAATAAATAATTTCGAAAAAATAAATAATTAAATAAAAAATATTTTAATTTTCGAAAAAATAAAAATAAAAAATATTTTAATTTCGGAAAAAAATTTAAATTTCGAAATTTAAAAAAAATATTTAAAATTAAACCTACTTTTTGAAAAATTAGGTTTCAACCAACCTAAATATCATTTCAAAATTTGCTAACTACTTTTAAAAATTAAATGTTATTTTAAAAAATAAAAATTAGAAAAGATAAATGAAATATCTTATCAGATTTTTAATTTAATTTAAATAAATAAAATAACAAAATTTAAAAGTTAGCAAAATATCTTACATTTATTTAAAATTACATGATTATAAATATCTTATTTTAAATTTAAATAAGGTCAAAATATCTAAAAAAGATTTAATTTAAAAAATATATATAAAATCTGACCTTAAATTTAAAAATAAGATAAGATATAATCAAATTTAAAAATAAGATAGATTTTTAAGCAAGAAGATAGATACTAATTCTATTCAAATTCAAATTACACTAATATCTTGAATTAAATTTAAAAAATATTAAATTAATTCAAAATGATATTTAGAATTGAATTAGGAATAGTAATAGTGTATATACAAAACTATACAAAAAATCGCAAGTTAATTCCATGAAAAAGCATGAAAAATCGAAGAAAAACGAAAAAATTGTGAACTGTACGGACAGATTTGCGATCGCAGGAAAATATCAGCACAGCCCCGATTTTTTCAAATCTTCAAAAATTCATAACTAATTCAAATAAAATCGAAATTGAGTTCTGTAAAAGGCTAACTTGCTTAATTTTTTTCCATACTATCCAATAAAAATAATTCCAAAGACAGAATCGCAATTATTTTTCACGAAAATTTACAAACATCAACCAATCATCAAATAACACTCAATACAACATGATACCATCCAAAAACAAACAAACAATCGTTTTAAAGTCCAAATTTCATGTAAGTAAATCAATTACCATGGCTCTGAGGCCAGTTGTTGGAAATTATTTTACCAGGATCTTAGATCTACTCACAAGTATGTTGTTTACACTACTACAAACAAAGGCCTTTAATCTCGGTTTTTAAGGCTTTTTATCCCGGTTTTCGCTAAAATGAAAACCGGGATATATGCCAGTGGGATAAAAAGGGACCTTTTATCCCGGTTTTTATAAAAAAACTGGGATAAAAGATACCCTTTTATCCCAGTTCTTATGAGAAAAGCGGGATAAAAAGTACCCTTTTATCCCAGTTTTCTCATAAGAACTGGGATAAAAGGGTATCTTTTATCCCAAATTTTATTTTAAAACCGGGATAAAAGGTCATTTTTTATCCCACTTTTTTTTTTAAAAAAAACGGGATAAAAGATCTTAAAAGGTGACCTTTTATCCAATGTAGGTGTTTCACATTTTTTTTTCTTTTAAATTTATTGCATTTGTATTTTTGCAATAATTATTAAATTTAATTTTTATATTTATAATTATATTGAATATGTATAAAAAATTTAACTAAAAATTAAATGATTAAAATAATTTTTAAAAACAACAATGATAATTAGTAACTTGAATTAATAAATAATATTTTACATTGTATACAAATCTCTCTAAAATACTACACACAATAAATTTCTAGTGTATAAAAAAATACAATAAAATACTACTGATCAATATTTATAAATAAGGAAGTAATTGATTTAACCACTATTGTCGAAGCGCTACGAGATGTTCTTCCTCACAACATTGGGATAGGTCGCCAAGCTGTCAAATTAAAAATTTAAAACTAATTAAAAGGAAAGTATTTTTATATGTTTGTATTTATAAAAAAGAGGAGTATATATTTATTTTTTCTTTTATGACTTCAATAGGATTTAAATGTTGAAACATTTAAAAAATTCTAAAATAATTGGGCAAAATTTTCTCTCTTTCTATGACATTTTCCAATTTCATCAGTACATAACAATACAACAAAACAACACAACGAATTGGAAAACAAGATAAGATAATCATAATAGCATTTAACAAGACGAATATAAGTTAGTACATAGTAATCTAAAGTTCTAAACTTATCGTTCCAATATTGATGAATTGGGGTGGCTTCTTAGGTAAAACTCTAAAAGATTGTTGTATTCTTCTTAAAATCGTGGTGTTTCTCTTCTATCATTCATCCACGATTTATCTATTCTAAAAATTAAAAAATAATTTCCTAATAAATAAGTTGCAAGAAACTTAAAAGTTTCAAATACATTCCTAGGTATGCTTATTAATTAAATATTAAAAAATATGTTCATTTATCAAATCCTAAAAAAAATTGGGCAGAGTTTTCCCTCTTTCTATGACATTTCCCAATTTCATAATTACCTGACAATACAACAAAAATAACACAACGAATTGGGAAACAAGACAAAATAATCATAATAGCATTTAACAAGACGAATGTAAGTTAGTACATAGTAATCTAAAGCTCTAAACTTACCCTTCCAATATTGATAAATGGGTCGGGGTGGCTTCTTTAGGCAAAACTCTAAAAGATTGTTGTATTCTTCTTAAAATCGTGGTGTTTCTCTTCTATCATTCATCCATGATTTATCTATTCTAAAAATTAAAAAATGATTTCTTAATAAACAAGTTGTAAGAAACTTAAAAGTTTCAAATACATTCCTAAGCATGCTTTTTAATTAAATAATAAAAAAATATGTTCATTTATCAAATCCTAAAAAAAATTGGGCAGAATTTTCCCTCTTTCTATGACATTTTCCAATTTCATAAGTACCTAACATGCTACAAAAACAATACAACAAATTGGAAAACAAGACATAATAATCAAAATATATAGCATGTATATATATTAATTCTTCGTTCACCACAGTATAGTATATCTCAGAACCTACTTCACTACAAATGAATATCTAATATATTCAAACTCCTCTAATATTTTGATAATTAGTAAAAATAAATAAGTAAATAACGTACCTCTAAAAAGTTATTAATGATCACCGAAATTTTACTTTTTTTTAAAAAACGAACCAGAACCTAAAATATTAAATATAATATAAAAAGTTTCAATAAAAGTTAAATTATTATGGTAATAATTAGCTCATACATATATAACTAGTAACTAAATAATTATGTAACTAAGTAAATATAGTATCTAGTAACTACTTACGATAATGTTCTTGATGCTTCTTAGAAATCAAAACCAAAATCACCACGAAGTCACCCAATTCATCTATACTTAAGTTTAAACAAACACAATTAAAAATTATTCACATATAGTTAGTAGATAATAGTTATATAACTAAAAATTTTACAATATCCAATATAATATATCCTTTTGAAAACTATTACTCTTTTAGATAAAAAAATTCTCTAAAATCTATTTGAGTTTAGGATAATTGTATATTATTTAATACAATTTCAAATAATTTAAATTTTTTACAAAGTTCTAGCATACAAAATAAAAAAGTACTAGAGATTTTTCCAACTAAGTAAGAATAGTAACTAGTAACTACTTAAAATAATATTCTTGAAGCTCTTAGAAATTAAAAAAAAAAAAAATCACCACAAAATCACTTAATATATCTACAATTAAGTATAAACAAGCACAAATTAAATTATTTATATAATTAGTAGACTATAGTTACTAAGACTTTCTCAATATCAATATATTAGAGCAATTGAAAACTAATCACTCTTTTAAACAAAAATTATTTTAAAAATATATTTAAGTTTCTAATTTACCTACCCATTACACATTATTTAACTACAACATTCTTTTTCTTTTCTTTTTTTTTTTTGAAAAAAATAATATTGTAACATATTCTAATTCTAAGTGTAAAATAAATTTTAATTTCTAGCATAGGTGCACATTATTTGTGGGTAATTATAACATTCTAATTTAAATAAAATAAATTACTCAAAAAAATACATATATATGATTAGAACTAAATATATTAATTCAACAATAATACTAAATTAGAAATAAATAAAAAGTAACAAAAAAAATAATATTCAATGTATTTTATTAAAAAAAAAATAAACAAACAAATATTTAATCATACCCACTCACAAACCCACTTAAAATTTTCTTAGATTTTCGGACTCAATCATACCCACTCACAAACTCATTTTTTTTCTTCCTAAAAATATGAAAGAAATGATTTTTATTGGTATATTTAACATTTCAATGTAAAGATAGAAGCAAAAAAAATGTTTTTTGTTAAAAAAAAAAGTCATTAAAATGAAAAAAAGAGGAAGTTATTGTACCTGAAAATGTGTTTCTTCTTCCTTTAGTGATGCTGATGGAGATGAGTCTTCTCCTTCCTACTTGAAAAAAAAAGAGTTATTGTACAACCAAGGCAAAAAAAAAAAAAAGAAGAAGAAGAAGAAGAAGAAGAAGAAGAAAAATCGCACTTGCGATTGAGAGGAAGCTAGGGTTAAAAATGGTCTGACGGCAGTGTGTTATGGTGTGAGACGACTAAGGGGCAATTTATTTACCTAAAGCTTTTATCCCGGTTTTTAACCAAAAAATCGGGATAAAAGGTCTGTCCAAAATGAATTAAAGGGTTTTGGGTTAAACCCTTTTATCCCGGTTTTTAGCAAAAAAACCGCGATAAAAGGGTTTAACTAAAGCCTGTTTGGCACTTGCTATTGTTTTATCCTACTTTAAGAGAGAAAAATAGATTTTTAACTTACCAACCAAACAAGGCCCTTGATATACATAAGTCATTTGGAGCTTGTTTGGTTGGTAAATAAAAATTCAATCTTTAACTCATTTTTTACTATGGTTTTTTTTTTTTTAATGTTCAACCAAACAGGGCCCTTGTCTAAAAAACTATTATATATTATTTTTGAGATGCCAAATCTAAAAGTGGGATAAAAAGTTGTAACATATCTTTTATCCCACTTTTTATTTTTGTTAAGGATAAAAGTGGGATAAAAGGTCTCCTTTCTTGTAGTGTTAAACATCCTAAATATGAACTTTCTAAAACGATAAATTAAACACATATAAAGTTAAGAAAACCTTACATTGATGCAGCGGAATTAATGTCTCCTTCCACTCAGATCTCTAACCCTCGAATCCAATCTGTAGCAGAGTATAATCAAGATCTGAGCCCGAATGTCCTTCTTCTTCAAGTTTTGATCCTTCACAGTCTTCCAATCTATGATTGAGTTACTGCTTGCTGTGTGTGGGCACTTACTCTTTCACTAGGGTCGAAAAAGATGAAGGAGAAAAGAGAGAGAGGGTTTCGGCCAAGGTATAGAAAGTGGGGAAGGCTCAGTTTTTCTGAAGAGAGAAATTTCTGTCAGATTACTAATGAAAGCATTGTATGAGACTGAGCCATCACTTTCTATTTATTGGCAACTACTAGGTTTAGGTTAGGATTTATTTGGCATTAAAATAATGAAAATATTAATTTGAAAAACTCATCTAAGTGGCCGGCCATATGGTGTTTAATGGGCCTCACTTGATTTTGCAGTTTTATCAAATTTTATCTCTATTTTCTCAAAAACGCCAATTTTCCAATTCTAACCTTTTAAATGCCAAAACTAATTATTTAATAACTATAATAGATTATTAAATAATATTGTCATTTAATTTAATTATTAATTAGACATATAAAGTCCATTAATTAATAAGTAAACCTAGAAACGTTTTTCTTTACAATTTCACCACTACTTAGTGAAAATTCATAAAATCAGACATAGTCTAACTTTAGAATTATAATTGATCAATCACGAATCAATTAATGAGTCTTACAAGCAGAATGTTCTCAACTAGAATGGGGACCATGGATCTATATGCTGAGCTTCCAATAAGTGAACCAAATTTACCAAGTAAATTCCTACTTATTAATTCTTCGTTGAATCCACTCTTAGAACTTAGAATTGCACTCTCAAACTTATATAGAGCATATTGTATGTTTCACGATATCAATATACTATCTCATTTAACCATTGTTATAATCTTATTGTGATTAAAAGATCCTCTATATAGATGATTTACATCGAGATGAGATTTCTTTACCGTTCTCACCCCTCAATGTATTTTGCCCCTTAAAACACTTAGCTACCTGTAAATGGTGTTTAGTGATCTAACAATTAGTCAGTTAAACAAGAGCTCATCCATTTACTTCTATTTGCTAAGCTCGAAGGGAATCATCACTTGACTTCTATACACCAGTAGAAGCTATAGATTCCATATTTATGTTTAGCACTCCCACTCAATCATACTATCATGTTCCCAAAATATACGTATCACCCTGACCCAAAAGTAGGCTTAACTAATAAATCTAAGAACATGAATCGCACTCCTGAGTTGAGCCTAAGCATATCAGGATTTAGATTCTTTTAATCTTAAGATCAACTACTTATATTGACTTGGAAAGATATGTATAACGGTAAATTTGTAATATCTTAACTTAGTTGCAATATCGGTCCGGTCCAATGTATACTCCATACATTCAAAACTAGTATACTTTACTAATGTCCTGGAAAGAACATAACACTTACTCCAAGTGTAAGTACACATCATCGCTGATTATCACATTAGTGTAAATCCAATAACACTGATGAAACAGGGACCAAAACTTTTGATTCATATGATCACAATCACATTCCACTGTGTTGACGATACTGTAATTGTGAATAAACATATGATCTGGATTTAACTTATTTTGTGTGTATGAATGTAATAAACATATCAAACATATTAAACATATTAAACCATTAGCATGTAGAATTCATGCAAACATTAATCACTTCAAATTTCTTATATTGATAACTAATCAGATTGTAAAGAGTTTTATTTAGGGCATATAACCCAACATACTCCACCATTTATTTTCCTTTGGTCAAGCTCGAAGGAAATCACCCTTTACTTACTATTCGCCAGATAGAAGTTATAGATTCCATATTTATGTTAGCACTCCCACTCAATTGCACTACCGTGTTCCCAAAATGTACGTATCACCCTGACCCAAAAGTAGGCTTAACTAACAAATCAGAGAATACGAATAACACTTTTGAGATTGAGCCTAATCACATCAGGATTTAGATCATTTGATCTAGGATCAACTAGGCGATATTGACTTGAATAGATATTACGGTAAGTTTGATAAATCTATGTCAAAGTTGAATATCGGTCCCTTCCGATGCATACTCCATGCACCCAACCTGAGCTTTACTTTTACCAATGCTCTGGAAAGAACATAGCATTATACCAAATGCAAGTAAACTCTGTTGTAGATTATCATATCAGTAAAACCCTGTGTCTGATAAATCTCGGAATCTTTATTCACATAGTCATGTTTACTTTCCAATGTGTTGACAACACAATAAACAGGATCAAGTATGTGAAAAGGGTTTCAGATGAATTTATAAATCAAATAGACAAGCCATTGATAAGATGAACGAAAACATACACAAATGAATGAAAAATACTTCTGTTTCTTTATTGATATTGAATAAATTGGATTACATTGAATTGGAGTTTTATTTAGGGCATAAAACCCAACATGCGACCCATGATGCATTGTTCCATTATGATATCTGAGAATTCTTTTCAGTGTAAACTAGTGAACATCATTAGGTTTCTTTAAGAATTAACTGAGATTGTGCCATGAAAATGCAATGCCTAGTCTAGTGTGCCTGAGGTACTACAAAGCTCCAAGTATGCTTCTGTACATAGTTGGGTTTTCCATTAATTTGCCATCATTGATTGAGAATGGTTTCGCTACAGTCATGGGTGTAGCACTTGGAATTACATGTTCCATCTTAGCCTTCTACAATAATTTACCTATATACTTAGCTTGTGACAGATGAATACTAGTAATATCTCTAAAAACCTCTACACAAAGAAAATAGTGTAGGGCTCCAAGATATTTAAGAGATAATGTTTTGTTCAATTTGTCAATAAAATAGTTGAGTGCTTTAGAGTTGTTTCCTGTGACAATTATGTCATGCACATAAACTATCAACATGAGAGTACCTTGGGCCTCTTTGAATATGAAGAAGGATGAATCTGCTATCGAGTTTCCAAATTTCCAGCCTATCAAAGTAGCTTTGAGTTGATCATACCAGGCTCTAGGTGCCTGCCTCAAGCCATAAATAGATTTTTGAAGTTTGCGTACATAGTCTTGTTTTTGGGGATCCTCAAAACCCTAAGACTGAGACATGTATAATCCTCATCCAGAATGCCATTTAGGAAGGCATTATTAATGTCAATTTGTCTAACCTTCCAGTCAACAGATACAGACAAAGTAAGAACTACCCTGATAGTTACAACCTTAACTACGAGGCTAAAAGTCTCACCAAAATTTGTTCCAGGTCTCTAATGAATGTTCTTGGCTACCAATCAAGCTTTGTGTCTCTAAAGGCTTCCATCAGCATTGAATTTTTCCCTAAATATCCACTTCCACCCAACTACATTATTAGTGAGAGACCTAGGAATAAGACTCCATGTCTTGTTCTTTTTCAGGGCGTAAAATTCATCAGACATGGCTGAATTCCACCCCTCATGCTGAATGGCATCAACTACTATAGCTGGTAAATGATGGCCATATCTGAGTTTACTGTGACCAATGCAGACTTTTTAATTAAATATACCAGCTTTGGCCCTAGTGATCATAGGGTGAGAAGGAGTTGCAGGTGCTGGTACGGAGGATTGATGCTTAGGACTGGGAGCAAGGACAAATGAGCTGAGACATTGTCAAGGAGATCATCAGTGGCAAAGGAATAGTTGAACCAGCAAGGGAGGAAACTGTACTTACAGTGTGAGTTGGTGAAATTGGGGACGATGATGGTGTTGGGAATATTTTACCAGGATCTAGATTTACTAACAAGTATGTTGATTAACACCCTAAATATGAATTCTCCAAAACAATGAAAATAAACACATAAGGGTTTAAGAAAACCTTACATTGATTGCAACAGAATATAATGACTCCTTCTATTCAAGATCTCTAGCCCTTGATTCCTTTCTGTTGCAGAGCATTATCAAGATCTGTACCTGGATCTCTTTCTCTCCTTCGGGTTTTGTTACCACCGTCTCACTCACTATGATTGAGTACTTGACTTGCTATGTGTGGGTATGGCACTCATTCACTATGGGTTCGAATGTGAAGAACAATGAAGGAGGTGAAATCTCTATAGAAGGAACTCTCTCATCAAGTTTGGTTGAATAGTCAAGTTGACATTAAATTGACAGTGTCAAGTGGATGAGATGAGAGCATCATGTTCCTTTTATAGTATTTCAACTAGGGCTTAGGGTTGAATTATATGGATTAAAAAAGGATAAAATATTGGGCAAAAAATCACACTTGGCCGTACACTTAATGGGACATCTATATAGTTAGATTTTTGCCACTTTATTTCAACCACTTGTTCTTCTTTTCAATAATACCATATTTTCAAATTCAATCTTATAAATGCCAAAACTATTTATTTAATAATTATAATTAATTACTAAATAAAATTGTCATTTATATAATTTATTAATTAAACCATACAATGTCTCTTAATTAACAAATTGACCCCAAAACCTCTTTTCTTCACAATTAAGCCCTTGCTTAGTGAAAATTCATAAATAAGACATAGTCTAATTTTAGAATTATAATTGATTAATTAAAATCAATTGACTAAGTCTGCAAGCAGTATTATCTCAACTAGTGAGGGGACCATGGGCCTATATAACTGAGCTTTCAATAAGTACATTAAGAATTCAACAATTAAATTCTCAACTTATTAAATCTGCCTTGCTTCACTATAGATTTTGAATTGAATACACTCTCAGTTATATAGAACGCTCTATATGTACCACGATATAGATACGTTATGATTATCAATTGTTACAATCCTAATAGTCAAGGATCCACTATAGATGATCTACACTGAATAGGGACAAATTTACCTTTCTACCCTTCAATGTATTTTATCCTTAAAACACCTAGCAACCTATAAATGATACTTCAGTAAACTAATATAATTACTAAAATGAGGCCTCAATCATTTATCTCTATTCAGCCAAGCTCGAAGGAGATCATCGTTTCACTTCTATGTCCACATAGAAGCTATAGATTCCATATCTATCATTAGCGCTCCCACTCAATTGTACTATCATGTTCCCAAAATGTACATATCACCCAGACCAAAAGGTAGCCTTAACTAAAAAAATCAAAGAACACAAATAACACTCTTGAGATCGAACCTAACCATGTCAGGATTGAGATCCATAGACCTAAGATCAACCATTGATATTAACTTAGAAAGATATAACTGTAAGTTTATGAGATCTTATCCAAGATCAATATCGGTCCCTTCCAATGTATACTCCATACATCCAATACTGGTAAACTTTGCCAATGCCCTGGAAAGGACGTAACACTTATCTAAGGTATAGGTATACCTTATCGCTGATTATCATGCTAGTCTAAATCTAGTGAACTTACAAATTAGGGAAATAAACTTTTGAACATATAATCATGATTATATTCCACTGTGCTGACAACACCATAATCATGAACAAATACATATGTTCTGGACTTAATAGAATTTATACATTAAATATAATCATGAAATAAATTATGTGAACCATGCAACATAAAATAATTTCTCATCTTTATTAATTAGTAAATCTGATTATATTGAAATGGCTTTTATTTAGGGCACAAAACCCAACAGATGGTGCTACTGGAACAGATGAAGAATATTCTAATGAACCTATTAAGGGTGAAGCAGTAGGAAGTTGAAACCAAGAGTGAGGTTCAAAAACAGTAACCAATTTTTAATTCGGGTAGTTGTTGAAGAAACCAGCGTGGTAGGGGAATTCAAATTCATTAAATGTGACATTTCTAGAAATATAAATTTGACCCTGAGGACTAAGACACTTATAGCCCTTGTGCACCACACTATATCCACGGTTCAGACATTTAACGGAATGATATTGAAATTTATGAGTTTGGTAAGGTCGTAGACAAGGAAAAGAAGCTGCTCCAAACATTTTTAGGAATTTATAGTCAAGGACATTAGAAAATAGCACTTCAAAGGGTCATCTTCTCTTTAGCATAGCTATAGGCCGTATATTTATAAGATAAACTAAAGTCTGCAATGCATCAGACAAGTATTTGAGTGGCATTTCAGCTTGTGCTAGTAAAGTGAGTCGCATTTGGACTATGTGGCAATGTTTTCATTCTGCTATTCCATTTTGTTGAGAAGTGTGTGGACCAGAATGATGAAAAAGAATTCCATTAGCAATAACTGAATCAGAAAATGATTTGAATTCCCCTCCCCAATCAGTTGTCAACTGTTAAATTTTCCTATCAAATTGATTTTCCACCAAGTTTTTAAAATGAATGAATGCATCAAGTGCATCTAATTTTTGCATAAGTGGAAACAACCAAGTGAGTCTACTATAGTCATCTAAGAAATGAATATATTTTTTGAAATTTGTGTGTGATGCAACTAGGGTTGGGCCCCATAAGTTAGTGTGAATGAGATCTAAAATATGTAGAGCATGGCTGTCAGAAGTTTTAAAAGGTAATATTGCATGGGATTTTCAAAATTGATAAGCATCACAAAACGAGTGTTTTTCATTAACTTGATGTTTTACCTTTGAAAGCTTTAAAACTTGATTGAAAATAGAACTAGATGGATGATCTAAGCGTCTATGTTAGGTATCATTTAGGGTAATGAAAGACTGTGACTGAAACTTGGACAGAGAGACTAGACTAGAAAACAACATGGCATTGTTTTGATAAGAACCAGCAACTGGAGAGGGAAACTAATACATGCCATCTTTAAGTGTTCCTCGTAGCACCACCTTCCTTGTTATTTGATCTTTCACTGTACCGCCCTAATGCTAAGGCATGCTACAGTGATTTTTCAATTACACTGCTATCTTTGATAACCAAAGAATTTTCTCCAAAATTGTGTCAAATTAAATTTTTTTTATTAAATATTAAACTTTAAAATCTTTACATAAAAATATACAAAGTCGGGATCCCATTTTTAAACTTTTTACAACATAATCCAAAATACCGAAGGTAGGTCGCACAACGACTACAAAATAACCACCATAGATGTCCCGAGACCGAACACTC
The DNA here is from genome assembly GCF_029168945.1 of Cannabis sativa. NCBI lineage: Eukaryota > Viridiplantae > Streptophyta > Magnoliopsida > Rosales > Cannabaceae > Cannabis > Cannabis sativa. The sequence goes on along the minus strand of NC_083608.1, from coordinate 2,606,885 downwards.
CAGGTCGCGCCGCCATGACATGTACAACCTCATCGTAGCTCAGGCTCACTCCTGTTCAGCTTTCGCCTTTCCTTTACCTACACATGCAACCAGAACTGTGAGTCGAGAGACTCAGTAAGAAAAACATATAACATATCATATAATACTGACTTGTATCTAGGTGCCCATACACCTATTTACAAGGCTTAATAGATGAGTAAGAACATTCCATACTAGGGTACAGCCACTGTACCACATACACTACGTACCTCATTGCACAAGTGTTTGTATGGTTTGTTTCGTACCCTGAGTACCACTGAGTGATGTACCACACACACCCTGTACTTTCCCGTACTTGTGCTGGTATCACTGTAATGTACTCCTTTACAATATACACTATACCAATGCACTCTATACCATACCCGTACAAGTGTTGGTAGTGTAACAAACATATAAGCATGCATATACACTTAACATATACATACATTTGCTTATTCATATGACATATTATACACAGTTCTTACCTTCTTTCCAGATTTAAGTGAGTTGGCTGACCTGAACGGAATGTCTTGTGTTGGATGGATGCCCTAATCACATATTAAAACTGGGTAAATCACATGTCCAAAACCTTAACGCGGGAAACCCGAACCTACAACTCAAGGTTCTGTTATTATCACTAGGAACTACACTAACCTAAGAAATAGGGAAACACCCAACTAAGGCACTAAAATGGGCAAGAATTGTGAAAACGGGTTATTCAGGGAACCTGCCAAAACTGGTTAACAGGTTTTACAAGTACTGGTAAACTGGTTAACTGATTTGTTTAAGTTTTCCCCAAAATACTCCAAACTTGTTCAAAACTCAACAAAATGCTACCAAACCTTCCAGAGTACCTAAACAAAGCATACATAGCATATCCCAACCAATAAATCTCAAAAAAACACACTGAATTAAAATATGCCATTAAAGACCCATGTTTGAGTTTCAAAACTCAAACTTGCACAATTTCAATACAATATACTAAAACCAGCTGCAAGAAGCTAATTCTAACTCAAATTAACCTTAAAATTAAAATTATACAAGAACCAAACCCTAACAGCCCCTTAAGATAAAAATCACATAATCAACCAAACTTAAAAGCTTCAAAAGTACAAAACTATGGTTCTAGGGTTACCTTAGCTTCAAGAATACTTGATTCCTTAGATGAATTTAAGAAAAAACACAAGGTTAGTGGATGGTTCCCTTCTGGTTTGCTTCAGCCGAAAGAGAGAAAGAGAGAGAGAGATAGTTCTCTATTTTTTTTTGTTTTTTCTTTGATTTTTTATTTTCTTAATTTTCCAATTTTATACCTGAAATTCGGCTAGAGGACGTGTCAAGATAAAGGGAATGTGAATCGATGCAATAGCTATTCATGGAATAACTCATTAATTATGTAAGTATCAGAGTATATTTATAACTAGTTGACTGTAATGTCTAAGGCGAGGAATCAATGTACAAACTAGCACTAAGTGTATTAGCGAGAAACCATATGTCGCTGAATATGAATAGCGAGGCACCGAAGAAAGTGACACACACAAACTATAAAAGTCCTTAGCTTGCAATGAGCAAACTAAGCGTAAAAGTCGGATCGACTCAAAGAACAAGTATGCAAGATGACCATCTCGCTATGGGACGACTTCCTATAGCTTCATTCAACTAATAGGAGCAAGGCTCACAACCCTGGTGAGTCAGAAGATTTCTTTATAAATAACCGCGATCGACACAAGACATACATTGTCGACCTCGGAAGGAAGAATGGCCGCAGCTCGCTATTGGAATCACTATAATCAAGTTTCTGTCCAGACATCTCCAGATTCAACAATTAAAGATTTGTTTAATACACGATAGTTTTGACCCAGTAAAAGTGGGAAAATCACAGCTATACGATTTTCAAATCATAAGCCACATTTATACTACGTAATATGTTAATCAAATCCCACGATTTTAGGGATGATTGCTATAAAATTATTTCGGTCAACTTTGTAATTAACTACCCACTATGTAATCATAAATAGTGGCAGACAAGCTCAAAAGAGGGACGAAAAGTCATATACAAGAGACGCTCTAAACAGAAAACACAATCAAAAATCTGAATAAGATTGACTTGTGGACTATGCAGAATTTTAACTGCAAAACCACGTAAAAAAACCTGTGTTCGTATATTATTTTTCTATAGCTTTTATTTTTTCTATGTGGAATTAATATCTTGAGGCTCAAATTTGGTTAACAAAAATCTGCGTGAACAGTTTGGTGCTTTCATTGAGAGCCTCTGTGTAAAAAGCTCAGAAAAAACCCTCCCCTCTTTCGGAGAAAAACAACCTCCTACATGGCTAAAAATCCAGAAAATATTAACACCCCACATGAGGAAGCCAACCATCATTCTGGAAAGGAGCCCATGGGCTCCAGAAGATCTACCAATCTACGGTCCAGAAGGACCACCCATTCCAGGAGGGCTTAACCTGAGGGTGGCCTAAGTGCACCACGCGTTCCCAAAGAACTCGACCCGATGTTGGTCCTAGTATGCGGACAACATGCTCGAGGAGAACTTGGCTTGGGAATGGTCAGGACCCCAGGACGAAGGATGAAGAGCTCAATCGTGGAGGTGCCCAATCTCTGGGAAAAAGAACTTATGAAACAGAAAGTCGCCGCCTGAGATGTCGTTTGGAAGAGGCGTAGCGTCAAAATGTTGAGTAAGAACATAAGGCAACCTCGACCAGGGCGGCACAGGGGACGAATACTCAAAATCAACCTAGACTTGGACTGAGAAGACAACGAGGCAGACCTCGTGGCTCATGAATTAGGAGACAAAAAAGGCCCGGGAAGAACAACTTGGGGAAAATGAGACACCCCCTGAAAATCAGGATGAACAGCCAGATGGGAGATAACCAGAAATTGATGAACGAGAAATCCCTCATGAAAATGAGGAGGATCTTGGGATTCTACTGGGAGAACGGAGATCACCAGCTAGAAATCACCAAGGTTCTTCCCAAACCCATAGAGCGAGGACTTGTACATACCCTGATGGGGGAAATACGACAAACCGCTCTCGAGAGGAAAGAACAGAGCTTGAAGAAGCAAGTAAGACTTCGAGGCGATCTAGAGGCCATAGTCGATCAACTTGAAGAGGAGAAAGTACTCAACGAGCTAATGATCGAGAAAGTATGGGAACCAATAAATCCACGAGACACTCAAAGACAAGGTCAATGAGTAAGATGCGATCTATGAGTAAAACAAGATTTGCCAGCAATTACTCCCAGCTGAATCTGCGAGAGCACTTGAATCGGAAGAAACCTAACCTTCGCCAATAGCTTGGTCCAAAGTAAGAGGATCCAATTCAATTGCGGATAAACGAGCTGGGGAACAAGTTTAGGAGATATCATGTGGGGGAATTAGGGAAACTATCTAGATATGACTTTGACAAGGAACTTGAGTCGTATCACCCAGATATTATGAATACCCCATTCCCTTCGGGATTTAAAAACCCACATGTCTCATCTTATGACGGAACCACAGATCCAATCTCGCATTTGAATAACTTTAACACAATAATGCGAGCAAGTAATGTGATGAACAATTTACACTATATTTTGTTCCCTACCTCACTTGTTGGAGCAGCGAGTTGCTAGTTGAATAAACTTACTCATCATTCAATAATTTCTTGAGAGCAGCTGTCCAGGGATTTCAAGAAGCAGTTTCAGGCCGCTAGGGATAGGCGACTTGAAGCGGCCTCACTAACCAAAATAAAGCAGCAGCCCGACGAAACACTTAAGGCATACTTAAGTCACTTTAGCACGGCTGCCGCTATGGTAAGAAACTTGGGTGACAACACGCAACTTATAGCCCTTCAGGCTGGGATCTCTACTAATCCATTAACCACAGGGGGTGAGTTGTGGGATGACTTACAAGGACATCTAGTGAGAAGCATCACTGAGTTCAACGAAAGGGCTCAGGTGTTTGTCCGGAAGGAAGTGTTGGGATTTTATGCCCTAAATAAAACAAATTCCAATCTAATCTGATTTGTTATCAACAAAGGATTAGAAGTCATTTATGTTTACATGTTGTTTTCATGTTTACGGTTTAATATATATAAAAAATCTGTTAAGTCCAGAACATATAGTCATTCACAATTACAGTGATGTCAACACAGTGGAATGTGGTTGAGATTATATGCTTTGAAAGACAAAGTCCCTATTTCATCAGTGCATTGGATTTACACTGATGTGATAATCAGCTATGAAGTGTACTTACACTTTGCATAAGTGTTATGTTCTTTCCAGAACATTGGCAAAGTATACTAGCTTCAAATGTATGGAGTATACATTGGACTGGACCGATATTGATCTTGGTTACGATATTATAATACTTACCGTTGTATCTTTCTAAGTCAATATCACTAGTTGATCTTAGATCAAAAGATCTTAATCCTGATATGCTTAGGTTCAATCTAAGGAGTGCTATTCATGTTCTTTGATTTGTTAGTTAAGCCTACTTTCTGGCCAGGGTAATACGTACATTTTGGGAACATGGTAGTATGATTGAGTTGGAGCGCTAAACATAAATATAGAATCTATAGCTTTTATAGGTAGTTTGAAGTTAAATGAAGATTTCCTTCGAGCTTGGCTAAATAGATGTAAATGGAAGAGCTCTTGTTTTAGTGATTATATTTTAGTTCACTAAAACATCATTTACAGGTAGCTAAGTGTTTTAAGGATCAAAATACACTGAGGGGTGAAACGGTAAATGTACGAAATTATTTTACCAGGATCTTAGATCTACCCACAAGTATGTTGATGAACACCCTAAATATGAACTTTCTAAAACGATGAAATAAACACATATAAAGTTTAGTAAACCTTACATTGGGTGCAGCAGAATAATATGACTCCTTCCGTTCAGATATCTAGCCCTTGATTCCTTTCTGTAGCAGAGCATTATCAATATCTAAACCTGGATCTCTTTCTCTGAATCTTTGTTGCTGAAACTCCTTTGCTGAAAGTCTTTCTTCACGATCTTCCTCACTATGGTTGAGGTATCACTTTCTGTGTGTGGGCACTACTCATACACTAAGAATTTCGAAATCTCAATGAGGAAGAGAGAGAGAGTGGCTTCGGCCAAAGATAGGGAGAGAGAAGGCTCTGGTTTTTCTCTGAAGGAAAAATAGAAAATTTAAGTGTAAATTTCCTAAAGCCTTCACTATCTATTTATAGCATTCCACTAGGGTTAGGTTTGAATTATTTGGCATCAAAATAATGAAAAAATCAGTTTAAATTTCCTACAAAAGTGGCCGGCCCTATACTAGTGGATTTGGGCCTCACTTTTTGTAATTTTACAGTTTTACCTTTTCTGCATCTGATTTTCTCAAAAACGTCAATTTTCTAATTCAACCATTTAAATGCCAATTCTAACTATTTAATAACTATAAATAATTATTAAATAATATTGTCATTTATCATATTTATTAATTGAACCACACAAAGTATCATAATTAACTACTATGCCCCTAAAACTCTTTCTTTACAATTTCGCCCTTACTTAGTGAAAAATTCACAAATAGACATAGTCTAATTTGAGAATTATAATTGATTAATCAAAACCAATTATATGAGTCTTACAAGCAATATTATCTCAACTAGTGCGGGGACCATGCGTCTATATAACCGAGCTTCCAATAAGTAGATCAAGAATTTAGCACTAAAATTCACTAACTTATTAATTCTTCGTTGAATCCACGCATAGAACTTAGAATTGCACTCTCAGTATATAGAATGCTCTATATGTTCCACCATATAGATGCATCATCAGTTATCCATGGTTATAACCCTAATGTGATAAATGATCCTCTATATGAATGATCTACACTGTAAAGGGATTAGATTACCGTTACACCCTACAATGTATTTATTCCTTAAAACAATTGACCCCGTATAAATGATATTTCAGCTTATGTGAAATGAGTACTCCACCATTTATGTTCGTTTGGTCAAGCTCAAAGGAGATCATCCTTTGCTTACTATTCTCCAGATAGAAGCTATAGATTCCATGTTTATGCTAGCACTCCCTCTCAATTGCACTACCGTGTTCCCAAAATGTACGTATCACCCTGACTTAAAAGTAGGCTTAACTAACAAATCAAAGAACACGAATAGCCTTTCAAGATTGAGCCTAATCATAATAGGATTAAGATCATTTGATCTAGGATCAACTAGGCGATATTGACTTGAATATATATTACGGTAAGTTTAATAAATCTAAGTCCAAGTTCAATATCGGTCCCTTCCGATGCATACTCCATGCATCCAACCTGAGCTTTACTTTAACCAATGCTCTGGAAAGAACATAGCATTTCTCCAAATGCAAGTAAACTCTGTTGTAGATTATCATATCAGTAAAACCCCATGTCTGATAAATCTAGGAAACTTTATTCACATAGTCATGTTTATTTTTCAATGTGTTGACGGCACAATAAACAGGATCAGGTATGTGAAAAGGGTTTCAGATGAATTCATACATTATGTACATATAATCATGAAATAAATCATGTGAACCATGCAACATTAAATGTTATTTCTGATCTATATTAATAAGTAAATCTGATTATATTGAAATGAGTTTTATTTAGGGCATAAAACCCAACAAACTCCCACTTGCACTAATATAAAACAAAAAGTGTGTTTCAAATAATCTCAACACTTTGATATACAAATCAAGTGTAGTAGTAGTAAACTCCTCGTAATAGGATCTGAAAGGTTGAATTAAACACAACCTTGTCTCCACCATTACTCTTCCTTAATCACAAAATCATTGATAATGTGAAATTGCTCTCTATATGTCTACTCTCTTAGGATACTGGATTCTATATCTTTGGCAACTACTTTTGGTTAATCAGGAAATTAACACTAGTAGTTTAAGGCAATTTGGAATGATGCCAAAAATGTATAGAACTTTCCTTAGACTGAATAAGTACCTTTCCTGCAACCTTAACATTCAGTCCCTCTCTGGTAGACCTAGAGACTTCAGATAGGTTTTTACACTTCTCCAAAATCACTATTCCTCCCCCAGAGTAATCACCATCTTATCAGAAAGATATACTAGCACAAAGGCAAATTTCGAAATCTGATATCGTGTAGTCTAAGAGTTTTAAACACACCCTTATAGACTAACATATAGTTCCTCTTCTTAATCTTTGGATTTACTTGATTGTCTTCCAATGTTCTTCTCCTAGATTAATCTGATACCTACTCATTACTCCCACTCAACAGCAGGTGTCTGGTCTAAGGCATACAAAAGCATATCTAAGGCCTCTCGCTGTTGATTTAAGAAAGTTTTTCATGGCTTTATCTTTTCTGGAATAGTTGAGACTTTTTCTTAGATAAATAAAATCTATGTCTAAGAAGTTGTGAAGCTTCTATAGATTGCCATTAGAAAGAAAATGCTTCAGCATCTTACTAAAGTAAGTTGCTTGCATTAGAGTAAGTAATTACCAGGTATACCACAAGCCATAGGTTTAGATAAACTCAAACCTATAATACTAGGAACAGGAAGTTTGTTAAGTCCATTGAATAGACTTATAAACGAAAATTTCCTTTTATGTCCTTGTAATAGAAAACTTTAGGTTATTCCATGTGAATGGATTAAACTATAGTTCTATTGGCTTTCTTCTTAGTTTCTTATCTTGACAATCCATTACTTGTTTAAACTCACAATGGATTTTAATCACTAGTGTCTCCCAAGTCATAAGAAGGTGAGTTCCTAGAAACTCTCCCACTACGACAAGGTACCGTGAATTATGTCGAAGAAAACTAAATTGTATTGATCTCTTCGTTTGTGACAAGACAACAGAGGCAGTGGGATCATCATATGTTATATAAGATGATAGAACACTTTTGGAATCAAGAAAAATATCTCCTTTATTTGCTACTTGTTTTCAGACTTAGTCATTATCTTAGAAAAGTAGTATTTGTTTGAACAAACACTTTCTTATCTATTGACAATGGGATGGTCCACCCCTAATCACTTAGAACAGCTAACAAACCATGGTAAACAGTTCTAGCTTTTCTTAAGATTTTGATTAGGTCATCCATGAATCTAGTAATGATTTACATTAAGTATACAACCATTACATCATTCAGAAATTGTATTACCATAGAAGGAATTAGGCAACGACTAGTAACTAATCATCAACATGCAACTCGAAATTTCTGGGAAGGTAAGTTTGGATATAATTCAAAAATCAATTTAATGATCTTTGAACTGCATATCTACTAACTATTTCTCCACCCCTATCAGTTCGCAAGATCTTTAACCACTTACCTTAATAGTTTTAACCATTGCTAGAAATTTATGAAATTTTTCAAACATTTCAAATTTCTTTGCATAAGGTATAATCTAGAGTGATCGTTTTAAGAATACAACGAAAAACTCATATCCACCCCTGAATGTACATCCATCTGCGAATGAGATGAACTACTTTCAGTGGATATAGGCATGTTAACTCTTTGCAGAGATTGATCTTGTCAAATCCACTATGAACAAGATACAAATGCCATAGATTAATGAAAAATGTGGTTGAGTCTTCTGATGATTTAGGTATAGTTACATCAAAGAGTTCTTAGAATAGTGCAAGTGGATCCTGGTCACAGAATACCAAACTCATATTCCATACAGTTTGAATCCATTAATAGAAGATTGATATTGAACACTTGAGAAAGTGTAACTGTATTGTATTCTGGAATTAGAAATATAAGAAAATTTCTATTTGGAATCTAAAATTAAAGTCAAAGACTTAAAATTTATACCAAATATAATGAGTAATTCTTTCTTGGACCACCACTACTAATTTAAATTCTAAGTCAGATTTGCCCATACAAGTAAGAGATTTCTAAGATTGAGGTTTTATATCAATTGGGAATAGAATTTCGGGATTATAATCATATGCGTCATTTAATTTCTTAAGAGAAAATATAGAATGCATGAAATGATTTATAGACCATTCATCCAATGATATGTTTTGAAGCTAATTCGAAATGAATAAGCTAAGAGGAATTAGGTTAATTTCGTTTATAAATAAGAATCCAACGATGCTTCGATTAGCGAAAGACAAAGTAATCTTATTTATATAATCTTCTTGTTTCATATTGTAAAAATACTAGTCTAAGGTGTCATCAATTGATGAACAGCTAGATGTTGCAGATACAATATTTATCTTTCGAGATCTTACACTATTATGTATGTCTAATGGTGAAAATCCATTAGGGATTTATCTCATTAGATAAACAAACATGTTAGACCAACAATGAAGATTCGAAATTAAACTACAATTTAATAACAGAAATTAACATGGTACAATATAAATTCATACACAATTCAGAAATTATTAAACGTATAGCAAGTAGGAATGACCAGTGAAAATACTAAAACATACAATCCTAAATAATTTCCAAGGTTTTCAACAAACTGATACAGTGTCCCCGTAGGCAAGAGTTAAAGTATCATTCAATGAATAGAGTTGTCAGCTCTTCTAAAATAGAAACCATTCTAGCAACCTTTTATTCGATCAAAATAAGAATCCAACGATGTCCCGGTAGGCGAGAGTCAAGGTTATTCTCATTTTATGAGCTTCCACCATTGTTTCATGTTTCATAAGTTTATATCTAAGTAGTCACCGTAGGGGAGAGTCTAATAGAGACGAAAACTTACAAAACACTTATCAAGCGAGATCTTACGGTGTTAAATGCGTTCAACGAATAACCATCCATAGGGGGACGAAGTCTAGCGTCTCGAGGTTATATTGAAAACATTTAACTTTTGTAAGACCAACAATGGAGATCGAATATCTTAATAATAATCAAGCTCATTATTTAAAGTGAGTTGTATTTTCTTTGATTCTCTTTATTTAATCTATTTATTTTAAATATATATTTATTTAAAATTTTCAATTTAGAATGAAAAATTCTAAATATAAATTTTAATTTAATATTTATAAATTTTACTTAGATGGATATGAAAATAACATGAATTATTTCTATCTTAGTAATAATTTCCAATAAATATTTAGAAAAATATTCAATTTAGGTTGTTACAAAATTAATTTAAATTAATTTACAAATCAAATTTAATTTTCTATAAATATATATTGCATTTCGAAAAATTAAAGTATTCAAGGACACAATTTTCTAAAATGCATGTTAAAAATAAAAAATTAATCCTGGAAAAATTATTCTAATTTAATGTTGGCCCAAAATTAATTAATAAAATTAATTTACAACAAAAAATATAATTTTCCTATTTAATTAAATATATAAGAAAATTTCAAATATTTAAGTATGATGATGAAAATCAACTTAAATATTAATTTTCTATTTAATTAAATACACTAGAAAAATAGTTCAAGCAAAAATATCATCTATCTAGATTTTCCTTTGACTAATTAATTCAATTTCTAATAATATACTTTAATTCAATTTATTTTAAATTAATCAATAAATGAAAAAAAAACATTGATTTAAGTTGATCCAAGAATTAATAAAAATAAATAATTAATTTACAACTTAATCTATTTTTCAAGATAAATCAAAATCATCTTGCATTTTGAAATGCAATTTCGAAATTGATTAATAAAATAAAGAAAAATATATTTTACTTCATTTATTTTAATTAATCATTAAATGAAAAAATCATTGATTTAAGTTGGTCCAAAATTAAAATAAATAATTTACAACTTTAATCTATTTTTCAAATAAAATTCGAAATTCCAGCATTTAAGAAATACAATTTCGAAATTTGATTAATAAAATAAAGAAAAAATATATTTTGAAAATTATTTAAATTTAGTTGAAAAAATAAATTTCAACTAAAAATTATTTTTTATTTAATTAAGTGACATGAAAAAGAAATATTTAAGTATCATGATGAAAATCAACTTAGATATTTAATTTTCAAATTAATTAAATGTATTAAATTCAAGAAATAAATAATTAAGTGTAGAGAAGGCTTAATTATTAATCTCTAGTTTAATACTAGGAAAAAATATACTTAAAATAAATTGTACCAAAATTAATTATTTAAATAATTAATTTCACAATGTATAATATTTTCCTATTTAATATTAGAAATAATAAGTAGTCTAGAAATAACTATCTAGAAAATATCTTATTTGACTAAAGTATCTTTTCTACAAAATTTGAAAAAATATCTAATTTAAGTTGTATTAGAAAAAATCTAGAACTTAAATATTTTCAAATTTAAATTTAATTAAATATCAAAAATTAAGTTGTAACGACTTAATTTGAAAATATTCCATTTTAAGTTAATATTCGAAAAGATATCAACTTAAAAAATATCTAAAATATTCCATTTTAAGTTAATATTCGAAAAGATATTAACTTAAATAATATCTAAAGAATCTTAATAAGCAATGCCTAAAATTCCTCAACTTAATTTTGAAATTTTAAATCCAAAAGATATTCAAATTTAAGTTGATTAGTTAGAGATAACTAAATATCAACTTAAATAGGAATATTTAATGAAAAATTTAAATTAAGCTTCAGAAAGAATCTAGATGGTTATAATTCTACATTTAATTAAATATAAGAAAATATACATAGTTTAGCTTAGAGTAAAATTCTTTAAACTATGATTTTCTTAAATTAATTTCAAAATAAATGAAATTAATTATGTTGCTAATCAATTTTATTAGGTTAAACTAATTTTTTTAACCTAGTACAGTTATTCAAATCAGGCAAATGGGCCTTCACAATTGGGGTGGTTCATGTGAGGGGGTGCTGGGTTTAGTATGTCGTACCCACTACTATGGCTCCCAACTCTCACACAAGGCCCAAAAGAGAGGAATTTAACCTTAAAATTAACAAATGTTATTAATTGACTAAGCCCAAAAACTAAATGGGCCTAAATAAAATCTATCAAGAACTATGACATTTTATTTAGCAACAGCAACCTATATGCATCTATAATGAAATTAAACACATAGGCTCACACAGGCACACTTTGGATGGGTCCTATCATGTTGCTAGGTCATACACAGATGAAAGAAGATTGTAAATATACATGTTACAAATTATTATCTTGACTAAGGGAGCCATCAGATCCATAGATCTGGCAAAAGGTAACCATGGCTATTTGTAATCAAGTAATAATAGGTTTTGAAAATTTACACACAAGCTAAAACACATACTCCTGCAACAAGGTTAGCTGGATAGTTGGATGTAGGATTTATTTAAATTTAAATTAAATTATTAATTTCGAAATAATTAATTAAATAAAAAATAATTTTCGAAAATTTAAAAAAATTTGAAAAATTCGAAATTTTAAAAAAAATTAAATTTAAAATTAAACCTACAATTTTAAAAAATTAGGTTTCAACCAACCTAAATATCATTTCAAAATTTGCTAACTACTTTTAAAATTTAAATGTTATTTTATAAATAAAAATTAAATAAAAAATTTAAAAAAGATAAATGAATATATTTTATCAGATTTTAAATGTAATTTAAATAAATAAATTAACAAAATTTAAAAGTTAGAAAAATATCTTACATTTTTTTAAAATTACATGACTATAGTTATCTTATTTTAAATTTAAATAAGGTCAAATTATTTTAAAAAAAAATTAATTTAAAAATTTAAAATCTGACCTTAAATTTAAAAATAAGATAAGATATAATCAAATTTAAAAATAAGATAGATTATTAAGCAAAAACGATAGATACTAACTATTTTTAAATTCAAATTACACTAATATCTTGAATTAAATTTAAAAAATATTAAATTAATTCATGATGATAATTAGAATTGAATTAGGAATAGTAATAGTATAAATACAGAACTACACAAAAAATCGGAAGTTAATTCCATGAAAAAGCATGAGAAAACGAAGAAAAACGAAAAAATTGTGAGCTGTACGAACAGTTTTCGCGCGCGCATGAGAATTTCAGCACAACTCTGATTTTTTCGAATCTTCAAAAAATCATAACTAATTCAAATTAAATCGAAATTGAGTTCTATAAAAATAAAAATTGCTTAATTTTTTCCATACTATCCAATAAAAATAATTCTAGAAACAGATATTCAATTATTTTTCACGAAAATTCACAAACATCAATCAATCATCAAATAACACTCAATACAACATGATACCACCCAAAAACAAACAAGCAATCGTTTTAAAGTCCAAATTTCTTGCAAGTAAATCAATTGCCATGGCTCTGATACCAGTTGTTAGAAATTATTTTACCAGGATCTTAGATCTACCCAAAAGTATGTTGATTAACACCCTAAATATGAACTTTCTAAAACGATGAAATAAACACATAAAGTTTAGTAAACCTTACATTGGGTGCAGCGGAATAATATGACTCATTGCGTCCAGATATCTAGCCCTTGATTCCTTTCTGTAGCAGAGCATTATCAATATCTGAACCTGGATCTCTTTCTCTGAATCTTTGATGCTGAAACTCCTTTGCTGAAAGTCTTTCTTCACGATCTTCCTCACTATGGTTGAGGTATCACTTGCTGTGTGTGGGCACTACTCATACACTAAGAATTTTGAAATGTCAATGAGGAGGAGAGAGAGAGTGGGTTCGGCCAAACATAGGGAGCGAGAAGGCTCAGGTTTTTCTCTGAAGGAAAAATAAAAAATTTAAGTGTAAATTTCCTGAAGCTTTCACTATCTATTTATAGCATTCCACTAGGCTTAGGTTTGAATTATTTGGCATTAAAATAATGAAAAAATCAGTTTAAATTTCCTACAAAAGTGGCCGGCCCTATACTAGTGGATTTGGGCCTCACTTTTTGCAATTTTGCAGTTTTACCATTTATATATCTGATTTTCTCAAAAACGCCAATTTTCTAATTCAACCCTTTAAATGCCAATTCTAACTATTTAATAACTATAAATAATTATTAAATAATATTATCATTTATCATATTTATTAATTGAACCATACAAAGTATCATTATTAACAAATATGCCACTATTAACTCTTTCTTTACAATTTCGCCCTTACTTAGTGAAAAATTCACAAATAGACATAGTGTAATTTGAGAATTATAATTGATCAATCAAAACCAATTATATGCGTCTTACAAGCAATATTATCTCAACTAGTGCGGGGACCATGGGTCTATATAACCGAGCTTCCAATAAGTAGATCAAGAATTTAGCACTAAAATTCACTAACTTATTAATTCTTCGTCGAATCCACGCATAGAACTTAGAATTGCACTCTCAGTATATAGAATTCTCGATATGTTCCACCATATAGATGCATCATTAGTTATCCATTGTTATAACCCTAATGTGATAAATGATCCTCTATATGAATGATCTACATTGTAAAGGGATTAGATTACCGTTACACCCTACAATGTATTTATTCCTTAAAACACTTGACCCCGTATAAATGATATTTCAGCTTATGTGAAATGAGTACTCCACCATTTATGTTCGTTTGGTCAAGCTCGAAGGAGATCATCCTTTGCTTACTATTCACCAGATAGAAGCTATAGATTTCATGTTTATGCTAGCGCTCCCACTCAATTGCACTACCGTGTTCCCAAAATGTACGTATCACCCTGACCTAAAAGTAGGCTTAACTAACAAATCAAAGAACACGAATAGCCTTCCAAGATTGAGCCTAATCATAACATGATTAAGATAATTTGATCTAGGATCAACTAGGCGATATTGACTTGAATAGATATTACGGTAAGTTTAATAAATCTAAGTCGAAGTTCAATATCGGTCCCTTCCGATGCATACTCCATGCATCCAACCTGAGCTTTACTTTAACCAATGCTCTGGAAAGAACATAGCATTTCTCCAAATGCAAGTAAACTCTGTTGTAGATTATCATATCAGTAAAACCCTATGTCTGATAAATCTAGGAAACTTTATTCACATAGTCATGTTTACTTTCCAATGTGTTGACGGCACAATGAACAGGATCAGGTATGTGAAAAGGGTTTCAGACGAATTCATACATTATGTACATATAATCATGAAATAAATCATGTGAACCATGCAACATTAAATGTTATTTCTGATCTATATTAATAAGTAAATCTGATTATATTGAAATGAGTTTTATTTAGGGCATAAAACCCAACAGTAAATTTATCCCTACTCGGTGTAAATCATCTATATAGAGGATCTTTGATTATTGAGATTATAACGATGGTTAAATGCGATAGCGTATCTATATGGTGGAACATATAGAGCGTTCTATATGACTGAGAGTGCAATTCCAAGTTCAAAGAGTGGATGCAACAAGGAATTAATAAGCTACGGAATTTACTCGATAAATTCTGGTTCAGCTTATTGGAAGCTCAGTAATATAGGCCCATGGTCCCCATTCTAGTTGAGACCATACTGCTTGTAAGACTGAGATAATTTAATTTAATTAATCAATTATAATTCTAAAATTAGACTATGTCTAGGTTATGAATTTTCACTAAGCAAGGGCTACATTGTGAACAAAAGAGATCTAGGTTTTATTTATTAATTGGAAGACTTTATTATGTCTAATTAATAATTATATTAAATGATAATATTATTTAATAATTTATTTTAATTATTAAATAATTAGTTTTGGTATTTAAATGGTTAGAATTGGAAAATGGGCGTTTTTGAGAAAATAGAAATGAAAATTGTCAAAATTGCAAAATACCAAGTGGGGCCCATTAACCCTATGGTCGGCCACTTAATGGTGTTTTTTTTTCAATTAATATTTTAATTATTTTAATGCCAAGTAATTCCTAACCTAAACCTAGTGGTTACCTATAAATAGATAGTGATGGCTCACACTTAACAGAGATTGAAAAATCAGAAAAAATTTTGCCTTCAGAAAAAATTGAGCCATTCACTTTCCTTCTATAGCCGACCCTCTCTCTCTCTCTCTCTCTCTCTCTCTCTCTCTCTCTCTCTCTCTCTCTCTCTCTCTCTCTCTCTCTCTCTCTCTCTCTCTCTCTCTTTTCTTCTTCAATTTTTCGAAACCTTGAGTGATAGAGTGAGTGCCCACACACATCAAGTGGTATCTCATGTTGGAATTTATTTTACCAGGATCTTAGATCTACTCACAAGTATGTTGTTTAAACACCCTAAATATGAACTTTCTAAATCGATAAATTAAACACATATAAAGTTAAGAAAACCTTACATTGATGCAGCGGAATTAATGTCTCCTTCCGCTCAGATCTCTAATCCTTGTATCCTTTCTGTAGCAGAGTATAATCAACATCTGAGCCCGAATGTCCTTCTTCTTCAAGTTTGATCCTTCACAGTCTTCCAATCTATGATTGAGTTACTGCTTGCTGTGTGTGGGCACTTACTCTTTCACTAGGGTCGAAATTGATGAAGGGAAAAGAGAAGAGAGGGTTTCGGCTAGGTATAGAAAGTTGTAACACCCTAACTATTTTAGGCGTATTACGTGATTTTTAAACGTACTGTGCAGCTCGTTGCTAATCAACGAGGTTTATGGAAAAACGTGATTAATTAAAAATTTTGCTTTTTCATTAACTTATAAACCATTTTACAAAAGTCTCGGGATCCCGATTTATAAAAATATTTACAAACGTTTTAACTGTTCAACTTTTACATCAAAATGAAAGTCGTCTAACGACAGTTACAAAAATCTCAGCCCTGCTGTCCCGAGGATCGTACGCTCCAGGCCTAACCGCCCCGACATGTACAATCTCATATGCTCGGTCACGGTCCATCGCCCATGCCTTGCCTTTACCTACACATGAACGTAAACCGTGAGTCGACGGACTCGCAAGAAAAGCATAATAATATCATACATAAAACTGACTGCCGTGTCCAACACGATACTGAGTCCCGCTACTGCCATGTCCAACATGGTACTGAGCACTACTACCATGTCCAACATGGTACTGAGTTTTGAACGTTCAGGGGACGGTACTATTGACAAGTATCCTCCTGATCGGTCGAACCGGTCATACTCCGGCTGCTGGTCATACTCCAGCCTGTACCGACGGGATAGGTCAATAGCACTGAACCACCAACCAAGTGTCAGCCTGATCGGTCGAACCGGTCATACTCCGGCTGCTGGTCATACTCCAGCCTGTACCGACGTGACAGGGTTGGATGGTTCGAAGCCTAAATACATAACTAATGTAATCTAACAGGCTTCCTACATGCACGCTAAACATGTAATCTACATATGCATACTGTTATACTAATCTTACCTGGATTCCGATTTCAGGTGTGCCGGTCAACCTGACTGGAACTGAAGCTGAACGGCGGATTACTGGCTCCTAAACCATAAAAATCACAACGCTATAAGTGACACGCTAAATCACTTCCCGGGGACTAAAACTTGAAACTAAAAGTTTCCCTATCGATAAAAAGCATGGCAATACCCTTAAAAACCCAAAAACGAGGAAAACTAGGGTTCTGAAAAATCCCCAACCGGCAGACCGGTTGCCCAACCGGAATTCCGGTTCTGGGAAATTCTGAACCCCCATCCGGAATTCCGGATGCTCAACCGGAATTCCGGTTCCTCGCAGGCAGCAACCATAAAATCTCATAACTTGACCAATTCGACCCCAATTGGTCCCAAACTTTCCAGACCTGTTCTAAATACCCTAAAGAACAAATCCAAGGCAACAAACCTACCCAGAAACCACAAATACAAAATTTGCCATTGGAGCTCAAGCTTTGAGTTCCAAACTCAAGCTTGAGCAAACCACCTAAACAAGCAATCAAACTAGCTTAAAACCCCTTAAACTAGCATAATATAACCTCTGCAAACTAACAGAAACATCCAGCAATAACACAGAAACATATCATATCATTTCATCCAAAAAAATCACATATTTTACATAAAAACAACAAAGCTTTGAACACCCTATCTAGCATGCTTCAAACCACTCAATTAACATCACATAACATACTTTGAATCACACAATTTAACCATAAAAAACTCAGCAGCAAACTCAACTAGAAATCATGCATGCATCACATTTTTTTCACATTTTTCTCAAGAAATTTAAAGAGAAGAAACTAGGGAACACATACCACAACAAGAGATCTCTAGAGTAGCAAATTAGGGCTTGAATCACCACCAAAAATCCTAGCTTTGAACCCCAAGTCTCAGCCGAAATGCAAGAGGAAAAGAGAGAGAGCTTTCTATTTTTTAAACTTTCTAATTTTTTTGACTAAGTGTAAAATGAGAGAAAAAGGGATTTTCAAGCTTAATATACCATTTTAATAAATCCATTTCAGCCAAAAGCAATTAAATAAATAAACATTTATTTCATTTAATAAACTCATATAAGACAAAACACTAATGGGGCAAAAAGACCATTTTGCCCCTCCACCATAAAATCACTAAAATCATACTAAAGGGGTATTTTTGGGACATTCTAAATTCCCGGCCATTCCCGACATTCCCAATGTCTAAAACCCGTCCCCAAAATACTAACATACTAAGTTGTGATTTCTACTGAGCCAAACGCCGAGTTCCAAAATACCGGACACCGGAAATGCGAAATAAAAAAAAACTGCTGATGACATAATTATGCATATCTGAATTTCATAATTAACAATGATAAATTATTTAAATAGCTATAAATAATTTCCTGATTAACATAAATAACTGCTAATTTCCAAATTAACTAAGCGGGCTTTACAACTATTCCCCCCTTAAAAGGATTTCGTCCCCGAAATCTAACCTGAATAACTCTGGATATTGAGCTCGCATATCTGACTCAAGTTCCCAGGTGGCTTCTTCCACCTTACTGTTTCTCCAGAGAACCTTGACCAACGCTATGGTCTTATTCCGAAGGACTTTATCCTTCCTATCCAGGATCTGCACTGGCTGTTCCTCATAAGACATATCTGACTGAAGCTGAAGGCTCTCATAACTGAGTATATGAGAGGGGTCTGAAACGTATTTTCTCAACATTGAGACATGAAATACGTTGTGCACTGCTGATAAAGCTGGAGGCAATGCTAACCGATATGCCACTTGACCTATCTTCTCGAGAATCTCGAAAGGTCCTGTAAATCTAGGGCATAACTTGCCTCTTTTCCCGAAACGTTTAATCCCCTTCATCGGAGATACTCGCAAAAACACATGGTCCCCTACTCGGAACTCAACATCCCTACGTTTCGGATCTGCGTAACTCTTCTGTCTGCTCTGGGAGGCAAGCATTCTAGCTTTAATCTTTTCTATTGCCTCATTGGTCCGCTGAACTGACTCTGGACCTAGGTATTTCCTCTCCCCTGTCTCATCCCAGTGGATAGGGGATCTACATTTCCTACCGTACAACAGTTCGTAGGGTGCCATCCCTATCGTACTCTGGTAACTGTTGTTGTATGAAAATTCCACTAACGGTAGGTATTTACTCCATGAACCCTCAAAGTCCATAACACAGGCTCTCAGCATATCCTCCAATATCTGAATTGTCCTTTCGGACTGACCATCTGTCTGAGGATGAAATGCTGTACTGAATTTTAGCTTCGTACCCATTGCCCGTTGCAAACTCTGCCAAAATTTGGAGGTGAATTTCGGATCCCTGTCCGAACCCACAAACACGAACGGTTCTTCACTTTCCGGTTGGAAGACCACCATCTTCCTCTTACAGTCAATGCTCGCCGAATATTTAGATAGGAAATCCATTCCTAAAATAATATCAAATTCGACTAAGCTCATCTCTATCAGATCAACGCTTAACTCTCTACCATCTATCCTGATCGGCATAGACCTAATCCACCTATTGGAGATAACCAATTCTCCGCCAGGTAACAGGGTTCCAAACCCTGATTCATATCTATCAAAGGGTCTACCCAACTTACTAAAGACTCTGGCCGCCACATAAGAATGTGTAGCCCCAGAATCAAACAGCACTGAATAAAACGAGTTGTTAATAAAGAGCTGACCTGTAACAACTGATGGGCTGGCATCTGCATCAGCCTGCGTGATCGCGAATACCCTGGCTGGAGTGGGTACCGCTGGAGCTCTCGGTGCCTCTGGCCGGAGTTGGGGACATTCCCTCTTGAAGTGCCCGGGCATGCCACAATGAAAGCATCCCTGCCCCTTGCACTCTCCCCGATGGTGCCTCTTGCAGCTAGGGCACTCGGGATAGGAGAATCGGGTCTCATTACCACCAGGACGACTCCCTCTGTTGCAGTTCCCCCGAACCTCTTGTTCGACTCGAGCCGTCGGAAGCGGTGGGTGCCCTCTTCCTCCGATCAATGGCCGAATCCACTACTCCCCCCGCTGAAGCCTCGATGCGGGGAGGGGTAGGAGCTCCGCCACTAACCGAGTACCGGCCGATTCCCGACATACACCCCACCGCGCCCTCGGCTCGCGGTGCCTTCTCCACCATCCGAGCATAGGTGGTGCCGTCGTCGTCGATGGTAATCATCGGGTCATGCTCGATCTTGGGACTCAACCCGTCCAGATACTTCTCCTTCCTGCTGAAGTCGGTCGGCACAATTCCCGAGGCTAACCTCGCCAACCGGTCAAACTGAGTAGTATACTCAGTGACACTCATGTTCTCCCGCTGGGTCAGGTGAACGAACTCTTTCCTCTTAGCGCTTCTGACCGCCTCATTATAGTATTTCGCGTTGAAGAGTTCTTGGAACCTTTCCCAAGACATGGTGGTGACATCGTGATCTGAGACACCATGTCCCACCATACCAGGGCATCTTCCTGGAACTGAAATGTGGCGCACACCACTCTGTCATTACCGGTGACACCCATGAAGTTCAAGATTCTGGTGATCACCGTAAGCCACTGCTCGGCTTTCGATACATCTGGACCTCCTAGGAATACCGGAGGTGCTTGCTTCCGGAACCGCTCATACAAAGGTTCCAATCTATGGGCCGCCACTACCATCTCGGCCTGGGCAGCGGGCGGGTGCCACCGGAACTACGGCACTGGAACTGCAGGAGCACCCTGCTGTCTCAACCTCTGAATCTCGAGGTCTTGTTCTTCGATCCGGGCTTGCATCTCCGCAAACCGCAACTCCCAGTTCGGGGCTCCCTGATCGGCTGGGGGAGCCTGGGCAGCCTGAGGCGGGTCCTCAACTCCCCGACCACGAGCCCTGCCTCGGGGACCTCTACCTCGGCCCCTAGCAGGTGGGGGAAACCGAGCTCCCTCTCCCTGATTCGACCCCACGGAGTTGCCCCGACTCCTGGTAGTCCGCCTGGCGTCCATCTAGTTAGAACCGCCTGCGAAACCTAGAGTTGGCATATCAGGTCGTATTCAAGGCGAGCTTACTAATGCCGCTTAATTTGGAAATTAGAAATGAAACATGCGCCTATTCTACTATCAGGCTACTAACATGCTTCCTAACAGGCTTTTCTTTTTCATAACTGAATAAAATAAACTACTAAAGCAATAAAGGCTTACTGAACCGTGAACCGAGCTAACTGCTGATGATGATTGTACATGTCGTGACGATCTTCGGAAGACAACCTGGCGGCTCTGATACCAAATTGTAACACCCTAACTATTTTAGGCGTATTACGTGATTTTTAAACGTACTGTGCAGCTCGTTGCTAATCAACGAGGTTTATGGAAAAACGTGATTAATTAAAAATTTTGCTTTTTCATTAACTTATAAACCATTTTACAAAAGTCTCGGGATCCCGATTTATAAAAATATTTACAAACGTTTTAACTGTTCAACTTTTACATCAAAATGAAAGTCGTCTAACGACAGTTACAAAAATCTCGACACTGGCGTCCCGAGGATCGTACGCTCCAGCCTAATCGCCCCGAGCATGTACAATCTCATATGCTCGGTCACGGTCCATCGCTACATGTACCTTGCCTTTACCTACACATGAACGTAAACTGTGAGTCGACAGACTCAGTAAGAAAAGCATAATAATATCATACATAAAACTGACTGCCGTGTCCAACACGATACTGAGTCCCGCTACTGCCATGTCCAACATGGTACTGAGCACTACTGCCATGTCCAACATGGTACTGAGTTTTGAACGTTCAGGGGACGGTACTATTGACAAGTATCCTCCTGATCGGTCGAACCGGTCATACTCATTCTGCTGGTCATACTCCACTGTACCGACGGGATAGGTCAATAGCACGAACCACCAACCAAGTGTCGGCTGATCGGTCGAACCGGTCATACTCCGGCTTGGTCATACTCCAGCTGTACCGACGTGACAGGTTGGATGGTTCGAAGCCTAAATACATAACTAATGTAATCTAACAAAGGCTTCCTACATGCACGCTAAACATGTAATCTACATATGCATCTTGTTATACTAATCTTACCTGGATTCCGATTTCAGGTGTGCCGGTCAACCTGACTGGAACTGAAGCTGAACGGCGGATTACTGGCTCCTAAACCATAAAAATCACAACACTATAAGTGACACGCTAAATAACTTCCCGGGGACTAAAACTTGAAACTAAAAGTTTCCCTATCGATAAAAAGCATGGCAATACCCTTAAAAACCCAAAAACGAGGAAAACTAGGGTTCTGAAAAATCCCCAACCGGCAGACCGGTTGCCCAACCGGAATTCCGGTTCTGGGAAATTCTGAACCCCCATCCGGAATTCCGGATGCTCAACCGGAATTCCGGTTCCTCGCAGGCAGCAACCATAAAATCTCATAACTTGACCAATTCGACCCCAATTGGTCCCAAACTTTCCAGACCTGTTCTAAATACCCTAAAGAACAAATCCAAGGCAACAAACCTACCCAGAAACCACAAATACAAAATTTGCCATTGGAGCTCAAGCTTTGAGTTCCAAACTCAAGCTTGAGCAAACCACCTAAACAAGCAATCAAACTAGCTTAAAACCCCTTAAACTAGCATAATATAACCTCTGCAAACTAACAGAAACATCCAGCAATAACACAGAAACATATCATATCATTTCATCCAAAAAAATCACATATTTTACATAAAAACAACAAAGCTTTGAACACCCTATCTAGCATGCTTCAAACCACTCAATTAACATCACATAACATACTTTGAATCACACAATTTAACCATAAAAAACTCAGCAGCAAACTCAACTAGAAATCATGCATGCATCACATTTTTTTCACATTTTTCTCAAGAAATTTAAAGAGAAGAAACTAGGGAACACATACCACAACAAGAGATCTTTAGAGTAGCAAATTAGGGCTTGAATCACCACCAAAAATCCTAGCTTTGAACCCCAAGTCTCAGCCGAAATGCAAGAGGAAAAGAGAGAGAGCTTTCTATTTTTTAAACTTTCTAATTTTTTTGACTAAGTGTAAAATGAGAGAAAAAGGGATTTTCAAGCTTAATATACCATTTTAATAAATCCATTTCAGCCAAAAGCAATTAAATAAATAAACATTTATTTCATTTAATAAACTCATATAAGACAAAACACTAATGGGGCAAAAAGACCATTTTGCCCCTCCACCATAAAATCACTAAAATCATGCTAAAGGGGTATTTTTGGGACATTCTAAATTCCCGGCCATTCCCGACATTCCCAATGTCTAAAACCCGTCCCCAAAATACTAACATACTAAGTTGTGATTTCTACTGAGCCAAACGCCGAGTTCCAAAATACCGGACACCGGAAATGCGAAATAAAAAAAAACTGCTGATGACATAATTATGCATATCTGAATTTCATAATTAACAATGATAAATTATTTAAATAGCTATAAATAATTTCCTGATTAACATAAATAACTGCTAATTTCCAAATTAACTAAGCGGGCTTTACAAAAGTGGGGAAAGCTCATTTTTTCTAAAGAGATAAATTTCTGTCAGAAAAGGATATTGGAAACTTGTGAAAACTTGTGATTTGACTGAGCCATCACTTTCTATTTATATGCAACTACTAGGTTTAGGTTAGGAATTATTTGGCATTAAAATAATGAAAAAATCCATTTGAAACTCCACAATAAGTGGCCGGCCAAGGTGTAGTAGTGGGCCCCACTTGATTTTGCAGTTTTATTAAATTTTATTTCTATTTTTTCAAAAACGCCAATTTTCCAATTCTAACCTTTTAAATGCCAAAACTAATTATTTAATAACTAAAATAGATTATTAAATAATATTGTCATTTAATTTAATTATTAATTAGACATCTAAAGTCCATTAACAAACAAATAAACCTAGAGTCTCTTTTCTTTACCATTTCACCCCTGAAAAGTGAAAATTCATAAAATCAGACATAGTCTAACTTTAGAATTATAATTGATCAATCACGAATCAATTAATTAGTCTTACAAGCAGAATCTTCTCAACTAGAATGGGGACCATGGATCTATATGCTGAGCTTCCAATAAGTGAACCAAATTTGCCAAGTAAATTCCTACTTATTAATTCTTCGTTGAATCCACTCTTAGAACTTAGAATTGCACTTTCAGACTTATATAGAGCATATTGTATGTTCCACGATATCAATATGCTATCTCATTTAACCATTGTTATAATCTTATTGTGATTTAAAGATCCTCTATATAGATGATCTACATCGAGATGGGATTTCTTTACCGTTCTCACCCCTCAATGTATTTTGCCCCTTAAAACACTTAGCTACCTGTAAATGGTGTTTAGTGATCTAATGATTAGTCAGTTAAACAAGAACTCATCCATTTACTTCTATTTGCTAAGCTCGAAGGGAATCATCACTTGACTTCTATACACCAGTAGAAGCTATAGATTCCATATTTATGTTCAGCACTCCCACTCAATCATACTATCATGTTCCCAAAATATACGTATCACCCTGACCCAAAAGTAGGCTTAACTAATAAATCAAAGAACATGAATAGCACTCCTGAGTTGAGCCTAAGCATATCAGGATTTAGATTCTTTTAATCTTAAGATCAACTACTGATATTGACTTAGAAAGATATATATAACGGTAAGTTTGTAATATCTTAACTTAGTTGCAATATCGGTCCAGTCCAATGTATACTCCATACATTCGAAACTAGTATACTTTACTAATGTCCTGGAAAGAACATAACACTTATTCCAAGTGTAAGTATACATCATCGCTGATTATCACATTAGTGTAAATCCAATAACACTGATGAAATAGGGACCAATTCTTTTGATTCATATGATCACAATCACATTCCACTGTGTTGACGATACTGTAATTGTGAATAAACATATGATCTGGATTTAAATGATTTGTGTGTAAATATAAAAAACATATTTAAACCATTAGCATGTAGAATTCATGCAAACATCAATCACTTCAAATTTCTTATATTGATAACTAATCAGATTGTAAAGAGTTTTATTTAGGGCATAAAACCCAACATCTCAATCATAGTCTGGAAGATTGTGAAGAATCCAAACTGAAGAGAAGGACATTCGGGCTCAGATCTTGGTGATACTCTACGACAGACAGGATACAAGGGTTAGAGATTTGAGCGGAAGGAGACATATTATTCCGCTGCACCCAATGTAAGGTTTCCTAAACTTTATATGTGTTTATTTCATTGTTTTAGAAATTCATATTAGAATGTTAATAAAACATACTTGTTAGTAAATCTAGATCCTGGTAAAACATATTCCAACAATTAGTATCAGAGCCATGGTAATGATTTATTGTAACACCCCAACTGGCATAAGCGTATTACGTGATTTTTAAACATACTGTGGAGCTCGTTGCTAATCAACGAGGTTTATAAAAATCATGATTAATTAAAATTTTTGCTTTTTAATTAAACTTATATAATATTCTATACAAAATGCTTTGGGATCCCATTTATAAAATACTTCACAAAAATTTTACTATTATTTACTAAATACTTGTCGCCCAGCGACTAATTACAAAAGCATTGTTGTCCCGAGGATCGTACGCTCCAGTCCTAACCGTCCCGACATGTACAATCTTCATCGGCTCGTCCTCACGGTTCCTCAGCCATGGCCTTGCCTTTACCTACACATAAAAATAGCACTGTGAGTCGACAAACTCAGTAAGAAAAGCATAAATCATAAAACTGTTGGGTTTTATGCCCTAAATAAAACTCATTTCAATATAATCAGATTTACTTATTAATATAGATCAGAAATAACATTTAATGTTGCATGGTTCACATGATTTATTTCATGATTATATGTACATAATGTATAAATTCATCTGAAACCCTTTTCACATACTTGATCCTGTTTATTGTGCCGTCAACACATTGGAAAGTAAACCTGACTATGTGAATAAAGTTTCCTAGATTTATCAGACACAGGGTTTTACTGATATGATAATCTACAACAAGAGTTTACTTGTATTTGGAGAGATACTATGTTCTTTCCAGAACATTGGTTAAAGTAAAGCTCAGGTTGGATGCATGGAGTATGCATCAGAAGGGACCGATATTGAACTTTGACTTAGATTTAATTAAACTTACCGTAAAAGCTATTCAAGTCAATATCGCCAAGTTGATCCTAGATCAAATGATCTTAATCCTGTTATGATTAGGCTCAATCTTAAAAGGCTATTCGTGTTCCTTAAATTGTTAGTTAAGCCTACGTTTAGGTCAGGGTAATACGTACTTTTTGGGAACACGGTAGTGCAATTGAGTGGGAGCGCTAGCATAAACATGGAATCTATAGCTTTCATCTGGCGAATAGTATGCAAAGGATGATCTCCTTCGAGCTTGACCAAACGAAAATAAATGGTGGAGATCTCATTTCACATAAGCTGAAATATCATTTATACGGGGTCAAGTGTTTTAAGGATAAAATACATAGTAGGGTGTTACGGTAATCTAATCCCTTTACAGTGTAGATCATTCATATAGAGGATCATTGATCACATTAGGATTATAACAATGGATAACTAATGATGTGTCTATATGGTGGAACATATAGAGCATTCTATATACTAAGAGTGCAATTCTAAGTTCTATGCGTGGATTCAACGAAGAATTAATAAGTTAGTGAATTTTAGTGCTAAATTCTTGATCTACTTATTGGAAGCTCGGTTATATAGACCCATGGTCCCCCCACTAGTTGAGATAATATTGCTTGTAAGACTCATGTAATTGGTTTTGATTAATCAATTATAATTCTCAAATTATACTATGTCTATTTGTGAATTTTTCACTAAGTAAGGGCGAAATTGTAAAGAAAGAGTTTATAGGGGCATATTTGTTAATTATGATACTTTGTATGGTTCAATTAATAAATATGATAAATGACAATATTATTTAATAATTATTTATAGTTATTAAATAGTTAGAATTGGCATTTAAATGGTTGAATTAGGAAATTGGCATTTTTGAAAAAATCAGATACAAAAGGTGTTAAAATTGCAAAAAGCAAGGCCCAATCCACTAAGTGTATGGCCGGCCACCTATGTAGCTATTTTAAGTTGATTTTTTCATTATTTTAATGCCATATAATTCAAATCATTCAAATCTAACCCTAGTGGAATGCTATAAATAGATAGTGAAGGCTTCAAAAAAAAAATAAAAAGACTTTTTCCTGACACTTTCTGAATCAGAAAAACTGAGCCTTCTCTCTCCCTATCTGGCTGACCACTCCCTCTCTTCTTCTTCAATATTTCGAAATCCTTAGTGATTAGAGTAGTGCCCACACACATCAAGTGATACCTCAATCATAGTGAGGAAGATCGTGAAGAAAGATCATCAGCAAAGGAGATTCAGCATCAAGGATTCAGAGAAAGAGATCCAGGTTCAGATCTTGATAATACTCTGCTACAGAAAGGATTCAAGGGTTAGAGATCTGAACGGAAGGAGTCATTTAATTCCGCTGCACCCAATGTAAGGTTTCTTAAACTTTATATGTGTTTAATTTATCGTTTTAGAAAGTTCTTATTTAGGTTGTTAATAAACATACTTGTGAGTAGATCTAAGATCCTGGTAAAATAATTTCCAACAACTGGTATCAGAGCCATGGTAATTGATTTAGTTGCAAGAAATTTGGACTTTAAAACGTTTGTTTGTATGTTTTTGGATGGTATCATGTTGTATTGAGTGTTATTTGATGATTGACTGATGTTTGTAAATTTTCGTAAAAAATAATTGCAATTCTGTTTCTGGAATTATTTTTATTGGATAGTATGGAAAAAATTAAGCAAGTTAGCCTTTTACAGAACTCAATTTGGATTTTATTTGAATTAGTTATGATTTTTTGAAGATTTGAAAAAATCGGGGCTGTGTTGAAATTTTCCTGCGATCGCGAAAACTGTCCGTACAGCTTACAATTTTTTCGTTTTTCTTCGATTTTTCATTCTTTTTCATGGAATTAACTTCCGATTTTTTGTATAGTTTTGTATATATACTATTACTATTCCTAATTCAATTCTAATTATCATTTTGAATTAATTTAATATTTTTTTAAATTTAATTCAAGATATTAGTGTAATTTGAATTTGAATAGAATTAGTATCTATCTTCTTGCTTAAAAATCTATTTTATTTTTAAATTTGATTATATCTTATCTTAATTTTAAATTTAAGGTCAGATTTTATATATATTTTTAAATTAAATCTTTTTTAGATATTTTGACCTTATTTAAATTCAAAATAAGATAATTATAATCATGTAATTTTAAATAGATGTAAGATATTTTGCTAACTTTTAAATTTTGTTATTTTATTTATTTAAATTAAATTTAAAATCTGAAAAAGATATTTCTTTTATCTTTTCTAATTTTTTATTTAATTTTTATTTATAAAATAACATTTAATTTTTAAAAGTAGTTAGCAAATTTTGAAATGATATTTAGGTTGGTTGAAACCTAATTTTTCAAAATTGTAGGTTTAATTTTAAATTTAAATTTTTTTAATTTCGAATTTTTCAATTTTTTTTTAAAATTTTCGAAAATATTTTTTTAATTAATTATTTTATTTCGAAATTAATTATTTAATTTAAAATTAAATAAATCCTACATCCAACTATCCAGCTAACCTTGTTGCAGGAGTATGTGTTTTAGCTTGTTTGTAAGTTTTCAAAACCTATTATTACTTGATTGCAAATAGCCATGGTTACTTTTTGCCAGATCTAATGATTTGATGGCTCCCTTGGTCAAGTTAATAATTTGTAACAGGTATATTTACAATCTTCTTTCATCTGTGTATGACCTAGCAACATGATAGGACCCATCCAAAGTGTGCCTGTGTGAGCCTATGTGTTTAATGTTATTATAGATACATATAGGTTGTTGTTGCTAAAATAAATTATCATAGTTCTTGATAGAATTTATTTAGGCCCATTTAGTTATTGGGCTTATTCAATTAATAACAGTTGTTCTTATTAAGGTTAAATTCCTCTCTTTTGGGCCTTGTGTGAGAGTTGGGAGCCATAGAAGTGGGTACGACATACTGAACCCAGCACCCCCTCACACAAACCACCCCAATTGTGAAGGCCCATTTGCCTGATTTGAACAACTGTACTAGGTTAATTACACTAGTTTAACCTAATAAAATTGATTAGCAACATAATTAATTTCATTTATTTTGAAATTAATTTAAGAAAATTATAGTTTAAAGAATTCTTTATTCTAAGCTAAACTATATGTATTTTCTTGTATTTAATTAAATATAGAATTATAACCATCTAGATTCTTTCTGGAACTTAATTTAAATTTTTCATTAAATATTCTTATTTAAGTTGATATTTAGTTATCTACAACTAACCAACTTAAATCTGAATATCTTTTGAATTTCAAATTTCAAAATTAAGTTGAGGAATTTTAGGCATTGGTTATTAAGATTCTTTAGATATTTTTTAAGTTAATATCTTTTCGAATATTAACTTAAAATGGAATATTTTCAAATTAAGTGGTTACAACTTAATTTTTGATATTTAATTAAATTTAAATTTGTAAAATATTTAAGTTCTACATTTTTTCTAATACAACTTAAATTAGATATTTTTTTTTCAAATTTTGTGGAAAAGATACTTAGTCAAATAAGATATTTTCTAGATAGTTATTTCTAGACTACTTATTATTTCTAATATTAAATAGTAAAATATTATACATTGTGAAATTAATTATTTATATAATTAATTTTGGTACAATTTATTTTAAGTATATTTTTCCTAGTATTAAACTAGAAATTAATAATTAAGCCTTCTCTACACTTAATTATTTATTTCTTGAATTTAATACATTTAATTAATTTGAAAATTAAATATCTAAGTTGATTTTTATCATCATACTTAAATATTTCTTTTTCATAACATTTAATTAAATAGAAAATTATTTTTAGTTGAAATTTATTTTTTCAACTAAATTTAAATAATTTTCAAAATATATTTTTTCTTTATTTTATTAGTCAATTTTCGAAATTGCATTTCTTAAATGCTAGAATTTCGAATTTTATCTTGAAAAATAGATTAAGTTGTAAATTAATTATTTATTTTAATTAATTCTTGGATCAACTTAAATCAATGATTTTTTCATTTATTGATTAATTTAAAAATAAATTGAATTAAAGTATATTATTAGAAATTGAATTAATTAGTCAAAGGAAAATCTAGATAGATGATATTTTTGCTTGAAGTATTTTTCTAGTGTATTTAATTAAATAGAAAATTAATATTTAAGTTGATTTTCATCATCATACTTAAATATTTGAAATTTTTCTTATATATTTAATTAAATAGGAAAATTATATTTTTTGTTGTAAATTAATTTTATTAATTAATTTTGGGCCAACATTAAATTAGAATAATTTTTCCAGGATTAATTTTTTATTTTAACATGCATTTTCGAAAATTGTATTCTTAAATACTTTAATTTTTCGAAATGCAATATATATTTATAGAAAATTAAATTTGAGTTGTAAATTAATTTATATTAATTTTGTAACAACTTAAATTGAATATTTTTCTGAATATTTATTGGAAATTATTACTAAGATGGAAATAATTCATGTTATTTTTATATCCATCTAAGTAAAATTTATAAATATTAAATTAAAATTTATATTTAGAATTTTTCATTCTAAATTGGAAATTTTAAATAAATATATATTTAAAATAAATAAATTAAATTAAGAAAATCAAAGAAAATACAACTCACTTTAAATAATGAGCTTGATTATTATTAAGATATTCGATCTCCATTGTTGGTCTTACAAAAGTTAAATGTTTTCAATATAACCTTGAGACGCTAGACTTCGTCCCCCTATGGATGGTTATTCGTTGAACGCATTTAACACCGTAAGATTTCATTTGATAAGTGTTTTGTGAGTTTTCGTCTCTATTTAGACTCTCCCCTACGGTGACTACTTAGAGATAAACTCATAAAACATGAAACAATGGTGGAAGCTCATAAAATAAGAATAATCTTGACTCTCGCCTACCGGGACAACGTTGGATTCTTATTTTGATCGAATAAAAGGTTGCTAGAATGGTTTCTATTTTAGATGAGCTGACAACTCTATTCAATAAATGATGCTTTGACTCTCGCCTACTGGGACACTGTATCAGTTTGTTGAAAACCTTGAAAATTATTTAGGATTGTATGTTTCAGTATTTTCACTAGTCATTCCTACTTGCTATATGTTTATAATTTCTGGATTGTGTATGAATTTATATTGAACCATGTTATTTTCTGTTATTAAGTTGTAGTTTAATTTTGAATCTTCATTGTTGGTCTAACATGTTTGTTTTTCTAATGAGATAAATCCCTAATGGATTTTTACCATTAGACATACATAATAGTGTAAGATCTCGAAAGATAAGTATTGTATATGCAACATCTAGCTGTTCATCAATTGATGACACCTTAGACTAGTATTTTTACAATATGAAACAAGAAGATTACATAAATAAGATTACTTTGTCTTTCGCTAATCGAAGCATCGTTGGATTCTTATTTATAAACGAAATTATCCTAATTCCTCTTAGCTTATTCATTTCGAATTAGCTCAATAATATATCATTGGATGAATGGTCTATAAATCATTTCATGTCATTATATTTTCTCTTAAGAAATTAAATGACGCATAAGATTATAATCCCGAAATTCTATTCCCAATTGATATAAATCCTCAATCATAGAAATCTCCTACTTGTATGGGCAAATCTGACTTAGAGTTTAAATAGTAGTGGTGGTCCAAGAAAGAATTACTCATTATATTTGGTTGAATTTAAGTCTTTGACTTTAATTTTAGAATCCAAACAGAAATTTTCTTATATTTCTAATTCCAGAATACAATACAGTTACACTTTCTCAAGTGTTTAATATCCTTCTTCTATTAATGGATTAAAACTGTATGGAATATGAGTTAGGTATTCTGTGACCAGGATCCACTTGCAGTATTCTAAGAACTCTTTGATGTAACTAAACCTATGTCATCATAGACACTACCACATTTTTATTAATCTATGGCATTTGTATCTTGTTCATAGTAGATTTGACAAGATCAATCTCTGCAAAGAGTTAATATGCCTACATCCACTGAAAGCAGTTCATCTCATTCGCAGATGGATGTACATTCAGGGGTGGATATGAGTTTTTCGTTGTATTCTTAAAACGATCACTCTAGATTATACCTTATGCAAAGAAATTTGAAATGTTTGAAAAATATCATTAATTTCTAGCAATGGTTAAAACCATTAAGGTAAGTGGTTAAAGATCTTGCGAACTGATAGGGGTGGAGAAATAGTTAGTAGATATGCAGTTCAAAGATCATTAAATTGATTTTTGAATTATATCCAAACTTACCTCCCCAGAAATTTCGAGTTGCATGTTGATGATTAGTTACTAGTCGTTGCCTAATTCCTTCTATGGTAATACAATTTCAGAATGATGTAATGGTTGGGTACTTAATGTAAATCATTACTAGATTCATGGATGACCTAATCAAAATCTTAAGAAAAGCTAGAACTTTTAACCATGGTTTGTTAGCTATTCTAAGTGTTTAGGGGTGGACCATCCCATTGTCAATAGATAAGAAAGTGTTTGTTCAAACAAATACTACTTTTCTACGAAAATGACTAAGTCTGAAAAACAAGTAGCAAATAAAGGAGATATTTAATTCTTGATTCCAAAAGTGTTCTATCATCTTATATAACATATGATGATCCCACTGTCTCTGTTGTCTTGTCACAACTGAAGAGGTTAATACCATTTAGTTTTCTTCGATATAATTCACGGTACCTTGTCGTAGTGGGAGAGTTGCTAGGAACTCACCTTCTTATGACTTGGGAGACACTATTGATTAAAATCCATTGTGAGTTTAAACAAGTAATGGATTGTCAAGATAAGAAACTAAGAAGAAAGCCAATAGAACTATGGTTTAATCCATTCACATGGAGTAACCTAAAGTTTTCTATTACACGGACATAAAAGGAAATTTACTTTTATAAGTCTATTCAATGGACTTAACAAAACTTCCTGTTCCTAGTATTATAGGTTTGAGTTTATCTAAACCTATGGCTTGTGGTATACCTGGTAATTACTTACTCTAATGCAAGCAACTTACTTTAGTAAGATGCTGAAGCATTTTCTTTCTAATGGCAATCTATAGAAGCTTCACAACTTCTTAGGTATATATTTTATTTATCTAAGGAAAAGTCTCAACTATTCCAGAAAAGATAAAGCCATGAAAGAATTTCTTATATCAACAGTGAGAGGTCTTAGATATGCTTTTGTATGCCTTAGACCAGACACCTGCTGTTGAGTGGGAGTAATGAGTAGGTATCAGATTAATCCAGGAGAAGAACATTGGAACACAATCAAGTAAATCTTAAGATAAAGAAGAGGAACTATATGTTAGTCTATAAGGGTGTGTTTAAAACTCTTAGACTACACCATATCAGATTTCGAAATTTGCCTTTGTGCTAGTAAATCTTTCTGATAAGATGGTGGTTACTCTGGGGGTGGAATAGTGATTTTGGAGAAGTGTAAAAACCTATCTGAAGTTTCTAGGTCTACCAGAGAGAGACTGAATGTTAAGGTTGCAGGAAAGGTACTTATTCAGTCTAAGGAAAGTTCTATATATTTTTGGCATCATTCCAAATTGCCTTAAACTACTAGTGTTAATTTCCTGATTAACCAAAAGTAGTTGCCAAAGATATAGAATCCAGTATCCCAAGAGAGTAGACATATAGAGAGGAATTTCACATTATCAATGATTTTGTGATTAAGGAATAGTAATAGTGGAGAAAAGGTTGTGTTTAATTCAACCTTTCAGATCCTGTTACGAGGAGTTTACTAATACTACACTTGATTTGTATATCAAGAGGTTGAGATTATTTGAAACGCACTTTTTGTTTTATATTAGTGCAAGTGGGAGTTTGTTGGGTTTTATGCCCTAAATAAAACTCATTTCAATATAATCAGATTTACTTATTAATATAGATCAGAAATAACATTTAATGTTGCATGGTTCACATGATTTATTTCATGATTATATGTACATAATGTATAAATTCATCTGAAACCCTTTTCACATACTTGATCCTGTTTATTGTGCCGTCAACACATTGGAAAGTAAACATGACTATGTGAATAAAGTTTCCTAGATTTATCAGACACAGGGTTTTACTGATATGATAATCTACAACAAGAGTTTACTTGTATTTGGAGAAATACTATGTTCTTTCCAGAACATTGGTTAAAGTAAAGCTCAGGTGGATGCATGGAGTATGCATCGGAAGGGACCGATATTGAACTTTGACTTAGATTTAATTAAACTTACCGTAAAATCTATTCAAGTCAATATCGCCAAGTTGATCCTAGATAAAATGATCTTAATCCTGTTATGATTAGGCTCAATCTTAAAAGGCTATTCGTGTTCCTTAAATTGTTAGTTAAGCCTACTTTTAGGTCAGGGTAATACGTACTTTTTGGGAACACGGTAGTGCAATTGAGTGGGAGCGCTAGCATAAACATGGAATCTATAGCTTTCATCTGGCGAATAGTAAGCAAAGGATGATCTCCTTCGAGCTTGACCAAACAAAAATAAATGGTGGAGATCTCATTTCACATAAGCTGAAATATCATTTATACGGGATCAAGTGTTTTAAGGATAAAATACATAGTAGGGTGTTACGGTAATCTAATCCCTTTACAGTGTAGATCATTCATATAGAGGATCATTGATCACATTAGGATTATAACAATGGATAACTAATGATGTGTCTATATGGTGGAACATATAGAGCATTCTATATACTGAGAGTGCAATTCTAAGTTCTATGCGTGGATTCAACGAAGAATTAATAAGTTAGTGAATTTTAGTGCTAAATTCTTGATCTACTTATTGGAAGCTCGGTTATATAGACCCATGGTCCCCCCACTAGTTGAGATAATATTGCTTGTAAGACTCATGTAATTGGTTTTGATTAATCAATTATAATTCTCAAATTATACTATGTCTATTTGTGAATTTTTCACTAAGTAAGGGCGAAATTGTAAAGAAAGAGTTTATAGGGGCATATTTGTTAATTATGATACTTTGTATGGTTCAATTAATAAATATGATAAATGACAATATTATTTAATAATTATTTATAGTTATTAAATAGTTAGAATTGGCATTTAAATGGTTGAATTAGGAAATTGGCATTTTTGAAAAAATCAGATACAAAAGGTGTTAAAATTGCAAAATTGCAAAAAGCAAGGCCCAATCCACTAAGTGTATGGCCGGCCACCTATGTAGCTATTTTAAGTTGATTTTTTCATTATTTTAATGCCATATAATTCAAATCATTCAAATCTAACCCTAGTGGAATGCTATATATAGATAGTGAAGGCTTCAAAAAAAAAAAATAAAAAGACTTTTCCTGACACTTTCTGAATCAGAATAACTGAGCCTTCTCTCTCCCTATCTGGCTGACCACTCCCTCTCTTCTTCTTCAATATTTCGAAATCCTTAGTGATTAGAGTAGTGCCCACACAAATCAAGTGATACCTCAATCATAGTGAGGAAGATCGTGAAGAAAGATCATCAGCAAAGGAGATTCAGCATCAAGGATTCAGAGAAAGAGATCCAGGTTCAGGTCTTGATAATACTCTGCTACAGAAAGGATTCAAGGGTTAGAGATCTGAACGGAAGGAGTCATTTAATTCCGCTGCACCCAATGTAAGGTTTCTTAAACTTTATATGTGTTTAATTTATCGTTTTAGAAAGTTCTTATTTAGGTTGTTAATAAACATACTTGTGAGTAGATCTAAGATCCTGGTAAAATAATTTCCAACAAAAACATACATAATCCCGGGTTATGATCAGATGCCCATACCCTTGACCATAACCCTAACTTCCGTGTCCCACACGATACTGAGTCCCGAACGTTCGTACGACGATACTTTTGACAAAGTAACAGCCTATACTCGATACACTGGTCATACTCCAGCTGCTAGTCATACTCTAGCTTTACTGATGTGTTACAGTATCAGCCTATACTTGGTTCACTGGTCATACTCCAGCTGCTAGTCATACTCTAGCCTAACCGATGTGATATGGTCAAACAGTACAGTACCACCAACCCTAGTATCAGCCTATACTCGGTTCACTGGTCATACTCCAGCTGCTAGTCATACTCTAGCCTAACCGATGTGATATGGTTGGATGGTACGAAGCTAACATACATATCTAATGTAATCTAACAGGCTTCCTAACATGCACGCTAAGCATGTAATACATATGCATACTGTTATACTAATCTTACCTCAATTCTGAATTCAGGTGTGTCGGTCAACCTGAGTGGAACGGACAGCACGGCGATTTACAGGCTCCAAAACCATAACAATCACAACACTAAATAAGTGATACGCTAAATCACTTCATGGGAATTTAAACTAGAAACTAAAAGTTTGCCTATCGATAAAAAGCATGGCAATACCCTAAACCACATCAAAATGGGAAAAACTAGGGTTCCAAAAAATCCCCCAACCGGTAGACCGGTTCTGCAACCGGAATTCCGATTCTGGGAATCCTAGAACACCATCAGGAATTCCGGTTGCACAACCGGAATTTCGGTTCCACGCAAGAAACATACAAAATTCCATAACTCATTTAAGTCAAACCTAATTCATACCAAACCTTCCAGACCTGTTCTAAATACTCGAAAGAACATTTCTAAAGCATCAAAACAACCCAGAAAACACAGATACTAAAAATGCCATTAAAGCTCCAAGCTTTGAGTTCAAAACTCAAACTTGGTTAAATCTAATAAACATGCACTAAAACCTGTTCAAATCATCATGTTTCACCATAAAATAACTCAGAAAACAACATGAAACAATAACTACAATTACAGCAACGAAAATCAACATATTACATTCAAAATCATAGTTTTGAGCTAAAAACTCTACACAAGGTTAAAACCCAAAAACTAACAACATATCAAGCATGAATTCACTCAAATAAACACTTCAAAACCTCTGAAACAACAACAACAAACTGCAGCAAACATAGCCCAAAAACTAAACATGCAATCATTTTCTTTTTCCTTAAAAACAAAGAAAACCTAAGGGCAAGATTCAAGAGCTTACCAACAACTTGAATTACACTTATATTGGTTGAAAATACTTGAAAAATCAAGGAGAACTCCCAGCCCTAGCAATCCACACCAAGTCGAGAGAGAGAGAGAGAGAGAGAGAGAGAGAGAGAGAGAGAGAGAGAGAGAGAGAGAGAGAGAGAGAGAGAGAGAGAGAGAGAGGAAAAGAGCTTGAATTTTTCTTAAATTTTCTAATTTTTCTAACTTGGATAAAATGAGAATAAATGCATATAATTAAGCTTTATTTCAGCCAAAAAGAAGCCACATAAATCACATATTCACATTACACTAAGCCCACTGAAGGACATAACATAATTGGGGCAAAATGACCATTTTGCCCCTCCACACAAAAATAACATAAAGGGTACTAAAGGGTATTTTGGGAAGTTCTAAATTCCCGACCACTCCCGACATTCCTAATGTCTAAATAACCATCCCACAATACTAACATACTAAGTTGTGATTTTACTTAGCCAAACACCGAGTTCCATGTTACCGGGCACCGGAAATGCAAAATTATAAAATTCACTATATGACATAAAATTCATTTCAGAATTCAATAATAACAGCATAAATAATTATTTAAATATCTATAAATAATTTTCCATAATTAAACATAATTAACTGCTAATTTCCAAATTAAACTAAGCGGTCTTTACAACTATCCCCCCCTTAAAAGGATTTCGTCCCCGAAATCTAACTTGAACAACTCTGGATATTGAGCTCTCATGTCTGACTCTAGCTCCCAGGTGGCTTCCTCCACCTTGTTGTTTCTCTAGAGTACCTTGACCAATGCTATGGCCTTATTCCGAAGGACTTTATCCTTTCTATCCAGGATCTGCACTGGCTGTTCTTCAAATGTCATATCTGGCTGCAGTTCAAGGCTCTCATAACTGAGTATATGAGTAGGACCTGAAACGTATTTTCTCAACATAGAGACATGGAATACGTTGTGAACTGCAGAAAGAGCTGGAGGCAACGCTAACCGGTATGCCACTTGACCTACCTTCTCGAGATTCTCGAAAGGTCCTGTAAACCTAGGGCATAACTTGCCTCTTTTCCCGAAACGTTTGATCCCCTTCATTGGAGACACCCGCAAAAACACATGGTCCCCTACTTGGAACTCAACATCTCTGCGTTTTGGATCTGCATAACTTTTCTGTCTACTCTGTGAGGCAAGCATTCTAGCTTTTATTTTCTCAATGGCCTCATTGGTCCGCTGCACTAACTCCGGACCTAGGTATTTCTTCTCCCCTGTCTCATCCCAGTGGATGGGAGATCTACACTTCCTACCGTATAACAGTTCATAGGGAGCCATCCCTATCGTACTTTGGTAACTGTTGTTGTAAGAAAACTCTATCAAGGGTAGATATTTACTCTAAGAGCCTTCAAAATCCATAACACAGGCTCGTAACATGTCCTCCAATATCTGAATTGTCCTTTCGGACTGCCCATCTGTCTGAGGATGGAATGCTGTTTTGAATTTCAGCTTTGTACCCATTGCTCGTTGCAAACTCTGCCAAAACTTGGAGGTGAACTTCGGATCTCTATCCGAAACTATAGACTTCGGTACCCCGTGAAGTCTTACTATTTCTTTAACGTACAATTCTGCCAACTGATCCACTGAATAGGTTGTTCTAACAGGCAGAAAATGAGCAGACTTCGTGAATTGATCCACCACTACCCTGATGGAATCGAACAAACCCGTGGTTCTAGGTAACCCAACCACGAAATCCATCGTGATATCCTCCCACTTCCATTCAGGTAGGGTTAAAGGCTGCAACAACCTGCTGGTCTCTGATGTTCAGCCTTAATCTGCTGACAAGTGAGGCATCTCGATACGAATTCTACCAAATTCTTCTTCATACCGCTCCACCAGAAGTACGGTTTAAGATGCTGGTACATCTTGGTGGTGCCAGGATGCAGAGAATAATGGGTAGAATGAGCCTCTTCGAAGATCTCATTCCTGAGTTCCACACTATCCAGAACACAAACCCTAGATTTATACCGAAGTATCCCGTTATCTGATACTGAAAAATCCCTGGCTTGACAAGCTGAAACCTCGTCTTTGATTTTTACTTATTCTGGATCAGTCATCTGAGCGGCTTTAATTCTTTCCAACAGATCAGATTGCAGCGTCAAGTTGTGAAGCTGGCCTACCACAAACTCAATGCTCGATCTATCCATGTCTTTTGCTAACTGAGGTGAGATCTGAATCATGCTAGCTACCTGCCCGGGCCCTTTCCTGCTCAGGGCATCGGCCACTACATTGGCCTTCCCAGGGTGATAGAGAATCTCACAGTCGTAATCTTTCACTAACTCCAGCCAACGTCTCTGTCTCATATTCAAATCTTTCTGAGTAAAGAAATATTTGAGACTTTTATGGTCGGTATAGATTTCACACCTTTCTCCGTAAAGGTAATGCCGCCAAATCTTCAATGCAAAAACTACTGCGGCCAACTCTAGGTCATGAGTCCGGTATCGCTTTTCATAATCCTTTAACTGACGGGAGGCATAAGCGATAACCCAATTGGCTTGCATCAGCACACACCCTAGATCCTGTCTGGATGCGTCGCAATAAACTACAAATTTCTCTTTGTCTGAAGGCAAAGCTAGCACTGGAGCTGTAATCAACCTCTGTTTCAGCTCTTGAAAACTAGCTTCGCACTTATCTGACCAAACAAACCGCTGATTCTTCTTTGTAAGTTCGGTTAAGGGTGTTGAAATCTTAGAAAACCCTTCCACGAACCGACGATAATAACCGGCTAAACCCAAGAAGCTTCTAATTTCTGTCACTGTCTTCGGTCTTGGCCAATCCCTGATGGATTCTATTTTCCCGGGATACACCTTGAACCCATCTTTGCTAACAATGTTCCCTAAGAAAGACACCTGAGATAGCCAAAATTCACATTTCTTGAATTTGGCATAAAGCTTATGTTCCTGAAGCCGTTGCAGAACCATCTAAAGATGTAACTCGTGCTCCTCTTCTGATTGAGAGTACACAAGGATGTCGTTGATAAACACAATTACACAGATATCGAGGAAATCCTTGAATACTCTATTCATCAAATCCATAAATGTTGCAGGAGCATTGGTTAGTCCAAACGACATAACAAAGAATTCGTAATGTCCATACCTAGTACGAAAAGCCGTCTTCAGAATGTCTTCCTCTCGGATTTTCAACTGATGATAACCCGATCAGAGATGAATCTTGGAAAAGACCGTCTTCCCCTGAAGTTGATCAAAAAGATCATCGATCCTAGGTAGTGGATATTTATTCTTCACTGTTAGCTTGTTTAATTCCCGATAATCGATGCACATTCTCATAGTTCCATCTTTCTTCTTGACGAATAAAACCGGAGCTCCCCAGGGTGACACACTAGGCCGAATAAACCCTATGTCAAGTAACCCTTGAAGCTGAATCTTTAATTCTTTAAGCTCAACTGGAGCCATTCTATACGGAGCCTTGGAAACCGATTCCACTCCGGGTGCCAAATCTATAATAAAATTAATCTCCCGCTGAGGTGGTAAACCTGGAAGTTCTTCGGGAAAAACATCTAGAAACTCCCGAACCACTTTGATGTCCTCTGGCCGAATGGTATCTGGCCGAGTTGTATCTATCACCATGGCCAGAAACCCTAAACAACCGCCATGCAGTAACTCCCTAGCTGACGTGGCCGAAATCATTGGAACCCGAGATCCCCAAACCGAACCAACAAATACAAATGGTTCTTCACTTTCCGGTTGGAAGATCACCATCTTCCTCTTGCAGTCAATACTGGCTGAGTATTTAGATAGGAAATCCATTCCTAGAATAATATCAAAATCTACTAGGCTCATTTCTATCAAGTCAGCACTTAACTCCCTACCGTCTATTCTGATCGGCATAGACCTAATCCACCTTTTGGAGATAACTAACTCTCCGCCAAGTAATAGGGTTCCAAACCCTGATTCATAACTATCACACGGTCTATCCAATTTACTAAAGATTCTGGCTGCCACATACGAATGTGTGGCCTCAGAATCAAACAATACTGAGTAAAAGGAGTTGTTAACTGAGAGCTGACCTGTTACAACTGAAGGGCTGGCTTCTGCATCAGCCTGCGTAATGGCGAACACCCTAGCTGGAGTGGGTCTCGCCGGAGCCCTTGGTGCCTCTGATCTGAGCTGGGGACAATCCCTCTTGTAGTGTCCGGGCATGCCACACTGAAAGCATCCCTGACCTCTACACTCACCCAGATGGTGCCTTTTACAACTGGGGCACTCTGGGTAAGAAAACCGGGTCTCAGCACCACCCTGACGACTGCCTCTACTCTGGTTCCCCCGGAACCTCTTGTTCTGCCCCGAGCCACCGGATGCAGTGGATGTTTTCCTCTTCTGGTCCATGGCCGAACCACTACCTCCCTTGCTGAAGCCTGATGTAGGAGGGGTAGGAGCCCCACCACTCACTGCAGTCCTAACTGACTCTGACATACATCCACTACGCCCTCAACTCGCAGTGCTTTTTCCACCATCTCAGCAGAGGTGGTCTTGTCGTCTGTTGTGATCATTAGGTCATGCTTGATCTTCACATTTAATCCATTCAAATACTTTTCCTTTTTACTGAAGTCGGTTGGCACGATTCCCAAGGCCAACCTTGCCAACCGATCAAACTGTGTAGTGTACTTTGTCACACTCATATTTTCCCTCTGGGTCAGGTGGGAAAACTCTTTCCTTTTGGCACTTCTAACGACCTCATTATAGTACTTCGCGTTGAAGAGTTCCTGAAACCTTTCCCAGGTCATAGTGGTGACATCATGAATCTGGGACACCATGTCCCACCAGACTAAAGCGTCCTCTTGAAACTGAAATGTGGCACACACCACCCTGTCATTCCCGGTGACACTCATAAAGTTCAATATCCTTGTAATGACCATTAGCCACTGCTCGGCTTTCATGACGTCCGGACCTCCCAGAAAAACTGGAGGTGCCTGCTTCAGGAACCTTTCATACAAGGGTTCCATTCTATTTCCCGTTACAACTATTTCGGCCTGAGCAACAGGGGCAGGTGCCACAGGAACTTCTGGCACTGGCACTGCAGGAGCACCTTGCTACCTCAATCTCTGAATCTCACTATCTTGCTCCTCTATTCTGTCTTGCATTTCAGCAAACCTAGTTTCCCAATTCTGGGCTTCCTGATTGGCTTGGGCA
The DNA here is from genome assembly GCF_029168945.1 of Cannabis sativa. NCBI lineage: Eukaryota > Viridiplantae > Streptophyta > Magnoliopsida > Rosales > Cannabaceae > Cannabis > Cannabis sativa. The sequence goes on along the minus strand of NC_083608.1, from coordinate 2,564,219 downwards.
GCTTGTGGCGGGTTAACATCATCCCGACCACGAGCCCTGCCCCTGGGACCTCTACCTCGGCCCCTAACATTCGGTGGAAACTGAGCTCCTTGACCCTGATTTGACTCGACTGAGTTGCCCTGACTCATGGTGTTCCGCCTGGCGTCCATCTAGTCTGAACAGCCTGCGAAACAGAGAGTTGGCACATCAGGTCATGATCAACGAGAGCTTACTAATGCCGCTTAATTTGGAAATTGAAAACATGCGCCTATTCTACTATCAGGCTACTAACATGCTTCTTATCAGGCTCTTCTTATTTCAAAGTAATTAATAAACTACTAAAGCAATAAAGGCTTACTGAACCATAGAACGAGCTAACTGCTGATGATGATTGTACATGTCGTGACGATCTTTGGAAGACAACCTGGCAGCTCTGATACCAAATTGTAACACCCTAACTAGCATAGGCGTATTACGTGATTTTTAAACATACTGTGCAACTCGTTGCTAATCAACGAGGTTTATGGAAATCGTGATTAATTAAAAATTTTGCTTTTCAATTAAACTTATATAATATTCCATACAAAATGCTTTGGGATCCCATTTATAAAATACTTTCCAAAAAGTTTACTGTTATTTACTAAATACTTGTCGCCCAGCGACTTATTACAAAAGTATTGTTGTCTCGAGGATCGAACGCTCCATGCCTAACCGCCCCGACATGTACAATCTTCATCGGCTCGTCCTCACGGTTGCTCAGCCTTAGCCTTGCCCTTACCTACACATAAACATAGCACTGTGAGTCGAGAGACTCAGTAAGCAAAGCATAAATCATAAAACATACATAATCCCGGGTTATGATCAGACGCCCATACCCCTGACCATAACCCTCACTGCCGTGTCCCACACGATACTGAGTCCCGAACGTTCGTACGACGGTACTTTTGTTGGAATATATTTTACCAGGATCTTAGATCTACTCACAAGTATGTTATTTAAACACCCTAAATATGAACTTTCTAAAACGATAAATAAACACATATAAAGTTAAGAAAACCTTACATTGATGCAGCAGAATTAATGTGTCCTTCCACTCAGATCTCTAGCCCTTGTATCCTTTCTGTAGCAGAGTATAATCAAGATGTGAGCCCGAATTTCCTTCTTCTTTGAGGTTGATCCTTCACAGTCTTCCAATCTATGATTGAGTTACTGCTTGCTGTGTGTGGGCACTTACTCTTTCACTAGGGTCACGAAATTGATGAAGAGAAAAGAGAAGAGAAGGTTTCGGCCAGGTATAGAAAAGGGGAAGGCTCAGTTTTTCCTGAAGAGAGAAATTTCTGTCAGAAGATGTTATGAAACTTGTGAATTGACTAAGCCATCACTTTCTATTTATAGGCAACTACTAGGTTTAGGTTAGGAATTATTTGGCATTAAAATAATGAAAATATTAATTTGAAATTCCACAAATAGTGGTCGGCCATGGTGTGTTAGTGGGCCCCACTTGATTTTGCAGTTTTAACAAATTTTATTTCTATTTTCTCAAAAACGCCAATTTTCCAATTCTAACCTTTTAAATGCCAAAACTAATTATTTAATTACTAAAATAGATTATTAAATAATATTTTCATTTAATTTAATTATTAACTAGACATATAAAGTCCATTAATAAGTAAGTAAACCTAGAATCACTTTTATTTACAATTTCACCCCTGCTTAGTGAAAATTCATAAAATTAGACATAGTCTAACTTTAGAATTATAATTGATCAATCACGAATCAATTAATGAGTCTTACAAGCAGAATGTTCTCAACTAGAATGGGGACCATGGATCTATATGCTGAGCTTCCAATAAGTGAACCAAATTTACCAAGTAAATTCCTACTTATTAATTCTTCGTTGAATCCACTCTTAGAACATAGAATTGCACTCTCAGACTTATATAGAGCATATTATATGTTCCACGATATCAATATGCTATCTCATTTAACCATTGTTATAATCTTATTGTGATTTAAAGATCCTCTATATAGATGATCTACATCGAGATGGGATTTCTTTACCGTTCTCACCCCTCAATGTATTTTTCCCCTTAAAACACTTAGCTACCTGTAAATGGTGTTTAGTGATCTAATAATTAGTCAGTTAAACAAGAGCTCATCCATTTACTTCTATGTGCTAAGCTCGAAGGGAATCATCACTTGACTTCTATACACCAGTAGAAGCTATAGATTCCATATTTATGTTCAGCACTCCCACTCAATCATACTATCATATTTATGTTCAGCACTCCCACTCAATCATACTATCAGGACTCCCACTCCCACATGTTATTTTATAATTAAAAATTAAATAAAAATTAAAAAAGATAAATGAATATCTTTTTCAGATTTTAAATGTAAGTTAAATAAATAAAATAACAAAATTTAAAAGTTAGCAAAATATCTTACATCTATTTAAAATTACATGATTATAGTTATCTTATTTTAAAATTAACTAAGGTCAAAATATTTAAAAAAAAAATTAATTTAAAAAACTTAATATCTGACCTTAAATTTAAAAATAAGATAAGATATAATCAAATTTAAAAATAAGATAAATAATTAAGCAAAAAAGATAGATATTTACTAATTTCACATTCAAATTACACTAATATCATTAATAAAAATAAAAAAATATTAAATAATTAATTATGATATTAGAATTGAATTAGGAATAGTAAATATATAAATACAAAACTACACAAAAAATCGGAACTTAAATCCATGAAAAGGCATGTAAAAACGAAGAAAAACGAAAAATTTGGGAGTTGTACGGACGGTATGCGTTGCATACCGTCCGCGCGTGCAACCTGATGTTGGAATTTATTATACCAGGATCTTAGATCTACTCACAAGTATGTTGATTAACACCCTAAATATGAACTTTCTAAAACGATGAAATAAACACATATAAAGTTTAGGAAACCATACATTGGGTGCAGCGAAATATAATGACTCCTTCCGTTCAGATATCTACCCCTTGATTCCTTTCTGTAGCAGAGCATTATCAATATCTGAACCTAGATCTCTTTCTTTGATTCTTTGATGCTGAAACTCCTTCTTGCTGAAAGTCTTTCTTCACGATCTTCCTCACTATGGTTGAGGTATCACTTGCTGTGTGTGGGCACTACTCATACACTAAGGATTTTGAAATTCAAGAGGGAAGAAAGAGAGAGGGAGTGGTCGGCCAAGTAGGGAGAGAGAAGGCTCAGGTTTTTCTGAATCAGAAGTCTGAGAAGAAAAGTGGAATTTTCCTGAAGTCTTCACTATCTATTTATAACATTCCACTAGGGTTAGGTTTGAATTATTTTGTATTAAAATAATGAAAATATCATTTTAAATTGCCTACAAAAGTGGCCGGCCATGCTTAGTGGATTTGGGCCTCACTTTTTGCAATTTTGCAGTTTTACCTTTTCTGCATCTGATTTTCTCAAAAACGCTAATTTTCTAATTCAACCATTTAAATGCCAATTCTTACTATTTAATAACTATAAATAATTATTAAATAATATTGTCATTTATCATATTTATTAATTGAACCATACAAAGTATCATAATTAACAAATATGCCCCTAAAATTCTTTCTTTACAATTTCGCCCTTACTTAGTGAATAAATTCACAAATAGGCATAGTCTAAATTGAGAATTATAATTGATTAATCAAAATCAATTATTTGAGTCTTACAAGCAATATTATTTCAACTAGTGCGGGGACCATGGGTCTATATAACCGAGCTTCCAATAAGTAGATCAAGAATTTAGCACTAAAATTCACTAACTTATTAATTCTTCGTTGAATCCACGCATAGAACTTAGAATTGCACTCTCAGTATATAGAATGCTCTGTATGTTCCACCATATAGACGCATCATTAGTTATCCATTGTTATAATCCTAACTTGATCAATGATCATCTATATGAATGATCTACACTGTAAAGGAATTAGATTACCGTAACACCCTACTATGTATTTTATCCTTAAAACACTTGACCCCGTATAAATGATATTTCAACTTATGTGAAATGAGTACTCCACCATTTGTGTTCGTTTGGTCAAGCTCGAAGGACATCATCCTTTGCTTACTATTCGCCAGATAGAAGCTATAGATTCCATGTTTATGCTAGCCCTCCCACACAATTGCACTACCGTGTTCCCAAAATGTACGTATCACCCTGACCTAAAAGTAGGCTTAACTAACAAATCAAAGAACACGAATAGCCTCTCGAGATTGAGCATAATCATAACAGGATTAAGATCATTTGATCTAGGATCAACCAGGCGATATTGACTTTAATAGATATTACGGTAAGTTTAATAAATCTAAGTCAAAGTTCAATATCGGTCCCTTCCGATGCATACTCCATGCATCCAACCTGAGCTTTACTTTCACCAATGCTCTGGAAAGAACATAGCACTTCTCCAAATGCAAGTAAACTCTGTTGTAGATGATCATATCAGTAAAACCCTATGTCTGATAAATCTAGGAAACTTTGTTCACATAGTCATTTTTACTTTCCAATGTGTTGACGACACAATAAACAGGATCAAGTATGTGAAAAGGGTTTCAGATGAATTGATACATTATGTACATATAATCATGAAATAAATCATGTGAACCATGCAACATTAAATGTTATATCTGATCTATATTAATAAGTAAATCTGATTATATTGAAATGAGTTTTATTTAGGGCATAAAACCCAACAAACTCCCACTTGCACTAATATAAAACAAAGAGTGCGTTTCAAATAATCTCAACACCTTGATATACAAATCAAGTGTAGTAGTAGTAAACTCATCGTAATAGGATCTGAAAGGTTGAATTAACCACAACCTTTTCTCCACCATTACTCTTCCTTAATCACAAAATTATTGATAATGTGAAATTCCTCTCTATATGTCTACTCTCTTGGGATACTGGATTCTATACTTTTGGCAACTACTTTTGGTTAATAGGGAAATAACACTAGTAGTTTAGGCAATTTGGAATGGTGCAAAAATGTGTAGAACTTTTCTTAGACTGAATAAGTACCTTTCCTGTAACTTTAACATTCAGTCCCTTCCTGGTAGACCTAGAGACTTCAGATAAGTTTTTACACTTCTCCAAAATCACTATTCCACCCCCAGAGTAACCACCATCTTATCAGAAAGATTTTCTAGCACAAAGGCAAATTTCGAAATCTGATGTGGTGTAGTCTAAGAGTTTTAAACACACTCTTATAGACTAACATATAGTTCCTCTTCTTAATCTTAGGATTTACTTGATTGTCTTCCAATGTTCTTCTCCTGGATTAATCTGATACCTACTCATCACTCCCACTCAACAGCAGGTGTCTGGTCTAAGGCATACAAAAGCATATTTAAGACCTCTCACTGTTGATATAAGAAATTCTTTCATGGCTTTATCTTTTCTGGAATAGTTGAGACTTTTCCTTAGATAAATAAAATCTATGTCTAAGAAGTTGTGAAACTTCTATAGATTCCCATTAGAAAGAAAATGCTTCAGCATCTTACTAAAGTAAGTTGCTTGCATTAGATTAAGTAATTACCAGGTATACCACAAGCCATAGGTTTAGATAAACTCAAACCTATAATACTAGGAACAGGAAGTTTTGTTAAGTCCATAGAATAGACTTATTAACTAAAATTTCCTTTTATGTCCTTGTAATAGAAAACTTTATGTTATTCCAAGTGTCTCCCAAGTCATAAGAAGGTGAGTTCCTAGAAACGCTCCAACTACGATGATAGAACACAGGCAGTGGGATCATCATATGTCAAATAAGATGATAGAACACTTTTGGAATCAAGAATTAAATATCTCCTTTATATGCTACTTTATTTTCACACTTAGTCATTTTCTTAGAAAAGTAGTGTTTGTTTGAACAAACACTTTCTTATCTATTGACTATGGGATAGTCCACCCCTAATCACTTAGAATAGCTAACAAACCATGTTTAACAGTTCTAGCTTTTCTTAAGATTTTGATTAGGTCATCCATGAATCTAGTAATGATTTACATTAAGTATACAACCATTACATCATTCTGAAATTGTATTACCATAGAAGGAATTAGGCAACGACTAGTAACTAATCATCAATATGCAACTCGAAATTTCTGGGGAGGTAAGTTTGAATATAATTCAAAAATCAATATAATTAAAAAATCAATTTAATGATCTTTGAACTGCATATCTACTAACTATTTCTCCACCCCTATCAGTTCGCAAGATCTTTAACCACTTACCTTAATGGTTTTAACCATTGCTAGAAATTAATGAAATTTTAAACATTTCAAATTTCTTGCTAAAAGGTATAATCTAGAGTTATCATTTTAAGAATACAACGAAAAACTCATATCCACCACTGAATGTACATCCATCTGCGAATGAGATGAACTACTTTCAATGGATATAGGCATATTAACTCTTTGCAGAGATTGATCTTGTCAAATCCACTATGAACAAGATACAAATGCCATAGATTAAAAAAAATGTGGTAGTGTCTTTTGATGACATAGGTTTAGTTACATCATAGAGTTCTTAGAATACTGCAAGTGGATCCTGGTCACAGAATACCTAACTCATATTCCATACAATTTGAATCCATTAATAGAAGATGGATATTAAACCCTTGGGAAGGTGTAACTATATTGCATCCTGGAATTAGAAATATAAGAAATTTCTGTTTGGAATCTAAAATTAAAGTCCAAGACTTAAATTTATACCAAATATAATGAGTAATTCTATCTTGGACCACCACTACTAATTTAACTTTAAGTCAGATTTGCCCATAAAGTAGGAGATTTCTAAGATTGAGGATTTATATCAATTGGGAATAGAATTTCGAGATTATAATCATATACGTCATTTAATTTCTTAAGAGAAAATATAGAATGACATGAAATGATTTATAGACCATTCATCCAATGATATGTTATTGAGCTAATTCGAAATGAATAAGCTAAGATGAATTAGGATAATTTCGTTTAAAATAAGAATCCAACGATGCTTTGATTAGCGAAAGTCAAAGTAATCTTATTTTTACAATCTTCTTGTTTCATATCGTAAAAATACTAGCCTAAGGTGTCATCAATTGATGAACAGCTAGATGTCACATATACAATATTTATCTTTCGAGATCTAACACTATTATGTATGTCTAATGGTGAAAATCAACTAGGGATTTATCTCATTAGATAAACAAGCCAAGTTAGACCAACAATGAAGATTCGAAATTAAACTACAACTTAATAACAGAAAATAACATGGTTCAATATAAATTCATACACAATTCAGAAATTATAAACATATAGCAAGTAGGAATGACAAGTGAAAATACTAAAACTTACAATCCTAAATAATTTCCAAGGTTTTCAACAAACTGATATCAGTGTCCCGTTTAGGCGAGAGTCAAAGCTACCATCCATTGAATAGAGTTGTCAGCTCATCTAAAATTTTAAACATTCTAGCAACCTTTTATTCGATCAAGATTGAAATTCAGCGTTGTCCCGTTTAGGCGAGAGTCAAGGCAATTCTATCTTATGAGCTTCCACCATTGCTTCGCAATTTGCAAGTCAAATATGGTCGCCACCATTAGGGTGATCCATACCATATAAAACACTTACAAACTACTTATCTTTCGAGATTAAACGGTGCGAAATTGCTAATGAACGTTCCTCCATTAGGGAGGATTACTCACTAAAACAAACGCGATGTAAAACCAACAATGGAGATCGAATATCTTAATAATAATAAAGCTCATTATTTAAAGTGAGTTGTATTTTCTTTGATTCTCTTTATTTAATCTATTTATTTTAAATATATATTTATTTAATTAAAATTTCCACTTTAGAATAAAAAATTCTAAATGTAAATTTTAATTTAATATTTATAAATTTTACTCAGATGGATATGAAAATAATATGAATTATTTCCATCTTAGTAATAATTTCCAATAAATATTTAGAAAAATATTCAATTTAAGTTGTTACAAAATTAATTTAAATTAATTTACAACTCAAATTTAATTTTTTATAAATTTATATTGCATTTCGAAAAATTAAAGTATTCAAGGATACAATTTTCGAAAATGCATGTTAAAATAAAAATTAATCCTCGAAAAATTATTCTAATTTAATGTTGGCCCAAAATTAATTAATAAAATTAATTTACAACAAAAAAATATAATTTTCCTATTTACTTAAATATATATAAGAAAAATTTCAAATATTTAAGTATGAACTTAAATATTAATTTTCTATTTAATTAAATACACTAGAAAAATACTTCAAGCTAAAATATCACCTATCTAGATTTTCCTTTGACTAATTAATTTAATTTCTAATAATATACTTTAATTCATTTATTTTATATTAATCAATAAATGAAAAAATCATTAATTTAAGTTGGTCCAAAATTAAAATAAATAATTTACAACTTTAATCTATTTTTCAAAATAAAATTCGAAATTCCAGCATTTAAGAAATGCAATTTCGAAATTTGATTAATAAAATAAAGAAAAAATATCTTTTGAAAATTATTTAAATTTAGTTGAAAAAATAAATTTCAACTAAAAATAATTTTTCTATTTAATTAAGTGTCATGAAAAAGAAACATTTAAGTATCATGATGAAAATCAACTTAGATATTTAATTTTCAAATTAATTAAATGTATTAAATTCAAGAAATAAATAATTAAGTGTAGAGAAGGCTTAATTATTAATCTCTAGTTTGATACTAGGAAAAAATATACTTAAAATAAATTGTACCAAAATTAATTATTTTAAATAATTAATTTCACAATGTATCATATTTTCCTATTTAATATTAGAAATAATAAGTAGTCTAGAAATAACTATCTGGAAAATATCTTATTTGACTAAGTATCTTTTCCACAAAATTTGAAAAAATATCTAATTTAAGTTGTGTTAGAAAAAATCTAGAACTTAAATATTTTCAAATTTAAATTTAATTAAATATCAAAAATTAAGTTGTAACCACTTAATTTGAAAATATTCCATTTTAAGTTAATATTCGAAAAGATATTAACTTAAAAAATATCTAAAGAATCTTAATAACCAATGTCTAAAATTCCTCAACTTAATTTTGAAATTTTAAATCCAAAAGATATTCAGATTTAAGCTGGTTAGTTATAGATAACTAAATGTCAACTTAAATAGAAATATTTAATGAAAAGTTTAAATTAAGCTTCAGAAAGAATCTAGATGGTTATAATTCTATATTTAATTAAATACAAGAAAATACATATAGTTTAGCTTAGAATAAAAAAATCTTTAAACTATAATTTTCTTAAATTAATTTCAAAATAAATGAAATTAATTATGTTGCTAATCAATTTTATTAGGTTAAACTAGTTTAATTAACCTAGTACAGTTATTCAAATCAGGCAAATGTGCCTTCACAATTGGGGTGGTTCATGTGAGGGGGTGCTGGGTTCAGTATGTCGTACCCACTACTATGGCTCCCAACTCTCACACAAGGCCCAAAAGAGAGGAATTTAATCTAAAATGAACAACTGTTATTAATTGAATAGGCCCAAAAACTAAATGGGTCTAAATAAAATCTATAAAGAACTATGATATTTTATTTAGCAACAACAACCTATATGCATCTATAATGAAATTAAACACATAGGCTCACACAGGCACACTTTGGATGGGTCCTATCATGTTGCTAGGTCATACACAAATGAAAGAAGATTGTAAATATACCTGTTACAAATTATTTACTTGACCAAGGGAGCCATCAGATCATTAGATCTGGCAAAAAGTAACCATGACTATTTCCAATCAAGTAATAATAGGTTTTGAAAACTTACACACAAGCTAAAACACATACTCCTGCAACAAGGTTAGCTGGATAGTTGGATGTAGGATTTATTTAATTTTAAATTAAATAATTAATTTCGAAATAATTAATTAAATAAATAATATATTTATTTTTTATAAATTAAAATAAAAAAAATTTGGAAAATTTAAAAAAAAAATTAAATTTAAAATTAAACCTATCATTTTGAAAAATTAGGTTTCAACCAACCTAAATATCATTTCAAAATTTGCTAACTACTTTTAAAAATTTAATGTTATTTTATAAATAAAAAATTAAAAAAGATAAATGAATATCTTTTTGGGATTTTAAATGTAATTTAAATAAATAAAATAAAAAAATTTAAAAGTTAGCAAAATATCTTACATCTATTTAAAATTACATGATTATAGTTATCTTATTTTCAATTTAAATAAGGTCAAATTATTTAAAAAAAGATTTAATTTAAAATATTAAAATCTCACCTTAAATTTAAAAATAAGATAAGATATAATCAAATTTTAAAATAAGATAGATTATTAAGCAAAAAAAATAGATACTAACTATTTTTAAATTCAAATTACACTAATATCATCAATTAAATTTAAAAAATATTAAATTAATTCATTATGATAATTAGAGTTGAATTAGGAATAGTAATAGTATAAATACAGAACTACACAAAAAATCGGAAGTTAATTCAATGAAAAAGCATGAAAAAACGAAGAAAAACGAAAAAATTGCAATCTGTACGGACGGGATGCTGTGCAAACCCGTCTGCGCGGATGGGGAGTGCATGGGCCTGAAATCTAGGCACTGGTGGGTTCTGGCAGGATTTCCGCGCGCGCACGAGGGTTTCAGCTCAACCTCGATTTTTTCGAAACTTCAAAAAATCATAACTAATTCAAATTAAATAGAAATTGAGTTCTGTAAAAAAGTAACTTGCTTAATTTTTTCCATACTATCCAATAAAAATAATTCCAGAAACAGGTGTTCAATTATTTTTCACGAAAATTCACAAACATCAATCAATCATCAAATAACACTCAATACAACATGATACCATCCAAAACATCAAACAATCTTTTTAAAGTCCAAATTTCTTGCAAGCAAATCAATTACCATGGATCTGAGGCCAGTTGTTGGAATTTATTTTAACAGGATCTTAGATCTACTCACAAGTATGTTGATTAACACCCTAAATATGAACTTTCTAAAATGATAAAATAAACACATATAAAGTTTAGGAAACCTTACATTGGGTGCAGCGGAATATAATGACTCCTTCCGTTCAGATATCTACCCCTTGATTCCTTTCTGTAGCAGAGCATTATCAATATCTGAACCTAGATCTCTTTCTTTGATTCTTTGATGTTGAAACTCCTTCTTGCTGAAAGTCTTTCTTCACGATCTTCCTCACTATGGTTGAGGTATCACTTGCTGTATGAGGGCACTACTCATACACTAAGGATTTCGAAATTCAAGAGGGAGGAAAGAGAGAGGGAGTGGTCGGCCAGATAGGGAGAGAGAAGGCTCAGGTTTTTCTGAATCAGAAGTCTCAGAAGAAAAGTGTAATTTTCCTGAAGCCTTCACTATGTATTTATAGCATTCCACTAGGGTTAGGTTTGAATTATTTGGCATTAAAATAATGAAAATATCAGTTTAAATTGCCTACAAAAGTGGCCGGCCATGCTTAGTGGATTTGGGCCTCACTTTTTGCAATTTTGCAGTTTTACCTTTTCTGCATCTGATTTTCTCAAAAATGTCAATTTTCTAATTCAACCATTTAAATGCCAATTCTTACTATTTAATAACTATAAATAATTATTATATAATATTATCATTTATCATATTTATTAATTGAACCATACAAAGTATCATAATTAACAAATATGTCCCTAAAACTCTTTCTTTACAATTTCGCCCTTACTTAGTGAAAAAATTCACAAATAGACATAGTCTAAATTGAGAATTATAATTGATTAATCAAAATCAATTATTTGAGTCTTACAAGCAATATTATCTCAACTAGTGCGGGGACCATGGGTCTATATAACCGAGCTTCGAATAAGTAGATCAAGAATTTAGCACTAAAATTCACTAACTTATTAATTCTTCGTTGAATCCACGCATAGAACTTAGAATTGCACTCTCAGTATATAGAATGCTCTATATGTTCTACCATATAGACGCATCATTAGTTATCCATTGTTATAATCCTAACTTGATCAATGATCCTCTATATGAATGATCTACAATGTAAAGGGATTAGATTACCGTAACACCCTACTATGTATTTTATCCTTAAAACACTTGACTCCATATAAATGATATTTCAGCTTATGTGAAATGAGTACTCCACCATTTATGTTCGTTTGGTCAAGCTCGAAGGAGATCATCCTTTGCTTACTATTCGCCAGATAGAAGCTATAGATTCCATGTTTATGCTAGCGCTCCCACTCAATTGCACTACCGTGTTCCCAAAATGTACGTATCACCCTGACCTAAAAGTAGGCTTAACTAACAAATTAAAGAACACGAATAGCCTCTCGGGATTGAGCCTAATCATAACAGGATTAAGATCATTTGATCTAGGATCAACTAGGCGATATTGACTTGAATAGATATTACGGTAAGTTTAATAAATCTAAGTCAAAGTTCAATAGCGGTCCCTTCCGATGCATACTCCATGCATCCAACTTGAGCTTTACTTTAACCAATGCTCTGGAAAGAACATAGCACTTCTCCAAACACAAGTAAACTCTGTTGTAGATTATCATATCAGTAAAACCCTATGTCTGATAAATCTAGGAAACTTTATTCACATAGTCATGTTTACTTTCCAATGTGTTGACGGCACAATAAACAGGATCAAGTATGTGAAAAGAGTTTCAGATGAATTTAAATATTATGTACATATAATCATGAAATAAATCACGTGAACCATGCAACATTAAATGTTATTTCTGATCTATATTAATAAGTAAATCTGATTATATTGAAATGAGTTTTATTTAGGGCATAAAACCCAACACCTGAGTGACTGGCCGAGAAACCTCGGCGGACAGGGGAAGCTGCAGCATTTGCGCGTGCGTAGGGGGGATCAGACAAGGATCCGTGCGCGTTGTTCAGACAAAATCTTGTCTGAACACGCGTGTGACGGAGATTAACTCGGTTCTGCGCGCGCGTGAAGGTGCACAGTCACCTTATCTTTTTTCGAATCTTCAAAAAATCATAACTAATTCAAATTAAATCGAAATTTAGTTCTGTAAAAAAGTAACTTGCTTAATTGTTTCCATACTATCCAATAAAAATAATTCCAGAAACAAAATTTTAACTATTTTTCACGAAAATTCAAAAACATCAAACAATCATCATATAACACTCAATACAACATGAAACAATCCAAATAACAAATAATCGTTTTAAAGTCCAAATTTCTTGCAAGCAAATCAATGACCTTGGCTCTGAGGCCAGTTGTTGGAGTATATTTTACCAGGATCTTAGATCTACTCATAAGTACGTTGTTTAAACACCTTAAATATGAACTTTCTAAAACGATAAATAAACACATATAAAGTTAAGAAAACCTTACATTGATGCAGCGGAATTAATGTCTCCTTCCACTCAGATCTCTAATCCTTGTATCTTTTCTGTAGCAGAGTATAATCAAGATCTGATCCCGAATGTCCTTCTTCTTTGAGTTTGATCCTTCACAGTCTTCGAATCTATGATTGAGTTACTGCTTGCTGTGTGTGGGCACTTACTCTTTCACTAGGGTCACGAAATTGATGAAGAGAAAAGAGAAGAGAAGGTTTCGGCCAGGTATAGAAAAGGGGAACGCTCAGTTTTTCCTGAAGAGAGAAATTTATGTCAGTTGATGTTATGAAACTTGTGAATTGACTGAGCCATCACTTTCTATTTATAGGTAACTACTAGGTTTAGGTTAGGAATTATTTGGCATTAAAATAATAAAAATATTAATTTAAAATTCCACAAATAGTGGCCGGCCATGGTGTGTTAGTGGGCCCCACTTGATTTTGCAGTTTTAACAAATTTTATTCTATTTTCTCAAAAACGCCAATTTTCTAATTCTAACCTTTTAAATGCCAAAACTAATTATTTAATAACTAAAATAGATTATTAAATAATATTGTCATTTAATTTAATTATTAACTAGACATATAAAGTCCATTAATAAATAAGTAAACCTAGAATCTCTTTTCTTTACAATTTCACCCCTGCTTAGTGAAAATTCATAAAATTAAACATAGTCTAACTTTAGAATTATAATTGATCAATCACGAATCAATTAATGAGTCTCACAAGCAGAATGTTCTCAACTAGAATGGGGACCATGGATCTATATGCTGAGCTTCCAATAAGTGAACCAAATTTACCAAGTAAATTCCTACTTATTAATTCTTCGTTGAATCCACTCTTAGAACTTAGAATTGCACTCTCAGACTTATATAGAGCATATTATATGTTCCGCGATATCAATATGCTATCTCATTTAACCATTGTTATAATCTTATTGTGATTTAAAGATCCTCTATATAGATGATCTACATCGAGATGGGATATCTTTACCGTTCTCACCCCTTAATGTATTTTGCCCCTTAAAACACTTAGCTACCTGTTAATGGTGTTTAGTGATCTAATAATTAGGCAGTTAAACAAGAGCTCATCCATTTACTTCTATGTGCTAAGCTCGAAGGGAATCATCACTTGACTTCTATACACTAGTAGAAGCTATAGATTCCTTATTTATGTTCAGCACTCCCACTCAATCATACTATCATGTTCCCAAAATATACGTATCACCCTGACCCAAAAGTAGGCTTAACTAATAAATCAAAGAACATGAATAGTACTCCTGAGTTGAGCCTAAGCATATCAAGATTTAGATTCTTTTAATCTTAAGATCAACTACTGATATTGACTTGGAAAGATATATTTAACGGTAAGTTTGTAATATCTTAACTTAGTTGCAATATCGGTCCAGTCCAATGTATACTCCATACATTCGAAACTAGTATACTTTACTAATGTCCTGGAAAGAACATAACACTTACTCCAAGTGTAAGTACACATCATCGCTGATTATCACATTAGTGTAAATCCAATAATACTGATGAAACAGGGACCAAGTCTTTTGATTCATATGATCACAATCACAATTCCACTGTGTTGACGATATTATAATTGTGAATAAACATATGATCTGGATTTAACTGATTTTGTGTGTAAATGTAATAAACATATTAAACCATTAGCATGTAAAATTCATGCAAACATTAATCACTTCAAATTTCTTGTATTGATAACTAATCAGATTGTAAAGAGTTTTATTTAGGGCATGAAACCCAACAACTTTTGAAAACGTAACAGCCTATACTCGGTACACTGGTCATACTCCAGCTGCTAGTCATACTATAGGTTTACCGATGTGTTACAGTATCAGCCTATACTCGATTCACTGGTCATACTCCAACTGCTAGTCATACTCTAGCCTAACCGATGTGATACGGTCAAACAGTACAGTACCACCAACCCTAATATCAGCCTATACTCGGTTCACTGGTAATACTCCAGCTGCTAGTCATACTCTAGCCTAACCGATGTGATATGGTCGGATGGTACTGTAACACCCTAACTATTTTAGGCGTATTACGTGATTTTTAAACGTACTGTGCAGCTCGTTGCTAATCAACGAGGTTTATGGAAAAACGTGATTAATTAAAAATTTTGCTTTTTCATTAACTTATAAACCATTTTACAAAAGTCTCGGGATCCCGATTTATAAAAATATTTACAAACGTTTTAACTGTTCAACTTTTACATCAAAATGAAAGTCGTCTAACGACAGTTACAAAAATCTCAGCCCTGCTGTCCCGAGGATCGTACGCTCCAGGCCTAACCGCCCCGACATGTACAATCTCATATGCTCGGTCACGGTCCATCAGCTACAGCC
The DNA here is from genome assembly GCF_029168945.1 of Cannabis sativa. Lineage (NCBI taxonomy): Eukaryota > Viridiplantae > Streptophyta > Magnoliopsida > Rosales > Cannabaceae > Cannabis > Cannabis sativa. The sequence continues at coordinate 2,548,398 of NC_083608.1, read as the reverse complement.
TTGCCTTTACCTACACATGAACATAAACTGTGAGTCGACAGACTCAGTAAGAAAAGCATAATAATATCATACATAAAGGCGAGCTGCCGTGTCCAACACGATGCGAGTCCCGCTCGCCATGTCCAACATGGTGCGAGCACTACCTTGCCATGTCCAACATGGTACTGAGTTTTGAACGTTCAGGGGACGGTACTATTGACAAGTATCCTCCTGATCGGTCGAACCGGTCATACTCCGGCTGCTGGTCATACTCCAGCCTGTACCGACGGGATAGGTCAATAGCACTGAACCACCAACCAGTGTCAGCCTGATCGGTCGAACCGGTCATACTCCGGCTGCTGGTCATACTCCAGCCTGTACCGACGTGACAGGGTTGGGTGGTTCGAAGCCTAAATACATATCTAATGTAATCTAACAGGCTTCCTACATGCACGCTAAACATGTAATCTACATATGCATACTGTTATACTAATCTTACCTGGATTCCGATTTCAGGTGTGCCGGTCAACTCGACTGGAATCGAAGCCGAATGGCGGATTGCGGCTCCTAAACCATAAAAATCACAACGCTATAAGTGACACGCTAAATCACTTCCCGGGGACTAAAACTTGAAACTAAAAGTTTCCCTATCGATAAAAAGCATGGCAATACCCCTAAAAACCCAAAAACGAGGAAAACTAGGGTTCTGAAAAATCCCCAACCGGCAGACAGGTTGCCCAACCGGAATTCCGGTTCTGGGAAATTCTGAACCCCCATCCGGAATTCCGGATGCTCAACCGGAATTCCGGTTCCTCGCAGGCAGCAACCATAAAATCTCATAACTTGACCAATTCGACCCCAATTGGTCCCAAACTTTCCAGACCTGTTCTAAATACCCTAAAGAACAAATCCAAGGCAACAAACCTACCCAGAAACCACAAATACAAAATTTGCCATTGGAGCTCAAGCTTTGAGTTCCAAACTCAAGCTTGAGCAAACCACCTAAACAAGCATGCAAACCAACTTAATTCAACATAACTAAGCATAATATCACCTCTGCAAACTAACAAGAACAACAGCAACAACACAGAAAATAATCACAACATTTTCCTTCCAAAATTCATACTTTTTCACATAAAAACTAAAAGCTTAACAATCTAACCTACATGCTTCAACATAGCTTAATTCCTATCAATTTAACATGCTTGAATCACACAAAATAATCACAAAACACAGCAGCCAACAACATCCAAAACTACATGCATTTTCATCCATTTTCATCATTTTTTTCAAGAAAAACAAGTAAGAGATTAAAGCCAAGAATTACCTTAAAGAAAATTCACTTTGATCTTGCTAAAATGACTTGAATTCACAACCAAAAATCCCAGCTTTGAACCCCCAAGCTCAGCCGAAAAGAGAGGAAAAGAGAGAGAGAGAGTTTTTTCTATTTTTGGAATTTTCTTTTCAAAATGACTAAGTGTTGGAAAAAAGAAAGAAATGAAGAATAATGCCATTTTATTAAACCCATTTCAGCCAAAAGCAATTAAATAAATAAACATTTATTTTATTTAATAAACTCATATAAGACAAAACACTAATGGGGCAAAAAGACCATTTTGCCCCTCCACCATAAAATCACTAAAATCATACTAAAGGGGTATTTTTGGGACATTCTAAATTCCCCGCCATTCCCGACATTCCCAATGTCTAAAACCCGTCCCCAAAATACTAACATACTAAGTTGTGATTTCTACTGAGCCAAACGCCGAGTTCCAAAATACCGGACACCGGAAATGCGAAATATAAAAACTGCTGATGACATAATTATGCATATCTGAATTTCATAATTAACAATGATAAATTATTTAAATGGCTATAAATAATTTCCTGATTAACATAAATAACTGCTAATTTCCAAATTAACAAAGCGGGCTTTACAACTATCCCCCCCTTAAAAGGATTTCGTCCCCGAAATCTAACCTGAATAACTCTGGATATTGAGCTCGCATATCTGACTCAAGCTCCCAGGTGGCTTCTTCCACCTTACTGTTTCTCCAGAGAACCTTGACCAACGCTATGGTCTTATTCCGAAGGACTTTATCCTTCCTATCCAGGATCAGCACTGGCTGTTCCTCATAAGACATGTCTGACTGAAGCTGAAGGCTCTCATAACTGAGTATATGAGAGGGGTCTGAAACGTATTTTCTCAACATTGAGACATGAAATACGTTGTGCACTGCTGATAACGCTGGAGGCAATGCTAACCGATATGCCACTTGACCTATCTTCTCGAGAATCTCGAAAGGTCCTGTAAACCTAGGGCATAACTTGCCTCTTTTCCCGAAACGTTTAATTCCCTTCATCGGAGATACTCGCAAAAACACATGGTCCCCTACTCGGAACTCAACATCCCTACGTTTCGGATCTGCGTAACTCTTCTGTCTGCTCTGGGAGGCAAGCATTCTAGCTTTAATCTTCTCTATTGCCTCATTGGTCCGCTGAACTGACTCTGGACCTAGGTATTTCCTCTCCCCTGTCTCATCCCAGTGGATAGGGGATCTACATTTCCTACCGTACAACAGTTCGTAGGGTGCCATCCCTATCGTACTCTGGTAACTGTTGTTGTATGAAAATTCTATTAACGGTAGATATTTACTCCATGAACCCTCAAAGTCCATAACACAGGCTCTCAACATATCCTCCAATATCTGAATTGTCCTTTCGGACTGACCATCTGTCTGAGGATGGAATGCGCGTCTTGAATTTTAGCTTCGTACCCATTGCCCGTTGCAAACTTTGCCAAAATTTGGAGGTGAATTTCGGATCTTGTCCGAAACTATAGACTTCGGTACCCCGTGAAGTCTCACTATTTCCACGACGTACGGTTACGCAACCGATCCACGAGAAAATGTTGTTCGGCCGCGGAAAATGAGCGGATTTCGTAAATCGGTCCACCACTACCCGGCATGGAATCATGCAAACCCGTGGTCCTAGGTAACCCGACCACAAAATCCATCGTAATATCCTCCCATTTCCATTCGGTAGGGTTAGAGGCTGCAACAACCTGCGGTCTCTCGATGTTCAGCCTTGATCTGCTGACACGTGAGGCATCTCGAAACGAATTCTACCAAATTCTTCTTCATACCGTTCCACCGAAGTACGGTTTCAAGTCTTGGTACATCTTGGTGGTGTGGGATGCGAGAGAATATGGAGTAGAATGAGCCTCCTCAAAGATCTCGTTTCTCAAGTCCACACTTTGTTCGGGACACAAACCACGGCTTTATACAAAAGCATCCCACCGTCCGACACCGAAAAGTCTTTGGCTTGACCGGCCAATACCTCATCTCGGATCTTCACTAACTCCGGATCGTTGTCCGAGCAACCTTTATTCTTTCTAACGGATCGGATTGCGGCGTTAAGTTGTGAAGCCGACCTACCACAAACTCAATCTTTGGATCTAACCATATCCTCTCGCTAGCCGAGGTGAGATCCGAACCATGCTAGTTACCCTCGCCCGGACCCTTTCTGCTCAGGGCATCGGCCACTACATTGGCTTTCCCGGGATGGTAAAGGATCTCACAATCATAATCCTTCACTAATTCCAACCAACGCCTTTGTCTCATGTTCAAATCTTTCTGAGTAAAGAAATACTTGAGACTTTTATGGCTCGGTATAGATTTCACACTTCTCCCCATACAAGTAATGCCGCCAAATCTTCAGTGCAAAAACCACTTTGCGGCCAATTCTAAATCATGAGTCGGGTATCGCTGTTCATAATCCTTTAACTGACGGGAGGCATAAGCGATAACCCGATCGGCTTGCATCAATACGCACCCCAAACCCTGTTTGGATGCGTCACAATAGACCACGAACTTCTCCTCGTCCGAAGGCAAAGCTAGTACCGGAGCAGTAATCAACCTCTGTTTCAGCTCTTGAAAACTAGCTTCGCATTTATCTGACCAGATAAATCGCTGATTCTTCTTTGTAAGCTCGGTTAGGGGCATTGAAATTTTGGAGAACCCCTCCACGAACCTACGGTAGTACCCGGCTAATCCCAAAGCTTCGATCTCTGTCACTTGTCTTCGGTCTCGCCAATCCCCGACGGATTCGATCTTCCCGGGATCCACCTTGATCCCGTCCTTACCCACAATGTGTCCTAGGAAGGACACACGAGACAACCGTAACTCACATTTCTTGAACTTGGCGTAGAGTCTATGTTCTCGAAGTCGTTGCAGTACCATTTGAAGATGTATCTCATGCTCCTCTTCGGCGAGAGTACACGAGGATGTCGTCGATAAATACAATCACACGGATATCGAGGAAATCCTTGAATACTCTATTCATCGGGTCCATGAATGCTTTGCGGGAGCGTTGGTTAGTCCGAATGACATAACCAGGAACTCGTAGTGTCCATACCTAGTACGGAAAGCCGTCTTTGGAATGTCCTCCTCTCGGATCCTCAACTGATGATAACCCGAACGGAGATCAATCTTAGAAAAGACCGTCTTCCCCTGAAGCTGATCGAACAAGTCATCGATCCTAGGTAATGGATATTTATTCTTCACCGTCAGCTTGTTCAACTCTCGTAGTCGATGCACATCCTCATAGATCCATCCTTCTTCTTGACGAACAAAGCCGGGGCTCCCCAGGTGACACACCGGGCCGAATGAACCCTATGTCAAGCAACCCTTGGAGCTGAATCTTTAATTCCTTAAGTTCAGCTGGAGCCATCCTATACGGGGCTTTGGAAACCGGATCCACCCACAGTGCCAAGTCAATCACGAAGTCAATCTCCCTCTGAGGTGGTAACCCTGGAAGTTCTTCGGGAAAAACGTCCAAAAATTCCCGAACCACACTGATATCCTCTGGCCGAATGGTGTCTGGCCGAGTGGTGTCCACCACCACGGCCAGAAACCCTAAGCACCCACCGTGCAATAGTTCTCTCGCTGACATAGCCGAGATCACCGGGATCCGAGATCCCTGAACCGAACCCACAAATACGAACGGTTCTTCACTTTCCGGTTGGAAGACCACCATCTTCCTCTTACAGTCAATGCTCGCCGAATATTTAGATAGGAAATCCATTCCTAAAATAATATCAAATTCGACTAAGCTCATCTCTATCAGATCAGCGCTTAACTCTCTACCGTCTATCCTGATCGGCATAGATCTAATCCACCTATTGGAGATAACCAATTCTCCGCCAGGTAACAGGGTTCCAAACCCTGATTCATATCTATCAAAGGGTCTACCCAACTTACTAAAGACTCTGGCCGCCACATAAGAATGCGTAGCCCCAGAATCAAACAGCACTGAATAAAACGAGTTGTTAATAAAGAGCTGACCTGTAACAACTGATGGGCTGGCATCTGCATCAGCCTGCGTGATAGCGAATACCCTGGCTGGAGTGGGTATCGCTGGAGCTCTCGGTGCCTCTGGCCGGAGCTGGGGACATTCTCTCTTGAAGTGCCCGGGCATGCCACAATGGAAGCATCCCTGCCCCTTGCACTCGCCCCGATGGTGCCTCTTGCAGCTAGGGCACTCGGGATAGGAGAATCGGGTCTCATTACCACCAGGATGACTCCCTCTGCTCTGGTTCCCCCGGAACCTCTTGTTCTGACTCGAGCCGCCGGAAGCAGTGGGTGCCCTCTTCCTCTGATCAATGGCCGAACCACTACTCCCCCTGCTGAAGCCTGATGCAGGAGGGGTAGGAGCTCCGCCACTAACCGAGATCTTGGGCGGTCCCGACATACACCCCACTGCGCCCTCAGCTCGCAGTGCCTTCTCCACCATCTGAGCATAGGTGGTGCTGTCGTCAGTGGTAATCATCAGGTCATGCCTGATCTTGGGACTCAACCCGTCCAGATACTTCTCCTTCCTGCTGAAGTCGGTCGGCACCATTCCCGAGGCTAACCTCGCCAACCGGTCAAACTGAGTAGTATACTCAGTGACACTCATGTTCTCCCGCTGGGTCAGGTGAACGAACTCTTTCCTCTTGGCGCTTCTGACCGCCTCATTATAGTACTTCGCGTTGAAGAGTTCCTGGAACCTTTCCCGAGTCATGGTGGTGACATCGTGAATCTGAGACACCATGTCCCACCATACCAGGGCATCCTCCTGGAACTGGAATGTGGCGCACACCACTCTGTCATTACCGGTGACACCCATAAAGTTCAAGATTCTAGTGATCACCGTAAGCCACTGCTCGGCTTTCGACACATCTGGACCTCCCAGGAATACCGGAGGTGCTTGCTTCCGGAACCGCTCATACAATGGTTCCAATCTATGGGCCGCCACCACTATCTCGGCACAGGCGGCGAGGCGGGTGCCACTTTGGAACTACGGGCACGGGAGCTGCGGGAGCACCTGGCCGTCTCAACCTACGAGATCTCGAGGTCTTGTTCTTCGATCCGGGCTTGCATCTCCGCAAACCGCAACTCCCAGTTCGGGGCTCCCACGATCGGCCGGGAGCCTGGGCAGCCTGTGGCGGGTTCTCATCACCCCGACCACGAGCCCTGCCTCGGGGACCTCTACCTCGGCCCCTAGCAGGTGGGGGAAACCGAGCTCCCTCTCCCTGATTCGACCCCACGGAGTTGCCCCGACTCCTGGTAGTCCGCCTGGCGTCCATCTAATTAGAACCGCCTGCGAAACCAAGAGTTGGCATATCAGGTCGTATTCAAGGCGAGCTTACTAATGCCGCTTAATTTGGAAATTAGAAATGAAACATGCGCCTATTCTACTATCAGGCTACTAACATGCTTCCTAACAGGCTTTTCTTTTTCATAACTGAATAAAATAAACTACTAAAGCAATAAAGGCTTACTGAACCGTGAACCGAGCTAAGCTGGCGATGATGATTGTACATGTCGTGACGATCTTCGGAAGACAACACAGCGGCTACGATACCAAATTGTAACACCCTAACTATTTTAGGCGTATTACGTGATTTTTAAACGTCTTTGTGCGGCTCGTTGCTAATCAACGAGGTTTATGGAAAAACGTGATTAATTAAAAATTTTGCTTTTTCATTAACTTATAAACCATTTTACAAAAGTCTCGGGATCCCGATTTATAAAAATATTTACAAACGTTTTAACTGTTCAACTTTTACATCAAAATGAAAGTCGTCTAACGACGAGTTACAAAAATCTCGGCCTGTCGTCCCGAGGATCGTACGCTCCAGGCCTAACCGCCCCGACATGTACAATCTCATATGCTCGGTCACGGTCCATCAGCTCCAGCCTTGCCTTTACCTACACATGAACATAAACTGTGAGTCGACAGACTCAGTAAGAAAAGCATAATAATATCATACATAAAACCGATTGCCGTGTCCAACACGATGCGAGTCCCGCTACTTGCCATGTCCAACATGGTGCGAGCACTACTTGCCATGTCCAACATGGTGCGAGTTTTGAACGTTCGGGGGACGGTACTATTGACAAGTATCCTCCCGATCGGTCGAACCGGTCATACTCCGGCTTGGTCATACTCCGGCTGTACTGCAGACGGGATAGGTCAATAGCACCGAACCATCAACCGGTGTCGGCTGATCGGTCGAGCCGGTCATACTCCGGCCTTGGTCATACTCCGGCTGTACCGACGTGACGGGGTTGGGTGGTTCGAAGCCTAAATACATATCTAATGTAATCTAACGGGCTTCCTACATGCACGCTAAACATGTAATCTACATATGCATCTTGTTATACTAATCTTACACGGATTCCGATTTCGGGTGTGCTTAGGTCAACCCGATTTGGGGCCCGAAGGCGAACGGCGGATTGCGGCTCCTAAACCATAAAAATCACAACGCTATAAGTGACACGCTAAATCACTTCCGGGGACTAAAACTTGAAACTAAAAGTTTCCCTATCGATAAAAAGCATGGCAATACCCACTAAAAACCCAAAAACGAGGAAAACTAGGGTTACGAAAAATCCCCAACCGTGAGGACCGGTTGCCCAACCGGAATTCCGGTTACGGAAATTCGAACCCCCATCCGGAATTCCGGATGCTCAATCGAATTCCGGTTCCTCGCGAGCGACAACCACAAAATCTCATAACTTGACCAATTCGACCCCAATTGGTCCCAAACTTTCCGGACACATTCTAAATACCCTAAAGAACAAATCCAAGGCAACAAACCTACCCGAAACCACAAATACAAAATTTGCCATTGGAGCTCAAGCTTTGAGTTCCAAACTCAAGCTTGAGCAAACCACCTAAACAAGCATGCAAACCAACTTAATTCAACATAACTAAGCATAATATCACCTCTGCAAACTAACAAGAACAACAGCAACAACACAGAAAATAATCACAACATTTTCCTTCCAAAATTCATACTTTTTCACATAAAAACTAAAAGCTTAACAATCTAACCTACATGCTTCAACATAGCTTAATTCCTATCAATTTAACATGCTTGAATCACACAAAATAATCACAAAACACAGCAGCCAACAACATCCAAAACTACATGCATTTTCATCCATTTTCATCATTTTTTTCAAGAAAAACAAGTAAGAGATTAAAGCCAAGAATTACCTTAAAGAAAATTCACTTTGATCTTGCTAAAATGACTTGAATTCACAACCAAAAATCCCAGCTTTGAACCCCCAAGCTCAGCCGAAAAGAGAGGAAAAGAGAGAGAGAGAGTTTTTTCTATTTTTGGAATTTTCTTTTCAAAATGACTAAGTGTTGGAAAAAAGAAAGAAATGAAGAATAATGCCATTTTATTAAACCCATTTCAGCCAAAAGCAATTAAATAAATAAACATTTATTTTATTTAATAAACTCATATAAGACAAAACACTAATGGGGCAAAAAGACCATTTTGCCCCTCCACCATAAAATCACTAAAATCATACTAAAGGGGTATTTTTGGGACATTCTAAATTCCCCGCCATTCCCGACATTCCCAATGTCTAAAACCCGTCCCCAAAATACTAACATACTAAGTTGTGATTTCTACTGAGCCAAACGCCAAGTTCCAAAATACCGGACACCGGAAATGCGAAATATAAAAACTGCTGATGACATAATTATGCATATCTGAATTTCATAATTAACAATGATAAATTATTTAAATGGCTATAAATAATTTCCTGATTAACATAAATAACTGCTAATTTCCAAATTAACAAAGCGGGCTTTACAGGTACGAAGCCAACATACATGTCTAATGTAATCTAACAGGCTTCCTAACATGCATGCTAAACATGTAATACATATGCATACTGTTATACTAATCTTACCTCAATTCCAAATTCAGGTGTGCCGGTCAACCTGAGTGGAACGAACAGCACGGCGATTTACAGGCTCCTAAACCATAACAATCACAACACTAGATAAGTGATACGCTAAATCACTTCCCGGGGATTTAAACTAGAAACTTAAAGTTTGCCTATCGATAAAAAGCATGGAAATAACCTAAACCACATAAAAACGGGAAAAACTAGGGTTCCCAAAAATCCCCCAACAGGCAGACCGGTTCTGCAACCGGAATTCTGATTCTGGGAATCCTGGAACACCATCTGGAATTCCGGTTGCACAACCGGAATTTGGGTTCCACCTAGGAAACATACAAAATTCCATAACTCATTCAAATCAAACCCAATTCATACCAAACCTTCCAGACCTGTTCTAAATACTCCAAAGAACATTTCTAAAGCATCAAAACAACCCAGAAAACACAGATACTAAAAATGCCATTAAAGCTCCAAGCTTTGAGTTGAAAACTCAAACTTGGTTAAATCTAATAAACATGCACTAGAACCTGCTCAAATCATCATGTTTCACCATAAAATAACCCCAGAAAACAACATTAAACAATAACTACAACTACAGCAACGAAAATGAACATATTACATTGAAAATCATAGTTTTTAGCTAAAAACTCTACACAAGGTTAAAACCCAAAAACTAATAACATATCAAGCATGAATTCACTCAAATAAACACTTCCAAACCTCTGAAACAACAACAACAAACTATAGCAAACATAGCCCAAAAACTAAACATGTAATCATTTTCTTTTTCCTTCAAAACCAAGAAAACCTAACGGCAAGATTCAAGAGCTTACCAACAACTTGAATTAGACATAGATTGGTTGAAAATTCTTGAAAAATCAAGAAGAACTCCCAGCCCTAGCAATCCACACCAAGCCGAGAGAGAGAGAGAGAGAGGAAAAGAGCTTGAATTTTTCTTAAATTTTCTAATTTTTCTAACTTGGATAAAATGAGAATAAATGCATATAATTAAACTTTATTTCAGCCAAAAAGAATCCACATAAATCACATATTCACATTACACTAAGCCCACTAAAGGAAAAAACATAATTGGGACAAAATGACCATTTTGCCCCTCCACACAAAAATAACATAAAGGGTACTAAAAGGTATTTTGGGAAGTTCTAAATTCCTGACCACTCCCGACATTCCCAATGTCTAAATAACCGTCCCACAATACTAACATACTAAGTTGTGATTTTACTGAGCCAAACACCGAGTTCCATGTTACCGGGCACAGGAAATGCAAAATTATGAAATTCACTATATGACATAAAATGCATTTCAGAATTCAATAATAACAGCATAAATAATTATTTAAATGTCTATAAATAATTTTCCATAATTAAACATAAGTAACTTCTAATTTCTAAATTAAACTAAGTGGTCTTTAGATTTACTTTCATGAAATGTGAATTTAAAATGATGATTTGCATTGATTTGGATCATTTCATGTGGTTTATGTGCTTACTTGATGATAGTTTAGAAATCACAATGTTTGTTGCTGAAATATTTTTTATTTTGATCTGGAATTATTTTTACTCGAAAGTAGATAAAAAATTTATAAATTTAGGCTTTTACAGAACCTAATTTTTATTTTTTTATGAATTAGGTATGATTTTTTGAAGTTGAACGAAAATATCAAGATTTGAATGCACACACGCGCGCGCACGGCCCTTGTGACCACTCGGACACGCACGTGCATTCAGACATTGCTGACCATGGTTTCTCGGACAAGCCCTGTCTGGACAGGCTGCTAGCGCCGAGCGTACACGGTCAAATAAGGCTGCTTGTGCCTCAAATTTGTTTTCTTCATAACTTTTGATTTAAAAATCATTTTTCATTGAAACAAAAGCAAATTTTTGTTAAAATTTTGTGTAGAATCTGAATTTTCCATTAAAAATCTAATTGTCAGAATCAAACTAATTTTTATTATTTTTTAATTAATTAAATTTAGTTTTAGATATTAGTAGGCTTTGAATTTTAAAAGTTTGATTTCTCACAAAATAGCCTTATGGTTAATTTTGAAATTTTAGATTACTCTATTTATTTTAATTATAAGATCAGATATTATTTTCTTTATTAAAATTTTAAATGATCTTACTTTGATATTAAAAATATTCTTTTAAAAATAATCTTGTACTAATTTCAAAATTTGCTAACCATATCATATCTTTTTCAAATCTGTTATTTTCAAAATATATTTTATCAATTAAAATTATAAGATTAGGAATATGTTAGGTTTAACATTTTATTTTATTGGATTTTTTATTAAAAAAATTATCTTTTGGCAAAAATAACATGAAATTTGAAAAAAGTTGGTTAGTTAGGTTTGAATAGAAATTTTAGGGTTTCAAAAACCATAATTTTTTTTTCAAACTTTTTTTATTTTATTATTTTAATAAAATATTCTAACCATATAAAATATCTTATTTTTGAATTAATTTATTTATGCAATATTTAAATTTATTAAATTATAAGAATTTGAATATAATATTGAAATATCTAAATTTAAAATTCAAGATATTTTATTATATTATTTTATTAGAAATTTTTTAAATAAATTTAAATTTTGAATAAACTTGAAATTTGAAAAATTGGTTAGATATTTTTTATTTTTTTTGTTAGAATTTAGGATATTTGGGAGTTTGTTGAATTTTGAATTTTTTCAAATATTCTCTAACAACCTAAATTTGAATTCTAGTTAAGATAATTATTTTGAAACTTTTTTTTTTAAATTTTAAAATTGAGATATATTAGCTTACTTTCCAGATATTCCAGATCAGTTACTTGTTTGTTTGTATTGTTTGATGATTATATTGTATATGCTCAATTTTTTTTCTTACAAACCTATTATGTATTTGATCTAAATTGCTATGATTAACTTGTTGACAGATCCAATGATCTGATTTTAATCATAGTCCAATTGTCAATAGATCTTATAAATAATTTGTAACAGGTAAATTTTGCAATTTCTTTCATCTGTGTAAACCTAGTAACATGATAGGGCCCATCCAAATCATTTGACCTGTGTGAGCCTCTATGTTTTCTATTGGGCTTAGATGCATATAGGAAGCCCATTTAAGTTTTACTAAGTAAATGGACTAGGTTGCTAAAATAAAATTTCACTTAGGTAATTTTATTTAGGCCAAATTAGAATTGGGCTTATTCAATTAATAACAATTGTTTATTTAAAGGTTAAATTCCTCTCCTTTGGGCCTTGTGTGAGAGTTAGGGGGCCAATAACAGTGGGTACGACATACTGAACCCAGCCCTCCCTCACATGAACTACCCAATTGTGAAGGCCTATTTGCCTTATTTAAATAATTGTATTAGGTTAATTATATTAGTTTAACCTAATTAAAATTGAATTAACAAAATAATTAACTTTTAAAATATATTAAATTTATTTCATTTTAATATTTTAAAGTTAATTTTAGAAAACCATTTAGTTAATTGAAATATATTCTTGATAGTTATTTCAAGTACTTGTTATTTTTTTCGAATATTAAATAGGAAAATATTTTAGATTGAAAAATTAATTGTTTAATAATTATTTTTTGTTCAATTTAAATAAAAGATATTTTCCTAGTATTAAATTAGAATTAATAATTAAGTTTCATCTATACTTAATTATTTATTTATTGAATTTAATACATCTTAATTAAATTGAAAATTAAATATCTAAGTTGATCTTCATCATGATACTTAAATATTATTATTTTCATGATATTTAATTAAATTAAAAATTATTTTAATTTGGAAATTTTTATTTCATAACAACTTAAATTTGAATAATTTTCAAAATATATTTTATTTTATTTTATTAATCAATTTTCGAAATCACATATATTATGCAAGACATTTTGATTTTTTTTAATGAAAAAAAGATTAAAGTTGACATATTATTTATTTTAATTAATTTTGGACTAACTTAAATCAATGATTTTTTCATTTAATGATTAATTAAAGTAAATGAATTAAAATATATAATAATTAGAAAATGAGTTAATTAGTCAATAAAACTCTAGATAGATATTATCAGTTTTTTGCTTGAAGTATTTTTCTAGTAATATTTAATTAAATAGAAAATTAATATTTAACTTGATTTTCATCATGATACATAAATATTTGAATTTTTCTTTATATTTAATTAAATAAGGAAAATTATATTTTATTTGAAAATTAATTTTTATTAATTAATTTTGGACCAACATAAAATTAGAATAATTTTTCAGAATTTTTTTTTTATTTATTTTAGAACATTTTGAAAATTGTATTTTATATACTTTAATTTTTCGAAATGCAATATATATTTATAGAAAATTAAATTTGAGTTGCAAATTAATTTAAATTAATACCACTTAAATTTAATAATTTTCTAAATATTTATTTAAAAATTAATACTAAGATGGAAATAATTCATTTTACTTTCATACCCATCTAAGTATAATTTTATAAATATTAAATTAAAATTTTATTTATAATTTTATTCTAAATTGGAAATTTTAATTAAATAAATATATATTTAAAATAAATACATTGAAATAAATATTAGAAGAAAATACATTTTAAATAATGAGCTTTATTATTATTAGGATATTCGATCTCCATTGTTGGTTTTACATAGTTATTGTTTTAGTGAGTAATCCTTCCTAATAGAGGAACGTTCATTAGCAATTTAACGTCGTAGAATCTCAAAAGATAATTACTTTTTGTAAGTGTTTATTTTAGTGTGGATCACCCTAATGGTGCTGATTTTAATAGGGCTTACAAAAGTATGAAATAATGGTGGAAGCTCATAAGATAGAATAGCATTGACTCTCGCCTAAACGGGACAACGCTGAATTCTTATCTTGATCGAATAAAAGGTTGCTAGAATGTTTATCATTTTAGATGAGCTGAAAACTCTATTCAATGGATGGTAGCTTTGACTCTCGCTTAAACAAGACACTGATATTAGTTTGTTGAAAACCTTGGAAATTATTTAGGATTGTATATTTTAGTATTTTCACTTGTCATTCCTACTTGCTATGTGCTAATAATTTCTAAATGACATTTTGTGTTAAACCTTACTTGATTTCTATTTATTGTTATTTGTAGTATCCAATATGACAATGACCAATCCCATGTTGTCACTGTTGACTGATAATAAGCTGAGTGGATCTAACTTCCCTAAATGGAAAGAGAACATTAACATTGCTCTCATTGGTGAAGGTGCCCTGTTTGTGTTAATTGAACCGTCTCATGAGCAGCCCGGTGACAGTGCAACCAAAGCTGTAAAGGAGAAGTACAAGTGTTGGCAGAATGCTAACAACAAAGCTCGATACTTCATGCTTTCCAACATAGTTGACACCTTGAAAACAAGGTTTGCAAACACAGTCACGGTTGCAGAAATCATGACAGAGTTAACTAATCTATTCGGAATGGCATCAATCCAATCTCGCTTTGAAGCGACAAGAAAATTTATCAATGCACAGATGAGTCCTCATCAAAATGTGCGTGATCACCTTCTCCAGATGGCAAGTTATTTCCAGGAAGCTCAGAATCATGGAGCTGAAATGGATCAGACAACTCAAGTAAGTCTAATCTTGAATAGTCTGACTCCAGCCTTTCTGCCTTACACTTCAAATTATGCCATGAATAAGAAGGAACAAGACTTTCACACGTTAGTCAATGACCTTGAGACTTATGAAAATTTGATTGGAGGACCGCAGAAGAAGGGGCCTAAAGCTCATAATTTTGGAAATGGTAATGGAATGACTAAAGCTGAGGCAAACTTTCCCTCTACTTCCAAACCCAAGAACAAGATGAAATGGGAGAATAGCAAAAAGCCTGTTCAAGCTGTGAAAATAGTTGAAAAGAAAAAGGCTGCTACTCCTGGTGATACACCAAAAGGAAAATACTTCTATTGCAATGAAAAAGGACACTGGAAACCCCAATGCCCTAAATTTCTAGCAAAGAAACAAGGTATTTCTTTTCCCACAAAGTGATGTGTTTTAGTGAATTATTATCCACTTGGATTATTAATTCTTGACCTACTAACCATGTTTATTTGTTTTTCTTCTTATTTCAGCTCCAGCTGCTTGAACTCAGATGCTATCTTAGCGAGTTGAATCGGATGGTTCGACAAAAGGGTGGAGATAGTCCAAGATGAAGATGAAGCTCAAATTTTTTCTTTATTATTTTTGAATTAATTATTTTAGTTTCAAAATAATTTGGATTTCAATTATTAGTTTTTGATTTTATTCCATATTTTTCATATTGTTGCAAATAATTCCTTTAATTTTGGAGAATTTTTAATAAAGTTTTCTAATTTGGAAATTGCATTTATGAATTGAGCTTCATTTACTTTATCTTGTGTATTCCAATACCAATTATATTTATATGTTTTAATACTGTATGTGTATGTGTTTTTATTATTGATACAAATTCTATAGTATTTTCAACTCTTCAAAGAGTTAATACTACATAAACACTTAGAATTTCTTTTCTATGTTTATGAATAATTGTTAATTCTAAAACAATTATTAAGAATTTGTTTAATTAATAGAAAGATCTTTTAATCTGATAGGAGTGGAAAAAGTTAAGAATAATATGCAGTTCAACGATCTTTTATATCTATTGAACTTTGGATAATATTCATAACTCCACATGATCTCTATAACACTTAGGGATGGACCATGATCTCTATATTCCTTAGGGGTTGATCATAATCTCTATATACTTAGGGGTGGACTATACTACTGAAATATGTAGTTCATTTTGAACTCTGGACTATACTCAATATACCACAATACTCTATGACACACATATTTGAAACATGGATGTAATATAATGAATTAGCAATTATCAGAATAAATTCTTGATCTTGATTTATGTTCCAGTTTATATTTAATGTTGTAATAGAAATTGATACCAATAAAGTTCTTTGACAATGTATCACACTACCTTAATTGAGTGAGAGAATTTTAAAATGCTTTACCCATCTTCATTTGGTTGACACTTGTGATAGGAATTTAAGAACGCTATTGAGAAAGTAAATCTTACCATTCATATGGATAGAAATAGGAATGGCAAATGGGGCGGGTCTGCCCCGCCCCGCTTCTGACCCGCCCCGCCCCGACAAGCTATTGCCCCGCCCCGCCCCGCCCCGATTACCTTGAAAATTTAATTGGGTCTGACCCGACCCGACCCAACTGGGTCGGGTTTGACCCGATTTTTTTTTTTTTTTTTTTTTTTTTGTTTGCAAATTTACTTCTTCAAATTTTATTTTATAAGTGACTTTATAAGTTAAGAGAAAAATATTTTCTTAAAATTTTATAAGAAGTTTTATTGAATCAATTAAAGTATTTAATTATATTTTATAATTATTTTAAAATTTATCAATTTTAACATTAGGAGTTTTTTTAATAAAAAATTTATATTCTCTTTTTTTTTTTATATATTCCTTAATAAACATTTTTTACTAACCGAGTAAATCCAAAAATTACTTTTACCATGTAAATCGATGGAAAAAAGAATATGTTGGCTTTATATAGATATTTAGTAATGCATTGCATGCAACAAAATTCACTATACGCTATAGCATATATTTTGTGGTAGAAGATATGTCACATATATAATATTATATTTATATACTACTTTTCAAACAAAACAAACAAACAAAAATGTGGTAGAATATTTTAATAAAACGTGTTAGTTTTCTTAAAAATAAATTTCTAAAGATGTTCATATTAAAATTAAACAATACCCAAAAAATAAAGTTCTGAACAAATTTCCTAATTATAATTTGAGTTGAAATATCAATTACATTCATATTACTAATAACAAAGTACATTAATAATAAAAACTAACAATAAAACAACATATATTCTAATCATCAAGATCAACAACGTAAGGCTCCTTATAAGATCAACATATATGCTAGGAAAAATATTAATAATAAAAATTGAAAGATACTAAGTGCAACAAACAATACTATCAAAAAATAAACAGTGTCAATCACCAACCATGGAAAAGTTTGACAGTCAAAGAGGACTTATACCTCAGAGCTTAATTTCTTATTAAACAAATATACAATTCTAAGACTAAAAAAATAGATAAAGCAGAAGGCAAAAACAAGACCACATGCAATACAAAACATAAAATTCCAAGAACAAAACAATTTTGGGGAAAATAAGAGCAGAAAAGGGAAACTTTTGGTCACACCAATATGGGGACATAAATTATTTAAAAAACAAAGCTAACCCTCTTCAAAATCATATACCTAAATACACAAATCAAAAGAAAAGCAAGTATTCAATGGTACTTATAAGGATCCAGATTATGAAAACCATAAGCTAAGAAAAGAAAAATGTCAATTTCCATTAGAAAAAGAAAATAGGAAAAGTCAACTCGAAAAACTACATTACAAGCAAAAGGGCATTATTTCAAAACAGAACTCGTGCATAATATCACATGAGATAAGGAGATCCAAGTTTAATGTATATAAACAGAATCGATGAACAAACACCATAAATTACTACATCACAGATTAAAAAACAGAATCAATAAACGTAATTTAGAAATAACGTTTAAGGATTTAGGGTTTTAGTAAAATTTGGTTTTTTTTTTTTTTTTTTTTTTTTAAATTATCGAATCGGGTCAGCCCCGACCCGAAAAAATTTAACCGGGGCGGGGCGGGGCGGGGCAAAGACCCGATTAGAGACCCGATTGTGTCGGGGCGGGACTGCCCCGTCGGGTCGGGGCCCCGACCCGATCCGCGAAAAAGCTTCAATTTGCCATGCCTAGATAGAAATAACTTATCAGAATTATGAGAATAAGATAGTAGAATTCTTGCATAGTCTATTCGAATGACTTGGGAAAAAATTCCTAATCCTCATAAAACTTTATGGTATCTCTATTGATTACTTAATCTCTAGCAAGTATTTTACACTCAATTTAAAATACTAGATTGCTATATTGATGACTTAATCTTGAACTTACTTTTTCAGACTAAGATAATATGTCACAACAAAATATCCCTCAAAATAATAGTAAGCCGTTAAATGTACTTTTATGTATGAATTTAACCAGACTCCTGTTGTTAAGTGGGAGCCTTCTGAGATGTAATCAAACAAGGAACATTAAGGGACAGTCAAGAAAGATTTATCAAAGTGACCTATGTGTTAGATAATAAGGATGCATGCATTAGTAGTCCATATATCTACACCAACTCATAAAGAATTCGAGATGGTGGTTACTCTAGGGGTGGGGGAGTTATTCTAGAAGAGTGTAAAAACCCATCTATAATAATTCAAGCTCCATCAGTGAATATATATAACTTTGTAAATTTGACACTACCAGAAAGTTATTCGACTGAAGAAAATTCTACACTGTATTATCTCTATTTCATTCTTTAAAAGAATGAGAGATATGTCTGCTGTTTATTCAGATGTACTTTATAAGCAGTAAGGATTTCAGTATCCCTTGATGAGTAATGCATATAGTAAATAGTGTTGCATAGTGTTTTATGAACACTAAGGAAGTAATGGTGGATAAAGCAGTAGCTTACCACAGACTTACAGTTCCAGAAATTTGGGTTGAGTCAAATATACTACACTTGATCTGAAGATCAAGACAATAGATTGATTGAAATGCAAAAATAGTTTTATGTTAGTGCAAGTGGGAGTTTGTTAGGATTTTATGCCCTAAATAAAACCCATTGCAATCTAATCTGATTTGTTATCAATAAAGGATTAGAAGTCATTTATTTTTACATGTTGTTTTCATGTTTATGGTTTAATATATATACAAAGTCTGTTTACTCCAGAACATATAGTCATTCACAATTACAGTGATCTCCCACAGTGGAATGTTGTTGTGATTATATGCTTCAAAAGAAAAAGTCCCTGTTTCATCAGTGCATTGGATTTACACTGATGTGATAATCAACAATGAATTGTACTTACACTTTGCATAAGTGTTATGTTCTTTCCAGAACATTGGCAAAGTATACTAGCTTCGAATGTATGGAGTATACATTGGACTGGACCGATATTGATCTTGGTTAAGATATTATAATACTTACTGTTTTATCTTTCTAAGTCAATATCACTAGTTGATCTTAGATCAAAAGATCTTAATCCTGATATGCTTAGGTTAAATCTCAGGAGTGCTATTCATGTTCTTTGATTTGTTAGTTAAGCCTACTTTCTGGTCAGGGTGATACGTACATTTTGGGATCATGGTAGTATGATTGATTTGGAGTGCTAAACATAAATATGGAATCTATAGCTTCTATAGGTAGTTAGAAGTTAAATGATGATTTCCTTCAAGCTTGGCTAAATAGATGTAAATGGAAGAGCTCTTGTTTTAGTGATTATATTTTAGTTCACTAAAACATCATTTACAGGTAGCTAAGTGTTTTAAGGATCAAAATACATTGAGGGGTAAAACGGTAAATTTATCCCTACTAAGTGTAAATCATCTATATAGAGGATCTTTGATTCTTGAGATTATAACGATGGTTAAATGCGATAGCGTATCTATATGGTGGAACATATAGAACATTCTATATGACTGAGAGTGCAATTCCAAGTTCTAAGAGTGGATGCAACAAGGAATTAATAAGCTAGTGAATTTACTCGATAAATTCTAGTTCAGCTTATTGGAAGCTCAGTAATATAGGCCCATGGTCCCCATTCTAGTTGAGACCATACTGCTTGTAAGACTCAGATAATTGATTTTAATTAATCAATTATAATTCTAAAATTAGACTATGTCTAATGTATGAATTTTCACTAAGCAAGGGCTAAAGTGTGAAGAAAAGAGATTCTAGGTTTTATTTATTAATTGGAAGACTTTATTATGTCTAATCAATTATCATATTAAATGACAATAAGAAGGTTTTATTTATTACTTGTTTAAACTCACAATGGATTTTAATCACTAGTGTCTTCCAAGTCATAAGAAGGTAAGTTTCTAGAAACTCTCCAACTACGACAAGGTACCGAATTGTGTCTAAGAAAACTAAATGGTATTGACCTCTTCGGTTGTGTTAAAACAACAGAGGAAATGGGATCATCATATGTAGAATAAGATGATAGAACACTTTTGGAATCAAAAAAAAATTATCTCCTTTATTTGCTACTTTATTTTTTCAGACTTAGTCATTTTCTTAGAAAAGTACTATTTGTTTAAACAAACACTTTCTTATCTATTGACTATGGGATGTTCCACCTCTAATAACTTAGAATAGCTAACAAACATGGAAACCAAGGTTAATAGTCCTAGCTTTTCTTAAGATTTTGATTAGGTCATCCATGAATCTAGTAATGATTTACATTAAGTATACAACCATTGCATCATCCTGAAATTATATTATCATACAAGAATTTAGGCAACGACTAGTAACTAATTATCAATTTGCAAATTGAATTTCTGGGGAGGTAAGTTTGGATATAATTCAAAAATCAAATTAATGATCATTGAACAGCATATCTACTAACTTTTTCTCCACCCCCATCAGTTCGCAAGATCTCTAACCACTTACCTTGATAGTTTTTCACCATTGCTTGAAATTCATGAAATTTTTCAAACATTTCAAATTTCTTTTGCATAAGGTAAAATCTAGAGTAATCGTTTTAAGAATACAACGAAAACTCATATCCACCCCTGAATGTACATCCATCTGCAAATGAGATGAACTTACTTTCAGTGGATATAGGCATATTAACTCTTTGCAGAGAATGATCTTGTCAAAACCACTATGAACAAGATACAAATGCCATAGATTTATAAAACATGGTTGTAGTCTTTTGATGAATCAGGTTTAGTTACATTAAAGAGTTCTTAGAATAGTGTAAGTGGATCCTGGTCACAGAATACTCAACTCATATAGTTTGAATCTATTGATAGAAAATGGTTATGAAACACTTGTGAAAGTGTAACTGTATAATGAGTAATTCTTTCTTGGACCACCACTACTAATTTAACTCTAAGTTGATTTGCCCATACAAGTAGGAGATTTCTAAGATTGAGGATTTATATCATTTTGGGATAGAATTTTGGGAATATAATCATATGCGTCATTTAATTTCTTAAGAGAAAATATAGAATGACATGAAATGATTTATAGACCATTCATCCAATGATATGTTATTGAGCTAATTCGAAATAAGCTAAGAGGAATTGGAATAATTTCGTTTTAAATAAGAATCCAACGATGCTCCGATTAGCAAGAGTCAAAGTATTCTTATTTATACAATCTTCTTGTTTCATATTGTAAAATACTAGTCTAAGGTGTCATCAATTGATGAACAGCTAGATGTTGCATATACAATATTTATCTTTCGAGATCTAACACTATTAAGTTTGTCTAATGGTGAAATTCCATTAGGGATTTATCTCATTAGAAAAACAAACCAAGTTAGACCAACAATGAAGATTCGAAATTAAAGTACAAAATAACAGAAAAATAACATGGTTCAATATAAATTCATACACAATTCAGAAATTATTAAACATATAGCAAGTATGAATGACAAGTGAAAATACTAAAACATGCAATCCTAAATAATTTCCAAGGTCTTCAACAAACTGATATCAGTGTCCCGTTTAGGCGAGAGTCAGTGATACCATCCATTGAATAGAGTTGTCAGCTCATATAAAATTATAAACATTCTAGCAACCTTTTATTCGATCAAGATTGGAATCCGCGTTGTCCCGTTTAGGCGAGATTCAAGGCTATTCTATCTTATGAGCTTCCACCATTGTTTCATATTCTTGCAAGTCTGATACAGTCGCCACCATTAGGGTGATCAATCCTATGTAAAAAACTTACAAGATTACTTTTCTTTTGAGATTAAACGGTGCTAACTTGCTAATGAACGTTCCTCCATTATGGAGGATTACTTACTAAAATAATAGCTATGTAAAACCAATAATGGAGATAGAATATCCTAATAATAAAGCTCATTATTTAATGAAAGTTGTATTTTCTTCTGAAACTTATTTTAATTTATTTATTTTAAATATATATATTTATTTAATTAAAATTTCCCATTTAGAAAAAAAAAATTCTAAATATAAATATTAATGTAATATTTATAAATTATACTTAGATAAATATGAAAATAACGTGAATTATTTCCATCTTAGTAATAATTTCCAATAAATATTTAGCAAATTATTTAATTTAAGTTTTTTCAAAATTAATTTAAATTAATTTACAACTCAAATTTAATTTTCTATAAATATATATTGCATTTCGAAAAATGAAGTGTATAAGAATACTACTTTCGAAAATGCTTTAAAATAAAATTAAAATAAATCCTGAAAAATTATCTTAATTTTATGTTGGCCCAAAATTAATTAATAAAATTAATTTACAACAAAAATATAATTTTCCTATTTAATTAAATATTTAAGAAAAATTTCAAATATTTAAGTATCATGATTAAGAATCAACTTAAATATTAATTTTCTATTTAATTAAATACACTAGAAAAATACTTCAAGCAAAACAGATAATATCAATCTAAACTTTCATTGACTAATTAATTCAATAACGCCCAGAAAAGATATGTGAAAGAAATAAAAAATGAGCAATTAGCCTTTGCCCCAGAACCTTCCAAGAAGGTGAAAACTGAGGAACCTCCCATTGTTGGGTTTTATGCCCTAAATAAAACTCCATTTCAATGTAATCCATTTTATTCAACATCAATAATGAAACAGAAGTATTTTTCATTCATTTGTGTATGTTTTGGTTCATCTTATCAATTGCTTGTCTATTTGATTTATAAATTCATCTGAAACCCTTTTCACATACTTGATCCTGTGTTGTCAACACATTGGAAAGTAAACATGACTATGTGAATAAAGATTCCTAGATTTATCAGACACGGGGTTTTGCTGATATGATAATCTACAATAGAGTTTACTTGCATTTAGAGGAATGCTATGTTCTTTCCAGAGCATTGGTTAAAGTAAAGCTCAGGTTGGGTGCATGGAGTATGCATCGGAAGGGACCGATATTGAACTTTGACATAGATTTAATTAAACTTACCGTAATATCTATTCAAGTCAATATCGCCTAGTTGATCCTAGATCAAATGATCTAAATCCTGATATGATTAGGCTCAATCTAAAGAGTGTTATTCATGTTCTTTGATTTGTTAGTTAAGCATACTTTTGGGGTGATACGTACATTTTGGGAACGGTAGTGCAATTGAGTGGGAGCGCTAACATAAATATTGAATCTATAGCTTCTATATGGCGAATAGAAAGTAAAGGATGATTTCCTTCGAGCTTGACCAAACAAAAATAAATGGTGGAGTACTCATTTCAGAAAGCTGAAATATCATTTATACGGGGTTAAGTATTTTAAGGAAAAAATACATTGTAGGGTGTTACGGTAATCTAATCCCTTTACAGTGTAGATCATTCATATAGAGGATCATTGATCAAATTAGGATTATAACAATGGATAACTAATGACGTGTCTATATGGTGGAACATATAGAGCGTTCTATATACTGAGAGTGCAATTCTAAGTTCTATGCGTGGATTCAATGAAGAATTAATAAGTCAGTGAATTTAGGTTATAAATTCTTCATCTGCTTATTGGAAGCTCAGTTATATAGACCCATGGTCCCCCCACTAGTTGAGATAATATTACTTGTAAGACTCATTTAATTGGTTTTGATTAATCAATTATAATTCTCAAATTAGACTATGTCTATTTGGAATTTTTCACTAAGGGAAAAATTGTAAAGAAAGAGTTTTTAGGGCATATTTGTTAATTAAGATACTTTGTTTGGTTCAATTAATAAATATGATAAATGACAATATTATTTAATAATTATTTATAGTTATTAAATAGGTAGAATTGGCATTTAAATGGTTGAATTTGAAAATTGGCGTTTTTGAGAAAATGAGATGCAGAAATGATAAAACTGGAAAATTGCAAAAGTGAGGCCCAAATCCATAATGCCATTGCCGGCCACTTTTATAGGCTTTATCATCTGATATTTTCATTATTTTTTAATGCCAAATAATTCAAACCTAACCCTATGTGGTATGCTATAAATAGATGATGAAGGCTTCAGGAAATTTACACTTAACACTTTCACATCTTGTTTGCTTCAGAGAAAAACCTGAGCCTTCTCTCTCTAACCTAGCCGCCACCTATACCCTCTTCTTCTTCCTTGAATAATTTCGAACCTCTTAGTGATAGAGTAGTGCCCACACACAGCAAGTGATACCTCAATCATAGTGAGGAAGATCGTGAAGAAAGACATTCAACAAGAAGGAGATTCATCACTGAAGAAAGGAGAGAAAGAGATCTAGGTTCAGATCTTGATAATACTCTACGACAAAAGGATACAAGGGTTAGAGATCTGAACGGAAGGAGACATTTTATTCTGGTGCACCCAATGTAAGGTTTCTCATACTTTATATGTGTTTATTTTATAATCGTTTTAGAAGTTCATATTTAGGGTGTTAATCAACATACTTGTGAGTAGATCTAAGATCCTGGTAAAATAATTTCCAACAGCCATTGTATTCACAAAGGAGGATGAGAAAAATGTGAGGTATCCTCTCCTCGATCCACTGGTGATAACCATTCAATTCGCCAATGAGAGGATCAAGAGAGTGTTAATAAACAATGGGAGCTCGGTAAATATCCTTTATAAGGAAACTCTAAAGAAAATGAGGCTCGAAAAAGCCAAGTTAAGGCCTTGTATAGTAAACCTTTGTGGAGTCACCGGAGACAGCATCGCTAGCCTTGGTATAATTGAGTTTGCATTAACCATAGGCGAGGCACCTTTAACTGCTACTGTTATGCAAGATTTCTTAGCTGTTGACCTGCCCTCGGCTTACAACATATTGTTGGGTCGTCCAGCACTAATCGAACTAGGGGCAGTCAGTTCGATCAAACACTTATCCTTGAAATTCCAAACACCAGACGGCGTGGGAGTAGTGCGTGGTGACCAGATGCTGGCTCGCGATTGCTATCGCTTAGAGTAACAACATAGAAAAGTCGATCATTAGTTGATGACGACCTTGGGGGAAGAAAACGAGAAGAAAGACAAAGATCTTGATCCCCGAGTTCAAGATGAAAGAAACCTGCTAAAACCAATTGAAGAATTGGAAGAGGTTATTCTCGACCAAGAAAATCCCACAAAATGTGTATACATTGGGATGAACCTGGACGAGCAGCTCAAATAGCTGCTAATAAGCTTTTTGAAGGCGAACCAAGATTAGTTTGCCTGGACCCATGGAGATATGATAGGGATCGATCATAATATTATCTGCCATCACTTGAATGTTGATCCAAAAACCAACCAAAAAGACAGAAAAGGAGCCCCTTGGATTCTGAGAGGCAAGAGGCACTAAAACAGGAGGTTGACAAGTTGTTAGCAAACAACTTTATACACGAGGTGTTCTATCCCTCGTGGATAGCCAATCCTGTTCTCGTCCCGAAGCCCAAAGAAACTTTGAGAACTTGTATTGACTTCTCCGATCTGAATAAGGCATGCCCTAAAGATTGTTTTCCACTTCCCAGGATCGACCAGTTAGTGGATGCAACTATTGAGCACGAGCTTATGTCATTTATGGACGCATACTCTGGATATAACCAGATAAAAATGTATGTCCCAAATCAAGAACATACAAGCTTTGTAACCAACGTGGGACTCTACTGTTATAAAGTCATGCCGTTTGAACTGAAGAACGCTGGGGCAACGTACACTACTACAATAAAAACCTTTTAATGTCCTTTTTTCAAGTCTAAAAAAATTAATGTTGGACATAAAAAAGTTTTGCGGAGTTTTCTAGTCTAATATTGTTGGACTAGAAAAAAATTACACCATGTCCAAAGTTGTTGGACTAGAAAAGTGAGAGAGGACATGATATATATGTTGGGCTTTGTGCCCTATATAAAACCCATTTCAATATAATTGGATTTACTATTTAATAAAGATCAGAAATAACAATTTATGTTGCATGGTTCATATGATTTATTTTATGATTATAAATTCTATTAAGTCCAGAACATATGCTTCTATTAATGATTATAGTGTTGTCAGCATAGTAGAATATAATCTTGCTAATATGTTGGAAAGTTTAATTCCCTGATTTGTCAGTTCACTGGATTTAGACTGGCATGGTAATCAGTGATAGGTATGCTTACACCTTGGATAAGTGTTATGTCCTTCCCAGGGCATTGAGAAAGTTTACCAGTATCGGATGTATGGAGTATACATTGGAAGGGACCGATATTGAACTTTGATTAGATATGTTAAATTTACAGTAATATATATTTAATTCAATCTCACCTAGTTGATCCTAGATCAAATGATATTAATCCTAATATGGTTAGGTTCGATCTCAAGAGTATTATACATGTTCTTTGATTTGTTGTTAAGCCTACTTTTGGGACAGGGTGATACGTACATTTTGGGAACATGGTAGTGCAATTGAGTGGGAGCGCTAAACATAGATATGGAATCTATAACTTCTATAGGTATTTGGAAGTGAAACGATGATTTCCTTCGAGCATGGCTAAACAGAGATAAATGGTTGAGTACTCATTTCACTTCACTGAAACATTATTTATACGGAGATAATGTTTTAAGGATAAAATACATTGAAGGGTGTAACGGTAATTTACTCCCTATACAAAGTAGTGTTGGAATTTATTTTACCAGGATCTTAGATCTACTCACAAGTATGTTGTTTAACACCCTAAATATGAACTTTCTAAAACGATAAATTAAACACATATAAAGTTAAGAAAACCTTACATTGATGCAGCGGAATTAATGTCTCCTTCCACTCAGATCTCTAACCCTTATATCCTTTCTGTCGCAGAGTATAATCAAGATCTGAGCCCGAATGTCCTTCTTCTTTGAGTTTGATCCTTCACAGTCTTCCAATCTATGATTGAGTTAGTGCTTGCTGTGTGTGGGCACTTACTCTTTCACTAGGGTCAAAATTTATGAAGAGAAAAGGGAGAAGAGGATTTCGGCCAATAGAAGAAAATAGGGAAGGCTCAGTTTTTCTGAAGAGAGAAATTTCTTTCAGAAGATGTTATGAAAACTTGTTAAAGCATGTGATTTGACTGAGCCATCACTTTCTATTTATAGGCAACTACTAGGTTTAGGTTAGGAATTATTTGGCATTAAAATAATAAAAATATCAATTTGAAATTCCACAAATAGTGGCCGGCCATGGTGTGATAATGGGCCCCACTTGATTTTGTAGTTTTAACAAATTTTATTTATATTTTCTCAAAAACGCCAATTTTCTAATTCTAACCATTTAAATGCCAAAACTAATTATTTAATAACTAAAATAGATTATTAAATAATATTGTCATTTAATTTAATTATTAACTAGACATATAAAGTCCATTAATAAATAAATAAACCTAGAATCTCTTTTCTTTACAATTTCACCCCTGCTTAGTGAAAATTCATAAATTAGACATTGTCTAACTTTAGAATTATAATTGATCAATCACGAATCAATTAATGAGTCTTACAAGCAGAATGTTCTCAACTAGAATGGGGACCATGGATCTATATGCTGAGCTTCCAATAAGTGAACCAAATTTACCAAGTAAATTCCTACTTATTAATTCTTCGTTGAATCCACTCTTAGAACTTAGAATTGCACTCTCAGACTTATATAGAGCATATTATATGTTCCACGATATCAATATACTAACTCATTTAACCATTGTTGTAATCTTATTGTGCTTTAAAGATCCTATATATAGATGATCTACATCGAGATGGGATTTCTTTACCGTTCTCACCCCTCAATGTATTTTGCCCCTTAAAACACTTAGCTACCTGTAAATGATGTTTAGTGATCTAATAATTAGTCAGTTAAACAAGAGCTCATCCATTTACTTCTATTTGCTAAGCTCGAAGGGAATCATCACTTGACTTATACACACCAGTAGAAACTATAGATTCCATATTTATGTTCAGCACTCCCACTCAATCATACTATCATGTTCCCAAAATATACGTATCACCCTGACCCAAAAGTAGGCTTAACTAATAAATCAAAGAACATGAATAGCACTCCTGAGTTGAGCCTAAGCATATCGGGATTTAGATTCTTTTAATCTTAAGATCAACTACTGATATTGACTTGGAAAGATATATATAACGATAAGTTCATAATATCTTAACTTAGTTGCAATATCGGTCCAGTCCAATATATACTCCATACATTCGAAACTAGTATACTTTACTAATGTCCTGGAAAGAGCATAACACTTACTCAAGTGTAAGTACACATCATCGCTGATTATCACATTAGTGTAAATCAAAAACACTAATGAAATAGGGACCTATTCTTTTGATTCATATGATCACAAACACATTCCACTGTGTTGACGATACTTTAATTGTGAATAAACATATGATCTGGATTTAACTTATTTTGTGTGTGTGAATGTAATAAACATATTAAACCATTAGCATGTAAAATTCATGCAAACATTAATCACTTCAAATTTCCTGTATTGATAACTAATCAGATTGTAAAGAGTTTTATATAGGGCATAAAACCCAACAAACTCCCACTTGCACTAATATAAAACAAATTTTACAAATAGATCAATCTGATGTCTTGATCTTCAGATCAAGTGTAGTATATTTGAATCCACCCAAACTTCTGGAATTTAATTCATAAATGCACTTATGAAACATCCTTTACTATATGCTTTACTCATCAAGGGATACTAAAATCTTTACTGTTTTAAAAGTACATCCGAATAAACAGAAGACATATCTCTCATATTTTAAAATATGGAATTGAGATAATACAGTGTAGACTTTTCTTCAGTAATATAACTTTCTTGGATTTTCGAATTCACAAAGTTATAATTCTTCTCTGGTAGAGCTTGAATTATTATAGAATAATTCCTGCACCCCCAAAGTAAGCACCATCTCATGAAATCTCGAAATGAGTTGGTGAGATACCAGGACAACTGATACACAGCTCCTTAATATCTAACATATAGATCACTTTCATAAATCTTTCTTGAATATCTTCTAATGTTCCCTATTTGATTACATCTCAGATAGCTCCCACTCAATAGTAGATGTCTGGTTAAATAATACTTTTAACCTCTGATTATTTGGAGAGTTACCTAGTTGTGACTTTTGTGTTAGTCTAAAACATTAAGTTAAGACTAAGTCATCAACATAGCAGACTAGTATTTGAAGTGAAAAATACATGCCAGAGATAAAGTAACCAAAATTAAGATACCATAAAATTTTATGAGCATTAAGAATTCTTGGTTCAAGTCATTCGAATGGACTGAACTAGAGTTCTTTATCTTATTCTCATAATTCTGATAAGTTATACCTATCCATGTGTATGGTTAGATTTTCTTTTCAGTAGTGTTCTTAAGTATCTATCACAAGTATCAACCTAATGAAGATGGGTATAGAATTTTGAAATTCCCCCACTCAATTAAGGTAGTGTGAAACTTTATCAAAGAACTTTCATAGGTATCAAACTTTTATTTACAATAGTAAAATGAAATGGAACATACAATCAAGATCAAGGATTTATATTGATAATAGCTAACTCATTATATTACTTCCATGTTTAAAGAAAATGTGTGTTACATAGGGAATTGTGGAATAGACTCCACCCTTAAGAATATACATATAGGGTACTGTGGATAACCTCCACCCTTAAGTATATAGAGATTACGATCCACCCCTAAAGGTTGTAAAGATCATGATTCTCTAAGTGTGATAGAGTTTATGTGGACTTGAATACTATCCAGAGTTCATTAGATATAAAATATCGTTGAACTGCATAGTTTTCTTAACTTTTCTCCACCCTTATCAGATCAAAAGATCCTTTTTATTAAACAAATTCTTAATAATTGTATTAGAATGAACAATTATTAATAAACATAGAATTAGTTTCTAGTGTTTATTGAATATAACTCTATGAAAAGTTGTGAATATTATAGAATTTGCATCAATAATAAAAACACTTACACATACAAACATATAAATATAATGTGGTAATAATTGATGAAGATAAAGTAAATGAAGCTCAATCTCATAAATTGCAATTGTTGAATTCGAAAATAAAAACTTTATTAATAATAATAAAAAAAATGTATTGCAACAATATGAGAAAAACAGGGATAAATATCCCTAACTAAAATTTGAAATCCAAATTGTCTTTAAACTAAAGCAATTAATTCTAAAATAAATTGAAGAGCTTCATGCATCTTCATCTGGACGATTTCACTCTTGGTCCAGCTTTCCGATCCAACTCATCTGAGTTCAAGTAGCTTGGCCTATAAGAAGAAGAAAACAAATAAACAAAGTTAGTCCAGAATCATAAATCCAATTGGATAATAATTCACTAAAACTCTTAAAGTTTATAAATAGAAATACCTTGTTTCTTTGGAAGAAGTTTAGGACACTGGGGTGTCCAATGACCTTTTTCATTGCAGTAGAAACACTTTCCTTTAAGTGTAGCATCACTAGAAGCTGCAGCCTTTTTATGCTTCATGGCTTTTGCACACTTCTTGGTGTTCTTCCACTTCTTCTTCGATTTGGGTTTCGAAGCAGAGGCAACATTTGCTTCAGGTTTGTTCGTCCCATTACCATTCCCAGGATTGTGAGGTTTACTTCCTTTCTTCTTGGGTCCTCCAATCAAATTTTCATAAGTTTGAAGGTCATTGACTAATTCATGAAAGTAAATTTCCTTCTTATTCATGACATAATTTGATGTGTATGGTAGAAATGCTGGAGTCAGGCTATTCAAGATAAAACTTACTTGAGTAGCACTGTCCATTTCACCACCATGATCCTAGGCTTCTTGGAAATAACTTGTCATGAGGAGAACATGGTCACGCACGTTTTGATGAGGTTCCATCCGTGCATTAATGTACTTCTTAGTCGCGTCAAAGCGTGACTGAAGTGATGCCTTACCGAATAGCTCATTTAACTTCGTCATAACTTCAAAGAAATTTTCTCGCTTTAGAAAAACGAGTTTTGAGGGTGTCAACCATGCTGGAAAGCATAAAGTATAGAGCTTTGTCATTTGCTTTCTGCTAATGCTCATACCTTTATTTCACAGCTTTGGATGCATTATCCCCAGGCACTTCAGGTGACGGCTCAGTTAAAACAATCAAGGCACTTTCTCCTATGAGAGCAATATTAATGTTCTCATTCCATTTAGGAAAGTTAGATCCATTCAGCTTATTTTCAGTCAACAGTGATAACATGGGATTCATTATGATAATACAGGATACTACAAAATAATAGAAATCAACAAATAGAAATCAATAATGGTTTAACACAAAATCAATTCAGAAATTATAAGCACATAGCAAGTAGGAATGATATGAGAAAATACTTAAAAAAAAATTCAATCCTAAATAATTTCTAAGGTTTTTCAATAAACTGATATCAATGTCCCGTTTAGGCGAGAGTCAAAGTTACCATCTAATGAATAGAGTTGTGAGCTCATCTAAAATGTTAAACATTCTAGCAACCTTTTATTCGGTCAAGATTGGAATCCAGCGTTGTCCCGTTTAGGCGAGAGTCAAGGCTATTCTATCTTATGAGCTACTACCATTGTTTCGCAATTTGCAAGTCAAATATGGTCGCCACCATTAGGGTGATCTATACAATATAAAACACTTACAAACTACTTATCTTTCGAGATTAAACGGTGTGAAATTGCTAATGAACGTTCCTCCATTAGGGAGGATTACTCACTAAAACAAACGCGATGTAAAACCAACAATGGAGATCGAATATCTTAATAATAATAAAGCTCATTCTTTAAAATGTATTTTCTTTATTATTCTAATAAATATATTCATTAAATTCGAATATAGAATTAAAAAATTCAAAAAAGAATTTAACATAATATTTATAAAATTATACTTAGATGGTGTTTGAAATAAAATTAATTATTTCCATCTTTAGTAGTAATTTTAAATATAAATATTAAGGAAATTAATTTAAGTTGTATTAATTTAAATTAATTATCAACTTAAAAATTTCCATAAGAATATATTTATTGTATTCGAAAAATAAAGTATAAAAACTATACAAATTTCGAAAATAATAAAACTTAGAAAAAATACTTCAAGCAAAAATATCACCTATCTAGATTTTCTTTTGATTAATTAATTCAATTTCTAATAATATATTTTAATTCATTTATTTTAAATTAATCAATAGATGAAAAAATTATTGATTTAAGTTGGCCCAAGAATTAATTAAAATAAATAATTAATTTACAAATCAATCTATTTTTCAAGATAAATTCAAAAATATTGCATAATTAACATACAATTTTTTAAATTGATTAATAAAATAAAGAAAAATATATTTTGAAAATTATTTAAATTTAAGTTGAAAAAATTAAATTTCAACCTAAAATAATTTTCTATTTAATTAAGTGTCATGAAAAATAAATATTTAAGTATCATGATGAGAATCAACTTGGATATTTAAATTTTTCAATTTAATTAAATGTATTAAATTCAAGAAATAATAATTAAGTGTAGAGAAGGCTTAATTATTAGTTTCTAGTTTAATACTAGGAAAAATATACTTAAAATAAAATTGTACGAAAATTAATTATTTAAATAATTAATTTCACAATGTATAATATTTTCCTATTTAAATATTAAAAATAATAAGTAGTCTAGAAATTACTATCTAGAAAATATCTGATTTGGCTAAGTATCTTTTCAACAAAAATTTGAAAAATATCTAATTTAAGTTGTTTAGAAAAAAAAATCTAGAACTTAAATAATTTCAAATTTAGATTTAATTAAATATCAAAAATTAAGTTGTAACCACTTAATTTGAAAAATATTCCATTTTAAGTTTAAAACTAACTTAAAAAATATCTTAAGAATCTTTAATAACTAATGCCTAGGATTCCTCAACTTAATTTAAAATTTAAATAAAATATTCAAATTTAAGTTAGATATGAAAAATCAGTTAAAATAACTAATATATAACTTAAATAGGAATATTTAATTAAATAAGCTCCAGAAAGTATCTAGTTAGTTAAAATTCTTTATTTAATTAAATACAAGAAAAATACAAATAGTTTGTCTAGAAATAATATCTAAAACTAAAAGTGTTTTTCTTAAAAATTAACTTTAAAATATTAAAATGAAAAAGAATTTTCATATATTTTAAAAGTTAATTATGTTGCTAATTCAATTTTATTAGGTCAAACTAATATAATTAACCTAGTACAGTTATTCAAATCAGGCAAATGGGCCTTCACAATTGGGGTAGTTCATGTGAGGGAGTGCTGGGTTCAATATGTCGTACCCACTTCTATGGTTCCCAACTCTCACACAAGGCCCAAAAGAGAGGAATTTAACCTTAAAATAAATAACTGTTATTAATTGAATAGGTCCAATAACTAAATGGACCTAAATAAAATCTATCATGGTGTGACATTTTATTTAGCAACAACCTATATGCATCTATATAAAATAAAATAAACATATAGGCTCACACAGGTACACACTTGGATGGATCCTATCATGTTGCTAGGTCATACACAGATGAAAGAAGATTGTAAAATTTACCTGTTACAAATTATTAACTTGACCAAGGGAGTTATCAGATCATTAGATCTGGCAAAAAAAGGTAATCATGGCTATTTGCAATCAAGTAATAATAGGTTTTGAAAACTTACAAACAAGCTAAAACCACATACTCCTGCAACAAGGTTAGCTGGATAGTTGGAAGTAGGATTTATTTAAAAAATAATTATTTAAAATTAAACCTACAATTTTGAAAAATTAGGTTTCAACTAACCTAAATATGATTTCAAAATTTGTTAACTACTTTTAAAATTAAATCTTATTTTATAAATAAAAATTAAATAAAATTAAAAAAAAAGATAAATTAAATATCTTTTTCAGATTTTAAATTTAATTTAAATAAATAAAATAACAAAATTTAAAAGTTAGCAAAGTATCTTACATCTATTTAAAATTACATGATTATAGTTATCTTATTTTAAATTTAAATAAGGTCAAATTATTTAAAAAAAAAAAAGATAATTTTAAAAAATTTAAAATCTGACCTTAAATTTAAAAAAAGATAAGATATAATCAAATGTAAAAATAAGATAGATAATTAAGCAAAAAGATAGATATTTACTAATTTCAAATTCAAATTACACTAATATCATTAATTAAATTAAAAAAAATATTAAAAAAATTAATTATGATAATTAGAATTGAATTAGGAATAGCAAATATAAAAATACAAAACTACACAAAAAATCGGAAGTTAATTCCATGAAAAAGCATGAAAAAACGAAGAAAAACGAAAAATTTGTGAGCTGTACGGACGGTATCCGTTGCATACCCTCCGCGCCCGCTCACTGAGGGACTGGCCGAGAAACCTCGACGGATTGGGAAGCTTGCAGCATTCCCGCACGCGGAATGGGGTGTCTTCAGACACCCGCGCGCGTAGCTCGAACAAAATCCTGTTCGAATACGCGTTAGACCGAGGTGCACTCAGTTTCCGCGCACGCGTGAGGATGCACAACTAATTCAAATTAAATCGAAATTGAGTTCTGTAGAAAAGTAACTTGCTTAATTGTTTCCATACTATCCAATAAAAATAATTCCAGAAACAAATACTCAATTATTTTTTACGAAAATTCACAAACATCAATCAATCATCATATAACACTCAATACAACATGAAATGATTCAAATAACAAACAATCGTTTTAAAGTCCAAATTTCTTGCAAGCAAATCAATTACCATGGCTCTAAGGCCAGTTGTTGGAATTTATTTTACGAGGATCTTAGATCTACTCACAAGTATGTTGTTTAACACCCTAAATATGAACTTTCTAAAACGATAAATTAAACACATATAAAGTTAAGAAAACCTTACATTGATGCGGCGGAATTAATGTCTCCTTCCACTCAGATCTCTAACCCTTGTATCCTTTCTGTCGTAGAGTATAATCAAGATCTTAGCCCGAATGTCCTTCTTCTTTGAGTTTGATCCTTCACAGTCTTCCAATCTATGATTGAGTTACTGCTTGCTGTGTGTGGGCACTTACTCTTTCACTAGGGTCGAAATTTATCAAGAGAAAAGAGAGAAGAGGATTTCGGCCAATAGAAGAAAATAGGGAAGGCTCAGTTTTTCTGAAGAGAGAAATTTCTGTCAGAAGATGTTATGAAAACATGTTAAAGCATGTGATTTGACTGAGCCATCACTTTCTATTTATAGGCAACTACTAGGTTTAGGTTAGGAATTATTTGGCATTAAAATAATAAAAATATCAATTTGAAATTCCACAAATAGTGGCCGGCCATGGTGTGATAATGGGCCCCACTTGATTTTGCAGTTTTAACAAATTTTATTCTATTTTCTCAAAAACGCCAATTTTCCAATTCTAACCATTTAAATGCCAAAACTAATTATTTAATAACTATAATAGATTATTAAATAATATTGTCATTTAATTTAATTATTAACTAGACATATAAAGTCCATTAATAAATAAATAAACCTAGAATCTCTTTTCTTTACAATTTCACCCCTGCTTAGTGAAAATTCATAAATTAGACATAGTTTAACTTTAGAATTATAATTGATCAATCACGAATCAATTAATGAGTTTTACAAGCAGAGTGTTCTCAACTAGAATGGGGACCATGGATCTATATGCTGAGCTTCCAATAAGTGAACAAAATTTACCAAGTAAATTCCTACTTATTAATTCTTCGTTGAATCCACTCTTAGAACTTAGAATTGCACTCTCAGACTTATATAGAGCATATTATATGTTCCGCGATATCAATATGCTATCTCATTTAACCATTGTTATAATCTTATTGTGATTTAAAGATCCTCTATATAGATGATCTACATCGAGATGGGATTTCTTTACCGTTCTCACCCCTCAATGTTTTTTGCCCCTTAAAACACTTATCAACCTGTAAATGGTGTTTAGTGATCTAATAATTAGTCAGTTAAACAAGAGCTCATCCATTTACTTCTATTTGCTAAGCTCGAAGGGAATCATCACTTGACTTCTATACACCAGTAGAAGCTATAGATTCCATATTTATGTTCAGCACTCCCACTCAATCATACTATCATGTTTCCAAAATATACGTATCACCCTGACCCAAAAGTAGGCTTAACTAATAAATCAAAGAACATGAATAGCACTCCTGAGTTGAGCCTAAGCATATCAGGATTTAGATTCTTTTAATCTTAAGATCAACTACAGATATTGACTTGGAAAGATATATATAACGGTAAGTTTATAATATCTTAACTTAGTTGCAATATCGGTCCAGTCCAATGTATACTCCGTACATTCGAAACTAGTATACTTTACTAATGTCCTGGAAAGAACATAACACTTACTCCAAGTGTAAGTACACATCATCGCTGATTATCACATTAGTGTAAATCCAAAACACTAATGAAACAAGGACCTATTCTCTTGATTCATATGATCACAAACACATTCCACTGTGTTGACGATACTGTAATTGTGAATAAACATATGATCTTGATTTAACTGATTTTGTGTGTGTGAATGTAATAAACATATTAAACCATTAGCATGTAAAATTCATGCAAACATTAATCACTTCAAATTTCTTGTATTGATAATTAATCAGATTGTAAAGAGTTTTATTTAGGGCATAAAACCCAACAAGTAGATCATCTATTAGAGGATCATTGATCAAATTAGGATTATAACAATGGATAATTAATAGTGTAACTATATCGTGGAACATATAAAGCGTTCTATATGATTGAGAGTGCAATTCTAGGTTCTATGCGTGGATGCAACAAGGAATTAATAAGTCAGTGAGTTTAGTTGGTAAGTTCTTGATCTGCTTATTGGAAGCTCGGTTATATAGGTCCATGGTCCCCATACTAGTTGAGACCATACTACTTGTAAGACTCAGTTAATTGATTTTAATTAATCAATTATAATTTTAAAGTTAGACTATGTCTAGTTTATGAATTTTCACTAAGCAAGGGCAAAAATGTGAAGAGAAGAGATTCTAGGTTTTATTTGTTAATTAAGAGACTTTATATGTCTAATTAATAAATATATTAAATGAAAATGTTATTTAATAATTAATTTTTAGTTATTAAATAATTGGAATTGGCATTTAAGTGGTTAAATAGAAAATTGACGTTTTTGAGAAAATGGGATGGAAAAATGACAAAATAGTAAAATTACAAATTGGGGCCCAATCCACATCCTATGGTCGGCCACACTGAGAATTTACCATTTATTTTTCTATTATTTTAATGCCATATAAATCTAACCTAAACCTAGGTGGTTACTAATAAATAGGTAATGATGGCTTCAGTAAAAAGATGATGCATCTCATTCCTTCAGGGAAAAATTCTAAGCCTTCTACCTATACCTTCGCCGCCACCCTCTTCCTCTCTTTTCTTCTTCTAAATTTTTGAACCTTGAGTGAATGAGTGAGCCCACACCCATCAAGTGGTATCTCAATCATAGTGTGGAAGACTGTGAAGAATCTAATCAACAAAAAGGAGAATCAGCATCAAGAAGGAGAGAAAGAGATCCAGGTTCAGATCTTGGTGATGCTCTGCTACAAAAAGGAATCAAGGGCTAGAGATCTGAACGGAAGGTATCATTAAATTCCGCTGCACCCAATGTAAGGTTTCCTAAAACTTATATGTATTTATTTCATTGTTTTAGAATTCATATTAGGATGTTAATGAAACATACTTGTTAGTAAATCTAGATCCTGATAAAATATTTCCAACAACTGGCCTTAGAGCCATGATAATGATTTACTTTCATGAAATATGAATTAAGACGATGATATATGTTGATTTGGATGGTTTCATGTTGGTTTATGTGCTTATGTGATGAATGTATGCGTTGTACGAATTTTTTTCCATGAAAAATATTTTTTTTTCTATTTTTGAAAATATTTTATTTGGATTCCTTGTGAAAAATTAAGCAATTTTCATTTTTACGAAACTCGATTCCGATAAAAATTGGAAAAGATATGAATTTTGGAAGATTGGGTGTCATGGCTGTCGAGAGGGGTGCATCGATCGCACCAGGAACTCGGACAAGCCGAGGTGATGCGCGCAGATGCTGTCTGAAGACACGTGCGTTCAGACAACTGCACCAGTCCAAACGATGCAATCAGCCCACAAAAATGTTGTAGGCGCCGAGATGAGCCGCACATCCGACCCTGCAGACCCTCTTGTCTGTGCGTGTAAGGCCTCTCGTGCAGCCTCCTCGGGCTTCACGTGCAGCCTCCTCGGGCTTCACGTGCAGCCTAATGGGCTGCCAACCCAAAATTTCGATTTTCATGGGATTTTCTCCAAAAATCTGATTTTTCCAATTTTCAAACCCTAAATTTAAAATAAAATATTATTTTTAACTATATATTTGAACTTAAATATCATATTTTAACTTAATAATATTTTTTTCAATAGATTATTATTAATTTTGATATTTTGAGGTTTAAATTTAAAAATTGATTGTTTTATTTTTTAAATTATGGTCAGATTTAAAAATTTGTTAATTTCTTTAATATTTATATTTTATTTAATTATAAGATTAGATCTTTTGAAATTTAACATATTTAAAAATAAAAGATAACTTTATCTTTTTTATTTGAAATATTATATTAAAATTATCTTATATGACAAATTAAATAATTAATAAATTTAAAAGTAACCTAGATATTTTTATAGATATTTTAACCATAATATTTTCAAATTCAAAAGTTTGTTATTTTGTTAAATATTTAATTATTTATAAATTATAAGTTTGAAAAATGATATTTTACTATTTTATATCATTTTTACTTATTGGAAATTTATGAATTTTATTTGAGTAATTTGCGGCGAAAATACCTAAGTTTTATATGTTGTTGCGCTTAAATACCTAAGTTATTTTTTTGGCGGTAAAAATACCTTCTATTGTACTTTTGTTGCAACCGTAAGTACTTTGGTGTTAACTGCCACATAGATTGCCAACTGTCAATAACTTATTGGTCAAACTCAATAAAACTAATCCACATCGTTAATTAAACAACCTCACTCTACTTTATCAATTTTTAAATAATATTAAAATTATATAAACTAATTAAATTTAAAAGTTTTAAATAATAATAAAGAACAAAAATCTAGTTTCTTCTTTCTTCCTCTTTTTCTACTCAGTCACTACTGCTTCCAGGCACCACCGCCGACTAAATGATAAACAAAATTTTCGAATGGGAAATTCTCGAAGTCATATGTAATTAGAGGACAGATTGATTTTTTTGATTTTTTACTAAATCGACTACAGTTAATAAAATTCACAAAATAGTATTTAAAATTGTTCCAATCAAAATTACTACTCCAAGAAGCATCTCAAATGAATGGAACTTTAAGAGCATAATGTCACTCAATTAAATCAACAAACCATTCAAAATCACCCAGACAAACTTAAATGAAAAAAAGAGAGAAAGTCACCCAATGGACCGTAATACTCCCTCTCCATAAAACTAGAAATAAACAAAAAATTTCACACAGACCAGTTTCTCCAAGTCATTTTTCATCATTCCCAGATCTATTATTTTTATATTAAAAAAAGTTTGCACTAGATCTGAAAGCATCATTACCCACTTCATAATCTTCGTCACTCGCGGATCTCCATTGAAGCTTGTCTGGTACTCCATTCATGCCAAAGATAGAGAAATCGAGAGGGAGGAATTTAGAGGGAGAGGTGACCGGCGTTGAAGCATGCCCAATCGTGAATCTCCATTAATGCCAGTAAGAGAGAAATTGAAAGGGGATGAGAGGGAAGAATCGAGGGGAAGGAGACCGGGCTTACATGTTTATGGACATGGGGGATAAGGATTTCGTGGTTTGTTTGGACCATTGGTGTAACACCCTAACTAACATAGGCGTATTACGTGATTTTTAAACATGCTGTGCAGCTCGTTGCTAATCAACGAGGTTTATGGAAAACGTGATTAATTAAAATCTTTGCTTTTTAATTAAACTTATAAAATATTTATACAAAAGACTCGGGATCCCGATTTCAAAAAACATTTACAAAAGTTTACTGTTCATACAAAATAATTGTCGCCTAGCGACTAGTTACAAAAATTAGCCTTGCTGTCCCGATGATCGTACGCGCCAGGCCTAACCGCCCCGACATGTGCAATCTTCATAAGCTCGTTCACGGTCCATCACCTTTAGCCTTGCCTTTACCTACACATAAACGTAGAAGTGTGAGTCGACAGACTCAGTAAGAAAAGCATAATAATATTCATACATAATCCCGGTCATGATCAGACGCCCATACCCCTGATCATAACCCTAACTGCCGTGTCCAACACGATAATGAGTCCCCCTAGCTGCCGTGTCCAACACGGTACTGAGTTCTGAACGTTCATAGGGACGGTACTATTGACAAGTAACAGCCTGATTGGTCGAACCGGTCATACTCCTGCTGCTGGTCATACTCCAGCCTGTACCGACGTGTTACAGTATCCGCCTGATCGGTCGAACCGGTCATATTCCGGCTGCTGGTCATACTCCAGCCTGTACCGACGGGATACGTCAATAGTACGGAACCACCAACCTAAGTGTCAGCCTGATCGGTCGAACCGGTCATACTCCGGCTGCTGGTCATACTCCAACCTGTACTGACGTGACAGGGTTGGATGGTTTGAAGCCAACATACATAACTAATGTAATCTAACAGGCTTCCTACATGCACGCTAAACATGTAATCTACATATGCATACTGTTATACTAATCTTACATGGATTCCGAATTCAGGTGTGCCGGTCAACCTGACTGGAACTTATCTGCGCGGCGGATTACAGGCTCCTAAACCATAAAAATCACAACACTATAAGTGACACGCTAAATAACTTCCCCGGGGACTTAAACTAGGAACTAAAAGTTTCCCTATCGATAAAAAGCATGGCAATACCCCTAAAAACATAAAATCGAGGAAATCTAGGGTTCCTGAATTTTCCCCAACCGGTAGACCGGTTGCCCAACCGGAATTCTGGTTCTGGGAAATTTCAGAACCCCATCCGGAATTCCGGATGCACAACCGGAATTCCGGTTCCTCACAGGCAGCAACATCAAAAATTCATATCTTGCTCAAATCAACTCCAAATCACATGAAACCTTCCAGACCTGTTCTATATCCCCTAGAACATTTCTAAAGCTTCAAAATCACCCAGATTGCACATAATCAAAAATCACCATTAAAGCTCAAGCTTCGAGTTCTAAACTCAAACTTGAGTAAACCTAGCTAACATGCAATCAAACCAGCTTAAATCTACTAAAACATGCATAATTAAGCCTCTGAAAACAACTACAAACAATAACAACATCACAGCAACAGAACATAGACATTTCTTTCAAAAAAATCATATATTTTGCATAGAAAAACCATAGCTTGCTCAACCTAAGAATCATGCTTCAAAAACAACTCAAATAACCTTAATTTAACATGCCCAAATTACAGAATTTAACAACAAAACACAGCAGCAACAACATCCAAATAATCCATGCATAACTCATATTTTCACAATTTTTTTTTCAAGAAAACAAAGGGAGAAAGCTAGGGAGCACATACCACAACAAGAGATCACAATTTAGGATGAAGCTAGCTTGAAGATCAAAGAAAACCAGCCCTAGAATTCCATGCAACCAGCCGAGAGAGAGAGAGAGAGAGGAAAAGAGAGCTTGAGAGGGTTTTGAAATTTCTATTTTCTAAACATAGAATTTTGAAAATGAAAATGAATTACATGCAACATCTTACTATTTATTTCAGCCAATATTTAAAATCAAATAACATTTATTTTTCAATTAATATGTCACAAAAAGACAAAATATCATTGGGGCAAAAAGACCATTTTGCCCCTCCACACTAAAACCACATAAATAACACTAAAGGGGTATTTTTGGGAAATTCTAAATTCCCGGCCATTCCCGACATTCCCAATGTCTAATACACCGTCCCAAACTACTAACATACTAAGTTGTGATTTCTACTGAGCCAAACACCGAGTTCCAAAATACCGGGCACCGGAATGCAAAATTATGCAAACTACTACATGACATAAAAATGCATCTCTGAATTCAATAAATAACAGTATAAATAATATTTAAATAGCTATAAATAATTTTATAATTAAACGTGATTAACTACTAATTTCCAAATTAAACTAAGCGGTCTTTACAACTATCCCCCCCTTAAAAGGATTTCGTCCCCGAAATCTAACCTGAATAACTCTGGATATTGAGCTCTCATATCTGACTCTAGCTCCCAGGTGGCTTCCTCCACCTTGCTGTTTCTCCAGAGAACCTTGACCAATGCTATGGTCTTATTCCGAAGGACTTTATCCTTTCTATCCAGGATCTGCACTGGCTCCTCATAAGTCATGTCTGGCTGCAGTTCTAGGCTCTCATAACTGAGTATATGAGAGGGATCTGAAACGTATTTCCTCAACATCGAGACATGGAATACGTTGTGAACTGCTGATAAAGCTGGAGGCAATGCTAACTGGTATGCCACTTGACCTATCTTCTCGAGAATCTCGAAAGGTCCTGTAAATCTAGGGCATAACTTGCCTCTTTTCCCGAAACGTTTGATCCCCTTCATCGGAGATACCCGTAAAAACACATGGTCCCCTACTTGGAACTCAACATCTCTGCGTTTCGAATCTGTGTAACTCTTCTGTCTACTCTGTGAGGCAAGCATTCTAGCTTTTATCTTCTCTATTGCCTCATTGGTCCGCTGCACTGACTCTGGACCTAGGTATTTCCTCTCCCCTGTCTCATCCCAGTGAATGGGACATCTACACTTTCTACCGTATAACAGTTCATAGGGAGCCATCCCTATCGTACTCTGATAACTGTTGTTGTAAGAAAATTCTATCAACGGTAGATATTTATTCCATGAGCCTTCAAAATCCATAACACAGGCTCGCAACATGTCCTCCAATATCTGAATTGTCCTTTCGGACTGACCATCTGTCTGAGGATGAAATGTTGTACTAAATTCTAGCTTTGTACCCATTGCTCGCTGCAAACTCTGCCAAAATTTGGAGGTGAACTTCGGATCCCTATCCGAAACTATAGACTTCGGTACCCCGTGAAGTCTTACTATCTCTCTGACATACAGTTCTGCCAACTGATCCACTGAAAATGTTGTTCTAACCGGCAGAAAATGAGCAGATTTTGTAAATCGATCCACCACTACCCAGATGGAATCAAATAAACCCGTGGTCCTAGGTAACCCGACCACAAAATCCATCGTGATATCTTCCCACTTCCATTCTGGTAGGGTTAGAGGCTGCAATAACCCTGCTGGTCTCTGATGTTCAGCCTTAATCTGCTGACAGGTGAGGCATCTCGATACGAATTCTACCAAATTCTTCTTCATACCGCTCCACCAGAAGTACGGTTTAAGATCTCGGTACATCTTAGTGGTGCCGGGATGCAGAGAATACGGGGTAGAATGAGCCTCCTCAAAGATCTCATTCCTGAGTTCCACACTATTCGGAACACAAACCCTAGCTTCATACAAAAGCATTCCGCTGTCTGATACTGAAAAGTCCTTGGCTTGACCAGCCAACACCTCATCTCTGATCTTCACTAACTCTGGATCCGTCATCTGAGCGACTTTTATTCTTTCCAACAGATCAGATTGCAGCGTTAAGTTGTGAAGCTGACCTACCACAAGCTCAATGTTGGATCTAACCATATCCTCTGCTAGCTGAGGTGAGATCTGAACCATATTAGCTACTTGCCCGGGACCCTTTCTGGTCAGGGCATCGACCACTACATTGGCCTTCCCAGGGTGATAGAGGATCTCACAATCGTAATCTTTCACTAATTCCAACCAACGCCTTTGTCTCATATTCAAATCTTTCTGAGTAAAGAAATACTTGAGACTTTTATGGTGGGTATAGATTTCACACCTTTCTCCGTAAAGGTAATGCCGCCAAATCTTCAGTGCAAAAACCACCGCGGCCAACTCTAGATCATGGGTCGGCTATCGCTGTTCATAATCCTTTAACTGTCGGGAAGCATAACCAATGACCCGATCGGCTTGCTTCAACACACACCCC
Organism: Cannabis sativa; assembly: GCF_029168945.1. Taxonomy (NCBI): domain Eukaryota; kingdom Viridiplantae; phylum Streptophyta; class Magnoliopsida; order Rosales; family Cannabaceae; genus Cannabis; species Cannabis sativa. Next base: position 2,503,959 of record NC_083608.1, on the reverse strand, counting down.
AAACCCTGTTTGGATGCGTCACAATAAACCACAAACTTCTCGCTATCTGAAGGCAAAGCTAGCACTGGAGCGGTAATCAACCTCTGCTTCAGCTCCTGAAAACTAGCTTCGCACTTGTCTGACCAAACAAATCGCTGATTCTTCTTTGTAAGTTCGGTTAGGGGCATTGAAATTTTAGAGACCCCTTCCACGAACCTACGATAGGACCCAGCTAAACCCAAGAAGCTTCTGATCTCTGTCACTGTCTTCGGTCTCGGCCAATCCCTGACGGATTCGATCTTCCCGGCATCTACCTTGATCCCATCTTTGCTCACAATGTGCCCTAGGAAGGACACCTCAGATAACCAAAATTCACATTTCTTGAACTTGGCATAAAGCTTGTGTTCTCGAAGCCGTTGCAATACCATCTGAAGATGTAATTCATGATCCTCTTCTGATTGAGAGTACACGAGGATGTCGTCGATAAACACAATCACACAGATATTGAGCAAATCCTTGAATACTCTATTCATCAAGTCCATGAATGCTGCAGGAGCATTGGTTAGTCCGAATGACATAACCAGAAATTCGTAATGTCCATACCTAGTGCGGAAAGCCGTCTTCGGAATGTCCTCCTCTCGGATTCTCAACTGATGATAACCCGAACGGAGATCAATCTTAGAAAAGACCGTCTTTCCCTGAAGCTGATCGAACAAATCATCGATCCTAGGTAATGGATATTTATTCTTCACCGTCAGCTTGTTCAATTCCCTGTAGTCAATGCACATCCTCATAGTTCCATCTTTCTTCTTGACGAATAAAACCGGGGCTCCCCATGGTGACACACTGGGCCGAATAAACCCTATGTCAAGCAACCCTTGGAGCTGAATCTTTAATTCCTTAAGTTCAGCTGGAGCCATTCTATATGGGGCTTTGGAAACCGGTTCCACCCCTGGTGCCAAGTCTATCACGAAGTCAATTTCCCGCTGAGGTGGTAACCCTGGAAGTTCTTCGAGAAAAACATCCGAAAATTCCCGAACCACCTTGATGTCCTCTGGCCGAATGGTATCTGGCCGAGTGGTGTCCACCACCACGGCCAGAAACCCTAAACAACCGCCAGGCAATAAATCTCTAGCTGACATGGCCGAAATCACCGGGATCCGAGATCCCCGAACTGAACCAACAAATACGAATGGTTCTTCACTTTCCAGTTGGAAGATCACCATCTTCCTTTTGCAATCAATGCTCGCCGAATATTTAGATAGGAAATCCATTCCTAAAATAATATCAAACTCTACTAGACTCATCTCTATCAAGTCAGCACTTAACTCTCTACCATCTATCCTGATCGGCATAGACCTAATCCACCTGTTGGAGATAACCAACTCTCCGCCAGGTAATAGGGTTCCAAACCCTGATTCATATCTATCGTACGGTCTATCCAATTTACTAAAGACTCTGGCTGCCACATAAGAATGTGTAGCCCCAGAATCAAACAGCACTGAGTAAAGCGAGTTATTAACAGAAAGCTGACCTGTCACAGCTGATAGGCTGGCATCTGCATCAGCCTGAGTGATGGCGAACACCCTGGCTGGAGTGGGTATCGCTGGAGCTCTCGGTGCCTCTGAACGGAGCTGGGGACAGTCCCTCTTGAAGTGTCCGGGCATGCCACAGTGAAAGCATCCCTGACCTTTGCACTCACCCCGATGGTGCCTTTTGCAGCTAGGGCACTCGAGATAGGAGAATCGGGTCTCAGTACCACTGGAACGACTACCTCTATTCTGGTTCCCCCGGAACCTCTTGTTTTGACTCGAGCCACCGGATGCAGTGGGTGCTCTCTTCCTCTGATCAATGGCCGAACCACTACTCCCCCTGCTAAAGCCTAATGCAAGAGGGGTAGGAGCCCCGCCACTTGCCGGAGTACTAGCTGACTCCGACATACACCCAACTGCTCCCTCAGCTCGCAGTGCCTTCTCCACCATCTGAGCATAGGTGGTGTTGTCGTCCGTGGTGATCATCAAATCGTGTTTGATCCTCACATTTAAACCGTCCAGGTACTTCTCTTTCTTACTGAAGTCGGTTGGCACAATTCCCGAGGCTAACCTCGCCAACCGGTCAAACTGAGTAGTATACTCGGTCACGCTCATGTTCTCACGCTGGGTGAGGTGAGCGAACTCTTTCCTCTTGGCGCTTCTGACCGCCTCATTGTAATACTTGGCGTTGAAGAGTTCTTGAAACCTTTCCCAGGTCATGGTGGTGACGTCATGAATCTGAGACACCATGTCCCACCAGACCAGAGCGTCCTCCTGGAACTGGAATGTGGCACACACCACTCTACCATTGCCGGTGACACCCATGAAGTTCAGAATCTTGGTGATCACCGTCAGCCACTGTTCGGCCTTCATCACGTCTGGACCTCCCAAGAAAACCGGAGGTGCTTGCTTCCGAAACCGTTCATACAAAGGTTCCAATCTATTGGCCGCCACCACCAATTCGGCCTAAGCAGCAGGGGCAGGTGCCGCTGGAACTACGGGCACCGGAACTGCAGGAGCACCCTGCTGTCTCAACCTCTGAATCTCGAGGTCTTGTTCTTCAATCCGGGCTTGCATTTTCGCAAACCGAACCTCCCAGTTCTGGGCTCCCTGATCGGCTGGGGGAGCCTGGGCAGCCTGTGGCGGGTTCTCATCACCCCGACCACGAGCCCTGCCTCGGGGACCTCTTCCTCGGCCCCTAACTGGCGGGCGAAACTGAGCTCCCTGACCTTGATTCGACCCCACTGAGTTGCCCTGACTCCTGGTAGTCTGCTTGGCGTCCATCTAGTTAGAACTGCCTGCGAAACCAAGAGTTGGCATATCAGGTCGTATTCAAGGAGAGCTTACTAATGCCGCTTAATTTGGAAATTAAAAACGAAACATGCGCCTATTCTACTATCAGGCTACTAACTTGCTTCCTATCAGGCTTTTCTTTTTCATAAATAAATAAATAAACTACTAAAGCAATAAAGGCTTACTGAACCGTGAAACGAGTTAACTGCTGATGATGATTGTACATCTCGTGACGATCTTCGGAAGACAACCTGGCGGCTCTGATACCAAATTGTAACACCCTAACTAACATAGCTGTATTACGTGATTTTTAAACATGTTGTGCAGCTCGTTGCTAATCAACGAGGTTTATGGAAAACGTGATTAATTAAAATCTTTGCTTTTTAATTAAACTTATAAAATATTTATACAAAAGACTTGGGATCCCGATTACAAAAAACACTTACAAAAGTTTACTGTTCATACAAAATAATTGTCGCCTAGCGACTAGTTACAAAAATTAGCCTTGCTGTCCCGATGATCGTACGCTCCAGGCCTAACCGCCGCGACATGTACAATCTTCATAAGCTCGTTCACGGTCCATCAGCTTTAGCCTTGCCTTTACCTACACATAAACGTAGAACTGTGAGTCGACAGACTCAGTAAGAAAAGCATAATAATATTCATACATAATCCCGATCATGATCAGACGCCCATACCCCTGATCATAACCCTAACTGTCGTGTCCAACACGATACTGAGTCCCCCTAACTGTCGTGTCCAACACGGTACTGAGTTCTGAACGTTCATAGGGACGGTACTATTGACAAGTAACAGCCGATCGCCGAACCGGTCATACTCCGCCGCCGGTCATACTCCAGCCTGTACCGACGGGATACGTCAATAGTACGGAACCACCAACCTAAGTGTCAGCCTGATCGGTCGAACCGGTCATACTCCGGCTGCTGGTCATACTCAAGCCTGTACCGACGTGACAGGGTTGGATGGTTCGAAGCCAACATACATAACTAATGTAATCTAACAGGCTTCCTACATGCACGCTAAACATGTAATCTACATATGCATACTGTTATACAAATCTTACCTGGATTCCGAATTCAGGTGTGTGCCGGTCAACCTGACTGGAACTTATCTCGCGCGGCGGACATGTGCTCCTAAACCATAAAAATCACAACACTATAAGTGACACGCTAAATCACTTCCCCGGGGACTTAAACTAGGAACTAAAAGTTTCCCTATCGATAAAAAGCATGGCAATACCCCTAAAAACATAAAATTGAGAAAATCTAGGGTTCCTGAATTTTCCCCAACCGTAGGAAGGTTGCCCAACCGAATTCCGGTTTTGGGAAATTTCGTAACCCCATCCGACTTCGGATGCACAACCGAATTCCGGTTCCTCGCAAAGAACATCAAAAATTCATATCTTGCTCAAATCAACTCCAAATCACATGAAACCTTCCAGACCTGTTCTATATATCCCCTAGAACATTTCTAAAGCTTCAAAACCACCCAGACTGCACATAATCAAAAATCACCATTAAAGCTCAAGCTTTGAGTTCTAAACTCAAACTTGACTAAACCTAGCTAACATGCAATCAAACCAGCTTAAATCTACTAAAACATGCATAATTAAGCCTCTGAAAACAACTACAAACATCAACAACATCACAGCAATAGAACAGAGACATTTCTTTCAAAAAAATCATATATTTTGCATAGAAAAACCATAGCTTGCTCAACTTAAGAATCATGCTTCAAAAACAACTCAAATAACCTTAATTTAACATGCTCAAATTACAGAATTTAACAACAAAACACAGCAGCAACAACATCCAAATAATCTATGCATAACTCATATTTTCACCATTTTTTTTTTCAAGAAAACAAAGGGAGAAAGCAAAGGAGCACATACAACAACAAGAGATCACAATTTAGGATGAAGCTAGCTCGAAGATCAAAGAAAACCAGCCCTAGAATTCCATGCAACCAGCCGAGAGAGAGAGAGAGGAAAAGAGAGCTTGAGAGGGTTTCGAAATTTCTATTTTCTAAACGTAGAATTTTGAAAATGAAAATGAATTACATGCAACATCTTACTCTTTATTTCAGCCAATATTTAAAATCAAATAACATTTATTTTTCAATTAATAAGTCACAAAAAGACAAAATATCATTGGGGCAAAAAGACCATTTTGCCCCTCCACACTAAAACCACATAAATAACACTAAAGGGGTATTTTTGGGAAATTCTAAATTCCCGGCCATTCCCGACATTCCCAATGTCTAATAAACCGTCCCAAACTACTAACATACTAAGTTGTGATTTCTACTGAGCCGAACACCGTGTTCCAAAATACCGGGCACCGGAATGCAAAATTATGCAAACTACTACATGACATAAAAATGCATCTCTGAATTCAATAAATAACAGTATAAATAATTATTTAAATAGCTATAAATAATTTCATAATTAAACGTGATTAACTGCTAATTTCCAAATTAAACTAAGCGGTCTTTACAATTGGTGACCGGAGTGAGCTCTGCCGGCATGGACAGAGGCGGTAGAGAGGAGAGACACGGAATGATTTTTAGGGTTCTATCTTTTTTTAAAAAAAAATTAATATTTTGGATTTTTTTTTAATTAAATCTAATACTTAATTAATTTACATAATTTTAATATTATTTAAAAATTGATAAAAGAGTGGGGTGGTTTAATTTTAATGACGTAGATTAGTTTTAATGAGTTGGGCTAATAAGATGTTGACAATTGGCAATCTATGTGGCAGTTAACACCAAGGTACTTACGGCTGCAACAAAAGTGTAACAGAAGGTATTTTTACCGCTAAAAAAATAACTTAGGTATTTAAATGCTACAATATGTAAAACTTAAGTATTTTTGCCGCAAATTACTCATTTTATTTTAAATATTTAAATAACTTAGATATTTTTGTACAAATTTGAATTATGCTTAATTTAAGATATTTTGACATATAATTATCTAACCACATCTATTTTAAAATTGGCTTATTTTATTATTTTAATTTTATTAAATTATAAGATTTGAAATTAATATTGAAGATATTTATTTTTTCAAATCATTAATATTATTTGATATTTAATTTAATTTGATAAAAATAATTCAAATAAACCTAGATATTTTAAATTAGTTTTTATTTTTGAATTGTAAATTTTGAGATTTTTAAGGTTGTTTTTAACAACCCTAAATTTTCAAAATTTTAGTTGGTTAGTTTAAAATAATAATTTAATTATATTAATATCTTATTTCACATTTGTTACATGGACAATGTTTGCTTATTCAAAATTTTTTTTATCAAACCTATTATTTATTTGATCTAAATTGCTATGATTAAGTTGTTGACAGATCCAATGATCTGATTTTAATCATAGTCCAATTGTCTATAGATCTTATAAATAATTTGTAACAGGTAAATTTTGTACTTCTTTAATCTCTGTAAACCTAGTAACATGATAGGACCCATCCAAATCATTTGACGTGTATGAGCCTATATATTTGCTATTGGGCTTAGATGCATATAGGAAGCCCATTTATGTTTTACTAAGTAAATGGACTAGGTTGCTAAAATAAATTTTGACATAAGTAAATTTATTTAGGCCCAATTAGATTTGGGCTTATTCAATGAATAACAATTATTTATTTAAAGGTTAAATTCCTCTCTTTTGGGCCTTGTGTGAGAGTTAGGGGGCCAATAGCAGTGGGTACGACATACTGAACCCAGCTCTCCCTCACATGAACTACCCCAATTGTGAAGGCCCATTTGCCTTATTTAAATAATTGTATTAGGTTAATTATATTAGTCTAACCTAATTAAAATTGAATTAGCAACATAATTAACTTTTAAAATATATGAAATTTATTTTTCATTTAATATTTTAAAGTTAATTTTAGAAAAACACTTAGTTAGTGATATATATTCTAGATAGTTATTTCTAGTACTAGTTATATTTTCTAATATTTAATTAGGAAATATTTTAAGTTGAAAATTAATTATTTATTTTAATTAATTTTGGACCAACTTAATTATAGAATATTTTTCATTTAATGGATGTCAACACTGCCTTCCTTAATGGGGTACTTGAAGAAACTGTTGGAAATTATTTTACCAGGATCTTAGATCTACTCACAAGTATGTTTATTAACATCCTAAATAAGAACTTTCTAAAACGATAAATTAAACACATATAAAGTTTAAGAAACCTTACATTGGGTGCAGCGGAATTAAATGACTCCTTCCGTTCAGATCTCTAACCCTTGAATCCTTTCTGTAGCAGAGTATTATCAAGATCTGAACCTGGATCTTCTTCTCTGAATCCTTGATGCTGAATCTCCTTTGCTGATGATCTTTCTTCACTATCTTCCTCACTATGATTGAGGTATTGCTTGATGTGTGTGGGCACTACTCTAATCACTAAGGTAATTTTGAAATTCCAAGGAAGAAGCAAGAGAGAGAGTGGCGGCTAGAGAAGAGAGAGTGGAGGCTTAGGTTTTTCTGATTCAGAAAGTGTAATTTTCCTGAAGCCTTCACTATCTATTTATAGCATTCCACTAGGGTTAGATTTGAATTATATGGCATTAAAATAATGAAAAAATCAACTTAAAATACCTATAAAGGTGGCCGGCCATGGCTTTAGTGGACAGGGCCTTGCTTTTTGCAATTTTGCAATTTTAACACCTTTTGTATCTGATTTTCTCAAAAATGCCAATTTCCTAATTCAATCATTTAAATGCCAATTCTAACTATTTAATAACTATAAATAATTATTAAATAATATTGTCATTTATCATATTTATTAATTTAACCATACAAAGTATCATAATTAACAAATATGCCCCTATTAACTCTTTCTTTACAATTTCGCCCTTACTTAGTGAAAATTTCACAAATAGACATAGTCTAATTCGTGAATTATAATTGATTAATCAAAAACAATTACATGAGTCTTACAAGCAATATTATCTCAACTAGTGGGGGGACCATGGGTCTATATAACCGAGCGTCCAATAAGTAGATCAAGAATTTAGCACTAAAATTCACTAACTTATTAATTCTTCGTTGAATCCACGCATAGAACTTAGAATTGCACTCTCAGTATATAGAATGCTCTATATGTTCCACCATATAGACACATCATTAGTTATCCATTGTTATAATCCTAATGTGATTAATGATCCTTGTTGCTCCAGAATTCGCCCAAAATACGTGGACCAGTCGAGAGGGGACACGTGGATCAGATAACTTGTAAACATTTGCTAAGTCTTTGTGCGCCACAAGGAAGCGCTGTTAGCATGGGTCCCGGAGGAGGCACCCGGAGTACAAGGTACTCCAGGAAGCTTGTATAGCGTGAAGGCTCTCCGGGATATGTCAGGTCTCTCCCGAGCAATCAAGTCGCATTTAATGCTGCATGGGAGGAAGCGTGTTGGGACTGTAACACGCAATAAAGTCTGACGGCACAACCCCCAAACAGCAGCGCTACAGTAATGATCATTTAAGTCTAGCGACGGCTACTCTGCGAAGAGTCACGTCAATCACAAGGCAAAAAGGACATTCTTCATAAAAGCCCTACAGCACCTAGGGATTTGACCATGCATCACCCATGGTATATTCATTGGAAATGCCCAACTTTATGGATACTTACAGATACATGTGTAAGAACAATTCTAGGGATTACCCCACCAAAACACTATAAATACCCCCTCAAAGCTCATTTAATGGGGTCGAGAATCTTGGTTTGCAAAAGAGCAAGAAGAGAAAATACTCACCAAGAACATTCTCTGTATTTAAGAGAAAGACATTCTCTCAAGTGTGGAATCTGTATTAAACACATCCATTAATAACAGAGACTCGTGGACTAAGGCTCATTAACGCCCCAACCACGTAAAAAACCTTCATCTCACTTTCTTACAGCTCTTTATTATAATCATATTTTAATAGTTGCCGAAAATCTCGGTCAACATTTTGGTGCTTTCATTGAGAGCTGAGGAAAGCTGCTACATAACAAGCATTTGACTTCACAACAATGGTGGAGACAAGAAGTACACGTCATCCTCGCCCTCTAGAAGACGCTCAAGATCTCAATGAGGAAGATGTAGCCTCAAGATCAGCAGAGGAGTCCGAGGAAGAAGAAGAAGAAATAGTTCCCGATGAGAACTACGATGAAAACCTCGACGAGTATGCCTACGACGAAGGAAGTTACTCGGAGTTGGTGCTCCTTAGACAAAAAGCTATCGATCATGAAGCTGAGATCGAAGCTCAGAAAGCACAAAATCAAAAAATGCAGGAAGTGATGCTAGCCATGCAGAAAGCCATGGAGGCAGCTGGTATTCACGTACATCCCAAGTCGATGGCCGCTGGGCTCGACGGGGAGCCAGCGACGTCTTCGCCTAATTCCCAGCAGCAAAGACCTAGGGAACCTAGCCCTATAAGGCACCCTGCTGAGGAAAATCGAACAAAAAACCCTACTTCTACCCCTGGGCGAAAGAAAAAGGTGCAGGATCCGCGAAGGGTCCGCTCAGATTTCCCTAAAGGGAAAGGTCCGCAGAGGGGCAAGCCCCAAAGAGGGAGTCTTGGCCCTCAGGATCGAGGGGACCGGAAAAGCGTTTCCGTGCACCAGGAACCAGGGGGTAGAGGAAGAAGAGGACAGAGATGTCCTCCCATTGATCTGAGAAATCAAATCAATGGGAATCAAGGTGACCTCCGGGATCACCTTGACCAAAAAAGATACAAGCCCGTGGTCTCCTCGGGCACTGTAAACGAAGGGATTATGGCGAAACTTGCCATACTTCGAAAAGATATTGCTCGAGTCTCCCGGAGGCAGAAGGGAGACGACTCCGACTCGGACAGTGAGGACCGGGAGCCTTGTGCCAAGCATATCCTGGAGGCGGAGCTCCCTAAAAACTTCAAGATGCCCGAAATGGCGGCATATACTGGGAACTCCGACCCCAGTGATCACTTGTCACGGTTCAACCGAGTCATGACAGTCATGCGGGTCAGCAATGACGCCAAATGCTTGTGCTTCCCCCTCACTCTGAGCGGATCAGCAGAGGAATGGTTCAAAAAACTGGAACCAGGATCGGTGGGTTGCTGGAACAAACTCCAAACCAACTTCCGGAGACAGTTTGTCGCTGCCAGGAAGGTTAACTTAGAGGTTAGTGCCCTGACCAACATCAAACAACTGCCCACCGAGACTTTGAAGAATTACATCAAGAGGTTCCGAGAGGAAGCCTCGAAGACCAAGAAGGTCGACGACGGACAACAGCTTGCGCTTCTCCAAGCAGGAATCCGCACTGGGACTCCTTTCTGGAACGAGTTGCAGCAAGAAGGCGCTGCTAGCCTTCAGGACTTCCAGAAGAGAGTCCAAAAATATATTAACCTCGAAGAAGCCCAGATCGTGGCTTACGGAGGCTACTATCCCACCGGGATAGCAGGATACATGCCAGGAGTGTCGCCCTCGGGTACTGTCCCGACCGCAACTCCACAAGTAAGCGGCATACAGTTCTCCGCTACTCCCGGATACAGCCAGGGCCAAGCTTTGGCACCGGCATCTTCCCATTACGGCAACCCGTCCAGGGTGAATGGACGAACTCCTTCACAGGCTGCCCCGACTGCTAGCTTAACAGGCCCTACCCAGGGGTCGAGGAGGAAAAGGTCCTCCAAGGGCAGCACCCGAACGGGAGAGAAGCGCCAGAAGAAGGGGTACACACCCCAATATACTCAGTACACAGAGCTCACGGACTCTCAGGAACGTGTATATTTTGCCACTAGGCAAAGTACGCACTACTGGAGACCCCAGCCGTTGTACAAAGATAGCTCCCGGAGAGATCCAAGTAAAAGATGCGAGTACCACAACGACATTGGTCATAGCACCAACGAGTGTAAAAATCTCAAAGACGAGATTGAAAATCTAATCCGCTTGGGCCACCTCTATGAGTGGATCAAAAATAGGTTGCCCCACCTTAATCCAGGGCAGGTGGCCGGGGGTATGTCTCCGGGAACGCCAGGGGGTACAGCAGGAGTATTGCCTCCAGCTGCTCCCGCAGGTGACACCTAGCATATCCCCGGGCTACCGCCCCGGCCTAATGGACGGGTAGCCATGATCTCCGGAGGTCCCCATATCGGAGGAAACACTCGCAAGGAGCGAAAAAGATATGCCGAGGCCGCAAAACACAGTGAGGTGTGGGAGGTTACTCAACTCCCGGCTCAAAGGCCTCGGCTAATGGACCAGCCCATAACGTTCACGGAAGAAGACGCCAAGACGGTGCGTTTCCCTCACCACGACCCGCTGGTCCTAGAGACCCCCATCGCAAATAAAGTGGTGGCTAGGGTCCTGATTGACAATGGGAGTTCCGTGAACCTGCTCTTCAAAGAAGCCTTCACTGCGATAGGGTTGACCGACCGGGACCTCTCGCCTAGTGGATCACAGCTCACAGGGTTTAACGGGACGATGCTAATCCCGATGGGAAAAGTCAGGCTCCCAGTTACCCTATGCCCGGATACCCCCCAAAGCACATTTAAGTATTGCACCTTCGTGGTAGTAGACTGTCCAACAGCCTACAACGCGATCCTGGGCCGACCGGCCCTCGTCGACTTTGGTGCGATTACTTCAATCCGACATCTATGCCTGAAATTCCCTACCCAGGAAGCCGGAGTCGGAACGGTGAGGGGAAATCAGGGAGAGGCCAGGCAATGTTATAATGTTGCCACCCACTTACCAGTACTTATGGTCCAGGGGCTCCCTGAGATAGAGAAGGCTGAAGAGGATGAGTTGGATCCTCGCATAGGGTCCGAAAGGGTCGTGGAACCAATGGAGGACGTCGAAGAAATACCAGTGTGCGACGACGACTCCACCAAAGTACTCTGGATAGGGAAGAGCCTGGATCCGGAGGAAAAAGATAAAATAATAAAAACACTGAAGGGCGCCATCGACATCTTTGCATGGCGCCAAGAAGACATGACCGGCATCAGCCCTCATGTCATCACCCATGTACTCAATGTCAACCCGGACATGCCCCCTGTACAGCAAAAGAGACGCCCACTCGACTCGGTGAAAGCCGAGGCCTTAGAGAAAGAGGTGGACAAACTTTTGTCCAATGGCATGATCCGCGACGTGTACTATCCAGAATGGCTGGCCAATCCAGTCCTGGTGCCCAAGCCGAACGGGACTTGGCGGGTTTGTATAGATTTCACAGATCTAAAGAAAGCCTGCCCAAAGGACTGCTTTCCGCTGCCCAGGATCGACCAGATGGTAGACGCCACGTCCGGATTTAAGCTGCTGTCTTTCATGGAGCCTATGCTGGGTACAATCAAATAAAAATGCATACGGCAAACCAGGAGTGCACTAGCTTCAGGACCGATAAGGGGGTATACTGCTACCTAGTCATGCCTTTCGGACTGAAAAACGCCGGAGCAACCTATCAAAGAATGGTTAACCGGATGTTTAAAAGCCTCCTGGGACGAAACATGGAGGTATATGTAGACGACATGCTCGTCAAATCCAAAGCATGCAACAGCCATGCAAGCGACTTAGAAGAATGTTTCGAAGTCGTCCGGAGATACGACATGAAGCTCAACCCGAAAAAATGCACCTTCGGGGTCAAGTCGGGAAAATTCCTGGGCTTCATAGTCAGCCAAAGGGGGATCGAAGCGAACCCGGAGAAAATCCAAGCTCTCCTGGACATGCCATCCCCCAAGAAACATAAGGACGTGCAGAGCTTGACCGGAAAGGTAGCCGCACTGAGCCGCTTTATCTCACGATCCACGGACAAGTGCATACCCTTCTTCAACATACTGAAGAAATGCCAAAAGTTCGAATGGTCAGATGAATGCGAGGAGGCATTCAAAAGGTTAAAAGACCACATGGCCAAACCTCCTATCCTATCAAAACCCGTCCTTGGAGAAGACTTGTTCCTTTACTTGGCCGTCTCCAAGCACGCGGTCAGCGCTGCACTGGTCCGGGAGGAAGAAAAAATTCAGCACCCCGTGTACTATGTTAGTAAGCGCATGATAAGGGCCGAGACAAGGTACCCGGTCATTGAAAAATTAGTATTCTGCCTCCTGATGGCATCAAGGAAGTTGAGACCATACTTCCAAGCCCATCCGATCAGAATCTTGACCAATCATCCGCTCCGGCAAGTTCTCCAGAAGCCTGAAGCATCCGGAAGACTCCTCAAGTGGGCGATGGAGCTGAGTCAATTCGACTTACAGTACGTGCCCCGGGTTGCCATAAAAGGCCAAGCCTTGGCAGACTTCATCACCGAATGCAATGAAGCCGAGGCAACAGCCAATACACCGGAACCACCAATCCCCACTTGGAGGGTATTTATAGACGGAGCTTCTAATGAGAACGGTTCAGGAGCCGGAGTGGCTATGATATCACCTACTGGATTGCGGCTCCAGGCAGCACTCTGATTCAACTTCACAGCTTCGAACAATGAAGCCGAATATGAGGCCCTGATAGCAGGGCTAAAATTGGCTAAAGCTGTAGGAGCCAAGAGAGTGCAAGTCTACAGTGACTCTCAGCTGGTCGTAAACCAGGTCTCCGGAGAATACCAAACTCGCGGCGAACGGAGGGCCGCGTACGTAGCAATAGTCCGAGAACTGCTCCACGAGTTCACGGACTACAAAATAGAAAGAATCCCCCGAGAGAAAAACGCTCATGCGGACTGTCTGGCTAAGTTAGCCTCGGACAGTGAAATCGAAGAGCTGGGGGTAGTACTAGTGGAACGCTTGGCAGAGCCAAGCATCAAGATAAAAGAGACCACACTAACGGTTGGGCAAGAACCCAGCTGGATGGTCCCCATCATAAAGTACATAACCTCAGGTGAGTTGCCCCAAGAGAGGGCACTGTCTCGAAAGATTCAGTATCAAGCTCATCGTTATGTAATGATGGACCAAATTCTCTACCGGAGAGGACTCAGCATGCCTTATTTAAGGTGTGTATCGGACCCTGAAGCTAGACAAATCATGCTAGAGGTCCATGAAGGGTTCTGTGGAGATCATACGGGAGGACCCAGCCTCTCAAAGAAAATATTGAGGCAAGGGTACTTCTGGCCAACAATGAAAAAAGATTGTATAGACTATGTCCAAAAGTGTGACTCGTGCCAAAGGTACGCGAACATACCGAGAGCCCCTCCAAATGAGATCACTTTGATGACCAGCCCCTGGCCCTTCGCGGTCTGGGGAATAGATCTCATCGGGTCTCTACCTACGGGAAAAGGAGGGGTAAAGTATGCAATAGTAGCAGTGGACTACTTCACCAAGTGGACAGAGGCTGAGCCTATGAAGACAATAACTGCTAAGAAGGCATTGGACTTTGTTATCAAAAACATAGTGTGTCGATACGGCTTGCCTCACAAAATAGTCTCAGACAATGGAAAGCAATTTGATTGCGAGGAATTTACTGACTTTTGCAACCAACACGGAGTGGTAAAAAGCTTCTCCGCGGTAGCCCGGCCTCAAACAAACGGTCAGGCAGAAGCGGTCAATAAAATCCTAAAGGTCACCTTGAAAAAGAAGCTACTGGCCTGTAAAAATAACTGGCCTGAAGAATTGCCAAGGGTATTGTGGGCCTACCGGACGACCCCCAGAACCACAACCGGTCACTCGCCGTTCTCAATGGCGTACGGTTGTGAAGCAATAGTCCCGGTGGAAACATTATTCCCATCCCACAGGAGGACGACTTATGATCCGGCCACCAATCAGGCACTGCTCCAAGAGGCTTTGGATCAAATCGAAGAACTCCGGGATGAGTCTCAAATACGGATGGCTGCTTATCAAAAGAAGGTGACCAAGTATTTTAACTCCAAGGTTAAAAACAGAAAATTCGCTATTGGGGATATGGTCCTACGAAGGGTTTTTCCAGCCACCCAAGAACCCGGAGTGGGGGTACTTGGACCAAATTGGGAAGGACCATATGAGATCGAGGACGAAATCGGCTCTGGCACTTACAAACTAAAAAGAATGGACGGAACCACCGTCCCAAGAGCCTGGAATGCCGATCACCTCAGAAAATATTACCAGTAGCGAATTAAACTTAGATTTTGTTCAAAGGGTTTGTACCGTCCAAATGTATACCTCCTCTATATTAAATAAAACTGAGTGCCTTAAAAACAAAGTTTCTATGCCACTCAGGGGGGTACCAGGGTATACCGCACGGACAAACAAAAACAAACTAAGTAAAATATCCTCACCCAAAGGGCAGGTCAAAAAGTATGCAAGTATGCAGAAAAATAAGCATAAGCATAAAAATCCTGATCCAAAGGACAGGTCAAAAAACATAAGTATGTGGCAGAAGTAAGGTCACATATAAAGTATCCTGGCCCAAAGGGCAGGTCATATACATATAAATGGCCCGGGGACAGGCCTTAAAATATAATTGTCTCCCCTTCAAATGAAAGCTGCCACCTATATGTAAATTGTTCTAAGGCAGCAGCAAATATGTACAAACAAAAAAAAAAGTTATAAAAGAAATGGGTAGAATCTGGGTCAATAATACGGCAGCTCAGTCAGCCCGCGGAGGAAGACGAGGTCCAATCCGTGCCTCAAGCGCGGCATCAAGCTTCTTCTTCTTTTCCCGAAATCTGGCAATCATCTCCTCGGGTTTGGGATAAAAAGTAAGCTTGATACTTTGATCATTGGTGGCCCAAGCCATATAGACACCATCATCGAAGCGCTTTGGGCACCGGGCACAGGAAACAGGAGAAAGGAACTCGGCCCTCTTGGCCTTCCTGGTGGATTGTTCTTTGAAATCCCTAAGCTCCTTCAACTCCGCAGCTAGAGCGGCCTTGGACTCAATGTCCGACTGGTGGGTCTCCTCTAAAGATCTCACCTTGGCGACCATTTCATCCAAAGCCTCCCTGGCCTCGCGGAGATCTCGCCTGGCCTTCTCAGCAGCCTCGGTTTGAGCCCTTAGTTCCTCCTGGTGCTGGGCCTCCATCCTGTCTCTCCGCTGAGCCTCGTCCCGGATCATGGCCTCCGCCTGAGCCTCCCTCTGTTTGGCCTCCTCTTCCTTGGCCTTGGCCGCTACCTCCTGACGCTCGGCAGCCTCCTGGTAGATCTGCCTCTCCGCTGTGAGGTCCTGGAGGACCTTCCTGACGTCATTCATGTCCCCAAAGTCGGACAGAGTAAAGCCATGGTTTATGATGTTCTTGGAGAGGCGGCCAGCCTCAGCAGCAAGCTGAACCATAACGAAGTATAAGGAGGAATTTCTCAAAGAAAAAAAAAACAAAATACAAACAATAAAAGGAAACGCAAAAATTGCAAAGTACTTACCACCGTGAGAGAATGGTTGAGGTCCTGGACCTGGAAGATGGAGTTCAGGGAAGCACAAGTGGCAAATCGCTTGGGCGCGCAACGTGTGAGCTGAGAAGCGAACTCGCCGGTCATCTCCGCGGCAAAAGGAGCCAAGGTAGGCCTTAGGAAGCGACGGAACCTGTCCGATAAGGGGTCTAGATTAAGGTCCCACGGATCCTGGTATTCCGGGTGGTTGATGCTCGCCTCAACCTCGGCTCGCAGAATCCTCCTAAGGGCCTCCACTTCGGCATACCCCCGGGAGTACTCGTCCATAGCATAGTTATGTTTGGCTATGCGAAGCTCCTGCCTCACCTCGTCCCCCGGAATCGGGGTAAGCTCGATGTGGGGAGGAGCAGGATTTTCCTCCATCGGGGAGACCCCGCCGTCTAGGCCATGGGCAGGAGTGTCGGCTCTCTGAGGCCTCTTCGGCTCATCCTGGGCAACCATTTTGCCCTTACGCTTGCGAATTAGAGCCACTTCAGGCTCCTCCTCGTCCTCCTCTGCTACCTCCAGAAGGGCTTGAGGCTCTCCTGCACCCTCAACGGCTTCCTCCGAGAAGTCCCACCCTTTCCCTTGGCCTTCTCCCGGAAGCACCTCCTCGTCATCCACTAAGTCAATAGTGTTGGGGGGAGCGCTGGAAGAAACCTTTAAGGAAGGGGCCGGGGGAGAAGAGGTGAAGGCCGGAGGAGCCACGGGAGTATGAACCCCGGCAAGCTGTTCCAGGATGGCATCCATGGAGATATCTGTTTCAAAAAATAAGCAAGTGTTAGAAGTCCGCGAGGAACCGCTTATACAAGATACAGCAAATAAGCTACTCCTACCCGAACTTCCTAATTCGGCCCTAGCAAAGTCCTGTACTTTAATGCTGGCGGCGTCATCTCCGAGATAACTGTCCGAGGGCCGAAACCAGCTGGACGTTATGTAAGCTGATGGACCTAAGGGAATAGGTTCCGGAGGGCCGGAGCCCGTCCGGGACCGACCTAGGTAATCTCCTAAGTTCGAAAAATAAAATTCCTTCAAACGATCCCCCCACCGGGTCGACGGCATCTTAAATCTACGAAGACGCTCGTCGAACCCTACGGGCCTATGACTGGAGTATTCATCAACGGAAGGAACATAGCGAATTATCAAGGGAGACTTACCACCGGCACCGGAGGTACTAGCACCGCGAGCACCCGAGTTCGGTTCGGGGGCCGAAGGCTGCGGCCGGGAAGTTTGCTTCTCGGAAGAATCTTCAATACGAAGGGGCCTCCCGGCAGGACGATCCCCAATCTCTTCTTGAAGTATCTTGTCAAAAAATTTAGCCTCGGACTTCCCGGCAATGGCTTGGCTCCTTCGCACCACCGGACTCCCCACGCGAAGTCCTCTCCCAGAGGCAGCCTGGGCCTTAGAGTATGCTTTCTCCTGGGCCTTCCGGTAGAGATAATCTTGGTACTTCTTCTATGCCGTGGCAATAAGCTCGTCCCGGAAGGCTTTCTCCGCGACCGGCGCCCTCACATTGGGGCAGATGACCCGTGAGAGGTTGGAGTCATCCACGGATTGGTGAGAAAGGATAAGTTTGGCCTTTCTACAATTCTCCGTGGTGACTAGGCCCCCGACATCAAGATCGGCGTGGTCGTAGGAGGCAAAGGCTTGGCCCCTTCGAAGGAAAGCCTGAGTGGGAAGCGTCCGCTGGTAAGATGGGATCCGCACCCACTCCGTGAGAAGCTCCGGGTGGTCCACGGCCCTGAACCCGGAAGAAAAGAAAAAGCGGTGGCGGTACTCCTTAACGTGAGTCTGCCTGTTATACGGAACCACCCCCTCGTTAGCAGGGTGGATCCGGAACCCATAAAAACCATCCTTAAGTTTGTCCCCTTTCTTGGGGACGGATACAAGTTCATAAAAATATAAAATTTCCGCCGGGCTAGGAGACCCCCAGCCACGGGCGGTGTAAAAAATAAATAAGCCTGAGAGCAGGCGGTAAGCTTGAGGAATAAGTTGGTATGGCGCAAGGCCGACAAATACAAGAAAATTAACAAAGTAATCTTGGAGCGGGAGCATGGCACCGGCCATCAAATGGGTCTGACTCCAGGCCCCGAAGCCGTCATAGTTATGATTAGGCGTCTCCGAGTCACGAGGAGGCCGGTGAAAGGTCCCTGAGGTGGAGGGTTTGATCCCAGCAACATTAATAATGTTCTCCAGCTGGTGAGGACAAGTCAGGGTGGATCGAAGCTCGGCCGCCTCCCAACCAGTCGCACGGGATTTATACCCCTCCTGGGCAACGGGTCCCAGAGAAACCTCCTCCAGCGTGGCCATATCTTTTCCTTTCTTCTTCGAAGATTTTGAGCCAGAAGCAGACATTTTGTGTTCTGAGAAAAACAAAAAGGGAAAAAGAAAAGTCCAGCAGTTAGGTCCCATACCAAACCCAAAATCAAGAAAAAGGGAGTGGGGGTCCCCTAACCGCTGGAAAGAGGCCCCCTCCGGACACGTGTCACATGAGAAACTCTGGAGAAAATCCCTGAACAAGTGTCGGGTGCAGTGAAATCGCAGAAAGTGGTTTTGCAAAAGAAAAAAAAAAGAAAAACCGTCCTATGCCCTAAGCAACTGTTAAACGAAAAATGCATGGCTCTCTTCAAACAAAGATGTATGATTACAACAGAGGCATGATAATGGCGATTCTACAACTAACGCAGTAAACATAAAGCAGAACTCGAAGAACTTAAACACTCACACACCCAAGAGTCTCAAAATACGAACCCAGAAAGCGAACGAAGTAAATGAGAGCATGTTAATAAGGATGCAAGGAACTTACAGTAGATCGCTGAACTGGGGGTACTTAATGTGGACAAGTGAAAGTTGAGAAGAACTGGCGAAGGCAAACACTGGAAAACTGAAAGGAGTATATAAGTGCTAAGGCAGTTTGTGCTACTTTGGGAATTTTCTCTCTAGGAAATTCGAGCAGAAATGGCAAGGGATGGAAAGTAACCGAAATGAAGGGAAAGTGGTGGCTTTTATAGGAAAAAACGCATGAGGAACAGGCGTCATCACCTACCAATCGCACGGTAGGGGAGACGCACGATTCGAATTCCCGAAAACCAACGGATCAGATCAATCTGCCATAAAGGCGGTGGAAACGTTTGAGTATCCGTCTGACACCATTAATGCGCCGCATCAATCATAGGGCGTGAAACGAATCGACCTCTGCAGAAGCGAATCGCTGCATTTAATGCCATTATTAGACGCACCTCCATGCGCCCCAAGTTCGTATCAGAAGACCGAGGAGGCGGTTGGAGACATTCCTGCAAAAAACAAATCGCTGCATTAAATGACATCATTAAATTTGCCTCCACGCGCTCGAGGCTTGAGCCAGGGAAACGAGGAGTCGACCGGAGACACTTGAACAAGCCTTGGTTTATTTTTACTAAGTAAACAAGGCTTGGGGGTAAATGTTGCTCCAGAATTCGCCCAAAATACGTGGACCAGTCGAGAGGGGACACGTGGATCAGATAACTTGTAAACATTTGCTAAGTCTTTGTGCGCCACAAGGAAGCGCTGTTAGCATGGGTCCCGGAGGAGGCACCCGGAGTACAAGGTACTCCAGGAAGCTTGTATAGCGTGAAGGCTCTCCGGGATATGTCAGGTCTCTCCCGAGCAATCAAGTCGCATTTAATGCTGCATGGGAGGAAGCGTGTTGGGACTGTAACACGCAATAAAGTCTGACGGCACAACCCCCAAACAGCAGCGCTACAGTAATGATCATTTAAGTCTAGCGACGGCTACTCTGCGAAGAGTCACGTCAATCACAAGGCAAAAAGGACATTCTTCATAAAAGCCCTACAACACCTAGGGATTTGACCATGCATCACCCATGGTATATTCATTGGAAATGCCCAACTTTATGGATACTTACAGATACATGTGTAAGAACAATTCTAGGGATTACCCCACCAAAACACTATAAATACCCCCTCAAAGCTCATTTAATGGGGTCGAGAATCTTGGTTTGCAAAAGAGCAAGAAGAGAAAATACTCACCAAGAACATTCTCTGTATTTAAGAGAAAGACATTCTCTCAAGTGTGGAATCTGTATTAAACACATCCATTAATAACAGAGACTCGTGGACTAAGGCTCATTAACGCCCCAACCACGTAAAAAACCTTCATCTCACTTTCTTATAGCTCTTTATTATAATCATATTTTAATAGTTGCCGAAAATCTCGGTCAACAATCCTCTATATGAATGATCTACATAGTAAAGGGATTAAATTACCGTAACACCCTACCATGTATTTTATCCTTAAAACACTTGACCCCGTAAAAATGATATTTCAGCTTATGTGAAATGAGTACTCCACCATTTATGTTCGTTTGGTCAAGCTCGAAGGAGATCATCCTTTGCTTACTATTCGCCAGATAGAAGCTATAGATTCCATGTTTATGCTAGCGCTCCCACTCAATTGTACTACCGTGTTCCCAAAATGTACGTATCACCCTGACCTAAAAGTAGGCTTAACTAACAAATCAAAGAACACGAATAGCCTTTCAAGATTGAGCCTAATCATAACAGGATTAAGATCATTTGATCTAGGATCAACTTGGCGATATTGACTTGAATAGATTTTACGGTAAGTTAAATTAAATCTAAATCAAGGTTCAATATCGGTCCCTTCCGATGCATACTCCATGCATCCAACCTGAGCTTTACTTTAACCAATGTTCTGGAAAGAACATAGTATTTCTCCAAATACAAGTAAACTCTTGTTGTAGATTATCATATCAGTAAAACCCTGTGTCTGATAAATCTAGGAAACTTTATTCACATAGTCATGTTTACTTTCCAATGTGATGACAGCACAATAAACATGATCAAGTATGTGAAAAGGGTTTAAGATGAATTTATAAATCAAATAGACAAGCTATTGATAAAGTGAACCAAAACATACACAAATGAATGAAAAATACTTCTGTTTCTTTATTGATGTTGAATAAAATAGATTACATTGAGATGGAGTTTTATTTAGGGCATAAAACCTAACAGAAACCATCTATATGGAGCAACCAGAAGGCTATGTTCTTCCAGGGCAGGAAAAGAAAGTTTGCAATTTAAATAAGTTTCTCTATGGACTTAAGCAAGATTCTCTCTCATGGAATAAAAGGTTTGATGAAATCATCAAGACCTACGGCTTTCTTCAGAATTCAGATGAACCTTGTGTTTACCAACTCAAGGAAGACCAAGTAGTAGTATTCCTGGTCCTTTATGTTGACGACATTTTGATTATTGGAAACAATATCAAGAAAATGACTCACATCAAGGAATTGCTTAACACTCAATTCGATATGAAAGATTTGGGTAAAGCAGCCTATGTTCTTGGTATTCAGATTATTAGAAACCAGAAGAACAGATCTCTTGCTCTCTCTCAAACAACCTATATTGACAAAGTTTTAGAGAGATTCTCCATGAACAACACCAATGGGGCAAATATGCCTTCTAGATATGGTATCTATCTATCGAAGGAACAGTCTCATACTGATCCTCAAGAGATAAAGGACATGGCGAAAGTTCCCTATGCCTCTACAGTTGGAAGTCTAATGTATGCAATGTTATGCACTAGACCTGACATCTGCTATGCAGTTGGAATCGTGAGCAGGTATTAGTTTAATCCAGGACAGGAACATTGGAATGCAGTTAAGTATATTCTGAAATACTTAAAGAGTGCAAGGAATCTTCTGTTAGTCCACAAAGTTGGTGCTATAAATCCCATAGGCTATACTGATTCAAGTTTCCAAGCATGTCTTGAAGACAGGAAATCTACATCTGGGATGGTGTTTACTCTTGGGTGTGGAGCAGTGGTTTGGAGAAGTGCAAAAGAAACCGCGATATCAGACTCGACGATGGAAGCTGAATACATAGCTCCAGCAGAAGCTGCCAAAGAGCTTGTCTGGCTAAGAAAGTTCTTCACCAGTATCGGTGTCGTGCCTGGAATGGAAAAGCCTCTGGTCGTACTTTGTGATAATAATGGAGCAATAGCTAACAGTAAGGAACCTCGAAGTCACAAGAGAAGCAAACACATAGAAAAAAAGTATCACATCATCAGAGAATATGTGGCAAGAGGGGACGTACTAGTTGAGAAAGTGGACACATAAGACAACTTAGTTGATCCATTCACCAAAGTCTTGGCCGTGACTGCATTTGAAAAGTATCGTCAGAATTTAGGATTAATTGATATGTACTGATTAGTTTTATATTAGTGCAAGTGGGAGTTTGTTGGGTTTTATGCCCTAAATAAAACTCCATTTCAATGTAATCCATTTTATTCAACATCAATAAAGAAACAGAAGTATTTTTCATACATTTGTGTATGTTTTGGTTCATCTTATCAATTGCTTGTCTATTTGATTTATAAATTCATCTGAAACCCTTTTCACATACTTGATCCTGTTTATTGTGTTGTCAACACATTGGAAAGTAAACATGACTATGTGAATAAAGTTTCCTAGATTTATCAGACACAGGGTTTTACTGATATGATAATCTACAACAGAGTTTACTTGCATTTGGAGAAATGCTATGTTCTTTCCAGAGCATTGGTTAAAGTAAAGCTCAGGTTGGGTGCATGGAGTATGCATCGGAAGGGACCAATATTGAACTTTGACTTAGATTTATTAAACTTACCGTAATATCTATTCAAGTCAATATCGCCTAGTTGATCCTAGATCAAATGATCTTAATCCTGCTATGATTAGGCTCAATCTCAAGAGTGTTATTCGTGTTCTTTGATTTGTTAGTTAAGCCTACTTTTGGGTCAGGGTGATACGTACATTTTGGGAACACGGTAGTGCAATTGAGTGGGAGCGCTAACATAAACATGGAATCTATAGCTTCTATCTGGCGAATAGTAAGTAAAGGATGATCTCCTTCGAGCTTGACCAAACGAAAATAAATGGTGGAGTACTCATTTCACATAGCTGAAATATCATTTATACGGGGTTAAGTGTTTTAAAGATAAAATACATTGTAGGGTGTAACGGTAATCTAATCCCTTTACAGTGTAGATCATTCATATAGAGGATCATTGATCAAATTAGGATTATAACAATGGATAACTAATGATGTGTCTATATGGTGGAACATATAGAGCATTCTATATACTGAGAGTGCAATTCTAAGTTCTATGCGTGGATTCAACGAAGAATTAATAAGTCAGTGAATTTAGGTTATAAATTCTTGATCTGCTTATTGGAAGCTCGGTTATATAGACCCATGGTCCCCCCCCCTAGTTGAGATAATATTACTTGTAAGACTCATTTAATTGGTTTTGATTAATCAATTATAATTCTCAAACTAGACTATGTCTATTTGTGAATTTTTCACTAAGCAAGGGCGAAATTGTAAAGAAAGAGTTTTTAGGGCATATTTGTTGATTATGATACTTTGTATGGTTCAATTAATAAATATGATAAATGACAATATTATTTAATAATTATTTATAGTTATTAAATAGTTAGAATTGGCATGTAAATGGTTGAATTTGAAAATTGGCGTTTTTGAGAAAATTTGATGCAGAAATGATAAAACTGCAAAATTGCAAAAAGTGAGGCGCAAATCCACATTGCCTAGGTCGGTCACTTTTATAGGTTTTTTCATCTGATATTTTCATTATTTTAATGCCAAATAATTCAAACCTAACCCTAGTGGAATGCTATAAATAGATAGTGAAGGCTTTAGGAAAATTACACTTTTACTTCTGATTTCCTTCAGAGAAAATCTCGAGCCTTCTCTCTCTAACCTAGCCGCCACCTTTACTCTCTTCTTCCCTCTTTAATTTTGAACCTCTTAGTGATAGAGTAGTGCCCACACACAGCAAGTGATACCTCAATCATAGTGAGGAAGATCGTGAAGAAAGACATTCAACAAGAAGGAGTTTCAGCACTAAAGAAGGAGAGAAAGAGATCCAGGTTCAGATCTTGATAATACTCTGCGACAGAAAGGATACAAGGGTTAGAGATCTGAACGGAAGGAGACATTTTATTCCGCTGCACCCAATGTAAGGTTTCTCATACTTTATATGTGTTTATTTCATAATCGTTTTAGAAGTTCATATTTAGGGTGTTAATCAACATACTTGTGAGTAGATCTAAGTGTTTGGTTTTATGCCCTAAATAAAAATCATTTCATATAATCAGATTTACTTATTAATAAAGATCAGAAATAACATTTTATGTTGCATGGTTCACATGGTTTATTTCATGATTATATGTGTATATAATGTATGAATTCTTTTTAAGTCCAGAACATATGAGTTGGTTAAAGATTATAGTGTTGTCAGCACGGTGGAATATAATCTTTATTATATGTTCAAAAGTAGATTCCCTGATTTGTCAGAACACTGGATTTAGACTGACATGGTATAATCAGCGATAGGTATTCTTACACCTTGGAAAAGTGTTATGTCCTTTCCAGGACATTAGCAAAGTTTACCAGTATCGGATGCATGGAGTATGCATTGGAATGGACCGATATTGAACTTTGATTAGATATGTTGAAATTTACCGTAATATCTATTCAATTCAATATCACCTGTTGATCCTAGATCACATGATCGAAATCCTGATATGGTTAGGCTCAATTTCAAGAGTATTATTCGTGTTCTTTGATTTGTTAGTTAAGCCTAATCTTTAGTCTGGGCAATACGTACATTTTGGGAACACGGTAGTGCAATTGAGTGGGGGAGCGCTAACATAAATATGGAATCTATAGCTTCTATTTGGCAAATAGAAGTAAAGGATGATTTCCTTCGAGCTTAACCAAACGAAGATAAATGGTGGAGATCTCATTTCACTTAGGTGAAATATCATTTATACAGGGTTAAGTGTTTTAAGGATAAAATACATTGTAGGGTGTTACGGTAATTTAATCCTGTACAGTGTAAATCATCTATATAGAGGATCATTGATCACATTAGGGTTATAACAATGGATAACTGATGACGTGTCTATATCGTGGAACATATAGAGTGTTTCTATATGACTGAGAGTGCAATTCCAAGTTCTAAGTGTGGATTCAATGAGGAATTAATAAGTTAGGGAATTTACTTGGTAAATTCGG
Source organism: Cannabis sativa (assembly GCF_029168945.1). NCBI lineage: Eukaryota > Viridiplantae > Streptophyta > Magnoliopsida > Rosales > Cannabaceae > Cannabis > Cannabis sativa. Next base: position 2,478,744 of record NC_083608.1, on the reverse strand, counting down.
TTCGACTTATTGGAAGCTCGGTTATATAGACCCATGGTCCCCATACTAGTTGAGGCCATACTGCTTGTAAGACTCAGTTAATTGATTTTAATTAATCAATTATAATTCTAAAAGTTAGACTATGTCTACTTTATGAATTCTCACAGTTTAAGGATGAAATCGTAAAGAAAAGGGTTTCTAGGTTTAATTATTAATTAAGAGACTTTGTATGTCTAATTAATAATTATTTTAAATGACAATATTATTTAATAATCTATTTTAGTTATTAAATAATTAGTTTTGGCATTTAAATGATTAGAATTGGAAAAATGGCATTTTTGGAGAAATAGAAATAAAATTGAGGAAACTGCAAAATCTAAGTGAGGCCCATTTCCCTCTATGGCCGAGCACTCCCTTTGTGTTTCCCAATTATTATTTTTATTTTTTAATTGTCATGTAATTGCTAATCAAAGCCTAGCTATAATAGGAAAGTGGTGAATCACACTAAATAAGGCAGCTAATCAATTACACAGTAAAAGAGGAAACTGTTTTATTTGGAAAGTTGTGCTCTCCCTTCTCCCTATATAAAGCAACCTTGTTCTCTTCTCTTGTATGGATGAAAAGCCACGAAATTAAGAGAGAAAAATAGAGAGAAATTTCGAAATCCTTGTGAGATGAGTAGTGCCCACACACATCAAGTGGTATCTCAATCATAGTATGGAAGACTGTGGAATTACTACATTAAAGAAGGAGAAAAGAAGATCCAGGTTCAGATCTTGGTGATGCTCTGCTACAGAAAGGAATCAAGGGCTAGAGATCTGAACGGAAGGAGTCATATTATTCCGCTGCACCCACTGTAAGGTTTTCTAACTTTATATGTGTTTATTTTCATTGTTTTAGAATTCATATTAGGTTCTTAATCCAACATACTTGTTAGTAAATCTAGATCCTGGTAAAATTATTTCCAACAACTGGCCCTAGAGCCATGGTAATGATTTACTTTCATGTAATATGAATTAAAACGATGATTGCATGTTTCTGTGTTCATTTGGATGGTTTCATGTTGGTTTATGTGCTTTTATGATGAATGTTGATGTTGTACGAAATTTTCCATAAAAAATATTTTTTCAATTTTTGAAAATATTTTATTTGGATTCCTTGTGAAAAATTAAGCAATTTTGTTTTTTACGGAACTCGATTCCGATAAAAATTGAGAAAGTTATGAGTTTTGGAAAATAGGGGTTTCGGGTATGCAGGGTGCTCAATCGCACGCGCGTGACACGTCGGAGTGCACCCTGCCAGCGCCCGTATGCCTCGCCCGTGTCTCCCCTGCATGCGCCGAGGTGCACCCTGCATCTGCCGAAGTTCCTCGGCTGGGTGCCTTGTGTCCGCGCGCGTAGGAGGCTGCGTGCAGCCTTCCTGGGCTGCACGTGCAGCCTCCTGGGCAGTTTCCCAAAAAGTTGTGATTTTTGGGGTTTTTCCCCAAAAATCCAATTTTTTCATGGGATTGTTTCCCAAAATTTATTTTTCCAATTTTAAATATTTCTAAATTGAAATGTTTCCAATTTTAAATATTTTCAATTTGGAATTTTTCCAATTTTAAATATTTTCTATTTTGGATTGTTTCCAATTTTTAAATATTTCCTATTATGGTCAGATTTAAAAATTTGTTAACTTCTTTAATATTTATTTATTATTTAATTATAAGATTAGATATTTTGATATTTAAGATATTTTAAATTAAAAGATAACTTTGTCTTTTTATTTAAAATATTATATTAAAATTATCTTATATGGCAAATTAAATAATTAATAAATTTGAAATTAACATAGATATTTTTATAGATATACTTACCATAATGTTTTCAAATTCAACAATTTGTTATTTTGTTAAATATTTAATTATTTATAAATTATAAGTATAAAAATGATATTTTTTCTATATATATCATTTTTTTTCCTTATTAGAAATTTATAAATCATATCTTAAATATTTAAATAACATAGATATTTTTGTAGAGATTTGAATATTGATTAATTTGAGATATTTTGACATATAATTATGGTAATTATTATTTAACCAAATCTATTTTAAAATTGGTTTATTTTATTAAATTATAAGATCTGAAAGTGATATTGGAGATTCTTTCCTTTTAAATCATTGATCTTATTAGATATTTAATTTAATTTGATTCAAATAAACCTAGATATTTTAAAATTAGTTTCCTTTATTTGGTTAGTTTAAGAATAATAATTTAATTATATTAATATCTTAATTCACATCTGTTACATGGACAATGTTTGTTAATTTATATTGTTTTATTCAAAAAATTTTAACAAACCTATTATTTATCTGATCTAAATTGCTATGATTAACTTGTTGACAGATCATGATCCAATGATCTTATTTTAATCATAGTCCAATTGACGATAGATCTTATAAATAATTTGTAACAGGTAAATTTTGTACTTCTTTCATCTGTGTAAACCTAGTAACATGATAGGGTCCATCCAAATCATTTGACCTGTGTGAGCCTATATGTTTGCTTTTGGGCTTAGATACATATAGGGAGCCCATTTAAGTTTTTACTAAGTAAATGGACTAGGTTGCTAAAATAAATTTTGACATAAGGAAATTTATTTAGGCCCAATTAGATTTGGGCTTATTCAATGAATAACAATTGTTTATTTTAAGGTTAAATTCCTCTCTTTTGGGCCTTGTGTGAGAGTTGGGGGCCATAGAAGTGGGTACGACATACTGGACCCAGTTCCCCCTCACATGAACTACCCCAATTGTGAAGGCCCATTTGCCTTATTTAAATAATTGTATTAGGTTAATTATATTAGTCTAACCTAATTAAAATTGAATTAGCAACATAATTAACTTTTAAAATATATGAAATTTATTTTTCATGTAATATTTTAAAGTTAATTTTAGAAAAACACTTAGTTAATGATATATTCTAGACAGTTATTTCTAGTACTAGTTATTATTTCTAATATTAAATAGGAAAATATCATTGATTGTGAAATTAATTGTCTCATAATTAATTTTGGTACAATCTAAGTTTAGTATATTTTCGTAGTATTAAACTAGAATTAATAATTAAGTTTCCTCTTTACTTAATTATTTATTTCTTGAATTTAATACATTTAATTAAATTGAAAATTTCAATATCTAAGTTGAATTTCATCATGATACTTTAATATTGTTATCTTCATGTTATTTAATTAAAGTTGAAAATTATTTTAAGTTTGGAATCTTATTTCCGAATAACTTAAAGCTGAATAATTTTCAAAATATATTTTATTTTTATTTTATTAATCATTTCCCAAAATTTCGAAATTGCATCACCTTGATGCAGAAATTTCGAATTTTATTTGAAAAATAGATTAAAGTTGAAAATTATTTATTTAATTTTGGACCAACTTAAATCATTGACTTTTTCATTTAATGGTTAATTAAAATAAATGAACTAAAATATATTATAATTAGAAATTGGATTAATTAGTCCATGAAAGTCTAGATAGATATTATCTGTTTTGCTTGAAGTATTTTTCTAGTGTATTTAATTAAATAGAAAATTAATATTTAAGTTGATTTTTTAATCATGATACTTAAATATTTGAAATTTTTCTTGGATATTTAATTAAATAGGAAAATTATATTTTTTGTTGAAAATTAATTTTTATTAATTTTGGGCCAACATAAAGTTAGAGTAATTTTCCAGGATTTATTTTTATTTTATTTTAAAGCATTTTCGAAAATGCAATATATATTTATAGAAAATTAAATTTGAGTTGTAAATTAATTCAAATTAATTTTGAAACAACTTAAATTGAATAATTTTCTAAATATTTATGGAAATTATTACTAAGATGGAAATAATTCACGTTATTTATCTATCTAAGTATAATTTATAAATATTAAATTAAAATTTATATTTGGAATTTTTCATTCTAAATTGGAAATTTTAATTAAATAAATATATATTTAAAATAAATGGATTAAAATAAATATTAGAAGAAAATACAACCCTTCATTAAATAATGAGACTGTTTAATCTCGAAAGATAAGTAATCTTGTAAGTTTTTTATATAGTTTATGATCACCCTAATGGTGGCGACTGTATAAGACTTGCAAGAATATGAAACAATGGTGGAAGCTCATAAGATAGAATAGCCTTGACTCTCGCCTAAACGGGACAACGCGGATTCACATCTTGATCGAATAAAAGGTTGGTAGAATGTTTGACATTTTAGATGAGCTGACAACTCTATTCAATGAATGGTAGCTTTGACTCTTGCCTAAACGGGACACTGATATCAGTTTGTTGAAAACCTTGGAAATTATTTAGGATTGTATGTTTTAGTATTTTCACTTGTCATTCCTACTTGCTATGTGCTTCATAATTTCTGAATTGTGTATGAATTTGTATTGAACCATGTTATTTTCTGTTATTAAATTGTAGTTTAATTTCGAATCTTCATTGTTGGTCTAACTTGATTTGTTTTTCTAATGAGATAAATCCCTAATGGATTTTCACCATTAGACTAACATAATAGTGTTAGATCTCGAAAGATAAATATTGTAAATGCAATATCTAGATGTTCATCAATTGAGGACATCTTAGACTAGTGTTTTACAATATGAAACAAGAAGATTGTATAAATAAGGTTACTTTGACTCTCGCTAATCGGAGCATCGTTGGATTCTTATTTAAAACGAAATTATCCTAATTCCTCTTAGCTTATTCATTTCGAATTAGCTTAAAGACATATCATTGGATGAATGGTCTATATATCATATAAAGTCTTATTTTATCTTAAGAAATTAGATAACGCATATGATTATATTCCTGGAATTCTATCCCTAAATGATATAAATCCTCAATCTTAGATATCTCCTACTTGTATAGGCAAATCATAGAGTTAGATTAGTAGTGGTGGTCCAAGAAAGAATTACTAATTATACAGTTACACTTTCACAAGTGTTTCATAACCATTTTCTATCAATGGATTCAAACTGTATGAGTTTAGTATTCTGTGACCAGAATCCACTTGCACTATTCTAAGAACTCTTTGATGTAACTAAAGTAAATCATCAAAAGATTCAACCACATATTTTATAAATCTAAGGCATTTGTATCTTGTTCATAGTGGTTTTGACAAGATCATTCTCTGCAAAGAGTTAATATGCCTATATCCACTGAAATTATAATCATCTCATTCGCAGATGGATGTACATTCAGGGGTGGATATGAGTTTTCGTTGTATTCTTAAAACGATCACTCTAGATTTTACCTTATGCAAAAGAAATTTGAAATGTTTGAAAAATTTCATGAATTTCTAGCAATGGTAAATGGTTAAAGATCTTGAGAACTGATAGGGGTGGAGAAAAAGTTAGTAGATATGCAGTTCAAAGATCATTAATTTGATTTTGAATTATATCCAAACTTACCTCCCCAGAAATTCGAGTTGCATATTGATGATTAGTTACTAGTTGTTGCTTAAATCCTTCTATGGTAATAAAATTTCAGAATGATGTAATGGTTGTATACTTAATGTAAATCATTACTAGATTCATGGATGACCTAATCGAAATCTTAAGAAAAGCTAGAACTGCTAACCCTAGTTTGCATGTTTGTTAGCTATTCTAAGTGATTCGGGGTGGAGCATCCCATAGTCATTAGATAAGAAAGTGTTTGTTTAAACAAATACTGCTTTTCTAAGAAAATGACTAAGTCTGAAAATAAAGTAGCAAATAAAGGAGATATTTTTTCTTGATTCCAAAAGTGTTCTATCATCTTATTTTACAAGATGATCCCACTGCCTCTGTTGTCTTAACACAACTGAAGAGGTCTATACCATTTAGTTTTCTTAGACATAGTTCACGGTACCTTGTTGTAGTGGGAGAGTTTCTAGGAACTCACCTTCTTATAACTTGGAAGACACTAGTGATTAAAATCCATTGTGAGTTTAAACAAGTAATGGATTGTCAAGATAAGAAACTAAGAAGAAAGCCAAGAGAACTAAGGTTTGATCCATTCACATGGAGTAACCTAAAGTTTTCTATTACAAGGACATGAAAGGAAATTTTTGTTAATAAGTCTATTCAATGGACTTAACAAAACTTCCTGTTCCTAGTATTATAGGTTTGATTTTATCTAAACCTATGGCTTGTGGTATACCTGGTAATTACTTACTCTAATGCAAGCAACTTACTTTAGTAAGATGCTGGAGCATTTTCTTTCCAATGGAAATCTATAGAAGCTTCACAACTTCTTAGATATAGATTTTATTTATCTAAGGAAAAGTCTCAACTATTCTAGAGAAGATAAAGCCATGAAAGAAATTCTTAAATCAACAGTGAGAGGTCTCAGATATGCCTTAGTATGCCTTAGACCAGACACCTGCTGTTGAGTGGGAGAAATGAGTAGGTATCAGATTAATCCAGGAGAGGAACATTGGAAGACAATCAAGTAAATCTTAAGATTAAGAAGAGGAACCATATGTTAGTCAATAAGGGTGGTTTTGAAACTCTTAGACTACACCACATCAGATTTTGAGACTTGCCTGTGTGCTAGAAAGTCTGCTGATGAGATGGTGATTACTTTGGGGGTGGAGTAGCGATTTTGGAGAAGTGTAAAAACCTATCTGAAATCTCTTGGTCTACCAGAGAGAGACTGAATGTTAAAAGTTGTAGGAAAGATACTTTTTCAGTCTAAGGAAAGTTCTATACATTTGTGGCAGTGTTCCAACTTGCCTTAACTACTAGGGTTACTTCCTGAATAACGAAAGAGTAGTTGCCCAAAAGTATAGAATCCAGTATCCCAAAAGAGTAGACATATAGAGAGGAATTTCACATTATCAAGGATTTTGTGATTAAGGAAGAGTAATAGTGGAGAAGAGGTTGTGTTTAATTCAACCTGTCAGATCCTATTACGAGGAGTTTACTACTATTACACTTGATTGGTATATCAAGGTGTTAATGATTATTTGAAATGCACTTTTTGTTTTATATTAGTGCAAGTGGGAGTTTGTTGGGTTTTATGCCCTAAATAAAACTCATTTCATATAATCAGATTTACTTATTAATAAAGATCAGAAATAACATTTTATGTTGCATGGTTCACATGATTTATTTCATGACTATATGTGCATATAATGTATGAATTCTTTTTAAGTCCAGAACATATGAGTTGGTTAAAGATTATAGTGTTGTCAGCACGGTGGAATATAATCTTTATTATATGTTCAAAAGTAGATTCCCTGATTTGTCAGAACACTGGATTTAGACTGACATGGTATAATCAGCGATAGGTATTCTTACACCTTGGAAAAGTGTTATGTCCTTTCCAGGACATTGGCAAAGTTTACCAGTATCGGATGCATGGAGTATGCATTGGAATGGACCGATATTGAACTTTGATTAGATATGTTGAAATGTACCGTAATATCTATTCAATTCAATATCACCTGTTGATCCTAGATCACATGATCGAAATCCTGATATGGTTAGGCTCAATTTCAAGAGTATTATTCGTGTTCTTTGATTTGTTAGTTAAGCCTAATCTTTAGTCTGGGCAATACGTACATTTTGGGAACACGGTAGTGCAATTGAGTGGGGGAGCGCTAACATAAATATGGAATCTATAGCTTCTATTTGGCAAATAGAAGTAAAGGATGATTTCCTTCGAGCTTAACCAAACGAAGATAAATGGTGGAGATCTCATTTCACTTAGGTGAAATATCATTTATACAGGGTTAAGTGTTTTAAGGATACAATACATTGTAGGGTGTTACGGTAATTTAATCCTATACAGTGTAAATCATCTATATAGAGGATCATTGATCACATTAGGGTTATAACAATGGATAACTGATGACGTGTCTATATCGTGGAACATATAGAGCGTTTCTATATGACTGAGAGTGCAATTCCAAGTTCTAAGTGTGGATTCAATGAGGAATTAATAAGTTAGGGAATTTACTTGGTAAATTCGGTTCGACTTATTGGAAGCTCGGTTATATAGACCCATGGTCCCCATACTAGTTGAGGCCATACTGCTTGTAAGACTCAGTTAATTGATGTTAATTAATCAATTATAATTCTAAAAGTTAGACTATGTCTACTTTATGAATTCTCACAGTTTAAGGATGAAATCGTAAAGAAAAGAGTTTCTAGGTTTAATTATTAATTAAGAGACTTTGTATGCCTAATTAATAATTATTTTAAATGACAATATTATTTAATAATCTATTTTAGTTATTAAATAATTAGTTTTGGCATTTAAATGATTAGAATTGGAAAAATGGCATTTTTGGAGAAATAGAAATAAAATTGAGGAAACTGCAAAATCCAAGTGAGGCCCATTTCCCTCTATGGCCGAGCACTCCCTTTGTGTTTCCCAATTATTATTTTTATTTTTTAATTGTCATGTAATTGCTAATCAAAGCCTAGCTATAATAGGAAAGTGGTGAATCACACTAAATAAGGCAGTTAATCAATTACACAGTAAAAGAGGAAACTGTTTTATTTGGAAAGTTGTGCTCTCCCTTCTCCCTATATAAAGCAACCTTGTTCTCTTCTCTTGTATGGATGAAAAGCCACGAAATTGAGAGAGAAAAATAGAGAGAAATTTCGAAATCCTTGTGAGATGAGTAGTGCCCACACACATCAAGTGGTATCTCAATCATAGTATGGAAGACTGTGGAATTACTACATCAAAGAAGGAGAAAAGAAGATCCAGGTTCAGATCTTGGTGATGCTCTGCTACAGAAAGGATTCAAGGGCTAGAGATCTGAACGGAAGGAGTCATATTATTCCGCTGCACCCACTGTAAGGTTTTCTAACTTTATATGTGTTTATTTTCATTGTTTTAGAATTCATATTAGGTTCTTAATCCAACATACTTGTTAGTAAATCTAGATCCTGGTAAAATTATTTCCAACACTAAGATCCTGGTAAAATAATTTCCAACAATTATTACATGGATATTGTGTTTGTTTTATTTAATTGTTTATTCAAAAACTTTTTTTTAACAAACCTATTATTTATTTGGTCTAAATTGCTATGATTAACTTGTTCACAGATCGAATGATCTGATTTTAATCATAGTCCAATTGTCAATAGATCCTATAAATAATTTGTAACAGGTAAATTTTGTAATTTCTTTCATCTGTGTAAACCTAGGAACATGTTAGGGCACATCCAAATCAATTTGACCTGTGTGAGCCTATATGTTTGCTTTTGGGCTTAGATGCATATAGGAAGCCCATTTATTTCTAGATATGTAAATGAACTAGGTTGCTAAAATAAAATATCACCATTGATAGTTTTATTTAGGCCCAATTAGTATTGGGCTTATTCAATGAATAACAATTATTTAATGAAAGGTTAAATTCCTCTCCTTTGGGCCTTGTGTGAGAGTTTGGGGGCCATTAGTAGTGGGTATGATATACTGAACCTAGCCCTCCCTCACATGAACAACCCCAATTGTGAACGCCCATTTGCCTTATTTAAATAATTGTATTAGGCTAATTATACTAGTTAACTAATTAAAATTGGATTAGCAACATAATTAATTTTAAAATAAATGAAATTAATTTTTCATTGAATTATTTTAAAATTAATTTAGATAAATACACTTAGTTTAATGAAATATTCTACATAACTAATTTGTATTTTCTAATATTTAATTAAGTAAAAAAATATATATATTTAAGTTAAAAATTAATTATTTAATTAATTTTGGACCAACTTAAATTATAATATTTTTCTTAGAACTTAAGAATAGAATTAATAATTAAGTTGATTTTATTCAAGATACTTAATTATTTTTTTCTATTTCAAGAAATTTAATTAAATAGAAAATATATTTAAGTTGAAAATTAATTTTGGACCAACTTAAATTAGATTATTTTTCTTATATATTAAATTAGAATTAATAATTAAGTTGATTTTATTCAAGATACTTAATTATTTCTATTTTAATGAATTTAATTAAATAGAAAAATAGAATTAAGTTGGAAATTTTTTCAATTTCAAATCAACTTAAATTAAAATAATTTTCAAAAAATATTTTATTTAATTTTAATAATCATTTTCCCACCTAATTTTTAATTGTATTTATTTATTTTAAATGTAGATATTTCGAAATTTTTCAATTTTGAAAATTAGATTAAAGTTGAAAATTAATTTATTAATTAATTTTAGATCAACTTAAATCAAGTAATTTTCATTAATGATTTATTTAAAATAAATAGATTAAACTATATTATTTTAATAAGAAAATTTATAATTAGTTTATGAATTATCTAGATAGATATTTTCTAAGTAGACTTTTTGGTATTTTCTAGATATATTTAATTAAATAAGAAAATTAATATTTAAGTTGATTTGTTTAAGACACTTAAATATTTGATATTTTTCTTAAGAGATTTTATTAAATAGGAAAATTATATTAATGTTGAAAATTAATTTATTTAATTTTAGACCAACGTAAATTAGAATGATTTTTCGAGTTTTATTTTATTTTATTTTAATGAAGAATTTCGAAATGTATTTTTTTTAATAGATTAGATTTCAAATTCTGTCATATATATTTATAGAAAATTAATTTTAATTAATTTTAGACTAACTTAAATTAAGTAATTTTCATAATATTTATTGGAAAATTAATACTAAGGAAGAAAAATAAATTTTTTATTTTTCAGATCTTCCTAAAGTATAATTTTATAAATATTAAATTAAAATTTATATTTAGAGTTATCTAAATTAGTAATTTTGATAAATTAATATATATATATATTAAAATAAATAGATTAAAATAATTATCAAATGAAAATACAACTCTTTAAAATAATGAGCTTTAATTATAAGGATATTCGATCTTCATTGTTGGTCCTACATGGTTAAATGTTTCCAATATAACCTCGAGACGCTAGACTTTTTTTTCCTAATGGATGGTTATTCGTAGAAGCATTTAACACCGTAACGATCTCTTATGATAAGTATTTTGTAAATTTTCGTCTCTATGAGACTCTCCCCTACGGTGACTACTGAGAGATAAATTAAAGAAGTATGAAATAATGGTAGAAGCTCATAAAATAAGAATAACCTTGACTCTCACCTACCGGGACAACGTTGGATTCTTATTTTGATCGAATAAAAGGTTGCTAGAATGGTGTCCATTTTAGATGAGCTGACAACTCTATTAAATGAATGATTACTTTGACTCTCGCCTACCAAGACATTGTATCAGTGTGTTGGAAACCTTGGAAATTATTTAAGATGTGCTTGTTTTGTATTTTAACATGTCTTTGTTACTTGTATGATAATTTCTGAATTGTGTGTGAATTTATATTGAACTATGTTATATTCTGTCATTAATTGTAGTTGTAAATTTCGTGTAAAATAAGAATAATTTTTACTCTCGCCTACCGGGACATCGTTGGATTCTTATTTTAGTCAAAATTATCCTAATTTTTCCTCTTAGCTTATCATTTCGAATTTGCTTAAATAATATATATATCATTGGATAAATGGTTTATAAATCATTTGCTTATAATGTCATTCTGTTTTCTCTTAAGAAATTGAATGGCGCATAAGATTATATTCCCGACATTCTATCCCGAAATGATATAAATCCTGAATCTTAGAAATCTCTTACTTGTATTGTTTACTTTAGGCAAATTAGACTTAGAGTTAGATTAGTAGTGGTGGTCCAAGAGAGAATAATAACTCAAGAAATATTTGGTATAAATTTAAGTCTTTGACTTTAAATTTTAGATTCCAAATAGAAATTTTATTTCAGTTTCCTAGAATACATTGGACATTATTACAGTATGACTTTCACAAGTTTTTAGTATCCATTTTCTATCAATGGTTCAAAACTGTATGTTTATGTATGGAATATGAGGTTAGTATTCTGTGATCAGGGTCCACTTGGACTGTTCTAAGAACTCTTTGTTGTCACTAAACCTAACTCATCAAATGACCACGACCACATTTTAGTATCTATGGCATATGAAACTTGTTCATAGTGGTTTTAACAAGATCATTCTGTGCAGAGTGTCAATATGCCTGTATCCACTTGAAAGTAGGATCATCTATATTCGAATATGGATGTACATTCAGGGGTGGATATGAGTTATCATTAAATTCTTAAGATGATCACTCTAGATTTTACCTTATGCAAAGAAATTTGAAATGTTTAACAAATTTAATGAATTTCTAGCAATTTTGAACATTAAGGTAAGTGGTTAAAGATCTTGCGACTGATAGGGGTGGAGAAATATTTGGATATGCAATTCAAAGATCATTAAGTTGAATCTTGAATTGTATTAAAACTTACCTCCCCAGAAATTTGATTTGCATATTGATGATAGTATAAGGTCTATGATTAGTTACTAGCCGTTGCCTAAATCCTTCTAGGGATATACCCTAGTGATAGGAGAATTTCAGAATGATGGAATGGTTATGTTCTTAGTGTAAGCCATTACTAGATTCATGGATGACCTGATCATGACCTTAAGAAAAGCTAGAACTGTTAACTTAGGTTTGCATGTTTGATAGCTATTCTAAGTGATTATGGGGTGGACCATCCCATAGTCATTAGATAAGAAAGTGTTTGTTTCAACAAATACTACTTTTCTAAGAAAATGACTAAGTCTGAAAATAAAGTAGCAAAATAGAGGACATAATTTTTTCTTGATTCCAAAAGTGTTCTATCATCTTATTCGAAATAAGATGATCCCACCGCCTCTGTTGTCTTGACACAACCGAAGAGGTTAATACCATTTAGTGTTCTTAGACAAAAATTCACGGTACCATGTCGAAGTGGGAGGGTTTCAAGGAACTCACCCCTGTTATGACTTGGAAGACACTTGTGATGAAAATCCATTGTTAGTTTAAACAAGTAATGGATTGTCAAAATAAGAAACTAAGAAGTAAAGCCAAGAGAATACCTATGTTTAAAGCCATTCATATGGAGTTACCAAAAGTTTTCTATTATAAGGACATGAAAGGAAATTTTGTTAGTAAGTCCAGTCAATGGACTTAACAAAACTTCCTGTTCCTAGTATTATAGGTTTGAGCTTATCTAAACCTATGGCTTGTGGTATACTTGGTTAATTACTTACTCTAGTGCAAGCAACTTACTTTAGTAAGATGCTGGAGCATTTTTCTAATGGAAATCTATAGAAGCTTTTCGACTTCTAGATATAGATTTCATTTATCTTAGAAAAAGTCTCAACTATTCCAAAAAAGATAAAGCCATGAAGGAATTCCTTGAATCAACAGTGAGAGGTCTCAGATATGCTTTGTTATGCATTACACCAGACACCTGCTGTTTAGTGGGAGTAATGAGTTGGTATCAGATTAATCCAGGAAAGGAACATTGGAAGACAGTCAAGTAAATCTTAAGATCAAGAAGAGGAACTATATGTTAGTCGATAAGGGTGGTATTTAATACCCTTAGACTACACTAAATCAGATTTCTAGTCTTGCCTTAGTACTAGAAAGTCTATTGATAAGATGTTGATTACTTTGGGGGTGGAGTAGTGATTTTGGAGAAGTGTAAAAACCTATTTGAAGTCTCTAAGTCTACCAGAGAGACTGAATGTTAAAGTTGCAGGAAAGATACTTATTCAGTCTAAGGAAAGTTCTATACATTTTTGGCATTGTACCAACATTTATTAACAACTAGTGTTACTTCCTGACTAACGCAGAAGTAGTTGCCGAAAAGTAAAGAATCCAGTATCCCTAGAGGAGTAGACATATAGAGAGGAATTTCACAATATCAAGGATTTTGTGATTAAGGAAATGTAATGGTGGAGGAAAGGTTGTATTGAATACAACCTGTCACATCCTATTACGGAGAGTATACTACATACTACACTTGATCTGGATATCAAGGTGTTGACATTATTTGAAATGCATTTTTTTTTAATATTAGTGCAAGTGGGAGTTTGTTGGGTTTTGTGCCCTAAATAAAACCCATTTCAATATAATCAGATTTACTAATTAATAAAGATCAGAAATCGCTTTTATGTTGCATGGTTCACATGATATATTTCATTATTGTTTAATGTATAAATTCTATTAAGTCCAGAACATATGTATTTATTCATGATTATAGTGTCGCCAGTACAGTGGAATGTAGTCATGATTATATGTTCAAAAGTTTAATTCCCTGATTTGTCAGTTCACTGGATTTAGACTAGCATGATAATCAACGATAGGTATACTTACACCTTGGAAAGTATTATGTCCTTTCCAGGGCATTGGCAAAGTTTACATGTATTGGATGTATGGAGTATACATTGGAAGGGACCGATATTGATCTTAGATAAGATATCATAAACTTACCATTATATCTTTCCAAGTCAATATCAAAGGTTGATCTTTGGTCTATGGATCTTAATCCTGACATGCTTAGGTTCGATCTGAAGAGTGTTATTTGTGTTCTTTAATTTGTTTTTTAAGCCTACTTTTTGGTCTGGGTGATACGCACATTTTGGGAACATGATAGTACAATTGAGTGGGAGCGCTGATCATAGGTATGGAATCTATAGCTTCTATAGGTATTTCGAAGTGAAACGATGATCTCGTTTGAGCTTGGCTGAATAGAGATAAATGATTGAGGCCTCATTTAAGTAATTATATTAGTTTATGGAAGTATCATTTATAGGTAGCTAAGTGTTTTAAGGATAAAATACATTGAAGGGTAGAACTGTAAATTTATCCCTATTCAGTGTAGATCATCTATAGAGGATCCTTGACTATTAGGATTGTAACAATGGATAATCGTAACGTATCTATATCGTGGTAGATATAGAGCGTTCTATATAACTGAGAGTGTATTCAATTCCAAGTTCTATATGTTGCGTTTTGTGCCCTAAATAAAACCCAATTCAATATAATCAGATTTACTTATTAATAAACATCAGAAATAACATTTTATGTTGCATGGTTCACATGATTTATTTCATGAATATATATATATATATAATGTATAAATTCTATTTAAGTCCAGAACGTATGAATTTGTTAATGATTATAGTGTTGTCAGCATAGTGGAATATAATCTTGATTATATGTTCGAAAGTTTATTCCCTCATTTGTCAGTTCACTGGATTTAGACTGGCATGATAATCATCGATAGGTATTCTTACACCTTGGATAAGTGTTATGTCCTTTCCAGGGCATTGGAAAAGTTTACCAAGTTCGGATGTATGGAGTATACATCGGAAGGGACCGATATTGAACTTTGATTAGATATGTTAAAATTTACCGTAATATCTATTCAATTCAATATCACCTGTTGATCCTAGATCAAATGATCTTAATCCTGATATCATTAGGTTCGATCTCAAGAGTATTATACATGTTCTTTGATTTGGTAGTTAAGCCTACTTTTGAGTCAAGGTGATACGTACATTTTGGGAACATGATAGTATAATTGAGTGGGAGAGCTAACATAAATATGGAATCTATAACTTCTATACGAATTTAGAAGTGAAACGATGATATCCTTCGAGCTTGGCTAAATAGAGATAAATGGGTGAGATCTCATTTCACTTCGCTGAAATATCATTTATACGGAGCTAAGTGTTTTCAGGATAAAATACATTGAAGGTGTAACGGTAATTCAGTCCCTATTCAATGTAAATCATCTACTAGAGGGTCATTGATCAAATTAGGATTATGACAATGGATAATTAATATTGTATCTATACCATGGAACATATAGAGCGTTCTATATGACTGAGAGTGCCATTCCAAGTTCTAAGTGTGGATTCAATAAGGAATTAATAAGTTAGGGAATTTTCTTGGTAAATTTGGTTCAGCTTATTAGAAGCTCGGTTATATTGGCCCATGGTCCCCATACTAGTTGAGACCATACTGCTTGTAAGACTCAGTGAATTGATTTTGAGTAATCAATTATAATTCTAAAGTAAGACTATGTCTAGTTTATAAATTTTCACTAAGCAAGGGCAAAATTAAGAAGGAAAAGTTTCTAGGGTACATTTGTTAATTAAGAGACTTTAATTAGTTTAATTAATAAATATATTAAATGACATTATTAATTAATAATTAATTTTTAGTTATTAAATAATTGGAATTGACATTTAAATGGTTAAATTGAAAAATTGGCATTTTTGAGAAAATGAGATGCAAAAATGATAAAACAACAAATTGCAAAAGTGGGGCCATTAACCACTAATATGGCCGGCCACTCTTATAGGGTTTTATCATTTATTTTTTCATTATTTTAATGCCAAATAATTCTAACCCTACCCTAGTGGTTTGATATAAGTAGGTAGTGATGGCTTCAGAAAAAAAAGGACATCTTTTCTTCAGAAAACTGAGTGCCTTCTCTCCCTAACCTAGCCGCCACTTTAAGTCTTCTTCTTCACCATTAAAATTCGAAACTCTTGAGTGATAGAGTAGTGCCCACACACATCAAGTGGTATCTCAATCATAGTGTGGAAGATTGTGAAGAATCCAATCTACAAGAAGGAGAATCAGCATCGAGGAAGGAGAGAAAGAGATCCAGGTTCAGATCTTGGTGATGCTCTGCTACAGAAAGGAATCAATGGCTAGAGATCTAAATGGAAGGAATCATTATATTCCGCTACACTCAATGTAAGGTTTCCTAAACTTTATATGTGTTTCTTTCATTGTTTTAGAATTCATATGACGATGTTAATGAAACATACATGGTAGTAAATCTAGATCCTGGTAAAATATTTCTAACAACTGGCCATAGAGCCATGGTAATGATTTACTTTCATGAAATATGAATTAAAATGATCATATGTGTTGATTTGGATGGTTTCATGTTGATCTGTGTGTTATATGATGATTGATTGATGCTTGTGAAATTTTATGAAAAATAATTGAATATTCGTTTCTGGAATTATTTTTATTGGATAGTTTGGAAAAAATTAAGCAATTTACTTTTTTTACAGAACTCAATTTCGATTTTATTTTAATTAGTTATGACTTTTTGGAAATTGGAAAATATCAGGGGTGCATCACCCCTCACAGGCGCGCGGATGAGCCTCATTCCTCTGACGCATGGGCTTCGGACAGGCTTGTGTCCGAGTTTTCTCGGTCTGACATGAGCGCCTTGTCTGAAATCGACCTGGTGAGCGCGCAGAATGGCTGCTTGCAGCCTCCAGCGCCGAGACACCTCGGCCAGCCACCCTTTCGAGCGCGCGCGGATAGTGTGCAATGCATACTGTCCGTACTACTTGAAAATTTTTTCGTTTTCTTCGATTTTTCATGCTATTTCATGGAATTAACTTCTGATTTTTTGTGTAGTTTTATATTTAGATATTTATGATTCCTATTTGAATTCTAATTATCAGAATTTAATTAATTGGATTTTTTAAATTTAATTTATGATATTAGTGTAATTTGAACTTGAAATTAGGTAAATATATATTTTTTGTTTAATTATCTATCTTATTTTTTAAATTTTGGTTATTTTATCTTATTTTAAAATTTTAAGGTCAGATATTAAATTTTTTTTAATTATTCTATTTTTTAAATTATTTGACCTTATTTAAATTTGAAATAAGATTACTATAATCATGATATTTTGAATAGATATAAAATATTTTGCTAACTTTTTAAATTTTGTTATTTTTATTTAAATTAAATTATAAAATCAGAAAAAGATATTTAATTATCATTCTATTTTATTGAATACTTAATTTATAAAATAACATGAAAATTTAAAAGATGGTTAGCAAATTTTTGAAATGATATTTAGGTTAGTTGAAACCTAATTATTTAAAATTGTAGGTTTAATTTTAAATTTTTATTTATTTTATTTTAAAACTGAATTTTTTTTTATTTAAATACTATTTTCGAAATTTTTTTGATTAATTAATTTAAAATTAAATAAATCCTACATCCAACTATCCAATTTAACTTATCCCAGGAGTATGTGTTTTAGCTTGTCTGTAAGTGTTATAAAACCTATTATTGCTTGATCTAAATTGCTATGGTTAACTTGTTGACAGATCCAATGATCTGATTTTAACCTATGGTTCAATTGTCAATAGGTCAAGTAAATAATTTGTAACAGGTAAATTTTACATTCTTCTTGCATCTGTGTATGACCTAGTAACATGATAGGATCCATCCAAATCTGTGTGCCTGTGTGAGCCAATATGTTTACTTTATGTTTAGATGCATATAGGTTGTTGTTAAATAAAATGTCACACCATGATAGATTTTATTTAGGTCCATTTAGTTTATGGGTCTATTCAATTAATAACAGTTGTTCATTGAGGAAATTACACTTTATACCCTTTTTATATTGTCCTCTTTTATTTTTACCTTCTTTTTTAAAATCTATCATTTTTACCTTTTTTTTTAAACATTGTACCAATTTTGCCCCTGTCACTTCAAGATACTCTCCATGTGATTCTCTTATGTAAGGGTATTTTGGGTACAATACATATAAAAAGAGGTATGTTTCAAATAATATAAAATTAGAGGTAAATTTGATTAATTGATGAATAAAAGAGGCATTTTTCAACTTACCCCTTGTTCATTTTGGAAAATTTACATAGTATACTAACTTTTGTCATTTTTTTACAAAAATACTGTCTGGCGGTATTTTTTACTTTTTTACTGTGTTTTTTTATAAGTTTCATACTGCAGTATACTGTGTCAAGTTTTCACTGGTGTTCTACTGGTGTTTTACTGGTATTCTATTGTTGTTTTGAGTTGTTCTGCTTTGTGTTTTACTGGTGTTTTATGAAAACACAGTATTTTTGAAAAAAATTCCGTGTGACAGTATTTTTGTAAAAGTTAACCCAAATTCCAGAATTTTTGTAAGTTTCCCTTCATTTTAAGGTTAAATTCCTCTCTTTTGGGCCTTGTGTGAGAGTTGGGGGCCAATAGAAGTGGGTACGACATACTGAACCCAACTCCCCCTCACATGAACTACCCCAACTGTGAAGGCCCAATTGCTTGATTTGGATAACTGTACTAGGTTAATTAAATTAGTTTAACCTAATTAAATTGATTAGCAACATAATTAACCTTTAAAATATATGAAATTTATTTTTCATTTTAATATTTTAAAGTTAATTTTAAGAAAAACACTCTTAGTTTAATGAAATTATTTTCCAGATAAACTATATGTATTTTTCTTGTATTTAATTAAATATAGAATTATAACTAACTAGATTCTTTCTGAAGTTTATTTTAATTATTTCATTAAATATTCCCATTTAAGTTGTAAATTAGTTATTTCTAACTAATTTTATTTATCAACTTAAATTTGAATATCTTTTGAATTTCAAAATTAAGTTGAGGAATTCTAGGAATTGGTTATTGAAGATTCTTAAGATATTTTTTAAGTGGATATTTTTTTTAAATATACATCAACTTAAAATGGAATATTTTTCAAATTCGGTGGTTACAACTTAATTTTGATATTTAATTAAATTTTATTTGAAAAGTATTTAAGTTGGATTTTTTAGATTTTTTCTATAACAACTTGAATTAGATACTTTTTCAAATTTTAGAAAAACACTTAGTTATTGAAATGTATTCTAAATAGTTATTTCTAGTACTAATTTATTTTTTTAGGAAAATATTTTAGATTGTAAATTAATTGTTTAATAATTAATTTTTGGTACAACCTAAGCTAAGTATATTTTCCTAGTATTAAACTAGAATTAATAATTAAGTCTCCTCTATACTTAATTATTTATTTCTTGAATTTAATACATTTAATTAAATTGAAAATTTAAATATCTAAGTTAATTTTCATCATGATACTTAAATATTGATATTTTCATGATATTTAATTAAATAGAAAATTATTTTAAGTTAGAAATTTTCTTTAAAATTTCATAACAGCTTAAATTTGAAAAAAATTCAATTATATTTTTTTTATTAATCAATATTTCGAAATTGCATTTGATTAATGCAGAAATTTTGAATTTTATTTGAAAAATAGATTAAAGTTGAAAATTATTTATTTTTCAACCAACTTAAATCAATGATTTTTTCATTTAATGATTAATTAAAATAAATGAATAAAATTATATTATTATTAGAAAATGAATTAATTAGTCAATGAAAGTCTAGATAGTTATTATCTGTTTTATTTGAAGTATTTTTCTAGTGTATATAATTAAATAGAAAATTAATATTTAAGTTGATTTTCATCATGATACTTAAAAATTTGAATTTTTTCTTTAATATTTAATTAAATAGGAAAATTATATTTTTGTTGTAAATTAATTTTATTTATTCATTTTGGGCCAGCATAAAATTAAGATAATTTTTTTAAGATTTATTTTTATTTTATTTTAAAGAATTTTTTGAAAATAGTATTCTTATATACTTCAATTTTTTCGAAATGCAATATATATTTATAGAAAATTAAATTTGAGTTGTAAATTAATTTAAATTAATTTTGAAACAGCTTAAATTGAATAATTTTTTAAATATTTATTGGAAATTATTACTAAGATGGAAATAATTCATGTTATTTTCATATCCATCTAAGTGTAATTTATAAATATTAAATTAAAATTTATATTTAGAATTTTTCATTCTAAATTAGAAATTTTAATTAAATAAATATATATTTAAAATAAATTGATTAAAATAAATATTAGAAGAACATACACTTTAAATAATGAGCTTTATTATTATTAGGATATTCGATCTCCATTGTTGGTTTTACATAGCTATTGTTTTAGTGAGTAATCCTCCCTAATGGAGGAACGTTCATTAGCAAGTTAGCACCGTAGAATCTCGAAAGATAAGTATTTTTGTAAGTGTTTTATATTAATATTGATCACCCTAATGGTGGCGACTGTAAAAGACTTACAAAAGTATGAAACAATGGTGGCAGCTCATAAGATAGAATAGCCTTGACTCTCGCCTAAACTGGACAACGTTGGATTCTGATCTTGATCGAATAAAAGGTTGCTAGAATGTTTATCATTTTAGATGAGCTGACAACTCTATTCAATGGATGGTATCACTGACTCTCACCTAAACGGGACACTGATATCATTTTGTTGAAGACCTTGGAAATTATTTAAGATTGTATGTTTTAGTATTTTCGCTTGTCATTCCTACTTGCTATATGTTTAATAATTTCTTAATTGTGTGTGAATTTATATCGAGCCATGTTATTTTCTCTTATTAAATTGTAGTTTAATTTCGAACCTTCATTGTTGGTCTAACTTTGTTTGTTGTTCTAATGGGACAAATCCCTAATAGATTGTCATCCATTAGACAAACATAATAGTGTTAGATCTCGATAGATAAATATTGTAAATGCAACAGTTAGCTGTTCATCAATTGATGACACCTTAGACTAGAATTTACAATATCAAACAAGAAGATTATATAAATAAGAATAACTTTGACTCTCGCTAATCGGAGCATCGTTGGATTCTTATTTAAATTCAAAATTATCCTAATTCCTCTTAGCTTATTCTTTTTCGAATTAGCTTACATAACATATCATTGGATGAATGGTTTATGAATCATATAATGTCATTCTATATTTTCTCTTAAGAAATTAAATGACGCATTTGATTATATTCCTAAAATTCTGTCCCAAATTGATATAAATCCTCAATCTTAGAAATCTCCTACTTGTATGGGCAAATCAGACTTATAGTTAAATTAGTAGTGGTGGTCCAAGAAAGAATTACTCATTATATTTAGTATAAATTTAAGTCTTTGACTTTAAATTTTAGATTCCAAATAAAGATTTTATATTTCTATTTCTAGAATACAATACAGTTACACTTTCACAAGTGATTAATATCCATCTTCTATCAATGGATTCAAACTGTATGTTAGTATGGAATATGAGTTCAGTATTCTGTGACCAGGATCCACTTGCAGTATTCTAGGAATTCTTTAATGTAACTAAACCTAAGACATCAAAAGACACAATCATATTTTATAAATCTAAGGCATTTGTATCTTGTTCATAGTGGTTTTGACAAGATCAATCTCTGCAAAGAGTTAATATGCCTATATCCACTGAAAGTAAGTTAAACTCATTCGCAAATGGATGTATATTCAGGGGTGGATATGAGTTTTTTCTTTATATTCTTAAAAACGATCACTCTAGATTTTACCTTATGCAAAGAAATTTGAAATGTTTGAAAAATTTCATAAATTTCTAGCAATGGTGAAAAACTATTCAGGTAAGTGGTTAAAGATCTTGCGAACTGATAGGGGTGGAAAAGTAGTTAGTTGATACGCAGTTCAAAGATCATTAAGTTGATTTTTGTATTATATCCAAACTTACCTTCCCAGAAATTCGATTTGCATATTGATGATTAATTACTAGTAGTTGCCTAATTTCTTCTAGGGATTTACCCTAGTGATAGAAAAATTTCAGAATGATGGAATGGTTGTATACTTAGTGTAAACCATTACTAGATTCATGGATGACCTACTCAAAATCTTAAGAAAAGCTAGAACTGTTAACCAATGTTTGCATGTTTGTTAGCTATTCCAATTGATTAGGGGTGGACCATCCCATAGTCATTAGTTAAGAAAGTGTTTGTTTAAACAAATACTACTTTTCTAAGAAAATGACTAAGTCTGAAAATAAAGTAGCAAATAAAGGAGATATTTGTTTTCTTGATTCCAGAAGTGTTCTATCATCTTATTCTACATATGATGATCCCACTGCCTCTGTTGTCTTGACACAACCAAAGAGGTCAATACCATTTAGTTTTCTTAGACATACTTCACGGTACCTTGTCGTAGTGGGAGGGTTTCTAGGAAGTCACCTTCTTATGACTTGGAAGACACTAGTGATTAAAATCCATTGTGAGTTTAAACAAGTAATGGATTGTCAAAATAAGAAACTAAGAAGAAAAGGCAAGAGGACTATGATTTAATCCATTCACATGGAGTAACCTAAAGTTTTCTATTACAAGGACAAGAAAGGAAATTTTCATTTGTAGGTCTATTCAATGGACTTAACAAAATTTCTTGTTCCTAGTATGATATGTTTGAGTTTATCTAAACCTATGGCTTATGGCATACCTGCTTAATTACTTACTCTAGTGCAAGCAGCTTACTTTAGTAAGATGCTGAAACATTTTCTTTTCTAATGGCAATCTATTGAAGCTTCTCGACTTCTACACATAGATTTTATTTATTTAAGGAAAAGTCTCAACTATTTCAGAAAACATAAAGCCATGAAAGAATTCCTTAAATCAACAGTGAGAGGTCTCAGATATGCTTTAGTATGCCTTAGACCAGACACCTGCTGTTGAGTGGAAGTAATTAGTAGGTATCAGATTAATCCAGGAAAGGAACATTGGAAGACAATCAAGTGAATCTTAAGATCAAGAAGAGGAACTATATGTTAGTGGATAAGGGTGTATTTAATACTCTTAGACTACACCAAATCAGATTTCTAGACTTGCCTTTGTGCTAGAAAGTCTGCTGATGAGATGGTGATTACTCTGGGGTGGAGTAGTGATTTTGGAGAAGTGTAAAAACCTATCTGAAGTCTCTAAGTCTACCAGAGAGAGACTGAATGTTAAAGTTGCAGGAAAGGTACTCATTCAGCCTAAGGAAAGTTCTATGCATTTTTGGCACCGTTCCAACATTTCTTAACTACTAATGTTACTTCCTGATTAACCAAAAAGTAGTTGCCGAAAGTATAGAATTGTTGGAAATATTTTACCGGGATCTAGAATTACTACAATTTATGTTTCATTAACATCCTAATATGAATTCTAAAACAATGAAATAAACACATCTAAAGTTTAGGAAACCTTACATTGGGTGCAGCGGAATATAATGACTCCTTCCGTTCAGATCTCTAGCCCTTGATTCCTTTCTCTAGCAGAACATAATCAAGATCTGAACCTGGATCTCTTTCTCTCCTTCCTTTTGATGCTGATTCTCCTTCTTGTTGTTTGGAATCTCCTACAGTCTTACACACTATGATTGAGATACCACTTGATGTGTGTGGGCACTACTCTATCACTCAAGGATTTCGAAATTGAAGAAGAAAAGAAGAGAGAAGGTGGCGGCTAGAAGATTTTCTCTGAAGGAATGAGATGCATCATCTTTTCCTGAAGCCATCACTACCTATTTATAGGTAACCACCTAAGTTTAGGTTAGATTTATTTGGCATTAAAATAATAGAAAAATAAATGGTAAATGCTTAGTGTGGCCGGCCATAGGATGTTGGATTGGGCCCACTTTGCAATTTTACCATTTTATCATTTTTCCATCCCAATTTCTCAAAAACGCAAATTTTCCAATTTAACCACTTAAATGCCAATTCCTTTTATTTAATAGCTAAAAATTAATTATTAAATAATGTTGTCATTTAATATATTTATTAATTATACATATAAAGTCTCTTAATTAATAAATAAAACCTAGAATCTCTTTTCTTACAATTTTGCCCTTGCTTAGTGAAAATTCATAAACTAGAGATAGTCTAACTTTAGAATTATAATTGATTAATCAAAATTAATTAACTGAGTCTTACAAGTAGTATGGTCTCAACTAGTATGGGGACCATGGGCCTATATAAACCGAGCTTCCAATAAGTCGAACCGAATTTACCAAGTAAATTCCCTAACTTATTAATTCCTTATTGAATCAACACTTAGAACTTGGAATTGCATTCTCAGTCATATAGAACGCTCTATATGTTCCACGATATAGATACGCTATTAGTTATCCATTGTTATAATCCTAATTTGATCAATTACCCTCTAATAGATGATCTACATTGAATAGACACTAAATTACCGTTACACCTTCAATGTATTTTATTCTTAAAACACTTAGCTCCGTATAAATGATATTTCAGCAAAGTGAAATGAGATCTCCACCATTTATCTCTGTTTAGCCAAGCTCGAAGGATATCATCGTTTCACTTCTAAATTCTTATAGAAGTTATAGACTCCATATTTATGTTAGCGCTCCCACTCAATTATACTATCATGTTCCCAAAATGTACGTATCACCCTGACCCAAAAGTAGGCTTAACTAACAAATCAAAGAACATGTATAATACTCTTGAAATCTAACTTAAACATATCAGGATTAAGATCATTTGATCTAGGATCAACTGGTGATATTGAATTGAATAGATATTACGGTAAATTTTAACAAATCTAATCAAAGTTCAATATCAGTCCCTTCCGATGTATACTCCATACATCCGATACTGGTAAACTTTTCCAATGCCCTGGAAAGGACATAACACTTATCCAAGGTGTAAGAATACCTATCGCTGATTATACCATGCCAGTCTAAATCCAGTGTTCTGACAAATCAGGGAATAAACTTTCGAACATATAATTAAAATTATATTCCACTGCGCTGATAACACTATAATCATTAACAAATTTATATGTACTGGACTTAAATAGAATTCATACATTATGTAGATATAATCATGAAATAAATCATGTGAACCATGCAACATTAAATGTTATTTCTTATCTTTATTAATAAGTAAATCTGATTATATTGAAATAGATTTTATTTAGGGCACAAAACCCAACAAACTCCCACTTGCACTAATATAAAACAAAATGTGCATTTCAAATAATCTCAACACCTTGATACACAAATAAGGTGTAGTAGTAGTATACTCCTCGTAATAGGATCTGACAGGTTGAATTAAACGCAACCTTTTCTCCACCATTACTCTTCCTTAATCACAAAATCCTTGATATTGTGAAATTCCTCTCTATATGTCTACTCTCTTGGGATATTGGATTCTATACTTTTGGCAACTACTTTTTGGTTAATCAGGAAATAACACTAGTAGTTAAGACAAGTTGGAACGGTGCCACAAATGTATAGAACTTTCCTTAGACGGAATAAGTACCTTTCCTGCAACTTTAACATTCTGTCTCTCTCTGGTAGACCTAGAGACTTCATATAGGTTCTTACACTTCTCCAAAATCACTACTCCACCCCCAGAGTAATCACCATCTTATCAGGAGACTTTCTAGCACAAAGGCAAGTCTCGAAATCTGATGTGGTGTAGTCTAAGAGTTTTAAACACACCCTTATCGACTAACATATAGTTCCTCTTCTTAATCTTAGGATTTACTTGATTGTCTTCCAATGTTCCTTTCCTGGATTAATCTGATACCTACTCATTACTCCTACTCAACAGCTGGTGTCTGGTCTAATGCATACTAAAGCATATCTGAGACCTCTCACTGTTGATTTAAGGAATTCTTTCATGGCTTTATCTTTTTTGGAATAGTTGAGACTTTTCCTTAGATAAATAAAATCTATGCCTAGAAGTCGAGAAGCTTCTATAGATTGCCATTAAAAAGAAAATGCTTCAGCATCTTACTAAAGTAAGTTGCTTGCATTAGAGTAAGTAATTACCAGGTGTACCACAAGCCATAGGTTTAGATAAACTCAAACCTATAATACTAGGAATAGGAAGTTTTGTTAAGTCCATTGAATAGACTTATTAACGAAAATTTCCTTTTATGTCCTTGTAATAGAAAACTTTATGTTATTCCATGTGAATGGATCAAACCATAGTTCTATTGGCTTTTCTTCTTAGTTTCTTATTTTGACAATCCATTACTTGTTTAAACTTACAATGGATTTTAATCACTAGTGTCTTCCAAGTCATAAGAAGGTGAGTTCCTAGAAACTCTCCCACTACGACAAGGTACCGTGAATTGTATCTAAGAAAACTAAATGGTATTAACCTCTTCGGTTGTGTCAAGACAACAGAGGAAGTGGGATAATCATGTATGGAATAAGATGATAGAACACTTATGGAATCAAGAAAAATTATCTCCTTTATTTGCTACTTTATTTTTCAGACTTAGTCATTTTCTTAGAAAAGTAGTATTTGTTTAAACAAACATTTTCTTATCTATTGACTATGGGATGTTCCACCCCTAATCACTTAGAATAACTAACAAACATGCAAACCATGGTTAACAGTTCTAGCTTTTCTTAAGATTTCGATTAGGTCATCCATGAATCTAGTAATGGTTTACATTAAGTATACAACCATTGCATCATTCTGAAATTGTATTACCATAGAAGGACTTAGGCAACGATTAGTAACTAATCATCAATATGTAACTCAAATTTCTGGGGATGTAAGTTTGGATATAATTCAAAATCAACTTAAGGATCTTTGAACTGCATATCTACTAACTATTTCTCCACCCCTATCAGTTCGCAAGATCTTTAACCACTTACCTTAATGGTTTTTCACCATTGGTAGAAATTCATGAAATTTCAAACATTTCAAATTTCTTTTGCATAAGGTAAAATCTAGAGTGATCGTTTTAAGAATATAACGATAAAATCATATCGACCCTTGAATATACATCCATCTGCGAATGAGATGAACTTACTTTCAGTGGATATAAGCATATTAACTCTTTGCAGAGATTGATCTTATCAAAACCACTATGAACAAGATACAATGCCATATATTTAAAAAAATATGGTTGTGTCTTTTGATGACTTAGATTTAGTTACATCAAAGAGTTCTTAGAATAGTGCAAGTTGATTCTGGTCACAGAATACTAAACTCATATTCCTTACTAACATACAGTTTGAATCCATTGATAGAAAATGGTTATTAAACACTTGTGAAAGTGTAACTGTATAATGAGTAATTCTTTCTTGGACCACCACTACTAATTTAACTCTAAGTCTGATTTGCCCATACAAGTAGCAGATTTTTAAGATTGAGGATTTATATCATTTTGGGATAGAATTTCGGGAATATAATCATATGCGTCATTTAATTTCTTAAGAGAAAATATAGAATGACATGAAATGATTTATAGACCATTCATCCAATGATATGTTATTGAGCTAAATAGAAATGAATAAGCTAAGAGGAATTACGATAATTTGTATTTTAAATAAGAATCCAACGATGCTTCGATTAGCGAGAGACAAAGTAATCTTATTTATACAATCTTCTTGTTTCATATTGTAAATACTAGTCTAAGGTGTCATCAATTGATGAATAGCTAGATGTTGCATTTACAATATTTATCTTTCGAGATCTAACACTATTATGTTTGTCTAATGTTGACAATCCATTAGGGATTTGTCCCATTAGAACAACAAACAAAGTTAGACCAACAATGAAGATTCGATATTAAACTACAATTTAATAATAAAAAATAACATGGTTCAATATAAATTCATACACAATTCAAAAATTATTAAACACATAGCAAGTAGGAATGACAAGTGAAGATACTAAAACATACAATCCTAAATAATTTCCAAGGTCTTCAACAAACTGATATCAGTGTCCCATTTAAGTGAGAGTCAGTGATACCATCCATTGAATAGAGTTGTCAGCTCATCTAAAATGATTAACATTCTAGAAACCTTTTATTCGATCAAGATTGCAATTCAGCGTTGTCCCGTTTAGGCGAGAGTCAAGGCTATTCTATCTTATGAGCTTCCACCATTGTTTCATACTTTTGTAAGTCAAATACAGTCGCCACCTTTAGCGTGATCAATACTATATAAAACACTTACAAATAATATTATCTTTCGAGATTCTACGGCATTAAATTGCTAATGAACGTTCCTCCATTAGGGAGGATTACTCACTAAAACAAGAACTATGTAGAACCAACAATGGAGATCGAATGTCCTAATAATAATAAAGCTCATTATTTAAAGTGTATTTTCTTCTAATATTTATTTTAATCAATTTATTTTAAATATATATTTATTTAATTAAAATTTCCAATTTAGAATGAAAAATTCTAAATATAAATTTTAATTTAATATTTATAAATTTTACTTAGATGGATATGAAAATAACATGAATTATTTCCATCTTCGTAATAATTTCCAATAAATATTTAGAAAAATATTCAATTTAAGTTGTTTCAAAATTAATTTAATTTTTTTTACAACTCAAATTTAATTTTCTTTAAATATATATTGCATTTCGAAAAATTGAAGTATTTAAGAATACAATTTTCGAAATTGCTTGTTAAAATAAATAAAAATAAATCCTGGGAAAAATTATTCTAATTTTATATTGGCCCAAAATTAATTTATAAAATTAATTTACAACAAAAAATATAATTTTCCTATTTAATTAAATATTTTAAAAAATTTTAAAATATTTAAGTATCATGATTATGAATCAACTTAAATATTAAATTTGAATTTAATTAAATACACTAGAAAAAATACTTCAAGCAAAACAGATAATATCTATCTAGACTTTCATTGACTTATTAATTTATTTTCTAATTAAATATATTTTACTTCATTTATTTTAATTAATCATTAAATGAAAAAATCATTGATTTAAGTTGGTCCAAAATTAAAATAAATAATTTTCAACTTTAATCTATTTTTCAAATAAAATTCAAAATTTCTGTATTTAAGAAATGCAATTTTGAAATTGTGGGAAAAAAATTAATAAAATAAAGTAAAATATATTTTGAAAATTATTCAAATTTAAGTTATTTTGAAATAAGATTCCAAACTTAAAATAATTTTCAATTTTTAATTAAATAACATGAAAATAATAATATTTAAGTATCATGATGAAAATCAACTTAAATATTAATTTTCTATTTAATTAAATGTATTAAATTCAAGAAATAAATAATTAAGTATAGAGAAGACTTAATTATTAATTCTAGTTTAATATTAGGAAAAATATACTTAACTTAGATTGTATCAAAATTAATTATTAAAAAATTAATTTCACAATCTATGATATTTTCCTAATTAAATATTAAAAAATATAACTAGTTCTAGAATATATTTCATTTACTAAGTGTTTTTCTAAAATTAACTTTAAAATATTAAATGAAAAATAAATTTCATATATTTTAAAAGTTAATTATGTTGCTAATTCAATTTTAATTAGGTTAGACTAATATAATTAACCTAATACAATTATTTAAATAAGGCAAATGGGCCTTCACAATTGGGGTAGTTCATGTGAGGGGGAGTTGGGTTCAGTATGTCGTACCCACTTCTATTGGCCCCCAACTCTCACACAAGGCCCAAAAGAGAGGAATTTAACCTTTAAATAAAAAATTGTTATTCATTGAATAAGCCCAAATCTAATTGGGCCTAAATAAATTTACTTATGTCAAAATTTATTTTAACAACCTAGTCATTTACTTAGTAAAACTTAAATGGGCTTCCTATATGCATCTAAGCCCAATAGCAAACATATAGGCTCACACAGGTCAAATAATTTGGATGAGCCCTATCATGTTACTAGGTTTACACAGATGAAAGAAATTGCAAAAATTTACCTGTTACAAATTATTTATAAGATCTATTGACAATTGGACTATGATTAAAATCAGATCATTGGATCTGTCAACAAGTTAAAATAGCAATTTAGATCAAATAAATAATAGGTTTGTAAAAAAAAAAAAATTGTATATTAATATATAAACAAACAATACAAACAAATAAGTGATCTGAAATATTTGAAAAGTAAGCTAAAATATCTCAATTTTAAAATTTAAAATAAATATCTTAACTAGAATTCAAATTTAGGTTGTTAGAGAATATTTGAAAAAATTCAAAATTCAACAAACTCCTAAATTTCCTAAATTCTAACAAAAAATCAAAAATATCTAACCAATTTTTTAAATATCAAGTTTATTCAAAATTTTAACTTATTTAAAATTTCTAATAAGATAATATAATAAAATATCTTGAATTTTAAATTTAGATATTTCATTATTATATTCTAAGTCTTATAATTTAATAAATTTAAATATTACATGAATAAACTAATTGAAAAATAAGATATTTTATATGGTTAGAATATTTTAAAATAATAATAATAATAAGTTTGAAAAATTAATGGTTTGAAACCCTAAAATATCTAATCAAACTAAACTAACCAATTTTTCAAATCTTCATGTTATTTTTGCTAAAATATAATTTTAATAAAAAAAATGTCTAATAAGATAAAATGTTAAACCTAACATGTTCCTAATATTATAATTTTAATTAATAAAATATATTTCCAAAAATAACAAATTTGAAAAAAAAAGTATAATACGGTTAGCAAACTTTGAAATTTGAACAAGATTATTTTAAAAGATAATATTTTAATATCAAAGTAAGATCATTCAAATTTAAAAAAAAAAAAATCTGATCTTATAATTAAAATAAATAAAATAATCTAAAATTTCAAAATTAACCATAAGGCTAGAAGATTTTCTCTGAAGGAATGAGATGCATCATCTTTTCCTAAAGCCATCACTACATATTTTTAGGTAACCACCTAGGTTTAGGTTATATTTATTTGGCATTAAAATAATAGAAAAATAAATGGTGAATGCTTAGTGTGGCCGGCCATAGGATGTTCGATTGGGCCCACTTTGCAATTTTGCCATTTTGTCATTTTTCCATCCCAATTTCTCAAAAACGCCAATTTTGCAATTTAACCACTTACATGCCAATTCCTATTATTTAATAACTAAAAATTAATTATTAAATAATCTTGTAATTTAATATATTTATTAATTAGACATATAAAGTCTCTTAATTAATAAATAAAACTTAGAATCTCTTTTCTTACAATTTTTCCCTTGCTTAGTGAAAATTCATAAACTAGACATAGTCTAACTTTAGAATTATAATTGATTAGTCAAAATCAATTAACTGAGTCTTACAAGCAGTATGGTCTCAACTAGTATGGGGATCATGGGCCTATATAAACCGAGCTTCCAATAACTCGAACCGAATTTACCAAGTAAATTCCCTAACTTATTAATTCCTTATTGAATCCACACTTAGAACTTGGAATTGCAGTCTCAGTCATATAGAACGCTCTATATGTTTCACGATATAGATACGGTATTAGTTATCCATTGTTATAATCCTAATTTGATCAATGACCCTCTAATACATGATCTACATTGAATAGGCACAAATTACCGTTACACCTTCAATGTATTTTATCCTTAAAATACTTAGCTCCGTATAAATGATATTTTAGCGAAGTGAAATGAGATCTCCACCATTTATCTCTGTTTAGCCAAGCTCGAAGGATATCATCGTTTCACTTCTAAATTCCTATAGAAGTTATAGACTCCATATTTATGTTAGCGCTCCCACTCAATTATACTATCATGTTCCCAAAATGTATGTCTCACCCTGACCCAAAAGTAGGCTTAACTAACAAATCAAAGAACATGTATAATACTCTTGTGATCGAACCTAGCCATATTGTGATTAAGATCATTTAATCTAGGATCAACTGGTGATATTGAATTGAATAGATATTACGGTAAATTTTAACAAATTTAATCAAAGTTTATTATCGGTCCCTTCCGATGTATACTCCATACATCTGATACTGGTAAACTTTACCAATACCCTGGAAAGGACATAACACTTATCCAAGGTGTAAGAATACCTATCGTTGATTATACCATGCCAGTCTAAATCCAGTGTTCTGACAAATCAGGGAATAAACTTTCGAACATATAATTAAGATTATATTCCACTGTGCTGACAACACTATAATCATTAACAAATTCATATGTTCTCTACTTAAATAGAATTCATACATTATGTATATATAATCATGAAAGAAATCATGTGAACCATGCAACATTAAATGTTATTTCTGATCTTTATTAATAAGTAAATCTGATTATATTAAAATGGGTTTTATTTAGGGCACAAAACCCAACAAGAATCCAGTATCCCAAGAGAGTAGACATATAGAGAGGAATTTCACAATATCAAGGATTTTGTGAATTAAGGAAAAGTAATGGTGGAGGAAAGGTTGGGTTTAATACAACCTGTCAGATCCTATTACGAGGAGTATACTACTATTACACTTGATTTGTATATCAAGATGTTGAGATTATTTGAAATGCACCTTTTCTTTTATGTTAGTGCAAGTGGGAGTTTGTTGGGTTTTGTGCCCTAAATAAAACCCATTTCAATATAATCATATTTACTTATTAATAAAGATCAGAAATAACATTTTATGTTGCATGGTTCACATGATTTATTTAATGATTATATATATAATGTAAAAATTCTATTTAAGTCCAGAACGTATGAATTTGTTAATGATTATAGTGTTGTCAGCACAGTGGAATATAATCTTGATTATATGTTTGAAAGTTTATTCCCTAATTTGTTAGTTCACTGGATTTAGACTGGCATGATAATCAGCGATAGGTATTCTTACACCTTGGATAAGTGTTATGTCCTTTCCAAGGCATTGGCAAAGGTTACCTGTATCGGATGTATGGAGTATACATCAGAAAGGACCGATATTGAACTTTGATTAGATATGTTAAAATTTACCGTAATATTTATTTAATTCAATATCACCTGTTAATCCTAGATCAAATGATCATAATCCCGATATGATTAGGTTTGATCTCAAGAGTATTATACATGTTCTTTGATTTGTTAGTTAAGCCTACTTTTGGGTCAGGGTGATGCGTACATTTTGAGAACATGATAGTATAATTTAGTGGGAGCGCTAACATAAATATGGAATCTATAACTTCTATAGGAATATAGAAGTGAAACGATGATATCATTCGAGCTTGGGTAAACAAAGATAAATCGTTGAGATCTCATTTCACTTCGCTGAAATATCATTTATACGGAGCTAAGTGTTTTAAGGATAAAATGCATTGAAGGTGTAACGGTAATTTAGTCCCTATTCAATGTAGATCATTTGTTAGAGGGTCATTGATCAAATTAGGATTATAACAATGAATAATTAATAGCGTATCTATATCGTGGAACATATAGAGCGTTCTATATGACTGAGAGTGCAATTCCAAGTTCTAAGTGTGGATTCAATAAGGAATTAATAAGTTAGGGAATTTACTTGGTAAGTTCGGTTCAGCTTATTGGAAGCTCGGTTATATAGGCCCATGGTCCCCACACTAGTTGAGACCATACTGCTTGTAAGACTCAGTGAATTGATTTTGATTAATCAATTATAATTCTAAAGTTAGACTATGTCTAGTTTATGAATTTTAACTAAGCAAAGGCAAAATTGTGAAGGAAAAGTTTCTAGGGTACATTTGTTAATTAAGAGACTTTGATTAGTCTAATTAATAAATATATTAAATGACATTATTATTTAATACTTAATTTTTAGTTATTAAAAAATTGGAATTGGCATTTAAATGGTTAAATTGAGAAATTGGCGTTTTTGAGAAAATTAGATGTAGAAATGATAAAACAGCAAATTGCAAAAGTGGGGCCCATTATCTACTAATATGGTCGGCCACTCTTATAGGGTTTTATCATTTATTTTTTCATTATTTTAATGCCAAATAATTCTAACCCCACCCTAGTAGTTTGCTATAAATAGGTAGTGATGGCTTCAGAAAAAAAAGGACATCTTTTCTTCAAAAAAACTGAGTACCTTCTCTCCCTAACCTAGCCGCCACTTTAAGTCTTCTTCTTCACCATTAAAATTTGAAACCCTTGAGTGATAGAGTAGTTCCCACACACATCAAGTAGTATCTCAATCATAGTGTGGAAGATTGTGAAGAATCCAATCAACAAGAAGAAGAATCAGCATCAAGGAAGGAGAGAAAGAGATCCAGGTTCAGATCTTGGTGAGGCTCTGCTATAGAAAGGAATCAAGGGCTAGAGATCTGAACGGAAGGAGTCATTATATTCCGCTGCACCTAATGTAAGGTTTCCTAAACTTTATATGTGTTTATTTCATTATTTTAGAATTCATATTAGGATGTTAATGAAACATACATGGTAGTAAATCTAGATCCTGGTAAAATATTTCCAACACTATAGTGGTTCAATGAGGAATTAATAAGTTAGGGAATTTACTTGGTAAATTCTAGATCTGCTTATTGGAAGCTCAGTTATATAGGCCCATGGTCCCCTCACTAGTTGAGATAATACTGCTTCGAGACTCAGTCAATTGATTTTAATTAATCAATTATAATTCTAAAATTAGACTGTCTTATTTAAAAATTTTCACTAAGCAGGGGCTTAATTGTGAAGAAAAGAGGTTTTGGGGTCAATTTGTTAATTAAGAGACTTTGTATGGTCTAATTAATAAATTATATAAATGACAATTTTATTTAGTAATTAATTATAATTATTAAATAAATAGTTTTGGCATTTATAGGTTTGTATTGGAAAATATGGTATTATTGAGAAATAGAATAAGTGGTTGAAATAAAGTGACAAAATTGTAACTAGAGATGGGTCCCTTTGAAGTGTACGACCACATATGTTTTTTGCTTAATATTTTATTCTTTTTTTAATTCATATAATTTAACCCTAAGCCCTAGTTGAAACACTATAAAAAGAACATGATGCTCTCATCTCATCAACACTACTTTTGTTAACTTGAATATTCAACCAACCTAGATGAGAGAGTTCCTTCCTTAGTTTTTTCTCACCTCCTTCATTGTTCTTCACTATTCGAACCTTGAGTGATGAGTGCCATGCCCACACATAGCAAGTCAAGTACTCAATCATAGTGAGTAAGACGGTGATGACCAAACCCGAAGGAGAGAAAGAGATTCAGGTTCAGATTTTGATAATGCTCTGCTACAGAAAGGAATCAAGGGCTAGAGATCTGAACGGAATGAGTCATATTATTCCGCTGCAACTAATGTAAGGTTTTCTTAAACTCTTATGTGTTTATTTCATTGTTTTAGAGAATTCATATTTAGGATGTTAATGAAACATACTTGTTTAAAAATCTAGATCCTCGTAAAATATTCCCAACAGATAGTTGTTTCTATCTAGCTTCATTGAAAATGGTTGACTCAAAGTGTTCCTGGACGGACCAGTGGAGGTGCTGCCATAAAAGAGCTTCATTGAGCACTGGAGCTTGTGGAGGAGTTTTCTGAACTTGTTTTTGTAGGTGTGACCTGAGACATTTGAGTGCTTTCAGTTGTCATGAGTGTTGGCCTTTGAATGGCTCTGACACCAAAGTTCAAATTCGAGAGAAATGTAGAAAATGAAGACTCAGCTCAAAGAGCATGAGTGCTACTGATTTTCATATATAGAAAAATAATTACAGAAACAAAGGCACAAGTGCCAATTACACAGTGTCACGTTGCAACCAAAAAAAGCAACCTGTAACAACAATCTGTTAAAGGAAATAACAGATGAAATCTACCTAAGGATTACAACAATCAAGCATTCCAATAAGACCCTTCAGTCATCATTGACATCATCATTAGGTGATGATTCAATTTCTCTGAAGTCTGTCATTATATTTTATTTTGTAAAACATAATATTTAAATTTAAATTAACTAAATAGAGAGAACTGACAATTTTTTATAAAACACATGATCAAAATTTATATTCACTCTATTACAAAGCGATTACTAGTAATACTATACAAGAATGGGATCCGTTTTGCATGAAAGTATTCACACTATATTAGTGCTAGGAAACAGAGAATGTATTCACACGCTATATATTTCACTTTCTTTTAGAATGAATATGCTTTTAAAAGTCCTTGGAGTTCGATACACATGACATTATACATAGTTATAGACAAGATTAATTCTTATTAATCAAGTTTGCTTAATTTACTATTAGCACTAAACCTTTGATTGGCATCAAATTTCACACCAATAGAGGTGCACATTTGAGTTTCCGTCTCCCTTTTCAATTCAAGTCAATTGCCTTTGGACCTGAATCAATGTCATTCTGATATTGACTATTCAGATCAAACGTTCCCACTAATCCATATTTTCTCAAATGGTTACTGTTTTTGTCTAAATGTGTTGGTGATCTCTTAGAATTTGGTTGCTCAACACTAATACCATCAGACATGGTACCTCCATTCCTTTTCCTCCCACTAACTTGATTGCTTGTAGCATTGTTCCGTAGATTGTGTTCTGGATGAACTTCCATTAGTTGTAGTTCAATGGTGTTCGTGCTAGACTTTTGGGGATCACCATTGTTATCCATTGGTTTCTTCTCTTCTTCTCGCCCTGAGCTTTCAGAAGAAGTCAGTGAACTCTCCATGGAACACATTGTGCCTCTCATTTGTTTCCTTTCAATGCCTTCTAAGCTTAAATCTCTTGTCTCTGTTATTTCTGAGAAAGAAGAGCTGGGGCATCCATTGTTAACCATCGATAATAATCGAGAAAGCTCGGCTTTCGTGAGCTCTACACCCACTGAAGAAGAGCTATATCCAGCAAGAGTTTCTTGAGCTTTCTTCAGTACAGACTGTAGATACTTTCCTTGAGCTTCAATTCTCAGCTGCAGATGTCTTTGCACCTGAAATACAGTACGGATTTATTCTGAATATACTCTTGCATCTAATCTTATTTTAAAGAAAGGCAGCTGAGTTGGGATTTGTGTTATTGGTCCTACCTCAAGCTGTTCATGGAGTTTCCTTTGTACTTCCATTTGCAATTGGAGAGCCTGAGCTATATGCAAGCCTCTGATCAAACACAACATTTTGTTAATAGGAACTCCTTCAATTATAACTTCCATAAATAAGAAAGAAAAGAAAAATGGGATCTATTTCTAACTATTACTCATTCATCTGACTCTGAGTTCCATCATTGATTTCTCCATTAAAATGCCCATCACTCCCCTGAATCTCTTTGAAATCTGAAACAAGGATGACACTATCAGAAATATGTAGCCAAAAAAAAATTGAGCATCATATTCTGTAATAGCATAGCCAATATATAATATATATATTACCTGATCCATTGAAGCTACCTTCTTGCTTATTGTCCGAGCAGGCTTCAGATTGTTGGCTCTTACCCAACCTGTATTTCTGCATAAGAACAGAAAATGGTTTTCAATATGATTTTTTACTATACTATACAAAAATGATTGGACAGTTATCTATATGGGAGAAAATATGTACAATACCTGTAAATGGCTCTTTAGATGGTACAAAGTAAGTCCTGGAATTCCCATCACCCTCATCAAACTCTTTGGAGTAGCCTCTGCCCATATTATAAAAAGAAAGATACACATTAGATCTTTCGTACTAAGAAGATGAAGATTATTTTGTAAATTAATATTTATGTATACTCAACTATCTGCTCCTCCAAGCTGATTGATAGCATCAACAAATCTTTGATGAAGTTCTGATGTCCATTTGAGCCTTGGTTTTGCATCAGTGGATAAGACCAAATTCATATTCTGATTTTGCATATTCAGAATAACAATTTGTGTGTATTCCAGGTGAGACAGATAGATAGAGAGCTAGGGACTTTTCCTAAGGTGGTGCTTGAATATGTGGCAGCTGTAGTTCTCTTTATAAATTGGAGTTGTTGGGCTGTCCTATTTTCTCACTCCATATCTGGAAACATAAGTGGGGTTATGTTGGAGAGGGGAATATATGCCATGAGCTGTGGCTCTTTTCTTTCTCCCATCTTCCATTTCATACCAACTTTTTCTTTAAAAAAAGAAAAAAAAACAATTATTTGTTTATTAATTGATTTTTTTCTTTCTTCTTTGACTTGAAAGGAGTGGAGAGAATCTCTGATGCAGCAAGAACAGAGAAAGCAAACATAGTTCAATTTGAGTCTCAAAAGGAGAGAAAAGAAGAAAAGTGTATGGTTTGTTTTTATCTTGATGTTTTTCCACATCCCTCTCTCTCTCTCTCTTTCTCTCCGTTTTCCATATATATCTCCCCATTTCTCTCCTTGATTCCCTACTTAATTGGGCTGCCCCACCATGATGAATAATGGGTGCAACTTAATAGCATGAGAAGCTTTGAAAGGTGAAAAAAAAAAATAAGTTGATGAAAGTGCTATAATGGATATTTCTTTTTTGTGACTAAAAGGGAAATTCAAATGAGTTTTCTTTCTCTCTCTTCTATTTTATTTTAATTTATAGGAGGGTGTGGTGTGATTGGCAGATTCTTTTTGTTCTTTGTAGGGAAGAAGGAATCAAAGAATCTTACATTAGATTTTAGGACCCAGGCCATAACATATTTTTCTTGTAAAGTAGTAGTAAGCTGAGGGAATAAAAGGAAAAAAAAAAAAAAAAAGAAAGGTTGAATCAAACAAGACCTTGTAATGAAATGAAGATGAGATACAAATTCCTATACAATGACACCCCTACAGTATATGCTTTATTGTAAAAAAATTGAAGTGAAAGAAAGCCATGTATTTGTAGGATCATCCAAATAAAGTGGAATCTGAGGCCCTGAATTTTATACTCAACCCTGTCATATACAGTCTATTACTCAAAGCTTTAACATACACCTCTGAGGTCCCACATATGTACCATCCATCAGTCAATATTCCTCTACTCATCATTTTTCGTTTTACACTAATCTTTCTAACATTAATTGCAATTTGTTTGAGACAATTATTAACTGTTCTTGTTATCTCTTAGTTTTCACATTGACATGGAGGGGGTCCAAGGAAGGGTGACATGGCAAGTCATAACTGGACGTAAAGTTACCTTAATTTATCCAAAGTTCAAATATACACATATGTACATAAATATTTTTCATCTAGAAGGTAAATCAAAGTTTCCTTTCAATTTGCGATTAGCTCATCAAAATTTGATCCATCATCTTATAGTGCTATCTATGGGACACATAGTGCAAATTGTACTGTACAATCACGATATGCACACAACTCTTTTCTCAAAGGGAGCACCCAATGAAATGACAAAAAGGTCCATATAATATACGATCATGCATGCACTACTTTTTCTTTTATAATGTAATAAATGTGATTAGAAATCAAACAGCACTTGCTCTGGATAAAAGTCTCACAAAGAAATATATTCCAAAGGGAGTGTTGCTTTAATCTGTAATGCATATCCAGGACGATTGGCAAGTGAAGAGGAGAAATTTTCATCCCAAAAAAGAAAAGATGAGGAAAAAAAAAAGGAAAAGAGAGTGCACAATGGCCAACAACAAATCGTAAAAGTCAATTGCATAAGATCAAACTGTGGATTTCTTGGGTTGCGGTCAAGAAGTTTTGATCACTTGGAATCAAAATCCAATCATTGGTTTTTAAAAGCCTTACCCCATCTAAACACAGCCACATGTACATTTTGGTTTGCCTCATTGATGTAACCAATGTTTCATGATTCAAAAGTACCTAAAGTTTTGATTCTTAATGTTATTGAAATTAAAACACATAATAATGAATCCAAGATGTTGAGAATCATGGAATCACCTTATTGCACCATCTGGATCTCGTGCGGCTGGCTAACCATCTGGACATGTGTGGATCGAAAGCGCGATAGGGATATGGCTCTGATACCATGTTGAGAATCATGGGGTTCCAACTCAAAACCAATTGGCAATGAGTGGAGTAGCCCATGTTCTTATATATGGCTCAATACTTTTACATTTAATCCACGTGGGACAATGTTCTCCAATAATAAAAGACAAAAAAACATTCATTAAAGGAAAAACTCTTCTTTCTTTTATTCTCAAAACGAAGATTTGTCTCTAGGTACCAAATAAATTAATAAACTCAGACCTTGTTAACTATAGCTGATAAAATTAAACGAAGATTTGTGTCAAGGATCTAATGTGTATCTGTTATCATTCTAAATTCCTCAAGCTTCGTTTCTTCGCTTTACTAAAAGATCAAATATTTTGGTAGACCCCACAGAGTGGGATGGGGTAAGTTTTACAGCAAGACTATCAAGGTAGTGAGATTCTTGTTGTTCTTCTTCCTGACTAATTAACCATCTGCTTCTTCTTTATCTAAAGGAAAAAAAAAAAAAAACCTTGTAGTTGATCAACTTCGAAGAAAGGAATATAAATTATTGACAAAGTTGGTTATGGTATGCGAATGTGGCCCAAATATTTAAAAAATGAATAAATGAATAAAAGAGTTTTAATTGAAGTACCTTTCTCTTTAACCAGCTGCTACTCATGTCTACTTAGTCTTAGAAGCTCCTTTTCTATGCTTTGCTTTAAAATATTCTATAGCAGATAAAGAGATTCTGGGATGAT
The DNA here is from genome assembly GCF_029168945.1 of Cannabis sativa. Classification (NCBI taxonomy): domain Eukaryota; kingdom Viridiplantae; phylum Streptophyta; class Magnoliopsida; order Rosales; family Cannabaceae; genus Cannabis; species Cannabis sativa. Next base: position 2,437,797 of record NC_083608.1, on the reverse strand, counting down.
GCCAAACGGGGCACTGGTATCCTTAGGCCATTTGGAGAAGAGAGAGAATCAAAAAGTCATATGAATATGAAAAGAAAAACAAGAAAAAGAAAAGACCCTAATCAATTATTATTCTTTTAAAGGGACCCATTAGTGAGATTTTTCTCTTTCTCAAATGTAAAAGCATGGAAGAGATGAGAAGAATATATATGGCCGAAGGAATCAAGTAAGGAAAAACAAAAGGAACTTGTCACCATCCAACCCAAGAGAAGCAACCAAGTTTTATATTATCACTTAAAAAATGAAAAAAAAAATAATATATATATATATATATATTTAAAAATATATGATATACTTTTCCTGTGTAGCACAAGTCATAACTTAATGATATTGACGTGAGCAATATGTCACTTACAGATATATCAATTTTGTTATCCTATGTCACAGTCTTGTGGGCTTCGGTAAAAAGCAAATAATAAGATTGTAGCATATAGTAGTTTAATTATATCCAATATTGTTATCTAGCTGAAAATCCTAGCAGTAAATGTAAAACTCACACACACGCACACAAAGAAAGCTACTTTGAAATTCTCTAAATATACTTATGTCCACATAATTAGTCATTGAGCAAACAAACATAACAAATTTGGACTTTTAACAAAACCAATGATCAAAACTCCATCTTCGTGGTCCTTCTTTACCCAGATTACATAAATATATATATATATATATTTATATAAATGCAAGCTTTTTGTTTACTTACATTTTAGTACACATAGAAAAAAAAAATATATTATGTGGTAAAGAAGATGTAGAAGTGTCTGACTTAGTACTATAGTGAATATATATTTTTGGAAGATTTTTAATCACTGCTTATTCACCAGATAGTAAATGTCACACACAAAGCCTAATTATTAAACAATGCCCCATTGGGCATTATCTCGAATATGTACGAGGCATAACATCTTTGTCAAGACCCCACGACTTGACTGAGTGACAAAACAGAATCATTAAGAAATATTCCCTTAAATAATTCAGCCAAGACTAATAAATTATTTCTGAAAGAACTGGTATAATTACTATAATATGATGTGTGCTTCTATGTAAGGTTGACATGAGTGAGCCCTCACAAGGCCATTGTTAATGCACTCTGCTAGATATCAAAACCATAAGTGGTGTCTAATACCATTAAAAAGCTATATCCCATTTTAAATAATAATTATTAAACTAAAGTATATAAAATTTAATGCTTAATTACACAATATATAATAATATTAGGTGTTATATCCGAAATTCGACTACCATCTCAACAAAAAACACGTGTTAGATTGGAAAGAGTAGGGATCAATGCATGAAACGGTAATTATATTTGAAAATAGAATAACTCATTAAATACGGAAGTGACAAAGTATATTTACAACTTGCTGACTATAAGGTCTTGCGCGAGATAAAGATATACAAACTGTTGCCTCATACATTAGCGTGAAACCATACGTCAAGGGATGCACAAGGTGAGGCATCAACCTCGTTAAGCATGAGTAGACGTAAGAAAAAAAGAATGATTGTGAAGACACTAAGCGTATAATATATATTATACAAACTGAGTATAACAGACGGGTAAACTCAAGCAAGTGATAGCGAGGCGTCCGTCTCGCCCTAGGAAGACATGCGCATGGTACTTTCACTAACTAGCTCCAAACATCATTCAATAAGATTCACAGCTCCTTCGAGTCAATTCTCTCAAGTAGAAGCTGACATTCAAATGATGTAGACTGTAGAAGTTCACCTTATCGCCGAGAGCTGCGATTGTCAAATGGAGCGTTATGTCTTCAGCGCAGGAACGACGAGATTTACATTATCAACCTCTGAAAGATACGGAAAAAGCTCCAGCTCGCTATCAAGGTCATTGGTACTGGGTTCTTATCGAGACATCCTAGAACACTATGATTTATAACGTGTTTAATACACAATTACTTTGACCCAGTAAAAGCGAAATAATCACAGCTGTGTGATATTCAAATATTAACCTCATTTATCATATGTAATTAAACCCCACGATTTCAAGGATAATTGTTGTAAAGATTTCAGTCAACCCTGTAATTAACTGCCTGACTATGCAATTATTAATAGAGGCAAGTTAGACTGAAAAATAAAAAAAAAATCATAAGAGAAAAGGCCCTAGAACAACATCAAAAATCAAATAATATTGACTCGTGGACTATGTAGAAGTTTAACTTCAAAACAACGTAAAAAATCCTTTGTGTTCATACTTTTTTCTTTACTGTCTATATTTTTTCAGTACAAGTTTATCACTATTTAGGCTCATATTTGGTAAACGAAAATCTGCGTTAACAGTTTGGTGCTTTCATTGAGAGCCTTCGTGTAAAAGCTCAGAAAAAACCCTCCTTACATATACAAAACACTCTCCTTCATGGCTGACAGCAGGGAGAACGTTAACACATCACATGAAGAAACTCATCACCGTCCTCGAAAAGAGCCCTTGGGTTCCAGAAGTGTAATGCCCTAATGCTAAGGCACACTACAGTGCTTTTTTCAATTACGGTGCAATCTTTGCTAATCAAAGAATTTTCTTGAAAAACGTGTTAAATTAAAACTTTTATAATAAATATTAAACTTTGTATTATATTAAGATATTTACAAGTGTCGGGATCCCGTATTCAAACTTTTTAAACTTAATATTTCAAAATACACATAATCCAGGTCGCACAGCGACTACAAAATATAATCCCCAGATGTTCCGAGACCGAACACTCCAGGTCGCGCTGCTTCGACATGTACAACTTCATCTGAGATCAGGTTCCCTCCGGTTCAGCTTTCGCCTTTCCTTTACCTACACATGGATATCGAACTGTGAGTCGACAGACTCAGTAAGAAAAGCATATAACATTTCATAAAATTTCTGACTTGTATTTAGGGGCCCATACACCTATTTACAAGGCTTAACAGATGAGTACGAACGTTCCATACCAGGGTATAGCCACTATACCACATACACTACGTACCTCAATGTACGAGTGTTGGTAGGGTTTGTTTCATACCCTGAGTACCACCGAGTGATATACCATGCATTCTCAGTACCTCTCCGTACTTATGCTAGTATCACAATACCTCAGATAACATTCACTATACCAAAGCACTCTATATCATAATTATATTGTATAAGTGTTGGTAGTGCAACTAACATTTTAAGCATGCATATACACATAACATATACATACACTCAGATATCCATATCACACATTATATACAGTTCTTACCTTCTTTCCGAATTCAAGTGTGCTGGCCGACCTGAACGAAAAGTCTCGTGCTAGATGGATACCCTAATCACATAAATTATAACATAGATGAGTGACACACTAAATCACTTTCTGGGGACTTAAACTTGAAACTAAAAGTTTCCCTATCGATAAATAACATGGAAATACCCTAGATATCTCAAAAATTGGTAAAACTAGGGTTTCAAAAACTGCCCCAACCGGCAGACCGGTTCCCAACCGGAAGTCCAATTCCAGGACACCAACCGGTCGACCGGTTGCTACAGGTCCCCCAGAACCAGAATTCCGGTTCTGTGCTGGGAACCCGAAAAATGCCCCCATGACCTCAAAATTAAGCCACACTTTGGAAAACTCCCCAGAGTACCTAATTAGGGTATAAGCAGCATATTCCAGCCAATAAACCAAAGAAAAACCCACTGAATCAAAACATGCCATTAAAGATCAAAGTTAAGGTTTCTATGCTCAAATTTGCACAAAACCCAAATCAACTAATCAAACCAGCTGCTAGAATCCTTAATCAACTCAAACGAAGCCTAGAATTCGAACCCTAAGCATCCCAAACCATAACAGCCACTGATTCCCAAAATTACAAGTTCAAACTAAACTTTAAAGTTTCAAAACAAAAACTATGGTTCTATGGTTACCTTTGATTGCCCCTCCTTGCATCCCTAGCTTAATTTCAGAGAATTAGGAAGGAAAAATTGATCCTTGCCCTAGTTTTGCCTCAACCGAAAGAGAGAGAGAGAGAGAGAGAGAGAGAGAGAGAGAGAGAGAGAGAGAGAGAGAGAGAGAGAGAGAGAGAGAGAGAGAGAGAGAGAGAGAGTTCAAGAAAATGTAATTTTCTTCTAATTTTGATTTTTCCTTCAAATGAAAATAATTAATCTAATCTAATATGCTTGCTGAGTAAAATGGATAAGTGTCCCCTCCCTAGGCAGCCACCAAATCACCTATTAACAATTACAAAAATACCCTTAAGCCTACAACTTAGGCATTTCCAAAACTAGGGGTAAAATGGTCAAATTCCATAACTCCGTCTAATCTTCGTATTTTATTTTCTTTAAAATATTTCCCACTAAGAAATAAGGTTCTAAACTTATCCATATGATCCAACAAGCCATCCATCGCATTTTCCGTTGTCGCCGACCAAAAATTACAAAAATAACATATTTCACACATAAATCAAATAATACCCCTAGAGTTTAATAAAATATCCAGAATTGAGAAATTATAACTCTAATATTCATTTCTAAATATTGAGACCGACAAATAAAAAATTCATAAATAATTATAAAATTAACAGGAATTAGTGCTAATTGCCTTTACTAAGCCAAATTACTAAAGCGGTCATTACAAGAAGGCCTTCCAACTTACGGTTCAAACGGACCACCCGCTCTAGGAGGACCCAACCTGAGGGTGGCCCCAGCACTCGGACCACTCGTTCCAGGAGAACCCAACTTGGGGTTGGTCCCAGTACACGAACTACACGTTCGAGGAGGACTCAACATGGGAATGGCCAAAATCCTGGAATGAGAAATGAAGGGCCTAGTCGTGGAGGTGCTCAGCCTAGAGGTAAGAGTACTCATGAAATGGAAAACTGCCGTCTTAGACGCCGCTTAGAGGAGGCAAACTGGCAGAACACTGAATTAGAGCGTGACGCAACCTCAGCTAGGGCGGCATAGGGGAATAACACTCAAAATCAACTTGACCTTGGAGTGAGAAGACCACGAGGCAGACCTCATGGCTCACAAACCAGTAGATAGGAAAATGCTCAGCTAGAACTCTCTCATAGAAATGAGGTTTACCCTAAAAATCCTAATGATCAGCTAGAACCCTCTCATAGAAATGAGAATGGGAGGCAGCCAAAAACCACCAAACAGGAAATTCCTTGTACAAATGAGGAAGACCCTGGGACGCAACCCAGGGAACGTAGGTCACCGACGAGGAATCACCAATGTTCTTCTCGAACCCATAGAGAGAGGGCTCGTACAAACCCCCAGTGGGGGAAATATGACAAACCACGCTCGAGGGGAAGAATAGATCGTGAAGAAGTAAGTGTCACCTCATGGCGCTCAAGGACCCATAGTCGATCAACTCGAGGAAGAGAAAATGCTCGTCGCGCTAATGATCAAGAAAGCACGGGAACCAGTAAATTTGCAAGTCACTCAAGGACAAGATCCATGAGCAAGACAAGATCCGTAAGTAGGACACAATCTGTGAGTAGAACGAGGTCTGCTAATAATTATTCCCAACCGAATTTGCGAGAGCACTTGTAAAGCCCGCTTAGTTAATTTGGAAATTAGCAGTTATTTATGTTAATCAGGAAATTATTTATAGCCATTTAAATAATTTATTATGGAATTCAGATATGCATGAGTATGTTATCAGCAGTTATTATATTTCGCATTTCCGGTGTCCGGTATTTTGGAACGCGGCGTTTGGCTCAGTAGAGATCACAACTTAGTATGTTAGTATTTTGGGGACGGGTTTAGACATTGGGAATGTCGGGAATGGCCGGGAATTTAGAATGTCCCAAAAATACCCCTTTAGTTTGATTTTCATGGTTTTATGGTGGAGGGGCAAAATGGTCTTTTTGCCCCATTAGTGTGTTGTTTTATGTGATTTATTAAATGGAAAAATAAGTGTTTATTTTATTAAATGTTGGCTGAAATAATTTTAGTTAAATGGCATTATTATTTTAAGTTCCTTCATTTTTCACACTTAGAGAAAAAAAAAATAGAAATTTTCAAAAAGAACACTCTCTTTTCCTCTCTAACTTTCGGCTGAAGCTTTTGGTGTGCATGAACTGATTTCTCTTTGATTTTTCCAAGCAACTTTCATCCATTCTTGAGACTCTTTGCAAGCTAGGTTAGCTCATCTTCTTCCTTTCTTAAAATTCTTGAGTTTTGATGAAATTATGAGTAAATGCATGTTAATTTTGAATGTGTTGCTGCTGCTTGTGATTGTTGTTATTTTTATGTTCAAATGCTGGATTATTTATGCTTAGTTAGGTTGAAATGCATGCTAGATAGGTTGTGCAAAGTTTGGAAATTTTCTATGCAAAATGTGTGATTTTGAAGATGAATTGTGTAATCTGTTGCTGGGTTATTGTTAATGTTTTTGATTGTTTTCTGAGGTAATATTATGCTAGTTTAAGGTGAATTAAGCTAGTGGATTGCTTGTTTAGTTGGTTTTGCTCAAGCTTGAGTTTGGAACTCAAAGCTTGAGCTTCAATGGTGAATTTTGCATGTGGGATTTCTGGGTAGGTTTGATGCTCTAGAATTGTTATTTGGGACCTATAGAGGAGGTCTGGAAAGTTTGGGATCAATTGGGTTCGAATTGGTCAAGATATGTGAATTTTTGGTTGCTTTGCGAGGAACCGGAATTCCGGTTGTGCATCCGGAATTCCGGATGGGGGTTCAGATTTTCCCAGAACCGGAATTCCGGTTGGGCAACCGGTCTTCCGGATGGGGGATTTTTCAGAACCCTAGTTTTCCTCGTTTTTGGGTTTTTAGGGGTATTGCCATGCTTTTTATCGATAGGGAAACTTTTAGTTTCGAGTTTTAGTCCCCGGGAAGTGATTTAGCGTGTCACTTATAGCGTTGTGGTTTTTATGGTTTAGGAGCCGCAATCCGCCGTTCGGCTTCGGTTCCGATCAAGTTGACCGCACACCGAAATCGAATCCGGGTAAGATTAGTATAACAGTATGCATATGTAGATTACATGTTTAGCGTGCATGTAGGAAGCCTGTTAGATTACATTAGATATGTATTTAGGCTTCGAACCATCCAACCCTGTCACGTCGGTACAGGCTGGAGTATGACCAGCAGCCGGAGTATGACCGGTTTGACCGATCAGGCTGACACTTGGTTGGTGGTTCCGTGCTATTGACGTATCCCGTCGGTACAGGCTGGAGTATGACCAGCAGCCGGAGTATGACCGGTTCGACCGATCAGGAGGATATAGTAACACGTCGGTACAGGCTGGAGTATGACCAGCAGCCGGAGTATGACCGGTTCGACCGATCAGGTTGTTACGTGTCAATAGTACCGTCCCCCGAACGTTCAAAACTCGCACCATGTTGGACATGGCGGTAGTGCTCGGTACCATGTTGGACATGGCGATGGCGGGACTCGGCATCGTGTTGGACACGGCGATCGATTTTATGTATGATATTATTATGCTTTTCTTACTGAGTCTGTCGACTCACAGTTTACGTTCATGTGTAGGTAAAGGCAAGGCAGTTGCTGATGGACCGTGAGCGAGCTTATGAGATTGTACATGTCGGGGCGGTTAGGCCTGGAGCGTACGATCCTCGGGACAGCACGGCTGAGATTTTGTAACTGTCGTTAGACGACTTTATTTTGATGTAAAAGTTGAACAGTAAAAACGTTTGTAAATATTTTTATAAATCGGGATCCCGAGACTTTTTGCAAAATGGTTTATAAGTTTAATGAAAAAGCAAAATTTTAATTAATCACGTTTTTCCATAAACCTCGTTGATTAGCAACGAGCTGCACAGTACGTTTAAAAATCACGTAATACGCCTAAGATAGTTAGGGTGTTACAATTTGGTATCAGAGCCGCCAGGTTGTCTTCCGAAGATCGTCACGACATGTACAATCATCATCAGCAGTTAGCTCGGTTCACGGTTCAGTAAGCCTTTATTGCTTTAGTAGTTTATTTTATTCACTTATGAAAATGAAAAGCCTGTTAGGAAGCATGTTAGTAGCCTGATAGTAGAATAGGCGCATGTTTCGTTTTTAATTTCCAAATTAAGCGGCATTAGTAAGCTCTCGATGATCGTGACCTGAGTGCCAACTCGGGATTTCGAGGCGGTTCAGACTAGATGGACGCCAGACGAAATATTAGGAGTCAGGGCATCTCAGTCGGGTCAGATCAAGGTCGAGGAGCTCATCTCCCCTCAAGTGTTATGGGCCGAGGTAGAGGTCCCAGGGGCAGGGTTCGCGGTTGGAGTGATGTAACTCGCCGCAGGCTGCCCAAGTCATTCAGGAAGCCCAGAATTGGGAAGTTACGGTTTGCGGAAATGCAAGCCCGGATAGAAGAGCAAGATCTCGAGATTCAGAGGTTGAGACAGCAGGGTGCTCTTGCAGTCCCAGTGCCCGTAGTTCCAGTGGCACCTGCCCCTGCTGCCCAGGCCGAGATAGTGGTGGCGGCCATTAGATTGGAACCTTAGTACGAGCGGTTCCGGAAGCAGGCACCTCCGGTATTCCTGAGAGGTCCGGGCGTGATGAAAGCCGAGCAGTGGCTGACGGTGATCACCAAGATCTTGAACTTTATGGATGTCACCGGGAACGACAGAGTGGTGAGTGCCACTTTTCAGTTTTAAGAAGACGCTCTGGTCTGGTGGGACATGGTGTCTTAGATCCATGACGTTATCACTATGACCTGGGAAAGGTTTTTGGAACTCTTCAGCGTTAAATGTTTTAACGAGGCGGTTTGAAGCGCCAAGAGGAAAGAGTTCGCCCACCTGACCCAGCGAGAGAATATGAGCATGACGGAATATATTACTCAGTTCAACCGGTTGGCGAGGTTAGCCTCGGGATTTGTGTCAACCGATTTCAGTAAGAAAGAAAATATCTCGATGGACTTAAGGTGAAGATCAAGTATGACCTTATGATCACTACCGACGATAAGACCATCTAAGTTGAGATGGCGAAGAAAGCATGGTGAGCTGAGGGCGCAACTAGATGTATGTGGAATCAGTTAGGACTTCGGAATGTGGCGGGGCTCCTACCCCTTCTGCGTCAGGTTTCAGCAGGGGAGGTAGTGGTTCGGCCATGGACTGGAGGAGAAAATCATCCACTGCATCCGGTGGCTCGAGGCAGAACAAGAGGTTCCGAGGGAACCAGAATCAAGACAGTCGTCAGGCTAGTGTTGAGACCCGTTATTCCTACGGGAGTGTCTCATTAGTAAGAGGCATCCTATGGATGAGTGTTTAGGTCAAGGATGTCTGATGTGGCAGACAGAATTTTTAGAAAATTGGAAAGACTATATGATAGATATGAATCAGGGTTTGGAACCCTATTACCTGGCGGAGAATTGGTTATCTCCAATAGGTGGATTAGGTCTATGCCGATCAGGATAGATGGTAGGGAGTTAAGCGCTGATCTGATAGAGTTGAGCTTAGTCGAATTTGATATTATTTTAGGAATGGATTTCCTATCTAAATATTCGGCGAGCATTGATTGCAAGAGGAAGATGGTGGTCTTCCAACCGGAAAGTGAAGAACCGTTCGTGTTTGTGGGTTCGGTTCAGGGATCTCGGATCCCGGTGATCTCGGCTATGTCAGCGAGAGAATTATTGCACGGTGGGTGCTTAGGGTTTCTGGCCGTGGTGGTGGACACCACTCGGCCAGACACCATTCGGCCAGAGGACATCAATGTGGTTCGGGAATTTTTGGACGTTTTTCCCGAAGAACTTCCAGGGTTACCACCTCATCAGGAGATTGACTTCGTGATTGACTTGGCACCAGGGGTGGATCCGGTTTCCAAAGCCCCGTATAGGATGGCTCCAGCTGAACTTAAGGAGTTAAAGATTCAGCTCCAGGGGTTGCTTGACATAGGGTTCTTTCGGCCCAGTGTGTCACCTTGGGGAGCCCCGGTTTTGTTCGTGAAGAAGAAGGATGGATCTATGAGGATGTGCATTGACTACAGAGAGTTGAACAAACTGACGGTGAAGAATAAATATCCATTACCTAGGATCGATGACTTGTTCGATCAGCTTCAGGGGAAGACGGTCTTTTCTAAGATTGATCTCCGTTCGGGTTATCATCAGTTGAGGATCCGAGAGGAGGACATTCCAAAGACGGCTTTCCGCACTAGGTATGGACACTACGAGTTCCTGGTTATGTCATTCGGACTAACCAATGCTCCTGCAGCATTCATGGACCTGATGAATAGAGTATTCAAGGATTTCCTCGATATCTGTGTGATTGTGTTTATCGACGACATCCTCGTGTACTCTCAGTCAGAAGAGGAGCATGAGTTACATCTTCAGATGGTACTGCAACGACTTCGAGAACATAGACTCTACGCCAAGTTCAAGAAATGTGAGTTCTGGTTGTCTCAAGTGTCCTTCCTAGGGCACATAGTGAGTAAAGATGGGATCAAGGTGGATCCCGGGAAGATCGAATCCGTCAGGGATTGGCCGAGACCGAAGACAGTGACAGAGATCGAAGCTTCTTGGGGTTAGCCGGGTACTACCGTAGGTTCGTGGAGGGGTTCTCCAAAATTTCAATGCCCCTAACGTAGCTTACAAAGAAGAATCGGCGATTTATGCGGTCGGATAAATGCGAAGCTAGTTTTCAGGAGCTGAAACAGAGGTTGATTACTGCTCCGGTACTAGCTTTGCCTTCGGACAAGGAGAAGTTCGTGGTCTATTGTGACGCATCCAAACAGGGTTTGGGGTGCGTATTGATGCAAGCCGATCGGGTTATCGCTTATGCCTCCCGTCAGTTAAAGGATTATGAACAGCGATACCCGACTCATGATTTAGAATTGGCCGCAGTGGTTTTTGCACTGAAGATTTGGCGGCATTACTTGTATGGCGAGAAGTGCGAGATCTATACCGACCATAAAAGTCTCAAGTATTTCTTTACTCAGAAAGATTTGAACATGAGACAAAGGCGATGGTTGGAATTAGTGAAGGACTATGATTGCGAGATCCTTTACCATTCCGGGAAAGCCAATGTTGTGGCCGATGCCCTGAGCAGAAGGGATCCCAGGCAAGTGGCTAGCATGGTTCAGATCTCACCTCAGCTAGCAGAGGATATGGTCAGGTCCAGCATTGAGTTTGTGGTAGGTCAGCTACACAACTTAACGCTGCAATCTGACCTGTTAGAAAGAATAAAGATTGCTCAGACGACAGATCCGGAGTTAGTGAAAATCCGAGATGAGGTATTGGCTGGTCAAGCCAAAGACTTTTCAATGTCAGATAGTGGGATGCTTTTGTATAAAGCCAGGGTTTGTGTCCCGAACAGTGTGGACTTGAGAAACGAGATCTTTGAGGAGACTCATTCTACTCCATATTCTCTGCATCCCGGCACCACCAAGATGTACCAAGATTTGAAACCGTACTTCTGGTGGAGCGGTATGAAGAAGAATTTGGTAGAATTCGTTTCGAGATGCCTCACGTGTCAGCAGATCAAGGCTGAACATCAGAGACCAGCAGGGTTGTTGCAGCCTTTAACCCTACCAGAATGGAAATGGGAGGATATTACGATGGATTTTGTGGTCGGGTTACCTAGGACCACGGGTATGTATGACTCCATCTGGGTAGTGGTGGATCGATTTACGAAATCTGCTCATTTTCTGCCGGTTAAGACAACGTTTGCAGTGGATCAGTTGGCAGAGTTATATGTCAGGGAGATAGTGAGACTTCACGGGGTACCGAAGTCTATAGTTTCGGACAGGGATCCGAAATTCACCTCCAAATTTTGGCAGAGTTTGCAACGGGCAATGGGTACGAAGCTAAAATTCAGTACAGCATTTCATCCTCAGACAGATGGTCAGTCCGAAAGGACAATTCAGATATTGGAGGATATGCTGAGAGCCTGTGTTATGGACTTTGAGGGTTCATGGAGTAAATACCTACCGTTAATAGAATTCTCATACAACAACAGTTACCAGAGTACGATAGGGATGGCACCCTACGAACTGTTGTACGGTAGGAAATGTAGATCCCCTATCCACTGGGATGAGACAGGGGAAAGGAAATACCTAGGTCCAGAGTCAGTTCAGCGGACCAACGAGGCAATAGAAAAGATTAAAGCTAGAATGCTTGCCTCCCAGAGCAGACAGAAGAGTTACGCAGATCCGAAACGTAGGGATGTTGAGTTCCGAGTAGGGGACCATGTGTTTTTGCGAGTATCTTCGATGAAGGGGATTAAACGTTTCGGGAAAAGAGGCAAGTTATGCCCTAGGTTTACAAGACCTTTCGAGATTCTCGAGAGGATAGGTCAAGTGGCATATCGGTTAGCATTGCCTCCAGCTTTATCAGCAGTGCACAACGTATTTCATGTCTCAATGTTGAGAAAATACGTTTCAGACCCCTCTCATATACTCAGTTATGAGAGCCTTCAGCTTCAGTCAGATATGTCTTATGAGGAACAGCCAGTGCAGATCCTGGATAGAAAGGATAAAGTCCTTCGGAATAAGACCATAGCGTTGGTCAAGGTTCTCTGGAGAAACAGTAAGGTGGAAGAAGCCACCTGGGAGCTAGAATCAGATATGCGAGCTCAATATCCAGAGTTATTCAGGTTAGATTTCGGGGACGAAATCCTTTTAAGGGGGGGATAGTTGTAAAGCCCGCTTAGTTAATTTGGAAATTAGCAGTTATTTATGTTAATCAGGAAATTATTTATAGCCATTTAAATAATTTATTATGGAATTCAGATATGCATGAGTATGTTATCAGCAGTTATTATATTTCGCATTTCCGGTGTCCGGTATTTTGGAACGCGGCGTTTGGCTCAGTAGAGATCACAACTTAGTATGTTAGTATTTTGGGGACGGGTTTAGACATTGGGAATGTCGGGAATGGCCGGGAATTTAGAATGTCCCAAAAATACCCCTTTAGTTTGATTTTCATGGTTTTATGGTGGAGGGGCAAAATGGTCTTTTTGCCCCATTAGTGTGTTGTTTTATGTGATTTATTAAATGGAAAAATAAGTGTTTATTTTATTAAATGTTGGCTGAAATGATTTTAGTTAAATGGCATTATTATTTTAAGTTCCTTCATTTTTCACACTTAGAGAAAAAAAAAATAGAAATTTTCAAAAAGAACACTCTCTTTTCCTCTCTAACTTTCGGCTGAAGCTTTTGGTGTGCATGAACTGATTTCTCTTTGATTTTTCCAAGCAACTTTCATCCATTCTTGAGACTCTTTGCAAGCTAGGTTAGCTCATCTTCTTCCTTTCTTAAAATTCTTGAGTTTTGATGAAATTATGAGTAAATGCATGTTAATTTTGAATGTGTTGCTGCTGCTTGTGATTGTTGTTATTTTTATGTTCAAATGCTGGATTATTTATGCTTAGTTAGGTTGAAATGCATGCTAGATAGGTTGTGCAAAGTTTGGAAATTTTCTATGCAAAATGTGTGATTTTGAAGATGAATTGTGTAATCTGTTGCTGGGTTATTGTTAATGTTTTTGATTGTTTTCTGAGGTAATATTATGCTAGTTTAAGGTGGATTAAGCTAGTGGATTGCTTGTTTAGTTGGTTTTGCTCAAGCTTGAGTTTGGAACTCAAAGCTTGAGCTTCAATGGTGAATTTTGCATGTGGGATTTCTGGGTAGGTTTGATGCTCTAGAATTGTTATTTGGGACCTATAGAGGAGGTCTGGAAAGTTTGGGATCAATTGGGTTCGAATTGGTCAAGATATGTGAATTTTTGGTTGCTGCCTGCGAGGAACCGGAATTCCGGTTGTGCATCCGGAATTCCGGATGGGGGTTCAGATTTTCCCAGAACCGGAATTCCGGTTGGGCAACCGGTCTTCCGGATGGGGGATTTTTCAGAACCCTAGTTTTCCTCGTTTTTGGGTTTTTAGGGGTATTGCCATGCTTTTTATCGATAGGGAAACTTTTAGTTTCGAGTTTTAGTCCCCGGGAAGTGATTTAGCGTGTCACTTATAGCGTTGTGGTTTTTATGGTTTAGGAGCCAGTAATCCGCCGTTCAGCTTCAGTTCCAGTCAGGTTGACCGGCACACCTGAAATCGGAATCCAGGTAAGATTAGTATAACAGTATGCATATGTAGATTACATGTTTAGCGTGCATGTAGGAAGCCTGTTAGATTACATTAGATATGTATTTAGGCTTCGAACCATCCAACCCTGTCACGTCGGTACAGCCGGAGTATGACCGGCGGCGGAGTATGACCGGTTTGACCGATCAGTGACACTTGGTTGGTGGTTCCGTGCTATTGACGTATCCCGTCGGTACAGCTGGAGTATGACCAAGCGGCGGAGTATGACCGGTTCGACCGATCGGGAGGATATAGTAACACGTCGGTACGAGCTGGAGTATGACCGGCGGCGGAGTATGACCGGTTCGGACCGATCGGGTTGTTACGTGTCAATAGTACCGTCCCACGAACGTTCAAAACTCGGTACCATGTTGGACATGGCGGTAGTGCTCGGTACCATGTTGGACATGGCGATGGCGGGACTCGGTATCGTGTTGGACACGGCGATCGGTTTTATGTATGATATTATTATGCTTTTCTTGCGGGTCCGTCGACTCACAGTTTACGTTCATGTGTAGGTAAAGGCAAGGCAGTTGCTGATGGACCGTGAGCGAGCTTATGAGATTGTACATGTCGGGGCGGTTAGGCCTGGAGCGTACGATCCTCGGGACAGCACGGCTGAGATTTTGTAACTGTCGTTAGACGACTTTATTTTGATGTAAAAGTTGAACAGTAAAAACGTTTGTAAATATTTTTATAAATCGGGATCCCGAGACTTTTTGCAAAATGGTTTATAAGTTTAATGAAAAAGCAAAATTTTAATTAATCACGTTTTTCCATAAACCTCGTTGATTAGCAACGAGCTGCACAGTACGTTTAAAAATCACGTAATACGCCTAAGATAGTTAGGGTGTTACAGCACTTGAATTAGAAAAAACTAGATCTTCACCAATAACTCGATCCAAAGTAAGAGGATCCTATCCAATTACGAATAGACGAGTTGGAAGATAAGTTTAGGAGATATCAAGTGGGGGAATGAGGAAGACAATCTGGATACGAGTCAGACGAGGAGCTCGAGTCGTACCATCCAGATATCATGAATACTCCATTCCCTCAGAGGGATTAAAAAACCCTCACATTTCATCGGATAATGGGACCACCGATCCGGTCTCGCATTTGAATAACTTTAACACAATAATGCGAGCTAGTAATGTGACAAACAATTTACGTTGTATTTTGTTTCCCACCTCGTTAGTTGGAGCAGCAAGTAGTTGATTCAACAAATTTGCTCATCATTCCATTACTTCATGGGAACAGCTGTCCAACGACTTCAAAAAATAGTTTCAGGCCGCAAGGGATAGGCAACCCGAGGCATCCTTGCTAACCAATATAAAGCAACAGTAAGGCTAGACACTTAAAGCATATTTAATTTATTTTAGCACGGGTGCTACAAGAGTTAGAAATCTGGATGATAGTACACAACTCATTGTTGGAATATATTTTACCATGATCTAGATTTACTACCATGTATGTTATTTAACATCGTAAATATGAATAAATAAACACATATAAAGTTTCAAAAACCTTATAGTGGGTGCAGCAGAATTATAATGGCTCCTTCCACTCAGATCTCCAACCCTTGTATCTTGTCTGTAGTAGAGTATCACCAAGATCCGAGTCCGAATCTCCTTCTCTTGAGTCTGGATTCTTCACAGCCTTACACACTATGAATGAGTACCACTTGATGTGTGTGGGCACGTACTCAATCACTATAGGGTTTGGAATTATGAAGAGAGGAAGAGAAGAGAGTGGTTCGAATGGCATAGAATAGATGGCTCAAACCTTTTACTGAAGGCAATTGTTTTCATCATCTTTTAATATGCGGCATCACTATCTATTTATAGGCAACCACCTAGGTTTAGGTTAGAATTATTTGACATTAAAATATTGAAAAATTAAATTGTAAATTCCCTTCAAGTGCCCGGCCATAGGATGTGGGCCCCCACTTTACAAATTTGCCATTTTTCAAATTTTTCCTTATTTTCTCAAAAACACCATTTTTCCAATTCAACCACTTAAATGCTAAAACTATTTATTTAATAATTAAAATCAATTATCAAATAAAATTTCCATTTAATATATCTATTAATTAGAGTTAATAAAGTATCTTAATTAATAAATAAGCCCTAGAATCTCTTTTCTTCACAATTAAGCCCTTGCTTAGTGAAAATTCTTAAACTAGACATAGTCTAATTTAGAATTATAATTGATTAATTAAAATCAATTAACTAAGTCTTACAAGCAGTATGGTCTCAACTAGTATGGGGACCATGGGCCTATACAACTGAGCTTCTAATAAGCAGAACTAGAATTTTACCAAGTAAATTCCCTAACTTATTAATTCCTTATTGCATCCACCATAGAACTTGGAATTGCACTCTCAGTCATATAGAACGCTCTATATGTTGCACGATATAGATACGCTATTAACATTTAACCATCGTTCTAATCCCAATAATCAAATATCCTCTATAGATGATTTACGCCGAGTAGGGATAAATTTATCGTTTCACCCCTCAATGTATTTTATCCTTAAAACACTTAGCTTCCTATAAATGATATTTCAGTGAGCTAATATATTCACTGAGACAAGAGCTCTTCCATTTATCTCTATTAAGCCAAGCTCGAAGGAAATCATCATTTCACTTCTATGTCCAGATAGAAGCTATAGATTCCATATCTATGTTTAGCGCTCCCACTCAATTTCACTATCATGTTCCCAAAATATACGTATCACCCTGACCAAAAAGTAGGCTTAACTAAGAAAACAAAGAACATGAATAGCACTTCTGAGATTGAACCTAAGTGTAACACCCTAACTAGCATAGGCGTGCTTACATGATTTTTAAACGTATTGTGCAGCTCGTTGCTAATCAACAAGGTTTATGGAAATCGTGATTAATTAAAATTTTGCTTATTTAATTAAATACTTATAACATTTCGTACAAAATACTTTGGGATCCCATTTACAAAATACTTTACAAAAAAAAAAAAAAAAAAAATTCACTGTCTATTACAAAATACTTGTCGCCCAGCGACTAACTACAGAAGCCCTGATGTCCCGAGGATCGTACGCTCCAGGCTTAATCGTCCCGACATGTACAATCTTCATTAGCTCGTCCTCACGGTTCCTCAGCTTTGGCCTTGGCCTTACCTACACATAAACATAGCACTGTGAGTCGACAGTTTCAGTAAGAAAAGCATAAAGCACAAAACATACATAAATTACAGGTTATGATCAGACACCCATACCCCTGACCACAACCCTAATCCCCGTGTCCCACACGGTACTGAGTCTCGAACGTTCGTACAACAGTACTTTTGACAGAGTAACAGCCTATACTCGGTACACTGGTCATACTCCAGCCGCTAGTCATACTCTAGCCTTACCGATGTGTTACAGTATCAGCCTATCTCGGTACACTAGTCATACTCTAGCTGCTAGTCATACTCTAGCCTTACCGATATGATACGGTCAAACAGTACAGTACCATAGACCATAATATCAGCCTATACTCGGTACGCTAGTCATACTCTAGCCGTACCAATGTGATAATGTCGGATGGTACGAAGCCAACATACATATCTAATGTAATCTAACAGGCTTCCTAACATGCACGCTAAACATGTAAATACATATGCATACTGTTATACTAATCTTACCTCGATTTCGAATTCAGGTGTGTCGGTCAACCTGAGTGGAACGAACTGCTCGGCGAATTACAGGCTCCTAAACCATAATAATCACAACACTGATAAGTGACACGCTAAATCACTTCCCGGCGACTTAAACTAGAAACTAAAAGTTTCCCTATCGATAAAAAGCATTGCAATACCCTAAACAACACAAAAATGGGAAGAACTAGGGTTCCCAATTTTTTCCCTATCGGTAGATCGGTTTTACAACCGGAATTCCGGTTCTGGAAAAATTCCTGAAAGCCCCAACCGGTCAACCGGTTGCTAATGGCCTCCCTGAACCGGAATTCCAGTTCAGTGCAGGAATTTTTCAAAATTCCATAACTCGACCAAATCAACCCCAAACCAATTCAAACTTTCCAGACCTGCTCTAAATACCCCAAATAACAATTCCAAAGCAATAAAACAACCCAACATGCACAGAATCAAAAACCACCATTAAAGCTCCAAGCTTTGAGTTTAAAACTCAAGCCTGGCTAAATCTACTAACATACATCAAACCTGCCTTAATCTAATCAATTTAGACATAAATAAACTACAGAAAACAAACCCAAGCACAAATAACAATCACAGCAACTAATTCCTCATTTTACCATAAAAATCATAGTTTTGACTTTAAAGCGTTACACAAGGTTAAATCACATCAACTAACAACAAAACTAGCTTGAATTCACTCAATTAAACACATCAAAAATTCTGAAAACAACAACAACAATTAACAGCAACCACAACACCAAAAACTAAGCATGCAACCATTTTCTTACTTAATTTTCAAGAAACTAAAGAGAGAAAGAGCAAGAGCTATACCTAGAGCTTGGATTGTACTCAAAATGAATGCAAAACACAGCTTGAAGCATCAAAAATTCAGAACCCTAGCTGGTTCTAGAGGTGGCTGAAAGAGAGAGAGAGCTTGAGAGAAAACTGGAATTTTTGATTTTCTTTGATTTTCCAAATTTGAATAAAAGATAAAACATGCATAAACCTCTCCTTTCTTTCAGCAAGATAAATCAAATAAACTAATTAATTCCATAACATAAAGTCCACTAAAGGACAAAAGCTTATGGGGCAAAATGACCATTTTGCCCCTCCACACTAAAATAACATAAAAGGATACTAAGGGGCATTTTTGGGAAAACTCTAAATTCCCGACTAATCCCGACATTCCCAATGTCTAAATAAACTGCCCCAATATACTAAAAATACTAAATTGTGATTCTACTAAGCCATACACCGTGTTCCATGTTGTCGGGCACCGAAAATGCAAAATTATGAAATTTCACTATATGACATAAAAATGCATTCTGAATTCAAATATAACAGCATAAATAATTATTTAAATATCTATAAATAATTTTCATAATTAAATCTTAATCAACTGCTAATTTCCAAATTTAAGCTAAGCGGTCTTTACAACTATCCCCCCTTAAAAGGATTTCGTCCCCGAAATCTAACCTGAACAACTCTGGATATTGAGCTCTCATGTCTGACTTTAGCTCCCAGGTGGCTTCCTCCACCTTGCTGTTTCTCCAGAGAACCTTGACCAACGCTATGGTCTTATTTCGAAGGACTTTATCCTTTCTATCAAGGATCTGCACTGGCTGTTCTTCATATGTCATGTCTAGCTGCAGCTCAAGGTCCTCATAACTAAGTATATGAGTAGGGTCTGAAACGTATTTTCTCAACATAGAGACATGAAATACGTTGTGAACTGCTGTAAGAGCTGGAGGCAACGCTAACCGATATGCCACTTGACCAACCTTCTCGAGAATCTCGAAAGGTCCTGTAAACCTAGGGCATAACTTGCTTCTTTTCCCGAAACGTTTGATCCCCTTCATTGGAGATACTCGTAAAAACACATGGTCCCCTACTTGAAACTCAACATTTTTGCCTTTCAGATCTGCATAACTCTTTTGTCTACTCTGAGAGGCAAGCATTCTAGCTTTAATTTTCTCAATTGCCTCATTGGTCCGCTGCACTGACTCTTCACCAAGGTATTTATTTTCTCCTGTCTCATCCCAATGAATGGGAGACCTACACTTCCTACCGTATAACAACTCATAGGGAGTCATCCCTATCGTACTCTGATAATTGTTGCTGTATGAAAATTCTATCAACGGTAGATATTTACTCCAAGAGCCTTCAAAATCCATAACACAGGCTTGTAACATATCCTCCAATCGTCCTTTCGGACTGCCCATCTGTCTGAGGATGGAGTGTTGTACTGAATTTCAGTTTTGTATCCATTGCCCGTTGCAAACTCTGCCGAAACTTGGAGGTGAACTTCGGATCTCTATCCAAAACCATACACTTTGGTACCCCGTGAAGCCTTACTATCTCTTTAACATACAATTCTGCCAACTGGTCCATTGAGTAGGTTGTTCTAACAGGAAGAAAATGAGCAGACTTCGTGAATCGATCCACCATAACCTAGATGGAATCGAAGAAACCTGTGGTTCTAGGTAACCCAACCACGAAGTCCATCGTGATATCCTCCCACTTCCATTCAGGTAGGGTTAAAGGCTGCAACAACCCTGCTAGTCTCTGATGTTCAGCCTTAATCTGTTGACAAGTTAGGCATCTCGATACGAATTCTACCAAATTCTTCTTCATACCGCTCCACCAAAAGTAAGGTTTAAGATCTTGATACATCTTGGTGGTGCCGGGATGCAAGGAATATCAGGTAGTATGAGCTTCATCAAAGATTTCATTCCTGAGTTCCACACTATCCGGAACACAAATCGTAGCTTTAAACAATAGCATCCCGTTGTCTGACACTGAAAAATCCTTGGCTAGACAAGCTGAAACCTCTTCTCTGATTTTCACTAACTCTGGATCAGTCATCTGAGCGACTTTAATTCTTTCTAACAGATTAGATTGCAGCGTCAAGTTGTAAAGCTTGCCTACCACAAACTCAATGCTAGATCTGACCATGTCCTCTGCTAACTTAGGTGAGATCAGAATCATGCTAGCTATCTGCTCGGGACCTTTCTGTTGGGTTTTAGGCCCTAAATAAAACTCATTTCATATAATCAGATTTACTTATTAATAAAGATCAGAAATAACATTTTATGTTGCATGGTTCACATGATTTATTTCATGATTATAGGTATATAATGTATGAATTCTTTTTAAGTCAAGAACATATAAGTTGGTTAAAGATTATAGTGTTGTCAGCACAATGGAATAAAAGTGTTATGTCCTTTCCAGGACATTAGCAAAGTTTACCAGTATCGGATGTATGGAGTATACATCGGAAGGGACCGATATTGAACTTTGATTAGATATGTTAAAATTTTACCATAATATCTATTCAATTCAATATCACCTGTTGATCCTAGATCACATGATCGAAATCCTGATATGGTTAGGTTCAATTTCAAGAGTGTTACTCGTGTTCTTTGATTTGTTAGTTAAGCCTAGTTTTGTATCAGGGTAATACATACATTTTGGGAACACGGTAGTGCAATTGAGTGGGAGCGCTAACATAAATATGGAATCTATAGCTTCTATTTGGCAAATAGAAGTAAAGGATGATTTCCTTCGAGCCTAACCAAACGAAGATAAATGGTGGAGATCTCATTTCACTTAGGTGAAATATCATTTATACAGGGTTAAGTGTTTTAAGGATAAAATACATTGTAGGGTGTTACGGTAATTTAATCCCTGTACAGTGTAAATCATCTATATAGAAGATCATTGATCACATTAGGGTTATAACAATGAATAACGAATGACGTGTCTATGTCGTGGAACATATAGAGCGTTTCTATATGACTGAGAGTGCAATTCCAAGTTCTAAGTGTGGATTCAATGAGGAATTAATAAGTTAGGGAATTTACTTGGTAAATTCGGTTCGACTTATTGGAAGCTCAGTTATATAGACCTATGGTCCCCATACTAGTTGAGGCCAAGTGCTTGTAAGACTCAGTTAATTGATTTTAATTAATCAATTATAATTCTAAAAGTTAGACTATGTCTACTTTATGAATTCTCACTAAGTAAGGATGAAATCGTAAATAAAAGGGTTTCTAGGTTTAATTATTAATTGAGAGACTTTACATGTCTAATTAATAATTATTTTAAATGACAATATTATTTAATAATCTATTTTAGTTATTAAATAATTAGTTTTGGCATTTAAATGATTAGAATTGGAAAAATGGCATTTTTGGAGAAATTGAAATAAAATTGAGGAAACTGCAAAATCCAAGTGAGGTCCATATCACCCTATGGCCGGCACCTCTTTGTGTGTTTCCCAATTATTATTTTCAATTTTAATTGCCATGTAATTGCTAATCAAAGCCTAGCAAAAATAGGAAAGTGGTTGATCACACTAAATAAGGCAGTTAATTGATTACACAGTAATTAAGGAAACTGTTTATTTGGAATGTTGTGCTCTCCCTTTTCCCTTTATAAAGCAACCTTGTTCTCTTCTCTTGCATGCATGATAAGCCACGAAATTAAGAGAGAAAAAGAGAGAAAAATTTCGAAATCCTTGTGAGATGAGTAGTGCCCACACACATCAAGTGGTATCTCAATCATAGTATGTAAGACTATGGAATTTCTACATCAAAGAAGGAGAAAAGAAGATCCAGGTTCAGATCTTGGTGATGCTCTGCTACAGAAAGCAATCAAGGGCTAGAGATCTGAATGGAAGGAGTCATATTATTCCGCTGCACCCACTGTAAGGTTTTCTAACTTTCTATGTGTTTATTTTCATTGTTTTATAATTCATATTAGGTTGTTAATCCAACATACTTGTTAGTAAATCTAGATCCTGGTAAAATAATTTCCAACAACTGGTATCAGAGCCATGGTAATGATTTACTTTCATGTAATATGAATTAAAACGATGATTGCATGTTTCTGTGTTGATTTGGATGGTTTCATGTTGGTTTATGTGTTAGTTGATGAATGTTGATGTTGTACAGTTTCGTTTTCCATGAAAAATATTTTTTCAATTTTTGAAAATATTTTATTTGGATTCCTTGTGAAAAATTGAGCAATTTTCGTTTTTACGGAACTCGATTCCGAAAAAATTGAGAAAGATATGATTTTTGAAAAATCGGGAATGATGGCTGTGGAAGCTAGGTGCACACGTGCACCAGGTGCTTCGGACAACCTCCCATCCGCGCGCGTACCTCGGTCAATCACCAAGGAGCACGCCCGTGCGTCTTGCCTGGGAATCCTGCAGCCCGCCGAGTTTTCTCGGCAGATAGGGCTGCAATTCTCCTTGTCTCCGCGCGCAAGGCAGGTTTTGCAGCCTATTTGGGCTGCACGTGCAGCCCTAGTGGCAGTTTCCCAGAAAGTTGCGATTTTTGGGGTTTTTCCCCAAAAATCAAATTTTTTCATGGGATTGTTTCCCAAAATTTATTTTTCCAATTTTAAATATTTCTAAATTGAAATGTTTCCAATTTTAAATATTTTCAATTTGGAATTTTTCCAATTTTAAATATTTCTATTTTGGATTGTTTCCAATTTTAAATATTTCCTATTATGGTGAGATTTAAAAATTTGTTAACTTCTTTAATATTTATTTATTATTTAATTATAAGATTAGATATTTTGATATTTAAGATATTTTAAATTAAAAGATAACTTTGTCTTTTTATTTGAAATATTATATTAAAATTATCTTATATGACAAATTAAATAATTAATAAATTTGAAATTAACATAGATATTTTTATAGATATACTTACCATAATGTTGTTCAAATTAAAAAATTTGTTATTTTGTTAAATATTTAATTATTTATAAATTATAAGTTTAAAAAGGATATTTTTTCTATATATATCATTTTTTTCCTTATTAGAAATTTATAAATCATATCTTAAATATTTAAATAACATAGATATTTTTGTAGAGATTTGAATATTGCTTAATTTGAGATATTTTGACATATAATCATGGTAATTATTATTCATTTATTATTTTATTCCTAAAATAATAATTATCTAACCAAATCTATTTTAAAATTAGTTTATTTTATTAAATTATAAGATCTGAAAGTGATATTGGAGATTCTTTCCTTTTAAATCATTGATCTTATTAGATATTTAATTTAATTTGATTCAAATAAACCTAGATATTCTAAAATTAGTTTCCTTTATTTGGTTAGTTTAAGAATAATAATTTAATTATATTAATATCTTGATTCACATCTGTTACATGGACAATGTTTGTTTATTAATATTGTTTATTCAAAACCTTTTAACAAACCTATTATTTATCTGATCTAAATTGCTATGATTAACTTGTTGACAGATCATGATCGAATGATCTGATTTTAATCATAGTCTAATTGACAATAGATCTTATAAATAATTTGTAACAGGTAAATTTTGTACTTCTTTCATCTGTGTAAACCTAGTAACATGATAGGGTCCATCCAAATCATTTGACCTGTGTGAGCCTATATGTTTGCTTTTGGGCTTAGATGCATATAGGAAGCCCATTTAAGTTTTTACTAAGTAAATGGACTAGGTTGCTATAATAAATTTTGACATAAGAAAATTTATTTAGGTCCAATTAGATTTGGGCTTATTCAATGAATAACAATTGTTTATTTTAAGGTTAAATTCCTCTCTTTTGGGCCTTGTGTGAGAGTTGGGGGCCATAGAAGTGGGTACGACATACTGAACCCAGCTCCCCCTCACATGAACTACCCCAATTGTGAAGGCCCATTTGCCTTACTTAAATAATTGTATTAGGTTAATTATTTTAGTCTAACCTAATTAAAATTGCATTAGCAACATAATTAACTTTTAAAATATATGAAATTTATTTTTCATTGTAATATTTTAAAGTTAATTTTAGAAAAACACTTAGTTAATGATATATTCTAGATAGTTATTTCTAGTACTAGTTATTATTTCTAATATTAAATATGAAAATATCATTGATTGTGAAATTAATAGTTTCCTAATTAATTTTGGTACAATCTAAGTTTGGAATATTTTCCTAGTATTAAACTAGAATTAATAATTAAGTTTCCTCTTTACTTAATTATTTATTTCTTGAATTTAATACATTTAATTAAATTGAAAATTTCAATATCTAAGTTGATTTTCATCATGATACTTTAATATTGTTATTTTCATGTTATTTAATTAATGTTGAAAATTATTTTAAGTTTGGAATCTTATTTTAGAATAACTTAAGTTTGAATAATTTTCAAAGTATATTTTATTTTATTTTATTAATCATTTCCCAAAATTTCGAAATTACATTTCTTTAATGTAGAAATTTTGAATTTTATTTGAAAAATAGATTAAAGTTGAAAATTATTTATTTAATTTTGGACCAACTTAAATCATTGATATTTTCATTTAATGATTAATTAAAATAAATGAACTAAAATATATTATAATTAGAAATTGGATTAATTAGTCTACGAAAGTCTAGATAGATATTATCTGTTTTGCTTGAAGTATTTTTCTAGTGTATTTAATTAAATAGAAAATTAATATTTAAGTTGATTTTTAATCATGATACTTAAATATTTGAAATTTTTCTTAGATATTTAATTAAATAGGGAAATGATATTTTTTGTTGAAAATTAATTTCTATTAATTTTGGGCCAACATAAAATTAGAGTAATTTTCCAGGATTTATTTTATTTTATTTTAAAGCATCTTCGAAATGCAATATATATTTATAGAAAATTAAATTTGAGTTGTAAATTAATTTTGAAACAATTTAAATAGAATAATTTTCTAAATATTTATGAAAATTATTACTAAGATGGAAATAATTCACGTTATTTTCGTATCCATCTAAGTATAATTTATAAATATTAAATTAAAATTTATATTTGGAATTTTTCATTCTAAATTGGAAATTTTAATTAAGTAAATATATATTTAAAATAAATGGATTAAAATAAATATTAGAAGAAAATACAACCCTTCATTAAAATAATGAGCTTTATTATAAGGATATTCGATCTCCATTGTTGGTTTTACATAGCTATTGTTTTAGTGAGTAATCCTCCCTAATGGAGGAACGTTCATTAGTAAGTTAGCACCGTTTAATCTCGAAAGATAAGTAATCTTGTAAGTTTATTATATAGTTTATGCTCACCCTAATGGTGGCGACTGTATAAGACTTGCAAGAATATGAAACAATGGTGGAAGCTCATAAGATAGAATAGCCTTGACTCTCGCCTAAACGGGACAACGCGGATTCACATCTTGATCGAATAAAAGGTTGCTAGAATGTTTGACATTTTAGATGAGCTGACAACTCTATTCAATGAATGGTAGCTTTGACTCTCACCTAAACGGGACACTGATATCAGTTTATTGAAAACCTTGGAAATTATTTAGGATTGTATGTTTTAGTATTTTCACTTGTCATTCCTACTTGCTATGTGCTTCATAATTTCTGAATTGTGTATGAATTTGTATTGAACCATGTTATTTTCTGTTATTAAATTGTAGTTTAATTTCAATCTTCATTGTTGGTCTAACTTGATTTGTTTTTCTAATGAGATAAATCCCTAATGGATTTTCACCATTAGACTAACATAATAGTGTTAGATCTCGAAAGATAAATATTGTATATGCAACATCTAGCTGTTCATCAATTGATGACACCTTAGACTAGTGTTTTACAATATGAAACAAGAAGATTGTATAAATAAGATTACTTTGACTCTCGCTAATCGGAGCATCGTTGGATTCTTATATAAAACGAAATTATCCTAATTCCTCTTAGCTTATTCATTTCGAATTAGCTTAATGACATATCATTGGATGAATGGTCTATAAATCATATAAAGTCTTATTTTCTCTTAAGAAATTAGATGACGCATATGATTATATTCCCGAAATTCTATCCCTAAATGATATAAATCCTCAATCTTAGATATCTCCTACTTGTATAGGCAAATCATAGAGTTAGATTAGTAGTGGTGGTCCATGAAAGAATTACTAATTATACAGTTACACTTTCACAAGTGTTTCATAACCATTTTCTATCAATGGATTTAAACTGTATGAGTTTAGTATTCTGTGACCAGAATCCACTTGCACTATTCTAAGAACTCTTTGATGTAACTAAACTTAAGTCATCAAAAGATACAAC
Organism: Cannabis sativa; assembly: GCF_029168945.1. NCBI lineage: Eukaryota > Viridiplantae > Streptophyta > Magnoliopsida > Rosales > Cannabaceae > Cannabis > Cannabis sativa. The sequence continues at coordinate 2,410,977 of NC_083608.1, read as the reverse complement.
CACATATTTTATAAATCTAAGGCATTTGTATCTTGTTCATAGTGGTTTTGACAAGATCATTCTTTGCAAAGAGTTAATATGCCTATATCCACTGAAAGTAATTTCATCTCATTCGCAGATGGATGTACATTCAGGGGTGGATATGAGTTTTCGTTGTATTCTTAAAACGATCACTCTAGATTTTACCTTATGCAAAAGAAATTTGAAATGTTTGAAAAATGTCATGAATTTCTAGCAATGGTAAGTGGATAAAGATCTTGCGAACTGATAGGGGTGGAGAAAAAGTTAGTTGATATGCAGTTTAAAGATCAATAATTTGATTTTGAATTATATCCAAACTTACGTCCCCAGAAATTCGAGTTGCATATTGATGATTAGTTACTAGTCGTTGCCTAAATCTTTCTATGGTAATATAATTTCAGAATGATGCAATGGTTGTATATTTTATGTAAATCATTACTAGATTCATGGATGACCTAATCGAAATCTTAAGAAAAGCTAGAGCTGCTAACCCTAGTTTGCATGTTTGTTAGCTATTCTAAGTGATTAGGTGTAAAGACCGCTTAGTTTAATTTGGAAATTAGCAGTTAATTATGATTAATTAAGAGAATTATTTATAGCTATTTAAATAATTTATTATACTCTTATTTATTGAATTCAGAGATGCATTGCTATGTCATTTAGTAGTTTTCATATTTTGCATTTCCGGTGCCCGGTATTTTAGAACTCGGTGTTTGGCTCAGTAGAAATCACAACTTAGTATGTTAGTAGTTTGGGACGGTTTATTAGACATTGGGAATGTCGGGAATGGCCGGGAATTTAGAATTTCCCAAAAATACCCCTTTAGTGTGATTTATGTGGTTTTAGTGTGGAGGGGCGAAATGGTCTTTTTGCCCCATTAGTATTTTGTCTTCTAGTGAGCTATTAATTGAAAAATAAATGTTATTTGACTCTTATTGTTGGCTCAAATTGTTAAGTTAACTCTTTATTTTTATTTTACAAAAACTCCATTATTTCAAAGTTAGAAAATATTCAAAAGAAAAGCAATTTTTCCTCTCAAGCTCTCTCTCTTTTCGGCCACTTGAGGCAGCAAGCTAGGTGGTGTTTTCTCTCCATTTTTCAAGTGATTTTTCAGCAAGATTAAGTGATCATAGTAGAGGTATTTCTTTGTTCAATCTCTTACTTTGTTTTCTTGAAAATTTTGATGAAAAGATGAATATTGCATGATGATTTTGGTGATGTTGCTGCTGTCTATTGTTGTTGTTGTTTCCTTGATTAAAATGTTGAGTTAAGTAGGTTTAATTAGATTGAATTGCATGCTTGAATTTCTTGTTCTAGTTGGATAGATTTTCTATGTAAAAGCTTGGGTTTTCAAAGAAAAATTGAGGTTTTGGTTGCTGTAGGGTTTGCATGAGCAAGATTCTAGTTTCTGATGTTGTTATAAGCTTAGTTATGAGTTTGAAGCATAGATTGAATGCATGTTAGGTGATTTTACTCAAGTTTGAGTTTAGAACTCAAAGCTTGAGCTTTAATGGTGATTTTTGCTATTGTGCTTTCTGGGTGGTTTTGAAGCTTTAGAAATGTTCTAGGGGATATATAGAACAGGCCTGGAAGATTTCATTTGATTTGGAGTCGATTTGTGCAAGATATGAATTTTTGATGTTGCTGCCTGCGAGGAACTGGAATTCCGGTTGCGCATCTGGAATTCCGGATGGGGTTCTGAATTTTCCCAGAACCGGAATTCCGGTTGGGCAACTGGTCTTCCGGTAGGGGAAAATTCTGAAACCCTAGATTTCCTCGATTTTATGTTGTAGGGGGTATTGTCATGTGTTAGGTTATAATTAACCTATATTTCGGGTCTTTAAAGTTAGCATTATCTCATCTATTGGTGTCTTTTGGAGAAATTTTACGCTTGATTTTCATTATTTCAGGTTCCCCGGGTGTTAAAGTTCGAATTCAGTCAAATGGCGAAAAACTGGGATAAACTTGGAAAAAATTGGAAAATTCGGCTCCAGGCGCATCAGTAGTCGCGACCAGCTTAAATGCTAGTCGCGACTAGGTACGGAAATCGCAGATTTGACCTAATTTTGATTTTTTCACTCAATTGGAGGCACACCACTCATCCCTATATAAGGAATACGACATTGAAGGTCAGAACTAAGCAAAAACAGACCTAATAGTGGAGGCAAGTGGAGAGGAAGCTATCTTGAAGACCCGGAGCGATACCACCTTCTAGTTCTTTCTTTTACCCCTTTTAATTCTTCTTTATGTTTTTTTTTTATTTCTGAATTAATCGTGGATGTTTTTAGAGTTATTATGAACTAAATTTCCCAATAAGGGAGGATGATGATTGTTGTTTAAGTTTATGCCTAGTTAATAAATAATTGCCATTCCTTCATCTTATGTGTGAATACTATCTATATTTGTGTTTAATTCCATGTGCAAGCTTGATCACCTTTTACATGTTTAATGATCTTAATTCGAAATCTGAAAAGTGAGAATTGAGAATGCTAAAATTTGGATAGTCTAGGTTCTGATGTAAAACGAAAGTATTTACATAGCCTCAGTGACTAATAGATTATTGCTTAATGCTGATTTTATGTTGATTTAATTAAGAAGTTAATTAGAGGACATAAGATTTAGAACCTAAAAGATCTGAAAAGAGTTAGGTTAATTTATAATCTGTCATTCACATTGAGATAAGGATAGCAATTAGGTATTAACATAGGTAGCTTATCAACAGGATTCACCTCCCTAATCTCTCATCTTGATTAATCGTCGTCTATTTTCTCTTTAATTTTCTGAGTTATTTACTTTTAAATTGCAAACTTATTATTTTACCAAATAGAATCATAAGTATAGTTTAGTAGTATTTAATCCAATTCCCTGTGGTTCGACCTCACTTGCGTGAGATACTACTTGATACGTACACTTGCGTAATAAACAGAATTTTCGTAACAAGTTTTTGGCGCCGTTGCCGGGGAATTGTATAAAGATTAATATTACACAAGATTATACTAACTTCGACTTTGGTATATTTTCTCTTGCTGATTTTTCTAACCTTTTTCTTGCAATAATTTCGTGATCTATTTCAGGAATCATAAGTGTATGCGCCGTCAAGGACAAGCTGTGATATTACCAGTTGATCCCGAAATCGAGAAAACTTATAGGAGAAACCGAAAGAACAAGAGGCAAGAGGTAGTTTCAGCAACTGCTGAAACTTCAGAAATCATGGCTGCTAATACTGCAAACAATGGAGGCAATAATGGTAATAATGGTGGCGCAGTAGAAGATCAAGCTAATGGCCGCAGCTTGAGAGATTACATTCTCCCTACTCTGACGGGATTGCAGTCGTGTATCAGGCCACCGGCAGTGGATGCAAATAACTTTGAGATCAAACCTGCCATACTTCAAATGGTGCAGTCTTCACTTCAGTTTGGTGGCCTCCCTTCTGAAGATCCTAACCTGCATCTCTCTAACTTCATGGAACTTTGTGAAACCTTTAAAGTTAATGGAGTTAGTGATGATGCCATTCGACTGAGACTGTTCCCATTCTCTCTTAGAGAACGAGCCAAGAGTTGGCTAAACTCCCTGCCACCAAACTCTATTGCCACTTAGAATGATCTGGCAACAAAATTCTTGTCAAAGTTTTTTCCTCCAGCCAAGTCTGCAAAGCTGAGAGGAGAAATCAATAACTTCTGCCAACAAGATAATGAATCTCTCCATGAGGCTTGGGAGAGGTTTAAAGATCTGATCAGAAAGTGCCCTCATCATGGTATAGAGAAGTGGATGCTGGTCCACAACTTCTACAATGGGTTGGTAGGAAACACAAGAACTTTAATAGATGCAGCAGCTGGAGGAGCCTTTATGAGGAAGAGTGTCAATGAGGCTTATGATCTATTGGAGGAAATGGCTCTAAACAATCAGCAGCGGGCAACTGAGAGGAGTCAATCAAAGAAGGTAGCTGGTGTGTTAGAGGTTGATGCCATCACAAAGTTGACAGCACAGGTTGAGGCATTGACAAAGATAATTGCAGGGCAAGCTAAACAAGCCCAAGTTGTGTGTGAGTTATGTGGGGGAAGCAATCACTTTTCAGAATGTCAAGCTGATGTGGATGATTTGCCAATGGATGAAGCTAAAGCCATTGGAAACTATTCACAGAACAACAACAACAACTATGGGTTCAACCAGGGTAATAACCGAAGAAACAGTGGGTTCTATCGCGCAACGAAATCGAACCGAATCGAATCAACAGTTTAATCAGCAACAAACCTCTGGTGGAAATTCTAGTTTGCAGACAGATTTATTGCTTCAATTCATGACTGAAACTAGATCTTCAATCAAAGACCTGCAGACACAGATGGGCCAACTAGCAACTCAAGTAGCAACACGTCCTCAAGGGAATTTGCCTAGCACAACTGAAGTAAACCCCAAAGAAAACTGCAAAGCAATTACCCTGAGAAGCGGTAAAAATTATGATGGTCCTGAAATGCCACAACTAGTGAATGGAGAAAAGGAGAATGAAGAGCAACCGATGTCAACCTCAACACCCACTTCAACGAAGGCTACTGATAGTCAAACACAACCACAGAAGTCTCCACCAACTAATAGTGATCACCATGTAAAAATACCATACCCTCAAAGGCTTAGAAAGTCAAGCTTAGACAAGCAGTTCACCAAATTCCTGGAAGTTTTCAAAAGACTTCACATTAACATTCCCTTTGCTGAAGCTTTAGAGCAGATGCCAAGTTATGTGAAGTTTATGAAGGAAATCCTGTCAAAGAAGAGAAAGATGGAGGATTATGAGACAGTGGCTCTAACTGAAGAGTGCAGCGCCATCCTACAGAAGAAACTCCCTCCTAAACTCAGAGATCAAGGGAGTTTCACTATTCCTTGTACTATAGGGAAAATTGAGGGAATAAATGCACTTTGTGACTTGGGAGCTAGCATTAACTTGATGCCTCTGTCGGTGTTTAAAAGATTGCAGCTGGGTGAAGCAAAGCCAACAACAGTAACTCTCCAATTGGCGGACCGATCACTAGCCCATCCTAGAGGAGTCATCGAGGATGTGTTAGTTATGGTTGACAAGTTCATCTTTCCAGCTGACTTCATCGTTTTGGATATGGAAGAAGATAGGAATGTCCCAATTATTCTTGGGAGACCATTCTTGGCAACTGGCCAAGCCTTGATCGATGTTCAGAAGGGTGAATTAAAGCTGAGAGTCCAAGGAGAAGAAGTGGTCTTTAATGTGCTAAAGGCTATGACGTACCCAAAGGCAAGTGATAACTGTTTCTTCATTGACTTGATTGATGAAATGGTGAGTGAGAAAAAGTTGCTAGATGAGCCTCTTGAACTAAGTCTAACTGAAGATGAATTGACGGAGCAAGAAGGACAAGAGGTCATGGGTTATGTGAAGTGGCTTGATTCCTATGGGCCTTCGAACAGAAGATATTTTGAGGAATTGGGAGTAGTTCCAAAAGAGCTAAAGTCATCTACTGAAAAGCCTCCAGAACTTGAATTGAAGGTGCTTCCTAGTCACTTGAGGTATGAATTTTTGGGTCAAGATAAAAAGCTGCCAGTTATTGTTTCAGCTTCTCTCTCTGATGTGGAAACTAATAGACTTCTGAGGGTACTCCGAGCTCATAATAAGGCCATCGCTTGGACACTAGGTGATGTCAAAGGAATCAGTCCTTCAACAGTGATGCATCGAATTCTCATGGAAGACAATGCCAAACCAACAATTGATGCTCAACGAAGACTTAATCCACCCATGAAAGAAGTTGTCAGAAAAGAAGTAGTTAAGTGGTTGGATGCTGGAGTTGCTTATCCTATTTCAGATAGTAAGTGGGTCATCCCGGTGCAAGTGGTCCCGAAGAAAGGTGGAATGACGATGATCAAGAATGAAAAGAATGAGTTGATTCCTACAAGAGCAGTCACTGGTTGGAGGATCTGCATCGATTACAGGAAACTCAACAAAGCAACAAGAAAAGATCACTTCCCTTTGCCCTTCATTGATCAAATGCTAGACAGATTAGCGGGGCAAGAATATTACTGTTTTCTTGATGGATATTCTGGATATCACCAGATAGCTATAGCACCTGAAGATCAGGAGAAGACTACTTTCACATGTCCCTATGGCACCTTTGCTTTCAGAAGAATGCCCTTCGGTTTGTGCAACGCCCCTGCTACTTTTCAAAGGTGTATGATGGCTATCTTTTTCAGATTTGATTGAATCTTGTATTGAAATTTTTATGGATGATTTCTCAGTGTTTGGTTCTTCTTTTGATCATTGTTTGGAAAATCTGGAAAAAGTGCTAACAAGGTGCGAGAAGTCTAACTTGGTGTTAAACTGGGAGAAGTGCCACTTTATGGTAACTGAAGGAATTGTTCTTGGGCACAAAATTTCAAAGGCAGGAATTGAGGTGGATAAGGCAAAGGTTTCAACAATAGAAAATTTTCCACCTCCAGTTTCTGTAAAAGGAGTGAGGAGTTTCCTAGGACATGCTGGCTTCTACCGCAGATTTATCAAGGACTTCTCCAAAATCTCAAAACCTTTATCTAGCTTACTTGTAAATGGAGTTCCATTTGAGTTTGGAGAAGATTGTTTAAAAGCTTTCAAGATTTTAAAGGAGAGATGGATTACAGCACCGATAGTAACTTCACCAAATTGGGAATTGCCGTTTGAATTGATGTGTGACGCAAGTGACTATGCCATTGGAGCGGTTTTGGGTCAGAGAGTTGACAGAGTATTCCACACAATCTACTATGCTAGTAGAACTCTGAATGATGCTCAATTAAATTACGCCACTACAGAGAAAGAAATGCTGGCAATAGTGTTTGCTTGTGACAAATTTCGACCCTACCTGATTGGAAATAAGGTAATTGTCTACACAGATCATTCAGCAATCAAATACCTTATGACCAAGAAGGACGCAAAACCAAGATTGATTCGGTGGGTACTTTTACTTCAAGAGTTCGACTTAGAGATAAAAGATAAAAAGGGCACCGAAAACCTGGTAGCAGACCACTTGTCAAGAGTAGAGCTGGAGGAAAGTCAGAATACTAAGGAGGTACAAATAAATGAGCAATTTCCTGATGAACAACTCTTTAGTGTGAGGGAAAACCTTATGGTACCGTGGTACGCTGACTATGTTAATTTCTTGGCTGCAAAAATAACTCCACCCGAGCTTACGCGTCAACAATTGAAGAAATTCTTTTCTGAGGTGAAACTTTACTATTGGGAAGAACCAATCCTCTACAAGCACTCCGCTGATCAGATAATAAGGAGATGTGTGCTTGAAGAGGAGATGTATTCTATCTTAAATCACTGTCATGCTTTACCATGTGGGGGACATTTTAGTGGAAATAGAACAGCTGCAAAGGTGTTGCAAAGTGGATTCTTTTGGCCAACGCTATTCAAGGATGCTACTACCTTTGTAAAGGCATGTGATCGTTGTCAACGAACAGGTAATATCTCAAGAAGAAACGAGATGCCTTTAACAGGAATTTTAGAAGTTGAATTGTTTGATGTGTGGGGAATAGACTTTATGCGTCCTTTTCCTTCATCCTTTAGCAATCAGTACATTCTTTTGGCTGTTGATTATGTGTCTAAATGGGTCGAAGCTTCTGCTACACCTCAAAATGATGGAAAGACAGTTCTCAGCTTCTTGCAAAAGAACATTTTTACTCGGTTTGGTACTCCTCGAGCAATAGTAAGCGATGAAGGGAGTCACTTCTGTAACAAGCAGTTTGAAGCACTTCTTTCAAGATATGGTGTCCGACATCGAACTGCTTTACCATACCATCCCCAAAGTAATGGCCAAGCTGAAATTTCTAACCGGGATATTAAGATGATTCTAGAGAAAACAGTGCAAAGATCAAGGAAAGATTGGTCAAGAAAATTAGATGACGCATTGTGGGCATACAGAACTGCTTTCAAAACACAGATTGGCATGTCCCCATATCGGTTGGTGTTTGGAAAGGCTTGTCATTTACCGGTGGAGTTAGAGCATAGAGCTTTTTGGGCCATGAAGACTCTTAACATGGAACTAAAAGCTGCAGGTGAGAAAAGACTGTTACAGCTGAATGAGCTAGATGAGTTTCGGAACGAAGCCTATGAAAACGCAAAGATATACAAGGAGAGAACTAAAAAGTGGCACGATCAAGGACTAATACGGAAAGAGTTTCAACCAGGGCAGCAAGTGTTACTCTTTAATTCAAGGCTGAAACTGTTTCCTGGAAAGTTGAAATCAAGGTGGTCGGGACCATTCACGGTGGTCAAGGTGTTTCCTTATGGAGCGGTGGAGTTAAAAGGTGAAAGTCCAACAAATTTCAAAGTTAATGGACAGCGTTTAAAGCTCTACTTGGGAGGTCAGTTTGACCAAGCCAAGTCCGCCATGATCTTGGCGCCACTTTGAAGTGCAAGGCTCAGCGTCCAGCTGTATGACGATAAAGACAGCGCTTCTCAGAGGCAACCCAAGTATTATTTTTCTTTAGACTTTTGATTATGTTTTAGTATGCTTTAGTATTGTTAATGTTTTCAATTTTTAGATTAGTATCAGACATTATTTTTTTTAATTGAATCCTGAAAAGCGTGAAAAAAAAAAAAATTTCGACCTGAGCCCAGTAGTCGCGACTAGCCTTTGGCCTAGTCGCGACCTATTTTCCAGGTCGCGACCCCAGTCGCGACTTCCTGATTTTCCAGAAAGGCAAGAAATTTTATCGTGAGCTAGTCGCGACTAGCCTTAGAGCAAGTCGCGACTTGCTCACCAAAATTTCTATAAATTCACACTTTCCCCCTCATTCAACCCTACACAAACAAAATTCAAATTTCAAACCATCTCAGCCGACCCTACCCTCTTTTCATCTCAAAAATTCAATTTTTCATCTCCAATCTTCAATCTTTTCATCTTTTCTCAAATTTCTTAAACCCAATCTAATCAAAAACCCAATTTCACTCAACAATCTACACATATCATCAAAACCCACACCAAAAATAACCCAAATCCAAAAATCACCATTGTTTTCACCTTCAACCTCAAGCTTTCAAGAACATTCAACAATGGAGGTGGAGTAAAGCGTTTTCGGGTTTGTAAGTATCACTTTCTTCATTCTTTCAAGAATTTGATTAATTTTTTAGATTTTGATTGATATAAATGTGTGTGGTGCAAACAAATATTGATGATATTAGGTTTGTAATTATTGTATTGTGGTATTGAGTGTTTGGGAATATTGTTTGAGTGAATTTTTATTTTTGGGATAGAGAAAATTTAAGGGGAAGTGCTGCCCAATTTTTTTTTTTTTTTTTAGTAAAAAAAGTTTTAGAAAAAAAAAAAATCGAAAAAAAAAAAATTCTGAAAAAAAAAGAAAAGAAAAAAATGGCACCAAAGAGGACTAGGAATGTTGAGGAAGGTTCGTCTTCAAACCCACCACCAACGGGTTTTGATAGAACCCGCTTTGGAAGTATCGAGGCCCACAATCGCTTCGTAAGGTTGAAGAATAGAGCTTATATTGAAGATCGGGGTAATGAATTCCCGGAAAATCCCTTGAGGCGCCAATCTCGGTTTGAAACAATCAGAGCGAAAATTGAAAGGATGAAGTGGGGAAGCTTTGTGGATACTCGGGGTCGGGCTAATGTTACACTGGCCTGTGCATTCCTTGCGAATTGGCCCGACCGTCGGAATGGGGAAGTAAAGGTGCGTAGAAAGAAAGTTCCCGCCACTGCTGATGCATTCAATGTGATGTTCTCTGTCCCAGATTACACTAGGGAGGATCAACGCCTCCGAATTATTGAGGAAGAAGAGCACTTTGATATGGTGGATGTGGCAGAGACAGTGGGATTTCCTGGGTTGAGGTTCCATGACAATGATGGCACCGAGGGGTCGCCCAATATTCTATACCGATGTGAGCTGAACCCGGTGGCGAAAACATGGCTGCACTTTGTGAGTGCTCGGTTAGTGCCCAACAAGCATTTTTCCGATATCCAAATGGATCGCCTAAAATATGTGTACGCCATAATGAAGGGGTACAACATTAACATTGGACAAGTCATAAAGCAAAGCATTGACCAAATTGTGCAAGGAGCCACGGGAGGTGGTTTTGGTTTGGCAGGAGTTATCACAGAACTCTGCGGGGCATATGAAGTTCCCCAATTAGAGTTTGACAACACGGCGTTGCCACTTCGCAAGATGGACATCGCCTTTGTCAACAGGCTGAAAGAGCCACACCCCTATGGCCAGCCACCACCTGATGCACCGCAAGGGCGTAGGCGGCAACGTGAGCCTAGTGTTGAAGAAGAAGAGGAGCAACCACTACAATTGCCTGGACCCATCGATCCTACAACACAATACACTCATGCACAGCTGAGTTATATAATTCAGCAGAACAACCACATGCAACAATACATGGTGCAGAGGAGTATCTATGATGAGGGACAAGTTCAGCAACTCAACTCTCTTATCAACAGAATGAACATTGGGATTGATGACCCGAACTACTTGGCACAACCTCCTCGGTTCTATCCCTATGACCAGCCGCCACCACCCAACCTTTTTATCGATAGGGAAACTTTTAGTTCCTAGTTTAAGTCCCCGGGAAGTGATTTAGCGTGTCACTTATAGTGTTGTGATTTTTATGGTTTAGGAGCCTGTAATCCGCCGCGCAGTTAAAGTTCCAGTCAGGTTGACCGGCACACCTGAATTCGGAATCAAGGTAAGATTAGTATAACAGTATGCATATGTAGATTACATGTTTAGCGTGCATGTAGGAAGCCTGTTAGATTACATTAGTTATGTATGTTGGCTTCGAACCATCCAACCCTGTCACGTCGGTACAGACTGGAGTATGACCAGCAGCCAGAGTATGACCGGTTCGACCGATCAGGCTGACACTTGGTTAGTGGTTCCGTACTATTGACGTATCCCGTCGGTACAGGCTGGAGTATGACCAGCAGCCGGAGTATGACCGGTTCGACCGATCAGGCGGATATAGTAACACGTCGGTACAGGCTGGAGTATGACCAGCAGCCGGAGTATGACCGGTTCGACCGATCAGGCTGTTACGTGTCAATAGTACCGTCCCTATGAACGTTCAGAACTCAGTACCGTGTTGGACACGGCAGTAGTGACTCAGTACCGTGTTGGACACGGCAGTAGTGGGACTCAGTATCGTGTTGGACACGGCAGTTAGGGTTATGATCAGGGGTATGGGCGCCTGATCATGGCCGGGATTTATGTATGAGTATTATTATGCTTTTCTTACTGAGTCTGTCGACTCACAGTTCTACGTTTATGTGTAGGTAAAGGCAAGGCTAAAGCTGATGGACCGTGAACGAGCTTGTGAAGATAGTACATGTCGGGGCGGTTAGGCATGGAGAGTACGATCCTCGGGACAGCGAGGCTGATTTTGTAACTAGTCGCTAGGCGACATTTATTTTGTATAAACAGTTAAATTTTGTAAATGATTTTGTAATCGGGATCCCGAGTCTTTTTGTAATTATATTTTACAAGTTTAATTAAAAAGCAAAAATTTTAATTAATCACGTTTTCCATAAACCTCGTTGATTAGCAACGAGCTGCACAGCATGTGTAAAAATCACGTAATACGCCTATGTTAGTTAGGGTGTTACATTAGGGTTGGAGCATCCCATAGTCATTAGATAAGAAAGTGTTTGTTTAAACAAATACTACTTTTCTAAGAAAATGACTAAGTCTGAAAATAAAGTAGCAAATAAAGGAGATATTTTCTTGATTCCATAAGTGTTCTATCATCTTATTTTTTGCAAGATGATCCCACTGCCTCTGTTGTCTTAACACAACTGAAGAGGTCTATACCATTTAGTTTTCTTTGACATAATTCACGGTACCTTGTTGTAGTGGGAGAGTTTCTAGGAACTCACCTTCTTATAACTTGGAAGACACTAGTGATTAAAATCCATTGTGAGTTTAAACAAGTAATGGATTGTCAAGATAAGAAACTAAGAAGAAAGCCAATAGAACTATGGTTTGATCCATTCACATGGAATAACCTAAAGTTTTCTATTACAAGGACATGAAAGGAAATTTTCGTTCATAAGTCTATTCAATGGACTTAACAAAACTTCCTATTCCTAGTATTATAGGTTTGAGTTTATCTAAACCTATGGCTTGTGGTATACCTGGTAATTACTTACTCTAATGCAAGCATGAGATGCTGATGCATTTTCTTTCCAATGGAAATCTATAGAAGCTTCACAACTTCTTAGACATAGATTTTATTTATCTAAGGAAAAGTCTCAACTATTCCAGAGAAGATAAAGCCATGAAAGAATTTCTTGAATCAATAGTGAGAGGTCTCAGGTATACTTTTGTAAGCCTTAGACCAGACACCTGCTGTTGAGTGGGAGTAATGAGTAGGTATGAGATTAATCCAGGAGAGGAACATTGGAAGACAGTCAAGTAAATCTTAAGATTAAGAAGAGGAACTATATGTTAGTCAATAAGGGTGTTTGTTTAAAACTCTTAGACTACACCACATCAGATTTCAAGACTTGCCTTTGTGCTAGAAAGTCTGCTGATGAGATGGTGATTACTTTGGGGGTGGAGTAGCGATTTTGGATAAGTGTAAAAACCTATCTGAAATCTCTTGGTCTACCAGAGAGAGACTGAATGTTAAAAGTTGCAGGAAAGATACTTATTCAGTCTAAGGAAAGTTCTATACATTTGTGGCATTGTTCCGAATTGCCTTAACTACTAGGGTTACTTCCTGAATGACCAAAGAGTAGTTGCCCAAAAGTATAGAATCCAGTATCCCAAGAAAGTAGACATATAGAGAGGAATTTCACATTATCAAGGATTTTGTGATTAAGGAAAAGTAATAGTGGAGAAGAGGTTGTGTTTAATTCAACCTATCAGATCCTATTACGAGGAGTATACTACTATTACACTTGATTGGTATATCAAGGTGTTAATGATTATTTGAAATGCACTTTTTGTTTTATATTAGTGCAAGTGGGAGTTTGTTGGGTTTTATGCCCTAAATAAAACTCATTTCATATAATCAGATTTACTTATTAATAAAGATCAGAAATAACATTTTATGTGGCATGGTTCACATGATTTATTTCATGATTATAGGTATATAATGTATGAATTCTTTTTAAGTCCAGAACATATGAGTTGGTTAAAGATTATAGTGTTGTCAGCACAGTGGAATATAATCTTTATTATATGTTCAAAAGTTGATTCCCTGATTTGTCAGAACACTGGATTTAGACTGACATGGTATAATCAGCGATAGGTATTCTTACACCTTGGAAAAGTGTTATGTCCTTTCCAGGACATTGGCAAAGTTTACCAGTATCGGATGTATGGAGTATACATCGGAAGGGACCGATATTGAACTTTGATTAGATATGTTAAAATTTACCGTAATATCTATTCAATTCAATATCACCTATTGATCCTAGATCACATGATCGAAATCCTGATATGGTTAGGTTCAATTTCAAGAGTGTTACTCGTGTTCTTTGATTTGTTAGTTAAGCCTAGTTTTGTATCAGGGTAATACATACATTTTGGGAACACGGTAGTGCAATTGAGTGGGAGCGCTAACATAAATATGGAATCTATAGCTTCTATTTGGCAAATAGAAGTAAAGGATGATTTCCTTCGAGCTTAACCAAACGAAGATAAATGGTGGAGATCTCATTTCACTTAGGTGAAATATCATTTATACAGGGTTAAGTGTTTTAAGGATAAAATACATTGTAGGGTGTTACGGTAATTTAATCCCTGTATAGTGTAAATCATCTATATAGAGGATCATTGATAACATTAGGGTTATAACAATGGATAACTAATGACGTGTCTATATCGTGGAACATATAGAGCGTTTCTATATGACTGAGAGTGCAATTCCAAGTTCTAAGTGTGGATTCAATGAGGAATTAATAAGTTAGGGAATTTACTTGGTAAATTCGGTTCGACTTATTGGAAGCTCAGTTATATAGACCCATGGTCCCCATACTAGTTGAGGCCATACTACTTGTAAGACTCAGTTAATTGATTTTAATTAATCAATTATAATTCTAAAAGTTAGACTATGTCTACTTTATGAATTCTCACTAAGTAAGGATGAAATCGTAAATAAAAGGGTTTCTAGGTTTAATTATTAATTGAGAGACTTTGCATGTCTAATTAATAATTATTTTAAATGACAATATTATTTAATAATCTATTTTAGTTATTAAATAATTAGTTTTGGCATTTAAATGATTAGAATTGGAAAAATGGCATTTTTGGAGAAATTGAAATAAAATTGAGGAAACTGCAAAATCCAAGTGAGGTCCATATCACCCTATGGCCGGCACCTCTTTGTGTGTTTCCCAATTATTATTTTCAATTTTAATTGCCATGTAATTTCTAATCAAAGCCTAACAAAAATAGGAAAGTGGTTGATCACACTAAATAAGGCAGTTAATTGATTACACAGTAATTAAGGAAACTGTTTATTTGGAAAGTTGTGCTCTCCCTTTTCCCTATATAAAGCAACCTTGTTCTCTTCTCTTGCATGCATGATAAGCCACGAAATTAAGAGAGAAAAAGAGAGAAAAATTTCGAAATCCTTGTGAGATGAGTAGTGCCCACACTCATCAAGTGGTATCTCAATCATAGTATGTAAGACTATGGAATTTCTACATCAAAGAAGGAGAAAAGAAGATCCAGGTTCAGATCTTGGTGATGCTCTGCTACAGAAAGGAATCAAGGGCTAGAGATCTGAATGGAAGGAGTCATATTATTCCGCTGCACCCACTGTAAGGTTTTCTAACTTTATATGTGTTTATTTTCATTGTTTTAGAATTCATATTAGGTTGTTAATCCAACATACTTGTTAGTAAATCTAGATCCTGGTAAAATAATTTCCAACACTTTCCTGCTGAAGGCATCGGTCAGTACATTGGCCTTCCCGGGGTGATAAAGAATCTCACAATTGTAATCCTTTACTAACTCCAACCAACGTCTCTGTCTCATATTCAAATCTTTCTGAGTAAAGAAGTATTTGAGACTTTTGTGGTCGGTGTAAATTTCACACCTTTCTCCATAAAGGTAATGTTGCCAGATCTTCAAAGCAAAAACTACCGCGGCCAATTCTAGGTCATGAGTCGGGTATCGCTGTTCATAATCCTTTAACTGTCAGGAGGCATAAGCGATAACCCAATTGGCTTGCATCAGTACACACCCCAGACCCTGTATGGATGCATCGCAATAAACCACAAACTTTTCTTTGTCAGAAGGCAAAGCTAGCACTGGGGCTGTAATCAACCTCTGTTTCAGCTCCTGAAAGCTAGCCTCACATTTGTCTGACCACACAAACTACTGATTCTTCTTAGTAAGCTCGGTTAAGGGTGTTGAGATCTTAGAAAACCCTTCCACAAACCGACGATAATTCCCAGCTAAACCCAAAAAGCTTCTAATTTCCGTCACTGTCTTCGGTCTAGGCCAATCCCTGACGGACTCTATCTTCCCTGGATCCACCTTAATCCCATCCTTGCTAACAATGTGCCCTAAGAAAGACTCCTGAGATAGCCAAAATTCACATTTCTTGAATTTGGCGTAAAGCTTGTGTTCCCGAAGCCATTGCAGAACCATCCGAAGATGTAACTCATGCTCCTCTTCTGATTGAGAGTACACAAGGATGTCGTCGATAAACACAATTACACAGATATCGAGGAAATCCTTGAATACTCTATTCATCAAATCTATAAATGTTGCAGGAGCATTGGTTAGTCCAAATGACATAACAAAGAATTTGTAATGTCCATACCTAGTACGGAAAGCCATCTTCGAAATGTCCTCCTCTCGGATTTTCAACTGATGATAACCCGATCGGAGATCAATCTTGGAGAAGACCGTCTTCCCTTGAAGTTGATCGAAAAGATCATCGATGATAGGTAATGGGTATTTATGCTTCACTGTTAGCTTGTTTAACTCCCGATAATCGATGCACATTCTCATAGACCCATCCTTCTTCTTGACGAATAATACCGGAGCTCCCCAGGGTGACACACTAGGCCGAATAAATCCTATGTCAAGCAACCCTTGAAGCTGAATTTTCAATTCTTTAAGCTCAGCTGGAGCAATTCTATAAGGAGCCTTAGAAACCGGTTCCACTCTGGGTGCTAAATCTATCACAAAGTCAATCTCCCACTGAGGTGGTAAACCTGGAAGTTCTTCGGGAAAAACATCTAGAAATTCCCGAACCATTTTGATATCCTTTGGCCGAATGGTGTCTGGCCGAGTGGTGTCTGTTGGAATTTATTTTACCAGGATCTTAGATCTACTCACAAGTATGTTGTTTAACACCCTAAATATGAACTTTCTAAAACGATAAATTAAACACATATAAAGTTAGGAAAACCTTACATTGATGCAGCAGAATAAATGTCTCCTTCCACTCAGATCTCTAACCCTTGTATCCTTTCTGTCGCAGAGTATAATAAAGATCTGAGCCCAAATGTCCTTCTTCTTTGAGTTTGATCCTTCACAGTCTTCCAATCTATGATTGAGTTACTGCTTGCTGTGTGTGGGCACTCACTCTTTCACTAGGGTCGAAATTTAGGAAGAGGAAAATAGAAGAGGGTTTCGGCCAAGGTATAGAAAATAGGGAAGGCTCAGTTTTTCTGAAGAGAGAAATTTCTGTCAGAAGATGTTATGAAAACTTGTGTTTTGACTGAGCCATCACTTTATATTTATAGGCAACTACTAGGTTTAGGTTAGGAATTATTTGGCATTAAAATAATGAAAATATCAATTTGAATTTCCACAAATAGTTGCCGGCCATGGTGTGATAATGGGCCCCACTTGATTTTGCAGTTTTAACAAATTTTATTTCTATTTTCTCAAAAACGCCAATTTTCCAATTCTAACCATTTAAATGCCAAAACTAATTATTTAATAATTAAAATAGATTATTAAATAATATTGTCGTTTAATTTAATTATTAACTAGACATATAAAGTCCATTAATAAATAAATAAACCTAAAATCTCTTTTCTTTACAATTTCACCCCTGCTTAGTGAAAATTCAAAAATTAGACATAGTCTAACTTTAGAATTATAATTGATCAATCACGAATCAATTAATGAGTCTTACAAGCAGAATGTTCTCAACTAGAATGGGGACAATGGATCTATATGCTGAGTTCCAATAAGTGAACAAAATTTACCAAGTAAATTCCTACTTATTAATTCTTCGTTGAATCCACTCTTAGAACATAGAATTGCACTCTCAGATTTATATAGAGCATATTATATGTTCCACGATATCAATATGCTATATCATTTAACCATTGTTATAATCTTATTGTGATTTAAAAGATCCTCTATATAGATGATCTAAATTGAGATGGGATAATTTTACCGTTCTCACCCCTCAATGTATTTTGCCCCTTAAAACACTTAGATACCTGTAAATGGTGTTTAGTGATCTAATAATTAGTCAGTTAAACAAGAGCTTATCCATTTACTTCTATTTGCTAAGCTCGAAGGGAAACATCACTTGACTTCTATACACCAGTAGAAGCTATAGATTCCATATTTATGTTCAGCACTCCCACTCAATCATACTATCATGTTCCCAAAATATACGTATCACCCTGACCCCAAAGTAGGCTTAACTAATAAATCAAAGAACATGAATAGTACTTCTGAGTTGAGCCTAAGCATATCAGGATTTAGATTCTTTTAATCTTAAGATCAACTACTTATATTGACTTGGAAAGATATATATAACGGTAAGTTTGTAATATCTTAACTTAGTTGCAATATCGGTCCAGTCCAATGTATACTCCATACATTCGAAACTAGTATACTTTACTAATGTTCTGGAAAGAACATAACACTTACTCCAAGTGTAAGTACACATCATCGCTGATTATCACATTAGTGTAAATCCAAAAATACTAATGAAACAGGGACCTATTCTTTTGATTCATATGATCACAATCACATTCCACTGTGTTGACGATACTGTAATTGTGAATAAACATATGATCTAGATTTAACTAATTTTGTGTATAAAAGTAATAAACATATTAAACCATTAGCATGTAAAATTCATGCAAACATTAATCACTTCAAATTTCTTATATTGATAACTAATCAGATTGTAAAGATTTTTATTTAGGGCATAAAACCCAACAGTGTCCACCACCACGGCCAGAAACCCTAAACAACCGCCACACAGTAGTTCCCTAGCTGACAGGGCCGAGATCACCGTGATCCGAGATCCCCGAACCGAACCGATAAAAATAAATGGTTCTTCACTTTCCGATTGGAAGATTACCATCTTCCTCTTGCAGTCAATACTGGCTGAGTACTTAGATAGGAAATCCATTCCTAGAATAATATCAAAATCTACTAAGCTCATTTCTATTAAGTCAGCACTTAACTCCCTACCGTCAATTCTGATCGGCATAGACCTAATCCACCTTTTGGGGATAACTAACTCTCCGCCAGGTAAAAGGGTTCCAAACCGTGATTCATATCTATCATGCGGTCTATCCAATTTACTAAAGATTCTGGCTGCCACATAAGAATGTGTGGCCCCAGAATCAAACAATACGGAGTAAAAAGAGTTGTTAACTGAGAGTTCACCTATCACCACAGAAGGGCTGGCTTCTACATCAGCCTGAGTAATGGCGAACACCCTAGCTGGAATGGGTCTCGCCGGAACCCTTGGTGCTTGTGTTCAAAGTTGAGGGCAATCCCTCTTGTAGTGTCCTGACATGCCACACTGGAAGCACCCCTGCCCTCTACACTCACCCAGATGGTGCCTTTTACAAGTGGGGCACTCTGGATAGGTATATCGGGCCTAAAAAATACCCTGACGACTGCCTCGACTCTGGTTCCCTCAGAACCCTTTGTTCTGACCCGAGCCACCGGTTGCAGTGGATGCTTTCCTTTTCTGGTCCATGGCCGAACCACTACCTGTTGGATATATTTTACCAGGATCTAGATTTACTACCAAGTATGTTTTATTAACATCCTAATATGAATTCTAAAACAATGAAAATAAACACATAAGAGTTTAAGAAAACCTTACATTGGATGCAACGGAATATAATGACTCCTTCCATTCAGATCTCTAGCCCTTGATTCCTTTCTGTAGCAAAGCATAATCAAGATCTGAATCTGGATCTCTATCTCTCCTTCTTGTTGGTGATTTTCCACAGTCTTACATACTCTGACTGAGGTACCACTTGATGTGTGTGGGTACTACTCTATCACTCAAGGTATTTCGAAATTAGAAGAGAAGAAAAGAGAGAGAAGGGGCGGCTTGGCTTTTCTCTGAAGGAAACAATGTTAAAAGTTATGAGTTTCCTCAAGCCAACACTTTCTATTTATAGAATGCCGTCTAGGTTTAGGTTAGAGTTGTGTGGCATTAAAATAATGGAAAAAATAAAATGGTAAACCTCTTGCATAGTGGGCGGCCCATATAAGGAAATTGGGCCTCACTTTGCAACTTTCCCATTTTGTCATTTTTCATTCCTATTTTCTCAAAAATGCCAATTTTCCAATTTAACCATTCAAATGCCAATTCTTTTTTGAAGATGCCAATTCTAATTATTTAATAACTTAAAAATAATTATTAAATAATATTGCCATTTAATATATTTATTAATTTAGACATATAAAGTATCTTAATTAATAAATAAACCTAGAATCTCTTTTCTTTACAATTTCACCCTTGCTTAGTGAAAATTCATAAAGTAGACATAGTCTAACTTTAGAATTATAATTGATTAATTAAAATCAATTAATTGAGTCTTACAAGCAGTATGGTCTCAACTAGTATGGGGACCATGGGTCTATATAAGCAAGCTTCCAATAAGTCGAACCGAATTTACCAAGTAAATTCCCTAACTTATTAATTCCTTATTGAATCAACTCTTAGAACTTGGAATTGCACTCTCAGTCATATAGAACGCTCTATATGTTCCACGATATAGATACGTCATTAGTTATCCATTGTTATAATCCTAATTTGATCAATGATCCTCTATATAGATGATTTACACTGTAAAGGGATTAAATTACCGTAACACCCTACAATATATTTTATCCTTAGAACACTTAACCATGTATAAATGATATTTCAGCTAAGTGAAATGAGTACTCCACCATTTATTTTCGTTTGGTTAAGCTCAAAGGAAATCATCCTTTACTTTCTATTCGCCAGATCGAAGCTATAGATTCCATATTTATGTTAGGGCTCCCACTCAATTGCACTACCGTGTTCCCAAAATGTACGTATCACCCTGACCCAAAAGTAGGCTTAACTAACAAATCAAAGAACACGAATAACACTCTTGAGATTAAACCTAATCATATCAGGATTAAGATCACTTGATCTAGGATCAAGAGGTGATATTGAATTGAATAAATATTATTGTAAATTTAATATATCTTATCAAAGTTCAATATCGGTCCCTTCCGATGTATACTTCTTACATCCGATACTGGTAAACTTTGCCAATGTCCTGGAAAGGATATAAGACTTTTCCAAGGTGTAAGAATACCTATCGCTGATTATACTATGTCAGTCTAAATCCAGTGTTCTGACATATCAGGGAATAAATTTTCGAACATATAATTAAGATTATATTCCACTATGCTCACAACACTATAATCATTAACAAATTCATATGTTCTGGACTTAAATAGAATTCATACATTATATATATAATCATGAAATAAATCATGTGAACCATTCAACATAAAATGTTATTTCTGATCTTTATTAATAAGTAAATCTGATTATATTGAAATGGGTTTTATTTAGGGCACAAAACGCAACAAACTCCCACTTGCACTAATATAAAACAAAATGTGCATTTCAAATAATCATTAACACCTTGATATACAAATCAAGTGTAATAGTAGTAAACTTCTCGTAATAGGATCTGACAGGTTGAATTAAACACAACCTCTTCTCCATCATTACTCTTCCTTAATCACAAAATCCTTGATAATGTGAAATTCCTCTCTATATGTCTACTCTCTTGGGATACTAGATTCTATACTTTTGGCAGCTACTTCTTGGTTATTCCGGAAGTAACAGTAGTAGTTAAGCCAAGTTGGAACGGTGCCACAAATGTATAGAACTTTCCTTAGACTGAATAAGTACCTTTCCTGCAACTTTAACATTCAGTCTCTTTCTGGTAGACTAAGAAACTCCAGATGGGTTTTTACACTTCTCCAAAATCACAACTCCACCCCCTTAGTAATCACCATTTTATAAGCAGACTTTCTAGCACAAAGGAAAGTCTTGAAATCTTATGTGGTATAGTCTAAGAGTTTTAAACACACCCTTATTGACTAACATATAGTTCCTCTTCTTAATCTTAAGATTTACTTGATTGTCTTCCAATGTTCCTCTCCTGGATTAATCTGATACCTACTCAGTACTCCCACTCAACAGTAGGTGTCTGGTCTAAGGCATACTAAAGCATATCTGAGACCTCTCACTGTTGATTTAAGAAATTCTTTCATGGCTTTATCTTTTCTAGAATAGTTGAGACTTTTCCTTAGATAAATAAAATCTACGTCTAGAAGTTGTGAAGCTTCTATAGATTTCCATTGGAAAGAAAATGCTTCAGCATCTTACTAAAGTAAGTTGCTTGCATTAGAGTAAGTAATTACCAGGTATACCACAAGCCACAGGTTTAGACAAACTCAAACCTATAATACTAGGAAAAGGAAGTTTTGTTAAGTCCATTGAATAGACTTATTAAAGAAAATTTCCTTTTATATCCTTGTAATAGAAAACTTTAGGTTACTCCATGTGAATGGATTAAGCCATAGTTCTCTTGGCTTTCTTTTTAGTTTCTTATCTTGACAATCCATTGTTTGTTTAAACTCACAATGGATTTTAATCACTAGTGTCTTCCAAGTCATAAGAAGGTGAGTTCCTAGAAACTGTCCCACTACGACAAGGTATCGTGAATTATGTCTAAGAAAACTAAATGGTATTGACCTCTTCGGTTTCGTTAAAACAACAGAGGCAGTGGGATCATCATGATAAGATGATAGAACACTTTTGGAATCAAGAAAAAATATCTCCTTTATTTGCTACTTTATTTTCAAACTTAGTCATTTTCTTAAAAAACTAGTATTTGTTTAAACAAACACTTGCTTATTTATTGACTATGGGATGGTCCACCCCTAATCACTTAGAATAGCTAACAAACATGCAAACTAGGGTTAACAGTTCTAGCTTTTCTTAAGATTTTGATTAGGTCATCCATGAATCTAGTAATGATTTACATTAAGTATACAACCATTGCATCATTCTGAAATTATATTACCATAGAAGGATTTAGGCAACGACTAGTAACTAATTATCAATATGCAAATTGAATTTCTGGGGAGGTAAGTTTGGATATAATTCAAAAATCAAATTAATGATCTTTGAACTGCATATCTACTAACTATTTCTCCACCCCTATCAGTTCGCAAGATCTTTAACCACTTACCTTAATGGTTTTCACCATTGCTAGAAACTCATGAAATTTTTCAAACATTTCAAATTTCTTTTGCATAAGGTAAAATCTAGAGTGATCGTTTTAAGAGTACAACGAAAACTCATATCCACCCCTGAATGTACATCCATCTACGAATGAGATGATTATACTTTCAGTGGATATAGGCATATTAACTCTTTGCAGAGATTGATCTTGTCAAAACCACTATGAACAAGATACAAATGCCATAGATTAAAAAAATGGTTGTAGTCTTTTGATGATTTAGGTTTAGTTACATCAAAGAGTTCTTAGAATAGTGCAAGTGGATTTTGGTCACAGAATACTAAACTCATACAGTTTGAATCCATTGAAAGAAAATTGTTATTAAACACCTGTGAAAGTGTAACTGTATAATGAGTAATTATTTCTTGGACCACCACTACTAATTTAACTCTATGATTGATTTGCCCATACAAGTAGGAGATTTCTAAGATTGAGGATTTATATCATTTCGGGAATATAATCATATTCGTCATTTAATTTCTTAAGAGAAAATATTGAATGACTTTATATGATTTATAGACCATTCATCCAATGATATGTCATCGAGCTAATTCGAAATGAATAAGCTAAGAGGAATTAGAATAATTTTGTTTTATATAAGAATCCAACGATGCTCCGATTAGCGAGAGTCAAAGTAATCTTATTTATACAATCTTCTTGTTTCATATTGTAAAATACTAGTCTAAGGTGTCATCAATTGATGAACAGCTAGATGTTGCATATACAATATTTATATTTCGAGATCTAACACTATTATGTTAGTCTAATGGTGAAAATCCATTAGGGATTTATCTCATTAGAAAAACAAATCAAGTTAGACCAACAATGAAGATTCGAAATTAAACTACAATTTAATAACAGAAAATAACATGGTTCAATATAAATTCATACACAATTCAGAAATTATTAAGCATATAGCAAGTAGGAATGACAAGTGAAATACTAAAACATACAATCCTAAATAATTTCTAAGGTCTTCAACAAACTGATATCAGTGTCCCGTTTAGGCGAGAGTCAGTGATACCATGCATTGAATAGAGTTGTCAGCTCATCTAAAATGATAAACATTCTAGCAACCTTTTATTCGATCAAGATTGGAATCCGCGTTGTCCCGTTTAGGCGAGAGTCAAGGCTATTCTATCTTATGAGCTTCCACCATTGTTTCATATTCTTGCAAGTCTTATACAGTCGCCACCATTAGGGTGATCAATACTGTATAAAAAACTTACAAGATTACTTATCTTTCGAGATTAAACGGTGCTAACTTGCTAATGAACATTCCTCCATTAGGGAGGATTACTCACTAAAATAATAGCTATGTAAGACCAACAATGGAGATCGAATATCCTAATAATAATAAAGCTCATTATTTAATGAAAGTTGTATTTTCTTCTAATATTTATTTTAATCAATTTATTTTAAATATATATTTAATTAAAATTTCCAATTTAGAATAAAAAATTCTAAATATAAATTTTTATGTAATATTTATAAATTATTTCTATAAATATTTAGAAAATTATTCAATTTAAGTTGTTTCAAAATTAATTTCTAACTCAAATTTAATTTTCTATAAATATATATTGCATTTCGAAATAGGAAGTGTATAAGAATACTACTTTCGAATGCTTTAAAATAAAATTAAAATAAATCCTGGAAAAATTATTCTAATTTTATGTTGGCCAAAAATTAATAAAAATGAATTTACAAAAAAAATATAATTTTCCTATTTAATTAAATATTTAAGAAAAATTTCAAATATTTAAGTATCATGATTAAGAATCAACTTAAATATTAATTTTATTTTTACTTAAATATCACTAGAAAAATACTTCAAGCAAAATAGATAATATCAATCTAGACTTTCATGGACTAATTAATTCAATTTCTAATTATAATATATTTTAGTTCATTTATTTTAATTAATCATTGAATGAAAAATCATTGATTTAAGTTGGTCCAAAATAAATAATTTTCAACTTTAATCTATTTTTCAAATAAAATTCGAAATTTCTGCATTAAAGAAATGCAATTTCAAAATTGTGGGAAAAAGATTAATAAAATAAAATAAAATTATTTTGAAAATTATTCAAATTTAAGTTATTCTGAAATAAGATTCCAAACTTAAAATAATTTTCAACTTTAATTAAATAACATGAAAATAACAATATCAGGATTAAGATCAAAGAACACGAATAACACTCTCGAGATTGAACCTAATCATATCAGGATTAAGATCATGTGATCTAGGATCAACAGGTGATATTGAATTGAATAGATATTACAGTAAATTTCATATATCTAATCAAAGTTCAATATCGACCCTTCCGATGTATACTCCATACATCCGATACTGGTAAACTTTGCCAATGTCTTGGAAAGGACATAAAACTTGTCCAAGGTGTAAGAATACCTATCGCTGATTATACCATGTCAGTCTAAATCCAATGTTCTGACAAATCAGGGAATAAACTTTCGAACATATAATTAAGATTATATTCCACTGTGCTGACAACACTATAATCATTAACAAGTTCATATGTTCTGGACTTAAATAGAATTCATACATTATATATATAATCATGAAATAAATATTGTGAACCATGCAACATAAAATGTTATTTCTGATCTTTATTAATAAGTAAATCTGATGATATTGAAATGGGTTTTATTTAGGGCACAAAACCCAACACTACCTCCCCTGCTATAGCTTGATGCAGGAGGGGTAGGAGCCTCGCCAACCACTGGAGTCCTAGCTGACTCAGTCATGCACCCAACTGCGCCCTCAGCTCGCAGTGCTTTCTCCACCATTTCAGCATAGGTGGTTTTTTCGTCTGCAGTAATCATCAGATCATGTTTAATATTAACATTCAGTCCGTCAAGGTATTTTTCCTTCTTACTGAAATCGGTTGGCACAATTCCTGAGGCCAATCTCGCCAACCGATCAAACTGTGTTGTATACTCAGTAACACTCATATTCTCCCTCTGGGTCAGGTGAGTAAATTCTTTTCTCTTGGCACTTCTAACGGCCTCATTATAATACTTCGCATTGAAAAGTTCCTGGAACTTTTCCCAGGTTATCGTGGTGACATCGCGTATCATAGACACCATGTCCCACCACACCAATGCGTCCTCTTGAAACTGAAAAAGTGGCTCACACCACTCTATCATTCCCGGTGACACCCATAAAATTCAAAATCTTGGTGACCACAGTTAGCCACTGCTCGAATTTCATGACGTCCGGACCTCCCAAAGAAACCTGAGCTGCCTTGTAACGGCCTAAATAATTAGGCATGCTACCCAAAATGCTTATGAAACCCTAATCCCCTAATCGGGATTGCTAAATAAAACAGCGCAGAATTTAAACTTTTATATTAAACAAACTGAAAATAAAACTTGTAATATATTTAAACTTTCAAAATAGTTGGGATCCCAAAAATATTTACAAACTTATTACAAGTCTTTTCTTTCTAGCTGAGCTAAGTGGCAAAACAGAATTCAAAATACATCACTGGTAGAACCCAACCCGCTTGGTCTAGAATTGCTCAGACATGTACATTCTTCGTCCAACTCCTGCACTCATGGCTAATCAACAATGCCTTACCCTTTCCAGCAAGACAGTATAAATCATAACAAATATAATATGCTCATCATGCTATTTAAATAGTAATGCCATTCATATATGTCTGTGTGTCACAGACCTGCATGTCACACTCACATGCCTATTTATGTCTACGTGGCGTAGGCCTATGTGTTGTGCTCACACATCTATATATATCTACGTGGCGTAGACCTACGTGTTGTTCTCTCACGTCTAATTACAATAAGGCCTTAGAATAGTTCATCTCGGTTCTAGTTACTGAGTCCAACTTGATTATGCCTTGACACATAACCCTTAATCTCAATATGTAACACATAATTATTAATGCCACTGCACTATTTGTCTATTTGCTATAGACCTCCATGTTACGCTCACATGCCTATTTATGTCTACGTGGCGTTGACCTACGTGTTGCTCTCACACGTCTATATACAATAAGACCTCAGTAGGGTTTACCTCGGTTCTGATTACCGAGCCTAACCTGGTTATGCCTTGCTCGCATAACCCTATTCATGTATATACGTAATCCATGTATTACGTTCTTTCAGTGGTTTATCCTGGTGATATATACCAGGTCTAACCCAGTTATGTCTTATACACATAACTCTTAACATACATGCGTGTGTTCAATATTTACTACAACATATATAATCTTAGGGTAATAACCATAACTTGCACACTATGTAATCACTCATATAATACAGTTCTATATACTCAGATAACATTTACTAAGAGTGTTAACCCTAACTCATGCTTTCACTGGATTCACAATATTCTAGGGTAATAACCCTAGACTACATTAAAATTAAACTCAAGGTACTAGCTTACCGAGTCTAGTTTAATTATGCCTTAAGCGCATAATTCATAATCCCAATATATAGATATATCCGATATGGCATAGTATCACACAACACATATCACTAGGGTAATAACCCTAGGCTATTAAACCGCTCATGTTAGGGTAATAACCCTAATCCCGGTTGCAATTACTCACATATATCATATTCAACATAAGCGCCACCGTGCATACTCTACGTGCAAACTACTGTCTTACCTGTTGTCCTGCAATAACAGAGATTCCAAACCCCTGGGTGCTCCTGATCAGGTGCCGGTAATCCTAGTCACACAACCCGGGATTTCACAAATAGGGTTAATCCCTAATTTCACTTTCACAAAATATAAAGTTGGCATTCAAAATACAGATAATCATAAAGAGCTCAGAACGAGCTTTCCAATGTTATAAAGAACGTCCAAAATAGAGTCCCGAGTCAAAAGTTATGGCCAAAACAAAATCGAAAAAAAAAATGGCTCTCTGCCAGGTTTTATGGCCGCGGCGACCATAAATCTGGCTGCGGCCACTGGGTTCGAAAAACCCAGAAAACCAGATTTGAAGGTCTAAACATGCCCAGTTTACAATATATTCGAACCTTAATCAAACCATACCCAAAATTAACTTCTTACAGATAAGAATCATCACAACATAGAGCTAAAACAACAATTCCAACATGAAAACCCCTAATTTCAGATTATTCAACAACACAAAAATCAAACTTTTCCAACAAGAACTCAAGCTCAAAACTTGAGCTTGATCTAAAACCAAACCAAACAACTCCAGCAGTAAAAATACTAAGAAATACTAGGTTTCAAACACAAGAATCAACCTAGAATTTTATCCATGACTCAATGGTAAAAATCACCACAACATAAAGGAATTAACACCCAAAATCTACAAAACCAAGTATCAATTCCCATAACATGCAACTCAAGAACAAAATAATCAAAACATGCTTTTATCACAATTTAAATTCAACAAAAACTTCAATCAAATTCAGTAAAAGAAACTACCTCCATTCCAATCAAAGCAAAGCTCAAAATTCTCAAATTCCCAAGCTCCAACCAAGCCAACAATCAAGCAATTCTCACCAATTAAGCTTGAAATTTCAAGAGAGGGTTAGAGAGGGAGACAGGGTCGGGTAAGAGGGAAGCAACAAACCAGAAAATTCATTCTCTTTTCCTTAAAATCATTCTTTTATTAAAAATAAATTAAGGGTCTAAAAAGACCATTTTGCCCCTAGGGCCAAATAACATTCACTTAGGCATGAAGGGAAAAAAATAACATTTACACACCAATTCAAACCAAATTAAATTTCAGATTTCTCATTATCAAATAAAATGCCAATTAATTCAATCTAATTTTCATTTCGGGCCCGAACCCGATTCGGCCCGAAATACCCGGTTGTGACTATACCGCGCCAACCATTCAGAACACACCTAAAAAGACAACACAGACATACTATATAATAATATAGTTCTATTAAGCACGTAATTAAATTAATTTCATCAATTTACCCTTCTCGGGTCATAATTACCAAAATGCCCCTGGCTCACCAACGGGGTCTTAACATGTTAAATTTCATATAATTTCAAAAATATTGAACTATATAATATTATAATTCCTCAATTCTTCATAATTATTTAATCAGGGCTTTGCTAATCCTTTTCTTAATTTCGGGTATTACAATTACCCCCTCCTTATAGAAATTTCGTCCCGAAATTTACCTGAACAACTCCGGATATTTCTGCTGCATATCCGTCTCGAGTTCCCATGTTGACTCTTCTACTTTACTGTTCCTCCAAAGTACTTTCACCAGTGCCATAGTCTTGCTTCTCAAGACTTTCTCTCTTCTATCAAGTATCTGCACTCATTGCTCCTCATATGACAAATCTGGCTGGAGTTCTAATGCTTCATAACTCAGAACATGGGACGAGTCTGAGACATATTTAGGAAGCATTGAAACATGAAACACGTTATGTACAGCTGCCAGCGCTGGGGGCATAGCCAACCTGTACGCTACTTTCCCTATCCTCTCAAGGATTTCAAAAGGTCCAATGAACCTCGTGCTAAGTTTTCCCTTCTTCCCAAAGCGCTTTATGCCTTTCATCGGAGATATTCAGAGAAATACCATGTCCCCGACCTGAAAATCAATATCTCGATGCTTTGGATCAGCATAACTTTTCTGTCTACTCTGAGCCGCGAGCATTCACGCTCTAATCTTGTCAACTTCCTCACTCGTTCTTTGAACAGCCTCGGGAACCCAAGAACTTTCTTTCACCTATTTCATCCCAGTGAATAGGTGATCTACATTTTCTTCCATATAAAAGCTCATAAGGAGCCATCCCGATTGTTTCCCGATAGCTGTTATTATAAGAGAACTCGATCACGGGAAGGTACTTTACCCATGATCCTTCAAAGTCAAGCACACATGCCCGTAGCATGTCCTCTAAAATCTGAATGGTCCTCTTTGATTGTCCATCCGTCTGAGGATGAAATGTTGTCCTGAACTTTAACTGAGTACCATAGCTCGATGCAGACTCTCCCAGAATCTGGATGTACACTTCGGATCTCTATCCGAAACAATGGACTTTGGGACACCATGCAGATGAACAATTTCTCTAACATATAACTCAGCATACTGATCAATGGAGAAATTCGTCCGAACAGGTAAACAGTGAGCAGACTTTGTAAACCTGTCCACTATGACCCACACAGAGTCAAACTGTCCCGTGGTTCTAGGCATACCTACCACGAAGTCCATGGCTATATCTTCCCATTTCCACTCTGGTATTTTCAGTGGTTGCAGCAACCCTGCAGGTCGTTGGTGCTCAGCTTTCACTTGCTGACACGTAAGGCACTTTGCCACATATTCAGCGATGTCATTCTTCATGCCTGGCCACCAGAACATGGCTTTCAGGTCTTGGTACATCTTCGTTGACCCTGGATGAACCGAATAAGGAGTCGTGTGAGACTCATCCATGATCTCCCTTTTAATACCATCATCCAAAGACACACAAACACGATCTCCGAATCGTAACATTCCTGTTACATCCACTGAGAAATCACTAGCCTTCCCAGTCGAAACCCTAGCTCGGGTTTTTATCAATTCCGAATCTTGCTTTTGTGCTTCTTTAATTCTCTCTAGAAGAGTGGATTGCAGGGTAATATTAACCAATTGCCCCACGACCAACTCAATCTGAGCTCGAGTCATTTCATTTGCTAGCTGTTGGGAGATTTGCTTCATAGTATTCAATTGACTCTGACCTTTTCTACTCAAGGAGTCAGCAACCACGTTGGCTTTACCAGGGTGATAAAGGATCTCACAATGATAATCCTTCACCAACTCTAACCAACGCCTCTGTCTCATATTCAAGTCTCTCTGGGTAAAGAAGTATTTCAGACTCTTGTGATCAGTGTATATCTCACATTTCTCGTCATAAAGGTAATGCAGCCAAATCTTTAGCGCAAATACCACTGCTGTGAGTTCTAAATCGTGAGTAGGGTACCTCTGCTCGTACTCCTTTAACTGCCAAGAAGCATAGGCTATTACCTTTCCAGCTTTCATAAGAACACAGCTGAGACCTTGTCTCGAGGCTTCACAGAAAACCACAAACTTTTTCTTATTTGAAGGAAGAGTTAGTACAGGAGCGGTAATCAAGCATTGCTTTAACTCCAGGAAACTTTTCTCACACCGATCAGCCCAAACAAACTTCAAGTTCTTTTAGGTCAGTTCCGTTAAGGGTACAACAATCGTTGAAAAAACCCTCAACGAACCAACGATAATACCCAGCTAAGCGCAGAAAGCTTCTAACTTGAGTAACTCATTTTGGGGTTGCCCAATCCTGAACAGCCTCAATTTTGTCCGGATCCACCATGATCCCATCTTTATCTACTATGTGCCCCAAAAAAGAGGCACAAGATAAATGGAATTCACCAAGATGTCATCAACAAACACGATCACACATCTATCCAGGTAATCCTTGAACACCAAATTCATATAATCCATTATCAAATATAGTATGCATCCTTGGCCCAACACTCACCCAGATGGTGCTTCTTGCATTTAGGACACTCGGGATAAGATCGAATTGAGGACCCGCGGCCCTGACGGCCACCTCTGGAAGCCTCAACCTTCCATTTGTGATCAGGGTTGCCACCGTCGGTCCCCTTACTGACATTACCACTAGCAGGAGGATTTGATGCCATGATGGCATCCTTTACAGTCTGCTTCTTCGCAACATGTTGCTCAGCCTCCTTAGCAATCAAGCCTAGCTCTACCACTTTCTTTTAAAAAGTGTCATGTGAAGTGGTAATCTTCAAGTCCCGACTGATTGTGGCATTCAATCCTCTCACATATTTCTGTTTCCTGGTGAAATCTGTGGGCACCAGATCACCAAAAAAAAAACTTAGATCACCGATCAAACTCTAGGGTGTATACTCGGCCACAGACATTTTCCCCTGAGTCAACTTCACAAAATCTTCTTGGTGTGAAGTCCTTACTGCAACGTTATAAAACTTTTCTTCAAAAAGTTTCTTAAACTCTTCCCATGTCATCACACTGACATCCCGAGTTTGATTCACTGTATCCCACCAGACGCAGGCGTGATCTTGAAACATAAAGGCCGCACAATTCACCCTCATATTATCGAGGATAGAGGTAATAGTGCTCATCCACTGCTTGGGCTTTATTATATCAATACCTCCCAGAAAATTCGGAGGTTGCAGCTTCACGAACCGCTCAAATACCGAGTCTCTATGCGGCATAACAAACCCCTAGTTACCCACCACTGGCACAAGTGTTGGTGGTAACACTTGATCAACAGGGGCAGCCAGTGCCGGTTGCCTTAATCGTCGCAACTCTTCTTCTTGACGAAGTATGGCATTTCACATTTCTTGAAACATTTGCTGCCAGGTCGAACCGGTCATACTCCGGCTGCTGGTCATACTCCAGCCTGTACCGACGTGACAGGGTTGGATGGTTCGAAGCCAACATACATAACTAATGTAATCTAACAGGCTTCCTACATGCACGCTAAACATGTAATCTACATATGCATACTGTTATACTAATCTTACCTGGATTCCGAATTCAGGTGTGCCTGTCAACCTGACTGGAACTTTAGCTGCGCGGCGGATGACAGGCTCCTAAACCATAAAAATCACAACACTATAAGTGAGACGCTAAATCACTTCCCGGGGACTTAAACTAGGAACTAAAAGTTTCCCTATCGATAAAAAGCATGGCAATACCCCCTAAAACATAAAATCGAGAAAATCTAGGGTTTCTGAAAATTCCCCAACCGGTAGACCGGTTCTGCAACCGGAATTCCGGTTCTGAGAATTCCTGGACCCTCATCCGGAATTCCGGTTGCACAACCGGAATTCCGGTTCCTCGCAGAAAAATTTTAAAAATTCATAACTCGATCAATTCCAACCCAAATCACACAAGATCTTCCAGACCTGTTCTATATGACCCAAATAACCATTCAAAGGCAACAAGACTACCCAGAACTCACAGATTCACAAAACACCATTAGAGACCAAGCTTTGAGTTCCAAACCTCAAACTTGGTTAGAATCCACTAACATGCAATCAAACTAGATTAAACCTACATAATCATGCATAACTAAGCCTCTGAAAATGAAAACAACCAACTACAGCAAGTAATTACAGATTCAACATATATCTTCAAAATTCATATTCTAGAGCTAAAACTTCAAAGCTTGAATCCAAACAACCAACATGCATTCACTACCTTTAAAATACTTAGAATAACAAGATTTAACCTATGAAAACAACAACAATTAACAGCAGCAACATCACCCAAAATCATCATGCATTACTCATTTTTTTTCATTAAAATTTCAAGAAAACAAAGAGAAGATACAAGTGATCAAACCTTGACTTGGATTACACAAAGACGAGTTGAAAATCACAAGAATTGAGCAAAAACACCCAGCCCTAGCAGCTCCAAGTCTTGGCCGAAACTAGAGAGAAAATGAGAGCTTTTTTTTGAAAATTTCCTACTTTTCTTTAACTTTGTAATTTTTTGATAAATGAAATAAAAAAACTATTACACATATATCAATACCATTTCAGCCAAATAAATCATAAACTAACATTTATTTTTCATTTACCAAGTCCACTAAAGGACAAAAAGTCATTGGGGCAAAGAGACCATTTTGCCCCTCCTCACCAAAACAACATAAATAACACTAAAGGGGTATTTTTGGGAAATTCTAAATTCCCGGCCATTCCCGACATTGCCAATGTCTAATAAACCGTCCCAAACTACTAACATACTAAGTTGTGATTTCTACTGAGCCAAACACCGAGTTCCAAAATACCGGGCACCAGAAATGCAAAATATGAAAACTACTGAATGACATAGCAATGCATCTCTGAATTCAATAATAACAGTATAATAAATTATTTAAATAGTTATAAATAATTTTCATAAATAATCATGATTAACTGCTAATTTCCAAATTAAACTAAGCGGCCTTCACAACTATGCCCCCCTTAAAAGGATTTCGTCCCCGAAATCTAACCTGAATAAGTCTGGATATTGAGCTCTCATATCTGACTCTAGCTCCCAGGTGGCTTCCTCCACCTTGCTGTTTCTCCAAAGAACCTTGACCAATGCTATGGTCTTATTCCGAAGGACTTTATCCTTTCTATCCAGGATCTGCACTGGCTGTTCTTCATAAGTCATGTCTGGCTGCAGTTCTAGGCTCTCATAACTGAGTATATGAGAGGGATCTGAAACGTATTTTCTCAACATCGAGACATGGAATACGTTGTGAACTGCTGATAAAGCTGGAGGCAATGCTAACCGGTATGCCACTTGACCTATCTTCTCGAGAATCTCGAAAGGTCCTGTAAATCTAGGGCATAACTTGCCTCTTTTCCCGAAACGTTTGATCCCCTTCATCGGAGATACCCATAAAAACACATGGTCCCCTACTTGGAACTCAACATCTCTGCGTTTCGGATTTGCGTAACTCTTCTGTCTACTCTGTGAGGCAAGCATCCTAGCTTTTATTTTCTCTATTGCCTCATTGGTCCGTTGCACTGACTCTGGACCTAGGTATTTCCTCTCCCCTGTCTCATCCCAGTGGATGGGAGATCTACATTTCCTACCGTATAACAGTTCATAGGGAGCCATCCCTATCGTACTCTGGTAACTGTTGTTGTAAGAAAATTCTATCAACGGTAGATACTTATTCCATGAGCCTTCAAAGTCCATAACACAGGCTCGCAACATGTCCTCCAATATGTGAATTGTCCTTTCGGACTGACCATCTGTCTGAGGATGGAATGTTGTACTGAATTTCAGCTTTGTACCCATTGCTCGCTGCAAACTCTGCCAAAATTTGGAGGTAAACTTCGGATCCCTGTCCGAAACTATAGACTTCGGTACCCCGTGAAGTCTTGCTATCTCTCTGACATACAACTCTGCCAACTGATCCACTGTAGATGTTCTTCTTACCGGCAGAAAATGAGCAGATTTCGTAAATCGATCCACCACTACCCAGATGGAATCAAATAAACCCGTGGTCCTAGGCAATCCGACCACAAAATCCATCGTGATATCTTCCCACTTCCATTCTGGTAGGGTTAGAGGCTGCAACAACCCTGCTGGCCTCTGATGTTCAGCCTTAATCTGCTGACAAGTGAGGCATCTCGATACGAATTCTACCAAATTCTTCTTCATACCGCTCCACCAGAAGTACGGTTTCAAATCTTGGTACATCTTAGTGGTGCCGGGATGCAGAGAATACGGGGTAGAATGAGCCTCCTCAAAGATCTCATTCCTGAGTTCCACACTATTCGGAACACAAACCCTAGCTTTATACAAAAGCATCCCGTTATCTGACACTGAAAAGTCCTTGGCTTGACCAACCAACACCTCATCTCTGATCTTCACTAACTCAGGATCCGTCATCTGAGCGACTTTTATTCTTTCCAACAGGTCAGATTGCAGCGTTAAGTTGTGAAGCTGACCTACCACAAACTCAATGCTGGATCTAACCATATCCTCTGCTAGCTGAGGTGAGATCTGAACCATACTAGCTACTTGCCCGGGACCTTTTCTGCTCAGGGCATCGGCCACTACATCGGCCTTTTCGGGGTGATAGAGGATCTCACAATCGTAATCTTTCACTAATTCCAACCAACGCCTTTGTCTCATATTCAAATCCTTCTGAGTAAAGAAATACTTGAGACTTTTATGGTCGGTATAGATTTCACACCTTTCCCCGTAAAGATAATGCCGCCAAATCTTTAATGCGAAAACCACCGCGGCCAACTCTAGGTCATGAGTCGGGTATCGCTGTTCATAATCCTTTAACTGAAAATTCCCCAACCGGTAGACCGGTTCTGCAACCGGAATTCCGGTTCTGAGAATTCCTGGACCCTCATCCGGAATTCCGGTTGCACAACCGGAATTCCGGTTCCTCGCAGAAAAATTTTAAAAATTCATAACTTGATCAATTCCAACCCAAATCACACAAGATCTTCCAGACCTGTTCTATATGACCCAAATAACCATTCAAACAACAAGACTACCCAGAACTCACAGATTCACAAAACACAATTAGAGACCAAGCTTTGAGTTCCAAAACTCAAACTTGGTTAGAATCCACTAACATGAAATCAAACTAGATTAAACCTACATAATCATGCATAACTAAGCCTCTGAAAATGAAAACAACCAACTACAGCAAGTAATTACAGATTCAACATATATCTTCAAAATTCATATTCTAGAGCTAAAACTTCAAAGCTTGAATCCAAACAACCAACATGCATTCACTACCTTTAAACTACTTAGAATAACAAGATTTAACCTATGAAAACAACAACAATTAACAGCAGCAACATCACCCAAAATCATCATGCATTACTCATTTTTTTTTCATTAAAATTTCAATAAAACAAAGAGAAGATACAAGTGATCAAACCTTGACTTCGATTACACAAAGAGGAGTTGAAAATCACAAGAATTGAGCAAAAACACCCAGCCCTAGCAGCTCCAAGTCTTGGCCGAAACTAGAGAGAAAATGAGAGCTTTTTTTTGAAAATTTCCTACTTTTCTTTAACTTTGTAATTTTTTGATAAATGAAGTAAAAAAACTATTACACATATATCAATACCATTTCAGCCAAATAAATCATAAACAAACATTTATTTTTCATTTACCAAGTCCACTAAAGGACAAAAAGTCATTGGGGCAAAAAGACCATTTTGCCCCTCCTCACCAAAACCACATAAATAACACTAAAGAGGTATTTTTGGGAAATTCTAAATTCCCGTCCATTCCCGACATTCCCAATGTCTAATAAACCGTCCCAAACTACTAACATACTAAGTTGTGATTTCTACTGAGCCAAACACCGAGTTCTAAAATACCGGGCACCGGAAATGCAAAATATGAAAACTACTGAATGACATAGCAATGCATCTCTGAATTCAATAATAACAGTATAATAAATTATTTAAATAGCTATAAATAATTTTCATAAATAATCATGATTAACTGCTAATTTCCAAATTAAACTAAGCGGTCTTTACAGTACATGTCGTGACGATCTTCGGAAGACAACCTGGTGGCTCTGATACCAAATTGTAACACCCTAACTAGCATAGGCGTGTTTTCGTGATTTTTAAACGTACTGTGCAGCTCGTTGCTAATCAACGAGGTTTTTGGAAATCGTGATTAATTAAAATTTTGCTTATTTTATTAAATACTTATAACATTTCATACAAAATACTTTGGGATCCCATTTACAAAATACTTTACAAAAAAAATTCACCGTCTATTACAAAATACTTGTCGCCCAGCGACTAACTATAGAAGCCCTGATGTCCCGAGGATCGTACGCTGCAGGCCTAACCGCACCGACAAGTACAATCTTCATTGGCTCGTCCTCACGGTTCCTCAGCTTTGGCCTGGCCCTTACATACACATAAACATAGCACTGTGAGTCGACAGACTCAGTAAGAAAAGCATAAATCATAAAACAGACATAAATTCTAGTTTATGATCAGACACCCATACCCCTGACCACAACCCTAAACCCCGTGTCCCATACGATACTGAGTCTCGAACGTTCGTACGACGGTACTTTTGACAGAGTAATAGCCTATACTCGGTACACTGGACATACTTTAGCCGCTAGTCATACTCTAGCCTTACCGATGTGTTACAGTATCAGCCTATCTCGGTACACTAGTCATACTCTAGCTCCTAGTCATACTCTAGCCTTACCGTTGTGATATAGTAAAACAGTACAGTACCATCGACCATAATATCAGCCTATACTCGGTACGCTAGTCATACTCTAGCCGTACCGATGTGATACTATCGGATGGTATGAAGCCAACATACACATCTAATGTAATCTAACAGGCTTCCTAACATGCACGCTAAACATGTAAATACATATGCATACTGTTATACTAATCTTACCTCGATTCTGAATTTAGGTGTGCCGGTCAACCTGAGTGGAACGAACTGCTCGACGAATTACAGGCTCCTAAACCATAATAATCACAACACTGATAAGTGACACGCTAAATCACTTCCAGGGGACTTAAACTAGAAACTAAAAGTTTCCCTATCGATAAAAAACATGGCAATACCCTAAACAACACAAAAATGGGAAGAACTAGGGTTCCCAATTTTTTCCCAACTGGTAGAATGGTTCTACAACCGAAATTCCGGTTTTGGAAAAATTCCTGGAAGCCCCAATCGGTCGACCGGTTGCTAATGGCCTCCCTGAACCAGAATTCCAGTTCAGTGCAGGAATTTTTCAAAATTCCATAACTCGACCAAATCAACCCCAAACCAATTCAAACTTTCCAGACCTGCTCTAAATACCCCAACCTTTCAAGAAACTAAAGAGAGAAGGAGCAAGAGCTATACCTAGAGCTTGGATTGTACTCAAAATGATTGCAAAACACAGCTTGAAGCATCAAAAATTCAGAACCTTAGCTGGTTCTAGAGGTGGCCGAAAGAGAGAGAGAGAGCTTGAGAGAAAAGTGGAATTTTTGATTTTCTTTGATTTTCCAAATTTGAATAAAAGATAAAACATGCATAAAACTCTCCTTTATTTCGACAAGATAAATCAAATAAACTAATTAATTCCATAACATAAAGTCCACTAAAGGACAAAAGCTTATGGGGCAAAATGACTATTTTGCCCCTCCACACTAAAATAACATAAAAGGGTACTAAGGGGCATTTATTTGAAAACTCTAAATTCCCGACTAATCCCGACATTCCCAATGTCTAAATAAACTGCCCCAATATACTAAAATACTAAATTGGGACTCTACTGAGCCATACACCGTGTTCCATGTGGTTGGGCACCGAAAATGCAAAATTATGAAATTTCACTATATGACATAAAAATGCATTTTGAATTCAAATATAACAACATAAATAATTATTTAAATATCTATAAATAATTTTCTTAATTAAATCTTAATCAACTGCTAATTTCCAAATTTAAGCTAAGTGGTCTTTACACTAAGCATGTCAGGATTAAGATATTTTGATCTAAGATCAACCAGTGATATTGACTTAGAAAGATATAACGGTAAGATTATAATATCTTTACCAAGATCAATATCGGTCCCAGTCCAATGTATACTCCATACATCCGAAACTAGCATAATTTGCCAATGTTCTGGAAAGAACATAACACTTATCCAAGGTGTAAGTATACTTTATCGCTGATTATCACATCAGTGTAAATCCAGGGCACTGATGAATCAGGGACATTGTCTTTTGAAGTATATAATCACAATTACATTCCAAGTTGACATCACTGTAATTGTAAATAACTATATGTTCTGGACTTAACAGATTTTGTACACATTAAACCAGAAACATGAAAACTACATGTAAACATAAATGAATTCTAATCTTCTATTGATAAAAAATCAGATTAGATTGAAATGGGTTTCATTTAGGGCATAAAATCCCAAAAAATTCCCACTTTCACT
Organism: Cannabis sativa; assembly: GCF_029168945.1. Taxonomy (NCBI): domain Eukaryota; kingdom Viridiplantae; phylum Streptophyta; class Magnoliopsida; order Rosales; family Cannabaceae; genus Cannabis; species Cannabis sativa. Next base: position 2,371,962 of record NC_083608.1, on the reverse strand, counting down.
AACATAAAACAAATAGTGCATTTCAATTAATCAATTGTCTTGATATCCGGATCAAGTGTAGTATATTTGATTAAACCCAAAATTACAAGAATTGTAAGTTTGTGGTAAGCTACTGCTTTTCCCACAATTACTTCCTCTGTATTCATAAAACATTATGCAACATCACTTTCTATATGCATTACTCATCTAGGGATACTGAATTCTTCACTGCTTAATAAGTGCATCTGAATATACAGAAGGCTTGTCTCTTATTCTATCCAAAATAGAATAGAGATAACACAGTAAGAACTTTCTTCAGTTGAATAACTTTCTAGTGTTTTCGAAACAACAAAGTTATTTATCTTCACTGATGGAGCTTAAATTATTATAGATGGGTTTTTACATCCTTCTAGAATTATTCCTCCACCCCTAGAGTAACCACCATCTCTAATAGGTTATGAGTTGGTGTAGATATAAGGACTTTAATATACACCCCTATCATCTAACATATAGGTCACTTTTATAGATCTTCCTTGACTGTGTCCTAATGTTCCTTGTTTGATTACATCTTAGATGGCTCCCACTTAATAGTAGGAGTCTGGTTAAATTCGTACATAGAAGTACATTTAACCTCTTACTATTGTTTCTCAAGGACATTTTGTTGTGACATATTATCTTAGTCTGAAACTGTAAGTTCCTTCTAGACTATGCCATCAACATAGCAATCTAGTATTAACATTAATGTTAAATACTTGCTTAAGATTAAGTAATCGTTAGAGATAACAAAAAAATATTTCATGAGGATTATGAATTTCGCCTAAGTCATTCGAATAGACCATGCGAAAATTCTCCTATCTTATGCTTAAAATTCCTATGAGTTATTTGTATCCATATGAATGGTTAGATTTACTTTCTCAATTGAATTCTAAAGTCCTATCACAAGGGTCATCCAAATGAAGATGGGCTTGGAATTTTAAAATTCTTTCACTCAAATAAGGTACTGTGATGCTATGACCAAGAACTTTATTGGTATCAATTACTATTACAGCAGTAAAATATTAACTGGAACAAAAAATTAGGATCAAGAATAAGTTCTAATAATGTGATAATTTGTTCATTATATTATATGCATGTTTATTCAAAATATGTGTGCCATAGAGATTCTGTGGTATATTGAGTATAGTCTAGAGTTCCAAATGAACTACATATTTCAATAGCTTCATCCACCCCTAAGTGTTATAGAGATCATGTGGAGTTATGAATATAATCCAGAGTTCAATAGATATAAAAGATCGTTGAACTGCATATATTATGCTTAACTTATTCCACCCCTATCAGATCAAAAGATCTTTTTATTAAATAAAATCTTAATAATTGTTTAAGAATTAACAATTATTCATAAACTTTGAATTGAAAATTGTAAGTGTTTATGTGGTATTATCTCTTTGGAGAGATGAATATACCATAGATGTTGTATCAATAATAAAACACAAACATATACAAACATTATAAAAATATAAATATAATCGTTACTGACATACACAAGATAAAAAAAAAGTAAAGATCAATTCATAAATGCAATTCATTAGTAAAAGAGAAAACTTTATTATAATATTCTAAAAAAAATGAATTGTCTGCAATAATATGAAAAAGAGGGAATAAAATTCGAACCCAATAATTGAAATCAAATTGTTCATAGATTAAAACAATTAATTAAAAAATTATAAAAGAAGATTTCGAGCTTCATCTTCAATCTTGGACAATCTCCACCCTTCTGTCCAACCATCCAACTCAACTCGCTAGGATAGCAATCCAAGTTTAAGTAGCTGGAGCTGAAATAAGAAGAAAAACAAACATGGTTAGTAGATCCAGAATTAATAACCCAAAGGGATAATAATTCTCTAAAACACATGAGTTTATAGCATAGAAATAAATACCTTTTCTCTTTGCTAGAAACTTAGGGCATTGGGGTTTCCAGTGGCCCTTTTAATTGCAATAGAAGCATTTTCCTTTTGTCTTTTCAAAGCTTGAATAGGCTTCTTGCTATTCTTCAAATTTTTCTTGTTGTTGGGTTTCGAAGTAGAGGCAATGTTTGCCTCAGCCTTAGCCGCACCATTAGCAGTCCCAGAATTAGGAGCTTTAGCTCCTCCTTTCTGCGGTCCTCCAATCAAATTTTCTAATGTCTGAAGGTTGTCGATTAACTCGTGAAAGTCAAGCTCCAACTTATTCATGACATAATTTGAAGTGAAGGGCAGAAAGGCTGGAGTCAAACTGTTCAAGATCAAAATCACTTGAGTTGTTTGATCTATAACAGCTCCATGATTCTCAGCTTCCTGGAAGTAATTGGTCATCTGGAGAAGGTGATCACTCATGCTCTGATGAGGTTTCATCCGCGCATTGATGAATTTCTTGGTCCCTTCAAATCGAGCTTGAATTGATGCCATCCCGAACAGTACAATTAACTGGTTCATGATTTTTGCAGTCGTGAGAGTGTTTGCAAATCTTGTTTTCAAGGTATCAACCATGCCAGACAACATAAAGTATCGAGGTTTGTTGTTAGCATTCTGCCAACGCTCGAACTTTTCTTTGACTGCCTTGGTTGCATTCTCACCTGGCTGCTCAGGAGCCTCTTCAGTCAACACAAACAGGGCATTTTCACCAATGAGAGCAATGTTAATGTTCTCTCTCCATTTGATAAAGTTAACTCCATTGAGCTTGTTATCAGTCAACAATGACACCATTGGGTTGTTCATAGTTATGTTGGATACTACAAATAACAATAAATAGAAATCAAATAAGGTTTAACACAAAATCATATTCAAAAATTATTAGCACTTAGCAAGTAGGAATGACAAGTGAAAATACTAAAACATACAATCCTTAATAATTTCAAAAGTCTTCAACAAACTGATATCAGTGTCCCGTTTAAGCGAGAGTAAAAGATACCATCAATTGAATAGAGTTGTCAGCTCATCTAAATGAAAAACATTCTAAAAAACTTTTTATTCGATCAAGATGAGAATCCAACGTTGTCCCGTTTAGGCGAGAGTCAATCCCATTCTATCTTATGAGCTTCTACCATTGTTTCATACTTTTGTAAGTCTTACTAATAGTCGTCACCATTAGGGTGATCCATACTAAAAATAAAACACTTACAAATAATACTTATCTTTCAAGATTCTACTGCGTTAAATTGCTAATGAACATTCACCCATTAGGGATGATTACTCACTAAAACAAGAACTATGTAGAACCAACAATGAAGATCGAATGCCATTATAATAAAGCACATTATTTAAAGTGTATTTTCTTCTAAAATTTATTTTAAATATATATATTTATTTAATTAAAATTTCTTGTTTAAACCGAGGTTTCCTGTTCGAAAAATATCAAGAGTCGTGAATCATCACACAAGCATCCTGATGCGCACGCGGGGACAGTATGCAATGCATACTGTCCGTACAGCTCGTAATTTTTTCGTTTTTCTTCGATTTTTCATGCTATTTCATGGATTTAACTTCCGATATTTTGTGTAGTTTTGTATTTTGATTTTTACTTTTCAATTTTCAAATCTAATATCAGAAATAAATTAATTTGAATTTTTTAAATTTAATTTTAGATATTAGTGTAATTTGAATTTGAAAACAAGTATTTATCTACCTTTTTGCTTGATTTTATATCTTATTTTTAAATTTGATTATTTTATTTTATCTTTTAAATTTGAAGGTCAGATATTAAATATTTTTTAAATTATTTTTTTTTTAAATTATTTGACCTTATTTAAATTTAAAATAAGATTATTATAATCATGTAATTTTAAATAGAAGTAAGATATTTTGCTAATTTTTTTTAAATGTTATTATTTTATTTAAATTAAATTACAAAATCTAAAAAATATTTATTTATTTATTTATTTTATTTTATATTTAATTTATAAAATAACTTTAAAAATTTAAAAGATAGTTAGCGATTATTTTTGAAATGATATTTAGGTTAGTTGAAATCTAATTTTTTCAAAAATTGTAGGTTTAATTTTATTATTATTATTATTATTTTATTTTAAAAATGGAAATATTTTTTCGAAAAATAATTATTTAAAATTAAATAAATCCTACATCCAACTATCCAATTCACCTTGTTGCAGGAGTATGTATTTTAGCTTGTATGTAAGTTTTATAAAACCTATTATTGCTTGATTGCAAATAGCCATGGTTAACTTGTTGACAGATACACTGCCCCAGGCACTCCACAACAAAATGGAGTTGCAGAAAGAAGAAATCGCACTCTTTTGGAAATGGTTAGGTCTATGCTGAGTTATTCAACTTTGTCTACGTCCTTCTGGGGTATGCTATACAGATGGCAAATGACATTTTAAATGTTGTTCCATCTAAAGCAGTCCCTAAGACACCCGTCGAACTTTGGAATGGTCGTACACCTAGTTTACGCCACTACAGAATTTGGGGGTGCCCTGCTCATGTCTTGAGAAAGAAAGAAGGCAAACTTGAATCACGAACTGAAGTGTGCATGTTTGTCGAAAATTCTAAAGAGACTAGGGGTGGACTATTTTATAGTCATAAGGATAACAAAGTATCTACAAATGCTACTTTTCTTGAAGAAAACTATATTAAAGACAACAAACCGAAAAGTAAAGTTGTTTTAGAGGAAATGCTTTCAGATATAACTCCTTCCAATGTTCCGTCCTCTTCCACTCAAGATGAGGACAATCCCACTCCCTCAGTCGAACCAACTGAGAAAACTACTACCAAAGTTCCTGTTCAGAAGATCACACCTCCTCCTCGTAGTGGGAGGGTTTCAACGAAACCAGCTCGTTATGGCTTGGATGGCAAAATCAATATGGTCGTTGGTGACGGTATTGAAGACGACCCATTAACCTATAAATAGGCAATGGCTAGTCCGCAACGGAAACGATTGTCAGTCGGCATGGATTCAGAAATGGATTCCATGAAAAAGAACAAAGTCTGGGAATATGTAGACGCACCCAATGACTATCGTCCAATCGGATGTAAGTGGGTTTACAAGAAGAAAAGAGGCGCTGGAGGCGAAGTCGAAACTTTTAAAGCTAGACTTTTAGCCAAGGGTTATACCCAAAGAGAAGGCGTGGACTATGAGGAAACTTTTAGTCCTGTTGCCATGCTCAAATCCATCTATATGGAGCAACCAAAAGGCTATGTTCTTCCAGGGCAGGAAAAGAAAGTTTGCAAACTAAATAGGTCTATCTATGGACTTAAGCAAGCTTCTCTCTCATGGAATAAAAGGTTTGATGAAATCATCAAGACCTACAGCTTTCTTCAGAATGAAGATGAATCTTGTGTTTACCAACTCAAGGAAGACCAATTACTAGTATTCCTGGTCCTTTATGTTGATGACATTTTGATTATTGGAAACAATATCAAGAAAATGCCTCACATTACAGAATGGCTTAACACTCAATTCGATATGAAAGATTTGTGTGAAGCAGCCTATGTTCTTGGTATTCAGATTATTAGAAACCGGAAGAACAGATCTCTTGCTCTCTCTCAAACAACCTACATTGACAAAGTTTTAGAGAGATTCTCCATGAACAACACCAATGGGGCAAACATGCCTTCTAGATATGGTATTCGTCTATCTAAGGAACAGTCTCCTACTGTTCCTCAAGAGATAGAGGACATGGCGAAAGTTCCCTATGCTTCTGCAGTTGGAAGTCTAATATATGCAATGTTATGCACTAGACCTGACATCTGCTATGCAGTTGGAATCGTGAGCAGGTATCAGTCTAATCCAGGATAGGAACATTGGAATGCAGTTAAGTATATTCTGAAATACTTAAAGAGTACAAGAAATCTAGTATTAGTGTACAAGAGTGGTGCTTTAAATCCCATAGGCTATACTGATTCAGATTTCCAGGCATGTCTTGAAGACAGGAAATCTACATCTGGGATGGTGTTTACTCTTAGGGGTGGAGCAGTGGTTTGGAGAAGGGCAAAACAAACCGCGATATCAGACTCGACGATGGAAGCTGAATACATAGCCGCAGCAGAAGCTGCTAAAGAGCTTGTCTGGCTAAGAAAGTTCTTCACCAGTATCGGTGTCGTGCCTGGAATGGAAAAGCCTCTGGTCGTACTTTGTGATAATAATGGAGCAATAGCCAATAGTAAGGAACCTCGAAGCCACAAGAGAAGCAAACACATAGAAAGGAAGTATCACATCATCAGAGAATATGAGGCAAGAGGGGATGTACTAGTTGAGAAAGTGGACACAGAAGACAACCTAGCTGATCCATTCACCAAAGTCTTGGTCGTGACTGCATTTGAAAAGCACCGTCAGAATTTAGGATTAATTGATATGTACTGATTAGTTTTATATTAGTGCAAGTGTGAGTTTGTTGGGTTTTATGCCTTAAATAAAACTCCATTTCAATATAATCCATTTTATTCAACATCAATAAAGAAACAGAACTATTTATCATTCATTTGTGTATGTTTTGCTTCAGGTTATCAATTGCTTATCTATTTGATTTATAAATGTTGGGTTTTATCCCCTAAATAAAACTCATTTCAATATAATAAGATTTACTTATTAATATAGATCAGAAATAACATTTAATGTTGCATGGTTCACATGATTTATTTCATGATTATATGTACAAAATGTATAAATTCATCTGAAACCCTTTTCACATACTTGATCCTGTTTATTGTGTCGTCAACACATTGGAAAGTAAACATGACTATGTGAATAACGTTTCCTAGATTTATCAGACATAGGGTTTTACTAATATGATAATCTACAACAAGAGTTTACTTGCATTTGGAGAAATGCTACGTTATTTCCAGAGCATTGGTTAAAGTAAAGCTCAGGTTGGATGCATGGAGTATGCATCGGAAGGGACCGATATTGAACTTTAACTTAGATTTATTAAACTTACCGTATATCGCCTAGTTGATCCTAGATCAAATGATCTTAATACTGATATGATTAGACTGAATCTCGAGAGGCTATTCGTGTTCTTTGATTTGTTAGTTAAGCCTACTTTTTTGTCAGGGTGATACGTACATTTTGGGAACACGGTAGTGCAATTGAGTGGGAGCGCTATCATAAACATGGAATCTATAGCTTCTATCTGGGGAATAGTAAGCAAAGGATGATCTCCTTCGAGCTTGACCAAACGCACATAAATGGTGGAGTACTCATTTCACATAAGCTGAAATATCATTTATACGGGGTCAAGTGTTTTATGGAATAAATACATTGTAGGGTGTAACGGTAATCTAATCCCTTTACAGTGTAGATCATTCATATAGAGGATCATTGATCAAATTAGGATTATAACAATGGATAACTAATGATGTGTCTATATGGTGGAACATATAGAGCATTCTATATACTGAGAGTGCAATTCTAAGTTCTATGCGTGGATTCAACGAAGAATTAATAAGTTAGTGAATTTTAGTGCTAAATTCTTGATCTACTTATTGGAAGCTCGGTTATATAGACCCATGGTCCCCGCACTTGTTGAGATAATATTGCTTGTAAGACTCATGTAATTGGTTTTGATTAATCAATTATAATTCTCAAATTAGACTATGTCTATTTGTGAATTTTTCACTAAGTAAGGGCGAAATTGTAAAGAAAGAGTTTATGGGGGCATATTTGGTAATTATGATACTTTGTATGGTTCAATTAATAAATATGATAAATGATAAAATTATTTAATAATTATTTATAGTTATTAAATAGTTAGAATTGGCATTTAAATGGTTGAATTAGAAAATTGGCGTTTTTGAGAAAATCAGATGCAGAAAAGTTAAAACTGTAAAATTGGAAAAAAGTGAGGCCCAAATCCACATGTATAGGGCCGGCCACTTTTATAGGAATTTACCTCTGATATTTTCATTATTTCTTCTAACACTTCTGATTCAGAAAAAACTGAGCCTCTCTCTCTCCCTATCTTTGGCTGAACCCACTCTCTCTTTCTTCTTCCTTAAATTTTGAAATCCTTAGTGTATGAGTAGTGCCCACACACAGCAAGTGATACCTCAATCATAGTGAGGAAGATCGTGAAGAAAGACTTTCAACAAGAAGGAGGTTTCAGCATCAAAGATTCAGAGAAAGAGATCCAGGTTCAGATATTGATAATGCTCTGCTACAGAAAGGAATCAAGGGCTAGATATCTAAACGGAAGGAGTCATTATATTCCGCTGCACCCAATGTAAGGTTTCCTAAACTTTATATGTGTTTATTTCATCGTTTTAGAAAGTTCATATTTAGGGTGTTAATCAACATACTTGTGAGTAGATCTAAGATCCTGGTAAAATAAATTTCCAACAACAGGCCTCAGAGCCATGGTAATTGATTTACTTGCAAGAAATTTGGACTTTAAAACAATTATTTGTTTGTTTTTGGATAGTATCATGTTGTATTGAGTGTTATTTGATGATTGATGGATGTTTGTGAATTTTCGTAAAAAATAATTGCGATTCTGTTTCTAGAATTATTTTTATTGGATAGTATGGAAAAAATAAGCAAGTTACTTTTTTACAGAACTCAATTTCGATTTAATTTGAATTAGTTATGATTTTTTGAAGATTCGAAAAAATCGGAGCTGTTCTGAAATTTTCCTGCGATCGCGAAAACTGTTCGTACAGCTCGCAATTTTTTCGTTTTTCTTCGATTTTTCATGCTTTTTCATGGAATTAACTTCCGATTTTTTGTGTAGTTCTATATTTATACTATTAGTATTCCTAATTCAATTCTAATTATCATTATGAATTAATTTAATATTTTTTAAATTTAATTCAAGATATTAGTGTAATTTGAATTTAAAAATAGTTAGTATCTATCTTATTTGCTTAATAATCTATCTTATTTTTAAATTTGATTATATCTTATCTTATTTTTAAATTTAAGGTCAAATTTTAAATATTTTAAATTAAATCTTTTTTAAATAATTTGACCTTATTTAAATTTAAAATAAGATAACTATAATCATGTAATTTTAAAAAGGTGTAAGATATTTTGCTAACTTTTAAAATTTTGTTATTTTATTTATTTAAATTACATTTAAAATCTGAAAAAGATATTCATTTATCTTTTTTAATTTTTTATTTATAAAATAACATTTAAATTTTAAAAGTAGTTAGCAAATTTTGAAATGATATTTAGGTTGGTTGAAACCTAATTTTTCAAAATTGTAGGTTTTAATTTTAAATTTAAATATTTTTTAAACTTTTGAATATTTCAAATTTTATTTTAAATTTTCGATAATAAATATTTTATTTATTTTATTAATTATTTCAAAATTAATTATTTAATCTAAAATTAAATAAATCCTACATCGAACTATCCAGCTAACCTTGTTGCAGAAGTATGTGTTTTAGCTTGTGTGTAAGTTTTCAAAACCTATTATTTCTTGATTGCAAATACCCATGGTTAACTTGTTGACAGATCCAATGATCTGATTTTAACTCATGGCTCCCTTGGTCAAGTTAATAATTTGTAACAGGTATATTTACAATGTTCTTTCATCTGTGTATGACCTAGCAACATGATAGGACCCATCCAAAGTGTGCATGTGTGAGCCTATGTGTTTAATTTCATTATAGATGCATATAGGTTGCTGTTGCTAAAATAAATTATCATAGTTCTTGATAGAATTTATTTAGGCCCATTTAGTTTTTGGGCCTATTCAATTAATAACAGTTGTTCTTATTAAGGTTAAATTCCTCTCTTTTGGGCATTGTGTGAGAGTTGGGAGCCATAGTAGTGGGTACGACATACTGAACCCAACACCCCCTCACATGAACCACCCCAATTGTGAAGGCCCATTTGCCTGATTTGAATAACTGTACTAGGTTAATTAAACTAGTTTAACCTAATAAAATTGATTAGCAACATAATTAATTTCATTTATTTTGAAATTAATTTAAGAAAATTATAGTTTAAAGAATTTTTTATTCTAAGCTAAACTATATGTATTTTCTTGTATTTAATTAAATATAGAATTATAACCAGCTAGATTCTTTCTGAAGCTTAATTTAAATTTTTCATTAAATATTCCTATTTAAGTTGATATTTAGTTATCTCTAACTAATCAACTTAAATCTGAATATCTTTTGGATTTAAAATTTCAAAATTAAGTTGAGGAATTTTAGGCATTGGTTATTAAGGTTCTTTAGATATTTTTAAGTTAATATCTTTTCGAATATTAACTTAAAATGGAATATTTTAGATATTTTTTAAGTTAATATCTTTTCGAATACTAACTTAAAATGGAATATTTTCAAATTAAGTGGTTACAACTTAATTTTTGATATTTAATTAAATTTAAATTTGAAAAATATTTAGGTTCTAGATTTTTTCTACTACAACCTATATTAGATATTTTTTCAAATTTTGTGGAAAAGATACTTAGTCAAAGAAGATATTTTCTAGATAGTTATTTCTAGACTACTTATTATTTCTAATATTTAAAAGGAAAATATTATACATTGTGAAATTAATTATTTATATAATTAGTTTTGGTACAATTTATTTTAAGTATATTTTTCCTAGTATTAAACTAGAGATTGATAATTAAGCCTTCTCTACACTTAATTATTTATTTCTTGAATTAATTAACTTGAAAATTAAATATCTAAGTTGATTCTCATCATCATACTTAAATATTTCTTTTTCATGACACTTAATTAAATAGAAATTATTTTTAGTTGAAATTTATTTTTTCAACTAAATTTAAATAATTTTCAAAATACATTTTTTCTTTATTTTATTAATCAAATTTTGAAATTGCATTTCTTAAATGCTGGAATTTGGAATTTTATTTGAAAAATATATTAAAGTTGTAAATTATTTATTTTAATTTTGGACGAACTTAAATCAATAATTTTTTCATTTAATGATTAATTAAAATAAATTGAATTAAAGTATATTATTAGAAATTAAATTAATTAGTCAAAGAAAAATCTAGATAGATGATATTATTGCTTGAAGTATTTTTCTAGTGTGTTTAATTAAATAGAAAATTAATATTTAAGTTGATTTTCATCATTATACTTAAATATTTGAAATTTTTCTTATATATTTAATTAAATAGGAAAATTATATTTTTTGTTGTAAATTAATTTTATAAATTAATTTTGGGCCAACATTAAATTAAAATAATTTTTCCAGGATTAATTTTTTATTTTAACATGCATTTTCGAAAATTGTATCCTAGAATACTTTAATTTTTCAAAATGCAATATATATTTATAGAAAATTAAACTTGAGTTGTAAATTAATTTAAATTAATTTTGTAACAACTTAAATTGAATATTTTTCTAAATATTTATTGGAAATTATTACTAACATGGAAGAAATTCATGTTATTTTCATATCCATCTAAGTAAAATTTATAAATATTAAATTAAAATTTATATTTAGAATTCTTCATTCTAAATTGGAAATTTTAATTAAATAAATATATATTTAAAATTAATAGATAAAATAATAAGTATCAAAGAAAATACAACTCACTTTAAATAATGAGCTTGATTATTATTAAGATATTCGATCCACATTGTTGGTCTTACAAAAGTTAAATGTTTTCAATATAACCTCGAGACGCTAGACTTCGTCCCCCTATGGATGGTTATTCGTTGAACGCATTTAACGCCGTAAAATCTCATTTGATAAGTGTTTTGAGTTTTCGTCTCTATTAGACTCTCCCCTACAGTGACTACTTATAGATAAACTTATGAAACATGAAACAATGTTGGAAGCTCATAAAATAAGAATAACCTTGACTCTCGCCTACCGAGACAACGTTGGATTCTTATTTTGATCGAATAAAAGGTTGCTAGAATGGTTTCTATTTTTGATGAGCTGACAACTCTATTCAATAAATGATACTTTGACTCTCGCCTACCAGGACACTGTATCAGTTTGTTGAAAACCTTGGAAGTTATTTAGGATTGTATGTTTTAGTATTTTCAATGGTCATTCCTACTTGCTATATGTTTAATAATTTCTGAATTGTGTATGAATTTATATTGAACCATGTTAATTTCTGTTATTAAATTGTAGTTTAATTTCGAATCTTCATTGTTGGTCTAACATGTTTGTTTATCTAATGAGATAAATCCCTAATGGATTTTCACCATTAGACATACATAATAGTGTAAGATCTCGAAAGATAAATATTGTATATGCAACATCTAGCTGTTCATCAATTGATGACACCTTAGACTAGTATTTTTACAATATGAAACAAGAAGATTACATAAATAAGATTACTTTGTCTTTCGCTAATCGAAGCATCATTGGATTCTTATTTATAAACGAAATTATCCTAATTCCTCTTAGCTTATTCATTTCGAATTAGCTTCAAAACATATCATTGGATGAATGGTCTATAAATCATTTCATGTCATTCTATATTTTCTCTTAAGAAATTAAATGACGCATATGATTATAATCCCGAAATTCTATTCCCAATTGATATAAATCCTCAATCTTAGAAATCTCCTGCTTGTATGGGCAAATCAGACTTAGAATTAAATTAGTAGTGGTGGTCCAAGATAGAATTACTCATTATATTTGGTATAAATTCTAAGTCTTTGACTTTAATTTTAGATTCCAAATAGAAATTTTCTTATATTTCTAATTCCAGATACAATACTGTTACACTTTCTCAAGTGTTTAATATCCATCTTTTCTTAATGGATTCAAACTGTATGGAATATGAGTTAGGTATTCTGTGACCAGGATCCACTTGCACTATTCTAAGAACTCTTTGATGTAACTAAACCTATGTCATCAAAAGACACTACCATTTTTTTTAATCAATGGCATTTGTATCTTGTTCATAGTGGATTTGACAAGATCAATCTCTGCAAAGAGTTAATATGCCTATATCCACTGAAAGTAGTTCATCTCATTCTAGAATGGATGTACATTCAGGGGTGGATATGAGTTTTTCGTTGTATTCATAAAACGATCACTCTAGATTATACCTTATGCAAAGAAATTTGAAATGTTTGAAAAATTTCATTAATTTCTAGCAATGATTAAAACCATTAAGGTAAGTGGTTAAAGATCTTGCGAACTGATAGGGGTGGAGAAATAGTTAGTAGATATGCAGTTCAAAGATCATTAAATTGATTTTTGAATTATATCCAAACTTACCTCCCCAGAAATTTCGAGTTGCATATTGATGATTAGTTACTAGTCGTTGCCTAAATCCTTCTATGGTAATACAATTTCAGAATGATGTAATGGTTGGGTACTTAATGTAAATCATTACTAGATTCATGGATGACCTAATCAAAATCTTATGAAAAGCTAGAACTGTTAACCATGGTTTGTGAGCTATTCTAAGTGATTAGGGGTGGACCATCCTATTGTCAATAGATAAGAAAGTGTTTGTTCAAACAAATACTACTTTTCTAAGATAATGACTAAGTCTGAAAACAAGTAGCAAATAAAGGAGATATTTTTCTTGATTCCAAAAGTGTTCTATCATCTTATATAACATATGATGATCCCACTGCCTCAGTTGTCTTGTCACAACCGAAGAGATCAATACCGTTTAGTTTTCTTCGACATAATTCACGGTACCTTGTCGTAGTGGGAGAGTTTCTAGGAACTCACTTTCTTATGACTTGGGAGACACTAGTTATTAAAATCCATTGTGAGTTCAAACAAGTAATGGATTGTCAAGATAAGAAACTAAGACGAAAGCCAATAGAACTATGGTTTAATCCATTCACATGGAGTAACCTTAAGTTTTCTATTACAAGGACATAAAAGGAAATTTACGTTTATAAGTCTATTCAATGGACTTAACAAAACTTCCTGTTCCTAGTATTATAGGTTTGAGTTTATCTAAACCTATGGCTTGTGGTATACCTGGTAAATACTTACTCTAATGCAAGCAACTTACTTTAGTAAGATGCTGAAGCATTTTCTTTCTAATGGCAATCTATAGAAGCTTCACAACTTCTTAGGCATAGATTTTATTTATCTAAGGAAAAGTCTCAACTATTCTAGAAAAGATAAAGCCAGGAACGAATTTCTTAAATCAACAGTGAGAGGTCTTAGACATGCTTTAGTATGCCTTAGACCAGACACCTGCTGTTGAGTGGAAGTAATGAGTAGGTATCAGATTAATCCAGGAGAAGAACATTGGAACACAATCAAGTAAATCTTAAGATTAAGAAGAGGAACTATATGTTAGTCTATAAAGGTATGTTTAAAACTCTTAGACTACACCATATCAGATTTCGAAATTTGCCTTTGTGCTAGAAAATCTTTCTCATAAGATGGTGGTTACTCTGGGGGTGGAATAGTGATTTTGGAGAAGTGTAAAATCCTATCTGAAATCTCTATGTGTACCAGAGAGAGACTGAATGTTAAAGCTGCAGGAAAGGTACTTATTCATTCTAAGGAAAGTTCTATACATTTTTGGCATCATTCCAAATTGCCTAAAACTACTAGTGTTAATTTCCTGATTAACCAAAAGTAGTTGCCAAAGATATAGAATCAAGTATCCCAAGAGAGTGGACATATAGAGAGGAATTTCACATTATCAATGATTTTGTGATTAAAGGAAGAGTAATGGTGGAGAAAGGGTTGTGTTTAATTCAACCTTTCAGATCCTATTACGAGGAGTTTACCACTACTACACTTGATTTGTATATCAAGGTGTTGAGATTATTTGAAATGCACTTTTTGTTTTATATTAGTGCATGTGGGAGTTTATTGCGTTTTATGCCCTAAATAAAACTCATTTCAATAGAATCAGATTTACTTATTAATATAGATTAGAAATAACATTTAATGTTGCATGGTTCACATGATTTATTTCATGATTATATGTACATAATGTATAAATTCATCTGAAACCCTTTTCACATACTTGATCCTGTTCATTGTGCCGTCAACACATTGGAAAGTAAACATGACTATGTGAATAAAGTTTCCTAGATTTATCAGACATAGAGTTTTACTGATATGATAATCTACAACAAGAGTTTACTTGCATTTGGAGAAATGCTATGTTCTTTCCAGAGCATTGGTTAAGGTAAAGCTCAAGTTGGATGAATGGAGTATACATCGGAAGGGACCGATATTGAACTTTGACTTAGATTTATTAAACTTACCGTATAGGGCCGGCCACTTTTATAGGAATTTACCTCTGATATTTTCATTATTTTAATGCCAAATAATTCAAACCTAACCCTAGTGGAATGCTATAAATAGATAGTGAAGGCTTCAGGAAATTTACACTAAATTTCTACACTTTTCTTCTGACACTTCTCATTCAGAAAAAACTGAACCTCTCTCTCTCCCTATCTTTGGCTGAACCCACTCTCTCTTTCTTCTTCCTTAAATTTTGGAAATCCTTAGTGTATGAGTAGTGCCCACACACAGCAAGTGATACCTCAATCTTAGTGAGGAAGATCGTGAAGAAAGACTTTCAACAAGAAGGAGGTTTCAGCGTCAAAGATTCAGAGAAAGAGATCCAGGTTCAGATATTGATAATGCTCTACTACAGAAAGGAATCAAGGGCTAGATATCTGAACGGAAGGAGTCATTATATTCCGCTGCACCCAATGTAAGGTTTCCTAAACTTTATATGTGTTTATTTCATCGTTTTAGAAAGTTCATATTTAGGGTGTTAATCAACATACTTGTGAGTAGATCTAAGATCCTGGTAAAATAAATTTCCAACAATAAATTCATCTAAAACCCTTTTCACATACTTGATCCTGTTTATTGTGTTGTCAACACATTGGAAAGTAAACAAGACTATGTGAATAAAGATTCCTAGATTTATCAGACATAGGGTTTTACTGATATGATAATCTACAACAGAGTTTACTTGCATTTGGAGAAATGCAATGTTCTTTCCAGAGCATTGGTTAAAGTAAAGCTCAAGTTGGGTGCATGGAGTATGCATCGGAAGGGACCGATATTGAACTTTGACTTAGATTTATTAAACTTACCGTAATATCTATTCAAGTCAATATCGCCTAGTTGATCCTAGATCAAATGATCTTACTCCTGTTATGATTAGGCTCAATCTCAAGAGGTTATTCGTGTTCTTTGATTTGTTAGTTAAGCCTACTTTTGGGTCAGGGTGATACGTACATTTTGGGAACACGGTAGTGCAATTGAGTGGGAGCGCTAACATGAACATGGAATCTATAGCTTCTATCTGGCGAATAGTAAGTAAAGGATGATCTCCTTCGAGCTTGACCAAACGAAAATAAATGGTGGAGTACTCATTTCACATAAGCTGAAATATCATTTATACGGGGTTAAGTATTTTAAGGATAAAATACATTGTAGGGTGTAACGGTAATTTAATCCATTTACAGTGTAGATCATTCATATAGATGATCATTGATCAAATTATGATTATAAAAATGGATAACTAATGATGTGTCTATTAGGTTTTATGCCCTAAATAAAACTCATTTCAATGTAATCAGATTTACTTATTAATATAGATCAGAAATAACATTTAATATTGCATGGTTCACATGATTTATTTCATCATTATATGTACATAATGTATAAATTCGTCTGAAACCCTTTTCACATACTTGATCCTGTTTATTGTGCCTTCAACACATTGGAAAGTAAACATGACTATGTGAATAAAGTTTCCTAGCTTTATCAGACATAGGGTTTTACTGATATGATAATCTACAATAGAGTTTACTTGCATTTGGAGAAGTGCTATGTTCTTTCCAGAGCATTGGTTAAAGTAAAGCTCAGGTTGGATGCATGGAGTATGCATCGGAAGGGACCGATATCGAACTTTGACTTAGATTTATTAAACTTACCGTAATATCTATTCAAGTCAATATCGCCTAGTTGATCCTAGATCAAATGTTCTTAATCCTGTTATGATTAAGCTCAATCTTGAAAGGCTATTCGTGTTCTTTGATTTGTTAGTTAAGCCTACTTTTAGGTCAGGGTGTTACGTACATTTTGGGAACACGGTAGTGCAATTGAGTGGGAGCGCTAGCATAAACATGGAATCTATAGCTTCTATCTGGCGAATAGTAAGCAAAGGATGATCTCCTTCGAGCTTGACCAAACGAACATAAATGGTGGAGTACTCATTTCACATAAGCTGAAATATCATTTATACGGGGTTAAGTATTTTAAGGATAAAATACATTGTAGGGTGTAACGGTAATTTAATCCATTTACAGTGTAGATCATTCATATAGATGATCATTGATCAAATTATGATTATAAAAATGGATAACTAATGATGTGTCTATTAGGTTTTATGCCCTAAATAAAACTCATTTCAATGTAATCAGATTTACTTATTAATATAGATCAGAAATAACATTTAATATTGCATGGTTCACATGATTTATTTCATCATTATATGTACATAATGTATAAATTCGTCTGAAACCCTTTTCACATACTTGATCCTGTTTATTGTGCCTTCAACACATTGGAAAGTAAACATGACTATGTGAATAAAGTTTCCTAGCTTTATCAGACATAGGGTTTTACTGATATGATAATCTACAATAGAGTTTACTTGCATTTGGAGAAGTGCTATGTTCTTTCCAGAGCATTGGTTAAAGTAAAGCTCAGGTTGGATGCATGGAGTATGCATCGGAAGGGACCGATATCGAACTTTGACTTAGATTTATTAAACTTACCGTAATATCTATTCAAGTCAATATCGCCTAGTTGATCCTAGATCAAATGTTCTTAATCCTGTTATGATTAAGCTCAATCTTGAAAGGCTATTCGTGTTCTTTGATTTGTTAGTTAAGCCTACTTTTAGGTCAGGGTGTTACGTACATTTTGGGAACACGGTAGTGCAATTGAGTGGGAGCGCTAGCATAAACATGGAATCTATAGCTTCTATCTGGCGAATAGTAAGCAAAGGATGATCTCCTTCGAGCTTGACCAAACGAACATAAATGGTGGAGTACTCATTTCACATAAGCTGAAATATCATTTATACGGGGTCAAGTGTTTTAAGGATAAAATACATTGTAGGGTGTAACGGTAATCTAATCCCTTTACAGTGTAGATCATTCATATAGAGGATCATTGATCACATTAGGATTATAACAATGGATAACTAATGATGCATCTATATGGTGGAATATATAGAGCATTCTATATACTGAGAGTGCAATTCTAAGTTCTATGCGTGGATTCAACGAAGAATTAATAAGTTAGTAAATTTTAGTGCTAAATTCTTGATCTACTTATTGGAAGCTCGGTTATATAGACCCATGGTCCTCGCACTAGTTGAGATAATATTGCTTGTAAGACTCATGTAATTGGTTTTGATTAATCAATTATAATTCTCAATTTAGACTATGTCTATTTGTGAAATTTTCACTAAGTAAGGGCGAAATTGTAAAGAAAGAGTTTTAGGGGCATATTTGTTAATTATGATACTTTGTATGGTTCAATTAATAAACATGATAAATGACAATATTATTTAATAATTATTTATAGTTATTAAATAGTTAGAATTGGCATTTAAATGTTTGAATTAGAAAATTGGCGTTTTTGAGAAAATCAAATGCAGAAAAGTTAAAACTGCAAAATTGCAAAAAGTGAGGCCCAAATCCACTAAGTATGGCCGGCCACTTTTGTAGGCATTTTAAACTGATATTTTCATTATTTTAATGCCAAATAATTCAAACCTAACCCTAGTGGAATGCTATAAATAGATAGTGAAGGCTTCAGGAAAATTACACTTTTCTTCTGAGACTTCTGATTCAGAAAAACCTGAGCCTTCTCTCTCCCTATCTGGCCGACCACTCCCTCTCTCTTTCTTCCCTCTTGAATTTCGAAATTCTTAGTGTAAGAGTAGTGCCCACACACAGCAAGTGATACCTCAACCATAGTGAGGAAGATCGTGAAGAAAGACTTTCAACAAGAAGTAGTTTCAGCACCAAGGATTCAGAGAAAGAGATCCAGGTTCAGATATTGATAATGCTCTGCTACAGAAAGGAATCAAGGGCTAGATATCTGAACGGAAGGAGTCATTATATTCTGCTGCACCCAATGTAAGGTTTCTTAAACTTTATACGTGTTTATTTCTCATTTTAGAAAGTTCATATTTAGGGTGTTAATAAACATACTTGTGAGTAGATCTAAGATCCTGGTAAAATAATTTCCAACAACTGGCCTCAGAGCCATGGTAATTGATTTTCTTGCAAGAAATTTGGACTTTAAAACGATTGTTTGATGTTTTGGATGGTGTCATGTTGTATTGAGTGTTATTTGATGATTGATTGATGTTTGTGAATTTTCGTGAAAAATAATTGAATATATGTTTCAGGAATTATTTTTATTGGATAGTATGGAAAAAAATTAAGCAAATTACTTTTTTACAGAACTCAATTTCGATTTAATTTGAATTAGTTATGAATTTTTGAAGTTTCGAAACAATCGGGGTTGAGCTGAAACCCTCGTGCGCACGCGGAAATCCTGCCAGAACCCACCAGCGCCGAGATTTCAGGCCCATGCACTCCCCATGCGCGCGCGGAAGGGTATGCACAGCATCCCGTCCGTACAGTATGCAATTTTTTCATTTTTATTCGTTTTTTCATGCTTTTTCATGAAATTAACTTCCGATTTTTTGTGTAGTTCTGTATTTATACTATTAGTATTCCTAATTCAACTCTAATTATCATAATGAATTAATTTAATATTTTTTAAATTCAATTCATGATATTAGTGTAATTTGAATTTAAAAATAGTTAGTATCTATCTGTTTTGCTTAATAATCTATCTTATTTTTAAATTTGATTATATCTTATCTTATTTTTAAATTTAAGGTTAGATTTTAAAATTTTAATTTAAATTCTTTTTAAATAATTTGACCTTATTTAAATTTAAAATAAGATAACTATAATCATGTAATTTTAAATAGATGTAAGATATTTTTCTAACTTTTAAATTTTGTTATTTTATTTATTTAAATTACATTTAAAATCTGAAAAAGATATTCATTTATCTTTTTTAATTTTTTTTTTAATTTTTATTTATAAAATAACATTTAAATTTTAAAAGTAGTTATCAAATTTTGAAATGATATTTAGGTTGGTTGAAACCTAATTTTTCAAAATTGTAGGTTTAATTTTAAATTTAATTTTTTTTTTTAAATTTTCGAAATTTTTTTATTTTAATTTTTCGAAAAAAATATTTTTTTATTTAATTAATTATTTCGAAATTAATTATTTAATTTAAAATTAAATAAATCCTACAACCAACTATCCAGCTAACCTTGTTGCAGGAGTATGTGTTTTAGCTTGTGTGTAAGTTTTCAAAACCTATTATTCCTTGATGGCAAATAGGCATGGTTAACTTTTTGCCAGATCTAACGATCTGATGGCTCCCTTGGTCAAGTAAATAATTTGTAACAGGTATATTTACAATCTTCTTTCATCTGTGTATGACCTAGCAATATGATAGGACCCATCCAAAAGTGTGCCTGTGTGAGCCTATGTGGAAAGACCGCTTAGTTTAATTTGGAATTAGCAGTTAATTATGTTTAATTATGGAAAATTATTTATAGCTATTTAAATAATTATTTATACTGTTATTATTGAATTCTGAAATGTATTTTATGTCATTTAGTGATTTTCATAATTTTGCATTTCCGGTGCCCGGTAACATGGAACTCGGTGTTTGGCTCAGTAAAATCACAACTTAGTATGTTAGTATTGTGGGACGGTTTATTAGACTTTGGGAATGTCGGGATTGGCCGGGAATTTAGAATTTCCCAAAATACCCCTTTAGTGCTCTTTATGCTATTTTAGTGTAGAGGGGCAAAATGGTCATTTTGCCCCATTTATGTTTTGTCCTTTAGTGGACTTGGAAATTGGAAATTTAAATGTTAATTGATTTATTTTTGGCTGAAACAAAAGGTTTAATGTTGCATGTTCTCTCATTTCATTCAAAGCTAAAAAGTTAGAAAAAAATTGGAATTTCAAGCTCTTTCTCTCTCTCTCTTTTCGGCCAAGCATGGGGGGCTACTAGGGCTGTGATTCTTTGCAAAATTCAAGTGTTTTTCTCAAGTTTAGAGTGATTCTAGTAGAGGTAATTCTTGTCTAGCTTCTCTTCTTTTATTTTCTTGAATTTTTTATGAAAAGATGATGTTTGCATGCTTAGTTTAGGTTGTTGTTGTTGCTGTGATTTTGTTGTTGTTTGCAGAGGTTTAAGCATGATTATTTGAGTTGAATTGAGCTGCTAGTAATGCATGATTAGTGGTATTGTTTAAAGTTATGGATTTTCTATTCAAAAGCTTAAGTTTTCGAAGAGAAATTTTGAAATTGGTTGCTGTGATTGTTGCATGAGTTTGTGTATGTTTTCTGCAGTTTCTAAATGCATGTTTATGTAGTTTTAATCAAGGTTTGATGCTTGTAGGTGAGCTTTAGCCAAGTTTGAGTTTGAAACTCAAAGCTTGGAGCTCACATGGCATTTTTAGTATCTGTGCATTCTGGGATGTTTTGTTGCTTTAGAAATGTTCTATGTGATGTTTAGAACAGGTCTGGAAGGTTTAGTTTTAATTGGTTTTGATTTGAGGGAGTTATGAAATTTTGAGTGGTTCCTGCGAGGAACCGGAATTTCGGATGTGCAACCGGAATTCCGGATGGGGTTCAGGAATTTCCAGAACTGGGATTCTGGTTGTGCAACCGGTCTGCCGGTTGGGAAATTTTCAGGACCCCTAGATTTTCTCGTTTTTATGTTATTTGGGGTATTGACATGCTTTTTATAGATAGGGAAACTTTTAGTTCCTAGTTTAAGTCCCCGGGAAGTGATTTAGCGTATCACTTATAGTGTTGTGATTGTTATGGTTTAGGAGCATGTAAACCGGCGCGCAGTTCGTTCCAGTCAGGTTGACCGGCACACCTGAATTCGGAGTTGAGGTAAGATTAGTATAACAGTTTGCATATGTATTACATGTTTAGCGTGCATGTTAGGAAGATTGTTAGATTACATTAGATATGTATGTTGGCTTCGTACCATCCGACCATATCACATCGGTTAGGCTAGAGTATGACTAGCAACTGGAGTATGACCAGTATACCGAGTATAGGCTGATACTAGGGTTGGTGGTACAGCGCTATGTGACCGTATCACATCAGTTAGGCTAGAGTATGACTAGCAGCTAGAGTATGACCAGTGAACCGAGTATAGGCTGATACAGTAACACATCGGTACAGGCTAGAGTATGACTAGCAGCTGCAGTATGACCAGTGTACCGAGTATAGGCTGTTACTTGTCAATAGTACCGTCTTATGAACGTTCAGGACTCAGTATCGTGTGGGACACGGTAGTTAGGGTTATGGTCAGGGGTATGGGCGTCTGATCATAACTCGGGATTTATGTATGATATTTGTTTATGCTTTTCTTACTAAGTCTGTCGACTCACAGTGCTATGTTTATGTGTAGCTAAGGGCAAGCCTAAGGTTGACGGACCGTGAGAGCGAGCCGGTGAAGATTGTACATGTCGGGGCGGTTAGGCCTGGAGCGTACGATCCTCGGGACAGCAAGGCTATTTTTATAATTAGTCGCTAGGCGACAAGTATTTTGTTTAGTAAGTGAACTTTTAGAAAATGTTTTGTAATCGGGATCCCGAGTATTTTGTATAAATATTTCGTAAGTTTAATTAAAAAGCAAAAATTTTAATTAATCACGATTTTCATAAACCTCGTTGATTAGCAACGAGCTGCACAGTATGTTTAAAAATCACGTAATACGCCTATGCTAGTTAGGGTGTTACAATATGTGTTTAATTTCATTATAGATGCATATAGGTTGTTGTTGCTAATAAAATGTCATAGTTCTTGATAGATTTTATTTAGGCCCATTTAGTTTTTGGGCCTATTCAATTAATAACAGTTGTTCATTTTAAGGTTAAATTCCTCTCTTTTGGGCCTTGTGTGAGAGTTGGGAGCCATAGTAGTGGGTACGACATACTGAACCCAACACCGCCTCACATGAACCACCCCAATTGTGAAGGCCCCTTTGCCTGATTTGAATAACTGTACTAGGTTAATTAAACTAGTTTAACCTAATAAAATTGATTAGCAACATAATTAATCTCATTTATTTTGAAATTAATTTAAGAAAATTATAGTTTAAAGAATTTTTTAGTCTAAGCTAAACTATATGTATTTTCTTGTATTTAATTAAATATAGAATTATAACCATCTAGATTCTTTCTGAAGCTTAATTTAAATTTTTCATTAAATATTCCTATTTAAGTTGATATTTAGTTATCTACAACTAACCAACTTAAATCTGAATATCTTTTGGATTTAAAATTTCAAAATTAAGTTGAGGAATTTTAGGCATTGGTTATTAAGATTCTTTAGATATTTTTTAAGTTAATATCTTTTCGAATATTAACTTAAGATGGAATATTTTAGATATTTTTTAAGTTAATATCTTTTCGAATATTAACTAAATTTAAATTTGAAAATATTTAAGTTCTAGATTTTTTCTAATACAACTTAAATTAAATATTTTTTCAAATTTTGTGGAAAAGATACTTAGTCAAATAAGATATTTTCTAGATAGTTATTTCTAGACTACTTATTATTTCTAATTTTAAATAGGAAAATATTATACATTGTGAAATTAATTATTTATATAATTAATTTTGGTACAATTTATTTTAAGTATATTTTGCCTAGTATTGAACTAGAGATTAATAATTAAGCCTTCTCTACACTTAATTATTTATTTCTTGAATTTAATACATTTAATTAACTTGAAAATTAAATATCTAAGTTGATTTTCATCATCATACTTAAATATTTTTTCATGACACTTAATTAAATAGAAAATTATTTTTAGTTGAATTTTTTTTTTCAACTAAATTTAAATAATTTTCAAAATATATATTTTTTTATTTTATTAATCAAATTTCGAAATTACATTTCTTAAATGCTGGAATTTCGAATTTTATTTGAAAAATAGATTAAGTTGTAAATTAATTATTTATTTTAATTAATTCTTGGACAAACTTAAATCAATGATTTTTTCATTTATTGATTAATTTAAAATAAATGAAGTAAAATATATTTTATTAGAAATTTAATTAATTAGTTAAAGGAAAATCTAAATAGGTGATATTTTTGCTTGAAGTATTTTTCTAGTGTATTTAATTAAATAGAAAATTAATATTTAAGTTGATTTTCATCATCATACTTAAATATTTGAAATTTTTCTTATATATATTTAATTAAATAGGAAAATTATATTTTTTGTTGTAAATTAATTTTACTAATTAATTTTGGGCCAACACTAAATTAGAATAATTTTTCCAGGATTTATTTTTTATTTTAACATGCATTTTCGAAAATTGTATCCTTGAATACTTTAATTTTTCGAAATGCAATATATATTTATAGAAAAATAAATTTGAGTTGTAAATTAATTTAAATTAATTTTGTAACAACTTAAATTGAATATTTTTCTAAATATTTATTGGAAATTATTACTAAGATGGAAATAATTCATGTTATTTTCATATCCATCTAAGTAAAATTTATAAATATTAAATTAAAATTTATATTTAGAATTTTTCACTCTAAATTGAAAATTTTAATTAAATAAATATATATTTAAAATAAATAGATTAAATAAAGAAAATCAAAGAAAATAGAACTCTCTTTAAATAATGAGCTTTATTATTAAGATATTCGATCTCCATTGTTGGTTTTACATCGCGTTTGTTTTAGTGAGTAATCCTCCCTAATGGAGGAACGTTCATTAGCAATTTCGCACCGTTTAATCTCGAAAGATAAGTAGTTTGTGAGTGTTTTATATGGTATGGATCACCCTAATGGTGGCGACCATATTTGACTTGCAAATTGCGAAACAATTGTGGAAGCTCATAAGATAGAATTGCCATGACTCTCGCCTAAACGGGACAACGCTGAATTCCAATCTTGATCGAATAAAAGGTTGCTAGAATGTTTAACATTTTAGATGAGCTGATAACTCTATTCAATGGATGGTAGCTTTGACTCTCGCCTAAACGGGACACTGATATCAGTTTGTTGAAAACCTTGCAAATTATTTAGGATTGTAAGTTTTAGTATTTTCACTTGTCATTCCTACTTGCTATATGTTTATAATTTCTGAATTGTGTATGAATTTATATTGAACCATGTTATTTTCTGTTATTAAGTTGTAGTTTAATTTCGAATCTTCATTGTTGGTCTAACTTGGCTTGTTTATCTAATGAGATAAATCCCTAGTGGATTTTCACCATTAGACATACATAATAGTGTTAGATCTCAAAAGATAAATATTGTATATGCGACATCTAGCTGTTCATCAATTGATGACACCTTAGACTAGTATTTTTACGATATGAAACAAGAAGATTGTATAAATAAGATTACTTTGACTTTCGCTAATCGAAGCATCGTTGGATTCTTATTTAATAAACGAAATTATCCTAATTCCTCTTAGCTTATTCATTTCGAATTAGCTTCAAAACATATCATTGGATGAATGGTCTATAAATAATTTCATATCATTCTATATTTTCTCTTAAGAAATTAAATGACGCATATGATTATAATCCGAAATTCTATTCCCAATTGATATAAATCCTCAATCTTAGAAATCTCCTACTTGTATGGGCAAATCTGACATAGAGTTTGTATTAGTAGTGCTGGTCGAAGATAGAATTACTCATTCCAGGAAGCAATACAGTTACACTTTCCAAGTGTTCAATATCCATCTTCTATTAATGGATTCAAACTGTATCGAATATGAGTTTGGTATTCTGTGACCAGGATCCACTTGCACTATTCTAAGAACTCTTTGATGTAACTAAACCTAAGTCATCAAAAGACTTAACCACATTTTTCATTAATCTATGGCATTTGTATCTTGTTCATAGTGGATTTGACAAGATAAATCTCTGCAAAGAGTTAATATGTCTATATCCACTGAAAGTAGTTCATCTCATTCGCAGATGGATGTACATTCAGGGGTGGATATGAGTTTTTCGTTGTAATTCTTAAAACGATAACTCTAGATTATACCTTTTAGCAAAGAAATTTGAAATGTTTAACAAATTTCATTAATTTCTAGCAATGGTTAAAACCATTAAGGTAAGTGGTTAAAGATCTTGCGAACTGATAGGGGTGGAGAAATAGTTAGTAGATATGCAGTTCAAAGATCATTAAATTGATTTTTGAATTATATCCAAACTTACCTCCCCAGAAATTTCGAGTTGCATGTTGATGATTAGTTACTAGTCGTTGCCTAATTCCTTCTATGGTAATACAATTTCAAAATGATGTAATGGTTGTATACTTAATGTAAATCATTACTAGATTCATGGATGACCTAATCAAAATCTTAAGAAAAGCTAGAACTGTTAACCATGGTTTGTTAGCTGTTCTAAGTGATTAGGGGTGGACCATCCCATTGTCAATGGATAAGAAAGTGTTTGATCAAACAAATACTACTTTTCTAAGAAAATGACTAAGTCTGAAAATAAAGTAGCCAATAAAGGAGATATTTATTTCTTGATTCCAAAAGTGTTCTATCATCTTATTTGACATATGATGATCCCACTGCCTCTGTTGTCTTGTCACAACCGAAGAGATCAATACCATTTAGTTTTCTTAGACAGAATTCACGGTACCTTGTCGTAGTGGGAGAGTTTCTAGGAACTCACTTTCGCATGACTTGGGAGACACTAGTGATTTAAAATCCATTGTGAGTTTAAATAAGTAATGGATTGTCAAGATAAGAAACTAAGAAGAAAAGCCAATAGAACTATGGTTTAATCCATTCACATGGAATAACCTAAAGTTTTCTATTACAAGGACATAAAAGGAAATTTTAGTTAATAAGTCCATTCAATGGACTTAACAAAACTTCCTGTTCCTAGTATTATAGGTTTGAGTTTATCTAAACCTATGGCTTGTGTTATACCTAGTAATTACTTACTCTAATACAAGCAACTTACTTTAGTAAGATGCTGAAGCATTTTCTTTCTAATGGCAATCTATAGAAGCTTCAAAACTTCTTAGGCATAGATTTTATTTATCTAAGGAAAAGTCTCAACTATTCCAGAAAAGATGAAGCCATGAAAGAATTTCTTATATCAACAGTGAGAGGTCTTAGATATGCTTTTGTATGCCTTAGACCAGACACCTGCTGTTGAGTGGGAGTAATGAGTAGGTATATGATTAATCCAGGAGAAGAACATTGGAAGACAATCAAGTAAATACTAAGATTAAGAAGAGGAACTATATGTTAGTCTATAAGAGTGTGTTTAAAACTCTTAGACTACACCACATCAGATTTCGAAATTTGCCTTTGTGCTAGAAAATCTTTCTGATAAGATGGTGGTTACTCTGGGGGTGGAATAGTGATTTTGGAGAAGTGTAAAAACCTATCTGAAGTGTCTAGGTCTACCAGAAAGGGACTGAATGTTAAAGTTACACGAAAGGTACTTATTTAGTCTAAGGAAAGTTCTATACATTTTTGGCACCATTCCAAATTGCCTAAACTACTAGTGTTATTTCCCTATTAACCAAAAGTAGTTGCCAAAAGTATAGAATCCAGTATCCCAAGAGAGGAGACTTATAGAGAGGAATTTCACATTATCAATAATTTTGTGATTAAGGAAGAGTAATGGTGGAGAAAAGGTTGTGGTTAATTCAACCTTTCAGATCCTATTACGAGGAGTTTAGTACTACTACAATTGATTTGTATATCGAGGTGTTGAGGTTATTTGAAATGCACTTTTTGTTTTATATTAGTGCAAGTGGGAGTTTGTTGGGTTTTATGCCCTAAATAAAACTCATTTCAATATAATCAGATTTACTTATTAATATAGATAAGAAATAACATTTAATGTTGCATGGTTCACATGATTTATTTCATCATTATATGTACATAATGTATAAATTCGTCTGAAACCCTTTTCACATACTTGATCCTGTTTATTGTGCCGTCAACACATTGGAAAGTAAACATGACTATGTGAATAAAGTTTCCTAGATTTATCAGACATAGGGTTTTCCTGATATGATAATCTACAACAAAGTTTACTTGCATTTGGAGAAGTGCTATGTTCTTTCAAAAGCATTGGTTAAAGTAAAGCTCAGGTTGGATGCATGGAGTATGCATTGGAAGGGACCGATATCGAACTTTGACTTAGATTTATTAAACTTACCGTAATATCTATTCAAGTCAATATCGCCTAGTTGATCCTAGATCAAATGTTCTTAATCCTGTTATGATTAGGCTCAATCTTGAAAGGCTATTCGTGTTCTTTGATTTGTTAGTTAAGCCTACTTTTAGGTCAGGGTGATACGTACATTTTGGGAACACGGTAGTGCAATTGAGTGGGAGCGCTAGCATAAACATGGAATCTATAGCTTCTATCTGGCGAATAGTAAGCAAAGGATGATCTCCTTCGAGCTTGACCAAACGAACATAAATGGTGGAGTACTCATTTCACATAAGTTGAAATATCATTTATACGGGGTCAAGTGTTTTAAGGATAAAATACATTGTAGGGTGTAACGGTAATCTAATCCCTTTACAGTGTAGATCATTCATATAGAGGATCATTGATCACATTAGGATTATAACAATGGATAACTAATGATGCATCTATATGGTGGAACATATAGAGCATTCTATATACTGAGAGTGCAATTCTAAGTTCTATGCGTGGATTCAACGAAGAATTAATAAGTTAGTAAATTTTAGTGCTAAATTCTTGATCTACTTATTGGAAGCTCGGTTATATAGACCCATGGTCCTCGCACTAGTTGAGATAATATTGCTTGTAAGACTCATGTAATTTGTTTTGATTAATCAATTATAATTCTCAATTTAGACTATGTCTATTTGTGAAATTTTCACTAAGTAAGGGCGAAATTGTAAAGAAAGAGTTTTAGGGGCATATTTGTTAATTATGATACTTTGTATGGTTCAATTAATAAATATGATAGATGAGAATATTATTTAATAATTATTTATAGTTATTAAATAGTTAGACTTGGCATTTAAATGATTGTAAAG
The DNA here is from genome assembly GCF_029168945.1 of Cannabis sativa. Classification (NCBI taxonomy): domain Eukaryota; kingdom Viridiplantae; phylum Streptophyta; class Magnoliopsida; order Rosales; family Cannabaceae; genus Cannabis; species Cannabis sativa. Next base: position 2,342,910 of record NC_083608.1, on the reverse strand, counting down.
TCTTTTTTTGGCAAGTTAGTTGACAAAATATTTTTTCTTTTATGGTAAGATTCTTGTGCATTCAAAACTGATTTCTTACCTTGTTTATTCGGATTGTAGTTGCTCTTTTCCTTGTTGGGAAAGTTGCACTTTTCAGCTGGACTTTCTTTTATTTGGAAACTTCTTAAAAGAGAAGCAATTCTCTTTTGGAAAGTTGTCTTTTTTAGGGAAACTTTGATTATTGCCTTTTCCTTATTGATTTTGAGTGTATCTTGATACAATCAGAATATCTAATCTATTTTTGGCAGTAATCAAGCATTAATAGAGGATCGGACCCGATTATAGCAAATTTCCCGTTTCTGGTCTGATCTGCTGCGTCAGCATCCGAATCTGATGATGTAGATCGTGTTTTCTTTAGAAAGTTTTTGTACAGCTGTAGATTCGAACTTGTGGTTGCCTCTTTGGTTTCTATGTTCTATAAATAGAGCCTAGAGAGCAACCATTCTAATCAGCTCTTCCATTATTCATTTTGTGCATTTATCTTTTAGAGAGAAGAGTGTTTCTTTGTTTTGTGAGAGCCTAGTTGTTCATCTAGGTTCTAGTTGTTTTATTTCTGTTCTTACTCTGTCCTAGAGGTTGTGAAGATTTACTTGACTGAACAAGAGATTGGTCTTCGAGAGAAGACTGGTAAAGCCTTACTTCAGGAGGAAGTAAGCACTTGGTCTTCGGGGGAAGACTTGTTGAAGCCTTACTTCAGGAGGAAGTAAGCACTCACACTTCAAAGACGAAGGGAGTTCGGGCTTGAAGGTGTTTCAAGAAGTTAGATTCATAAAGTGGATTACAAAGGATTGCGGTAATACTTTAGAGGGAGTCTAAACTTGTTTAAGTCAATTGTCTTTGTAATTTTGATACTTTATTAATTGATTTCATTCTCTGGGTGTGGCCCCGTGGACTAGGAGTGTTCGTGAGAACACTGATACCACGTATAAATCTCTTGTGTCAAGTTATTTATTTTTTCTGCAAATATTTTATATTTTGCCTATTCTGTTTTGCTGTAGCAGAATTACTTTCTTCTTCTACTGACGCATACTGTTTTATATTTTCTTATATATAATTGACATTTGCAAAAACACGATTTTTCAATATGCATTACTCATCAAGGGATACTAAAATCCTTACTGTTTAAAGTACATCTGAATAAACAGAAGACATATCTCTCATATTTTAAAATATGGAATTGAGATAATACAGCGTAGACTTTTCTTCAGTAAAATAACTTTCTGGTAATTTCGAATTTACAAAGTTATAAATCTTCTGTGGTAGAGCTTGAATTATTATAGAATAACTCCTCCACCCCCAGAGTAACCACCATCTCAAAATTTGAATGAGTTGGGGTAGATATAAGGATAATTGATATACAATTCCTTAATATCTAACATATAGATCACTTTCATAAATCTTTCTTGAATATCTTCTAACGTTCCTAATTTGATTACATCTCAGATAGCTCCCACTCAATAGTAGATGTCTGGTTAAATAATACTTTTAACCTCTTATTGTTTGGAGAAATATCTAATTGTGACTTATAGTATTAGTCTGAAACTATGAGTTTCTTTTAAGACTAAATCATCAACATAGCAGACTAGTATTTGAAGTGAAAAATACTTGCCAGAATTAAGTAATCAAAATTAAGATACCATATAATGTTATGAGTATTAAGAAATCTTGGCTCAAGTCATTCGAATAGACTGAACTATAATTCTTCTATCTTATTCTCATAATTCTGATAAGTTATATCTATCCACATGAATGGTTAGATTTGCTTTTCAGTAGTGTTCTTAAGTTCCTATCACAAGTGTCAACCTAATGAAGATGGGTAAAGAATTTTAAAATTCTCCCACTAAATTAAGGTAGTGTGATACATTATCAAAGAACTTTTATAGGTATCATTATTTACTACAACAGTAAAACTAAATTGGAACATACAATCAAGATCAAGGATTTATACTGATAATAGCTAATTCATTATATTACTTCCATGTTTAAAGAAAATATGTGTTACTTAGGGTATTGTGGATAAATTCCACCCCTAAGTATATAGAGATTATGATCCACCCCTAAAGGTTATAAAGATCATGATTCTCTAAGTGTTATAGAGATTATGTGGAGTTGAATACAATCCAGAGTTCATTAGATATAAAAGATCGTTGAACTGCATAGTTTTCTTAACTTTTCTTCACCCCTATCAGATCAAAAGATCCTTTTATTAAACAAATCCTCAATAATTGTATTAGAATTAACAATTATTAATAAACATAGAAATACTTTCTAATGTTTATTTAATATAACTCTATGAAGAGTTGTAAATATTATAGAATTTGTATCAATAATAAAAACACTTACACATACAAACATATAAATATAATGTCGTAATTGTTGTTTAGGATGAAGTAAATGGAGCTCAATCTCATAAATTGCAATTTATTTGTAATAAAAAATAAAATATTATTAATTATAAAAAAATGTATTTCAAAAATATGAGAAAACAGGGATAAAAATCCCAAACTAGAATTCGAAATCTAAATTGTCTTAAACTAAAACAATTAATTCAAAAATAGATAAATAAATGAGCTTCATCTTCATGTTGGACGATCTTCACCCTTTTGTCCAGCTTTCCGATCCAACTCACTAAGATAGCATCTGAGTTCAAGTAGCTTGGCCTATAAGAAGAAGAAACAAATAAACAAAGTTAGTGAAGAATCAATAATCCAATTGGATAATAATTCACTAAAACTCTTAAAGTTTATAGAAAGAAATACCTTGTTTCTTTGCAAGAAGTTTAAGATATTGGGGTTTCCAATGACCTTTCTCATTGCAGTAGAAATACTTTCCTTTTAGTGCATCACCAAAAGCAGCAGCCTTTTTTTTTTCATGGCTTTGGCTCACTTCTTGGTGTTTTTCCACTTCTTCTTAGATTTGGGATTTGAAGTAGAGGCAACATTTGCCTCAGGTTTAACCGTCCCATTACCAATGCCAGAATTATGAGGTTTACCCCCTTTCTTCTTGGGGCCTCCAATCAAATTTTTATATGTCTGAAGGTCATTGACTAACTCATGAAAGTCTATGTCCTTTTTATTCATGACATAATTATTGGAATTTATTTTACCAGGATCTTAGATCTACTCACAAGTATGTTGTTTAACACCCTAAATATGAACTTTCTAAAACGATAAATAAACACATATAAAGTTAAGAAAACCTTATATTGATGCAGCGGAATTAATGTCTCCTTCCACTCAGATCTTTAACCCTTGTATCCTTTCTGTCGCAGAGTATTATCAAGATCTGAGCCTGAATGTCCTTCTCTTTGTGTGTGATCCTTCACAGTCTTCCAATCTATGATTGAGTTACCACTTGCTTTGTGTGGGCACTTACTCTATCACTAGGGTTCGAAATTTATGAAGAAGAAAAGGGAGAGAGAGAGATTTTGGCTATAGAGAGAAAAGGGAAAGCTCAGTTTTCTGAGGAGAGAATTTTCTGACAGAAAAAGGTTATTCAAAGTTATGATTTTGACTAAGCCATCACTTTCTATTTATAGGCAACTACTAGGTTTAGGTTAGGAATTATTTGGCATTAAAATAATGAAAATATCAATTTGAAAAACCACTTTAAGTGGCCGGCCATAGTGTGTGATGGGCCCCACTTAGTTTTTGCAATTTTTACAAATTTTATTTCTATTTTCTCAAAAACACCAATTTTCCAATTCTAACCATTTAAATGCCAAAACTAATTATTTTATAACTAAAATAGATTATTAAATAATATTGTCATTTAATTTAATTATTAATTAGACATATAAAGTCCATTAATAAATAAATAAACCTAGAATCTCTTTTCTTTACAATTTCGCCCCTACTTAGTGAAAATTCACAAATCAGACATAGTCTAACTTTAGAATTATAATTGATTAATCACAAATCAATTATTGAGTCTTACAAGCAGTATGTTCTCAACTAGAATGGGGACCATGGATCTATATGCTGAGCTTCCAATAAGTGAACCGAATTTACTATGTAAATTCCTACTTATTAATTCTTCGTTGAATCCACTCTTAGAACTTAGAATCGCACTCTCAGACTTATATAGAGCATATTATATGTTCCACGATATAGATATGCTATCTCATTTAACTATTGTTATAATCTTATTGTGATCAAAGATCCTCTATATAGATGATTTACATCGAGATGGGATAATTTTACTGTTCTCACCCCTCAATGTATTTTGCCTCTTAAAACACTTAGCTACCTGTAAATGATGTTTAGTGATCTAAGAATTAGTCACTTAAACAAGAGCTCATCCATTTACTTCTATTTAGCTAAGCTCGAAGGGAATCATCACTTGACTTCTATACACCAGTAGAAGCTATAGATTCCATATTTATGTTCAGCACTCCCACTCAATCATACTATCATGTTCCCAAAATATACGTATTGCCCTGACCCAAAAGTAGGCTTAACTAATAAATCAAAGAACATGAATAGTATTCCTGAGTTGAGCCCAAACATATCAGGATTTAGATTCTTTTAATATTAAGATCAAACTGATATTGACTTGGAAAGATATAACGGTAAGTTTATAATATCTTAACTCAGTTGCAATATCGGTCCAGTCCAATGTATACTCCATACATTCGAAACTAGTATACTTTACCAATGTCCTGGAAAGAACATAACACTTACTCCAAGAGTAGGTACACATCATCGCTGATTATCACATTAGTGTAAATCCAAAACACTTATGAAACAGGGACATAGTCTTTTGATTCATATGATCATAATCACATTCCACTGTGTTGACAATACTGTAATTGTGAATAAACATATGATCTGGACTTAACTGATTTTGTGTGTAAATGTAATAAACATATTAAACCATTAGCATGTAAAATTCATGCGAACATAAATCACTTCAAATTTCTTATATTGATTACAAATGAGATTGTAAAGGATTTTATTTAGGGCACAAAACCCAACAAACTCCCACTTGCACTAACATAAAACAAAGTGTGCAAATAAGTCAATCTGATGTCTTGATCTTCAGATCAAGTGTAGTATATTTGAATCCACCCAAACTTCTGGAAACTAGTTCATAAATACATTTATGAAACGTCCTTTACTATATGTATTACTCATCAAGGGATACTGAAATCCTTACTGTTTTAAAGTACATCTGAATAAACAGAAGACATATCTCTCATATTTTAAAATATGGAATTGAGATAATAAAGTGTAGACTTTTCTTCAGTAATATAACTTTCTGCTAATTTACAATTTACAAAGTTATAATTCTTTTTCTGGTAGAGCTTGAATCATTATAGAATAACTCCTCCACCCCAAAAGTAACCACCATCTCATAATTTCGAATGAGTTGGTGAAGATACAAGGATAACTGATATACAGTTCCTTAATATCTAACATATAGATCACTTTCATAAATCTTTCTTGAATATCTTCTAATGTTCCATATTTGATTACATCTCAGATAGCTCCCACTCAATAGCAGATGTCTGGTTAAATAATGCATTTAACCTCTTTATTGTTTGGAGAGTTATCTAGTTGTGACTTTTGTATTAGTCTGAAACTTTAAGTTAAGACTAAGTCATCAACATAGCAGACTAGTATTTGAAGTGAAAAATACTTACTAGAGATTAAGTAATCAAAATTAAGATACCATAAAATTTTATGAGGATTAATAATTCTTGGTTCAAGTCATTCGAATAGACTGAACTAGAGTTCTTTTATCTTATTCTCATAATTCTGATAAGTTATATCTATCCACATGAATGGTTAGATTTGCTTTTCAGTAGTGTTCTTAAGTTCCTATCACAAGTGTCAACCTAATGAAGATGGGTATAGAATTTTAAAATTCTCCCACTCAATTAAGGTAGTGTGAAACTTTATCAAAGAACTTTTATAGGTATCATTTTTACTACAACAGTAAAACTAAATTGGAACATACAATCAAGATCAAGGATTTATATTGATAATAGCTAAGTCATTATATTACTTCCAAGTTTAAAGAAAATATGTGTTACATAGGTTATTGTGGAAAAAATTTCACCCCTAAGTATATAGAGATTATGATCCACCCCTAAAGGTTGTAAAGATCATGATTCTCTAAGTGTGATAGAGTTTATGTGGAGTTGAATACAATCCAGAGTTCATTAGATATAAAAGATCGTTGAACTGCATAGTTTTCTTAACTTTTCTCCACCCCTATCAGATCAAAAGATCCTTTTATTAACCAAATTCTTAATAATTGTATTAGAATTAACAATTATTAATAAACATAGAAATAGTTTCTAGTGTTTATTTAATATAACTCTATGAAGAGTTGTAAATATTATAGAATTTGCATCAATAATAAAAACACTTACACATATAAACATATAAATATAATGTGGTAATTGTTGTTTAAGATAAAGTAAATGAAGCTCAATCTCATAAATTTCAATTTGTTTGATTTGAAATTAAAAGAAACTTTATTAATAATAAAAAAATGTATTGCAACAATATGAGAAAAACAGGGATAAAAATCCCTAACTAAAATTCGAAATCCCAATTGTCTTTAAACTAAAACAATTAATTCAAAAAATAGATAAATGAGCTTCATCTCCAACTTGGACGATCTTCACCCTTTGTCAAGCTTTCCGATCCAACTCATGAAGATAACATCTGAGTTCAAGTAGCTTGGCCTATAAGAAGAAGAAACAAATAAACAAAGTTAGTTCAGAATCATAAATCCAATTGGATAATAATTCACTAAAACTCTTAAAGTTTATAGAAAGAAATACCTTGTTTCTTTGCAAGAAGTTTAGGACATTTGGGTTTCCAATGACCTTTCTCATTGCAGTAGAAACACTTTCCTTTGAGTGTATCACCAAAAGTTGCAGCCTTTTTGTTTTTCATGGCTTTGGCACGCTTCTTGGTGTTTTTCCACTTCTTCTTCGATTTGGGTTTAGAAGCAGAGGCAACATTTGCTTCCGGTTTGATCGTCCCATTACCATTCCAAGAATTTTGAGGCTTACTCCCTTTCTTGTTGGGTCCTCCAATCAAATTTTCATATGTCTGAAGGTCATTGACTAACTCATGAAAGTCTATGTCCTTTTTATTCATGACATAATTTGATGTATAGGGCAGAAATGCTGGAGTCAGACTATTCAAGATAAGGCTTACTTGAGTAGTATGATCCATTTCAGCACCGTGATCTTGGGTTTCTTTGAAATAACTTGCCATAAGGAGAACATGATCACGCACATCTTGATGGGATTCCATCCGTGCATTGATGTACTTCTTAGTCGCGTCAAAGCAAGACTGAAGAGATGCCCTACCGAATAGCTCAGTTAACTTCGTCATTACTTCACCAGCCTTTTCGGTTTTAGAAAACCGAGTTTTAAGGGTGTCAACCATGCTGGAAAGCATAAAGTATAGAGCTTTGTCATTTGCTTTATGCCAATGCTCATACTTTTCTTTCACAGCTTTGGATGCATTGTTCCCCGGCACTTCTGGAGACGGCTCAGTTAACACAAACAAGGCACTTTCTCCTATGGGCCTTCACAATTGGGGTAGTTCATGTGAGGGGGAGCTGAGTTCAGTATGTCGTACCGACTTCTATTGGCCCCCAACTCTCACACAAGACCCAAAAGAGAGGAATTTAACCTTAAAATAAATAACTGTTATTAATTGAATAGGTCCAAAAACTAAATGGACCTAAATAAAATCTATCATGGTGTGACATTTTATTTAGCAACAACCTATATGCATCTATATAATAAAATAAACATATAGGCTCACACAGGCACACATTTGGATGGATCCTATCATGTTGCTAGGTCATACACAGATGAAAGAAGATTGTAAAATTTACCTGTTAAAAATTATTTACTTGATCTATTGACAATTGAACCATGAGTTAAAATCAGATCATTGAACCATGGCAATTTAGATAAAGCAATAATAGGTTTTATAAAACTTACACATAAGCTAAAACACCTACTCCTACAACAAGATTAACTGGATAGTTGGATGTAGGATTTATTTAATTTTAAATAATTAAATTTCGAAAAAAAAAGTAATTAAATAAAAAAATATTTTCGAAAAAAAAAAATAAATAATTATATTTAAAATTAAACCTACAATTTTGAAAAATTAGGTTTCAAATAACCTAAATATCATTTAAAAAAAAAATTGCTAACTACTTTTAAAAAACATATTGTTATTTTATAAATTAAATATTAAATAAAAATTAAAAAAAGATAAATAAATAACTTTTTTCAGATTTTATAATTTAATTTAAATAAATAAAATAACAAAATTTAAAAGTTAGCAAAATATCTTATTTCTATTCAAAATATCATGATTATAGTTATCTTATTTTAAATTTAAATAAGGCCAATTAAAAAAATATATTTAATTTAAAAAAAATTTAATATCTGACCTTAAATTTAAAAATAAGATAAGATATAATCAAATTTAAAAATAAGATAAAAAATCAAGCAAAAAGATTGATTTTTACTTGTTTTCAAATTCAAATTACACTAATATCTAAGATTAATTTTAAAAAATTCTAATTAATTTATTTCTGATATTAGATTTGAAAATTGAAAAATAAAAATCTAAATACAAAACTACACCAAAAATCGGAAGTTAATTCCACGAAATAGCATGAAAAATCGAAGAAAAACGAAAAAATTACGAGGTGTACGGACAGTATGCATCGCATACTGCCCGCGCGCGCAAGGGAGGGTGCACGGCTGAGAAAACTCGGCGCAGAGGGACACCTGCAGCATGTCCGCGCGCGGATGAGGGGTTTCAGACACCCCTGGGCGTGTTGCTCGGACAAAATCTTGTCCGAACACGCGCCTAACCGAGGATCACTCGGTTCTGCGCGCATGGGTGAGTGCTTCATCCCGATATTTTTCGAAACCTCAAAAAATCATAACTAATTCAAATTAAATAAAAATTGAGTTCTGTAAAAAAGTAAATTGCTTAATTTTTTCCATAATATCCAACAAAAATAATTCTAGAAACAGAATTTCCATTGTTTTTTCACGAAAAATTTACAAACATCAATCAATCATCATATAACACACAAGACAACATGAAACCATCCAAAACACAAACAATCGTTTTAAAGTCCGAATTTCTTGCAAGAAAATCAATTATCATGCCTCTGAGGCTAGTTGTTGGAATTTATTTTACCAGGATCTTAGGTTTACTCACAAGTATGTTGTTTAACACCCTAAATATGAACTTTCTAAAATGATAATTAAACACATATAAAGTTAAGAAAACCTTACATTGGTTGCAGCAGAATAATGTCTCCTTCTACTCAGATCTCTAACCCTTGTATCCTTTCTGTCGCAGAGTATTATCAAGATCTGAGCCCGAATGTCCTTCTCTTTGTGTGTGATCCTTCACAGTCTTCCAATCTATGATTGAGGTACCACTTGCTGTGTGTGGACACTACTCTATGACTAAGGTTCGAAATTATGAAGAGGAAAAGAGAGAGGTATAGGGTCAGCTATAGAGAGAGAAGTGGAAGGTTCAGTTTTTTTTTTGAAAAAGGCAATTTCTGATTTTTCTGACAAAAAGCTTATATTGAAAACTTGTTATTTGACTGAGCCATCACTTTCTATTTATAGGCAACTACTAGGTTTAGGTTAGTAATTATTTGGCATTAAAATAATGAAAATATTAATTGGGAAAAGTTGCTTAAGTGGCCGGCCCCAGGTGTTATAGGACCTCACTTGGATTTTGCAGTTTTCACAATTTTTATTTTTATTTTCTCAAAAACCCCAATTTTCAAATTCTAACCTTTTAAATGCCAAAACTAATTATTAAATAACTAAAATAGATTATTAAATAATATTGTCATTTAATTTAATTATTAATTAGACATATAAAATCTCTTAATTAATAAATAAACCTAGAATCTCTTTTCTTTACAATTTCACCATTGTTTAGTGAAAATTCACAAATTAGACATAGTCTAACTTTAGAATTATAATTGATTAATCACAAATCAATTATTGAGTCTTACAAGTAGTATAGTCTCAACTAGAATGGGCACCATGGATCTATATGCTGAGCTTCCAATAAGTGAACCGAATTTACTAAGTAAATCCCTACTTATTAATTCCTCATTGAATCCACTCTTAGAACATAGAATTGCACTCTCAGACTTATATAGAGCATATTATATGTTCCACGATATAGATATGCTATTTATGTTGGAAATTATTTTACCAGGATCTTAGATCTACTCACAAGTATGTTGATTAACACCCTAAATATGAACTTCTAAAATGATTACGAAATAAACACATATAAAGTTTATGAAACCTTACATTGGGTGCAGCGGAATAATATGACTCCTTCCGTTCAGATCTCTAACCCTTATAACCTTTCTGTCGCAGAGTATTATCAAGATCTGTACCTGGATCTCTTTCTCTGATTCTTTAGTACTGAAACTCCTTCTTGCTGAAACTCTTTCTTCACGATCTTCCTCACTATGATTGAGGTATCACTTGCTGTGTGTGGGCACTACTCTAACACTAAGTGGTTAGAAATTTATAATGAAGAAGAAAGAGAAGAGAGTGGGCGGACAGAATAGAGAGAGAGGCTCAGGTTTTTCTGAATGAAAAGTGTAAATAATGAAAATAATGAAAATGTCAGAGGATAATTCCTATAAAAGTGGCCAGCCCTAGTAATGTGAATTTGGGACTCACTTTTTGCAATTTTGCAGTTTTATCTTTTCTGCATCTGATTTTCTCAAAAACGCCAATTTTCTAATTCAACCATTTAAATGCAAATTCTAACTATTTAATAACTATAAATAATTATTAAATAATATTGTCATTTATCATATTTATTAATTGAACCATACAAAGTATCATAATTAACAAATATGCCCCTAAAACTCTTTCTTTACAATTTCGCCCTTACTTACTGTAAAATTCACAAATAGACATAGTCTAATTTAAGAATTATGATTGATTAATCAAAACCAATTATATGAGTCTTACAAGCAATATTATCTCAACTAGTGGGGGGACCATGGGTGTATATAACCGAGCTTCCAATAAGCAGATCAAGAATTTATAGCCTAAATTCACTGACTTATTAATTCTTCGTTGAATCCACGCATAGAACTTAGAATTGCACTCTCAGTATATAGAATGCTCTATATGTTCCACCATATAGACACATCATTAGTTATCCATTGTTATAATCCTGATTTGATCAATGATCCTCTATATAAATGATCTACACTATAAAAGGATTAGATTACCATTACACCCTACAATGTATTTAATCCTTAAAACACTTAACCCCGTATAAATGATATTTCAGCTTATGTGAAATGAGTACTCCACCATTTATTTTCATTTGGTCAAGCTCGAAGGAGATCATCATTTACTTACTATGTCGCCAGATAGATGCTATAGATTCCATGTTTATGTTAGCGCTCCCACTCAATTGCACTACCGTGTTCCCAAAATGTACATATCACCCTGACCTAAAAGTAGGCTTAACTAACAAATCAAAGAACACGAATAGCCTCTTGAGATTGAGCCTAATCATAACAGGATTAAGATCATTTGACTTGGGATCAACTAGGCGATATTGACTTGAATAGATATTACGGTAAGTTTAATAAATCTAAGTCAAAGTTCAATATCAGTCCCTTCCGATGCATACTCCATGCATCCAACCTGAGCTTTACTTTAACCAATGCTCTGGAAAGAACATTGCATTTCTCCTAATGCAAGTAAACTCTGTTGTAGATTATCATATCAGTAAAACCCTGTGTCTGATAAATCTAGGAAACTTTATTCACATAGTCATGTTTACTTTCCAAAGTGTTGACAACACAATAAACAGGATCAAGTATTTGAAAAAGGTTTCAGATGAATTCATACATTATGTACATATAATCATGAAATAAATCATGTGAACCATGCAACATTAAATGTTATTTCTGTTCTATATTAATAAGTAAATCTAATTATATTGAAATGAGTTTTATTTAGGGCATAAAACCCAACAAACTCCCACTTGCACTAATATAAAACAAAAAGTGCATTTCAAATAATCTCAACACCTTGATATACAAATCAAGTGTAGTAGTAGTAAACTCCTCGTAATAGGATCTGAAAGGTCGATTTAAACACAACCTTTTCTCCACCATTACTCTTCCTTAATCACAAAATCATTGATAATGTGAAATTCTTCTCTATATGTCTACTATTTTTGGGATACTGGATTCTATACTTTTGGCAACTACTTGTGGTTAATCAGGAAATAACACTAGTGGTTTAGGCAATTTGGAATGGTGCCAAAAATGTATAGAACTTTCCTTAGACTGAATAAGAACCTTTCCTGCAACTTTAACATTCAGTCCTTTTCTTGTAGACCTAGAGACTTCAGATAGGTTTTTACACTTCTCCAAAATCACTATTCCACCCCGAGAGTAATCACCATCTTATCAGAAAGATTTTCTAGCACAAAGGCAAATCTCAAAATCTGATGTGGTGTAGTCTAAGAGTTTTAAATACACCCTTATAGACTAACATATAGTTCCTCTTCTTAATCTTAAGATTTACTTGATTGTCTTCCAATGTTCCTCTCCTGGATTAATTTGATACTTGCTCATTACTCCCACTCAACAGCAGGTGTCTGGTCTAAGGCATACTAAAGCATATCTGAGACCTCTCACTGTTGATATAAGAAATTCTTTCATGGCTTTATCTTTTCTGGAATAGTTGAGACTTTTCCTTAGATAAAATCTATGCCTAGAAGTCGAGAAGCTTCTATATATTGCCATTAGAAAGAAAATGCTTCAGCATCTTACTAAAGTAAGTTGCTTGCATTAGAGTAAGTAATTACCAGGTATACCATAAGCCATAGGTTTAGATAAACACATACCTATAATACTAGGAACAGGAAGTTTTGTTAAGTCCATTGAATAGACTTATACACGAAATTTCCTTTTATGTCCTTGTAATAGAAAGTTTAGGTTACTCCATGTGAATGGATTGAACCATAGTTCTATTGGCTTTTCTTCTTAGTTTCTTATCTTGACAATCCATTACTTGTTTAAACTCACAATGGATTTTAATCACTAGTGTCTTCCAAGTCATAAGAAGGTGAGTTCCTAGAAACTCTCCCACTACGACAACGTACCATGAATCATGTCTAAGATAACTAAATGGTATAGATCTCTTCGGTTGTGACAAGACAACAGATGTAGTGGGATCATCATATGTCAAATAAGATGATAGAACACTTTTGGAATCAAGAAATAAATATCTCCTTTATTTGCTACTTTATTTTCATACTTAGTCATTTTCTTAGTAAGGTAGTATTTGTTTAAACAAAAACTTTCTTATCTATTGACTATGGGATGGTCCACCCCTAATCACTTAGAATAGCTAACAAACATGCAAACCATGGTTAACAGTTCTAGCTTTTCTTAAGATTTTGATTAGGTCATCCATGAATCTAGTAATGATTTACATTAAGTATACAACCATTACATCATTCTGAAATTGTATTACCATAGAAGGTCTTAGGCAACGACTAGTAACTAATCATCAATATGCAAATCGAAATTACTCTGGGGAGGTAAGTTTGGATATAATTAAAAAATCAATTTAATGATCTTTGAACTGCATATCTACTAACTATTTTTCCACCCCTATCAGTTCGCAAGATCTTTAACCACTTACCTTAATGGTTTTAACCATTGCTAGAAATTAATGAAATTTTTCAAACATTTCAAATTTCTTTGCATAAGGTATAATCTAGAGTTATCGTTTTAAGAATACAACGAAAAACTCATATCCACCCCTGAATGTACATCCATCTGCGAATGAGATGAACTACTTTCAGTGGAGATAGGCATATTAACTCTTTGCAGAGATTGATCTTGTCAAAACCACTATGAACAAGATACAAATGCCATAGATTAAAAAAAAATGTGGTTGTGTCTTTTGATGACTTAGGTTTAGTTACATCAATGAGTTCATAGAATAGTGCATGTGGATTCTGGTCACAGAATATTAAACTCATATTCCATACAGTTTGTAACCAATGATAGAAAATGGTTATTAAACACTTGTGAAAGTGTAACTGTATTGTATTCTGGAATTAGAAATATAAGAAAATTTCTGTTTGGAATCTAAAATTAAAGTGAAAGACTTAAATTTATACCAAATATAATGAGTAATTCTTGTTGGACCACCACTACTAATTTAACTCGAAGTCTGATTTGCCCATACAAGTAGGAGATTTCTAAGATTGAGGATTTATATCAACTGGGAATTGAATTTCGGGTTATAATCATATGTCATTTAATTTCTTAAGAGAAAATAGAACGACATGAAATGATTTATAGACCATTCATCCAATGATATGTTATTGAGCTAATTCGAAATGAATAAGCTAAGAGGAATTAGGATAATTTCGTTGTTTAAATAAGAATCCAACGATGCTCCGTTTAGCGAGAGTCAAAGTAATCTTATTTATACAATCTTCTTGTTTCATATTGTAAAAATACTAGTCTAAGGTGTCATCAATTGATGAACAGCTAGATCTTGCATATATAATATTTATCTTTCGAGATCTAACATAATTATGTATGTCTAATGGTGAAAATCCATTAGGGATTTATCTCATTAGATAAACAAAATAAGTTAGACCAACAATGAAGATTCGAAATTAAACTACAATTTAATAACAGAAAATAACATGGTTCAATATAAATTCATACACAATTCAGAAATTATTAAACATATAGCAAGTAGGAATGACAAGTGAAAATACTAAAACATACAATCCTAAATAATTTCCAAGGTTTTCAACAAACTGATACAGTGTCTCGGTAGGCGAGAGTCAAAGTATCATTCATTGAATAGAGTTGTCAGCTCATCTAAAATAGAAACCATTCTAGCAACCTTTTATTTCATCAAAATAAGAATCCAACGTTGTCCCGGTAGGCGAGAGTCAAGGTTATTCTCATTTTATGAGCTTCCACCATTGTTTCATGTTTTATAAGTTTATATCTAAGTAGTCACCGTATGGGAGAGTCTAATAGAGACGAAAACTTACAAAACACTTATCAAATGAGATCTTACGGTGTTAAATGCGTTCAACGAATAACCATCCATAGGGGGACGAAGTCTAGCGTCTCGAGGTTATATTGAAAACATTTAACTATTGTAAGACCAACAATGGAGATCGAATGTCCTAATAATAAAGCTCATTATTTAAAAAAAGTTGTATTTTCATTGATACTTATTTTAATCTATTTATTTTAAATATATATTTATTTAATTAAAATTTCCAATTTAGAATGAAAAATTCTAAATATTAATTTTAATTTAATATTTATAAATTTTACTTAGATGGATATGAAAATAACATGAATTATTTCCATCTTAGTAATAATTTCCAATAAATATTTCGAAAAATATTCAATTTAAGTTGTTACAAAATTAATTTAAATTAATTTACAACTCAAAATTTAATTTTCTATAAATATATATTGCATTTCGAAAAATTAAAGTATTTAATAATACAATTCTCGAAATTGCTTGTTAAAATAAAATAAAAATAAATCCGAAAAAAATTATTCTAATTTAATGTTGGCCCAAAATTAATTAATAAAATTAATTTACAACAAAAAATATAATTTTCCTATTTAATTAAATATATAAGAAAAATTTCAAATATTTAAGTATGATGATGAAAATCAACTTAAATATTAGTTTTCTATTTAATTAAATACACTAGAAAAATACTTCAAGCTAAAATATCACCTATCTAGATTTCCCTTTGACTAATTAATTCAATTTCTAATAATATACTTTAATTCATTTATTTTAAATTAATCAATAAATGAAAAATCATTGATTTAAGTTGGTCCAAGAATTAATTAAAATAAATAATTAATTTACAACTTAATCTATTTTTCAATATAAATTCAAAATCATCTTGCATTATGAAATGCAATTTCGAAAATTGATTAATAAAATAAAGAAAAAATATATTTTGAAAATTATTTAAATTTAGTTAAAAAAATAAATTTCAACTAAAAATAATTTTCTATTTCATTTAGTGTCATGAAAAATAAATATTTAAGTATTAAATGTATTAAATGTATTAAATTTAGATATTTAATTTTCAATTTAATTAAATGTATTAAATTCAAGAAATAAATAATTAAGTGTAGAGAAGGCTTAATTATTAATCTCTAGTTTAATACTAGGAAAAAATATACTAAAAATAAATGGTACCAAAATTAATTATTTAAATAATTAATTTCACAATGTATAATATTTTCCTATTTAATATTAGAAATAATAAGTAGTCTAGAAATAACTATCTAGAAAATATCTTATTTGACTAAGTATCTTTTCCACAAAATTTGAAAAAATATTTAATTTAAGTTGTATTAGAAAAAATCTAGAACTTAAATATTTTTCAAATTTGATTTACTTAAATTTAAAATTAAGTTATAACCACTTAATTTGAAAATATTCCATTTTAAGTTAATATTTGAAAAAATATCAACTTAAAAAATATCTAAAGAATCTTAATAACCAATTCCTAAAATTTCTCAACTTAATTTTGAAATTTTAAATCCAAAAGATATTCAAATTTAAGTTGATTAGTTAGAGATAACTAAATATCAACTTAAATAAGAATATTTAATGAAAAATTTAAATTAAGCTTCAGAAAGAATCTAGATGGTTATAATTCTATATTTAATACAAGAAAATACATATAGTTTAGCTTAGAATAAAATTCTTTACACTATGGTTTTCTTAAATTAATTTCAAAATAAATGAAATTAATTATGTTGCTAATCAATTTTATTAGGTTAAACTAATTTAATTAACCTAGTACAGTTATTCAAATCAGGCAAATGAGCCTTCACAATTGGGGTAGTACATGTGAGGGGGTGCTGGGTTCAGTATGTCGTACCGACCTCTATGGCTCCCAACTCTCACACAAGGCCCAAAAGAGAGGAATTTAACCTTAAAATAAATAACTGTTATTAATTGAATAGGTCCAAAAACTAAATGGACCTAAATAAAATCTATCATGGTGTGACATTTTATTTAGCACCAATCTATATGCATCTATATAATAAAATAAACATATAGGCTCACACAGGCACACATTTGGATGGATCCTATCATGTTGCTAGGTCATACACAGATGAAAGAAGATTGTAAAATATACATGTTACAAATTATTTACTTGACCAAGGGAGCCATGAGTTAAAATCAGATCATTGGATCTATCAACAAGTTAATAATGGCTATTTGTAATCAAGCAATAATAGGTTTTAAAACCTTACAAACAAGCTAAAACCACATACTCCTGCAACAAGGTTAGCTGGATAGTTGGAAGTAGGATTTATTTAATTTTAAATAAATAATTTCGAAAAATTAATAAAATAAAAAAAATTATTTCCGAAAATAATAAAATAAAATAAAATTTAAAAATTTCGAAATTAATAAAAAAAATATTTAAAATTAAACCTACAATTTTGAAAAATTAGGTTTCAACCAACCTAAATATCATTTCAAAATTTGCTAACTACTTTTAAAAATTTAATGTTATTTTATAAATAAAAATTAAATAAAAAATTAAAAAAGATAAATAAATATCTTTTTCAGATTTTAAATGTAATTTAAGTAAATAAAATAACAAAATTTAAAAGTTAGCAAAATATCTTACATCTATTTAAATACATGATTATAGTTATGTTATTTTAAATTTAAATAAGGTAAAATTATTTTAAAAAAGATTTAATTTAAAAATTTTAAATCTGACCTGAAATTTAAAAATAAGATAAGATATAATCAAATTTAAAAATAAGATAGATAATTAAGTAAAAAAGATAGATACTTACTATTTTTAAATTCAAATTACACTAATATCATGAATTAAATTTTAAAAAAAATATTAATTAATTTAATTATGATAATTAGAATTGAATTAGGAATAGTAAATGTATAAATACAGAACTACACAAAAAATCGGAAGTTAAATCCATGAAATATCATGAAAAAACGAAGACAAACGAAAAAAATGCGAGCTGTACGGACAGTATGCTGTGCATACACGTCCGCGCGCCCTGGTGGGTTGCTTGGGCGAGGAGACACGGCGCTGGGTGGAATTTGCATGATTTTCGCGCGCCTGTCTTTATTGCTCAATCCCGATTTTTTTTCGAAACTTCAAAAAAATCATAACTAATTCAAATTAAATCAAAATTGAGTTTTGTAAAAAAGTAAATTGCTTAATTTTTTCCATACTATCCAATAAAAATAATTCCAGAAGCAGATATTCAATTATTTTTCACGAAAATTCACAAACATCAATCAATCATCATATAACACTCCATACAACATGATACCATCCAAAACATCAAACAATCGTTTTAAGTCCAAATTTCTTGCAAGCAAATCAATTACCATGGCTCTGATACTAGTTGTTGGAAATTATTATACCAGGATCTTAGATCTACTCACAAGTATGTTGATTAACACCCTAAATATGGACTTCTAAAACGATTACGAAATAAACACATATAAAGTTTAGGAAACCTTACATTGGGTGCAGCGGAATAATAAGACTCCTTCCGTTTAGATCTCTAACACTTTTATCCTTTCTGTTGCAGAGTATTATCAAAATCTGAACCTGGATCTCTTTCTCCGATTCTTTAGTGCTGAAACTCCTTCTTGCTGAAAGTCTTTCTTCACGATCTTCCTCACTATGAATGAGGTATCACTTGCTGTGTGTGGGCACTACTCTAACACTAAGTGGTTCGAAATTTATAATGAAGAAGAAAGAGAAGAGAGTGGGCGGCCAGAATAGAGAGAGCGGCTCAGGTTTTTCTGAATGAAAAGTGTAAAGTTAAGTGTAAATTTCCTGAAGCCTTCACTATCTATTTATAACATTCCACTAGGGTTAGGTTTGAATTATTTGTCATTAAAATAATGAAAATATCAGAGGATAATTCCTATAAAAGTGGTCCGCCCTAGTAATGTGGATTTGGGCCTCACTTTTCGCAATTTTGCAGTTTTATCTTTTCTGCATCTAATTTTCTCAAAAACGCCAATTTTCTAATTCAACCATTTAAATGCCAATTCTAAATATTTAATAACTATAAATAATATTGTCATTTATCATATTTATTAATTGAACCATACAAAGTATCATAATTAACAAATATGCCCCTAAAACTCTTTCTTTACAATTTCGCCCTTACTTAGTGAAAAATTCACAAATAGACATAGTCTAATTTGAGAATTATAATTGATTAATCAAAACTAATTATATGAGTCTTACAAGCAATATTATCTCAACTAGTGCGGGGACCATGGGTCTGTATAACCGAGCTTCCAATAAGCAGATCAAGAATTTATAACCTAAATTCACTGACTTATTAATTCTTCGTTGAATCCACGCATAGAACTTAGAATTGCACTCTCAGTATATAGAATGCTCTATATGTTCTACCATATAGACACATCATTAGTTATCCATTGTTATAATCCTAATTTGATCAAAGATCCTCTATATGAATGATCTACACTGTAAAGGGATTAGATTACCGTTACACCCTACAATGTGTTTAATCTTTAAAACACTTAACCCCGTATAAATGATATTTCAGCTTATGTGAAATGAGATCTCCACCATATATTTTCGTTTGGTCAAGCTCGAAGGAGATCATCCTTTACTTACTATTCGCCAGATAGAAGCTATAGATTTCATGTTTATGTTAGCGCTCCTACTCAATTACACTACCGTGTTCCCAAAATGTACATATCACCCTTACCTAAAAGTAGGCTTAACTAACAAATCAAAGAACACGAATAGCCTCTTGAGATTGAGCCTAATCATAACAGGATTAAGATCATTTGATATTACGGTAAGTTTGATAAATCTAAGTCAAAGTTCAATATCGGTCCCTTCCGATGCATACTCCATGCATCCAACCTGAGCTTTACTTTAACCAATGCTCTGGAAAGAACATAGCATATCTCCAAATGCAAGTAAACTCTGTTGTAGATTGTCATATCAGTAAAACCCTGTGTCTGATAAATCTAGGAAACTTTATTCACATAGTCATGTTTACTTTCCAAAGTGTTGACAACATAATAAACAGGATCATGTATGTGAAAAGGGTTTCAGATGAATTCATACATTATGTACATATAATCATGAAATAAATCATGTGAACCATGCAACATTAAATGTTATTTCTGATCTATATTAACAAGTAAATCTGGTTATATTGAAGTGAGTTTTATTTAAGGCATAAAACCCAACAATTTAACCATTGTTATAATCTTATTGTGATCAAAGATCCTCTATATAGATGATTTACATCGAGATGGGATAATTTTGTCGTTCTCACCCCTCAACATATTTTGCCCCTTATAACACTTAGCTACCTGTAAATGATGTTTAGTGATCTAAGAATTAGTCACTTAAACAAGAGCTCATCCATTTACTTCTATTTAGCTAAGCTCGAAGGGAATCATCACTTGACTTCTATACACCAGTAGAAGCTATAGATTCCATATTTATGTTCAACACTCCCGCTCAATCAGACTATCATGTTCCCAAAAAATACGTATCACCCTGACCCAAAAGTAAGCTTAACTAATAAATCAAAGAACACGAATAGCACTCCTGAGTTGAGCCTAAGCATATGAGGATTTAGATTCTTTTAATCTTAAGATCAATTACTAATATTGACTTGGAAAGATACAACGGTAAGATTATAATATCTTAACTAAGTTCAATATCGGTCCAGTCCAATGTATACTCCATACATTCGAAACTAGTATACTTTACCAATGTCCTGGAAAGAACATAACACTTACTCCAAGTGTAGGTACACATCATCGCTGATTATCATATCAGTGTAAATCCAAAACACTGATGAAACAGGGACTTAGTCTTTTGATTAATATAATCACAATCACATTCCACTATGTTGACAATACTGTAATTGTGAATAAACATATGATCTGGACTTAACAGATTTTGTGTATTAATATAATAAACATATTAAACCATAAGCATGTAAAATTCATGCAAACATAAATCACTTTAAATTTCTTATATTGATATCTAATTAGATTGTAAAGGGTTTTATTTAGGGCATAAAACCCAACAGATTTCCTGTCTTCAAGACATGCCTGGAAATTTGAATCAGTATAGCCTATGGGATTTAAAGCACCACCCTTATAGACTAATACAAGATTTCTTGTACTCTTTAAGTATTTCAGAATATACTTAACTGCATTCCAATGTTTCTGTCCTTGATTAGACTGATACCTGCTCACAATTCTAACTGCATAGCAGATGTCATGTCTAGTGCATAACATTGCATACATTAGACTTCCAACTGCAGAAGCATAACGAATTTTCGCCATGTCCTCTATCTCTTGAGGATCAGTAGGAGATTGTTCCTTAGATAGACGAATACCATATCTAGAAGGCATATTCGCCCCATTGGTGTTGTTCATGGAGAATCTCTCTAAAACTTTGTCAATATAGGTTGTTTGAGAGAGAGCAAGAGATCTGTTCTTCCGGTTTCTAATAATCTGAATACCAAGAACACAGGCTGCCTCACCCAAATCTTTCATATCGAATTGAGTGTTAAGCCATTCCTTGATCTTAGTCATTTTCTTAATATTGTTTCCAATAATCAAAATGTCGTCAACATATAGGGCCAGGAATACTACTACTTGGTCTTCCTTGAGTTGGTAAACACAAGGTTCATCTTCATTCTGAAGATAGCCATAGGTGTTGATGATTTCATCAAACCTTTTGTTCCATGAGCGAGAAGCTTGCTTAAGTCCATAGATAGACTTATTTAATTTGCAAACTTTCTTTTCCTGCCCTAGAAGAACATAGCCTTCTGGTGCTCCATATAGATGGTTTCTTCAAGTACCCCATTAAGGAAGGCAGTCTTGACATCCATTTGCCAGATTTCATCATCGAAAGCAACAGCTATGGAGAGAAGAATTCACATGGATTTGAGCATGGCAACAGGACTAAAAGTTTCCTCATAGTCCACACCTTCTCTTTGGGTATAACCCTTGGCTATAAGTCTAGCTTTAAAAGTTTCGACTTCGCCTCCAGCGCCTCTTTTCTTCTTGTGAACCCACTTACATCCGATTGGATGATAGTCATCAGGCGCGTCTACATATTCCCAGACTTTGTTCTTTTTCATGGAATCCATTTCTGAATCCATGCCGGCTGACCATTATTTCCGTTGCGGACTAGCCATTGCCTGTTTATAGGTAATGGGTCGTCATCAATACCGTCACCAACGACCATATTGATTTCACCATCCAAGCCATAACGATCTGGTTTTGTTGATACCCTCCCACTACGACGAGGAGCGGTGATTTTCTGAAGAGGAACTTTGGTAGTAGTTTTCTCAGTTGGTTCGACTCAGGTAGTGGGATTATCCTCTTCTTGAGTGGAAGAGGACGGAACATTGGAAGGAGTTATATCTGAAAGCATTTCCTCTAAAACAACTTTACTTTTCGGTTTGTTGTCTTTAATATAGTTTTCTTCAAGAAAAGTAGCATTTGTAGAAACAAACACTTTGTTATCCTTGTGACTATAAAACAGTCCACCCCTAGTCTCTTTAGAATTTCCGACAAACATGCAAACTTCAGTTCGTGATTCAAGTTTGCCTTCTTTCTTTCTCAAGACATGAGCTGGGCACCCCCAAATTCTGTAGTGGCGTAAACTAGGTGTACGAACATTCTATAGTTCGACGGGTGTCTTAGGGACGGCTTTAGATAGAACAACATTTAAAATTTCATTTGCCATCTGTATCGCATATCCCCAGAAGGACGTAGACAGAGTTGAATAACTCAGCATAGACCTAACCATTTCCAAAAGAGTGCGATTTCTTTTTTCTGCAACTCCATTTTGCTGTGGTGTGCCTGGGGCAGTGGATTGGGATTCAATTCAAAGTTCAATTAAATGATCTTTGAACTGCATAACCATATATTCTCCACCCCTATTAGTTCGCAAGATCTTTAATGTTTTACCTAATTCAAAATGAATAAGCTAAGAGGAATTAGGATAATTTCGTTTATAAATAAGAATCCAACGATGCTTCGATTAACGAGAGTCAAAGTAATCTTATTATGTAATCTTCTTGTTTCATATTGTAAAAATACTAGTCTAAGGTGTCATCAATTGATGAACAGCTAGATGTTGCATATACAATATTTATCTTTCGAGATCTTAACAATATTATGTATGTCTAATGATGAAAATCCAATAGGGATTTATCTCATTAGATAAACAAGCCAAGTTAGACCAACAATGAAGATTCGAAATTAAACTACAACTTAATAACAGAAAATAACATGGTTCAATATAAATTCATACACAATTCAGAAATTATTAAACATATAGCAAGTAGGAATGACAAGTGAAAATACTAAAACATACAATCCTAAATAATTTCCAAGGTTTTCAACAAACTGATATCAGTGTCCCGTTTAGGCGAGAGTCAAAGCTACCATCCATTGAATAGAGTTGTCAGCTCATCTAAAATGTTAAACATTCTAGCAACCTTTTATTCGATCAAGATTGGAATTCAGCGTTGTCCCGTTTAGGCAAGAGTCAAGGCAATTCTATCCTATGAGCTTCAACCATTGTTTTGCAATTTGCAAGTCAAATATGATCGCCACCATTAGGGTGATCCATACCATATAAAACACTTACAAACTACTTATCTTTCGAGCTTAAATGGTGCGAAATTGCTAATGAACGTTCCTCCATTAGGGAGGATTACTCACTAAAAAAAACGCGATGTAAAACCAACAATGGAGATCGAATATCTTAATAATAAAGCTTATTATTTAAAGAGAGTTGTATTTTCTTTGATTCTCTTTATTTAATCTATTTATTTTAAATATATATTTATTTAATTAAAATTTCCAATTTAGAGTGAAAAATTCTAAATATAAATTTTAATTTAATATTTATAAATTTTACTTAGATGGATATGAAAATAATATGAATTATTTCCATCTTAGTAATAATTTCCAATAAATATTTAGAAAATTATTCAATTTAAGTTGTTACAAAATCAATTCAAATTAATTTACAACTCAAATTTAATTTTCTATAAATATATATTGCATTTCGAAAAATAAAAGTATTCAAGGATACAATTTTCTAAAATGCATGTTAAAATAAAAAATAAATCCTGGAAAAATTATTCTAAGTTAATGTTGGCCCAAAATTAATTAATAAAATTAATTTACAACAAAAAATATAATTTTCCTATTTAATTAAATATATAAGAAAAATTGCAAATATTTAAGTATGATGATGAAAATCAACCTAAATATTAATTTTCTATTTAAATAAATACACTAGAAAAATACTTCAAGCAAAAACAGATAATATCTATCTAGATTTTCATTTGACTAATTAATTCAATTTCTAATAATATACTTTAATTCAATTTATTTTAAATTAATCAATAAATGCAAAAAATCATTGATTTAAGTTGATCCAAAATTAAAATAAATAATTTACAACTTTAATCTATTTTTCAAATAAAATTCGAAATTCCAGCATTTAAGAAATGAAATTTCAAAATTTGATTAATAAAATAAAGAAAAAGTATATTTTGAAAATTATTTAAATTTAGTTGAAAAAAAAATAAATTTCAACTAAAAATAATTTTCTATTTAATTAAGTGTCATGAAAAAGAAATATTTAAGTATCATGATGAAAATCAACTTAGATATTTAATTTTCAAATTAATTAAATGTATTAAATTCAAGAAATAAATAATTAAGTGTAGAGAAGGCTTAATTATTAATCTCTAGTTCAATACTAGGCAAAATATACTTAAAATAAATTGTACCAAAATTAATTATATAAATAATTAATTTCACAATGTATAATATTTTCCTATTTAAAATTAGAAATAATAAGTAGTCTAGAAATAACTATCTAGAAAATATCTTATTTGACTAAGTATCTTTTCCACAAAATTTGAAAAAATATCTAATTTAGGTTGTGTTAGGAAAAATCTAGAAGCTAAATGTTTTTCAAATTTAATTTAATTAAATATCGAAAATTAAGTTGTAACCACTTAATTTGAAAATATTCCATTTTAAGTTAATATTCGAAGAGATATTAACTAAAAAAATATCTAAAGAATCTTAATAACCAATGCCTAAAATTCCTCAACTTAATTTTGAAATTTTAAATCCAAAAGATATTCAGATTTAAGCTGGTTAGTTATAGATAACTAAATGTCAACTTAAATAGGTATATTTAATGTCAACTTAGATGGTTATAATTCTGTATTTAATTAAATACAAGAAAATAAATATAGTTTAGCTTAGAATAAAAAATTCTTTAAACTATAATTTTCTTAAATTAATTTCAAAATAAATGAAATTAATTATGTTGCTAATCAATTTTATTAGGTTAAACTAGTTTAATTAACCTAGTACAGTTATTCAAATCAGGAAAATGGGCCTTCACAATTGGGGTGGTTCATGTGAGGGGGTGCTGGGTTCAGTATGTCGTACCCACTACTATGGCTCCCAACTCTCACACAAGGCCCAAAAGAGAGGAACTTAACCTTAAAATGAACAACTGTTATTAATTGAATAGGCCCAAAAACTAAATGGGCCTAAATAAAATCTATCAAGAACTATGATATTTTATTTAGCAACAACAACCTATATGCATTCATAATGAAATTAAACACATAGGCTCACACAGGCACACTTTGGATGGGTCCTATCATGTTGCTAGGTCATACACAGATGAAAGAAGATTGTAAATATACCTGTTACAAATTATTGACTTGACCAAGGGAGCCATCAGATCATTAGATCTGGCAACAAGTTAACCATGGCTATTTGTAATCAAGCAATAATAGGTTTTGAAAACTTACAAACAAGCTAAAACACATACTCCTGCAACAAGGTTAGCTGGATAGTTGGATGTAGGATTTATTTAATTTTATATAATTAATTTCGAAAAATTAATTAATTAAATAAAGAAAAAATTTATTTTCAAAAATTAAAAAAAAAAATCGAAATTGAAATTAAAAAAAATTGAAAATTAAACCTACAATTTTGAAAAATTAAGTTTCAACCAACCTAAATATCATTTCAAAATTTGCTAACTACTTATAAAAATTTAATGTTATTTTATAAATAAAAATTAAATGAAAACTTAAAAAGGATAAATGAATATCTTTTTCAGATTTTAAATGTAATTTAAATAAATAAAATAACAAAATTTAAAAGTTAGCAAAATATCTTACATATATTTAAAATTACATGATTATAGTTATCTTATTTTAAATTTAAATAAGGTAAAATTATTTTAAAAAAGATTTAATTTAAAAATTTAAAATCTGACCTTAAATTTAAAAATAAGATAAGATATAATCAAATTTAAAAATAAGATAGATAATTAAGTAAAAAAGATAGATACTTACTATTTTTAAATTCAAATTACACTAATATCATGAATTAAATTTGAAAAATATTAAAAATTTTAATTATGATAATTAGAATTGAATTAGGAATAGTAAATGTATAAATACAGAACTACACAAAAAATCGGAAGTTAATTCCATGAAAAAGCATGAAAAAACGAAGAAAAATGAAAAAATTGCGAGCTGTATACAGTCCATGGGCGTGCAAGGGGCTGCATGGGCGTGTAACCTCGGCGCAGGGGGCTGCTAGCAGCCTCTCCGCGCGCGAACGTGCCCTGTTGCTCAACCTCGATTTTTTTGAAACTTCAAAAAATCATTACTAATTAAAATTAAAACGAAATTGAGTTCAGTAAAAAAGTAACTTGCTTAATTTTTTCCATACTAACCAATAAAAATAATTCTAGAAACAGATATTCAATTATTTTTCACGAAAATTCACAAACATCAATCAATCATCATATAACACTCAATACAACATGATACCATCCAAAACATCAAACAATCGTTTTAAAGTCCAAATTTCTTGCAAGCAAATCAATTACCATGGCTCTGAGGCGAGTTGTTGGAAATTATTTTACCAGGATCTTAGATCTACTCACAAGTATGTTGATTAACACCCTAAATATGAACTTTCTAAAACGATGAAATAAACACATATAAAGTTTAGGAAACCTTACATTGGGTGCAGCGGAATATAATGACTCCTTCCGTTCAGATATCTAGCCCTTCATTCCTTTCTGTAGCAGAGCATTATCAATATCTGAACCTGGATCTCTTTCTCTGATTCTTTAGTGCTGAAACTCCTTCTTGCTGAAAGTCTTTCTTCATGATCTTCCTCACTATGATTGAGGTATCACTTGCTGTGTGTGGGCACTATTCTCACACTAAGAATTTCGAAATTCAAGAGGGAAGAGAAAGAAGAAGTGGCGGCTAAAGATAGGGAGAGAGAGAGAGGCTCAGTTTTTTCTAAATTAGAAGTGTAATTTTCCTGAAGCCTTCACTATCTATTTATAGCATTCCACTAGGGTTGTGTTTGAATTATTTGGCATTAAAATAATGAAAATATCAGTTTAAATTCCCTATAAAAGTGGCCAGCCCTATACAAGTATATTTGGGCCTCACTTTTTGCAATTTTTGCAGTTTTATCTTTTCGCAATCTCATTTTCTCAAAAACGCCAATTTTCTAATTCAACCATTTAAATGCCAATTCTAACTATTTTATAACTATAAATAATTATTAAATAATATTGTCATTTATCATATTTATTAATTGAACCATACAAAGTATCATAATTAACAAATATGCCCCTATAAACTCTTTCTTTACAATTTCGCCCTTACTTAGTGAAAAATTCACAAATAGACATAGTCTAATTTGAGAATTATAATTGATTAATCAAAACCAATTGTATGAGTCTTACAAGCAATATTATCTCAACTAGTGCGGGGACCATGGGTCTATATAATCAAGCTTCCAATAAGTAGATCAAGAATTTATTACTAAAATTCACTAACTTATTAATTCTTCGTTGAATCCACGCATAGAACTTAGAATTTCACTCTCAGTATATAGAATGCTCTATATGTTCCACCATATAGACACATCATTAGTTATCCATTGTTATAATCCTAGTTTGATCAATGATCCTCTATATGAATGATCTACACTGTAAAGGGATTAGATTACCGTTATACCCTACAATGTATTTAATCCTTAAAACACTTAACCCCGTATAAATGATATTTCAGCTTATGTGAAATGAGATCTCCACCATTTATTTTAGTTTGGTCAAGCTCGAAGGAGATCATCCTTTACTTACTATTCGCCAAATAGAAGCTATAGATTCCATGTTTATGTTAGCGCTCCCACTCAATTGCACTACCGTGTTCCCAAAATCTACGTATCACCCTTACCTAAAAGTAGGCTTAACTAACAAATAAAAGAACACGAATAACTTCTTGAGATTGAGCCTAATCATAACAGGATTAAAATCATTTGATCTAGGATCAACTAGGCGATATTGACTTGAATAGATATTACGGTAAGTTTAATAAATCTAAGTCAAAGTTCAATATCGGCCCCTTCCGATGCATACTCCATGCATCCAACCTCAGCTTTACTTTAACCAATGCTCTGGAAAGAACATAGCACTTCTCCAAATGCAAGTAAACTCTGTTGTAGATTATCATATCAGTAAAACCCTATGTCTGATCAATCTAGGAAACTTTCTTCACATAGTCATGTTTACTTTCCAATGTGTTGACGGCACAATAAACATGATCAAGTATGTGAAAAGGGTTTCAGATGACTTTATACAATATGTACATATAATCATGAAATAAATCATGTGAACCATGCAACATTAAATGTTATTTCGAATCTATATTAATAAGTAAATCTGGTTATATTGAAATGAGTTTTATTTAGGGCATAAAACCCAACATCCTGTATAACCATGATGAATTCCATGTTATCACTGTTGACTGAAAAGAAGCTAAATGGATCTAACCTTCCAAAATGGAATGAGAACATTAATTTTGCTCTCATAGGAGAAAGTGCCTTGTTTGTGTTACTTAGCCGTCTCCTGAAGTGTCGGGGGATAATGCATCCAAAGCTGTGAAAGAAGAGTATGAGCGTTGGCAGAAAGCAAATGACAAAGCTCTATACTTTATGCTTTCCAGCATGGTTGACACCCTTAAAACTCGGTTTTCTAAAACCGAAAAGGCTGCTGAAGTAATGACGAAGTTAACTGAGCTATTCGGTAGGGCATCTCTTCAGTCTCGCTTTGACGCGACTAAGAAATATATCAATGCACGGATGGAACCCCATCAAAACGTGCGTGATCATGTTCTCCTCATGGCAAGTTATTTCCAAGAAGCCCAGGATCATGGTGCTCAAATGGATCACACTACTCAAGTAAGTCTTATCTTGAATAGGCCGACTCCAGCATTTCTGCCTTATACATCAAATTATGTCATGAATAAAAAGGACATAGACTTTCATGAGTTAGTCAATGACCTTCAGACATATCAAAATTTGAGTGGAGGACCCATGAAGAAAGGGAGGAAGCCTCAAAATTCTGGGAATGGTAATGGGACGGTCAAACCTGAGGCAAATGTTGTCTCAGCTTCTAAACCCAAATTGAAGAAGAAGTAAAAACACCAAGAAGCGTGCAAAAGCCATGAAAAACAAAAAGGTTGCTGCTTCTGGTGATACACTCAAAGGAAAGTGTTTCTACTGCAATGAGAAAGGTCATTGGAAACCCCAGTGTCCTACACTTCTTGCAAAGAAACAAGGTATTTCTTTCTATAAATTTTAAGAGTTTTAGTGAATTATTATCCAATTGGATTATTGATTCTGGACCAACTTTGTTTATTTGTTTCTTCTTCTTATAGGCCAAGCTACTTGAACTCAAATGAGTTGGATCGGAAAGCTGGACAAAGGGTGAAGATCGTCCAAGATGAAGATAAAGCTCAATTATCTAATTTTGAATTAATTGTTTTAGTTTAAAGACAATTTGGATTTCGAATTTGAGTTAGGACTTTTTATCCCTGTTTTTCTCATATTGTTGCAATATTTTTTTGATTATTAATAAAGTTTATTTTATTTTCTATTCAAACCAATTGCAATTTATGAGATTGAGCTTCATTTACTTTATCTTAAACAACAATTACCACATTATATTTATATGTTTGTATGTGTAAGTGCTTTTATTATTGATGCAAATTCTATAATATTTACAACTCTTCATATAGTTATATTAAATAAACACTAGAAATTATTTCCATGTTTATTAATAATTGTTAATTCTAATACAATTCTTAGGAATTTGTTTAATAAAAGGATCTTTTGATCTGATAGGGGTGGAGAAAAGTTAAGAAAACTATGCAGTTCAACGATCTTTTATATCTAATGAACTCTAGATTGTATTCAACTCCACATAAACTCTATCACACTTAGAGAATCATGATCTTTACAACCTTTAGGGGTGGATCATAATCTCTATATACTTAGGGGTGGAGTTTACTTCACAATACCCTATGTAACACATATTTTCTTTAAACATGGAAGTAATATAATGAATTAGCTATTATCAATATAAATTCTTAATCTTGATTGTATGTTCCAATTTAGTTTTACTGTTGTAGTAAATAATGATACCTATAAAAGTTCTTTGATAATGTTTCACACTACCTTAATTGAGTGGGAGAATTTTAAAATTCTTTACCCATCTTTATTAGGTTGACACTTGTGATAGGAACTTAAGAACACTTCTGAAAAGCAAATCTAACCATTCATGTGGATAGATATAACTTATCAGAATTATGAGAATAAGATAAAAGAAATCTAGTTCAGTCTATTCGAATGACTTGAACCAAGAATTCTTAATCCTCATAAAATTTAATGGTATCTTAATTTTGATTACTTAATCTCTAGTAAGTATTTTTCACTTCAAATACTAGTCTGCTATGTTGATGACTTAGTCTTAACTTAAAGTTTCAGACTAATACAAAAGTCACAACTAGATAACTCTCCAAACAATAAAGAGGTTAAATGCATTATTTAACCAGACATCTGCTATTGAGTGGGAGGTATCTGAGATGTAATCAAATAAAGAACATTAGAAGATATTCAAGAAAGATTTATAAAAGCAATCTATATGTTAGATATTAAGGAACTGTAAATCAGTCATCCTTGTATCTCACCAACTCATTCGAAATTATGGGATGGTGGTTACTTTGGGGGTGGAGGATAATAATTCAAGCTCTACCAGAGAAGATTTATAACTTTGTAAATTCGAAATTACCAGAAAGTTATATTACTGAAGAAAAGTCTACGTTGTATTATCTCAATTCCATATTTTAAAATATGAGAGATATGTCTTCTATTTATTCAGATGTACTTTAAAACAGTAAGGATTTCAGTATCCCTTGATGAGTAATGCATATAGTAAAGGATATTTCATAAATATATTTATGAACTAGTTTCCAGAAGTTCGGGTGGATTCAAATATACTACACTTGATCTGAAAATCAAGACATCAGATTGACTTATTTGCACACTTTGTTTTATGTTAGTGCAAGTGGGAGTTTGTTGGGTTTTGTGCCCTAAATAAAACCCATTACAATCTGATTAGTTATCAATATAAGAAATTTGAAGTGATTTATGTTTGCATGAATCTTACATGCTTATGGTTTAATATGTTTATTACATTTACACACAAAATCTGTTAAGTCCAGATCATATGTTTATTCACAAGTACAGTATCGTCAACACAGTGGAATGTGATTGTGATCATATGAATCAAAAGACTAAGTCCCTGTTTCATCAGTGTTTTGGATTTACACTAATGTGATAACAGCGATGCTGTGTACTTACACTTGGAGTAAGTGTTATGTTCTTTCCAAGACATTAGTAAAGTATACTAGTTTCGAATGTATGGAGTATACATTGGACTGGACCGATATTGCAACTTAGTTAAGATATTATAAACTTACTGTTATATCTTTCCAAGTCAATATCAGTAGTTGATCTTAAGAATAAAAGAATCTAAATCCTGATATGCTTAGGCTCAACTCAGGAGTACTATTCATGTTCTTTGATTTATTATTTAAGCCTACTTTTGGGTCAGGGTGATACCTATATTTTGGGAACATGATAGTATGATTGAGTGGGAGTGCTGAACATAAATATGGAATCTATAGCTTCTACTGGTGTATAGAAGTCAAGTGATGATTCCCTTCGAGCTTAGCTAAATAGAAGTAAATGGATGAGCTCTTGTTTAAGTGACTAATTCTTATATCACTAAACATCATGTACAGGTATCTAAGTGTTTTAAGGGGCAAAATACATTGAGGGGTGAGAACGGTAAAATTATCCCATCTCGATGTAAACCATCTGTATAGAGGATCTTTGATCACAATAAGATTATAATAATGGTTAAATGAGATATCATATCTATATCGTGGAACATATAATATGCTCTATATAAGTCTGAGAGTGCAATTCTAAGTTCTAAGAGTGGATTCAAAGAAGAATTAATATGTAAAGCCCGCTTAGTTTAATTTGGAAATTAGCAGTTAATTATGATTAATTATGAAAATTATTTATAGCTATTTAGATAATTTATTATACTGTTATTTATTGAATTCAGAAATGCATTTTTATGTCATGTAGTAGTTCACATAATTTTGCAGTCCGGTGCTCGGTATTTTGGAACCCGATGTTTGGCTCAGTAGAAATCACAACTTAGTATGTTAGTAGTTTGGGACGGTTTATTAGACATTGGGAATGTCGGGAATGGCCGGGAATTTAGAATTTCCCAAAAATACCCCTTTAGTGTTATTTATGTGGTTTTAGTGTGGAGGGGCAAAATGGTCTTTTTGCCCCATTAGTATTTTGTCTTCTAGTGAGTTTATTAATGAAAATAAATGTTTATTTTATTAATAATTGGCTGAAATGAAATGATATAGGTGGCTTTTATTTCATTCTTTTCATTTTACAAAAAAAAAAAAAAATTAAAATTACAAGTTATGAAAAGAGAAAATTTTCAAAAAACTCTCTCAAGCTCTCTCTCTTTTCGGCTGGGTATGTGTGTGCTTGAAGCTGGATTTTCCTTTGATTTTCAGCTAGCTTCAACCTAAATTCAAGTAATCTTTTGTTGTGGTATGTCTCTCTAGCTTTTTGTCCTTTATTTCTTGGAAAAAAATTATGAAAATGGTATGATGCATGCATGAATTTGTGGCTGTTGTAGCTGTCTTTTTATGTTGTTTGCAGAAGCTTAATTAGGTATAAAATGATTGGATTATCTAGGTTTTAATGCATGCTTGCTTTCTTGTTTAAAGCTTTGGGTTTTTCTATGCAAAACATATGATTTTTGAAAGAAATTGTATAATCTGTTGCTGTGATGTTGTTGATGTTTTTAGTTGTTTTCAGAGGTTATAATATGCTTGTTTAAGTAGATTCAAGCTGGTTTGAATGCATGTTAGGTGATTTTACTCAAGTTTGAGTTTAGAACTCAAAGCTTGAGCTTTAATGGCACTTTTTGCTATGGTGCAATCTGGGTGTTTTTGGTGCCTTAGAAATGTTCTTTGGGTCATATGGAATAGGTCTGGAAGGTTTGAATTGATTTGGAGTCGAATTGTGCAAGTTATGAATTTTTATGTTTGCTGCCGGCGAGGAATCGGAATTTCGGTTGTGCATCCGGAATTCCGGATGGGGGTTTTGAATTTTCCAGAACCGGAATTCCGGTTGGGCAACCGGTCTGCCGGTTGGGGAATTTTCAGAAACCCTAATTTTCCTCGTTTTTATGTTTTAGGGGGTATTGCCATGCTTTTTATCGATAGGGAAACTTTTAGTTCCTAGTTTAAGTCCCCAGGAAGTGATCTAGCGTGTCACTTATAGTGTTGTGACTTTTATGGTTTAGGAGCCTGTAATCCGCCGCGCAGTTAAAGTTCCAGTCAGGTTGACCGGCACACCTGAATTCGGAATCCAGGTAAGATTAGTATAACAGTATGCATATGTAGATTACATGTTTAGCGTGCATGTAGATCTAAGATCTCGGTAAAATAAATTCCAACAACTGGTATGAGATCCATGGTAATATATTTGCTTGCAAGAAATTTGGACTTTAAAACGATTGTTTGTTATTTGGATGGTTTCATGTTTTGTTGAGTGTTATATGATGATTGATTGATGTTTGTGAATTTTCGTGAAAAATAATTGAAATTTTGTTTCTAGAATTATTTTTATTGGATAGTAATGAAAACATTAAGGAATTTACTTTTTTACAGAACTCAATTTCGATTTAATTTGAATTAGTTATGATTTTTTGAAGTTTCAAAAAAAATCAGGGTCATGCAACAGGGCCACGCACGCGGACAGCACGCATTCAGACAAGCTGCTCGACGAGCGCCTGTTTGAACCACCCATCCGCGTGCGGAAATGCTGCAAATTCCTCCCTGTGCCGAGGTTTCTCGGCCAAGCACTCCCCTTGCGCGCGCGGACATGTATGCACAGCATACTGTCCGTACAGCTCGCATTTTTTTCGTTTTTCTTCGATTTTTAATGTTTTTTCATGGATTTAACTTCCGATTTTTTTGTAGTTTTGTATTTAGACATTTACTATTCATATTTCAATTCTAATTATCATAATTAAATTAATTAATTTTTTTAATTTAATTCATGATATTAGTGTAATTTGAATTTGAAAATAATAAATATCTATCTTTTTGCTTAATTATCTATCTTATTTTTAAATTTGATTATATCTTATCTTAAGGTCAGATATTAAATTTTTTAAATTAAATATTTTTTTAAATAATTTGACCTTATTTAAATTTAAAATAAGATAACTATAATCATGATATTTTAAATAGATGTAAGATATTTTGCTAACTTTTAAATTTTGTTATTTTATATATTTAAATTAAATCATAAAATCTGAAAAAGATATTTATTTATCTTTTTAATTTTTTATTTAATTTTTATTTATAAAATAACATTTAATTTTTAAAAGTAGTTAGCAAATTTTGAAATGATATTTAGGTTAGTTGAAACCTAATTTTTCAAAAATTGTAGGTTTAATTTTAAATATTAATTTTATTAATAATTTCGAAATTAAATATATATAATTTTATTTAAATTTTTCGAAAATTAAGTTTTTTTATTATTTAATTATTTTTCGAAATTTAATTATTTAAAATTAAATAAATCCTACATCCAACTATCCAGCTAACCTTGTTCCAGGAGTATGTGTTTTTAGCTTGTTTGTAAGTTTTTTTTTAAAAACATATTATTGCTTGATTGCAAATAGCCATGGTTAACTTGTTGACAGATCCAATGATCTGATTTTAACTCATGGCTCCCTTGGTCAAGTAAATAATTTTTAACAGGTATATTTTACAATCTTCTTTCATCTGTGTATGACCTAGCAATATGATAGGATCCATCCAAATGTGTGCCTGTGTGAGCCTGTATGTTTATTTTATTATATAGATGCATATATGTTGTTGCTAAATAAAATGTCACACCATGATAGATTTTAAGGTTAAATTCCTCTCTTTTGGGCCTTGTGTGAGAGTTGGGGGCCAATAGAAGTGGGTACGACATACTGAACCCAGCTCCCCCTCACATGAACTACCCCAATTGTGAAGGCCCATTTGCCTGATTTGAATAACTGTGCTAAGATAATTAAATTAGTTTAACTTAATAAAATTGAATTAGCAACATAATTAACTTTTAAAATATATGAAATTTTTTTCATTTTAATATTTTAAAGTTAATTTTATGAAAAAGACTTTTAGTTTTAGATATTATTTCTAGACAAACTATTTGTATTTTTCTTGTATTTAATTAAATAAAGAATTTTAACTAACTAGATTCTTTCTGGAACTTATTTAATTAAATATTCATATTTAAGTTATAAATTAGTTATTTTAACTGATTTTCCATATCTAACTTAAATTTGAATATTTTATTTAAATTTAAAATTAAGTTGAGAAATTCTAGGCATTGGTTATTAAAGATTCTTAAGATATTTTTTTAAGTTAGTTTTAAACTTAAAATGGAATATTTTTCAAATTAAGTGGTTATAACTTAATTTTTGATATTTAATTAAATCTAAATTTGACAATATTTAAGTTCTAAATTTTTTCTATACAACTTAAATTAGATATTTTTCAAATTTTTTGTTGAAAAGATACTTAGTCAAATAAGATATTTTCTAGATAGTTATTTCTAGACTACCTATTATTTGTAATATTAAATTGGAAAAATATTATACATTGTGAAATTAATTATTTAAATAATTAATTTTGGTAGAATTTTAATTTAAGTATAATTTTTCCTAGTATTAAACTAGAGATAAATAATTAATCTTTCTCTACACTTAATTATTTATTTCTTGAATTTAATTCATTTAATTAAATTGAAAAATTAAATATCTAAGTTGATTTTCATCATGATACTTAAATATTTATTTTTCATGACACTTAATTAAATAGAAAATTATTTTTTAGATTGAAATTTAATTTTTCAACTTAAATTTAAATAATTTTCAATATATATATTTTTTATTTTATTGATCAATTTCAAAATTGCATTTCATAATGCAAGATGATTTTGAATTTATCTTGAAAAATAGATTAAGTTGTAAATTAATTATTTATTTTAATTAATTCTTGGACCAACTTAAATTAATGATTTTTTCATTTATTTATTAATTGGAAATAAATGATTTAAAATATATTATTAGAAATTGAATTAATTAGTCAAAGGAAACTCTAGATAGGTGATATTTTTGCTTGAAGTACTTTTTCTAAGTATTTATTATTTAAGTATTTTCGAAAAATAGTATAATTTTATACTATATTTTTCAAAAAATACATTAAATATATTCTCATGAAGATTTATTTAAGTTGCAAATTGATTTAAATTAATACAACTTAAATTAATTTTCTTAATATTTATATTCAAAATTACTACTAAGATGGAAATAATTCATTTTATTTCAGTCACCATCTAAGTATAATTTATAAATATTAAATTAAATTCTTGATTTAGAATTGTAATTCTAAATTCGAATTTAATGAATATATTTTATTAGAATAATAAATAAAATACATTTTAAAGAATGAGCTTTATTATTATTAAGATATTCGATCTCCATTGTTGGTTTTACATCGCGTTTGTTTTAGTGAGTAATCCTCCCTAATGGAGGAACGTTCATTAGCAATTTCGCACCGTTTAATCTCGGAAGATAAGTAGTTTGTAAGTGTTTTATATGTTATGGATCACCCTAATGGTGGCGACCATATTTGACTTCCAAAATATGAAACAATGGTAGAAGCTCATAAAATAGAATAGCATTGACTCTCGCCTAAACGGGACAACGCTGGATTCCAATCTTGATGGAATAAAAGGTTGCAAGAATGTTTAACATTTTAGAATAGCTGACAACTCTATTCAATGGATCGTAGCTTTGACTCTCGCCTAAACGGGACACTGATATCAGTTTG
Organism: Cannabis sativa; assembly: GCF_029168945.1. Taxonomy (NCBI): domain Eukaryota; kingdom Viridiplantae; phylum Streptophyta; class Magnoliopsida; order Rosales; family Cannabaceae; genus Cannabis; species Cannabis sativa. The sequence continues at coordinate 2,305,302 of NC_083608.1, read as the reverse complement.
TTGAAAAACCTTGTAAATTATTTAGGATTGTATTTTTTTTTAGTATTTTCTCTTATCATTCCTACATGCTATGTGCTTATAATTTCTGAATTGGATCTTGTGATTAAACCATTATTGATTTCTTTATTTATTTCTATTTATTATTTTGTAGTATCCTGTATAACCATGATGAATTCCATGTTATCACCGTTGACTGAAAATAAGCTAAATGGATCTAACTTTACAAAATGGAATGAGAACATTAATATTGCTCTCATAGGAGAAAGTGCCTTGTTTGTGTTACTTTGCCATCTCCTGAAGTGCCGGGGGATAATGCATCCAAAGCTGCGAAAGAAAAGTATGAGCGTTGGCAGAAAGCAAATGACAAAGCTCTATACTTTATGCTTTCCAGCATGGTTGACACCCTTAAAACTCGATTTTCTAAAACCAAAAAGGCTGCTGAAGTAATGACGAAGTTAACTGAGCTATTCGGTAGGGCATCTCTTTAGTCTCGCTTTGACATGACTAAGAAATATATCAATGCACAGATGGAACCCCATCAAAATGTTGTTGGGTTTTATGCCCTAAATAAAACTCTTTACAATCTAATTAGTTATGAATATAAGAAATTTAAAGTGATTGATGTTTGCATGAATTTTACATGCTAATGGTTTAATATGTTTATTACATTTACACATAGAATCAGTTAAATCCAGATCATATGAATCAAAAGACTTGGTCCCTGTTTCATCAGTGTTATTGGATTTACACTAATGTGATAATCAGCGATGATGTGTACTTACACTTGGAGTAAGTGTTATGTTCTTTCTAGGGCATTAGTAAAGTATGCTAGTTTCGAATGTATAGAGTATACATTGGACTGGACCGATATTGCAACTATGTTAAGATATTACAAACTTACCGTTATATATCTTTCCAAGTCAATATTAGTAGTTGATCTTAAGATTAAAAGAATCTAAATCCTGATATGCTTAGGCTTAACTTAGGAGTGCTATTCATGTTCTTTGATTTATTAGTTAAGCCTACATTTGGGTCAGCGTGATACGTATATTTTGGGAACATGATAGTATAATTGAGTGGGAGTGCTGAACATAAATATGGAATCTATAGCTTCTACTGGTGTATAGAAGTCAAGTGATGATTCCCTTCGAGCTTAGCTAAATAGAAGTAAATGGATGCGCTCTTGTTTAACTGACTAATTATTAGATCACTAAATACCATTTACAGGTAGCTAAGTGTTTTAAGGGGCAAAATACATTGAGGGGTGAGAACGGTAAAGAAATCCCATCTCGATGTAGATCATCTATATAGAGGATCTTTAAATCACAATAAGATTATAACAATCGTTAAATGAGATAGCATATTGATATTGTGGAACATATAATATGCTCTATATAAGTTTGAGAGTGCAATTCTAAATTCTAAGAGTGGATTGAACGAAGAATTAATAAGTAGGGATTTACTTGGTAAATTTAGTTCACTTATTGGAAGCTCATCATATAGATCCATAGTCGCCATTCTAGTTGACAACATTCTGCTTGTAAGACTCATTAGTTGATTCGTGATTGATCAATTATAATTCTAAAGTTGGACTATATCTAATTTTATGAATTTTCACTAAGCAGGGGGGAAATTGTAAAGAAAAGAGACTATATGTTTATTTATTTATTAATGGACTTTATATGTCTAGTTAATAATTAAATTAAATGTCAATATTTTTTAATAATCTACTTTAGTTATTAAATAATTAGTTTTGGCATTTAAAAGGTTAGAATTGGAAAAATGGCATTTTTGAGAAAATAGAAATAAAATTTGATAAAACTGCAAAATCAAGTGGGGCCCGCTAACACACCATGGCCGGCCACTTATTGTGGGATTTCAAATTAATATTTTCATTATTTTAATGCCAAATAATTCCTAACCTAAACCTAGTAGTTGCCTATAAATAGAAAGTGATGGCTCAGTCAAATCACATGCTTTCATTATTTTTCTGACAGAAATTTCTCTCTTCAAAAAAACTGAGCCTTCCCTAGTTTCTATACCTGGCCGAAACCCTCTCCTCTTTTCTCTCTTCCTAAATTTCGACCCTAGTGAAAGAGTAAGTGCCCACACACAGCAAGCAGTAACTCAATCATAGATTGGAAGACTGTGAAGGATCAAACTTGAAGAAGAAGGACATTCGGGCTCAGATCTTGATTATACTCTGCTACAGAAAGGATACAAGGGTTAGAGATCTGAACGCAAGGAGACATTACTTCCGCTGCATTAATGTAAGGTTTTCTTAACTTTATATGTGTTTAATTTATTGTTTTAGAAAGTTCATATTTAGGGTGTTAAACAACATACTTGTGAGTAGATCTAAGATCCTGGTAAAATAATTTCCAACAACTGGCCTCAGAGCCATGGTAATTGATTTACTTACATGAAATTTGGACTTTAAAACGATTGTTTGTTTTTTGGATGGTTTCATGTTGTATTGAGTGTTATATGATGATTGATTGATGTTTGTGAATTTTCGTGAAAAATATTTGAAATTTTGTTTCTGGAATTATTTTTATTGGATAGTATGGAAAAAATTAAGCAAGTTACTTTTTTACAGAACTCAATTTCGATTTAATTTGAATTAGTTATGATTTTTTGAAGATTCGAAAAAAGATAGGGATGCTGAGCATCACCCACGCGCGCGTGGATTCAGACAAGCACGACCGTGCATCCTGTCTGAATTTCCCGTTGCGCGCGCGGATCACTGTTTGATGCCCCATTCCGCGCGCGGGAATCTTGCCAGCTCCCTTGTCCGCCGACGTTTCTCGGCCCTAGCACCCAACCTGCGCGCGCGGACAGTTTTCTTGGCATACTGTCCGTACAACTCCAAAAATTTTCGTTTTTCTTCGTTTTTTCATGCTTTTTCATGGAATTAACTTCTGATTTTTTGTGTAGTTTTGTATTTATAGATTTACTATTCCTAATTCAACTCTAATTATCATAATGAATGAATTTAATTTTTTTTTTTTAAATTTAATTCATGATATTAGTGTAATTTGAATTTGAAATTAGTAAATATCTATGCTTTTGCTTAATTATTTATCTTATTTTTAAATTTGATTATATCTTATCTTATTTTTAAATTTAAGGTATGATATTAAACTTTTTTTAATTAAATTTTTTTTTAAATATTTTGACCTTATTTAAATTTAAAATAAGATAATAATAATCATGTAATTTTAAATAGATGTAAGATATTTTGCTAACTTTTAAATTTTGTAATTTTATTTATTTAAATTAAATTTAAAATCTGAAAAGATATTTAATTTATCTTTTCTAATTTTTATTTAATTTTTATTTATAAAATAACATTTAATTTTTAAAAGTAGTTAGCAAATTTTGAAATGTTATTTAGGTTAGTTGAGACCTAATTTTTCAAAATTGTAGGTTTAATTTTAAATATTTTTTTTATAATTTTGAAATTTAAAATTAATTTTATTTCTTTTATTTTCGAAAAATAAATTAATATTATTATTTATTTTATTTTTCAAAATTAAATATTTTATTTATTTATTTATTTATTTTCGAAATTTATTTATTTAAAATTAAATAAATCCTACTTACAATTATCCAACTAACCTTGTTGCAGGAGTATATGGTTTTAGCTTATGTGTAAGTTTTCGAAACCTATTATTACTTGATTGCAAATAGCCATGGTTAACTTGTTGACAGATCCAATGATCTGATTTTAACTCATGGCTCCCTTGGTCAATTTAATAATTTGTAACAGGTAAATTTTACAATCTTCTTTCATCTATGTATGACCTAGCAACATGATAGGATCCATCCAAGTGTGTACCTGTGTGAGCCTATGTGTTTATTTTATTGTATAGATGCATATAGGTTGTTGCTAAATAAAATGTCACATTATGATAGATTTTATTTAGGTCCATTTAGTTATTGGACCTATTCAATTAATAACAGTTATTTATTTTAAGGTTAAATTCCTCTCTTTTGGGGCTTGTGTGAGAGTTGGGAGCCATAGAAGTGGGTACGACATACTGAACCCAGCACCCCCTCACATGAACTACCCCAATTGTGAAGGCCCATTTGCCTGATTTACATAACTGTACTAGGTTAATTATATTAGTTTGACCTAATAAAATTGAATTAACATCATAATTAACTTTTAAAATATATGAAAATTTATTTTCATTTTAATATTTTAAAGTTAATTTTAAGAAAAACACTTTTAGTTTTAGATATTATTTCTAGACAAACTATTTGTATTTTCTTGTATTTAATTAAATATAGAATTTTAACTAACTAGATTCTTTCTGGAACTTATTTAATTAAATATTCCTATTTAAGTTATAAATTAGTTGTATCAACTGATTTTTCTTATCTAACTTAAATTTGAATATTTTATTTAAATTTTAAATTAAGTTGAGGAATCCTAGGCATTAGTTATTAAAGATTCTTAAGATATTTTTTTAAGTTAATATCTTTTCGAATATTAACTTAAAATGGAATATTTTAGATATTTTTTAGGTTAATATCTTTTCGAATATTAACTTAAAAAGATATCTTCAAATTAAGTTGTTATAACTTAATTTTTGATATTTAATTAAATCTAAATTTGAAATTATTTAAGTATTAGATTTTTTCTATATAACTTAAATTAGATTTTCAAATTTTTGTTGAAAAGATACTTAGTCAAATAAGATATTTTCTAGATAGTTATTTCTAGAGTACTTATTATTTTTAATATTAAATAGGAAAATTTTATACTTTGTGAAATTAATTATTTAAATAATTAATTTTGGTACAATTTTATTTAAATATATTTTCCTAGTATTAAACTAGAAATTAATAATTAAACCTTCTCTACACTTAATTATTCATTTCTTGAATTTAATACATTTAATTAACTTGAAAAATTTAAATATCTAAGTTGATTTTCATCATGATACTTAAATATTTATTCATTTTTCATGACACTTAATTAAATAGAAAATTATTTTTAGGTTGAAATTTAATTTTTCAACTTAAGTTTAAATAATTTTCAATATATATATATTTTTCTTTATTTTATTAATCAATTTCGAAAATTGCATTTTATTTATGCAATATTTTTGAATTTATCTTGAAAAATAGATTGAGTTGTAAATTAATTATTTATTTTAATTAATTCTTGGACCAAGTTAAATCAATGATTTTTTCATCTATTGATTAATTTCAAATAAATGAATTAAAATATATAATTAGAAATTGGATTAATTAGGCAAAAGAAAATCTAGATAGGTGATATTTTTGCTTGAAGTATTTCTTTTCTAATTTTTTATTATTTTCAAAATTTGTATATTTTTATATATATACTTTATTTTTCGAATACAATAAATATATTCTCAAGGAAATTTTTAAGTTGCTAATTAATCTAATTTAATTCAACTTAAATTAATTTCCTTAATATCTATATTTAATATTATTACTAAGATGGAAATAATTAATTTTATTTCAATCACCATCTAAGTATAATTTTATAAATATTATATTAAATTCTTATTTTTGAATTTCAATTCTAAATTTCGAATTTAACGAGAATTTATTTATTAGAATAATAAAGAAAATACATTATAAAGAATGAGTTTTATTATTATTAAGATATTCGATCTCCATTGTTGGTTTTACATCGCGTTTGTTTTAGTGAGCAATCCTCCCTAATGGAGGAACGTTCATTAGCAATTTTGCACCGTTTAATCTCGAAAGATAAGTAGTTTGTAAGTGTTTTATATGGTATAGATCACCCTAATGGTGGCGACCATATTTGACTTGCAAATTGCGAAACAATGGTAGTAGCTCATAAGATAGAATAGCCTTGACTCTCGCCTAAACGGGACAACGCTGGATTCCAATCTTGATCGAGTAAAAGGTTGCTTGAGTGTTTAACATTTTAGATGAACTGACAACTCTATTCAATAGATGGTAGCTTTGACTCTCGCCTAAACGGGACACTGATATCAGTTTATTGAAAAACCTTAGAAATTATTTAGGATTGAATTTTTTAAGTATTTTCTCATATCATTCCTACTTGCTATGTGCTTATAATTTCTGAATTGATTTTGTGTTAAACCATTATTAATTTCTATTTGTTGATTTCTATTATTTTGTAGTATCCTGTATTATCAAAATGAATCCCATGTTATCACTGTTGACTGAAAACAAGCTGAATGGATCTAATTTTAATAAGTGGAATGAGAACATTAATATTGCTCTCATAAGAGAAAGTGCCTTGTTTGTTTTAACTGAGTCGTCACCTGAAGTGCCTGGGGACAATGCTTCCAAAGCTGTGAAAGAAAAGTATGAGCGTTGGCAGAAAGCAAATGACAAAGCTCTATACTTTATGCTTTCTAGCATGGTTGACACCCTCAAAACTAGGTTTTCTAAAACCGAGAAGGCTGCTGAAGTTATGACGAAGTTAAATGAGCTATTCGGTAAGGCATCACTTCAGTCACGCTTTGACGCGACTAAGAAGTACATTAATGCACGAATGGAACCTCATCAAAACGTGCGTGACCATGTTCTCCTAATGTCAAGTTATTTCCAAGAAGCCCAGGATCATGGTGCTGAAATGGACAGTGCTACTCAAGTAAGTCTTATCTTGAATAGCCTGACTCCAGCATTTCTACCATACACATCAAATTATGTCATGAATAAGAAGGAAATTGACTTTCATGAATTAGTCAATGACCTTCAAACTTATGAAAATTTGATTGGAGGACCCAAGAAGAAAGGGAGTAAACCTCACAATCTTGGGAATGGTAATGGGACGATGAAACCTGAAGCAAATGTTGCCTCTACTTCGAAACCCAAATCGAAGAAGAAGTGGAAGTACACCAAGAAGCGAACAAAAGCCATGAAGAATAAAAAGGCTGCTCCTTCTGGTGATGCTACACTTAAAGGAAAGTGTTTCTACTGCAATGAAAAAGGTCATTGGAAACCTCAATGTCCTAAACTTCTTGCAAAGAAACAAGGTATTTCTATTTATAAACTTTAAGAGTTTAAGTGAATTATTATCCAATTAGATTTATGATTCTGGACTAACTTTGTTTATTTGTTTTCTTCTTCTTATAGGCCAAGCTAGTTGAACACAGATGAGTTGGATCAGAAAGCTGGACCGAAGGGTGAAATCTTCCAGATGAAGATGAAGCTCTTCAATTTATTTTTGAATTAATTGTTTTAGTTTAACGACAATTTGGATTTCAAATTTTAGTTAGGGATATTTATCCCTGTTTTTCTCATATTGTTGCAATACATTTTTCTTATTATAAATAAAGTTTTTTTTTTATTTATTTTCAAAATTCAACAATTGCAATTTATGAGATTGAGCTTCATTTAATTTATCTTCATCAATTATTACCACATTATATTTATATTTTTGTATGTGTAAGTGTTTTTTTTTATTATTGATGCAAATTCTATAATATTTACAACTCTTCATAGAGTTATATTAAATAAACACTAGAAATCAATTCTATGTTTATTAATAATTGTTAATTCGAATACAATTATTAAAAATTTGATTAATAAAAGGATCTTTTGATCTGATAGGGGTGGAGAAAAGTTAAGAAAACTATACAGTTCAACGATCTTTTATATCTAATGAACTCTGGATAGTATTCAACTCCACATAAACTCGATCACACTTAGAGAATAATGATCTTTACAACCTTTAGGGGTGGATCATAATCTCTATATACCTAGGGGTGGAGGTTATCCATAGTACCCTATATGTATATACTTAGGGGTGGAGTATATTCCACAATTCCCTATGTAACACATATCTTCTTTAAACATGGAAGTAATATAATGAGTCAGCTATTATCAATATCTTCGATTTTACTGTTGTAAATAAAAGATTGATACCTATGAAAGTTCTTTGATAAAGTTTCACACTACCTTAATTGAGTGGGAGAATTTTAAAATTCTATACCCATCTTCATCGGGTTGATACTTGTGATAGATACTTAAGAATACTACTGAAAAGAAAATCTAACCATTCACATGGATAGGAATAGCTTATCAGAATTATGAGAATAAGATAAAGAACTCTAGATCAGTCCATTCGAATGACTTGAACCTAGAATTCCTAATTCTCATAAAATTTTATGGTATCTTAATTTTGATTACTTTATCTCTGGCATGTATTTTTCACCTCAAATACTAATCTGCTATGTTGATGACTTAGTCTTAACTTAAAGTTTTAGACTAATACAAAAGTCACAACTAGGTAACTCTCCAAACAATCAGAGGTTAAAAGTATTATTTAACCAGACATCTGCTATTGAGTGGGAGCTATCTGAGATGTAATCAAATAGGGAACATTAGATGATTTTCAAGAAAGATTTATGAAAGTGATCTATATGTTAGATATTAAGGAACTGTGTATCAGTTATCCTGGTATCTCACCAACTCATTTCGAGATCTATGAGATGGTGCTTACTTTGGAGGTGGAGGAATTATTGTATAATAATTCAAGCTCTACCAGAGAAGAACTATAACTTTGTGTATTCGAAAATCCAAGAAAGTTATATTGTAAAGCCCGCTTAGTTAATTTGGAAATTATCAGTTGTTTATGTTTAATTACGAAATTATTTATAGCTATTTAAATAATTTATTACTGTTATTTATGGAATTCAGAAATGCATGATTATGTTATCAGTAGTTTTTCATATTTTGCATTTCCGGTGTCCGGTACTTTGGAACTCGGCGTTTGGCTCAGTAGAAATCACAACTTAGTATGTTAGTAGTTTGGGGACGGGTTTTAGACATTGGGAATGTCGGGAATGGCCGGGAATTTAGAATTTCCCAAAAATACCCCTTTAGTATGATTTTCATGATTTTATGGTGGAGGGGCAAAATGGTCTTTTTGCCCCATTAGTGTTTTGTCTTTTAGTGACTTTTTATTTGAAATTAAATGTTTAATTTTTAGTATTATTTGGCTGAAATAAGGGTTATGTAATGGGGGTTTAATTCATTTATCCAAAATTTCAAAGTTTAGAAAAATTAGAAAATTGGAAAACCTCTCTTTTCTCTCTCTCTTTTTCGGCTGAAGGCTTGGGGTTCAAGGGCTGGTTTTCTTTCAATTTTCAAGCTAGTTTCATCCTATCTAAGTGTTCTTCTAATCCTTGGTAAAGTCTCTAACCTTTCTTGTTGTAATTTCTTGAAAAAAATGATGAAAAATGGTGTTGCATGCATGATTAATTGAGGTTGTTACTGCTGTGTTTTGTTGATGTTTTCTGTGGTTCAAAGCATGTTTAATTGATGTTAATTGAGTTGTTTGAAGCATGTTAGTTAGGTTGTTCAAAGCTTTTAGTTTCTATGTTAAAATATGTGATTTTTGAATGAAATGATTCTATTTGTTGCTGTGAAGTTGCTAGATGTTCTTTATAGTTTTCAGAGGTGATTATATGCTAGTTTAAGTAGATTTAAGCTAGTGGAATGCATGTTTAGGTGGATTTGCTCAAGCTTGAGTTTGGAACTCAAAGCTTGAGCTCCAATGGTGATTTTTGTATATGTGTTTTTACGGGTGGTTTTGAGGCCTTAGATTTGTTCTTTGGGGTGTTTAGAGCGGTGTCCGGAAAGTTTGGTACCAATTGGGGTTGAATTGGTCGAGTTATGAAAATTTTAGTTGGCTGCCTGCGAGGAACCGGAATTCCGGTTGTACATCCGGAATTTCGGATGAGGGTTCTGAATTTTCCAGAACCGGAATTCCGGTTGGGCAACCGGTCTACCGGTTGGGGAAAATTCAGGGACCCTAGTTTTCCTCGTTTTTATGTTTTAGGGGGTATTGCCATGCTTTTTATCGATAGGGAAACTTTTAGTTCTTAGTTTTAGTCCCCGGGAAGTGATTTAGCGTGTCACTTATAGCGTTGTGATTTTTATGGTTTAGGAGCCAATCCGCCGCTCGGCTTCGATTCCGATCGAGTTGACCCTAAGACACCTGAAATCGGAATCCAGGTAAGATTAGTATAACAGTATGCATATGTAGATTACATGTTTAGCGTGCATGTAGGAAGCCTGCTAGATTACATTAGTTATGTATTTAGGCTTCGAACCATCCAACCCTGTCACGTCGGTACAGGCTGGAGTATGACCAGCAGCCGGAGTATGACCGGTTCGACCGATCAGTGACATTTGGTTGGTGGTTCGGTCTTATTGACCTATCCCGTCGGTACAATTTGGAGTATGACCAATGGCCGGAGTAGGACCTGCCTCGACCGATCGGGAGGATACTTGTCAATAGTACCGTCCCTATGAACGTTCAAAACTCGGTACCATGTTGGACATGGCGGTAGTGGCTCGGTACCATGTTGGACATGGCGATGGCGGGACTCGGCATCGTGTTGGACACGGCAGTTAGTATTATGTATGATATTATTATGCTTTTCTTACTGAGTCTGTCGACTCACAGTTTATGTTCATGTGTAGGTAAAGGCAAGGCTATAGCTGATGGACCGTGAGCGAGCTTATGAGATTGTACATGTCGGGGCGGTTAGGCCTGGAGCGTACGATCCTCGGGACAGCAAGGCTGAGTTTTTTGTAACTAGTCGTTAGACGACTTTATTTTGATGTAACAGATAAACAGTTAAACTTTTTGTAAATATTTTTATAATCGGGATCCCGAGTCTTTTATAATATGGTTTTATAAGTTTAATTAAAAAGCAAAATTTTAATTAATCACGTTTTTCCATAAACCTCGTTGATTAGCAACGAGCTGCACAGTACGTTTAAAAATCACGTAATACGCCTAAGGTAGTTAGGGTGTTACAATTTGGTATCAGAGCCTTGACCCAGCCGGAAGTGTGGTCGACGAGGACGTCGGACCCCGTAAGGGGGGTGATTGTGACAGTCAGTAGTCCCGTGATCCGTAAGGGGAAACACCGGGTAAGCTTTACAATCCCACACCGCCTGGGGAAGGTCAAGCGGGATGATTCTGAGACTGTGTAGGTATGGGACTACACAGTTGAAGAGAGCTTAAATGGATTGATTGGTACTACCTACATCAACAAGGTGCATCTTGTTTTTCGGTAGCCCATCTCGAAAGAACTCCACAGTTAAGCGTGCTTGGCCTTGGAGCAATTTCAAGGATGGGTGACCTCCTGGGAAGTTTTCCCAGGATGCGTGTGAGTGAGGACAAAGCACGCTGAAAACACTCGTGTTGGTCTGTAGGGTCAGTCATCAATCCAGGAAGCAGCTAGAGTGGCGTACCCGTGTATAAGAGCCATTAGTCCGTGGGTGTAAGGGCCCAATGGAGGCTTGAAGCGGGGACGTTACAAATGGTATCAGAGCCGCCAGGTTGTCTTCCGAAGATCGTCACGACATGTACAATCATCATCAGCAGTTAGCTCGGTTCACGGTTCAGTAAGCCTTTATTGCTTTAGTAGTTTATTTTATTCAGTTATGAAAAAGAAAAGCCTGTTAGGAAGCATGTTAGTAGCCTGATAGTAGAATAGGCGCATGTTTCGTTTTTAATTTCCAAATTAAGCGGCATTAGTAAGCTCGCCTTGAATACGACCTGATATGCCAACTCTTGGTTTCGCAGGCGGTTCTAATCAGATGGACGCCAGGCGGACTACCAGGAGCCAGGGCAACTCCGTGGGGTCGAATCAAGGACAGGGAGCTCAGTTTCCCCCACCTGCTAGGGGCCGAGGTAGAGGTCCCCGAGGCAGGGCTCGTGGCCGGGGTGATGAGAACCCGCCACAGGCTGCCCAGGCTCCCCCAGCCGATCAGGGAGCCCCGAATTGGGAGTTGCGGTTTGCGGAAATGCAAGCCCGGATCGAAGAACAAGACCTCGAGATTCGAGGAGGTTGAGACAGCAGGGTGCTCCTGCAGTTCCAGTGCCCGTAGTTCCAGTGGCACCTGCCCCTGCTGCCCAGGCCGAGATAGTGGTGGCGGCCCATAGATTGGAACCTTTATATGAGCGGTTCCGGAAGCAAGCACCTCCGGTATTCCTGGGAGGTCCGGACGTGATGAAAGCCGAGCAGTGGCTGACGGTGATCACCAAGATTTTGAATTTCATGGGTGTCACCGGTAACGACAGAGTGGTGTGCGCCACGTTTCAGTTCCAGGAGGACGCCCTGGTATGGTGGGACATGGTGTCTCAGATCCATGACGTCACCACCATGACCTGGGAAAGGTTCCAAGAACTCTTTAATGCAAAATATTACAATGAGGCGGTCAGAAGCGCCAAGAGGAAAGAGTTCGTTCACTTGACCCAGCGGGAGAACATGAGCGTCACTGAGTATACTACTCAGTTTGATCGGTTGGCGAGGTTAGCCTCGGGAATTGTGCCGACCGACTTCAGTAAGAAGGAGAAGTATCTGGACGGGTTGAATCCCAAGATCAGACATGACCTGATGATCACCACCGACGACAGCACCACCTATGCTCAGATGGTGGAGAAGGCACTGCGAGCTGAGGGCGCAGTGGGGTGTATGTCAGAATCAGCCAGTACTCCGGTGAGTGGCGGAGCTCCTACCCCTCCTGCATCAGGCTATAGCAGGGGGAGTAGTGGTTCGGCCATTGATCAGAGGAAGAGGGCACCCACTGCTTCCGGTGGCTTGAGTCAGAACAAGAGGTTCCGGGGGAACCAGAACCGAGGGAGTCGTCCTGGTGGTAATGAGACCCGATTCTCCTATCCCGAGTGCCCTAGCTGCAAGAGGCACCATCGGGGTGAGTGCAAAGGTCAGGGATGCTTTCATTGTGGCATGCCCGGACACTTCAAGAGGGAATGTCCCCAGCTCCGACCAGAGGCACCGAGAGCTCCAGCGATACCCACTCCAGCCAGGGTGTTCGCTATCACGCAGGCTGATGCAGATGCCAGCCCATCAGTTGTCACAGGTCAGCTTTTTATTAACAACTCGCTTTATTCAGTGCTGTTTGATTCTGGAGCTACACATTCTTATGTGGCGGCCAGAGTCTTTAGTAAATTGGGTAGACCCTTTGATAGATATGAATCAGGGTTTGGGACCCTGTTACCTGGCGGAGAATTGGTTATCTCCAATAGGTGGATTAGGTCTATGCCGATCAGGATAGATGGTAGAGAGTTAAGCGCTGATCTGATAGAGATGAGCTTAGTCGAATTTGATATTATCTTAGGAATGGATTTCCTATCTAAATATTCGGCGAGCATTGATTGTAAAAGGAAGATGGTGGTCTTCCAACCGGAAAGTGAAGAACCGTTTGTATTTGTGGGTTCGGTTCAGGGATCTCGGATCCCGGTGATCTCGGCTATGTCAGCGAGAGAATTGTTGCACGGCGGGTGCTTAGGGTTTCTGGCCGTGGTGGTGGACACCGCTCGGCCAGACACCATTCGGCCAGAGGACATCAGAGTGGTTCGGGAATTTTTGGACGTTTTTCCCGAAGAACTTCCAGGGTTACCACCTCAACGGGAGATTGATTTTGTAATCGACTTGGCACCAGGGGTGGAACCGGTTTCCAAAGCCCCGTATAGAATGGCTCCAGCTGAACTTAAGGAATTAAAGATTCAGCTCCAAGGGTTGCTTGACATAGGGTTCATTCGGCCCAGTGTGTCACCCTGGGGAGCCCCGGTTTTGTTCGTCAAGAAGAAGGATGGATCTATGAGGATGTGCATCGACTACAGGGAGTTGAACAAGCTGACGGTGAAGAATAAATATCCATTACCTAGGATCGATGACTTGTTCGATCAGCTTCAGGGAAAGACGGTCTTTTCTAAGATTGATCTCCGTTCGGGTTATCATCAGTTGAGAATCCGAGAGGAGGACATTCCGAAGACGGCTTTCCGCACTAGGTATGGACATTACGAGTTTCTGGTTATGTCATTCGGACTAACCAATGCTCCTGCAGCATTAATGGACCTGATGAATAGGGTATTCAAGGATTTCCTCGATATCTGTGTGATTTTGTTTATCGACGACATCCTCGTGTACTCTCAATCAGAAGAGGAGCATGAGTTACATCTGCAGATGGTACTGCAACGGCTTCGAGAACATAGACTTTATGCCAAGTTCAAGAAATGCGAGTTCTGGCTATCTCAGGTGTCCTTCCTAGGGCACATTGTGAGTAAAGATGGGATCAAGGTGGATCCCGGGAAGATTGAATCCGTCAGGGATTGGCCGAGACCGAAGACAGTGACAGAGATCAGAAGCTTCTTGGGATTAGCTGGATACTACCGTAGGTTCGTGGAGGGGTTCTCCAAAATTTCAATGCCCCTAACCGAGCTTACAAAGAAGAATCAGCGATTTATCTGGTCAGACAAATGTGAAGCTAGCTTTCAGGAGCTGAAGCAGAGATTGATTACTGCTCCGGTGCTAGCTTTGCCTTCGGACGAGGAGAAGTTCGTGGTCTATTGTGACGCATCCAAACAGGGTTTGGGGTGCGTATTGATGCAAGCCGATCGGGTTATCGCTTATGCCTCCCGTCAGTTAAAGGATTATGAACAGCGATACCCGACTCATGATTTAGAATTAGCCGCAGTGGTTTTTGCACTGAAGATTTGGCGGCATTACCTTTATGGAGAGAAGTGCGAGATCTATACCGACCATAAGAGTCTCAAGTATTTCTTTACTCAGAAAGATTTGAACATGAGACAAAGGCGTTGGTTGGAATTAGTGAAGGACTACGATTGCGAGATCCTCTATCATCCCGGAAAAGCCAATGTAGTGGCCGATGCCCTGAGCAGAAAGGGTCCCGGGCAAGTAGCTAGCATGGTTCAGATCTCACCTCAGCTAGCAGAGGATATGGTTAGATCCAGCATTGAGTTTGTGATAGGTCAGCTTCACAACTTGACGCTGCAATCTGATCTGTTGGAAAGAATAAAGGTCGCTCAGATGACAGATCCGGAGTTAGTGAAGATCCGAGATGAGGTATTGGCTGGTCAAGCCAAAGACTTTTCAGTGTCAGACAGTGGGATGCTTTTGTATAAAGCCAGGGTTTGTGTTCCGAACAGTGTGGAACTTAGAAATGAGATCTTTGAGGAGGCTCATTCTACTCCATATTCTCTGCATCCCGGCACCACCAAGATGTACCAAGATTTGAAACCGTACTTCTGGTGGAACGGTATGAAGAAGAATTTGGTAGAATTCGTATCGAGATGCCTCACTTGTCAGCAGATCAAAGCTGAACATCAGAGACCAGCAGGGTTGTTGCAGCCTCTAACCCTACCAGAATGGAAATGGGAGGATATTACGATGGATTTTGTGGTCGGGTTACCTAGGACCACGGGTATGTATGATTCCATCTGGGTAGTGGTGGATCGATTTACGAAATCTGCTCATTTTCTGCCGGTTAGAACAACATTTTCAGTGGATCAGTTGGCAGAACTGTACGTCAGAGAGATAGTGAGACTTCACGGGGTACCGAAGTCTATAGTTTCGGACAGGGATCCGAAATTCACCTCCAAATTTTGGCAAAGTTTGCAACGGGCAATGGGTACAAAGCTAAAATTCAGTACAGCATTCCATCCTCAGACAGATGGTCAGTCCGAAAGGACAATTCAGATATTGGAGGATATGTTGAGAGCCTGTGTTATGGACTTTGAGGGTTCATGGAGTAAATATCTACCGTTGATAGAATTTTCGTACAACAACAGTTATCAGAGTACGATAGGGATGGCACCCTATGAACTGTTGTACGGTAGAAAGTGTAGATCCCCTATCCACTGGGATGAGACAGGGGAGAGGAAATACCTAGGTCCAGAGTCAGTTCAGCGGACCAATGAGGCAATAGAAAAGATAAAAGCTAGAATGCTTACCTCACAGAGCAGACAGAAGAGTTACGCGGATCCGAAACGCAGAGATGTTGAGTTCCAAGTAGGGGAACATGTGTTTTTACGAGTATCTCCGATGAAGGGGATTAAACGTTTCGGGAAAAGAGGCAAGTTATGCCCTAGATTTACAGGACCTTTCGAGATTCTCGAGAAGATAGGTCAAGTGGCATATCGGTTAGCATTGCCTCCAGCCTTATCAGCAGTGCACAACGTATTCCATGTCTCAATGTTGAGAAAATACGTTTCAGACCCCTCTCATATACTCAGTTATGAGAGTCTTCAGCTTCAGCCAGACATGTCATATGAGGAACAACCAGTGCAGATCCTGGATAGAAAGGATAAAGTCCTTCGGAATAAGACCATAGCATTGGTCAAGGTTCTCTGGAGAAACAGTAAGGTGGAAGAAGCCACCTGGGAGCTAGAGTCAGATATGAGAGCTCAATATCCAGAGTTATTCAGGTTAGATTTCGGGGACGAAATCCTTTTAAGGGGGGGAATAGTTGTAAAGCCCGCTTAGTTAATTTGGAAATTATCAGTTGTTTATGTTTAATTACGAAATTATTTATAGCTATTTAAATAATTTATTACTGTTATTTATGGAATTCAGAAATGCATGATTATGTTATCAGTAGTTTTTCATATTTTGCATTTCCGGTGTCCGGTATTTTGGAACTCGGCGTTTGGCTCAGTAGAAATCACAACTTAGTATGTTAGTAGTTTGGGGACGGGTTTTAGACATTGGGAATGTCGGGAATGGCCGGGAATTTAGAATTTCCCAAAAATACCCCTTTAGTATGATTTTCATGATTTTATGGTGGAGGGGCAAAATGGTCTTTTTGCCCCATTAGTGTTTTGTCTTTTAGTGACTTTTTATTTGAAATTAAATGTTTAATTTTTAGTATTATTTGGCTGAAATAAGGGTTATGTAATGGGGGTTTAATTCATTTATCCAAAATTTCAAAGTTTAGAAAAATTAGAAAATTGGAAAACCTCTCTTTTCTCTCTCTCTTTTTCGGCTGAAGGCTTGGGGTTCAAGGGCTGGTTTTCTTTCAATTTTCAAGCTAGTTTCATCCTATCTAAGTGTTGTTCTAATCCTTGGTAAAGTCTCTAACCTCTCTTGTTGTAATTTCTTGAAAAAAATGATGAAAAATGGTGTTGCATGCATGATTAATTGAGGTTGTTGCTGCTGTGTTTTGTTGATGTTTTCTGTGGTTCAAAGCATGTTTAATTGATGTTAATTGAGTTGTTTGAAGCATGTTAGTTAGGTTGTTCAAAGCTTTTAGTTTCTATGTTAAAATATGTGATTTTTGAATGAAATGATTCTATTTGTTGCTGTGAAGTTGCTGGATGTTCTTTATAGTTTTCAGAGGTGATTATATGCTAGTTTAAGTAGATTTAAGCTAGTGGAATGCATGTTTAGGTGGATTTGCTCAAGCTTGAGTTTGGAACTCAAAGCTTGAGCTCCAATGGTGATTTTTGTATATGTGTTTTCTGGGTGGTTTTGAGGCCTTAGATTTGTTCTTTGGGGTGTTTAGAGCAGGTCTGGAAAGTTTGGTACCAATTGGGGTTGAATTGGTCGAGTTATGAAAATTTTAGTTGGCTGCCTGCGAGGAACCGGAATTCCGGTTGTACATCCGGAATTCCGGATGAGGGTTCTGAATTTTCCAGAACCGGAATTCCGGTTGGGCAACCGGTCTACCGGTTGGGGAAAATTCAGGGACCCTAGTTTTCCTCGTTTTTATGTTTTAGGGGGTATTGCCATGCTTTTTATCGATAGGGAAACTTTTAGTTCTTAGTTTTAGTCCCCGGGAAGTGATTTAGCGTGTCACTTATAGCGTTGTGATTTTTATGGTTTAGGAGCCAGTAATCCGCCGCTCAGCTTCAATTCCAGTCAGGTTGACCGGCACACCTGAAATCGAAATCCAGGTAAGATTAGTATAACAGTATGCATATGTAGATAACATGTTTAGCGTGCATGTAGGAAGCCTGCTAGATTACATTAGTTATGTATTTAGGCTTCGAACCATCCAACCCTGTCACGTCGGTACAGGCTGGAGTATGACCAGCAGCCGGAGTATGACCGGTTCGACCGATCAGGCTGACATTTGGTTGGTGGTTCAGTGCTATTGACCTATCCCGTCGGTACAGGCTGGAGTATGACCAGCAGCCGGAGTAGGACCGGTTCGACCGATCAGGAGGATACTTGTCAATAGTACCGTCCCTATGAACGTTCAAAACTCAGTACCATGTTGGACATGGCAGTAGTGGCTCAGTACCATGTTGGACATGGCAGTAGCGGGACTCAGTATCGTGTTGGACACGGCAGTTAGTATTATGTATGATATTATTATGCTTTTCTTACTGAGTCTGTCGACTCACAGTTTATGTTCATGTGTAGGTAAAGGCAAGGCTATAGCTGATGGACCGTGAGCGAGCTTATGAGATTGTACATGTCGGGGCGGTTAGGCCTGGAGCGTACGATCCTCGGGACAGCAAGGCTGAGTTTTTTGTAACTAGTCGTTAGACGACTTTATTTTGATGTAACAGATAAACAGTTAAACTTTTTGTAAATATTTTTATAATCGGGATCCCGAGTCTTTTATAATATGGTTTTATAAGTTTAATTAAAAAGCAAAATTTTAATTAATCACGTTTTTCCATAAACCTCGTTGATTAGCAACGAGCTGCACAGTACGTTTAAAAATCACGTAATACGCCTAAGGTAGTTAGGGTGTTACAGTTATATAACTGAAGAAAAGTCTACACTGTATTATCTCAATTACATATTTTAAAATATGAGAGATATGTCTTCTGTTTATTCAGATGTACTTTTAAAAGAGTAAAGATTTCAGTATCCCTTGATGAGTAAAGCATATAGTAAAGGATGCTTCATAAGTGAATTTATGAACTAGTTTCTAGAAGTTTGGGTGGATTCAAATATACTGCACTTGATCTGAAGATCAAGACATCAGATTGAACTATTTGCACAGTTTGTTTTATATTAGTGCAAGTGGGAGTTTGTTGGGTTTTATGCCCTAAATAAAACTCTTTACAATTTGATTAGTTATCAATATAAGAAATTTGAAGTGATTGATGTTTGCATGAATTTTACATGCTAATGGTTTAATATGTTTATTACATTTACACAGAGAATCAGTTAAATCCAGATCTTATGTTTATTCACAATTACAGTATTGTCAACACAGTGTAATGTGATTGTGATCATATGAATCAAAAGACTTGGTCCCTGTTTCATCAGTGTTATTGGATTTACACTACTGTGATAATCAGCGATGATGTGTACTTACACTTGGAGTAAGTGTTATGTTCTTTCCAGGGCATTAGTAAAGTATGCTAGTTTCGAATGTATGGAGTATACATTGGACTGGATCGATATTGCAACTAAGTTAAGATATTACAAACTTACCGTTATATATCTTTCCAAGTCAATATCAGTAGTTGATCTTAAGATTAAAAGAATCTAAATCCTAATATGCTTAGCCTCAACTCAGGAGTGCTATTCATGTTCTTTGATTTATTAGTTAAGCCTACTTTTGGGTTAGGGTGATACGTATATTTGGGAACATGATAGTATAATTGAGTGGGAGTGCTGAACATAAATATGGAATCTATAGCTTCTACTGTTGTATAGAAGTCAAGTGATGATTCCCTTCGAGCATAGAAAATAGAAGTAAATGGATGAGCTCTTGTTTAACTGACTAATTATTAGATCACTAAACACCATTTACAGGTAGCTAAGTGTTTTAAGGCGAAAAATACATTGAGGGGTGAGAACGGTAAAGAAATCCCATCTCGATGTAGAACATCTATATAGAGGATCTTTAAATCACAATAAGATTATAACAATCGTTAAATGAGATAGCATATTGATATTGTGGAACATATAATGTGTTGTATATAAGTCTGAGAGTGCAATTCTAAGTTCTAAGAGTTGATTCAACGAAGAATTAATAAGTAGGGATTTACTTGGTAAATTTGGTTCACTTATTGGAAGCTCAGCATATAGATCCACGGTCCGCATTCTAGTTGAGAACATTCTGCTTGTAAGACTCATTAATTGATTCGTGATTGATCAATTATAATTCTAAAGTTAGACTATGTCTAATTTTATGAATTTTCACTAAGCAGGGGAAAAATTGTGAAGAAAAGAGATTCTAGGTTTATTTATTTATTAATGGACTTTATATGTCTAGTTAATAATTAAGTTAAATGACAATATTATTTAATAATTTATTTTAGTTATTAAATAATTGGTTTTGGCATTTAAAAGGTTAGAATTAGAAAATTGGTGTTTTTGAGAAAATAGAAATAAAATTTGATAAAACTGCAAAATCAAGTGGGGCCCACTAACACACCATGGCCGGCCACTTATTATGGGATTTAAAATTAATATTTTCATTATTTTAATGCCAAATAATTCCTAACCTAAACCTAGTAGTTGCCTATAAATAGAAAGTGATGGCTCAGTCAAATCACATGCTTTCATTAGTTTTCTGACAGAAATTTCTCTCTTCAGAAAAACTGAGCCTTCCCTAGTTTCTATACCTGGCTGAAACCCTCTCCTCTTTCCTCTCTTCATAAATTTCGACCCTAATGAAAGAGTAAGTGCCCACACACAGCAAACCGTAACTCAATCATAGATTGGAAGATTGTGAAGGATCAAACTTGAAGAAGAAGGACATTCGGGCTCAGATCTGGATTATACTCTGCTACAGAAAGGATACAAGGGTTAGAGATCTGAGCGGAAGGAGACATTAATTCCGGTGCATCAATGTAAGGTTTTTTTAACTTTATATGTGTTTAATTTATCGTTTTAGAAAGTTCATATTTAGGGTGTTAAACAACATACTTGTGAGTAGATCTAAGATCCTAAAATAATTTCCAACAAACGTGCGTGATCATGTTCTCCTCATGGCAAGTTATTTCCAAGAAGCCCAGGATCATGGTGCTGAAATGGATCACACTCTCAAGTATGACTCCAGCATTTCTGCCCTATACATCAAATTATGTCATGAATAAAAAGGACATAGACTTTCATGAGTTAGTCAATGACCTTCAGACATATGAAAATTTGATTGGAGGACCCAAGAAGAAAGGGAGTAAGCCTCAAAATTCTGGGAATGGTAATGGGACGGTCAAACCTGAGGCAAATGTTGCCTCAGCTTCTAAACCCAAATCGAAGAAGAAGTAAAAACACCAAGAAGCGTGCAAAAGCCATGAAAAACAAAAAGGCTGCTTCTTCTGGTGATACACTCAAAGGAAAGTGTTTCTACTGCAATGAGAATGTTCACTGGAAACCCCAGTGTCCTAAACTTCTTGCAAAGAAACAAGGTATTTCTTTCTATAAACTTTAAGAGTTTTAGTGAATTATTGTCCAATTGGATTATTGATCCTGGACTAACTTTGTTTATTTGTTTCTTCTTCTTATAGGCCAAGCTACTTGAACTCAGATGAGTTGGATCGGAAAGCTGGACAAAGGGTGAAGATCGTCCAAGATGAAGATAAAGCT
The DNA here is from genome assembly GCF_029168945.1 of Cannabis sativa. NCBI lineage: Eukaryota > Viridiplantae > Streptophyta > Magnoliopsida > Rosales > Cannabaceae > Cannabis > Cannabis sativa. The sequence goes on along the minus strand of NC_083608.1, from coordinate 2,283,979 downwards.
CAATTATCTAATTTTGAATTAATTGTTTTAGTTTAAAGACAATTTGGATTTCAAATTTCAGTTAGGGATTTTTATCCCTGTTTTTCTCATATTGTTGCAATATTTTTTTTATTATTAATAAAGTTTATTTTATTTTCTATTCAAACCAATTGCAATTTATGAGATTGAGCTTCATTTACTTTATCTTAAACAACAATTACCACATTATATTTATATGTTTGTATGTGTAAGTGTTTTTATTATTGATGCAAATTCTATAATATTTACAACTCTTCATATAGTTATATTAAATAAACACTAGAAATTATTTCTATGTTTATTAATAATTGTTAATTCTAATACAATTATTAGGAATTTGTTTAATAAAAAGATCTTTTGATCTGATAGGGGTGGAGAAAAGTTAAGAAAACTATGCAGTTCAACGATCTTTTATATCTAATGAACTCTAGATTGTATTCAACTCCACATAAACTCTATCACACTTATAGAATCATGATCTTTACAACCTTTAAGGGTGGATCATAATCTCTATATACTTAGGGGTGGAGTTTACTTCACAATACCCTATGTAACACATATTTTCTTTAAACATGGAAGTAATATAATGAATTAGCTATTATCAATAAAAATCCTTGATCTTGATTGTATGTTCCAATTTAGTTTTACTGTTGTAGTAAATAATGATTCCTATAAAAGTTCTTTGATAATGTTTCACACTACCTAAATTGAGTGGGAGAATTTTAAAATTCTTTACCCATCTTCATTAGGTTGACACTTGTGATAGGAACTTAAGAGCACTTCTGAAAAGCAAATCTAACCATTCATGTGGATAGATATAACTTATCAGAATTATGGGAATAAGATAAAAGAACTCTAGTTCAGTCTATTCGAATGACTTGAACTAAGAATTCTTAATCCTCATAAAATTTAATGGTATCTTAATTTTGATTACTTAATCTCTAGTAAGTATTTTTCACTTCAAATACTAGTCTGCTATGTTGATGACTTAGTCTTAACTTAAAGTTTCAGACTAATACAAAAGTCACAACTAGATAACTCTCCAAACAATCAAGAGGTTAAATGCATTATTTAACCATACATCTGCTATTGAGTGGGAGCTATCTGAGATGTAATCAAATAAGGAACATTAGAAGATATTCAAGAAAGATTTATAAAAGCGATCTATATGTTAGATATTAAGGAATTGTAAATCAGTCATCCTTGTATCTCACCAACTCATTCGAAATTATTTGATGGTGGTTACTTTGGGGGTGGAGGAGTTATTCTATAATAATTTAAGCTCTACCAGAGAAGATTTATAACTTTGTAAATTTGAAATTACCCGAAAGTTATATTACTGAAGAAAAGTCTACGCTGTATTATCTCAATTCCATATTTTAAAATATGAGAGATATGTCTTCTGTTTATTCAGATGTACTTTGAAACAGTAAGGATTTCAGTATCCCTTGATGAGTAATGCATATATTAAAGGATGTTTGGGTGGATTCAAATATATTGCACTTGATCTGAAGATCAAGACATTAGATTAACCTATTTGCACAGTTTGTTTTATATTAGTGCAAGTGGGAGTTTGTTGGGTTTTGCCCTAAATAAAACTCTTTACAATCTGATTAGTTATCAATATAAGAAATTTTGAGTGATTGATGTTTGCATAAATTTTACATGCTAATTGTTTAATATGTTTATTACATTTACACACAGAATCAGTTAAATCCAGATCATATTTTTATTCACAATTATAGTATCGTCAACACAGTGGAATGTGATTGTGATCATATGAATCAAAAGACTTGGTCCCTGTTTCATCAGTGTTATTGGATTTACACTAATGTGATAATCAGTGATGATGTGTACTTACACTTGGAGTAAGTGTTATGTTCTTTCCAGGGTATTAGTAAAGTATGCTAGTTTCGAATGTATGGAGTATACATTGGACTGGATCGATATTGCAACTAAGTTAAGATATTACAAACTTACAGTTATATATCTTTCCAAGTCAATATCAGTAGTTGATCTTAAGATTAAAAGAATCTAAATCCTGATATGCTCAGGCTCAACTCAGGAGTGCTATTCATGTTCTTTGATTTATTAGTTAAGCCTACTTTTGGGTCAGGGTGATACGTATATTTTGGGAACATGATAGTATGATTGAGTGGGAGTGCTGAACATAAATATGGAATCTATAGCTTTTACTGGTGTATAGAAGTCAAGTGATGATTCCCTTCGAGCTTAGCTAAATAGAAGTAAATGGATGAGCTCTTGTTTAAGTGACTAATTCTTAGATCACTAAACATCATTTACAGGTAGCTAAGTGTTTTAAGGGGCAAAATACATTGAGGGGTGAGAACGGTAAAATTATCCCATCTCGATGTAAATCATCTATATAGAGGATCTTTGATCACAATAAGATTATAACAATGGTTAAATGAGATAGCATATCTATATCGTGGAACATATAATATGCTCTATATAAGTCTGAGAGTGCAATTCTAAGTTCTAAGAGTGGATTCAACGAAGAATTAATAAGTAGGGATTTACCTTGTAAATTCGGTTCACTTATTGGAAGCTCAGCATATAGATCCATGGTCCCCATTCTAGTTGAGACTATACTGCTTGTAAGACTCAATAAATTATTCGTGATCAATCAATTATAATTCTAAAGTTACACTATGTCTAATTTGTGAATTTTCACTAAGCAGTGGCGAAATTGTAAAGAAAAGCAATTCTAGGTTTATTTATTTATTAATATGACTTTATATGTCTAATTAATAATTAAATTAAATGACAATATTATTTAATAATTTATTTTAGTTATTAAATAATTAGTTTTGGCATTTAAATGGTTAGAATTGGAAAATTGGGGTTTTTGAGAAAATAGAAATAAAATTTGTGAACACTACAAAACCAAGTGGGGCCCATTACACACACCATGGCCGGCCACTTAAAGTATTTTCATTATTTTAATGCCAAATGATTCCTAACCTAAACCTAGTAGTTTCCTATAAATAGAAAGTGATGGCTCAGTCAAATCATAAGTTTTTCATACACTTTCATTAGTATTCTGTCAGAAAATCAGAAAATCAACTTTTTCAGAAAACTGAGCCTTCCCTTTTCTCTCTATAGCCGAAATCTCTCTCTCTCTTTTCTTCTTCATAAATTTCGAACCTTAGTGATAGAGTAAGTGCCCACACACAACAAGTGGTAACTCAATCATAGATTGGAAGACTGTGAAGGATCACACACAAAGAGAAGGACATTCGGGCTCAGATCTTGATAATACTCTGCGACAGAAAGGATACAAGGGTTAGAGATCTGAGTGGAAGGAGACATTAATTCTGCTTCATCAATGTAAGGTTTTCTTAACTTTATATGTGTTTATTTTATCGTTTTAGAAAGTTCATATTTAGGGTGTTAATCAACATACTTGTGAGTAGATCTAAGATCCTGGTAAAATAAATTCCAACAGTCAATTTGTAAAGACCGCTTAGTTTAATTTGGAAATTAGCAGTTAATCATGTTTAATTATGAAAATTATTTATAGCTATTTAAATAATTATTTATACTGTTGTTATTGAATTCTGAAATGCATTTTATGTCATTTAGTTATTTTCATAAGTTTGCATTTCCGGTGCCCGGTAACATGGAACTCGGTGTTTGGCTCAGTAAATCACAACTTAGTATGTTAGTATTGTTGGACGGTTTATTAGACATTGGGAATGTCGGGATTGGCCGGGAATTTAGAAATTTCCAAAATACCCCTTTAGTGTTATTTATATTATTTTAGCATGGAGGGGCAATTTGGTCATTTTTCCCCATTATTAGTTTGTCCTTTAGTGGACTTTATTTGGTTAAATTAAATGTTATTTGATGTTAGTGTTGGCTGAAATAAAACAAAAAGGTTTATGTGCTTTTATTTTATTTTTCCAAGTTAGAAAAATCAAGGCTCTCTTTCTTTCTCTCTATTTCGGTTTTGAGCAGCTGGGTTTGGGGGGAAATTCTCTTGGATTTCAAGCTGGTTTTAGCGTAGATTTTGACCTCAAGTTGTTGGTAAGATCCTTGTAGCTCTCCCTTTTAGTTTCTTGAAGAATTTTGATGAAATGAGGATGTTTGCATGCTTAGTTTAAGTTGATGTTGTTGTTGTGATTTTGTAGTTGTTTGCTGAGGTTTAAGCATGATAAATTGAGGTTAATTAAGCTGCTTGTGATGCTTGATAATTAGGTTGCTTAAAGTTATGGTTTTTCTATTCAAAAGCTTAAGGTTTTCAAAGAGAAAATTGGAATTTTGGTGGCTGTAGTTGTTGCATGAGTTAGGGTTTGATTTCTGCAGTTTTTATATGCTTGAATATGTGATTTTAATCAAGGTTTAATGCATGATATGTTGCTTAGTCAAGTTTTGAGTTTTAGAACTCAATCTTTGACCTTTAATGGTGAAATGAGTTTCTCTGGTTGAAGCTCGGTTTTGTTGCTTTAGAAATGTTCTATAGGATGTTTAGAACATGTCTAGAAGGTTTTGTGTGATTTGGATTTGATTTGAAAGAGTTATGAATTTTTGAGTTCTGCCTGCGAGGAACCGGAATTCCAGTTGTGTATCCGGAATTCCGGATGGGTTTTTGAAAATTTCCAGAACCGGAATTCCGGTTGGACAACCGGTCTGCCAGTTGGGTGACTTTCAGGATCCCTATATTTCTTTGTTTTTGTGTTATTTGGGGTATTGCCATGCTTTTTATCGATAGGGAAACTTTTAGTTCCTAGTTTAAGTCCTCGGAAGTGAGTTAGCGTATCACTTATAGTGTTGTGATTGTTATGGTTTGGGAGCCTGTGATCCGCCGCGCAGTTCGTTCCAGTCAGGTTGACCGGCACACCTGAATTCGGAATTGATGTAAGATTAGTATAACAGTATGCATATATAGATTACATGTTTAGCATGCATGTAGGAAGCCTGTTAGATTACATTAGATATGTATGTTGGCTTCGAACCATCCGACTGTGTCACATCGGTACAGGCTAGAGTACTAGCAGCTGGAGTATGACCAGTGTACCGAGTATAGGCTGACACTGTATCACATCGGCACAGGCTAGAGTATGACTAGCAGCTGGAGTATGACCAGTGTGCCGAGTATAGGCTGATACTCGGGTTGGTGGTTCCGTACTATTTGACGTATCACATCAGTACAGGCTAGAGTATGACTAGCAGCTGGAGTATGACCAGTGTACTGAGTATAGGCTGATACCGTAACACATCGGTACAGGCTAGAGTATGACTAGCAGCTGGAGTATGACCAGTGTACCGAGTATAGGTTGTTACTTGTCAATAGTACCGTCTTATGAACGTTCAGGACTCAGTATCGTGTTTGACACGGCAGTTAGGGTTATGGTCAGGGGTATGGGCGTCTGATCATGACTCGAGATTTATGTATGTTTATTATTATGCTTTTCTTACTGAGTCTGTCGACTCACAGTGCTATGTTTATGTGTATGTAAGGGCAAGGCTAAGGCTGAAGGACCGTGAGAGCGAGCCGGTCAAGATTGTACATGTCGGGGCAGTTAGGCCTGGAGCGTACGATCCTCGGGACAGCAAGGCTATTTTTGTAATTAGTCGCTAGGCGACAAGTATTTTGTATAATCAGTAAACTTTTGTAAATGGTTTTGTAATCGGGATCCCGAGTATTTTGTATAAATATTTTATAAGTTTAATTACAAAGCAAAAATTTTAATTAATCACGATTTCCATAAACCTCGTTGATTAGCAACGAGCTGCACAATATGTTTAAAAATCACGTAATACGCCTATGCTGGTTAGGGTGTTACACAATTCATCTAAAATGATAATCATTCTAGCAACCTTTTATTCGATCAAGATTGGAATTCAGCGTTGTCCCGTTAGGCGAGAGTTAAGGCAATTCTATCTTATGAGCTTTCACCATTGTTTCATATTTTATAAGTCAAATATAGTCGCCGCCATTAGGGTTATCCATACCATATAAAACACTTACAAAGCTACTTATCTTTCGAGATTAAATGGTGCTAACTTGCTAATGAACGTTCCTCCATTAGGGAGGATTACTCACTAAAACAAAAGCTACGCAAAACCAACAAAGAAGATCGAATGTCTCTTGATTAAAGCTCATTATTTTAAGATATGTATTTTATTTAATCATTTATTCCGTAATATAATAATGAAAAATTACAAATTAAAGTTGGTTTAAATAAAAAATCAACTTTAATTAAATTTCAATTATTATTTAAATTCGAAAAATAAATTCGAAAATAATGGAACAAATTTGAAAATATCTTGTTTAAGTTGTTTAGAAGGATCTAAAAAATCAACTTAAATATCTTTCAAATTAGATTTAATTAAATATAAAATTAAGTTGTAACCACTTAATTTGTAAATATTCTATTTTAAGTTAATATTTGAAAAAATATCAACCTAAAAAAAATATCTAAAGAATCTTAATAACCAATTCTTAAAATTCCTCAGCTTAATTTTGAAATTTGAAATTCAAAAGATATTCAGATTTAAGTTGATTAAGTAAAGATAACTAATTTTCAACTTAAATAGGAATATTTAATGAAAAATTTAAATTAAACTTCAGAAAGAATCTAGTTGGTTATAATTCTATATTTAATTAAATACAAGAAAATACATATAGTTTAGCTTAGAATATAATTCATTAAACTATGTTTTTCATAAATTAACTCCAAAATAAATGAAATTAATTATGTTGCTAATCAATTTTATTAGGTTAAACTAATTTAATTAACCTAGAACAGTTATCCAAATCAGGCAAATGGGCCTTCACAATTGGGGTAGTTCATGTGAGGGGGAGTTGGGTTCAGTATATTGTACCCACTTCTATGGCCCCCAACTCTCACACAAGGCCCAAAAGAGAGGAATTTAACCTTAAAATGAACAACTGTTATTAATTGAATAGGCCCAAAAACTAAATGGGCCTAAATAAAATCTATCAAAAAACTATGATATTTTATTTAGCAACAACCTATATGCATCTATAACAAAATTAAACATATAGGCTCTGTTAGGTTTTATGCCCTAAATAAAACCCATTTCAATATAATCAGATTTACTTATTAATATAGATAAGAAATAACATTTAATGTTACATGGTTCACATAATTTATTTCATGATTACATGTACATAATGTATAAATTCATCTGAAACTCTTTTCACATACTTGATCCTGTTTATTGTGCTGTCAAGACATTGGAAAGTAAACATGACTATGTGAATAAGGATTCCTAGATTTATCATACATAGGGTTTTACTGATATGATAATCTACAACAAGAGTTTACTTGCATTTGGAGAAATGCTATGTTCTTTCCAGAGCATTGGTTATAGTAAAGCTCAGGTTGGATGCATGGAGTATGCATCGGAAGGGACCGATATTGAACTTTGACATAGATTTATTAAACTTACCGTAATATCTATTCAAGTCAATATCGCCTAGTAGATCCTAGATAAAATGATCTTAATCCTGTTATGATTAGGCTCAATCTCAAGAGGCTATTCGTGTTCTTTGATTTGTTAGTTAAGCCTACTTTTAGGTCATGGTGATACGTAAATTTTGGGAATACGGTAGTGTTGGAAATTATTTTACTAGGATCTTAGATCTACTCACAAGTATGTTGATTAACACCCTAAATATGAACTTTCTAAAACGATGAAATAAACACATATAAAGTTTAGGAAACCTTACATTGGGTGCAGCGGAATATAATGACTCCTTCCGTTCAGATATCTAGCCCTTGATTCCTTTCTGTAGCAGAGCATTATCAATATCTGAACCTAGATCTCTTTCTCTGAATCTTTGATGCTGAAACTCCTTCTTGCTGAAAGTCTTTCTTCACGATCTTCCTCACTATGGTTGAGGTATCACTTGTTGTGTGTGGGCCCTACTCATACACTAAGAATTTCGAAATTGAAGGAAGAAGAGAGAGAAAGTGGGTTCGGCCAAAGATAGGGAGAGAGAGAGGCTCAGTTTTTTCTGAATCAGAAGTGTCAGAAGAAAAGTGTAATTTTCCTGAAGCCTTCACTATCTATTTATAGCATTCCACTAGGATTAGGTTTGAATTATTTAGCATTAAAATAATTAAAATATCAGAGGTAAATTCCTATAAAAGTGGCCGGCCCTATACATGTGGATTTGGGCCTCACTTTTTGCAATTTTGCAGTTTTCTCAATTCTGCATCTGATTTTCTTAAAAACGCGAATTTTCTAATTCAACCATTTAATTGCCAATTTTAACTATTTAATAACTATAAATAATTATTAAATAATATTGTCATTTATCATATTTATTAATTGAACCATACAAAATATCATAATTAACAAATATGCCCCTAATAACTCTTTCTTTACAATTTCGCCCTTACTTAGTGAAAAATTCACAAATAGACAGTCTAATATGAGAATGATAATTGATTAATCAAAACCAATTACATGAGTCTTACAAGCAATATTATCTCAACTAGTGCGGGGACCATGGGTCTATATAACCGAGCTTCCAATAAGTAGATCAAGAATTTAGCACTAAAATTCACTAACTTATTAATTCTTTGTTGAATCCACGCATAGAACTTAGAATTGCACTCTCAGTATATAGAATGCTCTATATGTTCCACCATATAGATGCATCATTAGTTATCCATTGTTATAATCCTAATGTGATCAATGATCCTCTATATGAATGATCTACACTGTAAAGGGATTAGATTACCGTTACACCCTACAATGTATTTATTCCTTAAAACACTTGACCCCGTATAAATGATATTTCAGCTTATGTGAAATGAGTACTCTACCATTTATGTTCGTTTGGTCAAGCTCGAAGGAGATCATCCTTTGCTTACTATTCGCCAGATAGAAGCTATAGATTCCATGTTTATGCTAGCGCTCCCACTCAATTGCACTACCGTGTTCCCAAAATGTACGTATCACCCTTACCTAAAAGTAGGCTTAACTAACAAATCAAAGAACACGAATAGCCTCCTGAGATTGAGCCTAATCATAACAGGATTAAGATCATTTGATCTAGGATCAACTAGGCGATATTGACTTGAATAGATATTACGGTAAGTTTAATAAAACTAAGTCAAAGTTCAATATCTGTCCCTTCCGATGCATACTCCATGCGTCCAACCTGAGCTTTAGTTTAACCAATGCTCTGGAAAGAACATAAAACTTCTACAAATGCAAGTAAACTCTGTTGTAGATTATCATATCAGTAAAACCCTATGTCTGATAAATCTGGGAAACTTTATTCACATAGTCATGTTTATTTTCCAATGTGTTGACGGCACAATAAACAGGATCAAGTATGTGAAAAGGGTTTCAGATGAATTCATACATTATGTACATATAATCATGAATTAAATCATGTGAACCATGCAACATTAAATGTTATTTCTGATCTATATTAATAAGTAAACCTGATTATATTGAAATGAGTTTTATTTAGGGCATAAAACCCAACAAACTCCCACTTGCACTAATATAAAACAAAAAGTGCGTTTCAAATAATCTCAACACCTCGATATACAAATCAAGTGTAGTAGTAGTAAACTCCTCGTAATAGGATCTGAAAGGTTGAATTAACCACAACCTTTTCTCCACTATTACTCTTCCTTAATCACAAAATAATTGATAATGTGAAATTCCTCTCTATATGTCTACTCTCTTGGGATACTGGATTCTTATACCTTTGGCAACTACTTTTGGTTAATCAGGAAATTAACACTAGTAGTTTAGGAAATTAGGAATGGTGCCAAAAATGTATAGAACTTTCCTTAGACTGAATAAGTACCTTTCCTGTAACTTTAACATTCAATCCCTTCCTGGTAGACCTAGAGACTTCAGATAGGTCTTTACACTTCTCCAAAATCCCTATTCCACCCCCAGAGTAACAACCATCTTATCAGAAAGATTTACTAGTACAAAGGCAAATTTCAAAATCTGATATGGTGTAGTCTAAGAGTTTTAAACACACCCTTATAGACTAACATATAGTTCCTCTTCTTAATCTTAAGATTTACTTGATTGTCTTCCAATGTTCTTCTCCTAGATTAATCTGATACCTACTCATTACTCCCACTCAACAACAGGTGTCTGGTCTAAGGCATACAAAAGCATATCTAAGACCTCTCACTGTTGATTTAAGAAATTCTTTCATGGCTTTATCTTTTCTAGAATAGTTGAGACTTTTCCTTAGATAAATAAAATCTATGTCTAAGAAGGTGTGAAGCTTCTATAGATTGTCGTTAGAAAGAAAAATGCTTCAGCATCCTACTAAAGTAAGTTGCTTGCATTAGAGTAAGTAATTACCAGGTATACCACAAGCCATAGGTTTAGATGAACTCAATCCTATAATACTAGGAACAGGAAGTTTTGTTAAGTCCATTGAATGGACTTATAAACAAAAATTTCCTTTTATGTCCTTGTAATAGAAAACTTTAGGTTATTCCATGTGAATGGATTAAACCATAGTTCTTTTGGCTTTCTTCTTAGTTTCTTATCTTGACAATCCATTACTTGTTTAAACTCACAATGGATTTTAATCACTAGTGTCTCCCAAGTCATAAGAAGGTGAGTTCCTAGAAACTCTCCCACTACTACAAGGTACCGTGAATTATGTCTAAGAAAACTAAATGGTATTAACCTCTTTGGTTGTGACAAGATAACAAAGGCAGTGGGATCATCATATGATAAATAAGATGATAGAACACTTTTGGAATCAAGAATTAAATATCTCCTTTATTTGCTACTTTATTTTCAGACTTAGTCATTTTCTTAGAAAAGTAGTATTTGTTTAAACAAACACTTTCTTATCTATTGACTATGGGATGGTCCACCCCTAATCACTTAGAATAGCTAGCAAACCATGGTTAATAGTTCTAGCTTTTCTTAAGATTTCGATTAGGTCATCCATGAATCTAGTAATGATTTACATTAAGTATACAACCATTACATCATTCTGAAATTGTATTACCATAGAAGGAATTAGGCAACGACTAGTAACTAATCATCAACATGCAACTCGAAATTTCTGGGGAGGTAAGTTTGGATAAAATTCAAAAATCAATTTAATGATCTTTGAACTGCATATCTACTAACTATTTCTCTACCCCTATCAGTTCGCAAGATCTTTAACCACTTACCTTAATGGTTTTAACCATTGCTAGAAATTAATGAAATTATTCAAACATTTCAAATTTCTTGCTAAAAGGTATAATCAAGAGTTATCGTTTTAAGAATACAACGAAAAACTCATATCCACCCCTGAATGTACATCCATCTTCGAATGAGATGAACTACTTTCAGTGGATATAGGCATATTAACTCTTTGCAGAGATTGATCTTGTCAAATCCACTATGAACAAGATACAAATGCCATAGATTAAAAAAATGTGGTAGTGTCTTTTGATGACATAGGTTTAGTTACATCAAAGAGTTCTTAGAATACTGCAAGTGGATCCTGGTCACAGAATACCTAACTCATATTCCATACAGTTTTAATCCATTAATAGAAGATGGATATTAAACACTTGAGAAAGTGTAACTGTATTGTATTCTGGAATTAGAAATATAAGAAAATTTCTATTTGGAATCTAAAATTAAAGTCAAAGACTTAAATTTATACCAAATATAATGAGTAATTCTATCTTGGACCAGCACTACTAATACAAACTCTAAGTAAGATTTGCCCATACAAGTAGGAGATTTCTAAGATTGAGGATTTATATCAATTGGGAATAGAATTTCGGGATAATAATCATATGCGTCATTTAAATTTCTTAAGAGAAAATATAGAATGACATGAAATGATTTATAGACCATTCATCCAATGATATGTTATTGAGCTAATTCGAAATGAATAAGCTAAGAGGAATTAGGATAATTTGGTTTAAAATAAGAATCCAACGATGCTTCGATTAACGAAAGTCAAAGTTATCTTATTTATACAATCTTCTTGTTTCATATCGTAAAAATACTAGTCTAAGGTGTCATCAATTGATGAACAGCTAGATGTCGCATATACAATATTTATCTTTCGAGATCTAACACTATTATGTATGTCTAATGGTGAAAATCCACTAGGGATTTATCTCATTAGATAAACAAGCCAAGTTAGACCAACAATGAAGATTCGAAATTAAACTACAACTTAATAACAGAAAATAACATGGTTCAATATAAATTCATACACAATTCAGAAATTATAAACATATAGCATGTAGGAATGACAAGTGAAAATACTAAAACTTACAATCCTAAATAATTTCCAAGGTTTTCAACAAACTGATATCAGTGTCCTGTTTAGGCGAGAGTCAAAGCTACCATCCATTGAATAGAGTTGTCAGCTCATCTAAAATGTTAAACATTCTAGCAACCTTTTATTCGATCAAGATTGGAATTCAGCGTTGTCCTGTTTAGGCGAGAGTCAAGGCAATTCTATCTTATGAGCTTCCACCATTATTTCGCAATTTGCAAGTCAAATATGGTCATTAGGGTGATCCATACCATATAAAACACTTACAAACTACTTATCTTTCGAGATTAAACGGTGCGAAATTGCTAATGAACGTTCCTCCAATAGGGAGGATTACTCATTCAAACAAACCCGGTGTAAAACTCACAATGGAGATCGAATGTCTTTTAATTAAAAGCTCATTATTTAAAAAGAGTTGTATTTTCTTTGATTCTCTTTATTTATTCTATTTATTTTAAATATATATTTATTTAATTAAAATTTCCAATTTAGAATGAAAAATTCTAAATATAAATTTTAATTTAATATTTATAAACTTTACTTAGATGGATATGAAAATAACATGAATTATTTCCATCTTAGTAATAATTTCCAATAAATATTTAGAAAAATATTCAATTTAAGTTGTTACAAAATTAATTTAAATTAATTTACAACTCAAATTTTATTTTCTATAAATATATATTGCATTTCGAAAAATTAAAGTACTTAAGAATACAATTTTCGAAAAATGCATGTTAAAATTAAAAATAAATCCTGGTAAAATTATTCTAATTTAATGTTGGCCCAAAATTAATTAATAAAATTAATTTACAACAAAAAATATAATTTTCCTATTTAATTAAATATGTATAAGAAAAATTTAAAATATTTAAGTATGATGATGAAAATCAACTTAAATATTAATTTTCTATTTAATTAAATACACTAGAAAACTACTTCAAGCAAAACTATCACCTATCTAGATTTTCCTTTGACTAATAAATTAAATTTATAATAAAATATATTTTACTTCATTTATTTTAATTAATCAATAATTGAAAAAATCATTGATTTAAGTTGGTCCAAAATTAAAATAAATAATTACAACTTTAATCTATTTTTCAAATAAAATTCAAAATTCCAGCATTTAAGAAATGCAATTTTGAAACTTGATTAATAAAAGAAAAAATATATTTTGAAAATTATTTAAATTTAGTTGGAAAAATTAATTTCAACTAAAAATAATTTTCTATTTAATTAAGTGTCATGAAAAAGAAATATTTAAGTATGATGATGAAAAGCAACTTAGATATTTAATTTTCAAATTAATTAAATGTATTAAATTCAAGAAATAAATAATTAAGTGTAGAGAAGGCTTAATTATTAATCTCTAGTTTAATACTAGGAAAAATATACTTAAAATAAATTGTACCAAAATTAATTAAATAAATAATTAATTTCACAATGTATAATATTTTCCTATTTAATATTAGAAATAATGAGTAGTGTAGAAATAACTATCTAGAAAATATTTTATTGGACTAAGTATCTTTTCCACAAAATTTGAAAAAATATCTAATTTGAGTTGTATTAGAAAAAATCTAGAACTTAAATATTTTCAAATTTAAATTTAATTAAATATCAAAAATTAAGTTGTAACCACTTAATTTGAAAATATTCCATTTTAAGTTAATATTTAAAAAGATATTAACTTAAAAAATATCTAAAATATTCCATTTTAAGTTAATATTCGAAAAGATATTAACTTAAAAAATATCTAAAGAATCTTAATAACCAATGCCTAAAATTCTTCAACTTAATTTTGAAATTTTAAATCCAAAAGATATTCAGATTTAAGTAGGTTAGTTGTAGATAACTAAACATCAACTTAAATAGGAATATTTAATGAAAAATTTAAATTAAGCTTCAGAAAGAATCTAGATGGTTATAATTCTATATTTAATTAAATACAAGAAAATACATATAGTTTAGCTTAGACTATAAAATTCTTTAAACTATGATTTTCTTAAATTAATTTCAAAATAAATGAAATTAATTATGTTGCTAATCAATTTTATTAGGTTATACTAGCTTAATTAACCTAGTACAGTTATTCAAATCAGGCAAATGGGCCTTCACAATTGGGGTGGTTCATGTGAGGGGGTGCTGGGTTCAGTATGTCGTACCCACTTCTATTACTCCGAACTCTCACACAAGGCCCAAAAGAGAGGAATTTAACCTTAAAATGAACAACTGTTATTAATTGAATAGGCCCAAAAACTAATTGGGCCTAAATAAAATCTATCAAGAACTATGATAATTTATTTAGCAACAACAACCTATATGCATCTATAATGAAAACACATAGGCTCACACAGGCACTCTTTGGATGGGTCCTATCATGTTGCTAGGTCATACACAGATGAAAGAAGATTATAAATATACCTGTTACAAATTATTAACTTGACCAAGGGAGCCATCAGATCATTAGATCTGGCAAAAAGTAACCATGGCTATTTGCAATCAAGTAATAATAGGTTTTGAAAACTTACACACAAGCTAAAACACATACTCCTGCAACAAGGTTAGCTGGATAGTTGGATGTAGGATTTATTTAATTTTAAATTAAATAATTTCGAAATAATTAATTAAATAAATAAAATATTTATTTTCGAAAATTTCAAATAAAATAAAAAATTTTGAAAATTTTAAACAAAAATTTAAATTTAAAATTAAACCTACAATTTTGAAAAATTAGGTTTCAACCAACCTAAATATCATTTCAAAATTTGCTAACTACTTTTAAAAATTAAATGTTATTTTATAAATAAAAATTAAATAAAAAATTAAAGAAAGATAAATGAATATCTTTTTCAGATTTTAAATGTAATTTAAATAAATAAAATAACAAAATTTAAAAGTTAGCAAAATATCCTACATCTATTTAAAATTACATTATTATAGTTATCTTATTTTAAATTTAAATAAGGTCAAATTATTTAAAAGAAGATTTAATTTAAAAATTTAAAATCTGACCTTAAATTTAAAAATAAGATAAGATATAATCAAATTTAAAAATAAGATAGATTATTAAGCAAAAAAAGATAGATACTAACTATTTTTAAATTCAAATTACACTAATATTTTGAATTAAATTTAAAAAATATTAAATTAATTCATTATGATAATTACAATTGAATTAGGAATAGTAATAGTATAAATACAGAACTACACAAAAAATCGGAAGTTAATTCCATGAAAAAGCATGAAAAAACGAAGAAAAACGAAAAAATTGTGAGCTGTACGGACAGTATGCCAAGCATACTGTCCATGGGTGCACTTAGGGCTGCGTGGGCGTGAAAAGTAGGCGCACTTGCAGCCTCTCCGTGCGCGCACGTGGTGCAGCGACACAACCCGATTTTTTCGAAACTTCAAAAAATCATAACTAATTCAAATTAAATCGAAATTGAGTTCTGTAAAAAAGTAACTTGCTTAATTTTTTCCATACTATCCAATAAAAATAATTCCAGAAACAACAGGTATTCAATTATTTTTCTTGAAAATTCACAAACATCAATCAATCATCAAATAACACTTAATACAACATGATACCATCCAAAAACAAACAAACAATCGTTTTAAAGTCCAAATTTCTTGCAAGTAAATTAATTACCATGGCTCTGAGGCCAGTTGTTGGAATTTATTTTACCAGGATCTTAGATCTACTCACAAGTATGTTGATTAACACCCTAAATATGAACTTTCTAAAACGATGAAATAAACACATATAAAGTTTAGGAAACCTTACATTGGGTGCAGCGGAATATAATGACTCCTTCCGTTCAGATATCTAGCCCTTGATTCCTTTCTGTAGCAGAGCATTATCAATATCTAAACCTGGATCTCTTTCTCTGAATCTTTGATGCTGAAAGTCTTTCTTCACGATCTTCCTCACTATGGTTGAGGTATCACTTGCTGTGTGTGGGCACTACTCATACACTAAGAATTTCGAAATTGAAGGAAGAAGAGAGAGAAAGTGGGTTCGGCCAAAGATAGGGAGAGAGAGAGGCTCAGTTTTTTCTGAATCAGAAGTGTCAGAAGAAAAGTGTAATTTTCCTGAAGCCTTCACTATCTATTTATAGCATTCCACTAGGGTTAGGTTTGAATTATTTGGCATTAAAATAATGAAAATATCAGAGGTAAATTCCTATAAAAGTGGCCGGCCCTATACATGTGGATTTGGGCCTCACTTTTTGCAATTTTGCAGTTTTCTCAATTCTGCATCTGATTTTCTCAAAAACGCCAATTTTCTAATTCAACCATTTAAATGCAAATTCTAACTATTTAATAACTATAAATAATTATTAAATAATATTGTCATTTATCATATTTATTAATTAAACCATACAAAGTATCATAATTAACAAATATGCCCCTAATAACTCTTTCTTTACAATTTCACCCTTACTTAGTGAAAAATTCACAAATAGACATAGTCTAATTTGAGAATTATAATTGATTAATCAAAACCAATTACATGAGTCTTACAAGCAATATTATCTCAACTAGTGCGGGGACCATGGGTCTATATAACCGAGCTTCCAATAAGTAGATCGAGAATTTAGCACTAAAATTCACTAACTTATTAATTCGTCGTTGAATCCACGCATAGAACTTAGAATTGCACTCTCAGTATATAGAATGCTCTATATGTTCCACCATATAGATGCATCATTAGTTATCCATTGTGTTGCCCCTGATTTCGCCCAATATACGTGGATCAACCGGACAGGGACACGTGGATCAGATAATTTATAAATATTTGCTAAGTCTTTGTATGCCACAAGGAAACATCTTGGACATAGGTCCCGGAGGAGGCACCCGGAGTTCAAGGTGCTCCCGGAGGCTCACGTAGCACTAAAGCATCTCAATGAGGTGTCAGGCTTCTCCTGAGCAATCAAGTCGCATTAAATGCTGCATGGGAGGAAGCGTGTTGGGACTGCAACACGCAATAAAGTCTGACGGCACAACCTCCAACCAGCAGCGCCACAGTAATGATCATTTAAGTCTAGCGACGGCTACACTGTGAAGAGTCACGTCAATCACAAGGCAAAAAGGACATTCCTCATAAAAACCCTACAACACCTAGAGATTTGACCATGCATTACTCATGGTATATTCATTGGGAATACCCAACTTTATGGATACTTACAGATACACTTGTAAGAACAATTCTAGGGATTACCCCACCAAAACAATATAAATACCCCCTCAAAGCTCATTAAAGGGGATCGAGAATCTTGGCCTGCATATGAGCAAGAAGAGTAAATACTCACCAAGAACATTCTCTGTAATTATAAGGGTGACATCCTCCCAAGTATAAATTCTGTATTAAATACATCCATAAATAACAAAGACTCGTGGACTAAGGCTCATTAACGCCCCAACCACGTAAAAATCCTTCTCTCACTTTCTTACAGCTCAATAGTATAATCATATTTTATTAGTTGCCGAAAACCTCGGTCAACATTTTGGTGCTTTCATTGAGAGCTGAAGAAAACTGCTACAAAACAAGCATTTGACTTCACAAATATGGTGGAGACAAGAAGTACTCGTCAGCCTCGCCCTCTGGAATACGCTCAAGACCCAAACGAGGAAGATGTAGCCTCAAGAGCAGCAGAGGAGTCCGAGGAAGAAGAAATAGTCCCCGATGATGACTACGAGGGAAACCTCGACGAGTATGCCTATGATGAAGGTAGTTACTCAGAACTGGTGCTTCTTAGACAAAAAGCTATCGATCACGAAGCTGAGATCGAAGCTCAGAAAGCGCAAAACCAGAAAATGCAGGAAGTGATGCTGGCCATGCAAAAAGCCATGGAAGCAGCTGGCATTCACATACACCCCAAGGCAATGACTCCTGGGCCCGACAAGGAGCCAGCGACGTCTTCACCTAATTCCCAGCAGCAGAAATCTAGGGAACCTAGCCCTATAAGGTATCCTGCTGAAGGGAATCAAACAAAAAACCCTACTTCTACCCCTGGGCGAAAGAAAAAAGTGCAGGATCCGCGAAAGGTCCGCTCAGATTTCCCTAAATGGAGGGGTCCGCAGAGGGGCAAGCCCCAAAAAGGGAGTCTTGGCCCTCAGGATCGAGCGGACCGAAAAAGCATTTCTGTACACCAGGAACCCGGGGGTAGAGGGAGAAGAGGACAGAGATGTCCTCCCGTTGATCTGAGAAATCAAATCAATGGGAACCAAGGTGATCTTCGGGATCACCTTGACCAAAAACGAGACGGACCCGTGGTTTCCTCGGGTACGTTGAATGAAGGAATTATGGCGGAACTCGCCATACTCCGAAAAGACATTGCCCGAGTCTCCCGGAGGCAGAAGGGAGACGACTCCGACTCGGACAGCGAGGATCGAGAGCCATGTGCCAAGCACATCCTAGAAGCGGAGCTCCCCAAAAACTTCAAGATGCCCGAAATGGCAGCATATACCGTGAACTCCGATCCCAGCGACCACCTGTCACGGTTCAACCGTGTCATGACGGTCATGAGGGTCAGCAATGACGCCAAGTGTCTGTGCTTCCCACTCACTCTAGGTGGGTCCGCGGAGGAATGGTTCAAAAAACTGGAACCAGGATCCGTGGGCTGTTGGAACAAGCTACAGACCAACTTCCGGAGACAGTTTGTCGCCGCAAGAAAGGTCAACCTGGAGGTCAGTGCCTTGACTAATATCAAGCAACTGCCCACCGAGACCTTGAAGAATTACATCAAGAGGTTCCGAGAGGAACCCTCGAAAACCAAGAAAGTTGATGACGGACAACAGCTTGCACTTCTCCAAGCAGGCATCCGTACTGGGAGTCCTTTCTGGAATGAGTTGCAGGAAGAAGGAGCTGCTAGCCTCCAGGACTTCCAGAAGAGAGTCCAAAAATATATCAACCTCGAAGAAGCCCAAATCGTGGCTTACGGGGGCTACTATCCCACCGAAGTGGCAGGATATATGCCAAGAGTATCGCCCTTGGGTACTACCCCGACTGCGACCTCACAAACAAGTGGTATACAGTTCTCTGCTACCCCCGGGTATAGCCAGGGCCAAGCTTTGGCACCAGCATCTTCTCATTTTGGCAACCCGTCCGGAGTGAATGGGCAAGCTCCTTCACATTCTGCTCCGGCTGCTAGCTTAACAGGCCCTTCCCAGGGATCAAGGAGTAAAAGGTCCTCCAAAGGCAGCACCCGGACGGGAGAGAAGCGCCAGAAAAAGGGATACACCCCCCAATATACTCAATACACGGAGCTGTCGGACTCCCAAGAACGTGTGTACTTCGCTTCTAGGCAAAATACACACTACCGGAGACCACAGCCGTTGTACAAAGACAGCTCCCAGAGAGATCCGAGCAAAAGATGCGAGTACCACAACGACATTGGTCATAGCACCAATGAATGTAAGAATCTCAAGGATGAGATCGAAAATCTAATCCGATTGGGCCACCTCTATGAGTGGATCAAGAATAGGTTGCCCTACCTCAATCCGGGTCAGGTGGCCGGGGGTATGCCTCCGGGAACACCAGGGGGTACAGCAGGAGTATTGGCTCCAGCTGCTCCCGCAGGTGACGCCCTGCATATCCCCGGACTGCTGCCCCGGCCTAATGGACAGGTAGCCATGATCTCTGGAGGTCCCCATATCGGAGGGAATACCCGCAAGGAGCGTAAGCTGTAAAGCCCGCTTAGTTAATTTGGAAATTAGCTGTTATTTATGTTAATCAGGAAATTATTTATAGCTATTTAAATAATTTATTATGGAATTCAGATATGCATGAGTATGTTATCAGCAGTTGTTATATTTCGCATTTCCGGTGTCCGGTATTTTGGAACGCGGCGTTTGGCTCAGTAGAAATCACAACTTAGTATGTTAGTATTTTGGGGACGGGTTTAGACATTGGGAATGTCGGGAATGGCCGGGAATTTAGAATGTCCCAAAAATACCCCTTTAGTATGTTTTGCATGATTTTATGGTGGAGGGGCAAAATGGTCTTTTTGCCCCATTAGTGTTTTGTTTTGTATGATTTATTAATTGGAAAATAAATGATTATTTATGTGATTATTTGGCTGAAGTAAATGTGTTATATTCCCTTTTTCTAAAATTTCAACACTTAGGCAATTTTAAAGGAAATTTCAAAAACTCACACACTCACACAACTCTCTCTCTCTCTTTCGGCCAAACCTTGAGCAGCAAGGAGGGGATTTTCTCCTTGGATTTTGGCTAGTTGTTCATCATCTCTTAGGGTTCATCTCAAGCTAGGTTGGTTCATGTCTCTCCTCCTTTAATTTCTTGAAAAACTATGTGTAAAATGATGATGCATGCATGAGTTTTGAGTAATTGTTGCTGCTGTGGTTTTGTTATTTTTCTAGGGTTCAAAGCATGATTATTTTGATGATGATTGAGTTGTTTGATGCTTGTTAGTTAGGATTGTTCAAGCTCTTAATTTGTATGTGAAAAAGTATGGTTTTTGAAGGAAAATGTGTGATTATGTTGCTGTGATATTGCTGGGTGTTTCTGTATGTTTTCTGAGGTGATTATATGCTTAGTTAAGTAGAATTAACTAGGCTAGGGTGTATGTTAGTGGGTTTAACCAAGTTTGAGTTCTTGAACTCAAAGCTTGGTCTTTAATGGTGAATTTTGCTTGTGAGGTTTCTGGGTAGGTTTGAGGCCTTGGAATGGTCATTTGGGACCTATGTAGGAGGTCTGGAAAGTTTGGGACCATTTGGGTTCGA
The DNA here is from genome assembly GCF_029168945.1 of Cannabis sativa. Classification (NCBI taxonomy): domain Eukaryota; kingdom Viridiplantae; phylum Streptophyta; class Magnoliopsida; order Rosales; family Cannabaceae; genus Cannabis; species Cannabis sativa. The sequence continues at coordinate 2,262,916 of NC_083608.1, read as the reverse complement.
ATTGGTCAAGTTATGGGAATTTTTGGTTGCTGCCTGCGAGGAACCGAAATTCCGGTTGAGCATCCGGAATTCCGGATGGGGGTTCGCATTTTCCCGGTAACCGGAATTCCGGTTGGGCAACCGGACTTCCGGATGGGGGATTTTTCCGAACCCTAATTTTCCTCGTTTTTGGGTTTTTAGGGGTATTGCCATGCTTTTTATCGATAGGGAAACTTTTAGTTTCGAGTTTTAGTCCCCGGGAAGTGATTTAGCGTGTCACTTATAGCGTTGTGATTTTTATGGTTTAGGAGCCGATGTCCGCCGTTCGGCTTCGGTTCCGGTCGGGTTGGCCAAGCACACACGAAATCGGAATCCAGGTAAGATTAGTATAACAGTATGCATATGTAGATTACATGTTTAGCGTGCATGTAGGAAGCCTGTTAGATTACATTAGATATGTATTAGGCTTCGAACCATCCAACCCTGTCACGTCGGTACAGGCTGGAGTATGACCAGCAGCCGGAGTATGACCGGTTTGACCGATCAGCCGACACTTGGTTGGTGGTTCCGTGCTATTGACGTATCCCGTCGGTACAGGCTGGAGTATGACCACAGCCGGAGTATGACCGGTTCGACCGATCGGGAGGATATAGTAACACGTCGGTACAGCCGGAGTATGACCAAGCCGGAGTATGACCGGCTCGACCGATCGGGTTGTTACGTGTCAATAGTACCGTCCCCTGAACGTTCAAAACTCAGTACCATGTTGGACATGGCAGTAGTGCTCAGTACCATGTTGGACATGGCAGTAGCGGGACTCAGTATCGTGTTGGACACGGCAGTCAGTTTTATGTATGATATTATTATGCTTTTCTTACTGAGTCTGTCGACTCACAGTTTACGTGCATGTGTAGGTAAAGGCAAGGCAGTTGCTGATGGACCGTGAGCGAGCTTATGGGATTGTACATGTCGGGGCGGTTAGGCCTGGAGCGTACGATCCTCGGGACAGCACGGCTGAGATTTTGTAATTGTCGTTAGACGACTTTATTTTGATGTAAAAGTTGAACAGTGAAAACGTTTGTAAATATTTTTATAAATCGGGATCCCGAGACTTTTTGGTAAAATGGTTTATAAGTTTAATGAAAAAGCAAAATTTTAATTAATCACGTTTTTCCATAAACCTCGTTGATTAGCAACGAGCTGCACAGTATGTTTAAAAATCACGTAATACGCCTAAGTTAGTTAGGGTGTTACAACTTGGTATCGTAGCCGCCAGTTGTCTTAGAAGATCGTCACGACATGTACAATCATCATCAGCAGTTAGCTCGGTTCACGGTTCAGTAAGCCTTTATTGCTTTAGTAGTTTATTTTATTCAGTTATGAAAAGAAAAGCCTGTTAGGAAGCATGTTAGTAGCCTGATAGTAGAATAGGCGCATGTTTCATTTCTAATTTCCAAATTAAGCGGCATTAGTAAGCTCGCCTTGAATACGACCTGATATGCCAACTCTTGGTTTCGCAGGCGGTTCTAACTAGATGGACGCCAGGCGGACCACGAGGAGTCAGGGAAACTCCGTAGGGTCGAATCAGGGACAGGGAGCTCAGTTTCCCCCACCTGCTAGGGGCCGAGGCAGAGGTCCCCGAGGCAGGGCTCGTGGTCGGGGTGATGAGAACCCGCCACAGGCTGCCCGAGCTCCCCGGCCGATCGTGGAGCCCGAACCGGGAGTTGCGGTTTGCGGAGATGCAAGCCAGATCGAAGAACAAGACCTCGAGATTCGAGGAGGTTAAGACGAGCGGGGTGCTCCCTGCGGTTCCAAAGGTGCAAGTAGTTCCGGTGGCACCTGCCCCTGCCGCCTGTGCCGAGATGGTAGTGGCGGCCCACAGATTGGAACCTTTATATGAGCGGTTCCGGAAGCAAGCACCTCCGGTATTCCTGGGAGGTCCAGATGTGTCGAAAGCCGAGCAGTGGCTTACGGTGATCACCAGGATTCTGAACTTCATGGGTGTCACCGGCAACGACAGAGTGGTGTGCGCCACATTTCAGTTCCAGGAGGATGCCCTGGTATGGTGGGACATGGTGTCTCAGATTCATGATGTCACCACCATGACTTGGGAGAGGTTCCAGGAACTTTTCAACGCGAAGTACTACAACGAGGCGGTTAGAAGCGCCAAGAGAAAGGAATTCGTTCACCTGACCCAGCGGGAGAACATGAGTGTCACTGAGTATACTACTCAGTTTGACCGGTTGGCGAGGTTAGCCTCGGGAATTGTGCCGACCGACTTCAGCAGAAAGGAGAAGTATCTGGACGGGTTGAATCCCAAGATCAGGCATGACCTGATGATTACCACAGACGACAGCACCACCTACGCTCAGATGGTGGAGAAGGCACTGCGAGCTGAGGGCGCAGTGGGGTGCATGTCAGAGTCAGCTAGTACTCCGGTTGGTGGCGGAGCTCCTACCCCTCCTGCATCAGGCTTTAGCAGGGGGAGTAGTGGTTCGGCCATTGATCAGAGGAAGAGGGCACCCACTGCTTCCGGCGGCTCGAGTCAGAACAAGAGGTTCCGGGGGAACCAGAACAGAGGGAGTCGTCCTGGTGGTAATGAGACTCGCTTCTCCTATCCCGAGTGCCCTATCTGCAAGAGGCATCATCGGGGAGAGTGCAAGGGGCAGGGATGCTTTCATTGTGGCATGCCCGGGCACTTCAAGAGGGAATGTCCCCAGCTCCGGCCGGAGGCACCGAGAGCTCCAGCGATGCCCACTCCGGCCTGGGGTATTCGCGATCACGCAGGCTGATGCAGATGCCAGCCCATCAGTTGTTACAGGTCAGATTCTTATTAACGACTCGTTTTATTCAGTGCTGTTTGATTCTGGGGCTACACGTTCTTATGTGGCGGCCAGAGTCTTTAGTAAGTTGGGTAGACCCTTTGATAGATATGAGTCAGGGTTTGGAACCCTGTTACCTGGCGGAGAATTGGTTATCTCCAATAGGTGGATTAGGTCTATGCCGATCAGGATAGATGGTAGAGAGTTGAGCGCTGATCTGATAGAGATGAGCTTAGTCGAATTCGATATTATTTTAGGAATGGATTTCCTATCTAAATATTCGGCGAGCATTGATTGCAAGAGGAAGATGGTGGTCTTCCAACCAGAAAGTGAAGAACCGTTCGTATTTGTGGGTTCGGTTCAGGGATCTCGGATCCCGGTGATCTCGGCTATGTCAGCGAGAGAATTATTGCACGGTGGGTGCTTAGGGTTTCTGGCCGTGGTGGTGGACACCACTCGGCCAGACACCATTCGGCCAGAGGACATCAGTGTGGTTCGGGAATTTTTGGACGTGTTTCCCGAAGAACTTCCAGGGTTACCACCTCAACGGGAGATTGACTTCGTGATTGACTTGGCACCAGGGGTGGATCCGGTTTCTAAAGCCCCGTATAGGATGGCTCCAGCTGAACTTAAGGAATTAAAAATTCAGCTCCAAGGGTTGCTTGATATAGGGTTCATTCGGCCCAGTGTGTCACCTTGGGGAGCCCCGGTTTTGTTCGTGAAGAAGAAGGATGGATCTATGAGGATGTGCATCGACTACAGAGAGTTGAACAAGCTGACGGTGAAGAATAAATATCCATTACCTAGGATCGATGACTTGTTCGATCAGCTTCAGGGGAAGACGGTCTTTTCTAAGATTGATCTCCGTTCGGGTTATCATCAGTTGAGGATCCGAGAGGAGGACATTCCAAAGACGGCTTTCCGCACTAGGTATGGACACTACGAGTTCCTGGTTATGTCATTCGGACTAACCAATGCTCCTGCAGCATTCATGGACCTGATGAATAGAGTATTCAAGGATTTCCTCGATATCTGTGTAATTGTGTTTATCGACGACATCCTCGTGTACTCTCAGTCAGAAGAGGAGCATGAGTTACATCTCCAGATGGTACTGCAACGACTTCGAGAACATAGACTCTACGCCAAGTTCAAGAAATGTGAGTTCTGGTTGTCTCAGGTGTCCTTCCTAGGGCACATTGTGATTAAAGATGGGATCAAGGTGGATCCCGGGAAGATTGAATCCGTCAGGGATTGGCCGAGACCGAAGACAGTGACAGAAATCAGAAGCTTCTTGGGATTAGCTGGGTACTATCGTAGGTTCGTGGAGGGGTTCTCCAAAATTTCAATGCCCCTAACCGAGCTTACAAAGAAGAATCAGCGATTTATCTGGACAGATAAATGCGAAGCTAGTTTTCAGGAGCTGAAACAGAGATTGATTACTGCTCCGGTGCTAGCTTTGCCTTCGGACAAGGAGAAGTTCGTGGTCTATTGTGACGCATCCAAACAGGGTTTGGGGTGCGTATTGATGCAAGCCGATCGGGTTATCGCTTACGCCTCCCGTCAGTTAAAGGATTATGAACAGCGATACCCGACTCATGATTTAGAATTGGCCGCAGTGGTTTTTGCACTGAAGATTTGGCGGCATTACTTGTATGGGGAGAAGTGCGAGATCTATACCGACCATAAAAGTCTCAAGTATTTCTTTACTCAGAAAGATTTGAACATGAGACAAAGGCGTTGGTTGGAATTAGTGAAGGACTATGATTGTGAGATCCTTTACCATCCCGGGAAAGCCAATGTTGTGGCCGATGCCCACGAGCGTAAAGTGGTCCCGGGCGGTAGCTAGCATGGTTCAGATCTCACCTCAGCTAGCAGAGGATATGGTCAGGTCCAGCATTGAGTTTGTGGTAGGTCAGCTACACAACTTAACGCTGCAATCTGATCTGTTAGAAAGAATAAAAGTTGCTCAGACGACAGATCCGGAGTTAGTGAAGATCCGAGATGAGGTATTGGCTGGTCAAGCCAAGGACTTTTCAGTGTCAGATAGTGGGATGCTTTTGTATAAAGCCAGGGTTTGCGTCCCGAACAGTGTGGACTTGAGGAACGAGATCTTTGAGGAGGCTCATTCTACCCCGTATTCTCTGCATCCCGGCACCACCAAGATGTACCAAGACTTGAAACCGTACTTCTGGTGGAACGGTATGAAGAAGAATTTGGTAGAATTCGTATCGAGATGCCTCACATGTCAGCAGATCAAGGCTGAACATCAGAGACCAGCAGGGTTGTTGCAGCCTCTAACCCTACCAGAATGGAAATGGGAGGATATTACTATGGATTTTGTGGTCGGGTTACCTAGGACCACGGGTATGTATGATTCCATCTGGGTAGTGGTGGACCGATTTACGAAATCTGCTCATTTTCTGCCGGTCAGAACAACGTTTACAGTGGATCAGTTGGCAGAGTTATATGTCAGGGAGATAGTGAGACTTCACGGGGTACCGAAGTCTATAGTTTCGGACAGGGATCCGAAATTCACCTCCAAATTTTGGCAGAGTTTGCAACGGGCAATGGGTACGAAGCTAAAATTCAGTACATCATTTCATCCTCAGACAGATGGTCAGTCCGAAAGGACAATTCAGATATTGGAGGATATGCTGAGAGCCTGTGTTATGGACTTTGAGGGTTCATGGAGTAAATACCTACCGTTAGTGGAGTTCTCGTACAACAACGATTACTGCAGTACGATAGGGATGGCACCCTACGAACTGTTGTACGGTAGGAAATGTAGATCCCCTATCCACTGGGATGAGACAGGGGAGAGGAAATACCTAGGTCCAGAGTCAGTTCAGCGGACCAATGAGGCAATAGAGAAGATTAAAGCTAGAATGCTTGCCTCCCAGAGCAGACAGAAGAGTTACGCAGATCCGAAACGTAGGGATGTTGAGTTCCGAGTGGGGGACCATGTGTTTTTGCGAGTATCTCCGATGAAGGGGATTAAACGTTTCGGGAAAAGAGGCAAGTTATGCCCTAGATTTACAGGACCTTTCGAGATTCTCGAGAAGATAGGTCAAGTGGCATATCGGTTAGCATTGCCTCCAGCTTTATCAGCAGTGCACAACGTATTTCATGTCTCAATGTTGAGAAAATACGTTTCAGACCCCTCTCATATACTCAGTTATGAGAGCCTTCAGCTTCAGTCAAATATGTCTTATGAAGAACAGCCAGTGCAGATCCTGGATAGAAAGGATAAAGTCCTTCGGAATAAGACCATAGCGTTGGTCAAGGTTCTCTGGAGAAACAGTAAGGTGGAAGAAGCCACCTGGGAGCTTGAGTCAGATATGCGAGCTCAATATCCAGAGTTATTCAGGTTAGATTTCGAGGACGAAATCCTTTTAAGGGGGGGATAGTTGTAAAGCCCGCTTAGTTAATTTGGAAATTAGCTGTTATTTATGTTAATCAGGAAATTATTTATAGCTATTTAAATAATTTATTATGGAATTCAGATATGCATGAGTATGTTATCAGCAGTTGTTATATTTCGCATTTCCGGTGTCCGGTATTTTGGAACGCGGCATTTGGCTCAGTAGAAATCACAACTTAGTATGTTAGTATTTTGGGGACGGGTTTAGACATTGGGAATGTCGGGAATGGCCGGGAATTTAGAATGTCCCAAAAATACCCCTTTAGTATGTTTTGCATGATTTTATGGTGGAGGGGCAAAATGGTCTTTTTGCCCCATTAGTGTTTTGTTTTGTATGATTTATTAATTGGAAAATAAATGATTATTTATGTGATTATTTGGCTGAAGTAAATGTGTTATATTCCCTTTTTCTAAAATTTCAACACTTAGGCAATTTTAAAGGAAATTTCAAAAACTCACACACTCACACAACTCTCTCTCTCTCTTTCGGCCAAACCTTGAGCAGCAAGGAGGGGATTTTCTCCTTGGATTTTGGCTAGTTGTTCATCATCTCTTAGGGTTCATCTCAAGCTAGGTTGGTTCATGTCTCTCCTCCTTTAATTTCTTGAAAAACTATGTGTAAAATGATGATGCATGCATGAGTTTTGAGTAATTATTCTTCTTTGTGGTTTTGTTATTTTTCTAGGGTTCAAAGCATGATTATTTTGATGATGATTGAGTTGTTTGATGCTTGTTAGTTAGGATTGTTCAAGCTCTTAATTTGTATGTGAAAAAGTATGGTTTTTGAAGGAAAATGTGTGATTATGTTGCTGTGATATTCTTTGGGTGTTTACGTATGTTTTACGAGGTGATTATATGCTTAGTTAAGTAGAATTAACTAGGCTAGGGTGTATGTTAGTGGGTTTAACCAAGTTTGAGTTCTTGAACTCAAAGCTTGGTCTTTAATGGTGAATTTTGCTTGTGAGGTTTCTGGGTAGGTTTGAGGCCTTGGAATGGTCATTTGGGACCTATGTAGGAGGTACGGAAAGTTTGGGACCATTTGGGTTCGAATTGGTCAAGTTATGGGAATTTTTGGTTGCTTTGCTGCGAGGAACCGAATTCGGTTGAGCATCCGGAATTCGGATGGGGGTTCAGATTTTCCCGAGCCGGAATTCCGGTTGGGCAACTGGACTTCCGGATGGGGGATTTTTCAGAACCCTAGTTTTCCTCGTTTTTGGGTTTTTAGGGGTATTGCCATGCTTTTTATCGATAGGGAAACTTTTAGTTTCGAGTTTTAGTCCCCGGGAAGTGATTTAGCGTGTCACTTATAGCGTTGTGATTTTTATGGTTTAGGAGCCGATGTCCGCCGTTCGGCTTCGGTTCCGGTCGGGTTGACGGCACACACGAAATCGGAATCCAGGTAAGATTAGTATAACAGTATGCATATGTATATTACATGTTTAGCGTGCATGTAGGAAGCCTGTTAGATTACATTCGATATGTATTAGGCTTCGAACTATCCAACCCTGTCACGTCGGTACGGTGGAGTATGACCCAAAGCCGGAGTATGACCGGTTTGACCGTCAGTGACACTTGGTTGGTGGTTCAGTGCTATTGACCTATCCCGTCGGTACAGGCTGGAGTATGACCAGCGGCGGAGTATGACCGGTTCGGCCGATCGGGAGGATATAGTAACACGTCGGTACAGCCGGAGTATGACCAGCGGCCGGAGTATGACCGGTTCGGCCAGATCGGAGTTGTTACGTGTCAATAGTACCGTCCCCTGAACGTTCAAAACTCAGTACCATGTTGGACATGGCAGTAGTGCTCAGTACCATGTTGGACATGGCAGTAGCGGGACTCAGTATCGTGTTGGACACGGCAGTCAGTTTTATGTATGATATTATTATGCTTTTCTTACTGAGTCTGTCGACTCACAGTTTACGTGCATGTGTAGGTAAAGGCAAGGCAGTTGCTGATGGACCGTGAGCGAGCTTATGGGATTGTACATGTCGGGGCGGTTAGGCCTGGAGCGTACGATCCTCGGGACAGCACGGCTGAGATTTTGTAATTGTCGTTAGACGACTTTATTTTGATGTAAAAGTTGAACAGTGAAAACGTTTGTAAATATTTTTATAAATCGGGATCCCGAGACTTTTTGGTAAAATGGTTTATAAGTTTAATGAAAAAGCAAAATTTTAATTAATCACGTTTTTCCATAAACCTCGTTGATTAGCAACGAGCTGCACAGTATGTTTAAAAATCACGTAATACGCCTAAGTTAGTTAGGGTGTTACAGTAAGCGATACGCCGGGGCCGCAAAACACAATGAGATATGGGAAGTTACTCAACTCCCAGCTCAAAGGCCTCGGCTGATGGACCAACCCATCACATTCACGGAAGAAGACGCCAAGACGGTGCGCTTCCCTCATCACGACCCATTGGTCATAGAGACCCCCATCGCGAATAAGGTGGTGGCCAGAGTCTTAATTGACAATGGGAGTTCCGTGAACTTGCTCTTCAAAGAAGCCTTCACCGCGATAGGCTTGACAGATCGTGACCTCTCGCCTAGTGGATCCCAGCTCACAGGGTTTAACGGGACGACACTTATCCCAATGGGAAAAGTGAGGCTCCCAGTCACCCTGTGCCCGGACACTCCCCAGAGCACATTCAAATACTGCACCTTCGTGGTGGTGGACTGTCCGACAGCCTACAACGCGATCCTCGGCCGACCGGCCCTAGTAGACTTTGGCACAGTCACTTCAATCCGACATCTGTGCCTAAAGTTCCCTACCCAGGAGGCCGGAGTCGGGACTGTAAGGGGAAATCAGGGGGAAGCAAGGCAATGTTATAATGTTGCAACCCACCTGCCCGTACTTATGGTCCGGGAGTCCGCTGAGCCAGAAATGGCTGAAGAGGATGAGTTGGACCCTCGTGTAGGGTCCGAAAGAATCGTGGAACCAATGGAGGACGTCGAAGAAATATCAGTGTGCGACGTCGACTCCACCAAAGTACTCCGGTTAGGGAAGAACCTGGACCCGGAGGAAAAGGCCAAAATAATAAAAACACTGAAGGGCGCCATCGACATCTTTGCATGGCGCCAAGAAGACATGACTGGCATAAGCCCTCATGTCATCACACACGTACTCAATGTCAATCCGGACATGCCTCCCATCCAGCAAAAGAGACGCTCGCTCGACTCGGTGAAAGCCGGAGCCCTAGAGAAAGAGGTGGACAAACTTTCGACTAACGGCATGATCTGCGACGTGTACTATCCGGAATGGCTGGCCAATCCGGTCCTGGTGCCCAAGCCGAACGGAACTTGGCGAGTTTGTATAGACTTCACCGATCTAAACAAAGCTTGTCCAAAGGACTGCTTCCTGCTGCCCAGGATCGACCAGATGGTAGATGCCACGTCCGGATTCAAACTGTTATCCTTCATGGACGCCTATGCGGGGTACAATCAAATAAAAATGCATACAGCAGACCAGGAGTGCACTAGTTTCAGGACCGATAAGGGGGTATACTGCTACCTAGTCATGCCTTTCGGACTGAAAAACACCGGAGCAACCTATCAAAGAATGGTTAACCGGATGTTTAAAGGACTCCTGGGGCAAAACATGGAGGTGTACGTGGACGACATGCTCGTCAAATCCAAAGCATGCAACAGCCATGCAAGCGACTTAGAAGAATGCTTAGAAGTTGTCCAGAGATACGGCATGAAACTCAACCCAAAGAAATGCACCTTCGGGGTCAAATCAGGAAAGTTCCTGGCTTTCATAGTCAGCCAAAGGGGGATTGAAGCAAATCCGGAAAAAATCCAGGCTCTCCTGAATATGCCATCCCCCAAGAAACATAAAGATGTGCAGAGCTTGACCGGAAAAGTAGCTGCATTGAGCCGTTTTATCTCACGGTCCACGGATAAGTGCATACCTTTCTTCAACGTACTAAAGAAATGCAAAAAGTTCGAATGGTCGGACGAGTGCGAGGAGGCATTCAGAAAGCTAAAAGACCACATGGCCAAGCCTCCTATCCTATCAAAACCCGTCCTCGGAGAAGACTTGTTTCTCTATTTGGCCGTCTCTGAACACGCGGTCAGCGCTGCCCTAGTCCGGGAAGAAGAAAAAACTCAGCATCCTGTGTACTATGTCAGTAAGCGCATGATAGGGGCCGAAACGAGATACCCGGTCATTGAAAAACTGGTGTTTTGCCTCCTGATGGCGTCAAGGAAGTTAAGGCCATACTTCCAAGCCCATCCGATCAAAATTCTGACTAATCACCCGCTCCGGCAAGTCCTCCAAAAACCTGAATCGTCTAGAAGGCTCCTCAAGTGGGCAATGGAGCTAAGTCAGTTCGACTTGCACTACGTACCCCGGATTTCTATAAAAGGCCAAGCCTTGGCAGACTTCATTACTGAATGCAACGAAGCCGAGGCAACAGCGAATACGCCGGTACCGCCAATCCCCACGTGGAGGGTATTTGTGGACGGAGCTTCTAATGAGAACGGTTCTGGAGCCGGAGTGGCTATGATATCACCAACTGGACTGCGACTCCAGGCGGCCCTCCGATTCGACTTCGCAGCTTCAAACATTGAGGCCGAATATGAAGCCCTGATAGCAGGGCTGAAATTAGCAAAAGCTGTAGGAGCCAAAAGAGTGGAAGTCTACAGTGACTCCCAACTGGTCGTAAACCAGGTATCCGGAGAATACCAAACCCGCGGCGAGCGGATGGCCGCATACGTAACAATAGTCCGAGAGCTGCTCCACGAGTTCACGGACTACAAAATAGAAAGAATCCCCTGGAAAAAGAACGCTCACGCGGACTGTCTGGCTAAGTTAGCCTTGGATAGCGAAATCGAAGAGCTGGGGGTAGTACCAGTGGAACGCTTGGCAGAGCCAAGCATCAAAATAAAAGAGACCACACTAACGGTTGGGCAAGAACCCAGCTGGATGGTCCCCATCATAAAATACATAACAACAGGTGAGTTGCCCCAAGAAAGGGCACTGTCTCGGAAGATTCAGTATCAGGCTCACCGTTATGTGATGATGGATCAAATTCTCTACCGGAGAGGACTCAGCATGCCTTATTTAAGGTGTGTATCGGACCCTGAAGCTAGACAAATCATGCTAGAGGTCCACGAAGGGTTCTGTGGAGATCATACGGGAGGACCCAACCTCTCAAAGAAAATATTGAGGCAAGGGTACTTCTGGCCAACAATGAAAAAAGATTGTATAGACTATGTCCAAAAGTGTGACTCGTGCCAAAGGTAGGCGAACATACCGAGAGCCCCTCCAAATGAAATCACCCTGATGACTAGTCCCTAGCCCTTCGCGGTTTGGGGAATATATCTTATTGGGTCCCTGCCAACAGGAAAAGGAGGGGTAAAGTATGCAATAGTAGCAGTAGACTACTTCACCAAATGGACAGAGGCTGAGCCTATGAAGACAATAACTGCCAAGAAAGCATTGGACTTTGTTATCAAAAACATAGTGTGTCGATATGGCTTGCCTCACAAAATAGTCTCTGACAATGGAAAGCAATTTGATTGCGAGGAATTTACTGACTTCTGTAACCAACACGGAGTAGTGAAAAGCTTCTCCGCGGTAGCCAGGCCTCAAACAAACGGCCAGGCGGAAGCAGTCAATAAATTCCTGAAGGTCACCTTGAAGAAGAAGCTGCTGGCCTGAAGAATTGCCAAGGGTATTATGGGCCTACCGGTCACTCGCCTTTTTCAATGGCGTACGGTTATGAAGCGATGGTCCCGGTAGAAACATTATTCCCATCCCACAGGAGGACGACTTACGATCCTGCCACGAATCAAGCTCTGCTTCAAGAGGCTTTGGATCAAGTCGAAGAACTCCGGGATGAGTCTCAAATACGGATGGCTGCTTATCAAAAGAAGGTGACCAAGTATTTTAACTCTAAGGTTAAAAAACAGAAAATTTGCTATTGGGGATATGGTCCTAAGAAGGGTCTTCCCAGCCACCCAAGAACTCAGAGTGGGGGTACTTGGGCCAAATTGGGAAGGACCATATGAGATTGAGGACGAAATCGGCTCCGGCACTTACAAATTAAAAAGAATGGATGGAACCATTGTGCCAAGAGCCTAGAATGCCGATCACCTCAGAAGATATTACCAATAGCGAAATAAAACTTAGACTTTGTTCAAAGAGTTTGTACCGTCCAAATGTATACCTCCTCTACATGTTAAATAAAACTGAGTGCCTTAAAAACAAAGTTTCTATGACACTCAGGGGGGTAGTAGGGTATACCGCACGGACAGACAGAGAAACAAACTAAGTAAAATATCCTGACCCAAAGGGCAGGTCAAAAAGTATGCACAAAAATAAAAAGCATAAGTGTAAAAATCCTGATCCAAAGGACAGGTTAAAAGGAGAAATATGTGGCAAAAGAAAGATCACATATAAATATCCTGACCCAAAGGGCAGGTCATATACATACAAACGGCCCGGGGATAGGCCTTAAAAAATTGTCTCCCCTTCAAATAAAAACTGCTACCTAAATGTATTGTTCCAAGGCAGCAGCGAATATGTACAAAAAAAAAAGAGATAATAATAATAAAAAAAAGCGGGTGGAATGTTGATTGTACTGGGTTAATCTCAAAGCAGCTCAGTCAATGCGCGGAGGAAGGCGAGGTCCAATACGCGCCTCTACCATGGCATCAAGCTTCTTCTTCTTCTCCCGAAATTCGGCAATCATTTCCTCAGGTTTGGGGTAGAAGCTAAGCTTGATATTTTGGTCGTTGGTAGACAAAGCCATGAAGACTCCATCGTCGAAGCGCTTTGGGCACCGGCCGCAGGAAACAGGAGAAAGGTGCTCGGCTCTTTTTGCCTTCTTAGTGGTTTGCTCCTTGAAGTCCCTGAGCTCCTTCAGTTCCGCGGCTAGAGCGGCCCTGGACTCTAAGTTCGCCTGGTGAGTTTCCTCTAAGGATCTCACCTTGGCAACCATTTCGTCCAAGGCTTCCCTGGCCTCCCGGAGCTCCCGCTTGGCCTTGGCAACAGCCTCACTTTCTGCCCTAAGCTCCTCCTGATGCTGGGCCTCCAGCCTGTCCCTCCGCTGGGCCTCGTCCCGGATCATGGCCTCCGCTTGGGCCTCCCTCCGTTTGGCCTCCTCCTCATTGGCCTTGGCAGCAGCCTCCCGGCGCTCAGCAGCCTCCTGGTAGAGCTGCCTCTCCGCCGTGAGGTCCTGAAGGACCTTCCTGACGTCGTTCATGTCCCCAAAGTCAGACAGAACGAAGCCATGATTAATGATGTTCTTGGAGAGGCGGCCAGCCTCAGCAGCAAGCTGGACAATAACACAAGTGTAAGAAAGAATTCCCAAGAAGAAAAATGAAGGGAAAAGCAAAACTGTAAAGCACTTACCACGGTGAGGGAATGGCTGAGGTCCTCGACCTGGAAGATAGAGTTCAGGGAGGCGCAAGTTGCGAACCGCTTAGGTGCGCACCGGGTAAGCTGAGAAGCGAACTCGCCAGTTATCTCCGCGACGAAGGGAGCCAAGGTGGGCCCAAGGAAACGACGGAACCAGTCCGACAGGGGGTCCAAGTTAAGGTCCCACGGATCCTGGTACTCCGGGTTGTTGATGCTTTCCTGTACCTCAACCCGCAAAACCCTCCTAAGGGCTTCCACCTCGGCATACCCCCAGGAGTATTCGTCCATGGCATAGTTATGCTTGGCTATCCGGAGTTCTTGCCTCACCTCATCCCTAGGAATTGGAGTCAGCACAATGTTGGGAGGAGCAGGATGTTCTTCCATGGGGGAGACCCCACCGTCAAGACCATGTGCAGGAGTGTCAGCTCTCCGAGGCCGCTTGGGCTCGTCCTGGGCAACAATCTTGCCCTTGCGCTTGCGAATCAGAGTGATCTCAGGCTCTTCTTCACCTTCTTCAGCTTCCTCAGGAAGAGCTCGGAGCTCTCCCGCACCCTCTGCGACTTCCTCAGAAAAGCCCCATTGCTTTCCTTGACCTTCTCCCGGTAGCACCTCCTCGTCATCCACTAAATCAATAGTGTCAGGGGGAGCGCTGGAAGAGACCTGTAGGGCAGGGGCTATTGGGGAAGAAGTAAAGGTCGGAGGAGCCTCGGGAGTGTGAACTCCGGCAAGCTGGTCCAAGATGGCGTCCATGGAGATACTTGTTTAACAAAAATAGGCAAGTGTTAGACATCCGTGGGAAACCACTTACACAAGATATGGCAAATAAGCTACTCCTACCCGGACTTCCTAATTCGGCCCTAGCATAGTCCTGAACTTTAATGCTGGCAGCATCATCTCCGAGATAGCTGTCCGAAGGCTGAAACCAGCTGGATGTAATGTAAGCTGAAGGACCTAAGGGAACAGGTTCCGGAGGATTAGAACCCATCCGGGACCGACCTAGGAAATCTCCTAAGTTTGAAAAATAAAATTCCTTCAAACAATCCCCCCACCGGGTCGAGGGCATCCTAAACCTATATAGACGCTCGTCGAACCCTACGGGCCTACGACTGGCATATTCGCCAACGGAAGGAACATAATGAATTATCAAAGGAGACTTACCGCCGGCACCGGAAGTGCTGGCACCAGGAGCCCCAGAGTTTGGCTCTGGAACCGAAGGCTGTGGCCTGGGAGCCCTTCTCTCCGAAGAATCCTCAATGCGAAGGGGCCTCCCGGCGGGACGATCTCCAATCTCTTCTTGAAGAATCTTGTCAAAAAATTTAGCCTCGGACTTCCCGGCAATCGCCTGGCTTCTTCTTACCACCGGGCTCCCCACACGAAGCCCCCTCCCGGAGGCCGCCTGGGCCTTAGAGTATGCCTTCTCCTGGGCCTTCCGGTAGAGATAGTCCTGATATTTCTTCTCTTCCGTGGCAATAATCTCGTCCCGGAAGGTCTTCTCCGCGACCGGCGCCCTTACATTGGGACAGATGACCCGGGAGAGGTTAGAGTCCTCCACGGATTGATGTGGAAGGATAAGTTTGGCCTTCCTGCAGTTCTCCGTAGTGACCAAACCCCCGACGTCAAGATCGGCTCGGTCATAGGAGGCAAAGGCCTGGGCCCTCCGGAGGAAGGTCTGGGTAGTGGCAGTTCGCTGATATGGAGGGATCCTCACCCACTCAGTAAGGAGCTCCGGGTGATCCAGTGCCCTGAACCCGGAGGAAAAGAAAAAGCGATGGCGATATTCCTTGACGTGAGTCTGCCTATTATACGGAACCACCCCTTCGTTAGCAGGGTTGATCCGGAACCCATAAAAACCGTCCTTAAGTTTGCCCCCCTTCTTGGGGACGGATACAAGTTCATAAAAGTACAAAATTTCCGCCGGGCAGGGAGATCCCCATCCGCGGGCGGCATAAAAAATAAACAAGCCTGAGAGCAGGCAGTAAGCTTGGGGAATAAGTTGGTATGGCGCAAGGCCGACAAAAACAAGAAAATTAACAAAGTAGTCCTGAAGAGGAAGCATGGCACCGGCCATCAAGTGCGTCTGGCTCCAGGCTCCGAAACTGCCATAATTATGGTTGGGCGTCTGCGCATCGCGAGGTGGCCGATGGTAGGTTCCTGAGGTGGAAGGCTTGATCCCAGCAACTTCCACAATATTCTCCAGTTGATGGGGACAGGTTAAGGTGGAATGGAGCTCGGCCGCTTCCCATCCGGTTGCCCAGGACTTATACCCCTCCTGGGCAACGGGTCCCAAGGAGACCTACTCTAGAGTAGCCATGCGTTTCTCGCTTTTCTTTGAGGACTTCGAGCCAGAGGCAGACATTTTCTATTCTGTGAAAAAAAAAAGAGAGAAGAGAAAATTCAAGCAGTTAGGCCCCATACCAAACCCTAAGTCAAGAAAAAGGGAATGGGGGTCCCCTAACCGCTGGAAAGAGGCCCCCTCCGGACACGTGTCACATGGGAAACCCTAGAAAGATTCCCTGAACAAGTGTCGGGTGCAGTAAAATCGCAGAAGGTGGTTTTACGCGATAAAGGAAACCGAGGAGTCGACCGGAGACACCTCTGCAAAAAGCGAATCGCTGCATTAAATTCCATCATTAAACACACCCTCACGCGCTCTAGGCTTGTGCCAAGAAACCGAGGAGTCAACCGGAGGCACCTGAGCAAGCCTTGTTTCATTTTTTCAAATAAGCAAGGCTTGGGGGGTAAATGTTGCCCCTGATTTCGCCCAATATACGTGGATCAACCGGACAGGGACACGTGGATCAGATAATTTATAAATATTTGCTAAGTCTTTGTATGCCACAAGGAAACATCCTGGACATAGGTCCCGGAGGAGGCACCCGTAGTTCAAGGTGCTCCCGGAGGCTCACGTAGCACTAAAGCATCTCCATGAGGTGTCAGGCTTCTCCTGAGCAATCAAGTCACATTAAATGCTGCATGGGAGGAAGCGTGTTGGGACTGCAACACGCAATAAAGTCTGACGGCACAACCTCCAACCAGCAGCGCCACAGTAATGATCATTTAAGTCTAGCGACGGCTACACTGTGAAGAGTCACGTCAATCACAAGGCAAAAAGGACATTCCTCATAAAAACCCTACAGCACCTAGGGATTTGACCATGCATTACTCATGGTATATTCATTGGGAATACCCAACTTTATGGATACTTACAGATACACTTGTAAGAACAATTCTAGGGATTACCCCACCAAAACACTATAAATACCCCCTCAAAGCTCATTAAAGGGGATCGAGAATCTTGGGCTGCATATGAGCAAGAAGAGTAAATACTCACCAAGAACATTCTCTGTAATTATAAGGGTGACATCCTCCCAAGTATAAATTATGTATTAAATACATCCACAAATAACAAAGACTCGTGGACTAAGACTCATTAACGCCCCAACCACGTAAAAATCCTTCTCTCACTTTCTTACAGCTCAATAGTATAATCATATTTTATTAGTTGCCAAAAACCATTTATGTTCATTTGGTCAAGCTCGAAGGAGATCATTCTTTGCTTACTATTCGCCAGATAGAAGCTATAGATTCCATGTTTATGCTAGCGCTCCCACTCAATTGCACTACCGTGTTCCCAAAATGTACGTATCACCCTGACCTAAAAGTAGGCTTAACTAACAAATCAAAGAACACGAATAGCCTCCTGAGATTGAGCCTAATCATAACAGGATTAAGATCATTTGATCTAGGATCAACTAGGCAATATTTACTTGAATAGATATTAAGGTAAGTTTCATAAATCTAAGTCAAAGTTCAATATCGGTCCCTTCCAATGCATACTCCATGCATCCAACCTGAGCTTTACTTTAACCAATGCTCTGGAAAGAACATAGCACTTCTCCAAATGCAAGTAAACTCTGTTGTAGATTATCATATCAATAAAACCCTATGTTTGATAAATCTAGGAAACTTTATTCACATAGTCATGTTTACTTTCCAATGTGTTGACGGCACAATAAACAGGATCAAGTATGTGAAAAGGGTTTCAGATGAATTCATACATTATGTACGTATAATCATGAATTAAATCATGTGAACCATGCAACATTAAATGTTATTTCTATCTATATTAATAAGTAAATCTAATTATATTGAAATGAGTTTTATTTAGGGCATAAAACCCAACAGGTAGTGCAATTGAGTGGGAGCGCTAACATAAACATGGAATCTATAGCTTCTATCTGGCGAATAGTAAGTAAAGGATGATCTCTTTCGAGCTTGACCAAATGAAAATAAATGGTGGAGATTTCATTTCACATAAGTTGAAATATCATCTATACGGTGTTAAGTGTTTTAAGGAATAAATACATTGTAGGGTGTAACGGTAATCTAATCCTTTTTCAGTGTAGATCATTCATATAGAGGATCATTGATCAAATTAGGATTATAACAATGGATAACTAATGATGTGTCTATATGGTGGAACATATAGAGCATTTTATATATACTGAGAGTGCAATTCTAAGTTCTATGCGTGGATTCAACGAAGAATTAATAAGTCAGTGAATTTAGGTTGATAAATTCTTGATCTGCTTATTGGAAGCTCGGTTATATAGACCCATGGTCCCCGCACTAGTTGAGATAATATTGCTTGTAAGACTCATATAATTTGTTTTGATTAATCAATTATAATTCTCAAATTAGACTATGTCTATTTGTGAATTTTTCACTAAGGACGAAATTGTAAAGAAAGAGTTTTAGGGGCATATTTGTTAATTATCATACTTTGTATGGCTCAATTAATAAATATGATAAATGACAATATTATTTAATAATTATTTACAGTTATTAAATAGTTAGAATTGGCATTTAAATTGTTGAATTTGAAAATTGGCATTTTTGAGAAAATCAGATGCAGAAAAGATAAAACTGCAAAATTGTAAAAGTGAGGCCCAAATCCACTATGCATGGCCGGCCACCTTTGTAGGGCTTTCCCTCTGATATTTTCATTATTTTAAATGCCAAATAATTCAAACCTAACACTAGTGGAATGCTATAAATAGATAGTGAAGGCTTCAGGAAAATTACACACTTTTCTTCTGACTTTTCATTCAGAAAAAACTGAGCCTCTCTCTCTCCCCATCTTTAGCCGCCACCTTGCTCTCTTCCTTCCCTCTTCAATTTCGAAATTCTTAGTGTGAGAGTAGTGCCCACACACAGCAAGTGATACCTCAATCATAGTGAGGAAGATCGTGAAGAAAGACTTTCAGCAAGAAGGAGTTTCAGCACTAAAGAATCAGAGAAAGAGATCCAGGTTCAGATATTGATAATGCTCTGCTACAGAAAGGAATCAAGTGCTAGATATCTGAACGGAAGGAGTCATATTATTCCGCTGCACCCAATGTAAGGTTTACTAAACTTTATATGTGTTTATTTCATCATTTTAGAAAGTTCATATTTAGGGTGGTAATCAACATACTTGTGAGTAGATCTAAGATCCTGGTAAAATAATTTCCAACAACTGGCCTCAGAGCCATGGTAATTGATTTTCTTGCAAGAAATTTGGACTTTAAAACGATTGTTTGATGTTTTGGATGGTATCATGTTGTATTGAGTGTTATTTGATGATTGATTGATGTTTGTGAATTTTTGAGAAAAATAATTGAATATCTGTTTCTGGAATTATTTTTATTGGATAGTATGGAAAAAAATTAAGCAAGTTACCTTTTTAGAGAACTCAATTTCGATTTAATTTGAATTAGTTATGATTTTTTGAAGTTTCAAAAATATTGGGGTGGTGTCGCTGCACCTCGTGCCTCCCCCTGCGCCGAGTTTTCACGCCCAAACACCCCCCCATGCACGCGCGGACATATATGCTCAGCATACTGTTCGTACAACTCGCATTTTTTTCGTTTTTTCTTCGTTTTTTCATGCTCTTTCATGGATTTAACTTCTGATTTTTTGTGTAGTTCTGTATTTATACATTTACTATTCCTAATTCAATTCTAATTATCATAATTAAATTAATTAATATTTTTTCAATTTAATTCATGATATTAGTGTAATTTGAATTTGAAAAATAGTAAATATCTATCTTTTTGCTTAATTATCTATCTTATTTTTGAATTTGATTATATCTTATCTTATTTTTGAATTTAAGGTCAGATATTAATTTTTTTTAAAATTAAATTTTTTTTTAAAATAATTTGACCTTATTTAAATTTAAAATAAGATAACTATAATCATGTAATTTTAAATAGATGTAAGATATTTTGCTAACTTTTCAATTTTGTTATTTTATTTATTTAAATTACATTTAAAATCTGAAAAAAGATATTCATTTATCTTTTTAATTTTTTATTTAATTTATATTTATAAAATAACATTAAATTTTTAAAAGTAGTTAGCAAATTTTGAAATGATATTTAGGTTGGTTGAAACCTAATTTTTCAAAAATTATAGGTTTAATTTAAATTTTTTTTTTAAATTTCGAAATTTTTCAATTTTTTTTTTAAATTTTCGAAAATAATTTTTTTTATTTATTTAATTAATTATTTTTTCAATATTATTTATTTAAAAAAAATAAATAAATCCTACATCCAACTATCCAGCTAACCTTGTTGCAGGATTATGTGTTTTAGCTTGTTTGTAAGTTTTTAAAACCTATTATTGCTTGATTGCAAATAGCCATGGTTAACTTGTTGCCAGATCCAATGATCTGATGGCTCCCTTGGTCAAGTAAATAATTTGTAATAGGTATATTTACAATCTTCTTTCATCTGTGTATGACCTAGCAACATGATAGGATCCATCCAATTTGTGTGCCTGTGTGAGCCTATGTGTTTAATTTCATTATAGATGCATATAGGTTGTTGTTCCTAAATAAAATATCATTGTTCTTGATAGATTTTATTTAGGCCCATTTAGTTTTTGGGCCTATTCAATTAATAACAGTTGTTCATTTTAAGGTTAAATTCCTCTCTTTTGGGCCTTGTGTGAGAGTTGGGAGCCATAGAAGTGGGTACGACATACTGAACCCAGTGTTGGGTTTTATGCCCTAAATAAAACTCATTTCAATATAATCAGATTTACTTATTAATATAGATCAGAAATAACATTTAATGTTGCATGGTTCACATGATTTATTTCATGATTATATGTACATAATGTATAAATTCATCTGAAACCCTTTTCACATACTTGATCCTGTTTATTGTGCCGTCAACACATTGGAAAGTAAACATGACTATGTGAATAAAGTTTCCTAGATTTATCAGACACAGGGTTTTACTGATATGATAATCTACAACAAGAGTTTACTTGTATTTGGAGAAATACTATGTTCTTTCCAGAACATTGGTTAAAGTAAAGCTCAGGTTGGATGCATGGAGTATGCATCGGAAGGGACCGATATTGAACTTTGACTTAGATTTCTTAAACTTACCGTAATATCTATTCAAGTCAATATCGCCAAGTTGATCCTAGATCAAATGTTCTTAATCCTGTTATGATTAGGCTCAATCTTGAAAGGCTATTCGTGTTCTTTGATTTGTTAGTTAAGCCTACTTTTAGGTCAGGGTGATACGTACATTTTGGGAACACGGTAGTGCAATTGAGTGGGAGCGCTAGCATAAACATGGAATCTATAGCTTCTATCTGGCGAATAGTAAGCAAAGGATGATCTCCTTCGAGCTTGACCAAACGAACATAAATGGTGGAGTACTCATTTCACATAAGCTGAAATATCATTTATACGGGGTCAAGTGTTTTAAGGAATAAATACATTGTAGGGTGTAACGGTAATTTAATCCCTTTACAGTGTAGATCATTCATATAGAGGATCATTGATCACATTAGGATTATAACAATGGATAACTAATGATGTGTCTATATGGTGGAACATATAGAGCATTCTATATACTGACAGTGCAATTCTAAGTTCTATGCGTGGATTCAACGAAGAATTAATAAGTTAGTGAATTTTAGTGCTAAATTCTTGATCTACTTATTGGAAGCTCGGTTATATAGACCCATGGTCCCCCCACTAGTTGAGATAATATTGCTTGTAAGACTCATGTAATTGGTTTTGATTAATCAATTATAATTCTCAAATTAGACTATGTCTATTTGTGAATTTTTCACTAAGTAAGGGCGAAATTGTAAAGAAAGAGTTTATAGGGGCATATTTGTTAATTATGATACTTTGTATGGTTCAATTAATGAATATGATAAATGACAATATTATTTAATAATTATTTATAGTTATTAAATAGTTAGAATTGGCATTTAAATGGTTGAATTAAGAAATTGGCATTTTTGAGAAAATCAGATACAAAAGGTGTTAAAATTGCAAAATTGCAAAAAGCAAGGCCCAATCCACTAAGTGTATGGCCTGCCACTTTTGTAGGAAATTTAAACTGATATTTTCATTATTTTAATGCCAAATAATTCAAACCTAACCCTAGTGGAATGCTATAAATAGATAGTGAAGGCTTCAGGAAAATTACACTAAAATTTTCTATTTTTCCTTCAGAGAAAAACCTGAGCCTTTCTCTCTCCCTATCTTTAGCTGCCACTTCTTCTTTCTCTTCCCTCTTGAAATTTCGAAATTTCTTAGTGTATGAGTAGTGCCCACACACAGCAAGTGATACCTCAATCATAGTGAGGAAGATCGTGAAGAAAGATCATCAGCAAAGGAGTTTCAGCATCAAAGATTCAGAGAAAGAGATCCAGGTTCAGATATTGATAATGCTCTGCTACAGAAAGGAATCAAGGGCTAGATATCTGAACGGAAGGAGTCATTATATTCCGCTGCAACCAATGTAAGGTTTCTTAAACTTTATATGTGTTTAATTTATCGTTTTAGAAAGTTCTTATTTAGGATGTTAATAAACATACTTGTGAGTAGATCTAAGATCCTGGTAAAATAATTTCCAACACCCAGGACCCCCTCACATGAACCACCCAATTGTGAAGGCCCATTTGCCTAATTTGAATAACTGTACTAGGTTAATTAAACTAGTTTAACCTAATAAAATTGATTAGCAACATAATTAATGACATTTATTTTGAAATTAATTTAAGAAAATCATAGTTTAAAGAATTTTATTCTAAGCTAAACTATATGTATTTTCTTGTATTTAATTGAATATAGAATTATAACCATCTACATTCTTTCTGAAGCTTAATTTAAATTTTTCATTAAATATTCCTATTTAAGTTGACATTTAGTTATCTACAACTAACCAACTTAAATCTGAATATCTTTTGGATTTAAAATTTCAAAATTAAGTTGAGGAATTTTAGGCATTGGTTATTAAGATTCTTTAGATATTTTTTAAGTTAATATCTTTTCGAATATTAACATAAAACGGATATTTTAGATATTTTTTAAGTTAATATCTTTTCAAATATTAACTTAAAATAGAATATTTTAGATATTTTTTAAGTTAATATCTTTTCGAATATTAACTTAAAATGGAATATTTTTAAATTAAGTGGTTACAACTTAATTTTTGATATTTAATTAAATTTAAATTTGAAAATATTTAAGTTCTAGATGTTTTCTAATATAACTTAAATTAGATATTTTTTTTTTTAAATTTTGAGGAAAAGATACTTAGTCAAATAAGATATTTTCTAGATAGTTATTTCTAGACTACTTATTATTTCTAATATTAAATAGGAAAATATTATACATTGTGAAATTAATTATTTATATAATTAATTTTGGTACAATTTATTTTAAGTATATTTTTTCCTAGTATTAAACTAGAGATTAATAATTAAGCCTTCTCTACACTTAATTATTTATTTCTTGAATTTAATAAATTTAATTAATTTAAAAATTAAATGTCTAAGTTGATTTTCATCATGATACTTAAATATTTCTTTTTCATGACACTTAATTAAATAAAAATTATTTTTTAGTTGAAATTTATTTTTTCAACTAAATTTAAATAATTTTCAAAATATAATTTTTCTTTATTTTATTAATCAAATTTCGAAATTGCATTTCTTAAATGCTGGAATTTCGAATTTTATTTGAAAAATAGATTAAAGTTGTAAATTATTTATTTTAATTTTGGACCAACTTAAATCAATAATTTTTTTATTTAATGATTAATTAAAATAAATGAAGTAAAATATATTTCATTAGAAATTTAATTAATTAGTCAAAGGAAAATCTAGATAGGTGATATTTTTGCTTGAAGTATGTTTCTAGTGTATTTAATTAAATAGAAAATTAATATTTAAGTTGATTTTCATCATCATACTTAAATATTTAAAATTTTTCTTATATATTTAATTAAATAAGAAAATTATATTTTTTGTTGTAAATTAATTTTATTAAATAATTTTTAGCCAACATTAAATTAGAATAATTTTTCCAGGATTTACTTTTTATTTTAACATGCATTTTCGAAAATTGTATTCTTAAATACTTTAATTTTACGAAATGCAATATATATTTATAGAAAATTCAATTTGAGTTCTATATTAATTTAAATTAATTTTGTAACAACTTAAATTGAATATTTTTCTAAATATTTAATGGAAATTATTACTAAGATGGAAGAAATTCATGTTATTTTCATATCCATCTAAGTAAAATTTATAAATATTAAATTAAAATTTATATTTGGAATTTTTCATTCTAAATTAGAAATTTTAATTAATAAATATATATTTAAAATAAATAGATTAAAATGAGAATAAAAGAAAATACAACTCTCTTTAAATAATGAGCTTTATTATTAAGATATTAGATCTCCATTGTTGGTTTTACATTGCGTTTGTTTTAGTTAGTAATCCTCCCTAATGGAGCAACGTTCATTAACAATTTCGCACCGTTTAATCTCGAAAGATAAGTAGTTTGTAAGTGTTTTTATATGATATGGATCACCCTAATGGTGGTGACCATATTTGACTTGCAAATTATGAAACAATGGTGGAAGCTCATAAGATAGAATTTCCTTGACTCTCGCCTAAACGGGACAACGCTGAATTCCAATCTTGATCGAATAAAAGGTTGCTAGAATGTTTAACATTTTAGATGAGCTGACAACTCTATTCAATGGATGGTAGCTTTGACTCTCGCCTAAACGGGACACTGATATCAGTTTGTTGAAAACCTTGGAAATTATTTAGGATTGTATCTTTGAGTATTTTCACTGATCCTTCCTACTTGCTATATGTTTAATAATTTCTAAATTGTGTATGAATTTATATTGAACCATGTTATTTTCTATTATTAAGTTGTAGTTTAATTTCGAATCTTCATTGTTGGTCTAACTTGGTTTGTTTATCTAATGAGATAAATCCCTGGTGGATTTTCACCATTAGACATACATAATAGTGTTAGATCTCGAAAGATAAATATTGTATATGCAACATCTAGCGGTTCATCAATTGATGACACCTTAGACTAGTATTTTTAGGAAATGAAACAAGAAGATTGTATAAATAAGATTACTTTGACTTTCGCTAATCGAAGCATCGTTGGATTCTTATTTATTAAACAAAATTATCCTAATTCCTCTTAGCTTATTCATTTCGAATTGGCTCAATAACATATCATCAGATGAATGGTCTATAAATCATTTATGTCATTCTATATTTTCTCTTAAGAAATTAAATGACGCATATAATTATAATCCCGAAATTCTATTCCCAATTGATATAAATCCTCAATCTTAGAAATCTCCTACTTGTATGGGCAAATCTGACTTAGAGTTAAATTAGTAGTGGTGGTCCAAGATAGATTTACCCATTATATTTGGTATAAATTTAAGTCTTTCACTTTAATTTTAGATTCCAAACAAAAATTGCTTATATTTCTAATTCCATAATACAATACAGTTACACTGTCTCAAGTGTTTAATATCCATCTTCTATTAATGGTTTCAAACTGTATGGAATATGAGTTTAGTATTCTGTGACCAGGATCCACTTGCACTATTCTAAGAACTCTTTGATGTAACTAAACCTAAGTCATCAAAAGACTCAACCACATTTTTTATTAATCTATGGCATTTGTATCTTGATCATAGTGGATTTGACAAGATCAATCTCTGCAAAGAGTTAATATGCCTATATCCATTGAAAGTAGTTCATCTCATTCGCAGATGGATGTACATTCAGGGGTGGATATGAGTTTTTCGTTGTATTCTTAAAACGATAACTCTAGATTATACCTTTTAGCAAGAAATTTGAAATGTTTGAAAAATTTCATTAATTTCTAGCAATGGTTAAACACCATCAAGGTAAGTGGTTAAAGATCTTGCGAACTGATAGGGGTGGAGAAATAGTTAGTAGATATGCAGTTCAAAGATCATTAAATTGATTTTTGAATTATATCCAAACTTACCTCCCCAGAAATTTCGAGTTGCATGTTGATGATTAGTTACTAGTCGTTGCCTAATTCCTTCTTGTAATACAATTTCAGAATGATGTAATGGTTGGGTACTTAATGTAAATCATTACTAGATTCATGGATGACCTAATCAAAATCTTAAGAAAAGCTAGAACTGTTAACCATGGTTTGTTAGCTACTCTAAGTGATTAGGGGTGGACCATCGCATAGTCAATAGATAAGAAAGTGTTTATTTAAACAAATACTACTTTTCTAAGATAATGACTAAGTCTGAAAAATAAAGTAGCAAATAAAGGAGATATTTATTTCTTGATTCCAAAAGTGTTCTATCATCTTTTTTGACATATGATGATCCCACTGCCTCTGTTGTCTTGTCACAACCAAAGAGGTTAAATACCATTTAGTTTTCTTAGACATAATTCACGGTACCTTGTCGTAGTGGGAGAGTTTCTAGGAACTCACCTTCTTATGACTTGGGAGACACTAGTGATTAAATTAATCCATTGTGAGTTTAAACAAGTAATGGATTGTCAAAATAAGAAACTAAGAAGAAAAGCCAATAGAACTATGGTTTAATCCATTCACATGGAATAAGCTAAAGTTTTGTATTACAAGGACATAAAAGGAAATTTTAGTAAATAAGTCTATTCAATGGACTTAACAAAACATCCTGTTCCTAGTATTATAGGTGTTAGTTTATCTAAACCTATGGCTTGTGGTATGCCTGGTAATTACTTACTCTAATGCAAGCAACTTACTTTAGTAGGATGCTGAAGCATTTTCTTTCTAATGGCAATCTATAGAAGCTTCTCGACTTCTAAGTATAGATTTTATTTATCTAAGGAAAAGTCTCAACTATTCCAGAAAAGATAAAGCCATGAAAGAATTTCTTATATCAACAGTGAGAGGTCTCAGATATGCTTTAGTATGCCTTAGACCAGACACCTGCTGTTGAGTGGGAGTAATGAGTAGGTATCAGATTAATCCAGGAGAAGAACATTGGAAGATAATCAAGTAAATCTTAAGATTAAGAAGAGGAACTATATGTTAGTCTATAAGAGTGTGTTTAAAACTCTAAGAGTACACCACATTAGATTTTGAAATTTGCCTTTGTGCTAGAAAATCTTTCTGATAAGATGGTGATTACTCTGGGGGTGGAATAGTGATTTCAGAGAAGTGTAAAAACCTATCTGAAGTCTCTAGGTCTACCAGAAAGGGACTGAATGTTAAAGTTACAGGAAAGGTACTTATTCAGTCTAAGGAAAGTTCTATACATTTTTGGCACCATTCCAAATTGCCTTAACTACTAGTGTTATTTCCCTATTAAACAAAAGTAGTTGCCAAAAGTATAGAATCCAGTATCCCAAGAGAGTAGACATATAGAGAGGAATTTCACATTATTAATGATTTTGTGATTAAGGAAGAGTAATGGTGGAGAAAAGGTTGAGGTTAATTCAAACTTTCAGATCCTATTACGAGGAGTTTGTTGGGTTTTATGCCCTAAATAAAACTCATTTCAATATAATCAGATTTACTTATTAATATAGATCAGAAATAACATTTAATGTTGCATGGTTCACATGATTTATTAAACTTTGACTTAGATTTATTAAACTTACCGTAATATCTATTCAAGTCAATATCGCCTAGTTGATCCTAGATCAAATGATCTTAATCCTGTTATGATTAGGCTCAATCTCAAGAGGCTATTCGTGTTCTTTGATTTGTTAGTTAAGCCTACTTTTAGGTTAGGGTGATACGTACATTTTGGGAACACGGTAGTGCAATTGAGTGGGAGCGCTAACATAAACATGGAATCTATAGCTTCTATCTGGCGAATAGTAAGTAAAGGATGATCTCCTTCGAGCTTGACCAAACGAAAATAAATGGTGGAGATCTCATTTCACATAAGCTGAAATATCAGTTATACGGGGTTAAGTGTTTGAAGGATTAAATACATTATAGGGTGTAACGGTAATCTAATCCCTTTACAGTGTAGATCATATATAGAGGATCATTGATCAAATTAGGATTATAACAATTGATAACTAATGATGTGTCTATATGGTGGAACTTATTATGCATTCTATATCCTGAGAGTGCAATTCTAAGTTCTATGCGTGGATTCAACGAAGAATTAATAAGTCAGTGAATTTAGGTTGATAAATTCTTGATCTGCTTATTGGAAGCTCGGTTATATAGACCCATGGTCCCCGAACTAGTTGAGATAATATTGCTTGTAAGACTCATATAATTGGTTTTGATTAATCAATTATAATTCTCAAATTAGACTATGTCTATTTGTGAATTTTTCACTAAGTAAGCACGAAATTGTAAAGAAAGAGTTTTAGGGGCATATTTGTTAATTATGATACTTTGTATGGTTCAATTAATAAATATGATAAATGACAATATTATTTAATAATTATTTATAGTTATTAAATAGTTAGAATTGGTATTTAAATGGTTGAATTTGAAAATTGGCGTTTTTGAGAAAATCAGATGCAGAAAAGATAAAACTGCAAAATTGCAAAAGTGAGGCCCAAATCCACTATGCATGGCCAGCCACTTTTGTAGGGTTTTCACTCTGATATTTTTATTATTTTAAATGCCAAATAATTCAAACCTAACCCTAGTGGAATATTATAAATAGATAGTGAAGGCTTCAGTAAAATTACACACTTTTCTTCTGACTTTTTATTCAGAAAAAACTGAGCCTCTCTCTCTCTCCCTATCTTTAGCCGCCACCTTGCTCTCTTCCTTCCCTCTTCAATTTCGAAATTCTTAGTGTGAAAGTAGTGCCCACACACAGCAAGTGATACATCAATCATAGTGAGGAAGATCGTGAAGAAAGACTTTTAGCAAGAAGGAGTTTCAGCACTAAAGAATCAGAGAAAGAGATCCAGGTTCAGATATTGATAATGCTCTGCTACAGAAAGGAATCAAGGGCTAGATATCTTAACAGAAGGAGTCATATTATTCCGCTGCACCCAGTGTAAGGTTTACTAAACTTTATATGTGTTTATTTCATTGTTTTAGAAAGTTCATATTTAGGGTGTTAATCAACATACTTGTGAGTAGATCTAAGATCCTGGTAAAATAATTTCCAACAAGCTCACACAGGCACACATTTGGATGGATCCTATCATGTTGCTAGGTCATCCACAGATGAAAGAAGATTGTAAAATTTACCTGTTCCAAATTATTTACTTGACCTATTGACAATTGAACCATGTGTTAAAATCAGATCATTGGATCTGTCAACAAGTTAACCATGTCAATTTAGATCAAGCAATAATAGGTTTTATAAAACTTAGATACAAGCTAAAACACATACTCCTGCAACAAGATGAATTGGATAGTTGGATGTAGGAATTATTTAATTTTAAATAATAATTTTCGAATATAATTAAATAATATAAAAAATTTCAATTTTTATTAAAATAAAAAAAATTTAAAAAATTAAACCTACAATTTTTGAAAAAATAGGTTTCAACTAACCTAAATATAATTTCAAAAATAATTGCTAACCACCTTTTAAATTTTTAAAGTTATTTTATAAATTAAATATAAAATAAAAAAATGTATTTTCCAATTTTATAATTTAATTTAAATAAAAAATAACAAAATTTAAAAGTTAGTAAAATAAGATAAAACAATCAAATTTAAAAATAAAATATAAAATCAAGCAAAAAGATAGATTTTTACTTGTTTTCAAATTCAAATTACACTAATATCTGAAATTAAATTTAAAAAATTCAAATTAATTTATTTCTGATATTAGATTTGAAAATTGAAAAGTAAAAATCAAAATACAAAACTACACAAAAAATCGGAAGTTAAATCCATGAAATAGCATGAAAAATCGAAGAAAAACGAAAAATTTGAGAGCTGTACGGACAGTATGCATTGCATACTATCCGCGCGTGCTAGGGAGGGTGCACGGCCGAGCAAGCTCAGCGCTGGAGGTACCAGCATGATTTCTGCGCACGGAATGGGGTTTCAGACACCCCATGCGCGTGTTGCTTCGGACAAAACTTGTCCTAACACCCGTATCTTAATTAACAAATATGCCCTAAAAACTCACTGACTTATTAATTCTTCGTTGAATCCACGCATAGAACTTAGAATTGCACTCTCAGTATATAGAACGCTCTATATGTTCCACCATATAAACACGTCATTAGTTATCCATTGTTATAATACTCATATGATCAATGATCCTCTATATGAATGATCTACACTGTACGGGATTAGATTACCGTAACACCCTACAATGTATTTTATCCTTAAAACACTTAACCCCGTATAAATGATATTTCAGCTATGTGAAATGAGTACTCCACCATTTATTTTCGTTTGGTCAAGCTCGAAGGAAATCATCCTTTACTCTCTATTCGCCAGATAGAAGCTATAGATTCCATATTTATGTTAGCGCTCCCACTCAATTGCACTACCGTGTTCCCAAAATGTATGTATCACCCTGACCCAAAAGTAGGCTTAACTAACAAATCAAAGAACACGAATAACACTCTTGAGATTGAGCCTAATCATATCAGGATTTAGATCATTTGATCTATGATCAACTAGGCGATATTGACTTAAATAGATATTACGGTAAGTTTGATAAATCTATGTCAAAGTTCAATATCGGTCCCTTCCGATGCATACTCCATGCACCCAACCTGAGCTTTACTTTAACCAATGCTCTGGAAATAACATAGCGTTATACCAAATGCAAGTAAACTCTATTGTAGATTATCATATCAGTAAAACCCTGTGTCTGATAAATCTTGGAATCTTCATTCACATAGTCATGTTTACTTTCCAATGTGTTGAAAACACAATAAACAGGATCAAGTATGTGAAAAGGGTTTCAGATGAATTTATAAATCAAATAGACAAGCAATTAATAAGATGAACCAAAACATACACAAATGAATGAAAAATACTTCTGTTTCTTTATTGATGTTGAATAAAATGGATTACATTGAAATGGAGTTTTATTTAGGGCATAAAACCCAACAGGTAGAGCCTATCTAAAAAGATCATTAGACAAGGATATTATTGGCCAACGATCAATAAGGACACCCATGAGTTTGTCAAAAAGTGTGATAAGTGTCAAAGGTTTTCACATATAACTTGAGTACCACCAACGGAACTAAGGATGATGCCCTTGCCCTACCCATTAAATGTATGGGGATTGACCTAATTGGGGCATTACACACAGGGCGAGGAGGAGCCAAGTACGCAGTGGTAGCCGTTGACTTCTTCACTAAATGGACTGAGGCTGAGCCTCTTGTTTCCATAACCTACTAGAAAATCCTCGACTTTGTTGTCAAGAACATTGTCTGTAGGTTTAGAATTTCCATGAAGATAGTATCTGATAACAGAATCCAGTTTGATGGCGACATGTTCACTGAGTTCTGCGAAAGGAACAAAATAATTAAGAGCTTCTCGTTAGTATCTAGACCTGAGGCGAATGGACAAGTGGAAGTTGTTAATAAAACCTTCAAGGATACTATCAAGAAGAAGTTATATGCTGCCAAAGGCAGGTGGGTCGATGAGCTACCACAAGTACTTTGGGCTCACAGAACTACCGAGAAGATAGCAACGGGAAACACTCACTTCTCACTAGCATTTGGCTTGGAAGCAATGCTACCTATTGAAGTGAACATATCGACTCACAGACGAGAGTTTTATAATCAAGAAGAAAACTCAGAACTCCTAAAGTTATCTTTGGATCTGCTTGATGGAAAACAAACTGAGTCGCAAGTCACTAATGCAGCGTATCAACACCGAGTTACAGGATACTGTTGGGTTTTGTGCACTAAATAAAACACAATTCAATATAATCAGATTTACTTATTAATAAAGATCAGAAATAAAATTTTATGTTGCATGGTTCACATAATTTATTTCATTATTATATATATAATGTATGAATTCTATTTAAGTCCAGAACATATGAATTTGTTAATGATTATAGTGTTGTCGGTACAGTGGAATATAATCTTAATTATATGTTCGAAAGTTTATTCCCTGATTTGTCAGTTCACTTGATTTAGACTGGCAATATATAATCAGCGATAGGTATTCTTACACCTTTGATAAGTGTTATGCCCTTTCCAGGGCATTGGCAAAGTTTACCAGTATCGGATGTATGGAGTATACATCGGAAGGGACCGATATTGAACTTTGATTAGATTTGTTAAAATTTACCGTAATATCTATTCAATTCAATATCACTCGTTGATCCTAGATCAAATGATCTTAATCGTGATATGGTTAGGTTCGATCTCAAGAATATTATACATGTTCTTTGATTTTTTAGTTAAGCCTACTTTTGGGTCAGGGTGATACGTACATTTTGGCAACATGATAGTATAATTGAGTGGGAGCGCTAACATAAATATGGAGTCTATAACTTCTATAGGAATTTAGAAGTGAAACGATGATATCCTTCAAGCTTGGCTAAATAGAGATAAATGGTTGAGATCTTATTTCACTTCGCTGAGATATCATTTATACGGAGCTAAGTGTTTTAAGGATAAAATACATTGAAGATGTAACGGTAATTTAGTTCCTATTCAATGTAGATCATCTATTAGAGGGTCATTGATCAAATTAGGATTATAATAATTGATAACTAATAGCGTATCTAAATCGTGGAACATATAGAGCGTTCTATATGACTGAGAGTGCAATTCCAAGTTCTAAGTGTGGATTCAATAAGGAATTAATAAGTTAGGGAATTTGCTTGGTAAATTCGGTTCGACTTATTGGAAGCTCGGTTATATAGGCCCATGGTCCCCATACTAGTTGAGACCATACTGCTTGTAAGACTCAGTTAATTGATTTTAATTAATCAATTATAATTTTCAAATTAGACTATGTCTATTTGTGAATTTGTCCCTTATTAAGGGTGAAACTGTAATGAAAGAGTTTATAGGGTATATTTGTTAATTAAGTGACTTTGGT
Organism: Cannabis sativa; assembly: GCF_029168945.1. Taxonomy (NCBI): domain Eukaryota; kingdom Viridiplantae; phylum Streptophyta; class Magnoliopsida; order Rosales; family Cannabaceae; genus Cannabis; species Cannabis sativa. The sequence continues at coordinate 2,229,973 of NC_083608.1, read as the reverse complement.
TAGTCTAATTAATAAATATAATAAATGACAATATTATTTAATAATTAATTATAGTTATTAAATAGTTAAAATTGACATTTAAATGGTTGAATGTGAAAATTGGCAATTTTTGAGAAAATGGGAAACATAAATGATAAAACAGGAAAGATGCAAAAGTGAGGCCTTTTTCCATAAACCTTGGCCGGCCACATGCATTGGTTTTATCATTTATTTTTTTCATTATTTTAATTCCAAGTAATTCAACCCTAACCCTATGTGGTATTCTATAAATAGAAAGTGATGGCTTCAGGAAACAAGAACACAATTGCATCTCATTCCTTTCAGAGAAAAATTCCTGAGCCACCACTCTCTCTCTTTCTTCTTCTTCTTTGTTTCGAAATCCCTAAGTGATAGAGTAGTGCCCACACACATCCAGTAGTACCTCAATCATAGTGTAGAAGATCGTGAAGAATCCAGATTCAACAAAGAAGGATATTCGGGCTCAGATCTTGATAATACTCTGCGACAGAAAGGATACAAGGGTTAGAGATCTGAGTGGAAGGCGACATATTATTCTGCTGCACCCAATGTAAGGTTTCCTAAACTTTATATGTGTTTATTTCATTGTTTTAGAATTCATATTAGGATGTTAATGAAACATACATGGTAGTAAATCTAGGTCCTGGTAAAATATTTTCAACAACTAGCACCAGAGCCATGGTAATGATTACTTTCATGAAATATGAATTAAAACGATGATATGTGTTGATTTTGATGGTTTCATGTTGATCTCTGTGGTATATGATGATATATTGATGCTTGGAAAAAATTAAGCAATTCAATTTTTTACAAAACTCAATTTCGATTTTATTTGAATTAGTTATGATTTTTTGATGTTTTGAAAAAATGAGGGGTGGTGACACACCCTTGTGCTTGTGGCTGGCTGCTGGCAACACCCTTTGTGCGCCCAAGCAGCCCCTTGCGCCCAAGAATGTGCACCTGGATGCACACCATCCGTACAGCTCACATTTTTTTTCGTTTTTCTTCGATTTTTCATGCTATTTCATGGAAGTAACTTCCGATTTTTTGTGTAGTTTTGTATTTTTATTTTTACTTTTCATATTTCAAATCTAATTATCAGAAATAAATTAATTTGATTTTTTAAAATTAATTTGATTTTTTAAAATTAATTTGATTTTTTAAAATTAATTTTAGATATTAGTCTAATTTGAATTTGAAAAATAGGTAAAAAACTATTTTTGCTTACTTCTTTTCTTATTTTTTAAATTTGATTATTTTATCTTATTTTTAAATCTAAGGTCAAATATTAAATTTCTTTTATAAAATATTCTATTTTAAGTAATTTGACCTTATTTAGATTTAAATTAACATTACTATAATCATGGTATTTTAAATGGAAATAAGATATTTTTGCTAACTTTTAAATTTTGTTATTTTTACTTAAATTAAAATATAAAATCAGAAAAGGGTATGTATTTATCATTTTATTTTATTGAATATTTAATTTATAAAATAACATGAAATTTAAAAGGTGGTTAGCAAATTTTTTTTGAAATGATATTTAGGTTAGTTGAAACCTAATTTTTCAAAATTGTAGGTTTATTTTTAAATTTTTTTTTAAACTTAAAATATTTTTTTATTTAAATATTAGTTTCGATTTTTTTTTTAATTAATTTAAAATTAAATAAATCTTACATCCAACTATCCAAATTCAACTTGTTGCACGAGTATGTGTTTTAGCTTGTTTGTAAGTTTTCTAAAACCTATTATTGCTTGATCCAAATTGCCATGGTTAACTTGTTGATAGATCCAATGATCTGATTTTAACCCATGGTTCACTTGTCAATAGGTCAAGCAAATAATTTGTAACAGGTAAATTTTACATTCTTCTTTCATCTGTGTATGACCTAGTAACATGATAGGATCCATCCAAATCTGTGTGCCTGTGTGAGCCTATATGTTTACTTTATGTTATAGATACATATAGGTTGTTGTTAAATAAAATGTCACACCCTGATAGATTTTATTTAGGTCCATTTAGTTTTTGGACCTATTCAATTAATAACAGTTATTTATTTTAAGGTTAAATTCCTCTCTTTTGGGCCTTGTGTGAGAGTTGGGGGCCAATAGAAGTGGGTACGACATACTAAACCCAGCTCCCCCTCACATGAACTACCCCAACTGTGAAGGCCCATTCGCCTAATTTGGATAACTGTACTAGGTTAATTAAATTAGTTTAACCTAATAAAATTGATTAGCAACATAATTAATTTCAAAGTTTTTTTTGAAATTAATTTAAGAAAAGCACACTTAGTTTAATGAATTAATTTCTAGATAAACTATTGTATATTTCTTGTATTTAATTAATTAAAGAATTTTAACTAACTAGATTCTTTCTGAAGCTTATTTTAATTATTTCATTAACTATTAGTATTTAAGTTATAAATTAGTTATTACTAACTAATTTTTCTTATCAGCTTAAATTTGAATATCTTTTGAATTTAAAATTAAGTTGAGGAATTCTAGGAGTTGGTTATTGAAGATTCTAGAGACATTTTTTAAGTTGTTAAACTTAAAATGGAATAATCTTAAATTAGGTGGTTACAACTTAATTTTGATATTTAATTAAATTTAATTTGGAAATTTTTACGTTGGTTATTTTAGATTCTTTCTATAACAACTTAAATTAGATATTTTCGAAATTTTTGAAAAGATACTTAGTTAAATTGAGATATTTTCTAGATAGTTATTTCTATACTAGTTATTATTTCTAATATTAAAATAGGAAAATATCATTGATTGTGAAGTTAATTATTTAATAATTAATTTTGGTACAATTCAAGTTAAGAATATTTTTCCTAGTATTAAACTAGAAATTAATAATTAAGCCTTCTCTATACTTAATTATTTATTTCTTGAATTTAATACATTTAATTAAATTAAAATTTAAATATTTAAGTTGATTTTCATCATGATAATTAAATATTATTATTTTCATGTTATTTAATTAAAAAAAATTGAAAATTATTTTAAGTTCGGAATCTTATTTCAGAATAACTTAAATTTTGAATAATTTTCAAATATATTTTTTTATTTTATTAATCAATTTTTCGAAATTGCATTTAATTATGCAAGATATTTTTGAATTTATCTTGAAAAATAGATTAAATTTGTAAATTAATTATTTATTTTAATTAATTTTGAACCAACTTAAATCAATGATTTTTCATTTAATGATAAATTAAAATAAATGAATTAAAATATATTATAATTAGAAAATAAATTAATTAGTCAATGAAAGTTTAGATAGATCTTATTTTTGTTTGAAGTATTTTTTTAGGGCTATTTAATTAAATAGAAAATTAGTATTTAAGTTGATATTCATCATGATACTTAAATATTTCAAATTTTTCTTAAATATTTAATTAAATAGGAAAATTATATTTTTGTTGTAAATTAATTTTTGGCCAACATAAAATTAAGATAATTTTTCCAGGATTTATTTTTATTTTATTTTAACAAGTATTTTCGAAAATTGTATTCTTATATATACTTCAATTTTTCGAAGTACAATACATATTTATAGAAAATTAAATTTGAGTTGTAAATTAATTTAAATTAATTTTGAAACAACTTAAATTGAATAATTTTCTTAATATTTATTGGAAATTATCACTAAGATGGAAATAATTCATGTTATTTCATATCCATCTAAGTATAATTTATAAATATTAAATTAAAATTTATATTTAGAATTTTTCTTTCTAAATTGGAAATTTTAATTAAATAAATATATATTTAAAATAAATTGATTAAAATAAATATTAGAAGAAAATACACTTTAAATAATGAGCTTTATTATTAAGACATTCGATCTCCATTGTTAGTTTTACATAGCTTTTGTTTTAGTGAGTAATCCTCCCTAATGGAGGAACGTTCATTAGCAAGTTAGCCCCGTTTAATCTCGAAAGATAAGTATATTTGTAAGTGTTTTATATGGTATTGATCACCCTAATGGTGGCGACTGTATTTGACTTACAAAATATGAAACAATGGTGGAAGCTCATAAGATAGAATAGTCTTGACTCTCGCCTAAACCGGACAACGCTGGATTCCAATCTTGATCGAATAAAAGGTTGCTAGAATGTTTATCATTTTAGATGAGCTGACAACTCTATTCAATGGATGGTAGCTTTGACTCTCGCCTAAACGCGACAATGATATCAGTTTGTTGAAGACCTTGGAAATTATTTAGGATTGTATGTTTTAGTATTTTCACTTGTCATTCCTACTTGCTATATGTTTAATAATTTCAGAACTGTGTATGTGTTGGAATTTATTTTACCAGGATCTTAGATCTACTCACAAGTATGTTGTTTAAACACCCTAAATATGAACTTTCTAAAACGATAAATTAAACACATATAAAGTTAAGAAAACCTTACATTGATGCAGCGGAATTAATGTCTCCTTCCACTCAGATCTCTAACCCTTGTATCCTTTCTGTAGCAGAGTATAATCAAGATCTGAGCCCGAATGTCCTTCTTCTTCAAGTTTGATCCTTCACAGTCTTCCAATCTATGATTGAGTTACTGCTTGCTGTGTGTGGGCACTTACTCTTTCACTAGGGTCGAAATTTATGAAGGGAAAAGAGAAGAGAGGGTTTCGGCCAGGTATAGAAAGTGAGGAAGGCTCAGTTTTTCTGAAGAGAGAAATTTCTGTGAGAAAGGCTTGTGAAAACTTATGATTTGACTGAGCCATCACTTTCTATTTATAGGCAACTACTAGGTTTAGGTTAGGAATTATTTGGCATTAAAATAATGAAAATATTAATTTGAAAAACCTCAATAAGTGGTCGGCCAAGGTGAAGAAGTGGACCCCACTTGATTTTGCAGTTTTATCAAATTTTATTTCAATTTTCTCAAAAACGCCAATTTTCCAATTCTAACCTTTTAAATGCCAAAACTAATTATTTAATAACTAAAATAGATTATTAAATAATATTGTCATTTAATTTAATTATTAATTAGACATATAAAGTCCATTAATAAATAAATAAACCTAGAAACTCTTTTCTTTACAATTTCACCCCTGCTTAGTGAAAATTCATAAAATTAGACATAGTCTAACTTTAGAATTATAATTGATCAATCACGAATCAATTAATGAGTCTTACAAGCAGATTGTTCTCAACTAGAATGGGGACCATGGATCTATATGCTGAGCTTCCAATAAGTGAACCAAATTTACCAAGTAAATTCCTACTTATTAATTCTTCGTTGAATCCACTCTTAGAACTTAGAATTGCACTCTCAGACTTATATAGAGCATATTGTATGTTCCACGATATCAATATGCTATCTCATTTAACCATTGTTATAATCTTATTGTGATTTAAAGATCCTCTATATAGATGATCTACATCGAGATGGGATTTCTTTACCGTTCTCACCCCTCAATGTATTTTGCCCCTTAAAACACTTAGCTACCTGTAAATGGTGTTTAGTGATCTAATAATTAGTCAGTTAAACAAGAGCTCATCCATTTACTTCTATTTGCTAAGCTCGAAGGGAATCATCACTTGACTTCTATACACGAGTAGAAGCTATAGATTCCATATTTATGTTCAACACTCCCACTCTATCATACTATCATGTTCCCAAAATATACGTATCACCCTGACCTAAAAGTAGGCTTAATTAATAAATCAAAGAACATGAATAGCACTCCTGAGTTGAGCCTAAGCATATCAGGATTTAGATTCTTTTAATCTTAAGATCAACTACTGATATTGACTTGGAAAGATATATATAATGGTAAGTTTGTAATATCTTAACTTAGTTGCAATATCGGTCCAGTCCAATGTATACTCCATACATTCGAAACTAGTATACTTTACTAATGTCCTGGAAAGAACATAACACTTAGTCCAAGTGTAAGTACACATCATCGCTGATTATCACATAAGTGTAAACCCAATAACACTGATGAAACAGGGACCAAGTCTTTTGATTCATATGATCACAATCACATTCCACTGTGTTGACGATACTGTAATTGTGAATAAACATATGATCTGGATTTAACTGATTCTGTGTGTAAATGTAATAAACATATTTAAACAATTAGCATGTAGAATTCATGCAAACATCAATCACTTCAAATTGCTTATATTGATAACTAATCAGATTGTAAAGAGTTTTATTTAGGGCATAAAACCCAACTGTATGAATTTATATTGAACCATGTTATTTTCTGTTATTAAATTTTAGTATAATTTCGAATTTTCATTGTTGGTCTAACTTGGTTTGTTGTTCTAATTGGATAAATCCCTAATGGATTTTCAACCATTAGACAAACATAATAGTGTTAGAGCTCGAAAGATAAATATTGTAAATGCAACATCTAGCTGTTCATCAATTGATAACACCTTAGACTAGTATATATAATATGAAACAAGAAGATTGTATAAATAAGATTACTTTGACTCTCGTTAATCTGAGCATCGTTGGATTCTTATTTAAGTACGAAATTATCCTAATTCCTCTTAGCTTATTCATTTCGAATTAGCTCAATAACATATCATTGGATGAATGGTCTATTAATCATTTCATGTCATTCTATATTTTCTCTTAAGAAATTAAATGACGCTTATGATTATATTCCTGAAATTCTATCCCAAAATGATATAAATCCTCAATCTTAAAAATCTCCTACTTGTATGGGCAAATCAAACTTAGAGTTAAATTAGTAGTGGTGGTCTAAGAAAGAATTACTCATTATACATTTACACTTTCATAGGTGTTTAATAACCATTTTCTATCAATGGATTCAAACCATATGTTAGTAAGAAATATGAGTTTAGTATTCTGTGACAAGAATCCACTTGCACTATTCTAAGAACTCTTTGATGTAATGAAAACTGAGTCATCAAAAGATACAACCACATATTTTATAAATCTATGGCATTTGTATCTTGTTTATAGTGGTTTTGACAAGATCATTCTCTGCAAAAAGTTAATATGCCTATATCTACTGAAAGTAAGTTCATCTCATTCGCGATGGGTGTACATTCAGGGGTGGATATGAGTTTTTGTTGTATTCTTAAAACGATCACTCTAGATTTTACCTTATGCAAAAGAAATTTGAAATGTTTTCAAAAATTTCATGAATTTCTAGCAATGGTGAAAAACCATTAAGGTAAGTGGTTAAAGATCTTGCGATCTGATAGGGGTGGAGAAATAGTTAGTAGATATGCAGTTCAAAGATCACTAAATTGATTTTGGAATTATCTCCAAACTTACCTCCACAGAAATTCAATTTGCGTATTGATGATTAGTTACTAGTCGTTGCCTAAGTCCTTTTATGGTAATACAATTTCAGAATGATACAATGGTTGGATACTTAGTGTAAACCATTACTAGATTCATTGATAATCTAATCGAAAAGCTAGAACTGTTAACCATAGTTTGCATGCTTGTTAGCTATTCTAAGTGATTAGGGGTGGACCATCCCATAGTCATTAGATATGAATGTGTTTGTTTAAACAAATACTATTTTTCTAAGAAAATGACTAAGTCTGAAAATAAAGTAGTAAATAAAGGAGATATTTTTTTTCTTGATTCCATAAGTGTTCTATCTATGATGATCCCACTGCCTCTGTTCTCTTGACACAACCGAAGAGGTCAATACCATTTAGTTTTCTTAGACACAATTCAGGGTACCTTGTCGTAGTGGGAGGGTTTCTAGGAACTCACCTTCTTATGACTTGGAAGTCAATAATGATTAAAATCCATTGTGAGTTTAAACAAGTAATGGATTGTCAAAAATAAGAAACTAAGAAGAAAAGCCACGAGAACTATGGTTTAATCCATTCACATGGAGTAATTTAAAAGTTTTCTATTACAAGGACATGAAAGGAAATTTTCGTTAATAGGTCTATTCAATGGACTTAACAAAACTTCTTGTTCCTGGTATGATAGGTTTGAGTTTATCTAAACCTATGGCTTATGGTATACCTGGTAATTACTTACTCTAATGCAAAAAAATTACTTTAGTAAGATGCTGAAGCATTTTCTTTCTAATGGCAATCTATAGAAGCTTCTCAACTTCTAGGCATAGATTTTATTTAAGGAAAAGTGTCAGAGTTTTCTAGAAAAAAAAAAGCCATGAAAGAATTTCTTAAATCAACAGTGAGAGGTCTCAGATATGCTTTAGTATGCTTAGACCAGACACCTGCTATTGAGTGGGAGTAATGAGTAGGTATCAGATTAATCCAGGAGATGAACATTGGAAGACAATCAAGTAAATCTTAAGATTAAGAAGAGGAACTATATGTTAGTCGATAAGGGTGTGTTTAAAACTCTTAGACTACACCACATCAGATTTCTAGACTTGCCTTTATGCTAGAAAGTCTGCTGATAAGATGGTGATTACTCTGGGGGTGGAGTAGTGATTTTGGAGAAGTGTAAAAACCTATGTGAAGTCTCTAGGTCTACCAGAGAGAGACTGAATGTTAAAGTTGCAGGAAAGGTACTTATTCAGTCTAAGGAAAGTTCTATACATTTGTGGCACCGTTCCAACTTATCTTAATTACTAGTGTTATTTCCTGATAAACCCAAAAGTAGTTTCCAAAAGTATAGAATCCAGTATCCCAAGAGAGTAGACATATATAGAGGAATTTCACAATATCAAGGATTTTGTGATTAAGGAAGAGTAATGGTTGAGAAAAGGTTGTGTTTAATTCAACCTGTCAGATCCTACTACGAGGAGTACACTACTACTACACTTGATTTGTATATCAGGGTGTTGAGATTATATGAAATGCACATTGTAAAGATCGCTTAGTTTAATTTGGAAATTAGCAATTAATTATGATTAAATATAAAAATTATTTATAGATATTTAAATAATTATTTATACTGTTATTATTGAATTCTGAAATACATTTTATGTCATATAGTGAATTTCATAATTTTGCGTTTCCGGTGCCCGGCAACATGGAACTCGGTGTTTCGCTCAGTAAAATCACAAGTTAGCATGTTAGTATTGTGGGACGGTTATTTAGACATTGGGAATGTTGGGAGTGGTCGGGAATTTAGAATTTCCCAAAAATACCCTTTAGTGCCCTTTATGTTATTTTAGTGTGGAGGGGCAAAATGGTCATTTTGCCCCAATGATATTTTGTCCTTTAGTGGACTTTATGTGATGAAAATATAATATTTTTAAATGTTATTGTTGGCTAAATATAGAGTGGATTTAGTCATTTTATCCTTTATTTCAAAATTAGAAAATTAGAAAAGAAAAGAAAACTCAAATTTTCTCTCAAAGCTCTCTCTCTTTTCGGCCCTCCTTGAGCAGCAAGGAAGTGTATTTTTCCTTGGTGATTCAAGCTCATTTTGATCAGATTTAGTGATCTCTAATTGTTGGTAAAGTTTCTTCATCTTTCTTTTATGTTTCTGTGAATTTTTGAAGAGAAATGGTAGGTTGCATGCTAGTTTTGGAGTTGGTTGTTGTTGCTGTGTTTATATGTTGTTTTCAGAGATTTAAGCATGTTGGATTGAGTGGATTGAAACAGTTTGATGCATGTTTGGTTGGTTTTAAATTGATTTAGAGTTTTGGTTCAAAAGCTTTGGTTTTTCAAAGTGAAAATGTGAAATTGGTTGTTGTGCTTGTTGTTTAAGTTTGAGAATGATTTCTGCAGTTTTTATATGCATGATTATGTAGTTTGAATCTAGTTTTGATGCTTGTGGGTGAGCTTTAGCCAAGTTTGAGTTTTGAACTCAAAGCTTGGAGCTCACATGGCATTTTTAGTATCTGTGTGTTCTGGGTTGTTTTGATGCTTTGGTTATGTTCTTTGGGGTATTTAGAACAGGTCTGGAAGGTTTGGTATGATTTGGAGTTGATTTGGTTGAGTTTTGGAATTTTTCTTGATTCCTACGAGGAACCGGAATTCCAGTTGTGAAAGCGGTCTCGCGGTTGGGGGATTTTTAGGAACCCTAGATTTTCTCGTTTTTATGTTGTTTAGGGTATTGCCATGCTTTTTACCGATAGGGAAACTTTTAGTTTGTAGTTTAAGTCCCCGGGAAGTGATTTAGCGTATCACTTATCAGTGTTGTGATTGTTATGGTTTAGGAGCCTGTAAACCGCCGTGCAGTTCGTTCCACTCAGGTTGACCAGCACACCTGAATTCGAAATTGAGGTAAGATTAGTATAACAGTATGCATATGTATTACATGTTTAGGGTGCATGTTAGGAAGCCTGTTAGATTACATTAGATATGTATGTTGGCTTCGTACCATCCGACTGTGTCACATCGGTACAGGCTAGAGTATGACTAGCAGCTGGAGTATGACCAGTGTACCGAGTATAGGCTGACACTGTATCACATCGGTTAGGCTAGAGTATGACTAGCAGCTGGAGTATGACCAGTGAACCGAGTATAGGCTGATACTATGGTTGGTGGTACTGTACTATTTGACCGTATCACAATGATAAAGGCTAGAGTATGACTAGAAGCTGGAGTATGACCAGTGTACCGAGTATAGGCTGATACTGTAACACATCGGTATAGGCTAGAGTATGACTAGCAGCTGGAGTATGACCAGTATACCGAGTATAAGCTGTTACTTGTCAATAGTACCGTCGTACGAACCTTCGGGACTCAGTATCGTGTGGGACACGGCAGTTAGGGTTGTGATCAGGGGTATGGGCATCTGATCATAACCCGGGATTGATGTATGATTATGATTATGCTTTTCTTACTGAGTTTGTCGACTCACAGTGCTATGTTTATGTGTAGGTAAGGGCAAGGCCAAAGCTGAGGAACCGTGAGGACGAGCCGATGAAGATTGTAAATGTCGGGGCGGTTAGGCCTGGAGCGTACGATCCTCGGGACAGCAGTGCTTTTGTAATTAGTCGCTGGGCGACAAGTATTTGTATTAGATAGTAAACTTTTTGTAAAGCATTTTGTAAATGGGATCCCAAAGTATTTTGTAAAAAATATTATATCAGTTTAATTAAAAAGAAAAAATTTTAATTAATCACGATTTCCATAAACCTCGTTGATTAGCAACGAGCTGCACAGTACGTTTAAAAATCACGTAATACGCCTATGCTAGTTAGGGTGTTACACACATTTTGTTTTATATTAGTGCAAGGGGGAGTTTGTTGGGTTTTGTGCCCTAAATAAAACCCTTTTCAATATAATCAGATTTACTTATTAATAAAGATCAGAAATAACATTTTATGTTGGATGGTTCACATGATTTATTTCATGATTATATATATATAATGTATGAATTCTATTTAAGTCAAGAACATATGAATTTGTTAATGATTATAGTGTTGTTAGCACAGTGAATATAATCTCAATTATATGTTCGAAAGTTTATTCCCTGATTTGTTAGTTCACTGGATTTAGACTGGCATGATATAATCAGCGATAGGTATTCTTACACCTTGGATAAGTGTTATGCCCTTTCCAGGGCATTGGCAAAGTTTACTAGTATCGGATGTATGGAGTATACACCGGAAGGGACTGATATTGAACTTTGATTAGATTTGTTAAAATTTACCGTAATATCTATTCAATTCAATATCACACATTGATCCTAAATCAAATGATCTTAATCCTGATATGGTTAGGTTCGATCTCAAGAGTATTATACATGTTCTTTGATTTATTAGTTAAGCCTACTTTTGGGTCAGGGTGGTACGTACATTTTGGTAACATGATAGTATAATTGAGTGGGAGCGCTAACATAAATATGGAGTCTATAACTTCTATAGAAATTTAGAAGTGAAATGATTATATCCTTCGAGCTTGGCTAAACAGAGATAAATGGTTGAGATCTCATTTCACTTCGCTGAAATATCATTTATACGGAGCTAAGTGTTTTAAAGATAAAATACATTGAAGGTGTAATGGTAATTTAGTTCCTATTCAATGTAGTGTTGGGTTTTATGCCCTAAATAAAACTCTTTACAATCTGATTAGTTATCAATATAAGAAATTTGAAGTGATTGATGTTTGCATGAATTTTACATGCTAATGGTTTAATATGTTTATTACATTCATACACACAAAATCAGTTAAATCCAGATGATATGTTTATTCACAATTACAGTATTGTCAACACAGTGGAATGTGATTGTGATCATATGAATCAAAAGACTTGGTCCCTGTTTCATCAGTGTTATTGGGTTTACACTAATGTGATAATCAGCGATGATGTGTACTTACACTTGGACTAAGTGTTATGTTCTTTCCAGGACATTAGTAAAGTATACTAGTTTCGAATGTATGGAGTATACATTGGACTGGACCGATATTGCAACTAAGTTAAGATATTACAAACTTACCATTATATATATCTTTCCAAGTCAATATCAGTAGTTGATCTTAAGATTAAAAGAATCTAAATCCTGATATGCTTAGGCTCAACTCAGGAGTGCTATTCATGTTCTTTAATTTATTAGTTAAGCCTACTTTTGGGTCAGGGTGATACGTATATTTTGGGAACATGATAGTATGATTGAGTGGGAGTGCTGAACATAAATATGGAATCTATAACTTCTACTGGTGTATAGAAGTCAAGTGATGATTCCCTTCGAGCTTAGCAAATAGAAGTAAATGGATGAGCTCTTGTTTAACTGACTAATTATTAGATCACTAAACACCATTTACAGGTAGCTAAGTGTTTTAAGAGGCAAAATACATTGAGGGGTGAGAACGGTAAAGAAATCCCATCTCGATGTAGATCATCTATATAGAGGATCTTTAAATCACAATAATATTATAACAATGGTTAAATGAGATAGTATATTGATATCGTGGAACATACAATATGCTCTATATAAGTCTGAGAGTGCAATTCTAAGTTCTAAGAGTGGATTCAACGAAGAATTAATAAGTAGGAATTTACTTGGTAAATTTGGTTCACTTATTGGAAGCTCAGCATATAGATCCATGGTCCCCATATAGAATGTTTAACATTTTAGATGAGCTGACAACTCTATTCAATGGATGGTAGCTTTGACTCTCGCCTAAACGGGACACTGATATCAGTTTGTTGAAAAACCTTGGAAATTATTTAGGATTGAATTTTGTAAGTATTTTCTCATATCATTCCTACTTACTATATGCTTATAATTTCTGAATTGATTTTGTGTTAAATCATTATTTATTTCTATTTGTTGATTTCTATTATTTTGTAGTATCCTGTATTATCAAAATGAATCCCATGTTATCACTGTTGACTGAAAACAAGCTGAATGGATCTAACTTTAATAAGTGGAATGAGAACATTAATATTGCTCTCATTGGAGAAAGTGCCTTGTTTGTTTTAACTGAGCCGTCACCTGAAGTGCCTGGGGACAATGCTTCCAAAGCTGTGAAAGAGAAGTATGAGCGTTGGCAAAAAGCAAATGACAAAGCTCTATACTTTATGCTTTCTAGCATGGTTGACACCCTCAAAACTCAGTTTTCTAAAACTGAGAAGGCTGCTGTAGTTATGACGAAGTTAAATGAGCTATTCGGTAAGGCATCACTTCAGTCATGCTTTGACGCGACTAAGAAGTACATTAATGCACGGATGGAACCTCATCAAAACGTGCGTGACCATGTTCTCCTTATGTCAAGTTATTTCCAAGAAGCCCAGGATCATGGTGCTGAAATGGACAGTGCTACTCAAGTTAGTCTTATCTTGAATAGCCTGACTCCAGCATTTCTACCATATACATCAAATTATGTCATGAATAAGAAGGAAATTGACTTTCATGAATTTGTCAATGACCTTCAAACTTATGAAAATTTGATTGGAGGACCCAAGAAGAAAGGGAGTAAACCTCATAATCCTGGGAATGGTAATGGGACGATGAAACCTGAAGCAAATGTTGCATCTGCTTCGAAGCCCCAATCGAAGAAGAAGTGGAAGAACACGAAGAAGCGAACAAAAGCCAATAAAAAGGTTGTTCCTTCTGGTGATGCTACACTTAAAGGAAAGTGTTTCTACTGCAATGAAAAAGGTCATTGGAAACCCCAATGTCCTAAACTTCTTGCAAAGAAACAAGGTATTTCCATTTATAAAATTTAAGAGTTTAGTGAATTGTTATCCAATTGGATTGATGATTCTGGACTAACTTTGTTTATTTGTTTTCTTCTTCTTATAGGCCAAGCTACTTGAACTCAAATGAGTTGGATCAGCAAGCTGGACCAAGGGTGAAATCGTCCAGATGAAGATGAAGCTCTTCAATTTATTTTGAATTAATTGTTTTAGTTTAAAGACAATTTGGATTTCAAATTTTAGTTAGGGATATTTATCCCTGTTTCTCTCATATTGTTGCAATACATTTTTTATTATTAATAAAGTTTCTAATTTTCAAAATTTACTATTGCAATTTATGAGATTGAGCTTCATTTAATTTATCTTCATCAATTATTACCACATTATATTTGTATGTTTGTATGTGTAAGTGTTTTTATTATTGATGCAAATTCTATAATATTTTCAACACTTCATAGAGTTATATTATATAAACACTAGAAATTATTTCTATGTTTATCAATAATTGTTAATTCTCATACAATTATTAAGAATTTGTTTAATAAAAGGATCTTTTGATCTGATAGGGGTGGAGAAAAGTTAAGAAAACTATGCAGTTCAACGATCTTTTATATCTAATGAACTTTTGATAGTATTCAACTCCACATAAACTCTATCACACTAAGAGAACCATGATCTTTACAACCTTTAGGGGTGGATCATAATCTCTATATACTTAGGGGTGGAGGTTATCCACAAGTACCCTATATGTATATTCTTAGGGGTGGAGTCTATTACACAATTCCCTATGTAACACATATCTTGTAATATAATGAGTCAGCTATTGTCAATATAAATTCTTGATCTTGATTGTATGTTCCATTTCGTTTTACTGTTGTAAGTAAAAGTTTGATACCTTTGAAAGTTCTTTGTTAAAGTTTCACACTACCTTAATTGAGTGGGAGAATTTTAAAATTCTATACCCATCTTCATTAGGTTGACACTTGTGATAGGTACTTAAGAACATTACTGAAAAGCAAATCTAACCATTCACATGGATAGGAATAGCTTATCAGAATTATGAGAATAAGATAAAGAACTCTAGTTCAGTCCATTCGAATGACTTGAACCAAGAATTCTTAATCCTCATAAAATTTTATGGTATCTTAATTTTGATTAGTTTATCTCTGGCATGTATTTTTCAGTTCAAATACTAGTCTGCTATGTTGATGACTTAGTCTTAACTTAAAGTTTTAGACTAATACAAAAGTCACAACTAGGTAACTCTCTAACAATCAGAGGTTAAAAGTATTATTTAACCAGACATCTGCTATTGAGTGGGAGCTATCTAAGATGTAATCAAATAGGGAACATTAGAAGATATTCAAGAAAGATTTATGAAAGTGATCTATATGTCAGATATTAAGGAACTGTGTATCAGTTGTCCTTGTATCTCACCATCTAATTTCGATTTCTATAAGATGGTGCTTACCTTGGGGGTGGAGGAATTATTGTATAATAATTCAAGCTCTACCAGAGAAGAACTATAACTTGGTCTATTCGAAAATACCAGAAAGTTATATCACTGAAGAAAAGTCTACACTGTATTATCTCAATTACATATTTTAAATTATGAGAGATATGTCTTCTGTTAATTCAGATGTACTTTTAAAACAGTAAAGATTTCAGTATCCCTTGATAAGTAAAGCATATAGTAAAGGATGTTTCATAAGAGTTTTTATGAACTAGTTCCAGATGTTTGGGTGGATTCAAATATACTACACTTGATCTGAAGATCAAGACATCAGATTGGCCTATTTGCACAGTTTGTTTTATATTAGTGCAAGTGGGAGTTTGTTGGGTTTTATGCCCTAAATAAAAATCTTTACAATATGATTAGTTATCAATATAAGAAATTTGAAGTGATTGATGTTTGCATGAATTTTACATGCTAATGGTTTAATATGTTTATTACATTCATACACACAAAATCAGTTAAATCCAGATCATATGTTTATTCACAATTACAGTATCGTCAACACAGTGGAATGTGATTGTGATCATATGAATCAAAAGACTTGGTCCCTGTTTCATCAGTGTTATTGGATTTACACTAATGTGATAATCAGCGATGATGTATACTTACACTTGGAGTAAGCGTTATGTTCTTTCCAGGACATTAGTAAAGTATACTAGTTTCGAATGTATGGAGTATACATTGGACTGGACCGATATTGCAACTAAGTTAAGATATTACAAACTTACCGTTATACATATCTTTCCAAGTCAATATCAGTAGTTGATCTTAAGATTAAAAGAATCTAAATCCTGATATGCTTAGGCTCAACTCAGGAGTGCTATTCATGATCTTTGATTTATTAGTTAAGCCTACTTTTGGGTCAGGGTGATACGTATATTTTGGGAACATGATAGTATGATTGAGTGGGAGTGCTGAACATAAATATGGAATCTATAGCTTCTACTGGTGTATAGAAGTCAAGTGATGATTCCCTTCGAGCTTAGCAAATAGAAGTAAATGGATGAGCTCTTGTTTAACTGACTAATTATTTGATCATTAAACACCATTTACACGTAGCTAAGTGTTTTAAGGGGCAAAATACATTGAGGGGTGAGAACGGTAAAGAAATCCCATCTCGATGTAGATCATCTATATAGAGGATCTTTAAATCACAATAAGATTATAACAATGGTTAAATGAGATAGTATATTGATATCGTGGAACATACAATATGCTCTATATAAGTCTGAGAGTGCAATTCTAAGTTCTAAGAGTGGATTCAACGAAGAATTAATAAGTAGGAATTTACTTGGTAAATTTGGTTCACTTATTGGAAGCTCATCATATAGATCCATGGTCCCCATTCTAGTTTAGAACATTCTGTTTGTAAGACTCATTAATTGATTCGTGATTGATCAATTATAATTCTAAAGTTAGACTATGTCTAATTTTATGAATTTTCACTAAGCAAGGGTGAAATTGTAAAGAAAAGAGTTTCTAGGTTTATTTATTTATTAATGGACTTTATATGTCTAATTAATAATTAAATTAAATGACAATATTATTTAATAATCTATTTTAGTTATTAAATAATTAGTTTTGGCATTTAAAAGGTTAGAATTGGAAAATTGGCGTTTTTGAGAAAATTGAGATAAAATTTGATAAAACTGCAAAATTAAGTGAGGCCCAACAACACACCATGGCCGGCCACTTAAATAGGTTTTTCAAATTAATATTTTCATTATTTTAATGCCAAATAATTCCTAACCTAAACCTAGTAGTTGCCTATAAATAGAAAGTGATGGCACAGTCACAAAACATGCTTTCATTAGTAATCTGACAGAAACTTCTCTCTTCAGAAAAACTGAGCCTTCCCCACTTTCTATACTTGGCCGAAACCCTCTCTCTTCTTTTCCCTTCATCAATTTCGTGACCCTAGTGAAAGAGTGAGTGCCCAGACACAGCAAGCAGTAACTCAATCATAGATTGGAAGACTGTGAAGGATCAAACTTGAAGAAGAAGGACATTCGGGCTCAGATCTTGATTATACTCTGCTACAGAAAGGATTCGAGGGTTAGAGATCTGAGTGGAATGAGACATTAATTCCGCTGCATCAATGTAAGGTTTTCTTAACTTTATATGTGTTTAATTTATCGTTTTAGAAAGTTCATATTTAGGGTGTTTAAACAACATACTTGTGAGTAGATCTAAGATCCTGGTAAAATATATTCCAACATGTAGATCATCTATTAGAGGGTCATTGATCAAATTAGGATTATAACAATGGATAACTATTAGCGTATCTATATCATGGAACATATAGAGCGTTCTATATGACTGAGAGTGCAATTCCAAGTTCTACGTGTGGATTCAATAAGGAATTAATAAGTTAGGGAATTTACTTGGTAAATTCGGTTCGACTTATTGGAAGCTCAGTTATATAGGCCCATGGTCCCCATACTAGTTGAGACCATACTGCTTGTAAGACTCAGTTAATTGATTTTAATTAATCAATTATAATTCTCAAATTAGACTATGTCTATTTGTGAATTTGTCACTTATTAAGGGCAAAACTGTAAAGAAAGAGTTTATAGGGTATATTTGTTAATTAAGAGACTTTGGTTAGTCTAATTAATAAATATAATAAATGACAATATTATTTAATAATTAATTATAGTTATTAAATAGTTAAAATTGACATTTAAATGGTTGAATGTGAAAATTGGCAATTTTTGAGAAAATGGGAAACAGAAATGATAAAACAGGAAAGTTGCAAAAGGGAGGCCTTTTCCCATAAACCTTGGCCGGCCACATGCATAGGTTTTATCATTTAATTTTTTAATTATTTTAATGCCAAGTAATTCAACCCTAACCCTATGTGGTATTCTATAAATAGAAAGTAATGGCTTCAGGAAACAAGAACACAATTGCATCTCATTCCTTTCAGAGAAAAATTCCTGAGCCGCCACTCTCTCTCTCTTTCTTCTTCTTCTTTGTTTCGAAATCCCTAAGTGATAGTGTAGTGCCCACACACATCAAGTAGTATCTCAATGATAGTGTGGAAGATCGTGAAGAATCCAGATTCAACAAAGAAGGATATTCGGGCTCAGATCTTGCTAATACTCTGCGACAGAAAGGATACAAGGGTTAGAGATCTGAGTGGAAGGAGACATATTATTCCGCTGCACCCAATGTAAGGTTTCCTAAACTTTATATGTGTTTATTTCATTGTTTTAGAATTCATATTAGGATGTTAATGAAACATACATGGTAGTAAATCTAGATCCTGGTAAAATATTTCCAACAGATACTTCAACAAAAGAATCAAGAAAAGGCTATTCAATGTTGGAGACTTGGTGGTAAGGCGAGTATTTGCAAACACGAGAGATGCATCTGCAGGAGTGTCCAACCCGAACTAGGAGGGTCCATACGTTGGGTTTTGTACCCTAAATAAAACCCATTTCAATATAATTAGATTTACTGATTGTTATCCCAAATTTTGCACTCTGACGTGGCATCACAAGAATGGTGACACGTGGAGTCTACTTGGAGCATCTGCTCGGGAATAATAGATCGAGCAGGATGCCTCGCTGGCACATCAAGAATAATATATTCAGCGATCTGTGCAGAGCATTCAACACTTAGCGAATTCAGCTTTCGTGTCATGAGTCATCAGATCAATCCCTATAACTCAGGGATCAACTTACGTGGATATGGCATACACACGATCCCACTATCAGTGTACTCAGCCTCAATCCCACGATCCTTGCATTCAGCATTGATCCCACGATCTTTCTGTTTTTGCGCATTGTAACGAGAGAGGAAACTCTTCCTCCTCAAGTTTCCAAGCTCTATAAATAGTGAGGAATGTTCAATGGGCAAGGGGATCGAGAGATTGAAAATCGATACGCAGCTAAGCTAAGACTATATTATTATCTAAGAATTATATATTCAGAGATACTATTGTAAGAGCTATAAGAAAATGAATCTTCTTCCTTGTTCTTGAGTCAATACAAATAACAAGGATTAGGCTATTACTGAACTGCTCAGAGCTGAACCTCTATAAAATTCCTGTGTCTTACTATTGCTTTATTATATATTCATTACGGCATATCGTTTATCGCTTACCAAAAATACTCATTGTCGTTGGCTAAGCGAAGTCAACATTTTGGTGCTTTCATTGAGAGCAAGATCACATATCGCTCTTTTCGACTTTCAACACGATGGTACAAACTCGTAGAGGCCTGTCTGACCCAGCAAATTCACAGACACTGGATCCGACATTGCAAGACCCAGGGAGTTCAAGGGTTCCACCTGCTGTCAAACCTGGACAGACGGGAAGCGTGGTGAATGGTGAAACAGCTCCTGTTACTGAAAGTGCGCCTGGTGTGCAAGAGATTGGGAATAACAGTTCCGCACACAGCCAGGGCATTCATAACACGACTGTTCTGCGTGAAACCAACGCCTAGACGACCATCGGAGATGCAACCGAATTGCAAAATCTCCGTGCTACGCTCGGACTCATGCAGAGTCATAGCAGCACTCTGCAACATGATCAGGATGAACTGCATGTTGCAGTAAATCTCGCGTTTGACGAACAGAGGCGTATGTTCGTTGAATAGAGAGACAAAGAGATGGAGGCATTAAGGGCTCACCATGCAGAGATCGAAGATCGTAGTTGGCAAGCTACCATGCTGATACGAAGAGCCTACCAGACTGTAGGTCAGCAAACGTCGAACATCATTCCCCTGGGGGAAACGAAGGATGACTCGACGATGAATACCTCCCAGACAACCAATGGTCAACCGTCCAATATCCGGTTACGAGTCCCACTCGTGGGCCCAGAGGTAGGCAGGCAGACCTTGTTTGGGAATTCATCAGGAGGAGCCATACCTGATGAATCCAACCAGAATTATGGTATTATTCCACCTGTCAACCAAGCGAATCAATTGTTAAGGCAGCCAGGCTCTTCTGTGTTTGATAGGTTGGGAACAAACCTTGACTTAAGAAACGATCTAAACAGAAGAAGGGGAACAGACGAGAAGAATACTACAGCAATCGTCGAGCGCAGAGCCCATACTCAAATCCCTGCTCAGAAAGACGCCGACGTAATCCAAACCGAAAAAAATGTCGAGCAAGTCAGCCCAGCCGTACAGGCCAAGCTTGACGAGTTGAAGAATATGTTTCATGGCATGGCCGGACAGCGTAATAATGATCTTGAGTTAGACCGTGCTCGTAGAACTCCCTCTCACCAGAGATCAATCTCCTGCCACTGCCTCACAAGTTCAAAATGCCAACGTGGAAGATGTATACTGGGAGAGAAGATCCTCTTTCCCACCTCAAGTATTTTGAGATGTAAATGGATTTACAAGGAGTACGAGGGGACGTATGCTGCAGAATCTTCCCCGCCACTCTCTCGGAAGCTGCACAGCAATGGTACTGCAAGTTGGCTCCTGGAAAGTTTAGTTCATGGAAAACCTTCTCTTTGGAATTCCATGCACAATTCTCTTCCTCACGTCAACTCCCATTGCATCTGGGAGATTTGGTCGAAGTAAAGCAACGACCAGGCGAGCCACTCCGGGCATACATCAGTAGATTCATGATGGAAGCGACCAAAGTCCCGCGGGTAACCGGGTTGGAAAGTTATCCGCGATACTGGGGGGCATTAAAATCCTTGGTGAAATATGGAAGGATATAAGGAAGAACGGGCCGATTGACTCAATGAGTGATTTCCTTGACTGAGCCGAAGGGTTCATCAAGCTCAAAGAAGCCATTCAACGAGCAGAAGGTGAGCAAAAGCCAGGCAAAACGAAGGCTCCTTCCACTGGAACATTGGCCCAACTTCCCAACTATTCCAACAATTCAAGTGGCAAGCGTTCAAGCAACAACCACAAGCAAGGAAACGAGAAAAAGGGAAAGTTCACCGATAAATCCGGACAGACTGCCCGTGATCATGCCAAACACAATGCGTTCACTATACTAACTGAAGATATGGAGAATGTGTATATGGCAGCTCAGTCGTTAATCCCGTATAAGAAGCCCGGGCACATGAAAAAAGATACCAAAAAAAGGGACATGACAAAATTTTCTCAGTTCCACGGAGACTACGGCCACGACACCAACGAATGTTACACTTTGAAGCGGGAAATAGAATTTCTGATCAAGAAAAACAACCCGCACCTGCAAAAATATGTGAAGAAAAATCAAGGTCAAAACAACCAGAATCTGCTACCTCCAACCGTAGATGGACACTTGCAAGTCATTATTGGAGGCCCGCACATCACTGGAGATTCGGGCAAAGCTCGAGAGAGGTATTCCCGAACAGCTCAGTACGAGCAAGAAGAAGTCATCCTGGCCGTGGAAGAAAGGAAGCCCAAAGCTCCACGAGCAGGAGAGCCAACCATAACTTTCAACGATGAAGATGTTGTCAAGATTAGATTTCTGCACAATGACCCGCTGGTCGTGGAAGTCCAGATAACAAACAAAATGGTGGCCAGAACCATGATTGATAATGGAGCTTCTTCAAACATTTTGTTCAAGACTGCTTACGAGAAGATGGGGCTCCAACTCAAAGATCTAACTCCATGCCTCCAGCCCGTCTATGGTTTCTCCAGTGAAGGAGTTGCACCTCTAGGACAAATCCGGCTACCCCTCACTGTTGGACAAGCTTCGACGAGCATAACTATCATGGCACAGTTCCTAATATTGGATGTTCCTTCAGCCTTTAACGTAATGCTTGGCCGACCAGCCTTGTATGACTTAAAAGCCGTCAAATCAATATTTCACTCGTGTCTGAAGTTCGCAACAAAGAATGGGGTAAGGTGTCTTAGAGGGAACCAACAATCTGCTCGGGAATGTTACAACCTTGCAGTGGCCAAGGCTAAGAAGGAAATATCCTCCAGCCGGAGCCTAGACAAGGGAAAAAACATTCCCAAGTAGGAAACTTCCCAAGGCGAGGATGAAGATGTGGATCCTCGATTTGGGGACCCAAACAGCAATGTTGGACCTGTGGAAGAATTAAAAGAGATCGAGATCGATCCAGCTATCCCGATTAGAAAGCTAAAAATTGGAAAGGGTTTGTTGCTCGAAGTAAAATCATAGTTGATAAAATTTCTGAGAGCAAACGTAGATGTTTTTGCCTGGTCATATGCGGATATGGTCGGAATTGACCCGTCTATTATTTCACACGTCCTGAACATTGATCCTAACTTCCGGCCAGTTCAGCAAAAATGAAGATTGCTGGATAAAGAACGATCAGTAGCCCTGAAAGATGAAGTTGGAAAGTTGCGCAACAACAACTTCATAATTGAAGCTTTTTACCCGGCTGCGGTCGCGAACCCCGTCCTTGTGCCCAAGCCGAACAAGAAATGGCGAGTCTGTATTGATTTCATAGACCTCAACAAAGCATGCCCTAAAGACAGTTTTCCACTGCCAAGGATCGATCAGCTCGTAGATGCAATAGCCAGGCACAAAATTTTAAGCTTCATGGATGCTTATTAAGGCTTCAATCAGATCAAAATGCATCCGCCAAACCAAGAACATACAAGTTTCCGAACAGATATGGGTCTCTACTGCTACAAAGTCATTCCGTTTGGTCTAAAAAATGCTGGAGCTACGTACCAAAGATTGGTGAGCAAGATGTTTAAAGACCAGATCTGCAGAAATATGAAAGTGTACGCGGATGACATGCTCGTCAAATCCAAAAAGGTTGGGGGACACATAGACAACCTAGACGAATGTTTCAAAGTCCTCAAGAAATACAACATGAAACTAAATCCCTTAAAATGCTCCTTTGGAGTCAGCTCGAGAAAGTTTCTAGGCTTCATCGTCAATGCCCGAGAAATTGAAGCCAATCCAGAAAATATCCAAGCCCTCCTGGATATGAACTCGCCAATAAAAACAAAAGAGGTGCAAAGCCTAACTGCTCGAATAGCCGCACTTAGCAGATTCGTGTCAAAATCAACGGATAAATGTGTCCCATTCTTCAACATCCTGCGAGGAAACAAGAAGTTCGAGTGGACAGAAGAATGTGAAAGAGCTTTTTAATATCTAAAGGCACAGCTCGCAAAACCTCCTGTACTTTCTAAACCTCTGGACGGTGAGGAGCTGGGGATATACCTAGCGGTTACGGAGCATACTGTGAGTGACATGCTGATCAGAGAAGAGAACAGCGTACAACACCCAGTCTATTACATCAGTAAAAGACTCGTCGAGGTCGAAGGCCGATATCCGTCGATAGAAAAGCTCGCCTACTGCCTTATTCTAGAAACAAGGAAGTTAAGGCCTTATTTTCAAGCTCATCCTGTTCGGGTGTATACCGAACAACCACTACGACAAATACTGCAAAAGCCAGATGCCTCTGGACGGTTACTCAAGTGGGCGGTGGAATTGGGTCAGTACGAAATCAACTTCCCACCCCGAACATCCATTAACGGCCAAGCCTTGGCCGACTTTGTGGTAGAATGCACAGGCAAAAAAGAAAGCATACCAGAAAGCAATCCGGAGCCAGTACAATAGCCAAGTATAATTAAAGACAAACCGACCTAGAAACTACATGTGGATGGGTCGGCAACAGATCAACTATCTGGTGCAGGAATTGCCCTCGTCACGCCTGGGGGCAACAACTCCACGCTGCAGTCAAGTTTGGATTCAAGGCCTCTAACAATGAAGCAGAATACGAGGCCCTAATCGCTGGACTTAAGCTAGCCAAGGAAATGAAGGCCGAACACATTGAAATCTGCAGTGATTCACAGCTGGTGGTAAATCATGTATCCGACGAATACGAGGCTCGGGGAGAAAAAATGATAGCATATGTGAGCAAAATACATAACCTGCTTGCACAATTCAAAAGCTACGGTCTCAGACAAATTCCAAGAGAAGAAAATACAACTACAGACGCGTTGCCTCGATTGGCAAGCAGCAATGTAAGTGACAAGGAAAACTTGGTCCCTATCCAGTTCCTTGAAGAGCCTAATATCACTGGCACGGAAGAAATCAAAATGATCGACACATCCCCAAATTGGATGACGCCAATAGCAGCCTACCTCAACTCTGGGGAACTCCCAGATAACCGAAATGAAGCTCAGACAATGAGAAGAAAGGCAGCACGGTACATCATAGTTGAAGGGGTCATGTACAAAAGAGGATTCTCGATGCCATTACTCAGATGTGTCACACCAGATGAAGCTGCACGGCTTCTATTTGAAGTTCACAACGGATTTTGTGGAAATCATCCAGCCGGACAGAGCTTATCAAAGAAAATTCTAAGGCAAGGCTACTTCTGGCCAACGATGATTGAAGATTCGAGAGCCTATGTCAAGAAGTGGGATTAGTGCCAAAGATTTTCAAAGATACCAAAAGCTCCGCCCAACGAGATGACACAGATGCAAAGTCCGTGGCCCTTTGCCATTTGGGGAATTGACCTAATCGAGCAATTACCTAAAGGTAAAGGTGGAGTGCAGTACGCAGTGGTAGCAGTCGACTACTTTACTAAGTGGACTGAAGCCGAACCACTTTCAACCATTTCATCAAAGAAAGTTCAAGACTTTATAGTGAAGAACATTATATGTCGGTTCAGACTACTGTACAAAATAGTGTCCGATAATGGCAAGCAGTTCGACAACCAATCTTTCACTGATTTCTCTGCGAACCATGGTATCATCAAAAGTTTCTCAGCACTGGCACATCCTCAAGCAAACGGTCAAGTTGAAGCAGTCAACAAAACCTTGAAGGATACACTAAAGAAGAAACTCGAAGATGCCAAAGGAAACTGGCCAGAAGAACTCACCGAAGTTCTATGGTCATACCGTACAACGGAAAGAACAGCAACCGGTCAGACACCATTTACAACGGCGTACGGTTATGAAGTTATGCTGCCCGTCGAACTCAAGCCACCTTCCCATAGAAGATTGACGTACGATCAAGGTACCAATCACATACACCTTGCAGAATCACTTGATGAAATCGAAGAAAAACGAGCAACTGCAAACTTAAAGTTGATAGCTCATCAACAAAGAGTAGCTCGGTATTTCAACAAACAAGTGAAAGCTCAGAAATTCTTCGTGGGAGACATGGTCCTAAGAAGGGTATTCCTAAACACCAAATACAGCACATCAGGTGTAGTAGGACCTAACTGGGAAGGACCATACCAAGTGGTCGAAGTTCTCGACTCCGGAGCATACAAATTAGGTAAGTATGACGAAAAAATGCAACTCGTTCTAGTACCACGGTACTGGAATGGAGGACATTTAAGGAAATACTACCAATAAAGTACCAGGTCGGGCTGACCACTTTAAGTACACAGGTCCACATGACCACTTCAAAATACTCAGGTCTGGTTGACCATTTTGAAGTACTAAATGAATATTCGCTTTTAAGTGAATGACCTTCTGGGCGGACTACGCGCAAAGGTTTCAGAAACAAAGTACTCAGGTCGGGCAGACCACTTTAAAGTACAGTTTCTTATGTCTGCAATTTGTTTTATTTCATGTTAAGCTAAAAGATTTGATTAGATCAAATAACTTTCATGTAAGTTACTACGGTAACAAATACATTTTCGATCAATAAATGAATAAAGGTAGTATTTCAAATTCAATTGAGTCGAAAAAATGAGCATGATTATAATTTACCTAAAGTGCGTACAAAAGGTTTAGTCAAACCCAAAACACCAAACAGATAAGCAATATATTTGTGAAAGACAAGTGACCAAGAGTCATACGTCTGCTCGGTCACTTGGGGGGCACCTATACCTGTACAAAGCATTTGGGAAAAATAAAACAATCACAATTGCACGACAATTATAAAGAGAGAATGAAATTCATTAAGGATGACAAAAACTATTGGGTTTTATGCTCTAAATAAAATTTCATTTCAATGTAATCCAGTTTATTCAACATCAATAAAGAAATAGAAGTATTTTTCATTCATTTGTGTATGTTTTGGTTCATCTTGATTTATAAATTCATCTGAAACCCTTTTCACATACTTGATCCTGTTTATTATGTCGTCAACACTTTAGAAAGTAAACATGACTATGTGAATAAAGATTCCTAGATTTATCAAATATAGGGTTTTACTGATATGATAATCTACAATAGAGTTTACTTGCATTTGGAGAAATGCTATGTTCTTTCCAAAGCATTGGTTAAAGTAAAGCTCAGGTTGGGTGCATGGAGTATGCATCAGAAGGGACCGATATTGAACTTTGACTTAGATTTACTAAACTTACCGTAATATCTATTCAAGTCAATATCGCCTAGTTGATCCTAGATCAAATGATCTTACTCCTGTTATGATTAGGCTCAATCTCAAGAGGCTATTCGTGTTCTTTGATTTGTTAGTTAAGCCTACTTTTGGGTTAGGGTGATACGTACATTTTGGGAACACGGTAGTGCAATTGAGTGCGAGCGCTAACATAAACATGGAATCTATAGCTTCAATCTGGCGAATAGTAAGTAAAAGATGATCTCCTTCGAGCTTGACCAAACAAAAATAAATGGTGGAGTACTCATTTCACATAAGCTGAAATATCATTTATACGGGGTTAAGTGTTTTAAGGATAAAATACATTGTATGGTGTAACGATAATCTAATCCCTTTACAGTGTAGATCATTCATATAGAGGATCATTGATCAAATTAGGATTATAACAATGGATAACTAATGATGTGTCTATATGGTGGAAATATATACTGAGAGTGCAATTCTAAGTTCTATGCGTGGATTCAACGAAGAATTAATAAGTCAGTGAATTTAGGTTATAAATTCTTGATCTGCTTATTGGAAGCTCGGTTATATAGACCCATGGTCCCCCACTAATTGAGATAATATTGCTTGTAAGACTCATATAATTGGTTTTGATTAATCAATTATAATTCTCAATTTAGACTATGTCTATTTGTGAATTTTTCACTAAGTAAGGGCGACATTGTAAAGAAAGAGTTTTAGGGGCATATTTGTTAATTATGATACTTTGTATGGTTCAATTAATAAATATGATAAATGAAAATATTATTTAATAATTATTTATAGTTGTTAAATAATTAGAATTGGCATTTAAATGATTGAATTTGAAAATTGGCCTGTAACACCCTAACTAATTTAGGCGTATTACGTGATTTTTAAACGTACTGTGCAGCTCGTTGCTAATCAACGAGGTTTATGGAAAAACGTGATTAATTAAAATTTTGCTTTTTCATTAAACTTTTAAACCATTTTACCAAAAAGTCTCGGGATCCCGATTTATAAAAATATTTACAAACGTTTTCACTGTTCAACTTTTACATCAAAATAAAGTCGTCTAACGACAATTACAAAATCTCAGCCGTCTCTACGAGATCGTACGCTCCAGGCCTAACCGCCCCGACATGTACAATCCCGCATAAGCTCGCTCACGGTCCATCGCCAAGCGCCTTGCCTTTACCTACACATGCAACGTAACCGTGAGTCGACGGACTCGAGAAAAGCATAATAATATCATACATAAAAGCGATTGCCGTGTCCAACACGATGCGAGTCCCGCTCTTGCCATGTCCAACATGGTGCGAGCACTACCGCCATGTCCAACATGGTGCGGGTTTTGAACGTTCGGGGGACGGCACTATTGACAAGTATCCTCCCGATCGGTCGAGCCGGTCATACTCATTCTTGGTCATACTCGGCTGTACCAACGGGATAGGTCGATAGCCGAACCACCAACCGGTGTCGGCTGATCGGTCGAGCCGGTCATACTCCGTGTGGTCATACTCCAGCCTGTACCGACGTGACAGGGTTGGGTGGTTCGAAGCCTAAATACATATCTAATGTAAACTAACAGGCTTCCACATGCACGCTAAACATGTAAACTACATATGCATCTTTGTTATACTAATCTTACAGTTCCGATTTCGGGTGTGCGGTCAACTCGACCGGAAGGCGAACGGCGGATTGCGGCTCCTAAACCATAAAAACCACAACGCTATAAGTGACACGCTAAATCACTTCCCGGACTAAAACTCGAAACTAAAAGTTTCCACTATCGATAAAAAGCATGGCAATACCCCTAAAAACCCCAAAAACGAGGAAAACTCGGGTTACGAAAAATCCCCCATCCGGAAGTCCGGTTGCCCAACCAGACCCGTTCGGGAAAATTCGGGACCCCATCCGAATTCCGGATGCTCAACCGAATTAGGTTCCTCGCGAGCGAAGCAAAAATTCACATATCTTGACCAATTCGAACCCAATTGATCCCAAACTTTCCAGACCTCCTCAATAGGTCCCAAATAACAAAACCAAAGCATCAAACCTACCCAGAAACCTCATACACGAAATTCACCATTAAAGCTCAAGCTTTGAGTTTCAAACTCAAGCTTGAGCAAAACCAACTAACTAAGCAATCCACTAGCTTAATTCACCTTAAACTAGCATAGATATACCTCTGCAAACTAACAAAAACACCCAGCAATTATACAGAAACAAAACATGCATTTTCTCACAAAAATCATCAATTTTCACATATAAATTAAAAGCTTGAACAATCCTAACTAACAAGCATTCAAACAACTCAATCATCATCAAAATAATCATACTTGAACCCTAGAAAAATAACAAAACCACGAATGACAACAAATACTCAAAACTCAAGCATGCATCATCATTTTTCACATAGTTTTTCAAGAAGTTAAATGAGGAGAGACATGAACCAACCTAGCTTGAGATGAACCCTAAGAGATGATGAACAACTAGCCAAAATCCAAAGAGAAAATCCTCGCTTCTTGCTCAAGGTTTGGCCGAAAGAGAGAGAGAGTTGTGTGTGTGTTTTTTGAAATTTTCTTTAAAATTGCCTAAGTGTTGAAAATGTGAGTAAAAGAGAATAAAAGCCATATATCACATTTATTTCAGCCAAATAATCACATAAATAATTATTTATTTTCCAATTAATAAATCATACAAGACAAAACACTAATGGGGCAAAAAGACCATTTTGCCCCTCCACCATAAAATCACATAATTCATACTAAAGGGGTATTTTTGGGACATTCAAAATTCCCGGCCATTCCCGACATTCCCAATGTCTAAACCCGTCCCCAAAATACTAACATACTAAGTTGTGATTTCTCTTGAGCCAAACCGCGTTCCAAAATACCGACACGGAAATGCGAAATATAAAACCGCCGATAACATAATTATGCATATCTGAATTCCATAATAAATTATTTAAATAGCTATAAATAATTTCCTGATTAACATAAATAACTGCTAATTTCCAAATTAACTAAGCGGGCTTTACAACTATCCCCCCCTTAAAAGGATTTCGTCCCCCGAAATCTAACACGAATAACTACGGATATTGAGCTCGCATATCTGATTCTAGCTCCCAGGTGGCTTCTTCCACCTTACTGTTTCTCCAGAGAACCTTGACCAATGCTATGGTCTTATTCCGAAGGACTTTATCCTTTCTATCCAGGATCTGCACTGGCTGCTCCTCATAAGACATATCGGCGGGCGAAGGCTCTCATGGCGAGTATATGAGAGGGGTCCGAAACGTATTTTCTCAACACATTGAGACATGAAATACGTTGTGCAATCTGATAAAGGCTGGAGGCAATGCTAACCGATATGCCACTTGACCTATCTTCTCGAGAATCTCGAAAGGTCCCTGTAAATCTAGGGCATAACTTGCCTCTTTTCCGAAACGTTTAATCCCCTTCATCGGAGATACTCGCAAAAACACATGGTCCCCTACTCGGAACTCAACATCTCGACGTTTCGGATCTGCGTAACTCTTCATGCACTCCTGGAGGCAAGCATTCTAGCTTTAATCTTCTCTATTGCCTCATTGGTCCGCCGACTCGGACCTAGGTATTTCCTCTCCCTGTCTCATCCCGGTGGATAGGGGATGCACTTCCTACCAGGTACAACAGTTCGTAGGGTGCCATCCCTATTGTACTGCGAGTAGCTGTTGTTGTACGAGAACTCCACTAACGGTAGGTATTTACTCCATGAACCCTCAAAGTCCATAACACGGGCTCTCGGCATATCCTCCAATATCTGAATTGTCCTTTCGGACGACCATACGCCGAGGATGGAATCTTTGTACTAAATTTTAACTTCGTACCCATTGCCCGTTGCAAACTCTTGCCAAAATTTGGAGGTGAATTTCGGATCCACGTCCGAAACAATAGACTTCGGTACCCCGTGAAGTCTCACTATTTCCACGACGTACGGTTACGCAAGCTGATCACGAAAATGTTGTTCAACCGTGAGAAAATGAGCGATTTCGTAAATCGGTCCACCACTACCCGGATGGAGTCATACATACCCGTGGTCCAGGTAACCGAGCCACAAAATCCATCGTAATATCCTCCCATTTCCATTACGAGTAGGGTTAGAGGTCGCAACAACCTGTGGTCTCGATGTTCGGCCTTGATCCGTCGACAAGTGAGGCATCTCGATACGAATTCTACCAAATTCTTCTTCATAGTTCCACCGAAGTACGGTTTCAAGTCTTGGTACATCTTGGTGGTGCGGGATGCGAGAGAATACGGGGTAGAATGAGCCTCCTCAAAGATCTCATTCCTCACGTCCACACCTTTGTTCGGGACGCAAACCCCGGCTTTATACAAAAGCATCCCACTATACGACAACGAAAAGTCCTTGGCTTGACCGGCCAATACCTCATCTCGGATCTTTACTAACTCGGATGTCGTACGAGCAACTTTTATTCTTTCCAACGGATCGGATTGCGGCGTTAAGTTGTGAAGCCGACCTACCACAAAGCTCGATGCTGGATCTAACCATATCCCCGCCGTGAGGTGAGATGCGAACCATGCTAGCTACTTGCCGGGACCCTTTACGCTCGGGGCATCGGCCACTACATTGGCTTTCCCGGGATGGTAAAGGATCTCACAATCGTAGTCCTTCACTAATTCCAACCAACGCCTCTCGTCTCATGTTCAAATCTTTCGAGTAAAGAAATACTTGAGACTTTTATGGGTCGGTATAGATCTCGCACTTCTCACCATACAAGTAATGCCGCCAAATCTTTAGTGCAAAAACCACTGCGCCAATTCTAAATCATGAGTCGGGTATCGTTGTTCATAATCCTTTAGCGACGGGAGGCGTAAGCGATAACCCGACGGCTTGCATCGATACGCACCCCAAACCCACGTTTGGATGCGTCACAATAGACCACGAACTTCTCCTTGTCCGAAGGCAAAGCTAGTACCGAGCGGTAATCAACCTCTGTTTCGGCTCCCGAAAACTAGCTTCGCATTTATACGACCGGATAAATCGGCGATTCTTCTTTGTAAGCTCGGTTAGGGGCATTGAAATTTTGGAGAACCCCTCCACGAACCTACGGTAGTACCCGGCTAACCCCGCGAAGCTTCGATCTCCGTCATACATCTTCGGTCTCGGCCAATCCACGACGGATTCAATCTTCCCCGGGATCCACCTTGATCCCATCTTTACTCACGATGTGCCCTAGGAAGGACACACGAGACA
Source organism: Cannabis sativa (assembly GCF_029168945.1). Lineage (NCBI taxonomy): Eukaryota > Viridiplantae > Streptophyta > Magnoliopsida > Rosales > Cannabaceae > Cannabis > Cannabis sativa. The sequence goes on along the minus strand of NC_083608.1, from coordinate 2,197,927 downwards.
ACCAGAACTCACATTTCTTGAACTTGGCGTAGAGTCTATGTTCTCGAAGTCGTTGCAGTACCATCTGAAGATGTAACTCATGCTCCTCTTCTGACTGAGAGTACACGAGGATGTCGTCGATAAACACAATTACACAGATATCGAGGAAATCCTTGAATACTCTATTCATCAGGTCCATGAATCTGCGGGAGCATTGGTTAGTCCGAATGACATAACCGGGAACTCGTAGTGTCCATACCTAGTGCGGAAAGCCGTCTTTGGAATGTCCTCCTCTGGGATCCTCAACCGATGATAACCCGAACGGAGGTCAATCTTAGAAAAGACCGTCTTCCCCCGAAGCCGATCGAACAAGTCATCGATCCTAGGTAATGGATATTTATTCTTCACCGTCGGCTTGTTCAACTCTCCGTAGTCGATGCACATCCTCATAGATCCATCCTTTTTCTTCACGAACAAACCGGGGCTCCCAAGGTGACACCTTGGGCCGAATGAACCACATGTCAAGCAACCCACAGGCTGAATCTTCAATTCCTTAAGTTCAGTGGAGCCATCCTATACGGGGCTTTAGAAAGCCGGATCCACCCACTGGTGCCAAGTCAATCACAAAGTCAATCTCCCGATGAGGTAATTGGTAACCACTGGAAGTTCTTCGGGAAAAACGTCCAAAAATTCCCGAACTACTCGATGTCCTGCCGAACGGTGTACGGCCGAGTGGTGTCCACCACCACGGCCGAGAAACCCTAAGCACCCACCGTGCAATAATTCTCTCGGCGACATAGCGAGATCACGGGATCAGATCCCTGAACCGAACCCACAAATACGAACGGTTCTTCACTTTCTGGTTGGAAGACCACCATCTTCCTCTTGCAATCAATGCTCGCCGAATATTTAGATAGGAAATCCATTCCTAAAATAATATCAAATTCGACTAAGCTCATCTCTATCAGATCAGCGCTCAACTCTCTACCATCTATCCTGATCGGCATAGACCTAATCCACCTATTGGAGATAACCAATTCTGCGGAGTAACGAGGGGTTCCAAACCACGACTCATATCTATCAAAGGGTCTACCCAACTTACTAAAGACTCTGGCCGCCACATAAGAACGTGTAGCCCCGAATCAAACGATGCGGAATAAAACGAGTCGTTAATAAGAATCGACCAACGTAACCGATGGGCCGGCATACGCATCGGCTGCGTGATGGCGAATACCACGGCGGAGTGGGTATCGCCGGAGCTCTCGGTGCCTACGGCGAGGCCCGGGACATTCCCTCTTGAAGTGCCGGGCATGCCACAATGAAAGCATCCCTGCCCCTTGCACTCTCCCCGATGATGCCTCTTGCAGATAGGGCACTCGGGATAGGAGAAGCGAGTCTCATTACCACCGGGACGACTCCCTGCGTTGCGGTTCCCCCGAACCTCTTGTTCGACTCGAGCCGCCGGAAGCGGTGGGTGCCCTCTTCCTCGATCGATCAATGGCCGAACCACTACTCCCCCTGCTAAATCGATGCGGGAGGGGTAGGAGCTCATCGCCACCGACCGAGTACTTGGCCGAATACGACATACATCCCACTGCGCCCTCAGCTCGCAGTGCCTTCTCCACCATCTGAGCGTAGGTGGTGCTGTCGTCAGTGGTAATCATCAGGTCATGCCTGATCTTGGGATTCAACCCGTCCAGATACTTCTCCTTTCTGCTGAAGTCGGTCGGCACAATTCCCGAGGCTAACCTCGCCAACCGGTCAAACTGAGTAGTATACTCAGTGACACTCATGTTCTCCCGCTGAGTCAGGTGAACGAATTCCTTTCTCTTGGCGCTTCTAACCGCCTCATTGTAGTACTTCGCGTTGAAAAGTTCCTGGAACCTCTCCCAAGTCATGGTGGTGACATCATGAATGCGAGACACCATGTCCCACCATACCGGGGCATCCTCCCGCCCCGAAGGTGGCGCACACCACTCTGTCGTTGCGGTGACACCCATGAAGTTCAAGATTGGTGATCACCGTAAGCCACCTTGCTCGGCTTTCGACACATCTGGACCTCCCAAGAACACGGAGGTGCCTTCCGAACCGCTCATACAAAGGTTCCAATCTATGGGCCGCCACTACCATCTCGGCACAGGCGGACGGGGGGCAAAGGTGCGTGGAACTACCGCCTTTGGAAGCTGCCAGGAGCACCCTTCGTCTCAACCTCTGAATCTCGAGGTCTTGCTCTTCGATCTGGCTTGCATCTCCGCAAACGCCGTAACTCCCGGATTCGGGGCTCCACGATCGGCAGGGAGCACAGGGCAGCACCGTGGCGGGTTCTCATCACCAGGCCACGAGCCTGCCCTCGGGGACCTGCCTCGGCCCCTAGCGAGTGGGGGAAACCAGGAGCTCCCTCTCACCCGATTCGACCCCACCGAGTTGCCCCCGACTCCTCGTGGTCCGCCCTGGCGTCCATCTAGTTAGAACCGCTGCGAAACCAGGAGTTGGCATATCAGGTCGTATTCAGGGCGAGCTTACGAATGCCGCTTAATTTGGAAATTAGAAATGAAACATGCGCCTGTTCTACTATCGAATGCTACTAACATGCTTCCTAACGAGGCTTTTCTTTTCATAAGCGGAATAAAATAAACTACTAAAGCAATAAAGGCTTACTGAACCGTGAACCGAGCTAACTGCTGATGACGATTGTACATGTCGTGACGATCTTCGGAAGACAACCTGGCGGCTCTGATACCAAATTGTAACACCCTAACTAATTTAGGCGTATTACGTGATTTTTAAACGTACTGTGCAGCTCGTTGCTAATCAACGAGGTTTATGGAAAAACGTGATTAATTAAAATTTTGCTTTTTCATTAAACTTATAAACCATTTTACCAAAAAGTCTCGGGATCCCGATTTATAAAAATATTTTACACAAACGTTTTCAGCTTTCAACTTTTACATCGAAATAAAGTCGTCTAACGACAATTACAAAATCTCGCCGTGCCGTCCCGAGGGATCGTACGCTCCCGGGCCTAACCGCCCCGACATGTACAATCCCATAAGCTCGCTCACGGTCCATCAGCAACTGCCTTGCCTTTACCTACACATGCAACGTAAACTGTGAGTCGACAGACTCAGTAAGAAAAGCATAATAATATCATACATAAAACTGACTGCCGTGTCCAACACGATGCGAGTCCGCTGCGCCATGTCCAACATGGTGCGAGCACTCTTGCCATGTCCAACATGGTGCGAGTTTTGAACGTTCGGGGGACGGCACTATTGACAAGTATCCTCCGATCGGTCGAACCGGTCATACTCCGCCTTGGTCATACTGGCCTGTACCAACGGGATAGGTCAATGTAACTGAACCACCAACCAAAGTGTCGGCTGATCGGTCGAACCGGTCATACTCCATTCTTGGTCATACTCCACTATCTGTACCGACGTGACGGGGTTGGGTGGTTCGAAGCCTAAATACATATCTAATGTAAACTAACGAGCTTCCTACATGCACGCTAAACATGTAAACTACATATGCATACTTGTTATACTAATCTTACGGATTCCGATTTCGGGTGTCAAGCCGGTCAACTTGTGGGCCATTTGAGCAACTCGGCATCTCTAAACCATAAAAACCACAACGCTATAAGTGACACGCTAAATCACTTCCCGGGGACTAAAACTCGAAACTAAAAGTTTCCCGATCGATAAAAAGCATGGCAATACCCCTAAAAACCCAAAAACGAGGAAAACTCGGGTTGAAAAATCCCCCATCCCAAGTCCGTTGCCCAACCCGAATTCCGGTTCTGAAAATTCGGGACCCCATCCGGATTCCGATGCTCAGCGAAGTCGGTTCCTCGCGAGCGACGAAGCAAAAATTCACATATCTTGACCAATTCGAACCCAATTGATCCCAAACTTTCCGTACCTCCTCAATAGGTCCCGAATAACAAAACAAAGCATCAAACCTACCCGAAACCTCATACACGAAATTCACCATTAAAGCTCAAGCTTTGAGTTTCAAACTCAAGCTTGAGCAAAACCAACTAACTAAGCAATCCACTAGCTTAATTCACCTTAAACTAGCATAGATATACCTCTGCAAACTAACAAAAACACCCAGCAATTATACAGAAACAAAACATGCATTTTCTCACAAAAATCATCAATTTTCACATATAAATTAAAAGCTTGAACAATCCTAACTAACAAGCATTCAAACAACTCAATCATCATCAAAATAATCATACTTGAACCCTAGAAAAATAACAAAACCACGGGCAAGAACAAATACTCAAAACTCAAGCATGCATCATCATTTTTCACATAGTTTTTCAAGAAGTTAAATGAGGAGAGACATGAACCAACCTAGCTTGAGATGAACCCTAAGAGATGATGAACAACTAGCCAAAATCCAAAGAGAAAATCCCCTCCTTGCTGCTCAAGGTTTGGCCGAAAGAGAGAGAGAGAGTTGTGTGTGTGTGTTTTTTTGAAATTTTCTTTAAAATTGCCTAAGTGTTGAAAATGTGAGTAAAAGAGAATAAAAGCCATATATCACATTTATTTCAGCCAAATAATCACATAAATAATTATTTATTTTCCAATTAATAAATCATACAAGACAAAACACTAATGGGGCAAAAAGACCATTTTGCCCCTCCACCATAAAATCACATAATTCATACTAAAGGGGTATTTTTGGGACATTCAAAATTCCCGGCCATTCCCGACATTCCCAATGTCTAAACCCGTCCCCAAAATACTAACATACTAAGTTGTGATTTCTACTGAGCCAAACGCCGCGTTCCAAAATACCGGACACCGGAAATGCGAAATATAAAAACTGCTGATAACATAATTATGCATATCTGAATTCCATAATAAATTATTTAAATAGCTATAAATAATTTCCTGATTAACATAAATAACTGCTAATTTCCAAATTAACTAAGCGGGCTTTACATGGCCTTTTTGAGAAAATAAGATGCAGAAATAATAAAACTGTAAAATTGCAAAAAGTGAGGCCCAAATCCACATTGCTTAGGGCCGGCAACTTTTATAGGGTTTTTCATCTAATATTTTCATTATTTTAATGCCAAATAATTCAAACCTAACCCTAGTGGAATGCTATAAATAGATAGTGAAGGCTTCAGGAAATTTACACTTAACTTTCATACTTTTTATTCAGAGAAAAACCTGAGCCTTCTCTTTCGAAACCCTAGCCACCACTTCTTACTCTTCTTCTTCCTTCATAATTTCGAACCACTTAGTGATTAGAGTAGCGCCCACACACAGCAAGTAATACCTCAATCATAGTGAGGAAGATCGTGAAGAAAGACATTCAACAAGAAGGAGTTTCAGCACTAAAGAAGGAGTGAAAGAGATCCAGGTTCAGATCTTGATAATACTCTGCGACAGAAAGGATACAAGGGTTAGAGATCTGAACGAAAGGAGTCATATTATTCCGCTGCACCCAATGTAAGGTTTCTAATACTTTATATGTGTTTATTTCATAATCGTTTTAGAAGTTCATATTTAGGGTGTTAATCAACATACTTGTGAGTAGATCTAAGATCCTGGTAAAATAATTTCCAATAACTGGCCTCAGAGCCATGGTAATTGATTTGCTTGCAAGAAATTTGGACTTAAAATGATTTTTTTGATGTTTGGATGGTATCATGTTGTTTTGAGTGTTGTTTGATGATTGATTTATGTTTGTAAAATTTCGTGAAAAATAATTGAAATTATGTCTCCGAAATTATTTTTATTGGATAGTATGGAAAAAATTAAGCAAGTTACCTTTTACAGAACTCAATTTTGATTTAATTTGAATTAGTTATGATTTTTTGAAGTTTCAAAAAATATCGGGATGGTGTCACTGCCCCACGCGCGTGCATGAGGGGCTTCCCTCGGACAGCACGCGCACGGACACGAATCCATGTCTGAAATCCAGCATCCGCGCGCGGAAATCCTACTGGGCACCCCCCAGCGCCGAGCTTGCTCGGCCGTGCACTCCCCTTGCGTGCGCGGACAGTATGCACAACATACTGTCCATACAACTCGCATTTTTTTTTTGTTTTTCTTCGATTTTTCATGCTATTTCATTGATTTAACTTCCGCTTTTTTGTGTAGTTTTTTATTTAGACATTTACTATTCCTAATTCAATTCTAAATATCATAATTAAATTAATTAATTCTTTTAAATTAATTCATGATATTAGTGTAATTTGAATTTGAAAATAGTAAATATCTATCTTTTTTGCTTAATTATCTATCTTATTTTTAAATTTGATTATATCTTATCTTATTTTTAAATTTAAGGTCAGATTTAAAATTTTAAATTAAATATGTTTTTTAAATAATTTGACCTTATTTAAATTTAAAATAAGATAACTAGAGTCATGTAATTTTAAATAGAAATAAGATATTTTGCTAACTTTTAAATTTTCTAATTTTATTTATTTAAATTAAATCATAAAATCTGAAAAAGATATTTATTTATCTTTTTTATTTTTATTGAATATTTAATTTATAAAATAACATTAAATTTTTAAAAGTAATTAGCAAATTTTGAAATGATATTTAGGTTAGTTGAAACCTAATTTTTCAAAATTGTAGGTTTAATTTTAAATATTATTTTATTAATTTCGAAAATATATAAATTTTTTTTTTTTTTTGAAAATAAATATTTTTTTTATTTAATTATTTTTTCGAAATTTAATTATTTAAAATTAAATAAATCCTACATCTAGCTATCCAGCTAACCTTGTTGGATGATTATGTGTTTTAGCTTGTTTGTAAGTTTTATAAAACAATTATTGCTTGATTGCAAATGGCCATGGTTAACTTGTTGACGGATCCAATGATCTGATTTTAACTCATGGTTCCCTTGGTCAAGTAAATAATTTGTAACAGGTAAATTTTACAATCTTCTTTCATCTATGTATGACCTAGCAACATGATAGGATCCATCCAAATTGTGTGCCTGTGTGAGCCTATATGTTTAATTTCATTATAGATGCATATAGGTTGTTGTTGCTGAATAAAATATCATAGTTTTTTGATAGATTTTATTAAGGCCCATTTTGTTTTGGGCCTATTCAATTAATAACAGTTGTTCATTTTAAGGTTAAATTCCTCTCTTTTGGGCCTTGTGTGAGAGTTGGGAGCCATAGAAATAGGTACGACATACTGAACCCAGCACCCCCTCACATGAACTACCCCAATTGTGAAGGCCCATTTGCCTGATTTGAATAACTGTACTAGGTTAATTAAATTAGTTTAATCTAATAAAATTGAGTAGCAACATAATTAATTTCATTTATTTTGAAATTAATTTAAGAAAACCACAGTTTAAAGAATTTTATTCTAAGCTAAACTATATGTATTTTCTTGTATTTAATTAAATATAGAATTATAACCATCTAGATTCTTTCTGAAGCTTAATTTAAATTTTTCATTAAATATTCCTATTTAAGTTGATATTTAGTTATCTATAACTAATCAGCTTAAATCTGAATATCTTTTGGATTTAAAATTTCAAAATTAAGTTGAGGAATTTTAGGAATTGGTTATTAAGATTCTTTAGATATTTTTTAAGTTTATATTTTTTTTTAAATATTAACTTAAAATGGAATATTTTCAAATTAAGTGGTTACAACTTAATTTTTTGATATTTAGTGAATTTAAATTTGAAAATATTTAAGTTCTAGATTTTTTCTAATACAACTTAAATTAGATATTTTTTCAAATTTTGTGGAAAAGATACTTAGTCAAATAAAATATTTTCTAGATAGTTATTTCTAGACTACTTATAATTTCTAATATTAAATAGGAAAATATTATACATTGTGAAATTAATTATTTAAATAATTAATTTTGGTACAATTTATTTTAAGTATATCTTTTCCTAGTATTAAGCTAGAGATTAATAATTAAGCCTTCTCTACACTTAATTATTTATTTCTTGAATTTAATACATTTAATTAAATTGAAAATTAAATATCTAAGTTGATTTTCATCATGATACTTAAATATTTCTTTTTCATGACACTTAATTAAATAGAAAATTATTTTTAGTTGAAATTTATTTTTTCAACTTAAATTTAAATAATTTTCAAAATATATTTTTTTCTTTATTTTATTAATTAATTTTCGAAATTGCATTTCATAATGCAAGATGATTTTGAATTTATGTTGAAAAATAGATTAAGTTGTAAATTGATTATTTATTTTAATTAATTCTTGGACCAACTTAAATCAATGATTTTTTCATTTATTGATTAATTTAAAATAAATGAATTACAGTATATTATTAGAAATTGAAGTAATTAGTCAAAGGAAAATCTAGATAGGTGATATTTTTGCTTGAAGTATTTTTCTAAGTAACTATTATTTAAGTATTTCGAAAAACATAAAGTTTTTATACATTCTTTTTCAAAATACAATAAATATATTCTAATGAAAATTTATTTTGAGTTGCAAATTAATTTAAATTAATACAACTTAAATAATTTTCTTAATATTTATATATCAAAATTACTACTGAGATGGAAATAATTCAACTTATTTCAATCACCATCTAAGTATAATTTTATAAATATTAAATTAAATTCTAATTTAGAATTTTAATTCTAAATTCGATGTTTAATGAATATATTTTATTATAAATAATAATGAAAATACATTTTAAAGAATGAGCTTTATTATTCAGATATTCGATCTCCATTGTTGGTTTTACATACCGTTTGTTTTAGTGAGTAATTCTCCCTAATGGAGGAACGTTCATTAGCAAGTTCGCACCGTTTAATCTCGAAAGATAAGTAGCTTTGTAAGTGTTTTATATGGTATGGATCACCCTAATGGCGGCGACTGTATTTGACTTGCAAAATATGAAACAATGGTAGAAGCTCATAAGATAGAACAGTCTTGACTCTCGCCTAAACGGGACAACGCTGGATTCCAATCTTGATCGAATAAAAGGTTGCTAGAATGTTTAACATTTTAGATGAGCTGACAACTGTATTCAATGGATGGTAGCTTTGACTCTCGCCTAAACGGGACAGTGATATCAGTTTGTTGAAAACCTTGGAAATTTATTTAGGATTGTATGTTTTAGTATTTTCACTTGTCATTCCTACTTGCTATTTGTTTAATAATTTCTGAATTGTATATGAATTTATATTGAACCATGTTATTTTCTGTTATTAAATTGTAGTTTAATTTCGAATCTTCATTGTTTGTCTAACTTGGTTTGTTTATCTAATGAGATAAATCCCTAATAGATTTTCACCATTAGACATACATAATAGTGTTAGATCTCGAAAGATAAATATTGTATATGCAACATCTAGCTGTTCATCAATTGATGACACCTTAGACTAGTATTTTTACAATATGAAACAAGAAGATTGTATAAATAAAATTACTTTGACTTTCTCTAATCGAAGCATCGTTGGATTCTTATTTATAAACGAAATTATCCTAATTCCTCTTAGCTTATTCATTTCGAATTAGCTCAATAACATATCATTGGATGAATGGTCTATATATCATTTAATGTCATTCTATTTTCTCTCTTCAGAAATTAAATGACACATATGATTATAATCCCGAAATTCTATTCCACGATGATATAAGTTCTCAATCTTAGAAATCTCCTACTTGTATGGGAAAATCTGACATAAAGTTTAAATTAGTAGTGGTGGTCCAAGAAGAATTACTCATTATATTTTGCATAAATTTAAGTCTTTGACTTTAATTTTAGATTCCAAACAGAAATTTTCTTATATTTCTAATTCCAGGATACAATACAGTTACACTTTCACAAGTGTTTAATATCCATCTTCTATCATTGGTTTCAAACTGTATGGAATATAATTTAATATTCTGTGACCAGGATCCACTTGCACTATTCGATGAACTCATTGAAGTAACTAAACCTAAGTCATCAAAAAGACACAACCACATTTTTTTTAATCTATGGCATTTGTATCTTGTTCATAGTTGTTTTGACAAGATCAATCTCTGCAATGAGTTAATATGCCTATATCCACTGAAAGTTGTTCATCTCATTCGTAGATGGATGTACATTCAGGGGTGGATATGAGTTTTTCGTTGTATTCTTAAAACAATAACTCTAGATTATACCTTATGCAAAGAAATTTGAAATGTTTGAAAAATTTCTTAATTTCTAGCAATGGTGGAAAACCATTATGGTAATAAGTGGTTAAAGATCTTGCGAACTGATAGGGGTGGAGAAATAGTTAATAGATATGCAGTTCAAAGATCATTAAATTGATTTTTGAATTATATCCAAACTTACCTCCCCAGAAATTTCGATTTGCATATTGATGATTAGTTACTAGTCGTTGCCTAAGTCTTTCTATGGTAATACAATTTCAGAATGATGTAATGGTGGTATACTTAATGTAAATCATTACTAGATTCATTGATGACCTAATCAAAATCTTAAGAAAAGCTAGAACTATTAACCATGGTTTGTTAGCTATTCTAAGTGATTAGGGGTGGACCATCCTATAGTCAATAGATAAGAAAGTGTTTGTTTAAACAAATACTACTTTTCTAAGAAAATGACTAAGTCTGAAAATAAAGTAGCAAATAAAGGACATATTTATTTCTTGATTCCAAAAGTGTTCTATCATCTTATTTGACATATGATGATCCCACTGCCTCTGTTGTCTTGTCACAACCAAAGAGGTTAATACCATTTAGTTTTCTTAGACATAATTCACGGTACCTTGTCGTAGTGGGAGTGTTTCTAGGAACTCACCTTCTTATGACTTGGAAGACACTAGTGATATTTAAAATCCATTGTGAGTTTAAACAAGTAATGGATTGTCAAGATAAGAAACTAAGAAGAAAAGCCAATAGAACTATGGTTTAATCCATTCACATGGAGTAACCTAAACTTTCTATTACAAGGACATAAAAGGAAGTTTCGTGTATAAATCTATTCAATGGAGTTAACAAAACTTCCTGTTCCTAGTATTATAGGTGTTAGTTTATCTAAACCTATGGCTTGTGGTATACCTGGTAAATACTTACTCTAATGCAAGCAACTTACTTTAGTAAGATGCTGAAGCATTTTCTTTCTAATGGCGATCTATAGAAGCTTCACAACTTCCTAGGCATAGATTTTATTTATCTAAGGAAAAGTCTCAACTATTCCAGAAAAGATAAAGCCATGAAAGAATTTCTTATATCAACAGTGAGAGGTCTCAGATATGCTTTAGTATGCCTTAGACCAGACACCTGATGTTGAGTGGGAGTAATGAGTAGGTATCAGATTAAGAACATTGGAAGACAATCAAGTAAATCTTAAGATTAAGAAGAGGAACTATATGTTAGTCAATAAGGGTGTATTTAAAACTCTTAGACTACACCACATGAGATTTCGAGATTTGCCATTGTGCTAGAAAGTCTGCTGATAAGATGGTGATTACTCTGGGGGTGGAGTAGTTTGGAAAAGTGTAAAAACCTATCTGAAATCTCTAGGTCTACCAGAAAGAGACTGAATGTTAAAGTTGCAGGAAAGGTACTTATTCAGTCTAAGAAAGTTCTATACATTTTTGGCACCATTCCAAATTGCCTTAACTACTAGTGTTAATTTCTTGATTAACCAAAAGTACTTGCCAAAGGTATAGAATCCAGTATCCCAAAAAGAGTAGAAATATAGAGAGGAATTTCACATTATCAATGATTTTGTGATTAAGGAAGAGTAATGGTGGAGAAAAGGTTGTGTTTAATTCAACCTTTTAGATCCTATTACGAGGAGTTTACTACTACTACACTTGATTTGTATATCAAGATGTTGAGATTATTTGAAATGTACTTTTTGTTTTATATTAGTGCAAGTGGGAGTTTGTTGGGTTTTATGCCGTAAATAAAACTTCATTTCAATGTAATCCAGTTTATTCAACATCAATAAAGAAACAAAAGTATTTTTCATTCATTTGTGTATGTTTTGGTTCATCTTGATTTATAAATTCATCTGAAACCCTTTTCTCATACTTGATCTTGTTTATTGTGTCGTCAACACTATGGAAAGTAAACATGACTATGTGAATAAAGATTCCTAGATTTATCAGACATAGGGTTTTACTGATATGATAATCTACAACAGAGTTTACATGCATTTGGAGAAATGCTATGTTCTTTCCAAAGCATTGGTTAAAGTAAAGCTCAGGTTGGGTGGATGGAGTATGGATCGGAAGGGACCGATATTGAACTTTGACTTAGATTTATTAAAGTTACCGTAATATCTATTCAAGTCAATATCGCCTAGTTGATCCTAGATCAAATGATCTTAATCCTGTTATGATTAGGCTCAATCTCAAGAGGCTATTCGTGTTCTTTGATTTGTTAGTTAAGCCTACTTTTTTGTCAGGGTGATACGTACATTTTGGGAACACGGTAGTACAATTGAGTGGGAGCGCTAACATAAACATGGAATCTATAGCTTCTATCTGGCGAATAGTAAGTAAAGGATGATCTCCTTCGAGCTTGACCAAACGAAAAATAAATGGTGGAGTACTCATTTCACATAACTTGAAATATCATTTATACGGGGTTAAGTGTTTTAAGGATAAAATACATTGTAGGGTGTAACGGTAATCTAATCCCTTTAAAGTGTAGATCATTCATATAGAGGATCATTGATCAAATTAGGATTATAACAATGGATAACGAATGATGTGTCTATATGGTGGAACATATAGAGCATTCTATATATTGAGTAGATGCGTCAAAGCGAGACTGAATAGATGCCATACCGAATAGCTCAGTTAACTTTGTCATAACTTCTGCAGCCGTGTCGGGTTTTGCAAACCTTGTTTTAAGGGTGTTGTTAACCATGCTGGAAAGCATGAAGTATCGAGCTTTGTTGTTAGCATTCTGCCAACGCTCGAACTTCTCTTTAACAGCTTTGCTTGCATTGTAACCCGGCTGTTTAGGAGACGACTCAGTTAACACAAACAAGACACTTTCTCCTATGAGAGCAATATTAATGTTCTCATTCTATTTTCGAAAGTTAGATCCATTTAGCTTATTTTCAGTCAAGAGTGATAACATGGGATTCGACATGGCTATACAGGATACTACAACATAATAAATAGAAATTAATAATGGTTTAACACAAAATCCAATTCAGAAATTATAAGCACATACCAAGTAGGAATGATAAGAGAAAATACTAAAAAATACAATCCTAAATAATTTCCAAGATTTTCAACAAACTGATATCAGTGTCCCGTTTAGGCGAGAGTCAATGCTACCATCCATTGAATAGAGTTGTCTGCTCATCTAAAATAATAAATATTCTAGCAACCTTTTATTCGATCAAGATTGGAATCCAGCGTTGTCCCGTTTAGGCGAGAGTCAAGGCTATTCTATCTTATGAGCCTCTACCATTGTTTCATATTTTGTAAGTCAAATACAGTCGCCACCATTTGGGTGATCAATACCATATAAAACGCTTACAAAGCTACTTATCTTTCGAGATTAAACAGTGCTAACTTGCTAATGAACGTTCATCCATTAGGGAGGATTACTCACTAAAACAAAAGCTATGTAAAACTAACAATGGAGATCGAATATCTTAATAATAATAAAGCTCATTGTTTAAAATGTACTTTCTTTATTATTTATAATAAAATATATTCATTAAATATCAAATTTAGAATAAAACTCTAAATAGAATTTAATTTAATATTTATAAAATTATACTTAGATGGTTATGAAAAATAAATTGGATTATTTCCATCTTAGTATTAATTTTCCAATAAATATTAAGAAAATTATTTAATTTAAGTTGTATTAATTTAAATTAATTGCAACTCAAATTTAAATTTTCATAAGAATATATTTATTTTATTTTGAAAAAGAAAGTATAATACTATACTATTTTCGAAATACTTAAATAATAATTACTTAGAAAAAAAATACTTCAAGCAAAAAATATCATCTATCTAGATTTTCTTCTTGACTAATTAATTAAATTTCTAATAATATATATAAATATATATTTTAATTCATTTATTTTCAATTAATCATTAAATGAAAAAATCATTGATTTAAGTTGGTTCAAAAAATTAATTAAAATAAATATTTAATTTACCACTTAATATATTTTTCAAGATAAATTCAAAATCATCTTGCATAATTAAATGTAATTTCGAAATTGATTAATAAAATAAATAAAATATATTTTGAAAATTATTTAAATTTAAGTTGAAAAAAAAAATTTCAACTTAAAATAATTTTCTATTTAATTAAGTGTCATGAAAAAAAAATATTTAAGTATCATCATGAAAATCAACTTAGATATTTAATTTTTCAATTTAATAAAATGTATTAAATTCAAGGAATAAATAATTAATCGTAGAGAAGGCTTAATTATTAATCTCTAGTTTAATACTAGGAAAAATATTCTTAACATATATTGTACCAAAATTAATTATTTAAATAATTAATTTCACAATGTATAATATTTTCCTATTTAATATTAGAAATTATAAGTAGTCTAGAAATTACTATCTAGAAAATATCTTATTTCAACTAAGTATCTTTTCAAAAAAAAAAAATTGAAAAATACATCTAATTTAATTTGTTATAGAAAAAATCTAAAACTTAAATATTTTCAAATTTAAATTTAATTCAAAAATTAATTTGTAACCACTTAATTTGAAAAATATTCCATTTTAAGTTTAAAACTAACTTAAAAAATATCTTAAGAATCTTCAATAACTAATGCCTAGAATTCCTCAACTTAATTTAAATTAAAAAAAATATTCAAATGTAAGTTAGATAAGAAAAATCAGTTAAAGTAACTAATTTATAACTTAAATAGGAATATTTAGTTAAATAAGCTTCAAAAAGAATCTAGTTAGTTAAAATTCTTTATTTAATTAAATACAAGAAAAATACAAATAGTTTGTCTAGAAATAATATCTAAAACTAAGAGTGTTTTTCTTAAAATTAACTTTAAAATATTAAAATGAAAATAAATTTCATATATTTAAAAAGTTAATTATGTTGCTAATCAATTTTATTAGGTTAAACTAATTTAATTAACCTAGCACAGTTATTCAAATCAGGCAAATGGGTCTTCACAATTGGGGTAGTTCATGTGAGGGGGAGCTGGGTTCAGTATGTCGTACCCACTTCTATTGGCCCCCAACTCTCACACAAGGCCCAAAAGAGAGGAATTTGACCTGAAAATAAATAACTGTTATTAATTGAATAGGTCCAAAAACTAAATGGACCTAAATAAAATCTATCATGGTGTGACATTTTATTTAGCAACAACCTATATGCATCTATAATAAAATAAACATATAGGCTCACACAGGCACACAGATTTGGATGGATCCTATCATGTTACTAGGTCATACACAAATGAAAGAAGAATGTAAAATTTACCTGTTACAAATTATTTACTTGACCTATTGACAATTGAACCATGGGTTAAAATCAGATCATTGGATCTGTCAACAAGTTAACCATGGCAATTTAGATCAAGCAATAATAGGTTTTATAAAACTTACACAAAAGCTAAAACACATACTCATGCAACAAGATGAACTGGATAGTTGGATGTAGAATTTCTTTAATTTTAAATAATTAAATTTCGAAAAATAATAAATAATAAATTAAAATTAAACCTACAATTTTGAAAAATTAGGTTTCAACTAACCTAAATATCATTTCAAAAATTGCTAACCACTTTTAAAAATTTCATATTATTTAATAAATTAAATATTCAATAAAATTAAAAAAAATCCTTTTTCTGATTTTATAATTTAATTTAAATAAAAAAATAACAAAATTTAAAAGTTAGCAAAATATCTTATTTCTATTCAAAATATCATGATTATAGTTATCTTATTTTAAATTTAAATAAGGTCAAAATAATTTAATTTAAAAAATTTAATATCTGACCTTAAATTTTTAAAAATAAGATAAAATAATCAAATTTAAAAATAAGATAGAAAATTAAGCAAAAAGATAGATTTTTACATATTTTCAAATTCAAATTACACTAATATCTAAAAATAATTTTAAAAATTCAAATTAATTTATTTCTGATAATTAGATTTGAAAATTGAAAAGTAAAAATCAAAATACAAAACTACACAAAAAATCGGAAGTTAATTCCATGAAATAGCATGAAAACTCAAAGAAAACGAAAAAAATTTCGAGCTGTACGCACAGTATGCAATGCATACTGCCCGTGCGCGTTGGGGAAGATGCTTCACCGAGAAACCTCAGCGCAGGAGGCTGCATGCAGCCTCTCCGCGCACACAAGGCTCGGTTTCAGACAAAAATTTTGTCTGTCTGCGTGCTGTTCGAGGGATGCCCCTCATCCGCGCGCGTGGGTAGTTGCACCACCCTGATATTTTTCCGATTTTCAAAAAATCATAACTAATTCAAATAAAATCGAAATTGAGTTCCGTAAAAAGTAAATTGCTTAATTTTTTCCAAAATATCCAATAAAAATAACTCTAGAAGCAGAATTTCAATTATTTTTCACGAAAATTCACAAACATCAATCAATCATCATATAACACACAAAGCAACATGAAACCATCCAAATCACAAACAAATCGTTTTAAGTCCAAATTTCTTGCAAGCAAATCAATTACCATGGCTCTGAGGCCAGTTGTTGGAGATTTTTTTACCAAGATCTTAGATCTACTCACAAGTATGTTGTTTAACACCCTAAATATGAACTTTCTAAAACGATAAATAAACACATATAAAGTTAAGAAAACCTTACATTGGTGGCAGCGGAATAATGTCTCCTTCCACTCAGATCTCTAACCATTGTATCCTTTCTGTCGCAGAGTATTATCAAGATCTGAGCCCGAATGTCCTTCTCTTTGTGTGTGATCCTTCACAGCCTTCCAATATATGATTGAGGTACCACTTGTTGTATGTGGGCATTACTCTATCACTAAGGTTTCGAAATTGTGAAGAGAAAAAGAGAGAGAGGTAGTGTAAAGCCCGCTTAGTTAATTTGGAAATTAGCAGTTGTTTATGTTTAATTATGAAATTATTTATAGCTATTTAAATAATTTATTACTGTTATTTATGGAATTCAGAAATGCATGATTATGTCATCAGTAGTTTTTATATTTCGCATTTCCGGTGTCCGGTATTTTGGAACTCGGCGTTTGGCTCAGTAGAAATCACAACTTAGTATGTTGGTAATTTGGGGACGGGTTTAGACATTGGGAATGTCGGGAATGGCCGGGAATTTAGAATGTCCCAAAAATACCCCTTTAGTATGATTTTCATGATTTTAGGGTGGAGGGGCAAAATGGTCTTTTTGCCCCATTAGTGTTTTGTCTTATGTGAGTGTATTATTTGAAAAATAAATATTTGTTTAATGTTTACTTGGCTGAAATGAAGTGTGATAAGTGGGTATTTATGTTTAATTCTTTCATTTTTACAAAAATTAGACTAAGTGTTGAAAATAGAATTTTTCCAAAGAAAACACTCTCTTTTCTCTCTCTCTCTTTTCGGCCAAGGCTTGGCTGTGCAAGGGCTGGGTTTTGCTTGGTGATTTCAAGTGGTTTAGCTAGATCAAAGTGAATTTTCATTGAGGTATTTCTTGGCTTTAGTTTCTTACCTTGTTTTTCTTGAAATTTATGATGAAAATGGGTGTTGCATGCTTGAATCTTTGATGTTGTTGCTGCTGATTATTATTGTTGTTGTTCTTTGTTTAAATGTTGAAATAATTAGGTTTAATGAGATTGTATAGCATGCTTGAATCCTTGTTCTAGTTGGTTAAATGCTTATGTGAAAAAGTTATGATTTTTTTGAAAGAAATGGTTCATTTTGTTCTGTGAAGTTGCTGGATGTTCTTGTGTGTTTTCAGAGGTGTTATTATGCTTAGTTAAGTAGAATTAACTAGGTTTGGATGCATGTTAGTGGATTTAACCAAGTTTGAGTTTTGGAACTCAAAGCTTGGTCTTTAATGGTGAATTTTGCCTCTGTGTTTTCTGGGTGGTTTTGAGGCCTTAGATTTGTTCTTTGGGGTGTTTAGAACAGGTCTGGAAAGTTTGGTACCAATTGGGGTTGAATTGGTCGAGTTATGAGAATTTTAGTTGGCTGCCTGCGAGGAACCGGAATTCCGGTTGTGCATCCGGAATTCCGGATGAGGGTTCAGTAATTCCCAGAACCGGAATTCCGGTTGGGCAACCGGTCTGCCGGTTGGGGAATTTTTCCGAACCCTAGTTTTCCTCGTTTTTAGGTTTTTAGGGGTATTGCCATGCTTTTTATCGATAGGGAAACTTTTAGTTCCAAGTTTTAGTCCCCGAGAAGTGATTTAGCGTGTCACTTATAGCGTTGTGATTTTTATGGTTTAGGAGCCAGTAATCCGCCGCTCAGCTTCAGTTCCAGTCAGGTTGACCGGCACACCTGAAATCGGAATCCAGGTAAGATTAGTATAACAGTATGCATATGTAGATTACATGTTTAGCGTGCATGTAGGAAGCCTGCTAGATTACATTAGTTATGTATTTAGGCTTCGAACCATCCAACCCTGTCACGTCGGTACAGGCTGGAGTATGACCAGCAGCCGGAGTATGACCGGTTCGACCGATCAGGCTGACACTTGGTTGGTGGTTCAGTGCTATTGACCTATCCCGTCGGTACAGGCTGGAGTATGACCAGCAGCCGGAGTATGACCGGTTCGACCGATCAGGAGGATACTTGTCAATAGTACCGTCCCCTGAACGTTCAAAACTCAGTACCATGTTGGACATGGCAGTAGTGGCTCAGTACCATGTTGGACATGGCAGTAGCGGGACTCAGTATCGTGTTGGACACGGCAGTTAGTATTATGTATGATATTATTATGCTTTTCTTACTGAGTCTGTCGACTCACAGTTTATGTTCATGTGTAGGTAAAGGCAAGGCTATAGCTGATGGACCGTGAGCGAGCTTATGAGATTGTACATGTCGGGGCGGTTAGGCCTGGAGCGTACGATCCTCGGGACAGCAAGGCTGAATTTTTGTAACTGTCGTTAGACGACTTTTATTTTGATGTAATAGTTAAACAGTGAAACTTTTTTTGTAAATATTTTTATAATCGGGATCCCGAGTCTTTTATAATATGTTTTACAAGTTTAGTCAAAAAGCAAAATTTTAATTAATCACGTTTTTCCATAAACCTCGTTGATTAGCAACGAGCTGCACAGTACGTTTAAAAATCACGTAATACGCCTAAGGTAGTTAGGGTGTTACAATTTGGTATCGTAGCCACTGTGTTGTCTTCCGAAGATCGTCACGACATGTACAATCATCATCGCAATAGCTCTGCTCACTGGTTCGCAAGCCTTTATTGCTTTAGTAGTTTATTTTATTCGCTTATGAAAAAGAAAAGCCTCGTTAGGAAGCATGTTAGTAGCCCGATAGTAGAATAGGCGCATGTTTCATTTCTAATTTCCAAATTAAGCGGCATTAGTAAGCTCGCCTCGAATACGACCCGATATGCCAACTCTTGGTTTCGCGGGCGGCTCTAATCGATGGACGCCGCGACTACCAGAGTCGGGGCAACTCCGTAGGTCGAATCGTGACGTGGAGCCCGCCCCCACTCCGCCAGGGGCCGAGGTAGAGGTCCTCGAGGCAGGCTCGTGGCCGGGGTGATGAGAACCCGCCACAGCTGCCCGTGCTCCCCCGCCCGATCGTGGAGCCCCCGACCGGGAGTTGCGGTTTGCGGAGATGCAAGCCCGGATCGAAGAACAAGACCTCGAGATTCAGAGGTTGAGACAGCAGGGTGCTCGCGGTCCCGTGCCCATAGTTCCGCCGCACCTCGCCCTCGCCGCCTGTGCCGAGATAGTGGTGGCGGCCCGCGATTGGAACCATTGTATGAGCTGGTTCGAAACAAGCACCTCCGCATTCCCCGGGAGGTCCGAATGTAATGAAAGCCGAGCAAAGGTCGACGCGTGATTACTAGAATCCCGAATTTCATGGGTGTCACCGTGACGACAGTGGTGTGCGCCACGTTTCGGGCCAGTGAGGACGCCCGGTATGGTGGGACATGGTGTCTCAAATTCATGACGTCACCACCATGACCTGGGAAAGGTTCCAGGAACTCTTTAACGCACAGTATTACAATGAGGCGGTCAGAAGCGCCAAGAGGAAAGAGTTCGTTCACCTGACCCAGCGGGAGAACATGAGCGTCCCGAGTATACTACTCGCCTTGATCGCTGGCGAGGTTAGCCTCGGAATTGTGCCGACCGACTTCGCAAAGAAGGAGAAGTATTCCGGACGGGTTGAATCCCCAAGATCGACATGACCCGATGATTACCACCGACGACAAGACCACCTATGCTCGGGATGGTGGAGAAGGCACCGCGAGCCGAGGCGCAAGGTGCATGTCGACCGCTAGTACTCCGATTGGGCGGAGCTCCTACCCCTCCTACATCGTGCTATAGCAGGGGGAGTAGTGGTTCGGCCATTGATCGAGGAAGAGGGCACCCATCGCTTCCGGGCGGCCGAGTCGAACAAGAGGTTCCGGGGGAACTGCAACGAGGGGAGTCGTCCCGGTGGTAATGAGACCCGATTCTCCTATCCCGAGTACCCTACGCAAGAGGCACCATCGGGGGCGAGTGCAAAGGTCGTGGATGCTTTCATTGTGGCATGCCCGGACACTTGCGGAATGTCCCCTGGGCCCGACTCGCAGGCACCGAGAGCTCCAGCCGATACCCACTCCAGGTGTTCGCTATCACGCAGCCGATGCAGATGCTTGGCCCCATCGGTTGTTACAGTCGGCTTTTTATTAACAACTCGCTTTATTCGCGTCGTTTGATTCCCGGGGCTACACATTCTTATGTGGCGGCCGAGTCTTTAGTAAGTTGGGTAGACCTCTGATAGATATGAATCGTGGTTTGGAACCACCGTTACTCGGCGGAGAATTGGTTATCTCCAATAGGTGGATTAGGTCTATGCCGATCGGATGGGGACATGGTAGAGAGTTAAGCGCCCGATCCGATAGAGATGAGCTTAGTCGAATTTGATATTATTTTAGAATGGATTTCCTATCTAAATATTCGGCGAGCATTGATCGTAAAAGGAAGATGGTGGTCTTCCAACCGGAAAGTGAAGAACCGTTTGTATTTGTGGGTTCGTGATCTCGTATCCCGGTGATCTCGCTATGTCAAATGGCCGAGAGAATTATTGCACGGTGGGTGCTTAGGGTTTCGGCCGTGGTGGTGGACACCACTCGGCCGTACACCATTCGCCGTAGGACATCGAGTGGTTCGGGAATTTTTGGACGTCTTTCCCGAAGAACTTCCGTGGTTACCACCTCGGCGGGAGATCGATTTCGTGATTGACTTGGCACCGTGGGTGGATCCGGTTTCCAAAGCCCCGTATAGGATGGCTCCACCTGAACTTAAGGAACTAAAGATTCGGCTCCAAGGGTTGCTTGACATAGGGTTCATTCGGCCCAAGGTGTCACTCGGGGAGCCCCGGCTTTGTTCGTCAAGAAGAAGGATGGATCTATGAGGATGTGCATCGACTACGGGGAATTGAACAAGTCGACGGTGAAGAATAAATATCCATTACCTAGGATCGATGACTTGTTCGATCGCCTTCGGGGAAGACGGTCTTTTCTAAGATTGATCTCCGTTCGGGTTATCATCGCCTGAGAATCCGAGAGGAGGACATTCGAAGACTCGCTTTCCGCACTAGGTATGGACATTACGAGTTTCGGTTATGTCATTCGGACTAACCAATGCTCCTCCTGCATTCATGGACCTGATGAATAGAGTATTCAAGGATTTCCTCGACATTTGTGTGATTGTGTTTATCGACGACATCCTTGTGTACTCTCAATCAGAAGAGGAGCATGAGTTACATCTTCAGATGGTACTGCAACGACTTCGAGAACATAAGCTCTACGCCAAGTTCAAGAAATGTGAGTTCTCGTTGTCTCGGTGTGTCCTTCCTGTGGCACATTGTGAGTAAAGATGGGATCAAGGTGGATCCCGGGAAGATTGAATCCGTCGTGATTGGCCGAGACCGAAGACAAAGACAGAGATCAGAAGCTTCTTGGGATTAGCTGGGTACTACCGTAGGTTCGTGGAGGGGTTCTCCAAAATTTCAATGCCCCTAACCGAGCTTACAAAGAAGAATCAGCGGTTTATCTGGTCAGATAAATGCGAAGCTAGTTTTCAGGAGCTGAAACGAGAGGTTGATTACCGCTCCCGTACTAGCTTTGCCTTCGGACAAGGAGAAGTTCGTAGTTCATCGTGACGCATCCAAACAAGGTTTGGGGTGCGTATTGATGCAAGCCGACGGTTATCGCTTATGCCTCCCGTCGATTAAAGGATTATGAACAACGATACCCGACTCATGATTTAGAATTGGCCGCAAGTGGTTTTTGCACCGAAGATTTGGCGGCATTACCTTGTATGGGGAGAAGTGCGAGATCTATACCGACCATAAAAGTCTCAAGTATTTCTTTACTCGAGAAGATTTAAACATGAGACAAAGGCGTTGGTTGGAATTAGTGAAGGATTATGATTGTGAGATCCTCTATCATCCCTAAAAGCCAATGTTGTGGTCGATGCCCCGAGCGAGTAGGGTCCCGGCAAGTAGCTAGCATGGTTCGAGATCTCACCTCGGCCAGCAGAGGATATGGTTAGATCCGCATTGAGTTTGTGGTAGGTCAGCTTCACAACTTAACGCCGCAATCCGATCGTTGGAAAGAATAAAGGTCGCTCGATGACGGTCCGGAGTTAGTGAAAATCCGAGATGAGGTATTGGCCGGTCAAGCCAAAGACTTTTCAGTGTCGACAAAGGATGCTTTTGTATAAAGCCGTGGTTTGTGTTCAATGCAGGTCGAACTTAGAAATGAGATCTTTGAGGAGGCTCATTCTACTCCATATTCTCTGCATCCCGCACCACCAAGATGTACCAAGATTTGAAACCGTACTTCCGGTGGGAGCTGTGAAGAAGAATTTGGTAGAATTCGTGTCGAGATGCCTCACTTGTCGCTGCATCAAGGCCGAACATCGCAGACCAGCAGGTTGTTGTACCTCTAACCACTACCTAATGGAAATGGGAGGATATTACGATTGATTTTGTGGTCGGGTTACCTAGGACCACGGGTATGTACGATTCCATCCGGGTAGTGGTGGACCGATTTACGAAATTCGCTCATTTTCTCGCCTCGAACAGCATTTACAAGTGGATCGGTTGGCGAGTTATATGTCGGGGAGATAGTGAGACTTCACGGGTACCGAAGTCTATAGTTTCGGACAGGATCCGAAGTTCACCTCCAAATTTTGGCAAAGTTTGCAACGGCAATGGGTACGAAGCCGAAATTCAAGACGCATTCCATCCTCGGACGATGGTCGGGATCCGAAAGGACAATTCGGTATATTGGAGGATATGTTGAGAGCCCGTGTTATGGACTTTGAGGGTTCATGGAGTAAATATCTACCGTTGATAGAATTTTCGTACAACAACAAGCTATCGCAGTACGATAGGGATGGCTCCTATGAACCGTTGTACGGTAGGAAATGTAGATCCCCTATCCACCGGGATGAGACAGGGAGAGGAAATACCTAGGTCCAGTCGGTTCACGGACCAATGAGGCAATAGAAAAGATAAAAGCTAGAATGCTTGCCTCACGGAGCGGATGCAAGAGTTACGCATCCGAAACGCGAGATATTGAGTTCCAAGTAGGGGAACATGTATTTTTACGGTATCTCCGATGAAGGGGATTAAACGTTTCGGGAAAAGAGGCAAGTTATGCCCTAGATTTACGGTGACCTTTCGAGATTCTCGAGAAGATAGGTCAAGTGGCATATGCTATAGCATTGCCTCCTACCTTATCAAGAAGCACAACGTATTCCATGTCTCAATGTTGAGAAAATACGTTTCGTACCTCTCTCATATACTCATGAGTCTTCACTTCGGCCGGACATGTCATATGAGGAACAACAAGGCATCCCGGATAGAAAGGATAAAGTCCTTCGGAATAAGACCATAGCATTGGTCAAGGTTCTCCTGAGAAACAAGAAGGTGGAAGAAGCCACCGGGAGCTGTGAGTCGATGTGAGAGCTCAATATCCGTAGTTATTCGTGTTAGATTTCGGGGGACGAAATCCTTTTAAGGGGGAATAAAGTTGTAAAGCCCGCTTAGTTAATTTGGAAATTAGCATTGTTTATGTTTAATTATGAAATTATTTATAGCTATTTAAATAATTTATTATCGTTATTTATGGAATTCGAAATGCATGATTATGTCATCGTAGTTTTTATATTTTGCATTTCCGTGTCCCTGTGATTTTGGAACTCGGCGTTTGGCTCGGTAGAAATCACAACTTAGTATGTTGGTAATTTGGGGACGGGTTTAGACATTGGGAATGTCGGGAATGGCCAGAATTTAGAATGTCCCAAAAATACCCCTTTAGTATGATTTTCATGATTTTAGTGGTGGAGGGCAAAGTGGTCTTTTTGCCCCATTAGTGTTTTGTCTTATGTGAGTGTATTATTTGAAAAATAAATATTTGTTTAATGTTTACTTGGCTGAAATGAAGTGTGATAAGTGGGTATTTATGTTTAATTATTTCATTTTTACAAAAATTAGACTAAGTGTTGAAAATAGAATTTTTCCAAAGAAAACACTCTCTTTCTCTCTCTCTCTTTTCTACCAAGGCTTGGTGTGCAAGGGCTGGGTTTTGCTTGGTGATTTCAAGTGGTTTAGCTAGATCAAAGTGAATTTTCATTGAGGTATTTCTTGGCTTTAGTTTCTTACCTTGTTTTTCTTGAAATTTATGATGAAAATGGGTGTTGCATGCTTGAATCTTTGATGTTGTTGTCTTGATTATTATTGTTGTTGTTCTTTGTTTAAATGTTGAAATAATTAGGTTTAATGAGATTGTATAGCATGCTTGAATCCTTGTTCTAGTTGGTTAAATGCTTATGTGAAAAAGTTATGATTTTTTTGAAAGAAATGGTTCATTTTGTTCTGTGAAGTTGCTGGATGTTCTTGTGTGTTTTCAGAGGTGTTATTATGCTTAGTTAAGTAGAATTAACTAGGTTTGGATGCATGTTAGTGGATTTAACCAAGTTTGAGTTTTGGAACTCAAAGCTTGGTCTTTAATGGTGAATTTTGCCTCTGTGTTTTTTCGGGGTGGTTTGAGGCCTTAGATTTGTTCTTTGGGGTGTTTAGAACAGTGTCCGGAAAGTTTGGTACCAATTGGGGTTGAATTGGTCGAGTTATGAGAATTTTAGTTGGTGCTGCGAGGAACCGATTCGGTTGTGCATCCGAATTCGGATGAGGGTTCGCATAATTCCGACGGAATTCCGGTTGGGCAACCGTCTGGTCGGTTGGGGAATTTTTCCGAACCCTAGTTTTCCTCGTTTTTAGGTTTTAGGGGTATGGCCATGCTTTTTATCGATAGGGAAACTTTTAGTTCCAAGTTTTAGTCCCCGGGAAGTGATTTAGCGTGTCACTTATAGCGTTGTGATTTTTATGGTTTAGGAGCCAGTAATCCGCCGCTCAGCTTCAGTTCCGGTCGAGTTGACGCACACACGAAATCGGAATCCGGGTAAGATTAGTATAACGGTATGCATATGTAGATTACATGTTTAGCGTGCATGTAGGAAGCACCGCTAGATTACATTAGTTATGTATTTAGGCTTCGAACCATCCAACCCCGTCACGTCGGTACAGCCTGGAGTATGACCAAGCCGGAGTATGACCAGGTTCGACCGATCGAAATCGACACTTGGTTGGTGGTTCGGTGCTATTGACCTATCCCGTCGGTACAGCCGAGTATGACCAGCATGGGAGTATGACCAGGCTCGGCCGATCGGGAGGATACTTGTCAATAGTACGTCCCCCGAACGTTCAAAACTCGCACCATGTTGGACATGGCAAGTAGTGGCTCGGTACCATGTTGGACATGGCGATGGCGGGACTCGCATCGTGTTGGACACGGCAGTTAGTATTATGTATGATATTATTATGCTTTTCTTACTGAGTCTGTCGACTCACAGTTTATGTTCATGTGTAGGTAAAGGCAAGGCTATAGCTGATGGACCGTGAGCGAGCTTATGAGATTGTACATGTCGGGGCGGTTAGGCCTGGAGCGTACGATCCTCGGGACAGCAAGGCTGAATTTTGTAATCGTCGTTAGACGACTTTTATTTTGATGTAATAGTTAAACAGTGAAACTTTTTTTGTAAATATTTTTATAATCGGGATCCCGAGTCTTTTATAATATGTTTTACAAGTTTAGTCAAAAAGCAAAATTTTAATTAATCACGTTTTTCCATAAACCTCGTTGATTAGCAACGAGCTGCACAGTACGTTTAAAAATCACGTAATACGCCTAAGGTAGTTACCTGTATTTGGCTCCTTAAAACACTTAGCTACCTGTAAATGATGTTTTAGTGATCTATGAACTAGTCACTGAAACAAGAGCTCATCCATTTACTTCTATTTAACTAAGCTCGAAGGGAATCATCACTTGACTTCTATACACCAGTAGAAGCTATAGATTCCATATTTATGTTCAGCGCTCCTACTCAATCATACTATCATGCTCCCAAGATATACGTATCACCCTGACCCAAAAGTAGGCTTAACTAATAAATCAAAGAACATGAATAGTACTCCTGAGTTGAGCCTAAGCATATCAGGATTTAGATTCTTTTAATCTAAGATCAACTACTGATATTGACTTGGAAAGATACAACGGTAAGTTTATAATATCTTAACTAAGTTTAATATCGGTCCAGTGCAATATATACTCTATACATTCGAAACTAGAATACTTTACCAATGTCCTGGAAAGAACATAACACTTACTCCTAGTGTAAGTACACATCATCGCTGATTATCACATTAGTGTAAATCCAAAACACTTATGAAACAGGGACTTAGTCTTTTGAATCATATAATCACAATCACATTCCACTGTGTTGATAATACTGTAATTGTGAATAAATATATGTTCTGGACTTAATAGATTTTGTGTATATATTAAAACATATTAAACCATAAGCATGTAAAATTCATGCAAACATAAATCACTTCAAATTTCTTATATTGATAACTAATCAGATTGTAAAGGGTTTTATTTAGGGCACAAAAACCAACACGAACAGCTTCTTGTTGGCCTCGCCCAACTCAAACCGAACAGCTCCAGCTTCTGCACTGGCCTCCTCAGCTTCCTTCTTGGCCAAGTTTACCTCCGCCTTCAAGTGTCGGACAGAGCCGCGCTCTTGGAAGCAACAAATTTAGCCCGGGAGTAAGTGTAGCCCAACTTCAGACCAGCCTGCACAAAGGAAGAAATTCAGCATATGGAGCTAAGTGTTTAAAGTTAAAGGGAAGTATCAAAAAAGACTTACCCTTGTGATCTCCTTCTAGAGTCCGCCCACCAACACATCTTGAAATGAGTCACTATCAGCACCAGCCAGTTGCTCACTGACCTCGGGAACCAGGCGGTTCATATAGTGGGCCAGCATCTCCTTGCCCTTTTTGGCCTCTGGAAGCACGGGCAAGGGTGGAGTTGGTGCCTGCACCCGCTCAGGAGTACTCATGACCAGTTCAGACCAAACTGTTGGTGGTCCAGACTCCTTGGACTTGGCAGGCTTGGGGGTAGAAGGGTTTGCAGCAGTCAGCTCCTCGGAAAGGTCAATGACCTCTTCAGAAGGTCTCTTTTCCAAGGACCCCTCACCGCCCTTAGACTTCTTGGCCAGCGGAGAGGGGCTAGAGCTTTCGCCCATTCTCTTTCTTAGAGCATCGATCATCTGCCGAGACATGTCTGCACAGAACAAAAATAGTATGGTTAGAAAATAGCCATCAGAAATACCAGGCATGAAATTCAAGAAGCTCAAAAGTAAAGTAAAATGCAAGGTGACCGCCCTCACAGAGACTCAAACGTCCATCATCACCTGACATCGATCTTATCTCACACATGACAGCCTTCCCTTTTTCGGCAAAGGGGGGAGATGGCCGAACAGGTGAAATGGGCTCCCTTATGCGAATTGCTTATTCAACAGGCCCGGGCGTGGCCGAAAGTTTCTTCTTCCTCTTCAGTGGGGTCACCTGCTCGTCCTCGGCCTCATCTTCAGGATTCAAAGGCTCTTGAGCATACTGCTTAATTTGAATCAGCTCAGTCTCCTTATGAGCTCATTCAGGTCGGCCAGCATCAGACTTCCTCTTCTTCCCCGCCATGGACTTAGGAGAAAAGTGTTGGGTTTTATGCCCTAAATAAAACTCATTACAATCTGATTAGTTATCAATATAAGAAATTTGAATTGATTTATGTTTGCATGAATTTTACATGCTAATGGTTTAATATGTTTATTAAATTTACACACAAAATCAGTTAAATCCAGATCATATGTTTGTTCACAGTTACAGTATCGTCAACACAGTGGAATGTGATTGTGATCATATGAATCAAAAGAATAGGTCCCTGTTCCATTAGTGTTTTGGATTTACACTAATGTGATAATCAGTGATTATGTGTACTTACACTTGGAGTAAGTGTTAGGTTCTTTCCAGGACATTAGTAAAGTATACTAGTTTCGAATGTATGGAGTATACATTGGACTGGACCGATATTGCAACTAAGTTAAGATATTACAAACTTACCGTTATATATATCTTTCCAAGTCAATATCAGTAGTTGATCTTAAGATTAAAAGAATTTAAATCCTGATATGCTTAGGCTGAACTCAGGAGTACTATTCATGTTCTTTGATTTATTAGTTAAGCCTACTTTTGGGTCAGGGTGATACGTATATTTCGGGAACATGATAGTATGATTGAGTGGGAGTGTTGAACATAAATATGGAATCTATAGCTTCTACTGGTGTATAGAAGTAAAGTGATGATTCCCTTCGAGCTTAGCAAATAGAAGTAAATGGATGAGCTCTTGTTTAACTGACTAATTATTAGATCACTAAACACCATTTACAGGTAGCTAAGTGTTTTAAGGGGCAAAATACATTGAGGGGTGAGAACGATATTATCCCATCTCGATGTAGATCATCTATATAGAGGATCTTTTAAATCACAATAAGATTATAACAATGGTTAAATGAGATAGCATATTGATATCGTGGAACATATAATACGCTCTATATAATAAGTCTGAGAGTGCAATTCTAAGTTCTAAGAGTGGATTCAACGAAGAATTAATAAGTAGGAATTTACTTGGTAAATTTGGTTCACTTATTGGAAGCTCAGCATATAGATCCATGGTCCCCATTCTAGTTGAGAACATTCTGCTTGTAAGACTCATTAATTGATTCGTGATTGATCAATTATAATTCTAAAGTTAGACTATGTCTAATTTATGAATTTTCACTAAGCAGGGGTGAAATTGTAAAGAAAAGAGATTCTAGGTTTATTTCTTTATTAATGGACTTTACATGTCAAGTTAATAATTAAATTCAATGACAATATTATTTAATAATCTATTTTAGTTATTAAATAATTAGTTTTTGCATTTAAATGGTTAGAATTGGAAAATTGGCGTTTTTGAGAAAATAGAAATAAAATTTGTTAAAACTGCAAAATTAAGTGGGGCCCATTATCACACCTTCGCCGACCACCTATTGTGGAAATTCAAATTAATATTTTCATTATTTTAATGCCAAATAATTCCTAACCTAAATCTAGTAGTTGCCTACAAATAAAAAGTGATGGCTCAGTCAAATAACAAGTTTTCATAACATCTTCTGACAGAAATTTCTCTCTTCAGAAAAACTGAGCCTTCCCTATTTTCTTCTATTGGCCGGAACCCTCTTCTCTCTTTTCTCTTCATAAATTTCGACCCTAGTGAAAGAGTGAGTGCCCACACACAGCAAGCAGTAACTCAATCATAGATTGGAAGACTATGAAGGATCAAACTCAAAGAAGAAGGACATTCGGGCTCAGATCTTGATTATACTCTGCGACAGAAAGGATACAAGGGTTAGAGATCTGAGTGAAATGAGACATTAATTTTGCTGCATCAATGTAAGGTTTTCTTAACTTTATATGTGTTTATTTTATCGTTTTAGAAAGTTCATATTGAGGGTGTTAAACAACATACTTGTGAGTAGATCTAAGATCCAGGTAAAATAAGTTCCAACAACTGGCCTCAGAGCCATGGTAATTGATTTGCTTGCAATAAATTTGAACTTTAAAATGATTGTTTGTTATTTGGATTGTTTCATGTTTTATTGAGTGGTATATGATGATTGATTGATGTTTGAGAATTTTCGTGAAAAATAATTGAAATTTTGTTTCTCGAATTATTTTTATTGGATAGTATGGAAAAAATTAAGCAAGTTACTTTTTTACAGAACTCAATTTTGATTTAATTTGAATTAGTTATGATTTTTTGAAGATTCGAAAAAAAGATAGGGATGCTGAACATCACCCACGCCCGCGCGGACAGCATGAATTCAGACAAGCAACGACCGAGCTTGCTGTCTGAATCCCCCCGTGGGCGCGCGGAACCTTGTCTGAACCCCCCCCCCCCCTACTCGTGCGGGAATACTGCAAGTTCTCTATTCCGCCATGTTTTCTCGGCCAGCATCCCTGTGAGCGCACGCGTCCGTACAACTCACAATTTTTTCGTTTTTCTTCGTTTTTTCATGCTTTTTCATGGATTTAAGTTCCGATTTTTTGTGTAGTTCTGTATTTATATATTTACTATTCCTAATTCAATTCTAATTATCATAATTAATTTAATTAATATTTTTTTATTTAATTAATGGTATTAGTGTAATTTGAATTTGAAATTAGTAAATATCTATCTTTTTTTTTTTTTTGCTTAATTATCTATCTTATTTTTAAATTTGATTATATCCTATCTTATTTTTAAATTTAAGGTCAGATTTTAAATTTTTTAAATTTTAATTTTTTTTTTTAAATTATTTGACTTTATTTAAATTTAAAATAAGATAACTATAATCATGTAATTTTAAATAGATGTAAGATATTTTGCTAACTTTTAAATTTTGTTATTTTATTTATTTAAATTAAGTTTAAAATCTGAAAAAGATATTTAATTTATCTTTGTTAATTTTTTATTTCATTTTATTTATAAAATAACATTTAATTTTTAAAAGTAGTTAGCAAATTTTTGAAATGATATTTAGGTTAGTTGAAACCTAATTTTTCAAAATAGTAGGTTTAATTTTAAATAATTTTTTTTAAATAATTTCGAAATTAAATATAAATATTATTTTTCGAAAAATAAATATTATTTTTATTTTATTTTTTGGAAAATTAAATTTTAATTTTTTTTATTTAATTATTTTATTTTTTCGAAATTTATTTATTTAAAATTAAATAAATCCTACTTCCAACTATCCAGCTAACCTTGTTGCAAGAGTATGTGGTTTTAGCTTGTGTGTAAGTTTTCAAAACCTATTATTACTTGATTGCAAATAGCCATGGTTACCTTTTTGCCGGATCTAATGATCTGATGGCTCCCTTGGTCAATAATAATTTGTAACAGGTAAATTTTACTATCTTATTTCATCTGTGTATGACCTAGCAACATGATAGGAACCATCCAAGTGTGTACCTGTGTGAGCCTATATGTTTATTATATTATATATAGATGCATATAGGTTGTTGCTAAATAAAATGTCACACCATGATAGATTTTATTTAAGTCCATTTAGTTTTTGGACCTATTCAATTAATAACAGTTATTTATTTTAAGGTTAAATTCCTCTCTTTTGGGCCTTGTGTGAGAGTTGGGAGCCATAGAAGTGGGTACGACATACTGAACCCAGCACCCTCTCACATAGACTACCCCAATTGTGAAGGCCCATTTGCCTGATTTGAATAACTGTACTAGGTTAATTATATTAGTTTGACCTAATAAAATTGAATTAGCAACATAATTAACTTTTAAAATATATGAAAATTTATTTTCATTTTAATAATTTAAAGTTAATTTTAAGAAAAACACTTTTAGTTTTAGATATTTTTTCTAAACAAACTATTTGTATTCTTCTTGTATTTAATTAAATAAAGAATTTGAACTAACTTGATTCTTT
The DNA here is from genome assembly GCF_029168945.1 of Cannabis sativa. Classification (NCBI taxonomy): domain Eukaryota; kingdom Viridiplantae; phylum Streptophyta; class Magnoliopsida; order Rosales; family Cannabaceae; genus Cannabis; species Cannabis sativa. The sequence continues at coordinate 2,165,889 of NC_083608.1, read as the reverse complement.
CTGGAACTTATTTAATTAAATATTCCTATTTAAGTTATAAATTAGTTATTTTAACTGATTTTTCATATCTAACTTAAATTTGAATATTTTATTTAAATTTTAAATTAAGTTGAGGAATCCTAGGCATTAGTTATTAAAGATTCTTAAGATATTTTTTAAGTTAGTTTAAAACTTAAAATGGAATATTTTTCAAATTAATTGGTTACAACTTAATTTTTTTTATATTAAATTAAATCTAAATTTGAAAGTATTTAAGTTCTAGATTTTTTCTAAACAACTTAAATTAGATATTTTTCAAATTTTTGTTGAAAAGATACTTAGTCAAATAAGATATTTTCTAGATAGTTATTTCTAGACTACTTATTATTTCTAATATTTCAATAGGAAAATATCATACATTGTGAAATTAATTGTTTAAATAATTAATTTTGGTACAATTTTAGTTAAGTATATTTTTCCTAGTATTAAACTAGAAATTAATAATTAAGCCTTCTCTACAATTAATTATTTATTTCTTGAATTTAAGACATTTAATTAAATTGAAAAATGTAAATATCTAAGTAGATTTTCATCATGATACTTAAATATTTATTTTTCATGACACTTAATTAAATAGAAAATTATTTTTAGGTTGAAATTTAATTTTTCAACTTAAATTTAAATAATTTTCAAAATATATTTTTTTTTCTTTATTTTATTAATCAATTTCGAAAAATTGCATTTTAATTATGCAATATTTTTGAATTTATTTTGAAAAATAGATTGAGTTGTAAATTAATTATTTATTTTAATTAATTCTTGGACCAACTTAAATCAATGATTTTTTTCATTTAATTGATTAATTTAAAATAAATGAAATTTAAAAAATATATATAATATTAGAAATTGAATTAATTAGTCAAAAGAAAATCTAGATAGGTGATATTTTTGCTTGAAGTATTTCTTTTTTAAGTATTATTATTTTCGAAAGTTGTATAGTTTTTATACTTTATTTCTTTCGAAAACAATAAATATATTCTTATGGAAATTTTTAAGTTGCTAATTAATTTAAATTACTACAACTTAAATTAATTTCCTTAATATTTATATTTAAGATTACTACTAAGATGGAAATAATTAATTTTATTTCAATCACCATCTAAGTATAATTTTATAAATATTATATTAAATTCTTATTTTGAATTCTAATTCCAAGATTCGAATTTAATGAATATATTTATTAGAATAATAAAGAAAATACATTTTAAAGAATGAGCTTTATTATTATTAAAATATTCGATCTCCATTGTTTGTTTTACATCGCATTTATTTTAGTGAGTAATCCTCCCTAATGGAGGAACGTTCATTAGCAATTTCGCACCGCTTAATCTCGAGAGATAAGTAGTTTGTAAGTATTTTATATGGTATAGATCACAATAATGGTGGCGACCATATTTGACTTGCAAATTGCGGAACAATGGTAGTAGCTCATAAGATAGAATAGCCTTGACTCTCGCCTAAACGGGACAACGCTGGATTCCAATCTTGATCGAATAAAAGGTTGCTAGAATGTTTAACATTGTAGATGAGCTGACAACTCTATTCAATAGATGGTAGCTTTGACTCTCGCCTAAACGGGACACTGATATCAGTTTATTGAAAAACCTTGGAAATTATTTAGGATTGAATTCTTTTTAAGTATTTTCTCATATAATTCCTACTTGCTATGTGCTTATAATTTCTGAATTGATTTTGCGTTAAACCATTATTGATTTCTATTAGTTGATTTCTATTATTTTGTAGTATCTTGTATTATCATCATGAATCCCATGTTATCACTGTTGACTAAAAATAAGCTGAATGGATCTAACTTTCCTAAGTGGAATGAGAACATTAACATTGCTCTTATAGGAGAAAGTGCCTTGTTTGTTTTAACTGAGCCGTCACCTGAAGTGCCTGGGGACAATGCATCCAAAGCTGTGAAAGAAAAGTATGAGCGTTGGCAGAAAGCAAATGACAAATCCCTATACTTTATGCTTTCCAGCATGGTTGACACCCTCAAAACTCATTTTTCTAAAACCGAAAAGGATGCTGAAGTTATGACGAAGTTAAATCAGCTATTCGGTAAGGCATCACTTCAGTCACGCTTTGACGCGACTAAGAAGTACATTAATGCACGGATGGAACCTCATCAAAACGTGCGTGACCATGTTCTCCTCATGGCAAGTTATTTCCAAGAAGCCCAGGATCATGGTGCTGAAATGGACAGCGCTGCTCAAGTAAGCCTTATCTTGAATAGCCTGACTCCAGCATTTCTACCATACACATCAAATTATGTCATGAATATGAAGGAAATTGACTTTCATGAATTAGTCAATGACCTTCAAACTTATGAAAATTTGATTGGAGGACCCAAGAAGAAAGGGAGTAAACCTCACAATCCTGGGAATGGTAATGGGATGATCAAACCTGAAGCAAATGTTGCCTCTGCTTCAAAACCCAAATCGAAGAAAAAGTGGAAGAACACTAAGAAGCGTGCAAAAGCCATGAAACACAAAAAGGCTGCAGCTTCTAGTGATGGTACACTTAAAGGAAAGTGTTTCTACTGCAATGAAAAAAGTCATTGGAAACCCCAATGTCCTAAACTTCTTGCAAAGAAACAAGGTATTTCTATTTATAAACTTTAAGAGTTTTAGTGAATTATTATCCAATTGGATTTATGATTCTGGACTAACTTTGTTTATTTATTTTCTTCTTCTTATAGGCTAAGCTACTTGAACTCAGATGAGTTGGATCGGAAAGCTGGACCAAGGGTGAAATCGTCCAGATGAAGATGAAGCTCTTCAATTTTATTTTGAATTAATTGTTTTAGTTTAAAGACAATTTGGATTTCAAATTTTAGTTAGGGATATTTATCCCTGTTTTTCTCATATTGTTGTAATATATTTTTTTATTATTAATAAAGTTTTTTTTATTCAATCATTGCAAATTATGAGATTGAGCTTCATTTACTTTATCTTCATCAATTATTACCACATTATATTTATATGTTTATATGTGTAAGTGTTTTTATTATTGATGCAAATTCTATAATTTTTACAACTCTTCATAGAGTTATATTAAATAAACACTAGAAATTTATTCAATGTTTATTAATAATTGTTCATTCTAATAAAATTATTAAGAATTTGTTTAATAAAAGGATCTTTTGATCTGATAGGGGTGAAAAAAAAAGTTAAGAAAACTATGTAGTTCAACGATCTTTTATATCTAATGAACTCTAGATAGTATTCAACTCCACATAAACTCTATCACACTTAGAGAATCATGATCTTTACAACCTTTACGGGTGGATCATAATCTCTATATACTTAGGGGTGGAGTTTATCCACAATACCCTATATGTATATACTTAGGGGTCGAGTCTATTCCACAATTCCCTATATAACACATATTTTCTTTAAACATGGAAGTAATATAATGAGTTAGCTATTATCAATATAAATCCTTGATCTTGATTGTATGTTCCATTTCGTTTTGCTATTGTAAGTAAAAGTTTGATACCTATGAAAGTTCTTTGTTAAAGATTCACACTACCTTAATTGAGTGGGAGAATTTTAAAATTCTATACCCATCTTCATCAGGTTGATACTTGTGATAGGTACTTAAGAACTCTACTGAAAAGCAAATCTAACCATACACATGGATAGGTATAACTTATCAGAATTATGAGAATAAGATAAAGAACTCTAGTTCAGTCCATTCGAATGACTTGAACCAAGAATTCTTAATCCTCATAAAATTTTATGGTATCTTAATTTTGGTTACTTTATCTCTGGCATGTATTTTTCACTTCAAATACTAGTCTGCTATGTTGATGACTTAGTCTTAACTTAAAGTTTTAGACTAACATAAAAGTCACAACTAGGTAACTCTCCAAACAATCAGAAGTTAAAAGTATTATTTAACCAGACATCTGCTATTGAGTTGGAGCTATCTGAGATGTAATCAAATAGGGAACATTAGAAGATATTCAAGAAAGATTTATGAAAATGATCTATATGTTAGATATTAAGGAACTGTGTATCAGTTGTCCTTATATCTCACCATCTAATTTCGAAATTCTTGAGATGGTGCCTACTTTGGGGGTGGAGGAATTATTTTATAATAATTCAAGCTCTACCAGAGAAGAATTATAACTTTGTGAGTTCGAAAATCCAAGAAAGTTATATTACTGAAGAAAAATCTACACTGTATTATCTCAATTACATATTTTAAAATATGAGAGATATGTCTTCTGTTAATTCGGATGTACTTTTAGAACAGTAAAGATTTCAGTAACCCTTGATGAGTAAAGCATATAGTAAAGGATGTTTCATAAGTGTATTTATGAACTAGTTTCCAGAAGTTTGGGAGGATTCAAATATACTACACTTGATCTGAAGATCAAGACATCAGATTGACCTATTTGCATACTTTGTTTTATATTAGTGCAAGTGGGAGTTTGTTGGGTTTTATGCCCTAAATAAAACTCTTTACAATCTGATTAGTTATCAATATAAGAAATTTGAAGTGATTTATGTTTGCATGAATTTTACATGCTAATGGTTTAATATGTTTATTACATTTACACGCAAAATCAGTTAAATCCAGATCATATGTTTGTTCACAATTAAAGTATCGTCAACACAGTGGAATGTGATTGTGATCATATGAATCAAAAGAATAGGTCCCTGTTTCATTAGTGTTTTGGATTTACACTAATGTGATAATCAGCGATGATGTGTACTTACACTTGGAGTAAGTGTTATGTTCTTTCCAGGACATTAGTAAAGTATACTAGTTTCGAATGTATGGAGTATACATTGGACTGGACCGATATTGCAACTAAGTTAAGATATTACAAACTTACGGTTATATATATCTTTCCAAGTCAATATCAGTAGTTGATCTTAACATTATAAGAATCTAAATCCTGATATGCTTAGGCTCAACTCACGAGTACTATTCATGTTCTTTGATTTATTAGTTAAGCCTACTTTTGGGTCAGGGTGATACGTATATTTTGGGAACATGATAGTATGATTGAGTGGGAGTGCTGAGCATAAATATGGAATCTATAGCTTCTACTGGTGTATAAAAGTCAAGTGATGATTCTCTTCGAGCTTAGCAAATAGAAGTAAATGGATGAGCTCTTTTTTAACTGACTAATTATTAGATCACTAAACACCATTTACAGGTAGCTAAGTGTTTTAAGGGGCAAAATACACTGAGGGGTGAGAACGGTAAAATTATCCCATCTCGATGTAGATCATCTATATAGAGGATCTTTTAAATCACAATAAGATTATAACAATGGTTAAATGAGATAGCATATTGATATCGTGGAACATATAATATGCTCTATATAAGTCTGAGAGTGCAATTCTAAGTTCTAAGAGTGGATTCAACGAAGAATTAATAAGTAGGAATTTACTTGGTAAATTTGGTTCACTTATTGGAAGCTCAGCATATAGATCCATGGTCCCCATTCTAGTTGAGAATATTCTGCTTGTAAGACTCATTAATTGATTCGTGATTGATCATTTATAATTCTAAAGTTAAACTATGTCTAATTTATGAATTTTCACTAAGCAGGGTTGAAATTGTAAAGAAAAGGGATTCTAGGTTTATTTATTTATTAATGGACTTTATATGTCTAGTTAATAATTAAATTAAATGACAATATTATTTAATAATCTATTTTAGTTATTAAATAATTAGTTTTTGCATTTAAATGGTTAGAATTGGAAAATTGGCGTTTTTGAGAAAATAGAAATAAAATTTGTTAAAACTGCAAAATCAAGTGGGGCCCATTATCACACCTTGGCCGGCCACCTATTGTGGAAATTCAAATTGATATTTTCATTATTTTAATGCCAAATAATTCCTAACCTAAACCTAGTAGTTGCCTATAAATAGAAAGTGATGGCTCAGTCAAATAACAAGTTTTCATAACATCTTCTGACAGAAATTTCTCTCTTCAGAAAAACGGAGCCTTCCCTATTTTCTTCTATTGGCCGAAACCCTCTTCTCTCTTTTCTCTTCATAAATTTTGACCCTAGTGATAGAGTGAGTGCCCACACATAGCAAGCAGTAACTCAATCATAGATTGGAAGACTGTGAAGGATGACACTCAAAGAAGAAGGACATTCGGGCTCAGATCTTGATTATACTCTGCGACAGAAAGGATACAAGGGTTAGAGATCTGAGTGGAAGGAGACATTAATTCCGCTGCATCAATGTAAGGTTTTCTTAACTTTATATGTGTTTATTTTATCGTTTTAGAAAGTTCATATTTAGGGTGTTAAACAACATACTTGTGAGTAGATATAAGATCCTGGTAAAATAAGTTCCAACAAAAAGTCCTCACGGTAAAGCCCATACTTCACTAGATTTTCATCGGAGGTCAACTGGATAATATTCGTGTCTTCCCCCGGCAACCAGGCAAGTTTCTGAGCTCTATCCCTAAGAGCAAGAGTGAGGGGAGGACGGTGATATGTCAGAATCTATTAAAACCGAGTCCAGGTAATGCTCGGATCCTTCACCATGAAGTACTTATCAGCAAAAGGCCCTATTTTACTGATGGCCTTGGCATCCATGCCGATCAACCACTTGAAGCCTGGCTGAGAGAAGTAGAAGTACCTGAACTTGCCTTGCTTGGGGGTAGACTTCAGATCAAAGAACTAAGGAACCTCGTGTGGAGAAGGAGCATCCCATCCTTGGGAAGCGTAGAGGACGAAGAGGGCGGGTAAATACTTGATGCCTTTAGGAGCTATCTGGGCCGGGCAGAGACCAAAGAAGTTTGCCACATCCCTGAAGTAGTTGTGCAAGGCATCAGCGCCCCTTGCTGGCCGTGGGCCCCCGACCAGGCACACATCCCCTTATCAGGGTTTGTGGCACGATTGTTGTGGGTGGGAATGTAGCAGTCCAACTCGCCCAGGTACCCATCCTGGTCGAGAGTTCGAAGGCGCGCCTCCGAAATCTTGGACGGAGGACTTACCCACCTGGCGCCCAAGGCACCCTACCTCCTATGAGGAACTGTCGAAGCAAGCTCCTCACTGACGTAGTCCACGCCCTCAACCAGGATGTCTCCATCAGCATCGACTAGCTGCCCAGCCTTGTTGTACTCCCCGAAGTTTGGGGGTTCAACCTCTTCCTCTCCCTCCGCCTCGGAAGGACTGACCGGACGCGCATCGTCCAGCTCCTCAACCTCCTGGACCTCAGCGTCCCCCTCGCGATCCTCCTCCATCAGGACGGCCGAATCCTGTTCAGCGTTGGGTAGAGTGGCAAGCCGAGCCACTTGAGGATCAGTAGCGTCAACCAGACGAGCGGTTTTCGTTGTACGAGCCATAATTCTATGGCTGGGTACAAGGTCAGTAGAGTGTCCTTCGCTAGAAGGTGGACTAGAACGAAGACGAGGATGATCCTCGTGCAAAAGTTGAAGCAAATCCTGGTCGATCTGATGCCCAAGTTCCCAAGACTCACCTGAGTTCATCTACAAAAGACAACACATAAGATGAGTGGTGGACAAAATATCAAATGATAGACAAGCAAATATGTCGACCAGGAGTACTCAACAGATTAAAGAACGACTATCTCTAATGAAAAGTCAAAACTCAAGAAGTCAGAAAGTTCTCTTGAGTTAGAGAAAAAATGTTCATGAAGCTTAGAATAAGCAAGATGAAAGAAAGACGCAATGCGGTTCAGAGACAAGCTCTATGGCTGTAAACCCACATGAAGACATGATAAAGAAGAGTTGCAGAAGTTTCTAACCCTAGGGTTTCCTAAGCGTTTTTCTAAAGCATAGTTGCATTCAAAGTGTAAACATGCAAAGAAAAGCATAAAGGAAATCAGAAACTTACTCAAAGATTCGAGTGTGTGGGTTCGAGCAACGTCAAGCAAACCAGCAGTCGTATGAAGGAACTTCGGCAACTTTGAAGCCAGAAAACTCTCTTTTCGCTCTAAAGTTTACTTAGCAATGAAGGGTGATAAAATGAGTTATGTGCCAATGCTATGGGTATTTATAGGCAAGTCACGAAAAGAGGTAACTGCATCAAAGGAACCTCAGACGCCTCAACTTCCCGCCTCAAAAATGAATATGGGAAATCAAAAGTAATCGAGGGCAACCGTCAGCCGTGGAGAGAGAAAATTGGATTTCGAAATATTATTTGTCAGACCATTCATTAGCTGAAAACTGAAGGGACGCCCAGTCAGCTTCACATCGAGTCTCGAACGGTCATGCTCGACACGTGTCCCCATCCAAAGGTAGAGCCAGCTCGGAAGAAGTCTACACGCAACCTCAGAGGTCTCGTACAGACTTGGGGGGCAAATGTTATCCTGAATTTTTCACTCTGACGTGGCATCACAAGAATGGTGACACGTGGAGTCTACTTGGAGCATCTGTTCGGGAATAATAGACTGAGCAGGATGCCTTGCTGGCACATCAAGATTAAGATATTCAGCGATCCGTGCAGAGCATTCAACACTTAGCGAATTCAACTTTCGTGTAATGAGTCATCAGCTCAATCCCTATAACTCAGGGATTAACTTACGTGGATATGGCATACACAAGATCCCACTATCAGTATACTCAGCCTCAATCCCACGATCCTTGCATTCCGCATTGATCACAGGATCTTTATGTTTATGCGCCTTGTAACCAGAGAGGAAACTCTTCCTCCTCAAGTTTACCAGCCCTATAAATAGTGAGGAATGTTCACTAGGCAAGGGGACTGAGAGATTGAAAGTCGATACGCAGCTAAGCTAAGACTATATTATTATCTAAGAATTATATATTCAGAGATACTGTTGTAAGAGCTATAAGAAAAGGAATCTTCTTCCTTGTTCTTGAGTCAATACAAATAACGAGGATTAGGCTATTACCGAACTGCTCGGGGCTGAACCTCTATAAAATTCATGTGTCTTATTATTGCTTTATTATATATTCATTACGACATATCATTTATTGCTTATCAAAAAGACTCATTGTCGTTGGCTAAAAGCGAAGTCAACATTAATCAATAAAGATCAGAAATCACATTTTATGTTGCATGACTCACATGATTTATTTCATGATTATATTTAATGTATAAATTCTATTAAGTCCAGAACATATATAAATATGTAAATATTAGTTCATGATTATAGTGTCGTCAGCACAGTAGAATATAATCATAATTATATGTTCAAAAGTTCAATTCCCATGATTTGTCAGTTCATTAGATTTAGACTGTGATAATAATCAACGATAACGTATACTTACACCTTGGATAACTGTTATGTCCTTTCCAGGACATTGGCAAAGTTTACCAGTATTGTATGTATTGAGTATACATTGGAAGGCACCGATATTGATATTGGACAAGATATCATAAACTTACCATTATATCTTTCTAAGTCAATATCAATGGTCGATCTTAGGTCTATGGATCTTAATCGTAATATGGTTAGGTTCAGCTTAGCTGTATTATTTATGTTCTTAGAGTTGTTCGTGGAAGCTAACTTTTGGTTCTGCCGAATACTTACATCTTGGGAACATGGTAGTTCAATTGAGTGGGAGCGCTAATCATAGATATGGAATCTATAGCTTCTATAAGTATTTAGAAGTAAAACGATGATTTCCTTCGAGCTTGGCTGAATAGAGACAAATGATTGAGAACTAATTTCAGTAATTATATTAGTTTACTGAAATATCATTTAAACGTTGCTAAGTGTTATAAGGATAAAATACATTGAAGGGTAGAACGTTAAATTTGTCCCTATTCAGTGTAGATCATCTATAAAGGATCCTTGACTATTAGGATTGTAACAATTGATAATCATAACGTATCTATATCGTGGTACATATAGAGCGTTCTATATAACTTAGAATGCCATTCAATTCCAAATCTACAGTAGTGCAAGGCGGAATTAATAAGTTTAGAATTCACTTGGTGTATTCGAGATCTACTTATTGAAAGCTCGGTTATATAGGCCCATGGTCCCCTCACTAGTTGAGATAATACTGCTTGCAGACTCAGTTAATTGATTTTAATCAATCCATTATAATTCTAAAATTAGACTATGTCTTATTTATGAATTTTCACTAAGCAAGGGCTTAATTGTGAAGAAAAAAGAAGTTTTAGGGTCAATTTGTTAATAAAGAGACTTTGTATGGTCTAATTAATAAATTACATAAATGACAATTTTATCTATTAATTAATTATCATTATTAAATAAATAGTTTTGGCATTTGTAGGATTGAATTAGAAAATATGGTATTATTGAAAAGAAGAATAAGTGGTTGAAATAAAGTGGCAAAAATCTAACTAGAAATTGGTCCACTATAGTGTAAGTCCATGATCTAGATTTTTGCCCAATATTTTATTCTTTTTTAATCCATATAATTCAGCCCTAATCCCTAGTTGAAACACTATAAAAGGAACATGATACTCTCACTCATCCACTTGATGCCTTCAACCAAATCAAACCTAGTTTTCTATGTCAAACAACTAGTTCAAAAGAGAGTTCCTTTCTTAGTTATTTTAGCCTCCTTTATTGTTCTTCCACAATTCGAAACCCATAGTGAAAGAGTGTTGTGCCCACACATAGCAAGTCAAGTACTCAATCATAGTGAGTAAGACAGTGGTAACCAAACCCAAAGGAGAGAAAGAGATCCAAGTTCAGATCTTGATAATGCTCTACTACAGAAAAGAATCAAGGGCTAGAGATCTTGAACGGAAGGAGTCATTATATTCCACTGCAATCAATGTAAGGTTTTCTTAAACCCTTATGTGTGTATTTTCATTGTTTTAGATAATTCATATTTAGGATGTTAATCAACATACTTGTTAGTAAATCTAGATCCTAGTAAAATATTCCTAAAAAATGGCCTCAGAGCCATGGTAATGATTTACTTTCATGAAATATGGATTTAAAACGATGAATATTATTTCTGTGTTGATTTGGATGTGTTCATGTTGGTTTATGTGTTATCTGATGAATGTATGTGAATTACAAATTTTTCCCACGAAAATAATTTTATTTTCATTCTGAAAATATTTTATTTGGATTCCTTGTAAAAAATTAAGCAATTTTGGTTTTTACGAAACTCAATTTAGGTAAAATTTGAAAAAGTTATCAAGGTTTGAAGTTTCGGGTGCACAAGGTCCAATCGCACGAACGCCAGTCACTCGGACAAGGTGACGTGCCCGCGCGCATGGTTAGGGTAGGTCCTGTCTGAACTTGTATACACCGCCGACGTGACACTGCCCCTCGCCCACCTGATGCTTGACCATGCGCGGAATGGAGGCTGCAGGCGCCGAGTTTTCTCGGCTTAACACCTTGCAAATGTCCCATCCGCGAGCGCATTGTGGCTGTTTATAACCTCTCGAGGGCTGCACATGCAGCCTGGGCAGCCAACACCCCATAACCGAAATTTTATGGGATTTTTCCCCAATTTCAAATTTTTCAAATTTCAAACCCTAAAATTCAAAATAAAAATTATTTTTAATAAATTTAAACTTAAATATCAATTTTAAATAAATAGTATTTAATTTTTAATAGATTACTATTAATTGTTTGATATTTTGAAGTTTAAATTAAAAACTTGATTATTTTTTTTTAATTATGGTCAGAATTTAAAAATTTGTTAATTTATTTAATATTTATATATTATTTAATTATAAGGTTAGATATTTTAATATTAAGCATATTTTAAATTAAAAGATAGCATTATCTTTTTAATTTGACATATTATATTAAAATTACCTTATAAGTTAAATTAAATAATTAACATATTTGAAATTAACCTAGATATTTTTATAGATATGCTAACCATAATATTTTCAAATATAAATTTGGTTATTTTGTTAAATATTTAATTGTTTATAAATTTTAAGTTAGAAAAGTCATATTTATGTTATTTTATATCATTTTACTTATCAGATATTTATAAATAGTATTTTTAATATTTAAATAACCTAGATATTTTTATAGAAATTTGAAAAAAGCTTAATTTGAGATATTTTGACATATAATTAGGATAATTATTATTTTTATTATTTTATTCTTAAAATAATAATAATAGCCTAACCATATCTATTTTAAAATTGATTTATTTTGTTATTTTAAATTTATTAAATTATAAGATTAGAAAATAATATTGAAAATATCTTTTTGGTTATTTTTAAATCATTTATCTTATTAGATATTTAATTTAATTTGATAAAATAATTCAAATAAAGCTAGATATTTTAAATTAGTTTCATTTTTTTTAAAATTTAAATTTTGATGAGATATTTAAGGTTGTTTTAACAACCTTAAATTTTCAAAATTTAGTTGGTTAGTTAAAATAATAATTTAATTATATTAATATCTTATTTCACATATTTGTTACATGGACATTGTTTGTAATATTTAATTGTTTATTCAAAACCTTTTTAACAAATCTATTATTTATTTTTACCTATTTTCTAATTAAAATAATATAGTTTACTCTATTTATTTTTAAATAAATCATTTATGAAAATTACTTGATTAAAGTTGATCTGAAATTAATTAATAAATTAATTTTCAACTTTAATCTAATTTTCAAAATTAAAAATTTTCAAAATATCTACATTAAAACAATACAAGTCGAAATCTTAAGAGAATGATTATACAAATAAAATAAAATATATTTTGAAAATTATTCTAATTTAAGTTGATCTGAAATTGAAAAATTTCCAACATAAATATAATTTTCTATTTAATTAAATTTATTAAAATAGAAATAATTAAGTGTCTTCAATAAATTCAACTTAATTATTAATTCTAAGTTAGTATCTAAGAAAATATTCTAATTTTAAGTTGGTCCAAAATTAATTTTCAACTTAAATATATTTTCTAATTTAATTAAATTTTAAGAAATAGAAACAAATAATTAAGTATCTTGATAAATATCAACTTAATTATTAATTATATTTAAGTTCTAAGAAAAATATCTTAATTTAAGTTGGTCTAAAATTAATTAAAAAATCAATTTTTCAACTTAAATATATTTTTCTACTTAATTAAATATTAGAAAATATAAATTTGTTACTAGAAATCACTATCTAGAATATTTCATTAAACTAAGTGTATTTTGATAAATTAATTCTAAAATAATCCATTGAAAAATTAATTCCATTTATTTCAAAATTAATTATGTTGCTAATTCAATTTTAATTAGGTTAAACTAGTATAATAAGCCTAATACAATTATTTAAATGAGACAAATATGCCTTCACAATTAGAGTTGTTAATGTGAGGGAGGGCTGGGTTCAGTATGCCGTACCCACTACTGATGGTCCCCTAACTCTCACACAAGGCCCAAATGAGAGGAATTTAACCATTATTTAAACAATTGTTATTCATTGAATAAGCCCAATACTAATTAGGCCTAAATAAAACTATCATAAGGTGATATTTTATTCTAGAAACCTAGTCCATTTAAATATCTAGAAATAGGCTTCCTAAATGCATCTACCCAAAAGCAAACATATAGGCTCACACATGTCAAATTGATTTGGATGGGCCCTATCATGTTTCTAGGTTTACACAGATGAAAGAAGTACAAAATTTACCTGTTACAAATTATTTATAAGATCTATTGACAATTGGACTATGATTAAAATCAGATCATTGGATCTGTCAACACGTTAATTATAGCAATTTAGTTTATGAATTATCTAGATAGATATTTTCTAGGTAGACTTTTTGGTATTTTTCTAGATATATTTAATTAAGTAAGAAAATTAATATTTAAGTTTATTTTATTCTAGACAATTAAATATTTGATATTTTTCTTAAGAGATTTAATTAAATATGAAAATTATATTTATGTTGAAAATTAAATTATTTAATTTTAAACCAACATAAATTAGAATAATTTTTTTCAGTTTTGTTTTATTTTATTTTAAGGTGATTTCTAAAATATATTTTTATACATTGGATTTCGAATGCAATTATATATTCATCAAAAATTAAATTTGAGTTGAAAATTAATTAATTTTGGACCAACTCAAATTAAGTAATTTTCATAATATATAATGGAAAATTAATAGTAAGGATGAAAAATGATTTTATTTTATTTTTTAGATCTTCGTAGGCTATAATTTTATAAATATTAAATTAAAATTTATAATTAGAGTCATCTAAATTAGTAATATTAAATAAATAAATATATGTTAAAATAAATAGATTAAAATAAGTATCAAATGAAAATACAACTCTTTTAAAATAATGAGCTTTAGTTATAAGAATATTCGATCTCCACTGTTGGTCCTACATGGTTAATTATTTTCAATATAACATTCAGACACTAGACTTCGTCTCCCTTATGGATGGTTATTTGTTGTAGCATTTAACACCGTAATGATCTCTTATGATAAGTATTTTGTAAGTTTTCGTCTCTATTATCGGCATAAATTTACCCTCCTCGCGAGAATGACTTGTCTATAGAGAGCTTGTCGTATTGAAGGTGGCTCGCAATATTATAGTACTCGCAGTACCGAAAGAAAGGATCTTGCAATATTAACTGAAAGAGACCTCGCTATATTGAGAAAGGCACACCTCGCATATTTAATAAAGTCGCAATATCAACAGGAAAAGGTGCGAACACGCACCAATCAACAGAAGTCAACAGTCAAGCATTCAAGGATCATTCATGACAAACGTTACACATATTTTATAACCGTTGTAATTAATTCGATTAATAAGCTTATTATTATTATCATTATTATTATTTTGTAACGGTCTTATTATGACCATTATGTGTAACTGATGTCTACTACCTATAAGTAGGGGCTTCCCCCTCCATTCAAAGGGGGCTGATCTGAATAAAGAAACAGAGCGAGAGTACTCTTTTCAACAATGGATTAGGCAGGCTGAGCTCGAAGCTCCTGCTGAACCACTATATTTTTCTGTGTCTATTTTATACTATTTATAATACTCGCATACATTATACAATATATTCTTTGAGTACTCGCTATTCTAAGGGAGTACTTGCATATTTGTTTTTTGGTATTCAAGCAACCCTTGAATACTCGCACAAAATTGGTGTTGTCTAAATTCCTCCGACAACATTTTGCGCTGTCTGTGGGAATGATTTTTTTTAATATTTCTATGATTTTTCGGCGAACAATCATGATACAATGAACCGAGTATACATAGAATCAGCCTCTGTTTAATCAGACAAAATGTGAGCAATCTCATCCCCGACACTCAAAGATCAACCAAAATCAAAAGATCATCAACAACTCTGTTCAGAGCAACACAAAAAAAAAATCCCAGAAGAAAATTCAAATCAGCAAAGTCAAATGAACATCTCCGTTTGAGATTATCCATAAATCTACTCGAAGAGATAAACAAACCCAACCTGAGAAAAGCCCCATATTGGCAAACAGAGAGAATCAAAGACATAGAATATATTCTGCAATGAAGGAATGACTTTTACCACTATCTCGGACTTCGGAGCCGCCCAGATCTTGAGGATGCTCAGATCCTGGGGCTGCTCAAGTCCAAAAGCTTGTCGAGTGCTATTCCTCCACTCTTGGAGCCACCTAAAATCTGAGGGCGCTCGGATCATGTGAAAGAAGCACAACGACGTTGGACTCAAAAATTCCTTATACGACCATAGCTGATAATGAAGAGGCTATTCTCAACAAAGGATCGCAACCTTGGAGAATCTCAAAAATCAAAGTGAAGAAGTCTGCATTCCTCCGACAATCTTTTAGAGAAACACAGTCATCCATTTTGTTGTTTTTCTCATAGTCGGAGGAGAAGATAATCAGAGAATCCAAAGCGATACTCTATGTCTCAAATAAAAACGGTTCACTAAACATGATGCAGAGAACCCTAAATGGTACCTCTAGTGAAACGACAGTAATAGAGATGCCAATCGCTTAGCTTTCAAAAACAAATCAATTTCATATTAAGGGCAGCAGGAGAAGAAATCCAAAGCGCTGTTGTCGCTTTCGTTTCTTTCCTATGAGGAAAACAATTATGGTGATTTATTAATCGTATATGTAATTGTCAGCGCTTGAAGATAACACCCATTTGATAAGATAAACCCCATACAATTTAATTAGGTCTGAATATAACAACAAGCCCAATTCTATTTGTTGGAAGCCCATTAGTTATATCGTGTATTTGGTCATTCAAGCATAATTAATGGAGAACAGACCAACTTTTTTCCATTCAAATTAGAGATCCAATTCTCGGAGTCTAGATGTTCGGCGTGGCCAAAAGCAAGTAATGAAATGATGTTTGGAATTCAACTCCCAAATGCTTCCAGGTTTATTTTTTCTTTATTCATCAAATTAAGTTAGAAATATTCTTGAATATATTTTTACATATGAACTTAATTGGTGATACAACAATATAATATATTAACAAATAATGGCGATCCTAAAGTGTGCTCATTCTCGCATAATTGCTTAACAAATTATTATTGCGCGTATACATAATCGCAAATGGACAAGTCTAATATAGTGCTCATTTTTACATTATAATTTAGAAAACCCACTATGGTACTTCTATTTGCAAATTGGCGAGCCCTACAAGTGCTTATTTTTTGCAAAATTATTTGACAATCTCATAATTATGCTTATGTTCTCTCAAAAGAGACAAGTTCAAACACTTATTTTTGTATACTAAAATGCCAAGTATATGGCAAGCTCGCGATAGTGCTAAATTATTTTTACTCATTAGCACATCGCAGATATGGCCAATGCCTCGATTAGGCACCACTTCGATTCAATCAGATAGCACAAACCTAAAAGGTTTGCTGGCGTAACATCTCTAAAATATGAAAGAATTGAACCTTACTGAAAAGGTTTGGGCCATGAATTAATTACCGAAGGTAAAAGACTTGTTTGTCTCATTTTAGGGCCCGATAGCCCACTTGGTAAATACCACCCTCTTATATATCGGATATATAAAAGTAAAGAGGCACAACACATTAGAGGAACGAGAAGTAATCAATCTATACTTGGACGCTATATGTGTGAATAGCCCAACGCCTACAGATTACCAGGTGCACTTTTTCTTTTATTTTAATCAAGTCCAACACTTTGGTCAAATAATCATTTTATATTTCATACATTATTATCCGTTAACTCCTGAGGGGAATAGAAATGCATCTGGATGCATGATAAACCTATATTTTTACATGTTCTCATTTTATTTGCAAAATAGAGTGAAACATGACACTTATTTCTTGCATTATTATTTATGAGCGTATTACAATACCCATGTTTTCATAATCGCAAATTGGCGAGCCCAATGTGTGCTCATTTTTGCATGATACTTAGAGCTAACTATAAGGCTCATTTTCGCATATGCTCACAAATAATTGGGAAGCTGAAAATAGTGCTCATTTTTGCATGATTAACAAAACCCACGATTATGCTTATCTAATCACAAATTAACGAGCACTGTCTGTGCTCATTTTTGTATGCATATTTAGAAGCCAAATATGCTCTTTATACATTTATTCATGTATTGGCGAGCCCAATGTGTGCTCATTCTGGCATAACTATTTTGAAAGTCTATTGCAATAATTATTTTAATAATCATAAATAGGCAAGTCCAAAGACTCATTTTTGCATGATAAAATAACAAGTTTATTGCACACCCCTGATGGTTCTCGGTACTTTCAACACTTGCACATCGTATATATGGCCAAATCTATGCCTTATTTGGACGATTCATAATCAAAATGCATCTCCGTCCTAACGGGCAGTACAGACCCCAAAGAGTTTTGCTGACAGGGCATCTTGAAAATATAAATGATGATCGATAGTAATTTTAAAAACCTCGATAAGGTGAAACCAAAGATCACCTGCAATGTGATAGATCAAATGTCCCTCGAGTAAAGTTCAACGATTAGACAGTGACATGTCATCACAAGAACTAGGGGCATGATAAGGGAACGATTCCCAAAACATTTTCTCGCATGATCAAAACTTGCGAGAAGGTGCGACCGAGACAGGGTCTAGTCGCACACTATGCATCACATAGTAAAAAGAATAAAAGCAGAATGTAGAGAGAAGTTAGCACAGTCGCAACATATATCTAGTATATGCGATGACCCGCTGTTTCTCCCCCGCGCCTATGTAAAGACTGCATCTTTACAAGCCTTAGGTCCGAATGATAAATGTGCGCGACAAATCAACCAGAACTCACGAGTTCAATATGGTCCGTACATGAATGCCCAATACGCGACCCATTTAGTCGCAAGCATTCCATGAATTAAGAACCCCGAGAGGTTCACGATCGTTATCGAACGTCGAGAGGTTCATACATTAATGCCCGATACGTGACCTGTTAGTCGCAGGCATTCCATGAATTAAGAACCTTGAGAGGTTCATACATGAATGCCTGATATGCGATCTGTTTAGTTGCAGGCATTCCATGAATTAAGAACCCCGAGAGGTTCATACATGAATGCCCGATACGCGACCCGTTTAGTCGCAGGCATTCCATGAATTAAAAACCCCGAGAGGTTCATACATGAATGCCTGATACGCGACCCATTTAGTCGCATGCATTCCATGAATTAAGAACCCCGAGAGGTTCATACATGAATGCCCGATACGCGACCCGTTTAGTCGCAAGCATTCTATGAATTAAGAACCTTGAGAGATTCATGATTTTTTATCAAACCCCGAGAGGTTCATACATGAATGCCTGATACACGACCCGTTTAGTCGCAGGCATTCCATAAATTAAGAACCCTGAGAGGTTCATACATGAATGTCGGATACACGACCCTTTTTGTCGCAGGCATTCCATGAATTAAGAACCCCGAGAGGTTCATACATGAATGCCCGATACGCGACCCGTTTAGTCACAGGCATTCTATGAATTAAGAACCCCGAGCGGTTCATGATTTTTTATCAAACCCTGAGAGGTTCAAACATGAATGCTCGATACGCGACTCGTTTAGTCATAGGCATTCCATGATTAAGAACCCCAAGAGGTTCATGCTTTATATCGAACCCCAAGGTTCATACAATGAAACAAACCCTGAGAGGTTTGTGCATTTATTCGAACCCCGCAAGGTTCATACATCATTGAAAACGCTGAGAAGTTCATGCATCAGTTAGAACCTCGCAAGTTTCATAAGACCCCTGACAGGTTCATGCACCAATGAAAACTCTGTGAGGTCCATGCATCAATATGAACCACGAGCGGTTCACTCATCCAAAAGAATCTCGCGAGGTTCACATTTTTATTGTGCAATTGTCTTATAAGAAGCCTACGAGTTTAGATAATCGATAAAAAATATGATGCCCAAGGCATGATGATAATCAACAAACGCGGGCTCGGACTATTTTAAGTTCTCCAGCACAGAGCGAGCAATACTAAAGAACTAAGGGCATGTGTTATCGGCATAAATTTACCCTCCCCGCGAGAATGACTTGTCTATAGAGAGCTCGCGTTATTAAAGGTGGCTCGCAATATTATAGTACTCGCAGTACCAAAAGAAAGGATCTCGCAATATTAACTGAAAGAGACCTCGCTAGATTGAGAAAGGCACACCTCGCATATTTAATAAAGTCGCAGTATCAACTGGAAAAGGTACGAACACGCACCAATCAATAGAAGTCAACAGTCAAGCATTCAAGGAGCATTCATGACAAACGTTACACACATTTTTTATAACCGTTGTAATTAATTCGATTAATAAGCCTATTATTATTATCATTATTATTATTTTGTAACGGTCTCATTATGACCATTATTTGTAACTGATGCCTACTACCTATAAGTAGGGGCTTCCCCCTCCATTCAAAGGGGGGCTGATCTAAATAAAGAAACATAGCGAGAGTACTCTTTTCAACAGTTGATTAGGCAGGCCAAGCTCGAAGCTCCTGCTGAACCACTATATTTTTCTGTATCTATTTTATACTATTTACAATACTCGCATACATTATACACTATATTCTTTGAGTAGTCACTATTCTAAGTGAGTACTTGCATATCTATTTTTTTTGTATTCAAGCAGTCCTTGAATACTCGCACAAAATTGGTGTTGTCTAAATTCCTCCGACAACAGTCTCGATTAGATTCTCCCCTACGATGACTACTTAGAGATAAATTTACGAAGTATGAAACAATGGTGGAAGCTCATAAAATAAGAATAACCTTGACTCTCGCTTACTAACAACGTTGGATTCTTATTTTGATTGAATAAAAGGTTGCTAGAATGGTGTCCATTTTAGATGAGCTGACAGCTCTATTCAATGAATAATATCTTTGACTCTCGCCTACTAGGCACTGTATCAGTTTGTTGGAAACATTAAAAATTATTTAAGATATGATAGTATGGTATTTTTACATGTCTTTGTTACTTGCTAAATGCTTAGTAATTTCTGAATTGTGTGTGAATTTATATTGAATCATGTTATTTTCTGTTATTAATTGTAGTTGTAAATTTCGTGTAAAATAAGAATAACTTTAACTCTCGCCTACCGGGACATTGTTTGATTCTTATTTTGATCGAAATTATCCAAATTTTTCCTCTTATGTTATTCATTTCGAATTTTCTTACATAGTATATCATTGAATGAATGGTTTATAAATCATCTGCTTATGATTTTATTCTATTTTCTTTTATGAAATTGAATGGCGCATATAATTATATTCTGGACATTCTATCCCGACATAATATAAATCCTCGATCTTAGAATCTCCTACTTGTATATGCTTACTTTAAGCAAATTAAATTTAGAGTTAGATTAGTAGTGGTGGTCCAAGCTAGAATAAATTTCATTGTATATATGGTATAAAATTTAAGTCTTTGACTTTAAATTTTAGATTCCAAATTAAAATTTTAAATTTTAGTTTCCTAGAATACATTGGACATTACAATATGACTTTCACAAGTTTTTAATATCCATTTTCTGTCTATGGATTCAAACTATATGTTAATGTATGCAATTTTAGTTTAGTATTCTGTGACCAGGATCGACTTGGATTATTCTAAGAACTCTTTATTATAACTAGACCTAAGTAATCAAAAGATTACAACCACATTCTTATATATCTATGGCATTTGCATCTTGTTCACAGTGGTTTTGACAAGATCATTCTCTCCAAAGAGTCAATATGCCAATATCCACTTGAAAGTAGGATCATCTGTATTTGTACATATGGATGTACATTCAGGGGTGGATATGAGTTTTTCGTTATATTCTTAAAACGATTATTCTAGATTTTACCTTATGCAAAGAAATTTGAAATATTTGAGAAATTTCATGAATTTCTAGCAATGGTGAAAAACTATTAAGGTAAGTGGTTAAAGATCTTGCGAACTGATAGGGGTGGAGAAATATTTGGTAGATATGCAGTTCAAAGATCATTAAGTTGAACTTCGAATTGTATCCAAACTTACCTCCCTAGAATTTATATTTGTATATTGATGATAGTATAAAAGTATGATTAGTTACTAGCAGTTGCCTAAGTCCTTCTAGGGATATACCCTAGTGATAGAAAAATTTCAGAATGATAGAATGGTTGTGTACTTAATGTAAACCATTACTAGATTCATGGATGACCTAATCATAATCTTAAGAAAGCTAAAACTATTAACTAAGGTGATACGAACCACACCAACAGTTGTGATGAAAACCGACACTAAATATGGCAGACTCTAAGAATTCTCGAAATTTGGATGTGGAACCGCGACCCAATGCTTAGTTAAGCATGAACCTTGGTATGAAGGAAGACGCCACAAACAGTGGTGGAAATTCGTTTGATAAGTCAGGTTGAATGCCACAAGGAATACTCCTTGATAAGTTCGAATAGTTCTCTCAAGAACTCAAGAAAGAAAACGTCTAAAAATTTTATTCCAAAATATTCTGATTTTTCAAAGTGTTTACAAGGCTTTATATAGCCAACTTACAAGCAAGAAAAAAGAAAACTAAAAGAAAGAAAACTTTCCAAATAAAACAAAGACAAAATAAAGGAAACAAAATCAAAAAGGAAAGCTGCCAATTGCCTTGGAAAACGTGGTAAGCTCAACTTGGGTCTAAATTGAGTCCACTTTGATGAGGAACACAAATTTTTGCTCTCCTTCAGTGTTAACTGCGGTCTCCTCTTGTTTTAAAATTAGGTTGACTAAGTTGTTGAGTTCTTCTTTGAATTTCTTGGCTTGCGCCCTAGTCACCGGGCGAACTTGAACTTTACTTGTATCTTTAGCCTTAGTGTTCTCATCATTCCTTCCCTCTTGAAAAGGATTTGTCCTCAAATCTTCACTTGCATCAAAAGGGCTCAAATCAGAAACATTAAAAGTAGCACTAACATTATATTCTCCAGGTAAATCGAGTCGGTAGGCATTGTCATTGATCCTTTCAAGCACTTGAAACGGACCATCTCCTCGAGGTAGCAATTTGGAATGTCTTTGGGCTGGGAATCGTTCTTTCCTCATGTGTAACCATACCCAATCACCAGGCTCAAAAACCTGCTTGTGACGACCCTTGTTAGCTTGCTTTATGTATTGCTTGGTCCTTCTTTCTATGTTAAGTCGTGCCCTCTCCTGGATTTGCTTCACAAATTCTGCTTTCTTTTTGCCATCTAAATTCAAATGCTCAGAAACAGGTAAAGGTGATAGATCTAAAGGAGTCAAAGGATTAAAACCATAAACAATTTCAAATGGTGAAAATTTAGTAGCAGAATGCATAGAACGATTATAAGCAAATTCAACATGTGGTAAAAAATCCTCCCAAGTCTTAATATTTTTACTTATGATAGCCCTCAATAAAGTGGATAAAGTTCTATTAACTACTTCTGTTTGACCATCGGTTTGAGGATGACAAGTAGTAGAAAATAAAAGTTTTGTCCCAAGTTTTCCCCACAATGTTTTCCAAAAGTAACTTAAGAACTTAGCATCCCTATCGGATACAATGGTTCTAGGCATACCATGTAATCTCACAATTTCCCTGAAAAACAAATCGGCAACATTAGAAGCATCATCAGTTTTATGACATGGGATAAAATGAGCCATCTTAGAAAATCTGTCTACCACCACAAAAATTGAGTCCCTCCCACGTTTACTCCTAGGTAAACCCAACACAAAATCCATTGCGATATCAATTCATGGCGAACTAGGAATAGGTAGGGGTGTGTAAAGACCATTTGGTTGAACCCTAGATTTAGCTTGCTTACAAATTACACATCTACCACAAATTCGCTCAACATCTCTTTTCATGTGGGGCCAAAAGAAGTGTTCTTGTAATATAACTAAGATTTGAGCAACTCCAAAATGTCCCATAAACCCTCCTCCATGGGATTCCGAACTTACAAATCTCTTAAAGAACAATTAGGCACACACAACCTATGCTCCCTAAACAAGAAACCCTCATTCCTATAAAACTTACCTTCACCATATTTTTCACATGCACCATAAATCTCCCCAAAATCATGGTCATCAGGATAAAGTTCCTTAATATGTTCAAAACCAAGTAATTTAGCATCAAGAGTAGAGATTAAGGCATACCTGTGAGAAAGGGCATCGGCAACCACATTATCCTTACCTTGTTTATACCGAATGACATATGGAAATGTTTCAATGTACTCAACCCATCGTGCATGTCTTCTGTTGAGCTTGTGTTGCCCCTTCAAATGTTTAAGGGATTCATGATCTGTGTGAATCACAAATTCTTTGGGCCACAAATAGTGTTGCCATGTTTCTAAAGCTCGCACCGGGGCATAAGACTCTTTATCATAGGTGGGGTAATTAAGTGCAGCCCCACCTAGCTTTTCACTAAAGTATGCAAGGGGTCTCCCTTCCTGCATAAGAACAACACCAATACCTATACAAGAAGCATCACATTCAATGTCAAATGTGTTAGAAAATTAAGTAAAGCAAGTACTAGGGCGTGAGTAAGCTTGTGTTTAAGCAGTTGAAATGCCTCCTCTTGTGCTTCACCCCATTCAAAAGCAACATTCTTTTTGATAACCACTGTAAACGGTGCTGCGATGGTGCTGAAATCCTTCACAAACCTCCTGTAAAAACTAGCAAGTCCATGAAAACTTCGAACATGACCTATAGTTGAGGGGGTTGGCCACTCTTTGATGGCTTTATTCTTTTCTTCATCAACCTCAATACCTGTAGCACTCACAACAAATCCTAGGAAAACAATCTTATCGGTGCAAAAAGTGCATTTCCTAAGGTTAGCATATAGTTTATGTTTTCGAAGCACGTCCAAAACTGATTGCAAATGTGAAGCATGATCATGCAAACTCTTACTATAAATTAGAATATCATCAAAATACACAACAACATATTTTTCGATGAAAGCACGCAAAACATGATTCATTAATCGCATGAAAATGCTAGGTGCATTAGTTAGTCCAAAAGGCATGACTAACCATTCATACAATCCATGTTTAGTTTTAAATGCAGTTTTCCACTCATCTCCTTCTTTCATACGTATTTGATGATACCCACTCTTAAGATAAATCTTAGAAAACACACAAGGACCATGCAACTCATCTAACATATCATCTAAACGAGGAATGGGATGTCGATATTTTACCATTATGTTGTTGATGGCTCGACAGTCAACACACATTCTCCATGGTCCATCCTTCTTAGGAACGAGAATTACTGGAACCGCACAAGGGCTCATGCTTTCTCTCACATGCCCTTTGGTCATCAATCCTTCAATTTGCCTTTGTATTTCTTTGGTTTCATCAGGATTAGTTCTATATGCTCGACGGTTTTGGATTGACGAACCTCAATAAAATCAATTTGATGTTCTATTCCTCGAATAGGTGGCACGCCGTGTGGTACCTCCTAGGGAAACACATCCTCAAATTCCTACAAAATAGAAATAGCAACACTAGGTAGCGAAGAATCAAGTTGGCTAGAGTTTAAAAGAGCCTCCTTGTAAACGAACAAAAGCATTGGTTGTTTTGTACGCCAGGCTCGTGTAATCTCACTTTTTTTTTGCATACAAATTATTATGTTTTCTCTCTCACTTGGTTCGATTTTTTTCTCTTTTTGGCTCTCTTTTTTGTCATTCTTTTGCTCACTCAAGTTCTTTTTATCACTCAAATTCTTTTGATCACTCAATTTTTTCAATCTCACTTGGTCTTCATAGACTTGTTTTGGTGTCAAAGGAGCTAGAGTGACTGTTCGTTGACGGAACATGAATGAGTACTTGTTGGTGAACCAATCATGTTGGACTCGCCGATCAAATTACCAAGGCCTTCCTAGAAGAAGGTGTCCAGCTTGCATTGGGATCACATCAAACAATACCTCATCCTCATATTTGCCAATTCGGAAAGATACCAAAACTTGTTTGGTAACTCTCACTTCACCACTAACATTCAAACATTGCAACTTGTAAGGATGTGGATATTTAAGCGTTAGAAGTCCCAGCTTCTCAACCATGGATGAACTAGCAACATTAGTACAGCTACCCCCATCAATGATCACACTACATACCTTGTCTTTCACATGACAACGAGTATGAAAAATGTTCTCACGCTGTACCTCTTCTTTCTCTTCTTTTGCTTGCGAGTTTAATGCTCGTCTGGTGACTAGTTCAAGCATGTCACCGTATTTTGGCCCATACTCTTCTTCTTCTATAGATGTATCTTCAAATGGTGGCATATTAGCAAGCTCTTCTTCATCTTCAGAATCTACTTCACCATTTTCCCGCATCACCATAACTCTCTTATTTAGACATTGGCTAGCTATGTGTCCTCGCCCTTGACATTTGAACACTTTATCTCACTAGAACGAGATGAAAGAGGGGCTGCTTTTCCTTGAGGGGTTGTAGTTGCGGTGGCTGGTTTGGGTGCAGAGGATGAACTAGGTTGATCCTCTTTCTTTGGAAAGTTTGACCTCCAAGGTGTTGTATTTGGATTGTGTGGACTTGTCCTTGGCTTTGACCTTGAACTACACTTCTTGAGTTGTCTTTCAACTTTGATTGCCATGTGCACCAAATCTTCCAATTCCACATAATGGTGTAGTTCGACGGTATTAGCAATCTCTCGATTCAATCCATTCAAAAACCTTGCCATTGTTGCCTCCCGATCCTCTTCCACATTGGCTCTAATCATAGCCATCTCCATCTCCTTGTAATACTCATCAACACTCTTGTAGCCTTAACGAAGACCTTGCAACTTGATGTACAAGTCTCGATAATAGTGAGATGGTACAAAACGTCATCTCATTACCCTCTTCATAGCCTCCCAAGAGTCAATATCTCGTTCTCCATTCCTCCTCCTGTTCATGCACAACTGATCCGACCAAACAATAGCATAGTCAGTAAATTCAATTGCAACAAGTTTTTACCTTTTTTGTTTCAGAATAGTTGTGACAATCAAACACCAATTCCATCTTCTTCTCCCACTCCGGGTACGCTTCAGGATCACTCTTCCCTTGAAAAGAGAGATTTTTCATCTTTATATATCCCGAATAATTATCTACCTGGTTCCTAGCTTCTCTATCCCGACCATACCTCCTATGGTTACCTACTGGTATCCCATCAAACTCTTCATCAGAAATTATCCCTTCCGCATCTACTTAATTATCATCCCTTTGGTGAACCCTATTCCTCCGTTGCCTCCACTAGGTTTCATCAAAGTGGACTCAATTCAGACCCAAGTTGAGCTTATCACCTTTTCCAAGGCAATTAGCAGCTTTCCTTTCTCAATTTTGTTTCCTTTATTTTGTCTTTGTTTTATTTGGAAAGTTTTCTTTCTTTTAGTTTCCTTTTCTCTTGGTTGTAAGTTGGCTATATAAAGTCTTGTAAACACTTTGAAAAATCAGAAAATTTTGGAATAAAATTTTGAGAGGTTTTCTTCTTGAGTTCTTGAGAGAACTATTCGAACTTATCAAGGAGTATTCCTTGTGGCGTTCAACCTGACTTATCAAACGGATTTCCACAACCATTTGTGGCGTCTTCCTTCAAACCAAGGTTCATGCTTAACTAAGCATTGGGTCGCGGTTCCACATCAAAATTTCGAGAATTCTTAGAGTCTGCCATATTTGGTGTCGGGTTTCATCACAACTATTAGTGTGGTTCATATCATAAGGTTTGCATGTTTGATAGCTATTCTATGTTATTAGGGATGGACCATCCCATGGTCATTAAGATAAGAAAGTGTTTGTTTCAACAAATATCACTTTTCTAAGAAAATGACTAAGTTTGAAAACAAAGTAGCAAAGTAGAGGAGATATTTTTTCTTGATTCCAAAAGTGGTCTATCATCTTATTCAAAACAAGATGGCCCCACTACCTCTGTTGTCTTGACACAACTAATAAGGATAATACCATTTACATTCTTAGACACAAAGTCATTGTACCTTGTCGTAGTGGGAGGGTTTCAAAGAACTCACCTGTTGGAATTTATTTTACCAGGATCTTAGACCTACTCACAAGTATGTTGTTTAACACCCTAAATATGAACTTTCTAAAACGATAAATAAACACATATAAAGTTAAGAAAACCTTACATTGATGAAAGCGGAATAATGTCTCCTTCCACTCAGATCTCTAACCCTTGTATCCTTTCTGTCGCAGAGTATTATCAAGATCTGAGCCCGAATGTCCTTCTCTTTGTGTGTGATCCTTCACAGTCTTCCAATCTATGCTTGAGGTACCACTTGCTGTGTGTGGGCACTTACTCTATCACTGAGGGTCGAAATTTAGAAGAGGAAAAGAGAGAGAGGTTGGTTCGGCTATAGAGAGACAGGGAAGACTCAGTTTTTCTGAAAAGTAATTTTCTGACAGAAACCTTGTTGAAAAACTAATTGAAAACTTATTATTTGACTGAGCCATCACTTTCTATTTATAGGCAACTACTAGGTTTAGGTTAGTAATTATTTGGCATTAAAATAATGAAAATATCAATTTGAAAAACCATCCCAAGTGGCCGGCCATAGGTGCTAATGGGCCTTACTTGGATTTTGTAGTTTTCACAATTTTTATTTCTATTTTCTCAAAAACGCCAATTTTCTAATTCTAACCATTTAAATGCCAAAACTAATTATTTAATAACTAAAATAGATTATTAAATAATATTGTCATTTAATTTAATTATTAATTAGACATATAAAGTCTATTAATAAATAAATAAACCGAGAATCTCTTTTCTTTACAATTTCACCCCTGCTTAGTGAAAATTCACAAATCAGACATAGTCTAACTTTAGAATTATAATTGATTAATCACAAATCAATTATTGAGTCTTACAAGCAGTATAGTCTCAACTAGAATGGGGACCATGGATCTATATGCTGAGCTTCCAATAAGTGAACCGAATTTACTAAGTAAATTCCTACTTATTAATTCTTCGTTAAATCCACTCTTAGAACTTAGAATTGCACTCTCAGACTTATATAGAGCATATTATATGTTCTACGATATAGATATGCTATCTCATTTAACCATTGTTATACTCTTATTGTGATCAAAGATCCTCTATATAGATGATTTACATCGAGATGGGATAATTTTACCGTTCTCACCCCTCAACGTATTTTGCCCCTTAAAACACTTTGCTACCTGTAAATGATGTTTAGTGATCTAAGAATTAGTCACTTAAACAAGAGCTCATCCGTTTACTTCTATTTAGCTAAGCTAGAAGGAAATCATCACTTGACATCTATACACCAGTAGAAGCTATAGATTCCACATTTATGTTCAGCACTCCCACTCCATCATACTATCATGTTCCCAAAATATACGTATCACCCAGACCCAAAAGTAGGCTTAACTAATAAATCAAAGAACATGAATAGTACTCCTGAGTTGAGCCTAAGCATATCAGGATTTAGATTCTTTTAATCTTAAGATCAACTACTGATATTGACTTGGAAAGATATAACGGTAAGTTTATAATATCTTAACTAAGTTGAAATATCGGTCCAGTCCAATGTATACTCCATACATTCGAAACTAGTATACTTTACCAATGTCCTGGAAAGAACATAACACTTACTCCAAGTGTAAGTACACATCATCGCTGATTATCACATTAGTGTAAATCCAAAACACTGATGAAACAGGGACTTAGTCTTTTGATTCATATTATCACAACCACATTCCACTGTGTTAACGATACTGTAGTTGTGAATAAACATATGATCTGGACTTAACAGATTTTGTGTGTAAATGTAATAAACATATTAAACAATTAGCATGTAAAATTCTTGCAAACATAAATCACTTCAAATTTCTTATATTGATAACTAATCAGATTGTAAAGGGTTTTATTTAGGGCACAAAACCCAACAAACTCCCACTTGCACTAACATAAAACAAACTATGCAAATAAATCAATTTGTTGTCTTGATCTTTAGATCAAGTGTAGTATATTTGAATCCACCCAAACTTTTGGAAACTAGTTCATAAATACAATTATGAAACATCCTTTACTATATGCTTTACTCATCAAGGGATACTGAAATCCTTACTGTTTTAAAGTACATCTCATTAAACAGAAGACATATCTCTCATATTTTAAAATATGGAATTGAGATAATACAGCGTAGACTTTTCTTCAGTAAAATAACTTTCTGGTAATTTCGAATTTACAAAGTTATAAATCTTCTTTGGTAGAGCTTGAATTATTATAGAATAACTCCTCCACCCCCAGAGTAACCACCATCTGAAAGTTTTGAATGAGTTGGGGTAGATACAAGGATAACTGATATACAGTTCCTTAATATCTAACATATAGATCACTTTCATAAATCTTTCTTGAATATCTTCTAACATTCCTCATTTGATTACATCTCAGATAGCTCCCACTCAATAGTAGATGTCTGGTTAAATAATGCTTTTAACCTCTTTATTGTTTGGAGAGTTATCTAGTTGTGACTTATTGTATTAGTCTGAAACTTTAAGTTTCTTTTAAGACTAAATCATCAACATAGCAGACTAGTATTTGAAGTGAAAAATACTTGCCAGAGATTAAGTAATCAAAATTAAGATACCATAAAATGTTATGAGAATTAAGAATTCTTAGCTCAAGTCATTCGAATACACTGAACTAGAGTTCTTTTATCTCATTCTCATAATTATGATAAGTTATATCTATCCACATGAATGGTTAGATTTGCTTTTCGGTAGTGTTCTTAAGTTCCTATCACAAGTGTCAACCTAATGAAGATGGGTAAAGAATTTTAAAATTCTCCCACTCAATTAAGGTAGTGTGATACATTATCAATGAACTTTTATGGGTATCATTATTTACTACAACAGTAAAACTAAATTGGAACATACAATCAAGATCAAGGATTTATATTGATAATAGCTAAGTCATTATATGTAAAGCCCGCTTAGTTAATTTGGAAATTAGCAGTTGTTTATGATTATTTATGAAATTATTTATAGCTATTTAAATAATTTATTACTGTTATTTATGGAATTCAGAAATGCATGATTATGTTATCAGTAGTTTCTATATTTTGCATTTCCGGTGCCCGGTATTTTGGAACTCGGCGTTTGGCTCAGTAGAAATCACAACTTAGTATGTTAGCAGTTTGGGGACGAGTTTTAGACATTGGGAATGTCGGGAATGGTTGGGAATTTAGAATGTCCCAAAAATACCCCTTTAGTATGATTTATGTGGTTTTATGGTGGAAGGGCAAAATGGTCTTTTTGCCCTATTAGTGTTTTGTCTTTTAGTGACTTTTTATTTGGAAATTAAATGTTTATTTTAATTGTTATTTGGCTGAAGTAAATGAGATAAATGGCTTTGTTTTATTCTCAAACTTTTACAAAAAATTACTAAGTAAAGGAAAAATAGAATTTTCAAAGAAACTCTCTCTTTCTTTCCCTTCCATTTTCGGCCAAGCATTGAGCAGCAAGGAGTGGGTTTTCTCCTTTGATTTTGGCTTGTTAATTCATCTTCTCTTAAGGTCCTTTGCAAGCTAGGTTAGCTCACCTTCTTCTTTCTTTAATTTCTTGAGATTTTGATGAAAAAGTTGAGTAAAATGCATGATTATTTCAGTATGTTGTTGCTGTGTTTAATTGTTGTTTACAGAAGCTTAATTATGTTTAATTTGAATGGATTATCTAGGTTGTAATGCATGCTAGTTGTGTTGTTCAAGGTTTGGAATTTTTAAGCTTAAAATTGTGATTTTGAAGAAAATGGAGAAATTAGCTGCTGTGTTTGTGGTGGTTGTTTTCTATTGTTTGCAGAGGCTTATTTATGCATGATTTAGTAGATTCTAGCTTGTTTGAATGCATGATTGTGGGAATTGCTCAAGTTTGAGTTTAGAACTCAAAGCTTGAGCTTTAATGGCAAGTTGTGTATCTGTGAATTCTGGGTTAGTTTGATGCCTTAGATTTGTTCTTTGGGGTATTTAGAGCAGGTCTGGAAGGTTTGGAACCAATTGGGTTTGATTTGGTTGAGTTAGGAATTTTTGAAAAATTCCTGCGAGGAACCGGAATTCCGGTTGTGCAACCGGAATTCCGGATGAGGGTTCAGTAATTCCCAGAACTGGAATTCCGGTTGGGCAACCGGTCTGCCGGTTGGGGAATTTTCAGAACCCGTGTTTTTCCTCGTTTTTATATTTTAAGGGGTATTGCCATGCTTTTTATCGATAGGGAAACTTTTGGTTCCTAGTTTAAGTCCCCGGGAAGTGATTTAGCGTGTCACTTATAGTGTTGTGATTTTTATGGTTTAGGAGTCAGTAATCCGCCGCTCAGCTTCAGTTCCAGTCAGGTTGACCGGCACACCTGAAATCGGAATCCAGGTAAGATTAGTATAACAGTATGCATATGTAGATTACATGTTTAGCGTGCATGTAGGAAGCCTGTTAGATTACAATAGTTATGTATATAGGCTTCGAACCATCCAACCCTGTCACGTCGGTACACGCTGGAGTATGACCAGTTCGACCGATCAGGCTGACATTTGGTTGGTGGTTCCGTGCTATTGACCTATCCCGTCGGTACAGGCTGGAGTATGACCAGCAGCCGGAGTATGACCGGTTCGACCGATCAGGAGGATATTTGTCAATAGTACCGTCCCTGTGAACGTTCATAACTCAGTACCATGTTGGACATGGCAGTAGTGGCTCAGTACCATGTTGGACATGGCAGTAGCGGGACTCAGTATCGTGTTGGACACGGCAGTTAGAATTATGTATGATATTATTATGCCTTTCTTACTGAGTTTGTCGACTCACAGTTTACGTTCATGTGTAGGTAAAGGCAAGGCTATAGCTGATGGACCGTGAGCGAGCTTATGAGATTGTACATGTCGGGGCGGTTAGGCCTGGAGCGTACGATCCTCGGGACAGCAAGGCTGAATTTTGTAACTGGACGTTAGACGACTTTTAATTTTATGTAACGGTTAAACAGTTAAATCTTTTGTAAATGATTTTATAATCGGGATCCCGAGTCTTTTGTAATATTGTTTTATAAGTTTAATTAAAAAGCAAAATTTTAATTAATCACGTTTTTCCATAAACCTCGTTGATTAGCAACGAGCTGCACAGTACGTTTAAAAATCACGTAATACGCCTAAGGTAGTTTGGGTGTTACAATTTGGTATCAGAGCCGCCAGGTTGTCTTCCGAAGATCGTCACGACATGTACAATCATCATCAGCAGTTAGCTCGGTTCACGGTTCAGTAAGCCTTTATTGCTTTAGTAGTTTATTTTATTCAGTTATGAAAAAGAAAATCCTGTTAGGAAGCATGTTAGTAGCCTGATAGTAGAATAGGCGCATGTTTCGTTTTTAATTTCCAAATTAAGCGGCATTAGTAAGCTCTCCTTGAATGCGACCTGATATGCCAACTCTTGGTTTCGCAGGCGGTTCTAACTAGATGGACGCCAGGCGGACTACCAGGAGTCAGGGCAACTCCGTGGGGTCGAATCAAGGACAGGGAGCTCAGTTTCCCCCACCTGCTAGGGGCCGAGGTAGAGGTCCCCGAGGCAGGGCTCGTGGCCGGGGTGATGAGAACCCGCCACAGGCTGCCCAGGCTCCCCCAGCCGATCAGGGAGCCCCGAACTGGGAGTTGCGGTTTGCGGAAATGCAAGCCCGGATCGAAGAACAAGACCTCGAGATTCAGAGGTTGAGACAGCAGGGTGCTCCTGCAGTTCCAGTGCCCATAGTTCCAGTGGCACCGCCCTCGCCGCCTGTGCCGAGATAGTGGTGGCGGCCCATAGATTGGAACCATTGTATGAGCGGTTCCGGAAGCAAGCACCTCCGGTATTCCTGGGAGGTCCGGATGTAATGAAAGCCGAGCAATGGCTGACGGTGATCACCAAGATTCTGAATTTCATGGGTGTCACCGGTAACGACAGGGTGGTGTGCGCCACGTTTCAGTTCCAGGAAGACGCCCTGGTATGGTGGGACATGGTGTCTCAGATCCATGACGTCACCACCATGACCTGGGAAAGGTTCCAGGAACTCTTTAACGCAAAGTACTACAACGAGGCGGTTAGAAGCGCCAAGAGGAAAGAGTTCGCTCACCTGACCCAGCGTGAGAACATGAGCGTCACTGAGTATACTACTCAGTTTGATCGGCTGGCGAGGTTAGCCTCGGGAATTGTGCCGACCGACTTCAGCAAGAAGGAGAAGTACCTGGACGGGTTGAATGCCAAGATCAGGCATGATTTGATGATCACCACTGACGACAGCACCACCTATGCTCAGATGGTGGAGAAGGCACTGCGAGCTGAGGGCGCAGTGGGGTGTATGTCAGAATCAGCCAGTACTCCGGTGAGTGGCGGAGCTCCTACCCCTCCTGCATCAGGCTATAGCAGGGGGAGTAGTGGTTCGTCCATTGACCAGAGGAAGAGGGCACCCACTGCTTCCGGTGGCTCGAGTCAGAACAAGAGGTTCCGAGGGAACCAGAACAGAGGGAGTCGTCCTGGTGGTACTGAGACCCGATTCTCCTATCCCGAGTGCCCTAGCTGCAAGAGGCACCATCGGGGTGAGTGCAAAGGTCAGGGATGCTTTCATTGTGGCATGCCCGGACACTTCAAGAGGGATTGTCCCCAGCTCCGACCAGAGGCACCGAGAGCTCCAGCGATACCCACTCCAGCCAGGGTATTCGCTATCACGCAGGCTGATGCAGATGCCAGCCCATCAGTTGTCACAGGTCAGCTTTTTATTAACAACTCGCTATATTCGGTCTTTGTTTGATTACGGGGCTACACATTCTTATGTGGCGGCCAGAGTCTTTAGTAAATTGGGTAGACCCTATGATAGATATGAATCAGGGTTTGGAACCCTGTTACCTGGCGGAGAATTGGTTATCTCCAATAGGTGGATTAGGTCTATGCCGATCAGGATAGATGGTAGAGAGTTAAGCGCTGATCTGATAGAGATGAGCTTAGTCGAATTCGATATTATTTTAGGAATGGATTTCCTATCTAAATATTCGGCGAGCATTGACTGTAAAAGGAAGATGGTGGTCTTCCAACCGGAAAGTGAAGAACCATTTGTATTTGTTGATTCAGTTCAGGGATCTCGGATCCCGGTGATCTCGGCTATGTCAGCGAGAGAATTGTTGCACGGCGGTTGCTTAGGGTTTCTGGCCGTGGTGGTGGACACCACTCGGCCAGATACCATTCGGCCAGAGGACATCAGGGTGGTTCGGGAATTTTTGGATGTTTTTCCCGAAGAACTACCAGGGTTACCACCTCAGCGGGAGATTGGTTTTGTGATTGACTTGGCACCAGGGGTGGAACCGGTTTCCAAAGCCCTGTATAGGATGGCTCCAGCTGAACTTAAGGAATTAAAGATTAAGCTCCAAGGGTTGCTTGACATAGGGTTCATTCGGCCCAGTGTGTCACCCTGGGGAGCCCCGGTTTTGTTCGTCAAGAAGAAGGATGGATCTATGAGGATGTGCATCGACTACAGGGAGTTGAACAAGATGACGGTGAAGAATAGATATCCATTACCTAGGATCGATGACTTGTTCGATCAGCTTCAGGGGAAGACGGTCTTTTCTAAGATTGATCTCCGTTCGGGTTATCATCAGTTGAGAATCCGAGAGGAGGACATTCCAAAGACGGCTTTCCGCACTAGGTATGGACATTACGAATTTCTGGTTATGTCATTCGGACTAACCAATGCTCCTGCAGCATTCATGGACCTGATGAATAGAGTATTCAAGGATTTCCTCGATATCTGTGTGATTGTGTTTATCGACGACATCCTTGTGTACTCTCAATCAGAAGAGGAGCATGAGTTACATCTTCAGATGGTACTGCAACAGCTTCGAGAACATAAGCTTTATGCCAAGTTCAAGAAATGTGAGTTCTGGCTATCTCAGGTGTCCTTCCTAGGGCACATTGTGAGCAAAGACGGGATCAAGGTGGATCCCGGGAAGATTGAATCCGTCAGGGATTGGCCGAGACCGAAGACAGTGACAGAGATCAGAAGCTTCTTGGGTTTAGCTGGGTACTACCGTAGGTTCGTGGAAGGATTCTCCAAAATTTCAATGCCCCTAACCGAGCTTACAAAGAAGAACTAGCGGTTTATCTGGTCAGATAAATGTGAAGCTAGTTTTCAGGAGCTAAAATAGAGGTTGATTACAGCTCCAGTGCTAGCTTTGCCTTCGGACAAGGAGAAGTTCGTAGTTTACTGCGACGCATCCAAACAGGGTTTGGGGTGTGTATTGATGCAAGCCGATCGGGTCATCGCTTATGCCTCCCGTCAGTTAAAGGATTATGAACAGCGATACCCGACTCATGATCTAGAATTGGCCGCAGTGGTTTTTGCACTGAAGATTTGGCGGCATTACCTTTATGGGGAGAAGTGTGAGATCTATACCGACCATAAAAGTCTCAAGTATTTCTTTACTCAGAAAGATTTGAACATGAGACAAAGGCGTTGGTTGGAATTAGTGAAGGATTACGATTGTGAGATCCTCTATCATCCCGGAAAAGCCAATGTAGTGGCCGATGCCCTGAGCAGAAAGGGTCCTGGGCAAGTAGCTAGTATGGTTCAGATCTCACCTCAGCTAGCAGAGGATATGGTTAGATCCAGCATTGAGTTTGTGGTAGGTCAGCTTCACAACTTGACGCTGCAATCTGATCTGTTGGAAAGAATAAAAGTCGCTCAGATGACAGATCCGGAGTTAGTGAAGATCCGAGATGAGGTATTGGCTGGTCCAGCCAAGGACTTTTCAGTATCAGATAATGGAATGCTTTTGTATAAAGCCAGGGTTTGTGTTCCGAACAGTGTGGAACTTAGAAATGAGATCTTTGAGGAGGCTCATTCTACCCCGTATTCTCTGCATCCCGGCACCACCAAGATGTACCAAGATTTGAAACCGTACTTCTGGTGGAGCGGTATGAAGAAGAATTTGGTAGAATTCGTATCGAGATGCCTCACCTGTCAGCAGATTAAGGCTGAACATCAGAGACCAGCAGGGTTGTTGCACCCTTTAACCCTACCAGAATGGAAATGGGAGGATATTACGATGGATTTTGTGGTCGGGTTACCTAGGACCACGGGTTTATTTGATTCCATTCTGGTAGTGGTGGACCGATTTACGAAATCTGCTCATTTTCTGCCGGTTAGAACAACATTTTCAGTGGATCAGTTGGCAGAACTGTACGTCAGAGAGATAGTAAGACTTCATGGGGTACCGAAGTCTATAGTTTCGGACAGGGATCCGAAGTTCACCTCCAAATTTTGGCAAAGTTTGCAACGGGCAATGGGTACAAAGCTAAAATTTAGTACAGCATTGCATCCTCAGACAGATGGTCAGTCCGAAAGGACAATTCAGATATTGGAGGACGTGTTGAGAGCCTGTGTTATGGACTTTGAAGGCTCATGGAGTAAGTATCTACCGTTGATAGAATTTTCTTACAACAACAGTTATCAGAGTACGATAGGGATGGCTCCCTATGAACTGTTGTATGGTAGGAAGTGTAGATCCCCTATCCACTGGGATGAGACAGGGGAGAAGAAATACCTAGGTCCAGAGTCAGTTCAGCGGACCAATGAGGCGATAGAGAAGATAAAAGCTAGAATGCTTGCCTCACAGAGCAGACAGAAGAGTTACGCAGATCCGAAACGCAGAAATGTTGAGTTCCAAGTACGGGAACATGTGTTTTTACGGGTATCTCCGATGAAGGGGATTAAACGTTTCGGGAAAAGAGGCAAGTTATGCCCTAGATTTACAGGACCTTTCGAGATTCTCGAGAAGATAGGTCAAGTGGCATATCGGTTAGCATTGCCTCCAGCCTTATCAGCAGTTCACAACGTATTCCATGTCTCGATGTTGAGAAAATACGTTTCAGACCCCTCTCATATACTCAGTTATGAGAGCCTTCAGCTACAGCCAGATATGACTTATGAAGAACAGCCAGTGCAGATCCTGGATAGAAGGGATAAAGTCCTTCGGAATAAGACCATAGCATTGGTCAAGGTTCTCTGGAGAAACAGTAAGGTGGAAGAAGCCACCTGGGAGCTAGAATCAGATATGAGAGCTCAATATCCAGAGTTATTCAGGTTAGATTTCGGGGACGAAATCCTTTTTAAGGGGGGGATAGTTGTAAAGCCCGCTTAGTTAATTTGGAAATTAGCAGTTGTTTATGATTATTTATGAAATTATTTATAGCTATTTAAATAATTTATTACTGTTATTTATGGAATTCAGAAATGCATGATTATGTTATCAGTATTTTCTATATTTTGCATTTCCGGTGCCTGGTATTTTGGAACTCGGCGTTTGGCTCAGTAGAAATCACAACTTAGTATGTTAGCAGTTTGGGGACGAGTTTTAGACATTGGGAATGTCGGGAATGGCCGGGAATTTAGAATGTCCCAAAAATACCCCTTTAGTATGATTTATGTGGTTTTATGGTGGAAGGGCAAAATGGTCTTTTTGCCCTATTAGTGTTTTGTCTTTTAGTGACTTTTTATTTGGAAATTAAATGTTTATTTTAATTGTTATTTGGCTGAAGTAAATGAGATAAATGGCTTTGTTTTATTCTCAAACTTTTACAAAAAATTACTAAGTAAAGGAAAAATAGAATTTTCAAAGAAACTCTCTCTTTCTTTCCCTTCCATTTTCGGCCAAGCATTGAGCAGCAAGGAGTGGATTTTCTCCTTTGATTTTGGCTTGTTAATTCATCTTCTCTTAAGGTCCTTTGCAAGCTAGGTTAGCTCACCTTCTTCTTTCTTTAATTTCTTGAGATTTTGATGAAAAAGCTGAGTAAAATGCATGATTATTTTAGTATGTTGTTGCTGTGTTTAATTGTTGTTTACAGAAGCTTAATTATGTTTAATTTGAATGGATTATCTAGGTTGTAATGCATGCTAGTTGTGTTGTTCAAGGTTTGGAATTTTTAAGCTTAAAATTGTGATTTTGAAGAAAATGGAGAAATTAGCTGCTGTGTTTGTGGTGGTTGTTTTCTATTGTTTGCAGAGGCTTATTTATGCATGATTTAGTAGATTCTAGCTTGTTTGAATGCATGATTGTGGGAATTGCTCAAGTTTGAGTTTAGAACTCAAAGCTTGAGCTTTAATGGCAAGTTGTGTATCTGTGAATTCTGGGTTAGTTTGATGCCTTAGATTTGTTCTTTGGGGTATTTAGAGCAGGTCTGGAAGGTTTGGAACCAATTGGGTTTGATTTGGTTGAGTTAGGAATTTTTGAAAAATTCCTGCGAGGAAACGGAATTTCGGTTGTGCAACCGGAATTCCGGATGAGGGTTCAGTAATTCCCAGAACTGGAATTCCGGTTGGGCAACCGGTCTGCCGGTTGGGGAATTTTCAGAACCCGTGTTTTTCCTCGTTTTTATGTTTTAAGGGGTATTGCCATGCTTTTTATCGATAGGGAAACTTTTGGTTCCTAGTTTAAGTCCCCGGGAAGTGATTTAGCGTGTCCCTTATAGTGTTGTGATTTTATGGTTTAGGAGTCGATGTCCGTAGCTCGGCTTCAGTTCCAGTCAGGTTGACCGGCACACCTGAAATCGGAATCCAGGTAAGATTAGTATAACAGTATGCATATGTAGATTACATGTTTAGCGTGCATGTAGGAAGCCTGTTAGATTACAATAGTTATGTATATAGGCTTCGAACCATCCAACCCTGTCACGTCGGTACAGGCTGGAGTATGACCGGTTCGACCGATCAGGCTGACATTTGGTTGGTGGTTCCGTGCTATTGACCTATCCCGTCGGTACAGGCTGGAGTATGACCAGCAGCCGGAGTATGACCGGTTCGACCGATCAGGAGGATATTTGTCAATAGTACCGTCCCTGTGAACGTTCATAACTCAGTACCATGTTGGACATGGCAGTAGTGGCTCAGTACCATGTTGGACATGGCAGTAGCGGGACTCAGTATCGTGTTGGACACGGCAGTTAGAATTATGTATGATATTATTATGCCTTTCTTACTGAGTTTGTCGACTCACAGTTTACGTTCATGTGTAGGTAAAGGCAAGGCTATAGCTGATGGACCGTGAGCGAGCTTATGAGATTGTACATGTCGGGGCGGTTAGGCCTGGAGCGTACGATCCTCGGGACAGCAAGGCTGAATTTTGTAACTGGACGTTAGACGACTTTTAATTTTATGTAACGGTTAAACAGTTAAATCTTTTGTAAATGATTTTATAATCGGGATCCCGAGTCTTTTGTAATATTGTTTTATAAGTTTAATTAAAAAGAAAAATTTTAATTAATCACGTTTTTCCATAAACCTCGTTGATTAGCAACGAGCTGCACAGTACGTTTAAAAATCACGTAATACGCCTAAGGTAGTTAGGGTGTTACATTATATTACTTCCATGTTTAAAGAAAATATGTGTTACATAGGGTATTGTGGATAAACTCCACCCCTAAGTATATAGAGATTATGATCCACCCCTAAAGGTTGTAAAGATCATGATTCTCTAAGTGTGATAGAGATTATGTGGAGTTGAATACAATTCAGAGTTCATTAGATATAAAAGATCGTTGAACTGCATAGTTTTCTTAACTTTTCTCCACCCCTATCAGATCAAAAGATCCTTTTATTAAAAATATTCTTAATAATTGTATTAGAATTAACAATTATTAATAAACATAGAAATAATTTCTAGTGTTTATTTAATATAACTCTATGAAGAGTTGTAAATATTATAGAATTTGCATAAATAATAAAAACATTTACACATACAAACATATAAATATAATGTGGTAATTGCGGTTTAAGATAAAGTAAATGAAGCTCAATCTCATAAATTGCAATTTGTTTGAAATAGAAAATAAAATAAACTTTATTAATAAAAAAAATGTATTGCAACAATATGAGAAAAACAGGGATAAAAATTCCTAACTAAAATTCGAAATCCAAATTGTCTTTAAACTAAAACAATTAATTCAAAAAATAGATAAATGAGCTTCATCTTCATCTTGGACGATCTTCACCCTTTGTCCAGCTTTCCGATCCAACTCACTAAGATAGCATTTGAGTTTAAGTAGCTTGGCCTACAAGAAGAAGAAACAAATAAACAAAGTTAGTCCAGAATCAATAATCCAATTGGATAATAATTCAGTAAAACTCTTAAAGTTTATAGAAAGAAATACCTTGTTTCTTTGCAAGAAGTTTAGGACATTGGGGTTTCCAATGACCTTTCTTATTGCAGTAGACACACTTTCCTTTGAGTGCATCACCAGAAGCAGCAGCCTTTTTGTTTTTCATGGCTTTGGCACGCTTCTTTGTGTTTCTCCACTTCTTCTTTGATTTGGGTTTAGAAGCAGAGGCAATATTTGCCTCAGGTTTGACCGTCCCATTACCATTGCCAGAATTCTGAGGTTTACCCCCTTTCTTCTTGGGGCCTCCAATCAAATTTTCATATGTCTGAAGGTCATTGACTAACTCATGAAAGTCTATGTCCTTTTTATTCATGACATAATTTGATGTATAGGGCAGAAATGCTGGAGTCAGACTATTCAAGATAAGGCTTACTTGAGTAGTGTGATCCATTGCAGCACCATGATCCTGGGCTTCTTGGAAATAACTTGCCATGAGGAGAACATGATCACGCACGTTTTGATGGGGTTCCATCCGTGCATTGATGTATTTCTTAGTCGCGTCAAAGCGAGACTGAAGAGATGCCCTACCGAATAGCTCAGTTAACTTCGTCATAACTTCAGCAGCCTTTTCGGTTTTAGAAAACCGAGTTTTAAGGGTGTCAACCATGCTGGAAAGCATGAAGTATAGAGCTTTGTCATTTGCTTTTTGCCAACGCTCATATTTTTCTTTCACAGCTTTGGTTGCATTGTCCCCCGGCACTTCTGGAGACGGCTCAGTTAACACAAACAAGGCACTTTCTCCCATGAGAGCAATATTAATGTTCTCATTCCATTTTGGAAAGTTAGATCCATTTAGCTTATTTTCGGTCAAGAGTGATAACATGGAATTCATAATGGTTATACAGGATACTACAAAATAATAAATAGAAATCAATAATGGTTAACACAAAATCCAATGCAGAAATTATAAGCACATAGCATGTAGGAATGATAAGAGAAAATACTAAAAAAAAATACAATCCTAAATAATTTCCAAGGTTTTCAACAAACTGATATCAGTGTCCCATTTAGGCGAGAGTCATAGCTACCATCCATTGAATAGAGTTGTCAGCTCATCTAAAATGTTAAACATTCTAGCAACCTTTTATTCGATCAAGATTGGAATCCAGCGTTGTCCCGTTTAGGCGAGAGTCAAGGGTATTCTATCTCATAAGCTTCTACCATTGTTTCATATTTTGCAAGTCAAATATGGTCGCCACCATTAGGGTGATCCGTACCATATAAAACACTTACAAAGCTACTTATCTTTCGAGATTAAACGGTGTGAACTTGCTAATGAACGTTCCTCCATTAGGGAGGATTACTCACTAAAACAAACGCTATGTAAAACCAACAATGGAGATCGAATATCTTAATAATAATAGAGCTCATTTTTTAAAATGTATTTTCTTTATTATTTTAATAAAATATATTCATTAAATACGAATTTAGAATTAAAATTCTAAATTAGAATTTAATTTAATATTTATAAAATTATACTTAGATGGTGATTGAAATAAATTGAATAATTTCCATCTTAGTAGTAATTTTGATATATAAATATTAAGAAAATTATTTAAGTTGTATTAATTTAAATTAATTTGCAACTCAAAATAAATTTTCATGAGAATATATTTATTTTATTTTGAAAGAGAAAGTATAAAAACTTTACTATTTCGAAATACTAAATAATAAATACTTAGAAAAAATACTTCAAGCAAAAATATCACCTATCTAGATTTTTCTTTGACTAATTATTTCAATTTCTAATAATATATTTTAATTCATTTATTTTTAAATTAATCAATAAATGAAAAAATCATTGATTTAAGTTGGTCCAAGAATTAATTAAAATAAATAATTAATTTACAACTTAATCTATTTTTCAAGATAAATTCAAAAATATCTAGCATAATTAAATGCAATTCGAAATTGATTAATAAAATAAAGAAAAATATATTTTGAAATTTATTTAAATTTAAGTTGAAAAAATAAATTTCAACTAAAAAATTTTTCAATTTAATTAAGTGTCATGAAAAAGAAATATTGAAGTATCATGATGAAAATCAACTTAGATATTTAATTTTCAATTTAATTAAATGTATTAAATTCAAGAAATAAATAATTAAGTGTAGAGAAGACTTAATTATTAATTTCTAGTTTAATACTAGGAAAAATATACTTAAATAAATTGTACCAAAATTAATTATTTAAATAATTAATTTCACAATGTATAATATTTTCCTATTTAATATTAGAAATAATAAGTAGTGTAGAAATAACTATCTAGAAAATATCTTATTTGACTAAGTATCTTTTCCACAAAATTTGAAAAAATATCAATTTAAGTTGTTATAGAAAAAATCTAGAACTTAAATATTTTCAAATTTAAATTTAACTAAATATCAAAAATTAAGTTGTAACCACTTAATTTGAAAAATATTCCATTTTAAGTTTAAAACTAACTTAAAGAATATCTTAAGAATGTTTAATAACTAATGCCTAGAATTCCTCAACTTAATTTTAAATTTAAATAAAATAT
This sequence comes from Cannabis sativa, assembly GCF_029168945.1. Classification (NCBI taxonomy): domain Eukaryota; kingdom Viridiplantae; phylum Streptophyta; class Magnoliopsida; order Rosales; family Cannabaceae; genus Cannabis; species Cannabis sativa. The sequence goes on along the minus strand of NC_083608.1, from coordinate 2,122,823 downwards.
TCAAATTTAAGTTAGATAAGAAAAATCAGTGAATATAACTAATTTATAACTTAAATAGGAATATTTAATTAAATAAGCTCCAGAAAGAATCTAGTTAGTTAAAATTCTTTATTTAATTAAATACAAGAAAAATACAAATAGTTTGTCCATAAATAATATCTAAAACTAAGAGTGTTTTTCTTAAAATTACCTTTAAAATATTAAAATGAAAATAAATTTCATATATTTTAAAAGTTAATTATGTTGCTAATCAATTTTATTAGGTTAAACTAATTTAATTAACCTAGCACAGTTATTCAAATCAGGCAAATGGGCCTTCACAATTGGGGTAGTTCATGTGAGGGGGAGTTGGGTTCAGTATGTCGTACCCACTTCTAATGGCCCCCAACTCTCACACAAGGCCCAAAAGAGAGGAATTTAACCTTAAAATAAATAACTGTTATTAATTGAATAGGTCCAAAGGCTAAATGGACCTAAATAAAATCTATCATGGTGTGACATTTTATTTAGCAACAAACTATATGCATCTATACAATAAAATAAACATATAGGCTCAGACAGGCACACATTTGGATGGATCCTATCATGTTGCTAGGTCATACACAGATGAAAGAAGATTGTAAAATTTACGTGTTACAAATTATTTACTTGACCAATTGAACCATGGGTTAAAATCAGATCATTGGATCTGTCAACAAGTTAACCATGCTTATTTGCAATCAAGCAATAATAGGTTTTATAAAACTTACAAACAAGCTAAAACACATACTCCTGCAACAAGGTTAGCTAGATAGTTGGATGTAGGATTTATTTAATTTTAAATAATTAAATTTCGAAAAATAATTAAATAATAAAAAAAAATTATTTTCGAATTAAAAAAAATAAAATATATATTTTCGAAATTAATAATAAAATAATATTTAAAATTAAACCTACCATTTTGAAAAATTAGGTTTCAACTAACCTAAATATCATTTCAAAATTTGCTAACTACTTTTAAAAAATTTAATGTTATTTTATAAATTAAATATTCAATAAAAATAAAAAAGATAAATAAATATCTTTTTCAGATTTTATGATTTAATTTAAATAAATAAAATAACAAAATTTAAAAGTTAGCAAAATATCTTACTTCTATTTAAAATATCATGATTATAGTTATCTTATTTTAAATTTAAATAAGGTCAAATTATTTTAAAAAATATTTAATTTAAAAAATTAAATATCTGACCTTAAATTTAAAAATAAGATAAGATATAATCAAATTTAAAAATAAGATAGATAATTAAGCAAAAAAGATAGATATTTTCTATTTTCAAATTCAAATTACAATAATATCATGAATTAATTTAAAAAAGATTAATTAATTTAATTATGATATTTAGAATTGAAATAGGAATAGTAAATGTATAAATACAAAACTACACAAAAAATCGGAAGTTAAATCCATGAAATATCATGAAAAATCGAAGAAAAACGAAAAAAATGCGAGCTGTACGGACAGTATGCTGAGCATACTGCCCGCGCGCGCATAGGGGAGTGCACGGCCGAGCAAGCTCGTTGCTGGAGGTGTCCAGCAGGATCTCCGCGTGCGGAAGCTCGATTTCAGACACGGATTCGTGTCCGTGCGCGTGCTGTCCGAGGGAAGCCCCTCATGCGCGCGCGTGGGGCAGTGACACCATCCCGATATTTTTTGAAACTTCAAAAAATCATAACTAATTCAAATTAAATCGAAATTGAGTTCTGTAAAAAAGTAAATTGCTTAATTTTTTGCATACTATCCAATAAAAATAATTCCAGAAACAAAATTTCAATTATTTTTCAGGAAAAATTCACAAACATCAATCAATCATCATATAACACACAACACAACATGAAACAATCCAAATAACAACCAAATGTTTTAAAGTCCAAATTTCTTGCAAGCAAATCAATTACCATGGCTCTAAGGCCAGTTGTTGGAATTTATTTTACCAGGGTCTTAGATCTACTCACAAGTATGTTGTTTAACACCCTAAATATGAACTTTCTAAACTATAAATAAACACATATAAAGTTAAGAAAACCTTACATTGATGGCAGCGGAATAATGTCTCCTTTCGCTCAGATCTCTAACCCTTGTATCCTTTCTGTCGCAGAGTATTATCAAGATCTGAGCCCGAATGTCCTTCTCTTTGTGTATGATCCTTCACAGTCTTCCAATCTATGATTGAGGTACCACTTGCTGTGTGTGGGCGCTACTCTATCACTCAGGGTTTCGAAATTTAGAAGAGGAAAAGAGAGAGAAGTTGGTTCGACTATAGAGAGAAAGGGAAGGCTCAGTTTTCTGAAAAAATGATTTTCTGACAAAAAGCATTGAAAACTTTTTATTTGACTGAGCCATCACTTTCTATTTATAGGCAACTACTAGGTTTAGGTTAGTAATTATTTGGCATTAAAATAATTTAAATATTAATTGGAAAAAGCTATCCAAGTGGCCGGACATAGGTGTTAATGGGCTTTACTTGGATTTTGCAGTTTTCACAATTTTATTTCTATTTTCTCAAAAACGTCAATTTTCTAATTCTAACCATTTAAATGCCAAAACTAATTATTTAATAACTAAAATAGATTATTAAATAATATTGTCATTTAATTTAATTATTAATTAGACATATAAAGTCTATTAATAAATAAATAAACCTAGAATCTCTTTTCTTTACAATTTCACCCCTGCTTAGTGAAAATTCACAAATTAGAAATAGTCTAACTTTAGAATTATAATTGATTAATCACAAATCAATTATTGAGTCTTACAAGCAGTATAGTCTCAACTAGAATGGGGACCATGGATCTATATGCTGAGCTTCCAATAAGTGAACCGAATTTACTAAGTAAATTCCTACTGATTAATTCTTCGTTGAATCCACTCTTAGAACTTAGAATTGCACTCTCAAACTTATATAGAGCATATTATATGTTCCACGATATAGATATGCTATCTCATTTAACCATTGTTATAATCTTATTGTGATCAAAGATCCTCTATATAGAAGATTTACATCGAGATGGGATAATTTTACCGTTCTCACCCTTCAACGTATTTTGCCCCTTAAAACACTTAGCTACCTGTAAATGATGTTTAGTGATCTAAGAATTAGTCACTTAAACAAGAGCTCATCCATTTACTTCTATTTAGCTAAGCTCGAAGGGAATCATCACTTGACTTCTATACACCAGTAGAAGCTATAGATTCCATATTTATGTTCAGCACTCCCACTCAATCATACTATCAAGTTCCCAAAATATACATATCACCCTGACCCAAAAGTAGGCTTAACTAATAAATCAAAGAACATGAATAGTACTCCTGAGTTGAGCCTAAGCATATCAAGATTTAGATTCTTTTAATCTTAAGATCAACTACTGATATTGACTTGGAAAGATATAACGGTAAGTTTATAATATCTTAACTAAGTTGCAATATCGGTCCAGTCCAATGTATACTCCATACATTCGAAACTAGTATACTTTACCAATGTCCTGGAAAGAACATAACACTTACTCCAAGTGTAAGTACACATCATCGCTGATTATCACATCAGTGTAAATCCAAAACACTGATGAAACAGGGACTTAGTCTTTTGATTCATATTATCACAATCACATTCTACTGTGTTAACAATACTGTAGTTGTGAATAAACATATGATCTGGACATAACAGATTTTGTGTGTAAATGTAATAAACATATTAAACCATTAGCATGTAAAATTCATGCAAACATAAATCACTTCAAATTTCTTATATTGATAACTAATCAGATTGTAAAGGGTTTTATTTAGGACACAAAACCCAACATGAACTGACTATGTAGGTGCCATGGGGTGTAAAGAACCAGAAATATGAGTCAGGTGTGGCTATGTTGGTTAGGGGAATGGTTAAAATGGCTTGACAAATATCCGTAGGGAAGGTGTTTTGAAGACTGGTGAGGTTCCATTCCTTGGTAGGTGTTAAAAGATCTGCCACTGTTGTGTATACATCTGAGCTGTGTCTAAGATAATGGAGTTTACCATAACCTGGGATCCAGGCATCATTGAAAATGGATATTGTGGTACCATCACCAACTGTTCTTCAAAGACCTGACAGGAGAAGTTCTTTGCCCCAAGAGATGCTAGACCAAACAAGTGAAGGTCGATGACCCTTACCCGAATTAAGAAATTAGTATGAGGAAAATAACGTGATTTTAGTAAGGTGGCAACAAGTGAGTTTGGAGACTGAAGAAGCCACCAAGCTTGCTTGGCCAACAACGCCTGATTGAAAGCTTTCATTAAGCGAAAACCGAGACCCCCATGAAATTTTGAAACACAAAGGGAAGACTAATTTTTCCAATGGATTTTACGGCTTTGCTCCGTTCCTCCCCACCAAAATCGAGCCATCATGGATTCGAGCTTAGAGTGAAAAGAGGCCGGGAGTTTGAAGCAAGCCATAGCATAAGAGGGGATAGCTTGGACAACTGATTTCAAGAGAACTTCTTTACCCCCTTTGGAAAAAAGCTTGGAATTCTATTTGTTTAAATGAGACCAAACCTGATCTTTAATGTAGTTGAAGGCATCCTTCTTAGTTCTCCCAAAAGTTTGAAGGAGGGCCAAGTATTTATCAATAGCGTCTCTTACAGGGATGCCAAGGATGGTGGTAATACTAGTTTTGGTCTCAACACTAGTATTTGGAGAGAAGAACAAGGCAGATCTGGCAAAATTTAGCAATTGACCAGATGCCAGACTGTAGTCATGCAGGATTTGCTTGATGACAGTCGCAGCTAAGGGAGAAGAAGAACTAAAAAGAAGACTATCATCAGCAAAGAAAAGATGAGAGATAGTCGGAGCGCGTCTGACAATTTTTATTCCAAGTGAATGTTTGCAGGGTTGAGCCTCTTGCGCTTTGTGACAAATTAAAGAGGACATGCCTTCAGAGCATAAAAGAAATAAGTAAGGGGATAGCGGATCCCCTTGGCGAATTCCTCTAGAAGGCTTCACATGCCCAAGAACCTGCTGGTTAATGGAGAAAGAGAAAGTTGCATTAGAGATACATGATATGACAAGATGAATGAATCAGTGAGGAAAACCGAATTTCTCCATCACTCGACGGACAAAAACCCATTCAACACGATCAAAAGCCTTGGCCATATCAAGCTTGAGGGCCATCCATCCAAGGCGACCCGTTTTGCGATGAGAAAGGGAATACATTACCTGTTGGCCAATGATAATGTTATTTGAGATTAATCTGTTTGGAAGGAAAGCACTTTGGGATGGGGAGATAATGCGATTGAGAATGGGCTTGAGACGGTTAACTAAGACCCTAGATATGATCTTGTAAACCGTGGAGCACAGACTAATAGGACGGTAATCAACAATTTGTTCAGGATTTGCCTTTTTAGGGATAAGAATAATGAGCGTATTGTTGATTGCAGCAATGTTTGCATCTCCATTCAAGAAGCTTTGGGCAGCATTAATAACATCCACCCCCAACAGATGCCAATTCTTTTGGAAAAAACCACCATTGAATCCATCTAATCCAGGTGCTTTATCATTTGCTAGTTGGAACGCAGCTGTCATTATTTCATTGGCGGAAAAAGTGGCCTGAAGAAGTTCAACTTCATCCTCAGTTAGGAGCTCATTGATACCAGATAAGATGGAGTCAATGATATCGTCCTCCGGTAATTGGCTTTGGAAAAGTTGGGTAAAATAATGCTCAATGGTTGACAGAATGGAAGGAGTATCATTTGCCGTGGAACCATCTGAGCGTTGAAGAGAATGGATTTTGTTAGTTTGAAGCCTCATGGAAGCGATAAGATGGAAGTACCGAGTGTTTTTATCTCCCAGGCGTAACCATGTAATACGAGATCGTTGTTGCCAATACTCTTCCTCTTTATGCAAAAGTCGATTGAATTCGCTTTCGAGGTATCTGCCGCTGTTTAGTTGAGCATTGGTGGGTTGGGGTAAATATTGAATCAACTTAAGTTGAGATTGAAGCTCTCTTATTTGATTAGCAAGGGGGGGACCCTACGATTTCCTCCATTGTTTAAAACATGAAGAACAATTTTCCAATTTTTCAGTGAGTCCGACCAAAGGGTTGTGACTAGGAAGCTGGTTAGTCAACGACAAGGCCTTACGAAGGCAATCCTCGAACCCCGGTTCTGAAAGCCAAAGCTAAAGATAAATCTAGGAGTTGGAGTAGGCTGGTCAGCTTGAAAATGAAGGGTTAATATCAAAGGGTGATGGTCAGAGCCAAAGAAATCACCATTAAGCCGGCGAGGGTTAGGGAAGTTTGCATCCCAATCAGCATTGGAAAGGCACCAGTTAAGACGCTCTTTGGTGTGATATGGTTGTTTTTTTCGGTTTAACCAAGTGAAGGGACTAACCAAAGGACAATGAGGGTGAAGCTCGTAGTCATCAACGAAAGATTGAAATTGAGCAGACGGACTACGAGACATGTCACCCCTAATTTTCTCCGATAAAGTAAGGTAATCATTAAAGTCACCCATTACGAGCTAAGCGGGTAAACGAGGGTTAGAGCCAAGACAATTGAGTAATTTCCAGGAGTGAGGTTAATTTTGGGAGCTTGGCGCATCGTAAAAAGCAGTAAAAGTAAAAGCAATAAAATTTGGAAATTTAATATAACAGTGAAAGTGACTTATATTATAAGAAAGCAAAGTTACATCCACATCATGTGTCCAGAGCAACAAAAGACCACCACTAAGCCCGACACGCGGGACTTCTAGACCGTTAGGAAATCTAAGATGCAAAGCAAATTTATTTAAAGCACCAACAGGGAGTTTAGACTCCATTATATACAAAATAGTTGGACGATATTGCTTCACTAAAAGGGAGAGAGAACGGAATGCTCATTTACTCCCTAATCCACGAGCATTCCAGCTGATGATATTCATGGCTCTAGGCGGGTACGCTGAGCGTCACCCGCCTCTTCAATTGAACCTTCCTCAAGGGATTTCGCTAAGTCGCATGTGCGTTTAAGCATTTTCCGAAATTCAGCAGCATCAAGGCAGTCAGGGCGCTTTGGTTTACCCCTGTGGTTGGTAGATGGAGCAGGAGTTGAGTTGTTTGCAGCGCCAATAGCAAAACGAAGGGGTTGAGTGGAGTTAAGGTCCGCCAAAATAGTAGAAACAAGCTTGGGAAACAAGGACAACATGTTGAGGCCACAGTTGTGGCCATGATGGTAGCAGATGTGGTCGATATAATTTTTGATAGTGGCATGGTTAGTTGCTCAGCCGTGGTCACTGACTGTGAAGGTAAAGGGGCGGTGGTCATGGAGTGGCTAGGATTGGTAGGTGTGGGTGTCCCATAGGAAGGAGCAGCCATTGTGGTAGTAGGAGCAACTTGAGGATAAGGCCATGGGGAAGTCGGAAGTGGAGGTTGGTTAAGATCATGGGAGTGGGGAATGGGTACATTGTGGGAGGAGCTAGCCATATAGAATCCAACAAAAGTAGTGTGTGGCTAACCTAAATGTTGTATCCCATAAGTCGAGGTAGGCTCGTTGAAAAGGCCTTTAGAAAGGACTAAAGGCTAATGTAGCCGATAGTGAGGGGTTGGGGCCAATGAGATTGGATTGGTAATATGCAGCCTCAGCCGAGTCCTTGTATTCGCAATGTAGAAGGGGTTTGATGTGATGCGGATCTTTGTGCCTAAAGACTGATCGTATTGAAGGAAATGAGGGGTCGAAGAAGAGTCGCATTTTTCAAGGAATTCAGGACAATGGTTCACAATATGACTCAAACGATAATGGCAAAAATCTGGAAGATTTTCATAACGGAACTCAAGCCAAACCGGGGCTGCCATTCCATGAAAATGGAATCCCGTACCACGGGGGAGAGGCATGGTTACATCGATCTCAATGATAACATGAAGATAAGGGCCCCAAGTCTCCTTGAGGGATGCAGTATCCACTTCGATATAACGCCCCAAGACTTCACCTAGCCTTTGAGCAAGAGCACGAGATCTCTTGAGAAAGGTAATCCCAGAAACTTGGATCCAAAAAGGAGTGGAAGTTAGCATTTTAGCAGTAACAACAGAGCCTGTGTCAAGAGGAGTCATCAGTATGAGTTTGTAATCGAAATGCCACGGTTGACTGATGAGGACACGACGTCGATCACTAAAGCAACCAAACTCAACAGTGTAGAAATTTGGGTCTTTTTCAAGGACATTGATTGAGAAACGCTCAGGCCACATTTGTGTGAGCCGCTTCTTGAAAGCTTCAAAGTTGAAATGGCGGTTGTGTAGGAAGTTATTTTACCAGGATCTTAGATCTACTTACAAGTATGTTGATTTAACAACCTAAATATGAACTTCTAAAACGATGGAAAATTAAACACATAAAAGTAAGAGAAATCTTACATTGGGTGCAGCGGAATATATGTCTCCTCCCACTCAGATCTCTAACCCTTGATTCCTTTCTGTCGCAGAGTATAATCAAGATCTGAGCCCGATAGTCCTTCTTTGTTGTCTCTGAATTCTACACAGCCTTCCTCACTATGATTGAGGTATTACTTGATGTGTGTTGGCACTACTCTATCACTCATAGATTTCGAAACAGAGAAGGTAGAGAGAGAGAGGGTGGCGGCTCAGAGAGAGTTTTTGTGTGAGAAAATTCTGTCAGAATGTTGTGTCTACAAAAACTGAAGCCTTTACCTTCTATTTATAGAGGACCACCTAGGGCTATGGTTAAATTAATTGACATTTAAAAATTGAAAAATCAATGTGAAAAGGGAAGCATAGTGGCCGACCTAGGCATTGTGGAAACAAGGCTTGCCACTTTTCCAACTTTCCTTTTCCTACATTGCTAGTTTCCTGTTTTGTCAAAAACTGCCAATTCCTTTGTTCAACCACATAAATGTCAAATCTAATTATTTAATAATTAAAATTAATTATCAAATAATATATTGTCATTTATTTATTAATAATAAAACTAATTAAAGTTTCCTAATTAATAAATATGCCCTTCAAAATCTCTATTTACTGTTTTGCCCTTAATAAGTGATAAATTCTCAAATAGATACAGTCTAACTTAAGAATTATAATTGATTAATGAAAATCAATTAAATGAGTCTTACATGTAATATTATCTCAACTAGTGGGGGGACCATGGGTCTATATATCCGAGCTTCCAACAAGTAGATCAAGAATTTACTACTTAAATTCACTGACTTATTAATTCTTCGTTGAATCCACACATAGAACTTAGAATTGCACTCTCAGTATATAGAATGCTCTATATGTTCCACCATATAGACACATCATTAGTTATCCATTGTTATAATCCTAATTTGATCAATGATCCTCTATATGGATGATTTACATTGTAAAGGGACTTAATTACCATAACACCCTACAATGTATTTTATCCTTAAAACACTTAACCTTGTATAAATGATATTTCAGCTAAGTGAAATGAGTACTCCACCATTTATCTCGTTTGGTTAAGCTCGAAGGAAATCATCCTTTGCTTACTATTCGCCAGATAGAAGCTATAGATTCCATATTTACGTTAGCGCTCCCACTCAATTGCACTACCGTGTTCCCAAAATGTACGTATCACCCTTACCCAAAAGTAGGCTTAACTAACAAATCAAAGAACACGAATAACACTCTTGAGATTGAGCCTAACCATATCAGGATTTAGATCATTTGATCTAGGATCAACTTAGTGATATTGAATTGAACAGATATTACGGTAAGTTATATAAGTCTATTTCAAAGTTCAATATCGGTCCATTCCAATGCATACTCCATGCATCCAACCTGAGCTTTACTTTAACCAATGTTCTGGAAAGAACATACCATTTCTCCAAATGCAAGTAAACTCTGTTGTAGATTGTCATATCAGTAAAACCCAGTGTTCTGATAAATCTAGGAATCCTTTATTCACATAGTCATAAACTCTGTTGTAGATTGACAACACAATAAACATGATCAAGTATGTGAAAGGGGTTTGGATGAATTTATAAATCAAATAGACAAACAATTGATAAGGTGAACCAAAACATACACAAATGAATGAAAAATACTTCTGTTACTTTATTGATATTGAATAGACTGGATTACATTGAAATGGAGTTTTATTAAGGGCATAAAACCCAACAGGTTGGTCAACAGCTTCACAGCAAGGAAAGCTGAGGGTTAAACGCATTCATCATCATTAGGGCGATCAGGGGTTGCGGAGAAGGAGTGGATTTGGGTTTCTAAATCAGTAAGGTTGAGGGTAGCATTCAAAGTGTTGGACAAGTCATCCATTTTGCAGTGGCAACAGGAAGGACGAAAGCTATAAAAGGAAAGGGATATTTCTGTATAAGGAATACCGATAAGGAAATTTTGCAGGAAAATATTCGTTACAGTGAATAGCAGAGGATATTCAGTTTTATAGTGATTAGGGTATAAAATTAGTATCACTAGGGCAACATAACATCCAGGGAAAACCTCTTCATGTCAGGTAAACGAATGATTGTTCCTGCAATGTTGACAGTGGCTCCTACGGGATTTCTAGCGTTCTCTACGAAGGTAGAGGTAATCATAAGCCAAGGTGGTTCAGGGGGATGGGATCTAATTAATATACAAGCTGAAAAGGGATTTTCTATACAGAAGAGATTAAAAAGATGAAGAGATCGATACAGTGGACATTTAATCGCAGATGGGACACAAACCCAAAAGTTATTGCAGATTAGAGGTTTACTTGTGAGGAAGAAGACAAAGGACTCGAATGGTAGAGTCTGTCTCCTAACAGCCAAAAGCTTCAGTGAGAAGAAGGCTATGCTCGAGACGGAACCGTCACACGATGGATGAACCCACGGATGGACTTGAACGCCGATAGACGGCAACGACGACGGCAACGATGACGGTTAAAGAGGCATTTCAAAACCTAGGGCATGCATTCTCAGGCCGATTGTCCAGAAGCTTCTCTGTCTCAGCTTTTTTCCAATGGTGAATAATTTATTAATATATCTATTCATCAAATTATTATGTAAATTTTAGAAAAAATTTTGTAATAAAATATTTATATCATGATGAATAATTTTTTCTAAATTTTATTTTTAAGCAAAGTTGACTCAAGAATTAAACACAAAGCTTAAGAAAGATTCAAATTTTTATAAACTAAAATCAAACTCAATCATGAGTATTATCATAGGAAAAAAAGATATCACCAAAAGAGCTTTTTTTTTTTTTTTGGAAGATAAAAATATATAAATAAAAGAAAGCAAATAAATATATTTTTGATTTTTTTTACTAGAAAAATAATGGTAAACATATTTTTAATATATATAAATATATAATATAACTATTTTAGCATCCAAACAATAATTTTTTTTAAAAAAAAAATGAGAAATACTCTACCATTTTTAAAGCAAATGAAGAAAATAACAATAGGAACCCACCACCATAAACTTAATTTATGTATTGTCCTCAATGTATCAAAATACAAATATAAATTGAAAGTGAAAGATTTGAGAGTTTAGAACGGTCATTCATCATAAAGCATGTCAAGAGCAACAAAAAGGTAGCAAAAATTAAAATAAAAAGTTTATCTAAAACATAAAAAAAAAAAAAAAATACACATTACCAAGAATTAACGGGAGAAATCAAGGACCATGGAAAATAGGATCCTCAAAGAGGATTTCATCCACTTCAATATTTTTCAATTCTAAAAATGATTTCAATTTTTGTCCATTAACTTTGAATACAATGACATTATTAGGATTTTTAATTTCAATGGCTTCATGTAAAAAAATAGTGCGAACAATGTATGGACCTACCCAACTATAGCATAGCTTTTCTGGAAAGAGACGCAAACAAGAATGATATAAAAGGACTTGTTGACTGGGAGAAAAATCTTTTCTCAAAATATTTTTGTCATGGTAAACTTCATTTGGTCCTTATAATTTTTTGAATAATCATATGCATCAATCCTAAGCTCTTCTAACTCATTCAATTGAAGCTTTCTTTTCTCACCTGCTTTGTCTAAGAAAAAATTTAGTTACTTAATTGCCCAATAGACTCTATGTTCTAACTCAACAGGTAAGTGGTATGCCTTTCCATAAATAAGTCTATAGGGAGACATTCCAATGAGCGTTTTGTAAGCAGTTCAATATGCCCACAATACATAAATGAGTCTTAAGGACAAATCTTTCCTAGTTGGGTTGACGGTTTTCTCTAAGATGTGATTAATCTCCCCATTTGATATTTTAACTTGGCCACTAGTTTGTGGGTGATAATGTGTAGTGACTTTATGTGTAATGTCATATTGTTTTATTAAATGCTAAAAGGCCTGTTATAAAAGTGTATACCATTATCACTAATGATAGCATGTGGTGAGCCGAATCATGAGAAAATATTTTTTTTTAAAAAAAAAAACTTATGCACAACTTTGTGGTCATTTGCATGGCATGCAATAGCTCCAACTCACAGAGACACATAATCAACAACAACAGGAATATATAAGTTACCAAAAGAGTTAGGAAATGGAACCGTAAAATTAATGTCCCAACATCAAATATTTTAATAATAAGAATAGGATTCAAAGACATCATGTTTCTCATAGTTAAACTTCCTTATTTTGACAATGTTGATAAGATTTTTAATACATATAGGTGTCATGAAAGATATGTTGGGATTTTATGCCCTAAATAAAATCTATTTCAATCTAATCTGATTTGTTATCAATAGAAGATTAGAAGTCATTTATATTTACTTGTATTTTTCATGTTTATGGTTTAACGTATACAATTTTTGTTAAGTCCACAACATATAGTAATTCACAATTACAGTGATGTCAACACAGTGGAAGGTAATTGTGATTATATACTTCAAAAGTTAATGTCCCTTGATTCATCAGTGCACTGGATTTACATTGATGTCATAGTCAGTGATAAAGCTTACTTACACCTTGGATAAGTGTTATGTTCTTTCTAGAATATTGGCAAAGTATGCTAGTATCGGATGTATGGAGTATACATTGGACTGGGACAGATATTGATATTAGTAAAGATATTATAATCTTATCGTTGTATCTTCCTAAGTCAATATCACTAGTTGATCTTAGATCAAAAGATCTTAATTCTTACATGGTTAGGTTCGATCTCAAGAGTGATATTTGTGTTCTTTGAGTTGTTAGTTAAAGCCTACTATTTGGTTCGGGTCGAACGTACAATTTGGGAACATGATAGCACAATTGAGTGGGAGCGCTATAGATATGGAATCTATAGCTTCTATATGGACATAGAAGTGAAATGATGATTTTCTTCGAGCTTGGCTTAATAGAGATAGATGGAAGAGCTCTTATTTCAATGATTAAATTAGTTTACTGAAATATCATTTATAGGAAGCTAAGTGTTTTAAGGATAAAATACATTGAGGGGTAAAACGGTAAATTTATCCCTACTCGGTGTAAATCATTTATAGAGGATCTTTGATTATTGGGATTAGAACGATGGTTAAATTTTTATGGTGTATCTATATCGTGGAACATATAGAGTGTTCCATATAATTGAGAGTACAATTCTAAATCTATAGTGGTGCAAGGAGGAATTAATAAGTTAGGAAATTTATTTGGTAAATTCTAGATCTGCTTATTGGACGCTCGATTATATAGGCCCATGGTCCACATACTATCTGAGACTATACTGCTTGTAAGACTCAATTAATTGATTTTAATTAATCAATTATAATTCTAAAATTAGACTATGTCATATTTATGAATTTTCACTAAGCTAGGGCTTAATTGAGAAGAAAAGAGATTCTAGGGTTTATTTGTTAATTAACAGACTTTGTTAAGTCTAATTAATTAATATATTAAATGGAAATTTTATTTGATAATTAATTTTTAATAAATAAATAGTTTTGGCATTCAAGTTGTTGAATTGGAAAATATGGCATTTGTGAAAGAATAGGATAAATAGTTAAAAATGGCAAAATTGCAAGTGGTGGGCCCACATCCAATGGTCAGCCACATGTGCTCTATTTTACCATTTATTTATTAATTTTTTAATGCCAAATTATTCAAACCTAAAGCTAGAAGGATTCCTATAAATAGATAGTGATGGACTCAAAACTGACAGCTTAAGTCACATTAGCCTTCAGTCAAATTTTGAGCATTCTATCCCTCTCAAATTTGAATCCTTCCTCTCTCCTTCTCTCTTCAATTTCGAACCCTTTAGTGATAGAGTACATGCCCACGCATAGTAAGTTGGTACTCAATCATAGCGTCTAAGACTGTGAAGAGTCCAATCAACTGAAGGAGAATCGGACTCAAATTTTGGTGATACTCTACTACAGAAAGGATACAAGGGTTAGAGATCTGAGCAGAAGGAGTCATTTAATTCCGCTGCAACCAATGGAAGGTTTCTTGAACTTTGTATGTGTTTGAATTCTATTGTTTTAGAAACTCATATTTATGATGTTAAACAATATACATGGTAGTAAATCTAGATCCAAGTAAAATGATCACCAATAACTGGCCTCAGAGCCATGGTAATAATTTACTTTCATGAAATATGGATTTAAAACGATGTTTGTATTGATTTGGATGTGTTCATGTTGGTTTATGTGCATATTTGATGATTTTATGGAAATCACAATTTACGTTGATACATGTTTTTTGCTTTGCTCTAAAATTATTTTTCCTTGAAAGTAGATGAAAAATTAATAAATTTAGGCTTTTACAAAACTTAATTTGAAATTTTTATGAATTAGCTATGATTTTTTGATTTTGGATGAAAATATCTGATTTTGGGAAGCACACGTGCGCGCGGAGGAGGTTTCACTCGGACAGCCCGTGCTTCAGGCAAGTGCCTGACCGAGGATACTCGGACAAGGCCCTATCTGAAGGGCTGCTCCCTCGGCCAACATAAGTTGCACGCAGCCTTTTCCCTCACCCATTCCCCTTCATGCGCGAGCAGGGGTATGCATTGCATACCCTTGTGCCCAATTTTGTTTTTGTCATATCTTTTGATTCAAAAATCATTTTTTCATTGAAAGAAAATTCAAATTTTTGTAAAATTTTGTGTAGAATCTAAATTTTCAATTAAAAATCTAATTGTCAGAATAAAATTAATTTTTATTAATTTTTTTAATTAATTAAAATTAGTTTTAGATATTAGCAGCTTTTGAATTTGAAAATTTGATTTTTCCACAAACTAGCCTTATGGTTAATTTTGAAATTTTTGATTATTTTTTGTTTATTTTAATTATAAGATCAAATATTACTTATTTTATTATTAAATTTGAAATGATCTTATTTTGATATTAAAATATTAATAAAATTTAGAAATAATCTAGCAGAATAACATGAAATTTTGAAAATTTTTGTTAATTTTAGTTTGAATAGAAATTTTAGGGTTTCTAACCATAAAATTTTCAAACTTTAGATATTTTGTTTTATTTAATCATTAGATAACATTGATAATATCCTAACCATCTAAATATCTTAAATTTCAAAGTTTTTTATTCATGTTATATTTAATTTATTAAATTATAAGATTAGAAATATCTAAATATATTTAAATTAAGATATTATATTATATAATCTTATTAGATGTTTAATTAATTTTAATTTTTTTTAAATAAATTGAGAATTTTGAAAATTAGTTAGATTTTTGAATTTTAGTTATAATGGAGGATATTTAGGAGATTTGTTAGATTTTAAATATTTTCTAAATATTTCCTAACAACCTAAAATTTTAAATTCTAGCTAAGACAATTTCAGATATTTTATTTTAAAAAAGAAATATCTTAACCTACTTTCCTGTTATTTGTTTCATGTTTGTTCATTTATTTAATTATTTATTCAATTTTTTTTACAAACCTATTATTTATTTGATCTAAACTGCTATGATTAACTTGTTGATAGATCCAATGATCTGATTTTAATCGTAGTCTAATTTTCAATAGATCTTATAAATAATTTGTAACAGGTAAATTTTGCAATTTCTTTCATCTGTGTAAACCTAGTAACATGATAGGACCCATCCAAATCATTTGATATGTGTGAGCCTATATGTTTGCTTTTGGGCTTAGATGCATATAGGAAGCCTATTTAAGTTTAATTAATTAAACGGACTAGGTTACTAATATAAAATATGACATAAGACAGTTTTATTTAGGCCTAATTATTATTAGGCTTATGCAATGAATAACAATTATTTATTTAATGCTTAAATTCCTCTCCTTTGGGCCTTGTGTGAGAGTTAGGGGGTCATTAGTAGTGGGTACGACATACTGAACCCAGTCCTCTCTCACACGAATCATCCCAATTGTGAAGGCCCATTTGCCTTATTTAAATAACTATATTAGTCTAACCTAATTAAATTGAATTAGCAACATAATTAGTTTTAAAATATATGAAATTTAGCTTTCATTAGATTATTTTAAAACTAATTTTAAAAAAACACTTAGTTACTGAGATATACTCTAGATAGTTATTTATAGTAACTAATTATATTTTCTAATATTTAATTAATTAGAAAATATATTTAAGTTGAAAATTAATTATTTTAAATACTTTTAGAGCAATGTAAATTAGAATATTTTTCTTATATATTAAATTAGAACTAATAATTAAGTTAATTCTATTCAAGATACTTAATTATTTGTTTCTTATATTTAATAAATTTAATTAAATAGAAAATTTAATATTTAAGTTAAATAGAAAATATAAGTTATTTTCATGATATTTATTTAGATAAAAATTATATTTAAGTACAAAATTTTAATTTCAGAAAAACTTTAGTTAGAATAATTTTCGAAATATATGTTATTTTATTTTATTAATCATTTTCCCACTAATTTCGAAATTGCTTTTATTTAATGCAGATAATTTTGATTTTTTTTAAAAAAAATATATTAAAATTAAAAATTAATTATTTTAATTAATTTTAGATCAACTTAAATCAAGAAAAAAATTTCATTAATGATTTGTTAAAATATATAGACTAAAATAAATTATATTTTAAATAGAAAATAAGCAATTAGTTAGTGAAATATTTAGATAGTTATTTTTTGTATGCTTGTGGTATTTTTCTAGTTATATTTAATTAAATAGAAAATTAATATTTAAGCTGATATTATTCAATATTCTTAAATATTTGATATTTTTCTTAGATATTTAATTAAATAGAAAAATTATATTTGTGTTGAAAATTAATTTTTTAATTAATTTTGGACCAACATAAATTAGAATAATTTTTCAATATTTCATTTTATTTTATATAAATTTCGAAAATGTTTTATTTTAAAAATACATTGGATTTCGAATTTTGCTATATATATTTATAGAAAATTAAATTTGAGTTGAAAAATAATTTTAATTAATGTTACACCAACTTAAATTAAGCAATTTTCATAATATTTATTGAGAATTATTACTAAGATGGAAAATAATTTTATTTATTTTCAGATCTTTCTAAGTACAACTTTATAAATATTAAATTAAAATTTATATTTAGAGTTATCTAAATTCATAATTTTAATTAAATAAATATATATAATAAATAGATTAAAATAAATATTAGATGAAAATACACTTTAAATAATGAGTTTTATTATAAGGATATTCGATCTCCATTGTCGGTTCTACATAGTTCTTGTTTTAGTGAGTAATCATCCCTAATGGATGAACGTTCATTAGCAATTTAACGCCATAGAATCTCGAAAGATTAGTATTATTGTGAGTGTTTTATTCTTTGTAACCTCCACCCCAATAGTGGCTGCTAAGAGTAAGACTTACAAGGTATGAAATAATGGTGGAAGCTCATAAGATAGAATGGCCTTGACTCTCGCCTAAATGGGACAACGCTGGATTCTCATCTTGATCGAATAAAAGGTTGGTAGAATGTTTTTCATTTTAGATGAGCTGACCGCTCTATTCAGTGAATGATATCTTTGACTCTCGCCTAAACAGGACACTGTATCAGTTTGTTGGAAACCTTGGAAATTATTTAGGATTGTATGTTTTTGTATTTTCACTTGTCATTCCTACTTGCTAAGTGCTAATAATTTCTGAATGTGTATAATTTTGTATTAAACCTTGTTTGATTTCTATTTATTGATATTTGTAGTACCCAATATGACTGTGAACAACCTCATAGTGTCACTGTTGACTGACAATAAGCTCTCTGTAGCTAACTTTGTCAAATGGAAAGAGAACATTAATATTGCTCTCATAAATAAAAATGCCCTATTTATGTTGACTGAAGAGGCTTCAGAGCAGCCAGGTGAGAATGCAACCAAGGCAGTGTAGGAAAAGTTTGAGCATTGGCAGAATTCTAACAACAAAGCTTGATACTTTATGCTGTCTAGCATGGTCGACACCTTGAAAACAAGGTTTGTAATTACTCTCACGGCTGCAGATATCATGAACCAGTTAACTGAACTCTTTGGGATGGCATCAGATCAAGCTCATTTGGAGGCGACGAAGAATTTTATCATTGCACGGATGAAACCTCATCAAAACGTGCGTGATCACCTGCTCTAGATGACTAGTTACTTCCAAGAGGTTGAGAATCATGGAGCTATAGATTAGACAACTGAAGTGAGTTTGATCTTCAATAGTTTGACTCCAGCTTTTCTGCTCTTTACATCAAATTATGTCACGAACAAGTTGACTTTTGACTTCCACGAGTTAATCAACAACCTTCAGACATTTGAAAATTTAATTGGAGGACCACAAAAAGGAGGAACTAAAGCTCCTAGTTCTGGCACTGGTAATGGTACGACTAAGGTTGAGGCAAACATTGCCTCTATTTGAAAACCCAAAAAGAAGAAGTGGAAGAATAGCAAGAAGCCTAGATCAACCGAATAAGTTGGTACATGCCCACGCATAGTAAGTTGGTATTCCATCATAGTGTGTAAGATTGTGAAGAATCCAATCAACTGAAGGAGAATTGGGCTCAGATCTTGGTGATACTATTCTACAGAAAGGATACAAGGGTTAGAGATCTGAGCAAAATGAGTAATTTAATTCCGCCGCAACCAATGTAAGGTTTCTTAACTTTATATTGTTTTAATTATTTTACCAGGATCTAGATTTACTGTAATGTATGTTTCATTAACATCCTAATATGAATTCTAAAACAATGAAATAAACACATATAAAGTTTAGGAAACCTTACATTGGGTGCAGCGGAATATAATGACTCCTTCCGTTCAGATCTCTAGCCCTTGATTCCTTTCTGTAGCAGAACATAATCAAGATCTGAACCTGGATCTCTTTCTCTCCTTCCTTGATGCTGATTCTCCTTCCTGTTGGTTGAATTCTACACAATCTTCCACACTATGATTGAGATACCACTTGATGTGTGTGGGCAGTACTCTATCACAAAGGGATTTCGAAATTTAAGAGAAGAAAAGAGAAGAGAGGGGCGGCTAGCAATCAGGTTTTCTTTGAGAGAAAATAAGATGTCAGTCATAGTTTTCTGAAGTCATCACTTTCTATTTATAGAATGCCATCTAGGTTTAGGTTAGAATTGTATGGCATTAAAATAATGAAAAATATAAATGGTAAACCCTATACAAAGTGGTCAGCCATATAAGGGATAATGGGCCTCACTTTGCAATTTTGCCATTTTGTTATTTTTCAATCCCATTTTCTCAAAAATGTCAATTTTTCAATTTTAACCATTTGAATGTCAATTCTAATTATTTAATAACTAAAAATTAATTATTAAATAATATTGTCATTTGATATATTTATTTATTAGACATATAAAGTCTCTTAATTAATAAATAAACTTAGAATCTCTTTTCTTTACAATATCGTCCTTGCTTAGTGAAAATTTATAAACTAGACATAGTCTAACTTTAGAATTATAATTGATTAATCAAAATCAATTAACTGAGTCTTACAAGCAGTATGGTCTCAACTAGTATGGGGACCATGGGCCTATATAATCGAGCTTCCAATAAGCCGAACCAAATTTACCAAGTAAATTCCCTAACTTATTAATTCCTTATTGAATCCACACTTAGAACTTGGAATTGCACTCTCAGTCATATAGAACGCTCTATATGTTCCACGATATAGATACGCTATTAGTTATCCATTGTTATAATCCTAATTTGATCAATGACCCTCTAATAGATGATCTACATTGGATATGAACTAAATTACTGTTACACCTTCAATGTATTTTATCCTTAAAATACTTAGCTTTGTACAAGGTGTAAGAATACCTATCGCTGATTATCATGCCAGTCTAAACCCAGTGAACTGACAAATCAGGGAATAAACTTTCGAACATATAATTAAGATTATATTCCACTGTGCTGACAACACTATAATCATTAACAAATTCATATGTTCTGGACTTAAATAGAATTCATACATTATATGTATATAATCATGAAATAAATCATGTGAACCATGCAACATAAAATGTTATTTCTGATCTTTATTAATAAGTAAATCTGATTATATTGAAATGAGTTTTATTTAGGGCACAAAACCCAACATATATGTGTTTAATTTCCATTGTTTTAGAAATTCATATTTTTGATGTTAAACAACATACATGGTAGTAAATCTAGATCCTCGTAAAATAATCCCCAACAAGATAGTAGGTCAATAAAATCCACTTTCTTAAACTTTCAAAGGAGTTTACAACTAAAATATCCACCACATGCATGATCATGAAAAAAAAATATGATTTTAGATTGATCACCATTTGAAATGCACCTTCTTATGATTTGATCAAGGCAATATTTAAACAAATAAGGATCATCCCACATAAAATTTTTCACTTTAGCATAAAATTTAAATTTATCTTATTTAGACCAATGAGAATGAATTTCACCAGTGACCAAATAATTGATAATATCAGCATACCAAGGAAAAGAAGATGCATGCATGAGTTGTTCATCAAGAAAAAATTCAATGATATTGGTGGAATCATGATTAGTTTCAATAATAATTTTATACAAATGATTAGGTAGAACATTTTCAGAGCCTTTTTTATCACGTATCTCAAAATCAAAATTCTTATTGTTGCTCCTAATTTTGCCCAATATACGTGGACCAATCAGACAGGGACACGTGGATCAAGCAATTCACAATATTTGCTAAGTCTTTTATGCCATAAGGTAACGTCCCGGACGTAGGTCCCCGAGAAGGCACATGGAGCTCATGGTGCTCCCGGAAGCTCATATAACGCTAAGGCGTCTCCGCGAAGTGTCAGGTTTCTCCTGAGCAATCAAGTCACATTAAATGCCGCATGGGAGGAAGCGTGTTGGGACTGCTACACGCAATAAAGTCTGACGGCACAACCTCCAACCAGCAGCGCCACAGTAATGATCATTTAAGTCTAGCGACGGCTACACTGTGAAGAGTCACGTCAATCAAAAGGCAATAAGGACATTCCACATAAAAACCCTACAACACCTAGGGATTTGACCATGCATTACCCATGGTATATTCATTGGGAATACCCAACTTTATGGATACTTACAGATACACTTGTAAGGACAATTCTAGGGATTACCCCACCAAAAACACTATAAATACCCCCTCAAAGCTCATTAAATGGGATCGAGAATCTTGGGCTGCATATGAGCAAGTAGAGTAAATACTCACCAAGAACATTCTCTGTATTTATAAGGATGAAATTCTCCCAAGTATAATCTCTGTATTAAATACATCCATAAATAACAAAGACTCGTGGACTAAGGCTCATTAACGCCCCAACCACGTAAAAATCCTTCTCTCACTTTCTTACAGCTCAATAATTTTATAATATTTTATTAGTTGCCGAAAATCTCGGTCAACATTTTGGTGCTTTCATTGAGAGCTGAAGAAAGCTACTGTAAACAAACATTTGACTTCACAAACATGGTGGAGACAAGAAGTACTCGTCAGCCTCGTCCTCTGGAAGACGCTCAAGACCCGAATGAGGAAGATGTAGCCTCAAGAGCAGCAGAGGAGTCCGAGGAAGAAGAAATAGTCCCCGATGATGACTACAAGGGAAACCTCGACGAGTATGCCTATGACGAAGGTAGTTACTCAGAACTGGTGCTTCTCAGAAAAAAAAGCTATCGATCACGAAGCCGAGATCGAAGCTCAGAAAGCGCAAAACAAGAAAATGCAAGAAGTGATGCTGGCCATGCAAAAAGCCATAGAAGCAGCTGGCATTCACGTGCACCCCAAGGCAATGACCACTGGACTCGACAAGGAGCCAGCGACGTCTTCGCCTAACTCCCAGCAGCAGAAATCTAGGGAGCCTAGCCCTATAAGATACCCTGCCAAAGGGAATCAAACAAAAAATCCTACTTCTACCCCAGGGCGAAAGAAAAAGGTGCAGGATCCGCGAAAGGTCCACTCAAATTTCCCTAAAGGGAAAGGTCCGCAGAGGGGCAAGCCCCAAAAAGGGAGCCTTGGCCCTCAGGATCGAGGGGACCGAAAAAGTGTTTCCGTGCACCAAGAGCCCGGGGGTAGAGGGAGAAGAGGACAGAGGTGTCCTCCCATTGATCTGAGAAATCAAATCAATGGGAACCAAGGTGATCTCCGAGATCACCTTGACCAAAAAAGACACGGCCCCGCGGTCTCCACGGGTACGTTGAATGAAGGAATTATGGCGGAACTCGCCATACTTTGAAAAGACATTGCCCGAGTCTCCCAGAGACAGAAAGGAGATGACTCCGACTCGGACGGCGAGGATCGAGAGTCATGTGCTAAGCACATCTTAGAGGCGGAGCTCCCTAAGAACTTTAAGATGCCCGAAATGGCAGCTTATACCGGGAACTCTGATCCTAGCGATCACTTGTCGCGGTTCAACCGTGTCATGACGGTCATGAGGGTCAGCAATGACGCCAAATGTCTGTGCTTCCCACTTACCCTAAGTGGATCTGCGGAAGAATGGTTCAAAAAACTGGAACCAGGATTCGTGGGCTGTTGGAACAAACTACAGACCAACTTCCGGAGACAGTTTGTCGCCGCAAGAAAGGTCAATCTGGAGGTCAGTGCCTTGACTAATATCAAGCAACTGCCCACCGAGACCTTGAAGAATTATATAAAGAGGTTCCGAGAGGAAGCCTCGAAAACTAAGAAGGTTGACGACGGACAACAGCTTGCACTTCTCCAAGCAGGAATCCGCACTGGGACTCCTTTCTCGAATGAGCTGCAGCAAGAAGGAGCTGCTAGCCTCCAGGACTTCCAGAAGAGAGTCCAAAAATTTATCAACCTCGAAGAAGCCCAAATCGTGGCTTATGGAGGCTACTATCCCACCGGAATAGCAGGGTACATGCCCGGAGTATCGCCCTCAGGTACTGCCCCGACCGCAACTCCACAAGCAAGTGGCATACAATTCTCTGCTACCCCCGGATATAGCCAGGGCCAAGCCTTGGCACCAGCATCATGTTAGGTTTTATGCCCTAAATAAAATTCTTTACAATCTGATTAGTAATCAACATAAGAAATTTGAAGTGATTGATGTTTGCATGAATTCTACATGCTAATGGTTTAATATGTTTAATATGTTTATTACATTCATACACACAAAATCAGTTAAATCCAGATCATATGTTTATTCACAATTACAGTATCGTCAACACAGTGGAATGTGATTGTGATCATATGGATCAAAAGTTTTGGTCCCTGTTTCATCAGTGTTATTGGATTTACACTAATGTGATAATCAGCGATGATGTGTACTTACACTTGGAGTAAGTGTTATGTTCTTTCCAGGACATTAGTAAAGTATACTAGTTTCGAATGTATGGAGTATACATTGGACTGGACCGATATTGCAACTAAGTTAAGATATTACAAACTTACCGTTATACATATCTTTCCAAGTCAATATCAGTAGTTGATCTTAAGATTAAAAGAATCTAAATCCTGATATGCTTAGGCTCAACTCAGGAGTGCTATTCATGTTCTTAGATTTATTAGTTAAGCTTACTTTTGGGTCAGGGTGATACGTATATTTTGGGAACATGATAGTATGATTGAGTGGGAGTACTGAACATAAATATGGAATCTATAGCTTATACTGGTGTATAGAAGTCAAGTGATGATTCCCTTCGAGCTTAGCAAATAGAAGTAAATGGATGAGCTCTTGTTTAACTGACTAATTATTAGATCACTAAACACCATTTACAGGTAGCTAAGTGTTTTAAGGGGCAAAATACATTGAGGGGTGAGAACGGTAAAGAAATCCCATCTCGATGTAGATCATCTATATAGAGGATCTTTAAATCACAATAAGATTATAACAATGGTTAAATGAGATAGTATATTGATATCGTGGAACATACAATATGCTCTATATAAGTCTGAGAGTGCAATTCTAAGTTCTAAGAGTGGATTTAACGAAGAATTAATAAGTAGAAATTTACTTGGTAAATTTGGTTCACTTATTGGAAGCTCAGCATATAGATCCATGGTCCCCATTCTAGTTGAGAACATTCTGCTTGTAAGACTCATTAATTGATTCGTGATTGATCTGTTAGACATTTTTATGTATAAACTGTAACATATATGATTAAGTATAATTTTTTTCACCAATAATATTCATTAGGCAACATTGAGAAACATAAAGATATAAAAGAATATTCATTGCTAAGAAGTTCATTTTGAAATAAGAATCAATAATAAAGGAGATTTACATTCTCACTTGTTTTTATAAAAGATTCTATTATAGACCTTGGCATTTATTGCTTGTTTTAATTCATTAATCAATTCCAAACAGTGAACTAGAGGAGAAGGTATACAGACTGCCATAAAGATTTTCCTCTAATAAGTGGTGAACATATGCAAGTTTAAATGATCTACCTATAGATTAAAACAAACATGTCACAAATTGGTATTATATCCTCTTTTTCTTTAGGTTTGAAAAGAGAATTATGGAAATAATTATATACCAGAAGGTTAGTGGGAGTAATATTTGTTTTATACGTAGACAATATGTTACTTGCAAATGATGATAAAAGTTTTCCATATAAGTTGAAATAATTCATATCTCAAATTATTATTTTGAGATAAGGAATATAAATAATATATATAATTTTAATTAATTAGAAAGTAGCCACAGCATCTCTGATTAAATAAAATTAGGTATTATTCATTTGATATAACTTTTATCTTTAAGTGTGATAAATTCAACTCAAACCAACATCTGAAAAATGATTTGGAATGAGAATAAATTAAGAGCATTCATTTGCTTCTATTTTAGAAGCCTAATGTATGCCTAAGAGTCTGAATAAGACTTTGCATTACATTGTTTCAGGATCGTTAAGTAGTATCAGAATAACTAAAGTTAAGACCACTTTATTCTTCATACAAAGTGATGAGGTGTCTTTAAGATACTAAAAATTATATTCATACATATTTTGTTAAGATGAATTGACCATCTGGAAACATAGTTAACCAATCAGATTCTAACGTACTTCACTGGTTGTATTGATTCAGGTAAATCAATATTTTATTACAACCTTAAGATTACCAGTAAGATTATATTGTGGAGAATCTTGATTGTTATTTCCACTATAGAAGTCACATTCATTTATTGTTTTGAGGATACATCTCGTATGATGTATTATAGAGTTTCATAGTAGGCCTAGAGTTCAGAATTACAGTTTCATTAGGCCATTAAGAAAATTTTGCGATAAATTCAGCTACAATATTTATGGCTAATAACTCTAAGAGTAGTGGTCGAAGCTAGCATATCGACATTAAGTATTTAGCCATAAAAAGGCGTGATAAGCGGTCATTAATCACGCCAACTAAATTGGGTGATCGCATATATCCTTGACTAAAGGCATGCCGCAACACAAATTCAAGGATCTTAAAGTAAATATGGGATTCAGTTAACCTACATGCAGTTTTTATTTGTACAACCAAAAATTATTCAATGAAACTCTAATTTTGATATTTTCTCATATTTATGTACACCTTAATTTCATCTGAGAAAATTATCGTAAGAGGACCTGAATAAACATAAGGGTTAGGGTTTATTCGCTTAAGTGCATTGCCACATAAAGTACATTGTTATATAATAAATATATCGTAATACATGGAAGATAATACTCGACTTATAATGAGGACATGTCGCTATGATTCGTATGTTTATTATATAATGAGGAACGCTTGGGTTTGAATGTTTTAGTCTAAATGTTGACCAAGTGGGAGAATATAAGAATATTTTTTATTTAAGGAAATATATTTCTATTTAAAGAAATAAATTTCTATTTAAGGAAATAAATAAATAATTGATTTTCTGATAAATGAATATTTTATATTCATTGAATCTGGACAAAATCAATTATATAATATTCTATATATGGTCAGATTTCTATATTCATTACCTGATTCGATTTCCTGAATTAATTGTCAAAATATTCTGACAATTAATGTGGCACAGATACTGATGGAGTATCTCACCTATAAATATAGGGTCTCGGTCCCCGAGCTCCTCACTCATTCTGTTCATAACAGCAAATTCCATCTAAAGAGAGTTGAGAGAGCGAGGAAGCCCGATTACCCACATCAACTAGTTTCCTTTGCAGATCAAATGTAAAGCCCGCTTAGTTAATTTGGAAATTAGCAGTTAATTATGTTAATCAGGAAATTATTTATAGCCATTTAAATAATTTATTATGGAATTCAGATATGCATGTGTATGTTATCAGCAGTTTTTATATTTCGCATTTTCTGTCCGTATTTTGGAACGCGCGTTTGGCTCGCAGAAATCACAACTTAGTATGTTAGTATTTTGGGGACGGGTTTTAGACATTGGGAATGTCGGGAATGGCCGGGAATTTAGAATGTCCCAAAAATACCCCTTTAGTATGAATTATGTGATTTTATGGTGGAGGGGCAAAATGGTCTTTTTGCCCCATTAGTGTTTTGTTTTGTATGATTTATTAATTGGAAAATAAATAATTATTTATGTGATTATTTGGCTGAAATAAATGTGATATATGGCTTTTATTCTCTTTTACTCACATTTTCAACACTTAGTCATTTTAAAGGAAATTTCAAAAAAACACACACACAACTCTCTCTCTTTCTTACTAAACTCGAGTGCAAGAAGGAGGGATTTTCTCTTTGGATTTTGGCTAGTTGTTCATCATCTCTTAGGGTTCATCTCAAGCTAGGTTGGTTCATGTCTCTCCTCCTTTAATTTCTTGAAAAACTATGTGAAAAATGATGATGCATGCTTGAGTTTTGAGTATTTGTTGCTGCTGTGGTTTTGTTATTTTTCTAGGGTTCAAGTATGATTATTTTGATGATGATTGAGTTGTTTGAATGCTTGTTAGTTAGGATTGTTCAAGCTTTTAATTTTTATGTGAAAATTGATGATTTTTGTGAGAAAATGCATGTTTTGTTTCGTATAATTACGGGTGTTTTTGTTAGTTTGCAGAGGTATATCTATGCTAGTTTAAGGTGAATTAAGCTAGTGGATTGCTTAGTTAGTTGGTTTTGCTCAAGCTTGAGTTTGAAACTCAAAGCTTGAGCTTTAATGGTGAATTTCGTGTATGAGGTTTCTGGGTAGGTTTGATGCTTTGGTTTTGTTATTTGGGACCTATCGAGGAGGTCCGGAAAGTTTGGGATCAATTGGGTTCGAATTGGTCAAGATATGTGAATTTTTGCTTGTCACTGCTCGCGAGGAACCGGAATTCGCTGAGCATCCGAATTCGGATGGGGTCCCGAATTTTTCACCGAATTCCGTTGGGCAACCTGGACTTCCGGATGGGGGATTTTTCGTAACCCGAGTTTTCCTCGTTTTTGGGTTTTTAGGGGTATTGCCATGCTTTTTATCGATAGGGAAACTTTTAGTTTCGAGTTTTAGTCCCCGGAAGTGATTTAGCGTGTCACTTATAGCGTTGTGATTTTTATGGTTTAGGAGCCGTAATCCGCCGTTCGCCTTCTGCCCGGTCGGAGTTGACACTGAAATCGGAATCCGGTAAGATTAGTATAACCGCATGCATATGTAGATTACATGTTTAGCGTGCATGTAGGAAGCCCTGTTAGTTTACATTAGATATGTATTTAGGCTTCGAATCACCCAACCCCCGTCACGTCGGTACAGGCCGGAGTATGACCGACAATGGAGTATGACCGGCTCGACC
This sequence comes from Cannabis sativa, assembly GCF_029168945.1. NCBI lineage: Eukaryota > Viridiplantae > Streptophyta > Magnoliopsida > Rosales > Cannabaceae > Cannabis > Cannabis sativa. The sequence goes on along the minus strand of NC_083608.1, from coordinate 2,094,724 downwards.
GATCAGCCGATACCGGTTGGTGGTTCAAAGGCTATTGACCTATCCCGTCTGACAGCTGGAGTATGACCAAGCAATGGAGTATGACCGGCTCGACCGATCGAGGAGGATACTTGTCAATAGTGCCGTCCCCCCGAACGTTCAAAACTCGCACCATGTTGGACATGGCAAGAAGTGCTCGCACCATGTTGGACATGGCAAGGTAGCGGACTCGCATCGTGTTGGACACGATAGCCGGTTTTATGTATGATATTATTATGCTTTTCTTGCGAGTCCGTCGACTCACGCTTTTTACGTTGCATGTGTAGTAAAGGCAAGGCGATTCTTGATGGACCGTGAGCGAGCTTATGGGATTGTACATGTCGGGGCGGTTAGGCCGGAGCGTACGATCTCGGGACGCACGGGCGAGATTTTGTAATTGTCGTTAGACGACTTTATTTTGATGTAAAAGTTGAACAAAGGAAAACGTTTGTAAATATTTTTATAAATCGGGATCCCGAGACTTTTTGCAAAATGGTTTATAAGTTTAATGAAAAAGCAAAATTTTAATTAATCACGTTTTTCCATAAACCTCGTTGATTAGCAACGAGCTGCACAAAGACGTTTAAAAATCACGTAATACGCCTAAGTTAGTTAGGGTGTTACAATTTGGTATCGTAGCCGCCTGTGTTGTCTTCCGAAGATCGTCACGACATGTACGGTCATCATCGGCTAGCTCGGTTCACGGTTCGGTAAGCCTTTATTGCTTTAGTAGTTTATTTTATTCGCAGTTATGAAAAGAAAAGCCTCGTTAGGAAGCATGTTAGTAGCGATAGTAGAATGAGGCGCATGTTTCATTTCTAATTTCCAAATTAAGCGGCATTAGTAAGCTCGCCCCCGAATACGACTCGATATGCCAACTCTTGGTTTCGCAGGCGGTTCTAGCTAGATGGACGCCAGGCGGACCACGAGGAGTCAGGGCAACTCAGTGGGGTCGAATCAGGGAGAGGGAGCTCGGTTTCCCCCACCGTTAGGGGCCGGTGCAGGTCCCCGAGGCGGCTCGTGGTCGGGGTGATGAGAACCCACCACGGGCTGCCCGTGCTCCCCCGCCCGATCGGGGAGCCCCGAATCGGGGAGTTACGGTTTGCGGAGATGCAAGCCCGGGATCGAAGAGCAAGACCTCGAGATTCGTAGGCCGAGACAAGCAGGTGCTCCCTGCAGCCCGGTGCCGCAGTTCCGCCGGCACCGCTTCCCGCCAGCCGAGATGGTAGTGGCGGCCCACGCATTGGAACCTTTATATGAGCGGTTCCGAAGCAAGCACCTCCGGTATTCCCGGGAGGTCCGTATGTGTCGAAAGCCGAGCAGCGGGCTTACGGTGATCACCGAATCTTGAACTTTATGGGTGTCACCGCAACGACAGGGTGGTGTGCGCCACATTTCGGCCCGTGAGGATGCCCCGGTATGGTGGGACATGGTGTCTCGCATTCACGATGTCACCACCATGACTTGGGAGAGGTTCCAGAACTTTTCAACGCGAAGTACTACAATGAGGCGGTTAGAAGCGCCAAGAGAAAGGAATTCGTTCACCCGACTCGACGGGAGAACATGAGTGTCACCGAGTATACTACTCGCCGACCGGCTGGCGAGGTTAGCCTCGGGAATTGTGCCGACCGACTTCGAGCGAAAGGAGAAGTATCTGGACGGGTTGAATCCCAAGATCGTGGCATGACCCGATGATTACCATCGACGACGGCACCACCTACGCTCGGATGGTGGAGAAGGCACCGCGAGCCGAGGGCGCGTGGGATGTATGTCGATTCACCCGCATCTCCGGCCTGCGTGGCGGAGCTCCTACCCCTCCCGCATCGTGATTTACAGGGGAGTAGTGGTTCGGCCATTGATCGAGGAAGAGGGCACCCATCGCTTCGGCGGCTCGAGTCGGAACAAGAGGTTCGGGGAACTGCACGGAGGAGTCGTCCCGGTGGTAATGAGACTCGCTTCTCCTATCCCGAGTGCCCCATCCTGCGAGGCATCATCGGGGAGAGTGCAAGGGGCAGGGATGCTTTCATTGTGGCATGCCCGGGCACTTCAAGAGGGAATGTCCCCGCCCTCCGCCGTAGGTACCGAGAGCTCCTGGCCGATACCCACCTGCCCGTGGTATTCGCCATCACGCAGTCGACGCGGATGCCAGCCCATCGGTTGTTACAGTCGATTCTTATTAACGACTCGTTTTATTCAGCATCTTGTTTGATTCTCCGAGGGCTACACGTTCTTATGTGGCGGCCGTAGTCTTTAGTAAGTTGGGTAGACCCTTTGATAGATATGAGTCGGGGTTTGGAACCCCGTTACTCGCTGAGAATTGGTTATCTCCAATAGGTGGATTAGGTCTATGCCGATCAGATAGATGGTGCAGAGTTAAGCGCCGATCCGATGCAGATGAGCTTAGTCGAATTCGATATTATTTTAGGAATGGATTTCCTATCTAAATATTCGGCGAGCATTGATTGCAAGAGGAAGATGGTGGTCTTCCAACCGAAAGTGATGAACCGTTCGTATTTGTGGGTCTTGCTCGTGGATCTCGGATCCCGGTGATCTCGCCATGCCGGGCCGAGAGAATTATTGCACGGTGGGTGCTTAGGGTTTCGGCCGTGGTGGTGGACACCACTCGGCCCCGGTACACCGTTCGCCGCAGGACATCGCAGTAGTTCGGGAATTTTTGGACGTTTTTCCCGAAGAACTTCCAGGGTTACCACCTCATCGGGAGATTGACTTTGTGATTGACTTGGCACCAGGGGTGGATCCGGTTTCTAAAGCCCCGTATAGGATGGCTCCGCTGAACTTAAGGAATCAAGATTCGGCTCCGTGGGTTGCTTGACATAGGGTTCATTCGGCCCGTTGTGTCACCTTGGGGAGCCCGGTTTTGTTCGTGAAGAAAAAGGATGGATCTATGAGGATGTGCATCGACTACAGAGAGTTGAACAAGCTGACGGTGAAGAATAAATATCCATTACCTAGGATCGATGACTTGTTCGATCGGCCCTTCGTGGGGGAAGACGGTCTTTTCTAAGATTGACCTCCGTTCGGGTTATCATCTGAGGATCCGAGAGGAGGACATTCCAAAGACGGCTTTCCGCACTAGGTATGGACACTACGAGTTCTACGGTTATGTCATTCGGACTAACCAATGCTCCTGCATTCATGGACTCGATGAATAGAGTATTCAAGGATTTCCTCGATATCCGTGTAATTGTGTTTATCGACGACATCCTCGTGTACTCTCGCCGAAGAGGAGCATGAGTTACATCTTCGGATGGTACCGCAACGACTTCGAGAACATAGACTCTACGCCAAGTTCAAGAAATGTGAGTTACGGATTTGTCTCAAGTGTCCTTCCTAGTGGCACATAGTGAGTAAAGATGGGCTCAAGGTGGATCCCGGGACGATCGACTCCGTCAGGGATTGGCCGAGACCGAAGACAGTGACAGAGATCGAAGCTTCTTGGGGTTAGCTGGGTACTACCGTAGGTTCGTGGAGGGGTTCTCCAAAATTTCAATGCCCCTAACCGAGCTTACAAAGAAGAATCATCGATTTATCTGGTCAGATAAATGCGAAGCTAGTTTTCAGGAGCTGAAACAGAGATTGATTCGCTCCGTGCTAGCTTTGCCTTCGGACAAGGAGAAGTTTGTGGTCTATTGTGACGCATCCAAACAGGTTTGGGGTGCGTATTGATGCAAGCCGACGGGTTATCGCTACGCCTCCCGTCGCTAAAGGATTTTGAACGGCCGATACCCGACTCATGATTTAGAATTGGCCGCAGTGGTATTTGCACTGAAGATTTGGCGGCATTACTTGTATGGTGAGAAGTGCGAGATCTACACCGACCATAAGAGTCTCAAGTATTTCTTTACTCAGAAAGATTTGAACATGAGACAGGCGTTGGTTGGAACTAGTGAAGGATTATGATTGCGAGATCCTCTACCATCCCGGAAAGCCAATGTAGTGGCCGATGCCCCGAGCGAGAAGGGTCCCGGGCAAGTGGCTAGCATGGTTCGTATCTTCACCCTCGGCCCAGCGAGAGGATATGGTTAGATCCAACATTGAGTTTGTGGTAGGTCGGCTACACAACTTAACGCTGCAATCCGATCTCGCTAGAAAGAATAAAGGTTGCTCGGACAACGCATCCCGGAGTTAGTGAAGATCCGAGATGAGGTATTGGTCGGTCAAGCCAAGGACTTTTCAAAGGTCGGTACAAGGGGATGCTTTTGTATAAAGCCGGGGTTTGTGTCCCGAATGCCTGGGGAATTGAGAAACGAGATTTTTGAGGAGGCTCATTCTACCCCGTATTCTCTCGCATCCCGCACCACCAAGATGTACCAAGATTTGAAACCGTACTTCCGTGGAGCGGTATGAAGAAGAATTTGGTAGAATTCGTATCGAGATGCCTCACTTGTCGACGGATCAAGGCTGAACATCGAGACCAAAATAGGGGGGTTGTTACAGCCTCTAACCCTACCGAATGGAAATGGGAGGATATTACTATGGATTTTGTGGTCGGGTTACCTAGGACCACGGGTATGTATGATTCCATCCGGGTAGTGGTGGACCGATTTACGAAATCGCTCATTTTCTGTCGTAACGACGTTTACAAAGGGATCACGGCGAATTATATGTCGTGGAGATAGTGAGACTTCACGGGTACCGAAGTCCATAGTTTTCGGACAGGATCCGAAATTCACCTCCAAATTTTGGCAAAGTTTGCAACGGCAATGGGTACGAAGCTAAAATTCAAGATACGGATTTCATCCTCGCACGGATGGTCGGTCGAGAGGACAATTCGATATTGGAGGATATGCCGAGAGCCCGTGTTATGGACTTTGAGGGTTCATGGAGTAAATACCTACCGTTAGTGGAGTTCTCGTACAACAACAGTTACTCGGAGTACGATAGGGATGGCACCCTACGAATCGTTGTACGGTAGGAAATGTAGATCCCCTATCCACTGGGATGAGACGTGGAGAGGAAATACCTAGGTCCGGAGTCGGCCACGGACCAATGAGGCAATAGAGAAGATTAAAGCTAGAATGCTTGCCTCCCGAGCGGACGAGAAGAGTTATGCGGCATCCGAAACGTAGATGTTGAGTTCCGAGTAGGGACCATGTGTTTTTGCGAGTATCTCCGATGAAGGGGATTAAACGTTTTGGGAAAAGAGGCAAGTTATGCCCTAGATTTACGGGACCTTTCGAGATTCTCGAGAAGATAGGTCAAGTGGCATATCGGTAGCATTGCCTCCACTTTATCGAGACACAACGTATTTCATGTCTCAATGTTGAGAAAATACGTTTCGTACCCCTCTCATATAATCGCTATGAGAGCCTTCGCTTCGATCGGATATGTCCTATGAAGAATGTACACAGTGCGGATCCCGGATGTAAAGGGATAAAGTCCTTCGAATAAGACCATAGCGTTGGTCAAGGTTCTCTGAGAAACAAGAAGGTGGAAGAAGCCACCGGGAGCTAGAATCGGATATGCGAGCTCAATATCCGAGTTATTCGTGTTAGATTTCTGGGACGAAATCCTTTTTGGGCGGGGATAGTTGTAAAGCCCGCTTAGTTAATTTGGAAATTAGCAGTTAATTATGTTAATCAGGAAATTATTTATAGCCATTTAAATAATTTATTATGGAATTCAGATATGCATGTGTATGTTATCAGCAGTTTTTATATTTCGCATTTTCGGTGTCCGGTATTTTGGAACGCGGCGTTTGGCTCAGTAGAAATCACAACTTAGTATGTTAGTATTTTGGGGACGGGTTTTAGACATTGGGAATGTCGGGAATGGCCGGGAATTTAGAATGTCCCAAAAATACCCCTTTAGTATGAATTATGTGATTTTATGGTGGAGGGGCAAAATGGTCTTTTTGCCCCATTAGTGTTTTGTTTTGTATGATTTATTAATTGGAAAATAAATAATTATTTATGTGATTATTTGGCTGAAATAAATGTGATATATGGCTTTTATTCTCTTTTACTCACATTTTCAACACTTAGTCATTTTAAAGGAAATTTCAAAAAAACACACACACACAACTCTCTCTCTCTCTTTCGGCCAAACCTTGAGCAGCAAGGAGGGGATTTTCTCTTTGGATTTTGGCTAGTTGTTCATCATCTCTTAGGGTTCATCTCAAGCTAGGTTGGTTCATGTCTCTCCTCCTTTAATTTCTTGAAAAACTATGTGAAAAATGATGATGCATGCTTGAGTTTTGAGTATTTGTTCTTCGTGGTTTTGTTATTTTTCTAGGGTTCAAGTATGATTATTTTGATGATGATTGAGTTGTTTGAATGCTTGTTAGTTAGGATTGTTCAAGCTTTTAATTTATATGTGAAAATTGATGATTTTTGTGAGAAAATGCATGTTTTGTTTCTGTATAATTGCTGGGTGTTTTTGTTAGTTTGCGTAGGTATATCTATGCTAGTTTAAGGTGAATTAAGCTAGTGGATTGCTTAGTTAGTTGGTTTTGCTCAAGCTTGAGTTTGAAACTCAAAGCTTGAGCTTTAATGGTGAATTTCGTGTATGAGGTTTCTGGGTAGGTTTGATGCTTTGGTTTTGTTATTTGGGACCTATTGAGGAGGTCTGGAAAGTTTGGGATCAATTGGGTTCGAATTGGTCAAGATATGTGAATTTTTGCTTTCGCCCGCGAGGAACTGCAGTCGGTTGAGCATCCGGAATTCTGATGGGGTCCCGAATTTTCGTAACCGGAATTCCGGTTGGGCAACCGACTTCCGGATGGGGGATTTTTCGAAACCCGAGTTTTCCTCGTTTTTGGGTTTTTAGGGGTATTGCCATGCTTTTTATCGATAGGGAAACTTTTAGTTTCGAGTTTTAGTCCCCGGAAGTGATTTAGCGTGTCACTTATAGCGTTGTGATTTTTATGGTTTAGGAGCCGAGTAATCCGCCGTTGTTTCGCCTTCCGGGTTTCGGGCCAAGTTGACCGCACACCTTTGAAATCGGAATCCGAGGTAAGATTAGTATAACGCATGCATATGTAGATTACATGTTTAGCGTGCATGTAGGAAGCCCGTTAGTTTACATTAGATATGTATTTAGGCTTCGAATCACCCAACCCCGTCACGTCGGTACAGCCGGAGTATGACCAAGAATGAGTATGACCTGGCTCGACCGATCAGCCGACACCGGTTGGTGGTTCGTGCTATTGACCTATCCCGTCGAGACAGCTTCGAGTATGACCAGCGGAGTATGACCGGTTCGACCGATCAGAGGATACTTGTCAATAGTGCCGTCCCCCGAACGTTCAAAACCCGCACCATGTTGGACATGGCGGTAGTGCTCGGCACCATGTTGGACATGGCAAGAGGCGGGACTCGCATCGTGTTGGACACGGCAAATCGGCTTTATGTATGATATTATTATGCTTTTCTTACTGAGTCTGTCGACTCACAGTTTACGTTGCATGTGTAGGTAAAGGCAAGGCGATTCTTGCCGATGGACCGTGAGCGAGCTTATGGGATTGTACATGCTCTGGGCGGTTAGGGCTCCTGAGCGTACGATCCCTGGACGACACGACGCTGAGATTTTGTAATTGTCGTTAGACGACTTTATTTTGATGTAAAAGTTGAACAGTGAAAACGTTTGTAAATATTTTTATAAATCGGGATCCCGAGACTTTTTGCAAAATGGTTTATAAGTTTAATGAAAAAGCAAAATTTTAATTAATCACGTTTTTCCATAAACCTCGTTGATTAGCAACGAGCTGCACAGTACGTTTAAAAATCACGTAATACGCCTAAGTTAGTTAGGGTGTTACATCAAAGCTTATGTGGGTTTGAAGCTCAAGAATCAATGGCTGGAGGTATTTCGATCCTTAAAATTATGTGGTTCACTAGACACCAAAGTATAAACTGAAGATTAAAATTTTACTAAATCCGAAATTGCCTGTGGGCTAAATTTTAAATTTAATAAAATTAGATGAACCTTATGATAGATTTAATTAAACAATTAGTTTTGGAAAATGAAGGTTTACTATCTATCTTTAATTAAATTTGTGATAACACTATTAAATTAAATCCCCATAACTCCCTGTGGGGTAAATTAAGAGAACTTAATTTAACATATTATCCTAATTAATTATACAAATATAATAAAATCCCTGTGGGGTAAAATTATTATACATATATAATTAATTACAAGTTATGTCCATTAAGGTGAATTTTAATTAATATATAATTTTATACAAATAAGGATGCTGTGGCTACTCCCTAATTATATAAAATTATATTTTCACTTTGACATTAGGTATTGGGCTCTACCTAAAAGTAATTTCGTTATTAACATAGTAGACAATCACTGAGATTAATGCTCCTAGTGTGGTCGTCCGAAGATCATTAAAAACCGTTCTAGATATGAGCATTTGTCCCAAATTCATGTTTTCTTATGTCAAACCACAAAATTACTTACATTTTATTCATATTTTATTCATTTTAGGAAGTTTTATGAATATTTTATGTATAATTTTATGAAGTTTTATGAAACTTAATGTGCTATATAAAATATTCAACCTATCTTAATGTTTGAATATTTCTAAATATATCTAGCACTATAAAAGGAATTTATGTATAGCATTTAAATCATACAAATCAAAATTAATTGTATTAAAAATAAATTTGCCAAATAAATACAAATTAATACAATTATTGTATGATAATAAATTAAATGCTTAATTCCATAATATATAATTAATTATGCATTTATGACCATATAATATCTTAAATATTTGCACTAATAATTAATTTGTATAAATAAGGTAAATATACAAATTAGTACAATTAATTATATGAAATGAATTAAATGCAAAATTAAAAAATATACTTAATGGCAGATTATCAATTAATTTAATCAATAAATTACTTAATTGGTAAATAAATATAATAATTGCGCACTTAATTGTAGAATAATTAAATATTCACATTCTTAAAATATCACAATTATTGTAATTACATGTAAAAATAAAGCATGTAATTAATTTACCAAATTAAAAACTTTCCATAATAATTGATTACTAAATAACAAATAATATATGAAGATATATGTTAAATAAAAATGGAAAGTTTAAACAAATGTAATTTAATTGACTAAACCAACAAAAATAAGGAAATAAAATAAAATTCTAAAAATAAATCCAAATAATAAAATTTCGGAATTTTCTTAAATTTTTCTTAATTTTCCTTTTTTTTTTTTTTGAAAAATCTGCCCTGAAAAACGACACGTCATTTTTCCACATTCAGTGGAAAACGACACGTCGTACGGAGTCGGACTCAAAAATTTCATGCTGAAAACGACATGTCGTTTTTCACATTAGAGAAAACGACATGTCGTACGACCTTGGGTTCAAAATTCATACTTAAAAACGACATGTCGTTTTCCTCATAAGGAAAAAATGACACGTCGTACGGAGGTGCCAAAAAAAAACTCTCTACTTAAAAACGACATGTCGTTTTTCACATAAGAAAAACGACATGTCGTACGGAGTCGTCTCCTACCTCCAACCGGGTCAGTTTTGACCCGTTTACTGTGCGGGTCCGCTCGACCCGACCCAAAACCCGACGATAAAATTATTTTCCGACGTCCAAAAATCATGAAATCAATTCCAAAATGATCTAAATGAATAAATTAAGACATTCATATAGATTTCATGCATCGAAAACCCGTAAAATAAAGACTTTAAAATCACCAAAAATATCGGGTCCGATTTTTTTTTTTTTTGAGATTTCTTTATTTTTCAAAATGAGTTTTCATGCTTTAGAACAATCTATATTAATGTATGAATGTATTTATTCAGAATGTATATACAAACATATATACATATATATATATATACAAAAAATAAAATAATGTACCGTATGTATATATATAATCATGAAATGTATATATGTATATATTTATATATAGCATTTAGGTATATAAACAATATGATATAATGAATATATGAACATATATATATACAATATATATATCTAATGAAATGAAGAAAATATCTATATATATATGTATAAACTGTATATGAATATATATATATAAACTGAATGTATATATAAACAGAATGTATATGAATATATATATAAACTGAATGTATATAGGTATATACGTATGAAAATGTATATATATAATATGAATATATATAATATGAATGTATATACGAACCCGAAAACGAATATATAATGTATATATATGAACACCGTATATACGTATATATATATTAAACTCAAACTAAATCAAGGCAGAGATATATAATCCGCTCTGATACCAACTGTTAGACATTTTTATGTATAAACTGTAACATATATGATTAAGTATAAAATGCGGAATTAAGTCAAACATATATACACTATAATTTAAGGATCGAAATACCTCCAGCCATTGATTCTTGAGCTTCAAACCCACATAAGCTTTGATCTGCAAAGGAAACTAGTTGATGTGGGTAATCGGGTTTCCTCGCTCTCTCAACTCTCTTTAGATGGAATTTGCTGTTATGAACAGAATGAGTGAGGAGCTCGGGGACCGAGACCCTATATTTATAGGTGAGATACTCCATCAGTATCTGTGCCACATTAATTGTCAGAATATTTTGACAATTAATTCAGGAAATCAAATCAGGTAATGAATATAGAAATCTGACCATATATAGAATATTATATAATTGATTTTGTCCAGATTCAATGAATATAAAATATTCATTTATCAGAAAATCAATTATTTATTTATTTCCTTAAATAGAAATTTATTTCTTTAAATAGAAATATATTTCCTTAAATAAAAAATATTCTTATATGATCAATTATAATTCTAAAGTTAGACTATGTCTAATTTTATGAATTTTCACTATTCAGGGGTGAAATTGTAAAGAAAAGAGATTCTAGGTTTATTTATTTATTAATAGACTTTATATGTCTAATTAATAATTGAATTAAATGACAATATTATTTAATAATGTATTTTAGAGATTAAATAATTAGTTTTGGCATTTAAAATGTTAGAATTGGAAAATTGGCGTTTTTGAGAAAATAGAGATAAAATTTGATAAAATTGTAAAATTAAGTGTGGCCCAATAACACCATATGGCCGGCCACTTGAATAGCTTTTTCAAATTAATATTTTCATTTTTTTAATGCCAAATAAATCCTGACCTAAACCTAGTAGTTGCCTATAAATAGAAAGTGATGGCTCAGTCTCATAACATGCTTTCATTAGCTTTCTGATAGAAATGTCTCTCTTCAGAAAAACTGAGCCTTCCCCACTTTCTATACCTTGGCCGAAATACCTCTCTCTCTTTTCTCTTCATCTTTTTTGTGACCCTAGTGAAAGAGTAAGTGCCCACACACAGCAAGCAGTAACTCAATCATAGATTGGAAGACTGTGAAGGAACAAAGCTTGAAGAAGAAGGACATTCGGGCTCAGATCTTGATTATACTCTGCTACACAAAGGAATCAAAGGTTAGAGATCTGAGTGGAAGGAGACATTAATTCCGCTGCATCAATGTAAGGTTTTCTTAACTTTATATGTGTTTATTTTATCGTTTTAGAAAGTTCTTATTTAGGATGTTAATAAACATACTTGTGAGTAGATCTAAGATCCTGGTAAAATAATTCCCAACAATTGGCCTCAGAGCCATGGTAATTAATTTACTTACATGAAATTTGGACTTTAAAACGATTGTTTGTATGTTCTTTGGATGGTATCATGTTGTATTTAGTGTTATTTGATGATTGATTGATGTTTGTGAAATTTTCGTGAAAAATAATTGCGATTTTATCTCTGGAATTATTTTTATTGGATATTATGGAAAAAATTAAGCAAGTTAGCCTTTTACAGAACTTAATTTGGATTTTATTTGAATTAGTTATGATTTTTTGAAGATTTGGAAAAATCGGGGTTGTGCTGATTTTTTCCTGCGATCGCAGAACTGTCCGTACAGTTTCGAATTTTTTCGTTTTTCTTCGATTTTTCATGCTTTTTCATGGAATTAACTTCCGATTTTTTGTATAGTTTTGCATATATACTATTACTATTCCTAATTAATTCTAATTATAATTTTGAATTAATTTAATATTTTTTTTTAATTTAATTCAAGATATTATTTTAATTTGAATTTGAATAGAATTAGTATCTATCTTCTTGCTTAAAATATCTATCTTATTTTTAAATTTGATTATATCTTATTTTTTTTTAAATTTAAGGTCAGATTTTATAAGATATTTATAAAATCTTTTTAAGATATTTTTAAGATATCTTATCTTTTAAGATATTTTTAATTATATCTTATCTTTTAAGATTTTTTTTTAAATTAAATCTTTTTAGATATTTTGACCTTATTTAAATTTAAAATAAGATATTTATAATCATGTAATTTTAAATAGATGTAAGATATTTTGCTAACTTTTAAATTTTGTTATTTTATTTATTTAAATTAAATTTAAAATCTGAAAAGATATTTTTTTTATCTTTTTTTATCTTTTCTAATTTTTATTTAATTTTTATTTTTAAAATAACATTTAATTTTTAAAAGTAGTTAGCAAATTTTTTTTTGAAATGATATTTAGGTTCGTTGAAACCTATTTTTTCAAAAAGTACGTTTAATTTTAAATATTTATTTTTTAAATAATTTCGAAATAAATATTTATTTTTTTTAATTTAATTTTCGAAAAATAAATTAAATTTTTTTCTAATTATTTATTTTTCGAAATTATTTATTTAAAATTAAATAAATCATACTTCCAAATATCCAGCTAACCTTGTTGCAGGAGTATATGGTTTAAACTTGTATGTAAGTTTTTCAAAACCTATTATTACTTGATTGCAAATACCCATGGTTACTTTTTGCCAGATCTAATGATCTGATGGCTCCCTTGGTCAAGTTAATAATTTGTAACAGGTAAATTTTACAATCTTCTTTCATCTGTGTATGACCTAGCAACATGATAGGATCCATCCAAAGTGTGCCTGTGTGAGCCTATATGTTTATTTTATTATATAGATGCATATAGGTTGTTGCTAAATAAAATGTCACACAATGATAGATTTTATTTAGGTCCATTTAGTTATTGGACCTATTCAATTAATAACATTTATTTATTTTAAGGTTAAATTCCTCTCTTTTGGGCCTTGTGTGAGAGTTGGGAGCCATAGAATTGGGTACGACATACTGAACCCAGCACACCCTCACATGAACTACCCCAATTGTGAAGGCCCATTTGCCTGATTTAAATAACTGTACTAGGTTAATTATATTAGTTTGACCTAATGAAATTGAATTAGCAACATAATTAACTTTTAAAATATATGAAAATTTATTTTTCATTTTAATATTTTAAAGTTAATTTTAAGAAAAACACTTTTAGTTTAGATATTATTTCTAGACAAACTATTTGTATTTTTCTTGTATTTAATTAAAGATAGAATTTTAACTAACTAAGATTCTTTCTGGAGCTTATTTAATTAAATATTCCTATTTAAGTTATAAATTAGTTGTAACAACTAATTTTTCTTATCTAACTTAAATTTGAATATTTGATTTAAATTTTAAATCAAGTTGAGGAATCTTAGGCATTAGTTATTGAAGATTCTTAAGATATTTTTTAAGTTAATATCTTTTCAAATATTAACTTAAAATGGAATATTTTAGATATTTTTTGGTTAATATCTTTCAAATATTAACTTTAAAAAGATATCTTCAAATTAAGTGGTTACAACTTAATTTTGATATTTAATTAAATCTAAATTTGAAATTATTTAAGTTTTAGATTTTTTCTATATAACTTAAATTAGATATTTTTCAAATTTTTGAAAAGATACTTAGTCAAATAAGATATTTTCTAGATAGTAATTTCTAGACTATTTATTATTTCTAATATTTAAATAGGAAAATATTATACTTTGTGAAATTGATTATTTAAATAATTAATTTTGGTACAATTTTATTAAGTATATTTTTCCTAGTATTAAACTAGAAATAAATAATTAAGCCTTCTCTACACTTAATTATTATTTCTTGAATTTAATACATTTAATTAACTTGAAAAATCTAAATATCTAAGTTGATTTTCATCATGATACTTAAATATTTATTGATTTTTCATGACACTTAATTAAATAGAAAATTATTTTTAGGTTGAAATTTAATTTTTCAACTTAAATTTAAATAATTTTCAATATATATATTTCTTTATTTTATTAATCAATTTCGAAAATTGCATTTTATTTATGCAATATTTTCGAATTTTTTTTATTTTGAAAAATAGATTGAGTTGTAAATTAATTATTTATTTTAATTAATTCTTGGACCAACTACAATCAATGATTTTTTTATTTAATTGATTAATTTAAAATAAATGAATTTAATATATATATATATAAATATATATATTATTAGAAATTGAATTAACTAGTCAAAAGAAAATCTAGATAGGTGATATTTTTGCTTGAAGTATTTCTTTTCTATTTTTATTATTTTCGAAAATTGTATTTTTATATACTTTAAATTTTCGAGCCCAATAAATATATTCTCAAAGGAAATTTTTAAGTTGCTAATTATTTATTTAATTCAACTTAAATTAATTTCCTTAATATTTATATTTAAGATTATTACTAAGATGGAAATAATTTATTTTATTTCAATCACCATCTAAGTATAATTTTATAAATATTATATTAAATTCTTATTTGTGAATTTTAATTCTTAATTTAGAATTTAATGAGATCTATTTATTAGAATAATAAAGAAAATACATTTTAAACAATGAGCTTTATTATTATTAAGATATTCGATCTCCATTGTGGGTTTTACACCGCGTTTGTTTTAGTGAGTAATCCTCCCTAATGGAGGAACGTTCATTAGCAATTTCGCACCGTTTAATCTCGCATAAGTGGTTTGTAAGTGTTTTATATGGTATAGATCACCCTAATTGTGGCGACCATATTTGACATGCAAATTGCGAAACAATGGTAGAAGCTCATAAGATAGAATAGCTTTGACTCTCGCCTAAACGGGACAACGCTGGATTCCAATCTTGATCGAATAAAAGGTTGCTAGAATGTTTAACATTTTAGATGAGCTGACAACTCTATTCAATGGATGGTAGCTTTGACTCTCGCCTAAACGGGACACTGATATCAGTTTGTTGAAAACCTTGGAAATTATTTAGGATTGAATTTTTAAGTATTTTCTCATATCATTCCTACTTGCTATGTGCTTATAATTTCTGAATTGATTTTGTGTTAAACCATTATTAATTTCTATATGTTGATTTCTATTATTTTGTAGTATCCTGTTTTGTCAAAATGAATCCCATGTTATCACTGTTGACTGAAAATAAACTGAATGGATCTAACTTTAATAAATGGAATGAGAACATTAATATTGCTCTCATAGGAGAAAGTGCCTTGTTTGTTTTAACTGAGCCGTCACCTGAAGTGCCTGGGGACAATGCATCCAAAGCTGTGAAAGAAAAGTATGAGCGTTGGCAGAAAGCAAATGACAAAGCTCTATACTTTATGCTTTCTAGCATGGTTGACACCCTCAAAACTCGGTTTTCTAAAACCGAGAAGGCTGCTGAAGTTATGACGAAGTTAAATGAGCTATTCGGTAAGGCATCACTTCAGTCACGCTTTGACGCGACTAAGAAGTACATTAATGCACGGATGGAACCCCTGTTGGAAATTATTTTACCAGGATCTTAGATCTACTCACAAGTATGTTTATTAACATCCTAAATAAGAACTTTCTAAAACGATAAAATAAACACATATAAAGTTTAAGAAACCTTACATTGGGTGCAGCAGAATTAAATGACTCCTTCCGTTCAGATATCTAGCCCTTGATTCCTTTCTGTAGCAGAGCATTATCAATATCTGAACCTGGATCTCTTTCTCTGAATCCTTGATGCTGAATCTCCTTTGCTGATGATCTTTCTTCACGATCTTCCTCACTATGATTGAGGTATCACTTGATGTGTGTGGGCACTACTCAAATCACTAAGGATTTCGAAATTATCAAGAGGGAAGAGAAGAAGTGGCAGCTAAAGATAGGGAGAGAGAAGGCTCAGTTTTTCTCTGAAGGAAAAATAGAAAATTTAAGTGTAATTTTCTTGAAGCCTTCACTATCTATTTATAGCATTCCACTAGGGTTAGGTTTGAATTATTTGGCATTAAAATAATGAAAATATCAGTTTAAATTGCCTACAAAAGTGGCTGGCCATGCTTAGTGGATTTGGGCCTCACTTTTTGCAATTTTGCAGTTTTACCTTTTCTGCATCTGATTTTCTCAAAAACGCCAATTTTTTAATTCAACCATTTAAATGCCAATTCTAACTATTTAATAACTATAAATAATTATTAAATAATATTGTCATTTATCATATTTATTAATTGAACCATACAAAGTATCATAATTAACAAATATGCCCTTAAAACTCTTTCTTTACAATTTCGCCCTTACTTAGTGAAAAATTCACAAATAGACATAGTCTAATTTGAGAATTATAATTGATTAATCAAAACCAATTACACGAGTCTTACAAGCAATATTATCTCAACTAGTGCGGGGACCATGGGTCTATATAACCGAGCTTCCAATAAGTAGATCAAGAATTTAGCACTAAAATTCACTAACTTATTAATTCTTCGTTGAATCCACGCATAGAACTTAGAATTGCACTCTCAGTATATAGAATGCTCTATATGTTCCACCATATAGACACATCATTAGTTATCCATTGTTATAATCCTAATGTGATCAATTATCCTCTATATGAATGATCTACACAGTAAAGGGATTAAATTACCGTAACACCCTACTATGTATTTTATCCATAAAACACTTGACCCTGTATAAATGATATTTCAGCTTATGTGAAATGAGTACTCCACCATTTATGTTCGTTTGGTCAAGCTCGAAGGAGATCATCCTTTGCTTACTATTCGCCAGATAGAAGCTATAGATTCCATGTTTATGCTAGCGCTCCCACTCAATTGCACTACCGTGTTCCCAAAATGTACGTATCACCCTGACCTAAAAGTAGGCTTAACTAACAAATCAAAGAACATGAATAGCCTTTCAAGATTGAGCCTAATCATACCAGGATTAAGAACATTTGATCTAGGATCAACTTGGCGATATTGACTTGAATAGATATTACGGTAAGTTTAATAAATCTAAGTCAAAGTTCAATATCGGTCCCTTCCGATGCATACTCCATGCATCCAACCTGAGCTTTACTTTAACCAATGCTCTGGAAAGAACATAGCATTTCTCCAAATGCAAGTAAACTCTGTTGTAGATTATCATATCAGTAAAACCCTGTGTCTGATAAATCTAGGAAACTTTATTCACATAGTCATGTTTACTTTCCAATGTGTTGACGGCACAATAAACAGGATCAAGTATGTGAAACGGGTTTCAGATGAATTTATACATTATGTACATATAATCATGAAATAAATCATGTGAACCATGCAACATTAAATGTTATTTCAGATCTATATTAATAAGTAAATCCGATTATATTGAAATGAGTTTTATTTAGGGCATAAAACCCAACAAACTCCCACTTGCACTAATATAAAACAAAAAGTGCGTTTCAAATAATCTCAACACCTTGATATACAAGTCAAGTGTAGTAGTAGTAAACTCCTCGTAATAGGATCTGAAAGGTTGAATTAAACACAACCTTTTCTCCACTATTACTCTTCCTTAATCACAAAATCATTGATAATGTGAAATTCCTCTCTATATGTCTTACTCTCTTGGGATACTGGATTTTATACCTTTGGCAACTACTTTTAGTTAATCAGGAAATTAACACTAGTAGTTTAGGCAATTTGGAATGCTGCCAAAATTGTATAGAACTTTCCTTAGACTGAATAAGTACCTTTCCTGTAACTTTAACATTCAGTCCCTTCCTGGTAGACCTAGAGACTTCAAATAGGTTTTTACACTTCTCCAAAATCACTATTCCACCCCTAGAGTAACCACCATCTTATCAGAAAGATTTACTAGCACAAAGGCAAATTTCGAAATCTGATATGGTGTAGTCTAAGAGTTTTAAACACACCCTTATAGACTAACATATAGTTCCTCTTCTTAATCTTAAGATTTACTTGATTGTCTTCCAATGTTCTTCTCCTGGATTAATCTAATACCTACTCATTACTCCCACTCAACAGCAGGTCTCTGGTCTAAGGCATACAAAAGCATATCTAAGACCTCTCACTGTTGATTTAAGAAATTCTTTCATGGCTTTATCTTTTCTGGAATAGTTGAGACTTTTCCTTAGATAAATAAAATCTATGTCTAAGAAGTTGTGAAGCTTCTATAGATTGCCATTAGAAAGAAAATGCTTCAGCATCTTACTAAAGTAAGTTGCTTGCATTAGAGTAAGTAATTACCAGGTATACCACAAGCCATAGGTTTAGATAAACTCAAACCTATAATACTAGGAACAGGAAGTTTTGTTAAGTCTATTGAATGGACTTATAAACGAAAATTTCCTTTTATGTCCTTGTAATAGAAAACTTTAGGTTATTCCATGTGAATGGATTAAACCATAGTTCTATTGGCTTTCTTCTTAGTTTCTTATCTTGACAATCCATTACTTGTTTAAACTCACAATGGATTTTAATCACTAGTGTCTCCCAAGTCATAAGAAGGTGAGTTCCTAGAAACTCTCCCACTACGAAAAGGTACCGTGAATTATGTCGAAGAAAACTAAATGGTATTGATCTCTTCGGTTGTGACAAGACAACAGAGGCAGTGGGATCATCATATGTTATATAAGATGATAGAACACTTTTGGAATCAAGAAAAATATCTCCCTTATTTGCTACTTGTTTTTCAGACTTAGTCATTTTCTTAGAAAAGTAGTATTTGTTTGAACAAACACTTTCTTATCTATTGACAATGGGATGGTCCACCCCTAATCACTTAGAATAGCTAACAAACCATGGTTAACAGTTCTAGCTTTTCTTAAGATTTTGATTAGGTCATCCATGAATCTAGTAATGATTTACATTAAGTATACAACCATTACATCATTCTGAAATTGTATTACCATAGAAGGAATTAGGCAACGACTAGTAACTAATCATCAATATGCAACTCGAAATTTCTGGGGAGGTAAGTTTGGATATAATTCAAAAATCAAATTAATGATCTTTGAACTGCATATCTACTAACTATTTCTCCACCCCTATCAGTTCGCAAGATCTTTAACCACTTACCTTAATGGTTTTAACCATTGCTAGAAATTAATGAAATTTTTCAAACATTTCAAATTTCTTGCTAAAAGGTATAATCTAGAGTTATCGTTTGAAGAATACAACGAAAAACTCATATCCACCCCTGAATGTACATCCATCTGCGAATGAGATGAACTACTTTCAGTGGATATAGGCATATTAACTCTTTGCAGAGATTGATCTTGTCAAATCCACTATGAACAAGATACAAATGCCATAGATTAAAAAAAATGTGGTAGTGTCTTTTGATGACATAGGTTTAGTTACATCAAAGAGTTCTTAGAATAGTGCAAGTGGATCCTGGTCACAGAATACCTAACTCATATTCCATACAGTTTCAATCCATTAATAAAAGATGGATATTAAACACTTGAGAAAGTGTAACTGTATTGTATCTGGAATTAAAAATATAAGAAAATTTCTGTTTGGATTCTAAAATTAAAGTCAAAGACTTAAATTCAACCAAATATAATGAGTAATTCTTTCTTGGACCACCACTACTAATACAAACTCTAAGTCAGATTTGCCCATACAAGTAGGAGATTTCTAAGATTGAGGATTTATATCAATTGGGAATAGAATTTCGGGATTATAATCATATGCGTCATTTAATTTCTTAAGAGAAAATATAGAATGACATGAAATGATTTATAGACCATTCATCCAATGATATGTTATAAAGCTAATTCGAAATGAATAAGCTAAGAGGAATTAGGATAATTTCGTTTAAAATAAGAATCCAACGATGCTTCGATTAGCGAAAGACAAAGTAATCTTATTTATGTAATCTTTTTGTTTCATATGGTAAAAATACTAGTCTAAGGTGTCATCAATTGATGAACAGTTAGATGTCGCATATACAATACTTATCTTTCGAGATCTTACACTATTATGTATGTCTAATGGTGAAAATCCACTAAGGATTTATCTCATTAGATAAACAAACATGTTGGACCAACAATGAAGATTCGAAATTAAACTACAACTTAATAACATAAAATAACATGGTTCAATATAAATTCATACACAATTCAGAAATTATAAACATATAGCAAGTAGGAATGACAAGTGAAAATACTAAAAACTTACAATCCTAAATAATTTCCAAGGTTTTCAACAAACTGATATCAGTGTCCCGTTTAGGCGAGAGTCAAAGCTACCATTCATTGAATAGAGTTGTCAGCTCATCTAAAATGTTAAACATTCTAGCAACCTTTTATTCGATCAAGATTGGAATTCAGCGTTGTCCCGTTTAGGCGAGAGTCAAGGCAATTCTATCTTATGAGCTTCCACCATTGTTTCGCAATTTGCAAGTCAAGTATGGCCACCATTAGGGTGATCCATACCATACAAAACACTTACAAACTACTTATCATGTGAGGTTAAACGGTGTGAAATTGCTAATGAACGTTCCTCCATTAGGGAGGATTACTCACTAAAACAAACGCGATGTAAAACCCACAATGGAGATCGAATGTCTTAATAATAAAGCTCATTATTTAAAAAGAGTTGTATTTTCTTTGATTCTCTTTAT
Source organism: Cannabis sativa (assembly GCF_029168945.1). NCBI lineage: Eukaryota > Viridiplantae > Streptophyta > Magnoliopsida > Rosales > Cannabaceae > Cannabis > Cannabis sativa. The sequence goes on along the minus strand of NC_083608.1, from coordinate 2,073,911 downwards.
TTAATCTATTTATTTTAAATATATATTTATTAAAATTTCCAATTTAGAATGAAAAAATTCTAAATATAAATTTTCATTTAATATTTATAAATTTTACTTAGATAGATATGAAAATAACATGAATTATTTCCATCTTAGTAATAATTTCCAATAAATATTTAGAAAAATATTCAATTTAAGTTGTTACAAAATTAATTTAAATTAATTTACAACTCAAATTTAATTTTCTATAAATATATATTGCATTTCGAAAAATTAAAGTATTCAAGGACACAATTTTCGAAAATACATATTAAAATAAAAAATTAATCCTGGAAAAATTATTCTAATTTAATGTTGGCCCAAAATTAATTAATAAAATTAATTTACAACAAAAAATATAATTTTCGTATTTAATTAAATATATAAGAAAAATTTCAAATATTTAAGTATGATGATGAAAATCAACTTAAATATTAATTTTCTATTTAGATTTTCCTTCAAGCAAAAATATCATCTATCTAGATTTTCCTTTGACTAATTCATTCAATTTCTAATAATATACTTTAATTCAATTTATTTTAAATTAATCAATAAATGAAAAAAAAAATCATTGATTTAAGTTGATCCAAGAATTAATTAAAATAAATAATTAATTTACAACTTAATCTATTTTTCAAGATAAAATTCGAAATTCTAGCATTTAAGAAATGCAATTTCGAAAATTGATTAATAAAATAAAGAAAAAATATATTTTGAAAATTATTTAAATTTAGTTGAAAAAATAAATTTCAACTAAAAATAATTTTCTATTTAATTAAATGTCATGAAAAAGAAATATTTAAGTATGATGATAAAAATCAACTTAGATATTCAATTTTCAAATTAATTAAATGTATTAAATTCAAGAAATAAATAATTAAGTGTAGAGAAGGCTTAATTATTAGTCTCTAGTTTAATACTAGGAAAAATATACTTAAAATAAATTGTACCAAACTTAATTATATAAATAATTAATTTCACAATGTATAATATTTTCCTATTTAATATTAGAAATAATAAGTAGTCTAGAAATAACTATCTAGAAAATATCTTATTTGACTAAGTATCTTTTCCACAAAATTTGAAAAAAAAATATCTAATTTAAGTTGTATTAGAAAAAAAATCTAGAACTTAAATATTTTTCAAATTTAAATTTAATTAAATATCAAAAATTAAGTTGTAACCACTTAATTTGAAAATATTCCATTTTAAGTTAATATTTGAAAAGATATTAACTTAAAAAAAATATCTAAAGAATCTTAATAACTAATGCCTAAAATTCCTCAACTTAATTTTGAAATTTGAAATTCAAAAGATATTCAGATTTAAGTTGGTTAGTTGTAGATAACTAAATATCAACTTAAATAGGAATATTTAATGAAAAATTTAAATTAAGCTCCAGAAAGAATCTAGATGGTTATAATTCTATATTTAATTAAATACAAGAAAATACATATAGTTTAGCTTAGAATAAAGAATTCTTTAAACTATAATTTTCTTAAATTAATTTCAAAATAAATGAAATTAATTATGTTGCTAATCAATTTTAATTATGTTAAACTAGTGTAATTAACCTAGTACAGTTGTTCAAATCAGGCAAATGGGCCTTCACAATTGGGGTGGTTTGTGTGAGGGGGTGCTGGGTTCAGTATGTCGTACCCACTTCTATGGCTCCCAACTCTCACACAAGGCCCAAAAGAGAGGAATTTAACCTTAATAAGAACAACTGTTATTAATTGAATAAGCCCAAAAACTAAATGGGCCTAAATAAATTCTATCAAGAACTATGATAATTTATTTTAGCAACAACAACATATATGCATCTATAATCAAATTAAACACATAGGCTCACACAGGCACACTTTGGATGGGTCCTATCATGTTGCTAGGTCATACACAGATGAAAGAAGATTGTAAATTATACCTGTTACAAATTATTATCTTGACCAAGGGAGCCATCAGATCATTAGATCTGGCAAAAGGTAACCATGGCTATTTGCAATCAAGTAATAATAGGTTTTTAAAACTTACAAACAAGTTAAAACACATACTCCTGCAACAAGGTTAGCTGGATAGTTGGATGTAGGATTTATTTAATTTTAAATTAAATATTTAATTTCGAAAATAATTAATTAAATAATAAAAAAAAATTCGAAAATTTTAAAAGAATTTGAAAAAATTCGAAAATTAAAAAAAAAATTAAATTTAAAATTAAACCTACAATTTTGAAAAATTAGGTTTCAACCAACCTAAATATCATTTCAAAAATTTGCTAACTACTTTTAAAAATTAAATGTTATTTTAAAAATAAAAATTAAATAAAAATTAGAAAAGATAAATGAAATATCTTTTCAGATTTTAAATTTAATTTAAATAAATAAAATAACAAAATTTAAAAGTTAGCAAAATATCTTACATCTATTTAAAATTACATGATTATAAATATCTTATTTTAAATTTAAATAAGGTCAAAATATCTGAAAAGATTTAAAAAAAAATCTTAAAAGATAAGATATAATTAAAAATATCTTAAAAGATAAGATATTTTAAAAAATATCTTAAAAATTTTTATAAATATCTTATAAAATCTGACCTTAAATTTAAAAAAAATAAGATATAATCAAATTTAAAAATAAGATAGATTTTTAAGCAAGAAGATAGATACTAATTCTATTCAAATTCAAATTACACTAATATCTTGAATTAAATTTAAAAAATATTAAATTAATTCAAAATGATAATTAGAATTGAATTAGGAATAGTAATAGTATAAATACAAAACTATACCAAAAATTGGAAATTAATTCCATGAAAAAGCATGAAAAATCGAAGAAAAACAAAAAAAATTCGAAACTGTACAGACAGATTTGCGATCGCAGGAAAAAATCAGCACAGCCCCGATTTTTTTAAATCTTCAAAAAAACATAACTAATTCAAATAAAATCCAAATTAAGTTCTATAAAAGGCTAACTTGCTCAATTTTTTCCATACTATCCAATAAAAATAATTCGAGAGATGAAATCGCAATTATTTTTCACGAAAATTTCACAAACATCAATCAATCATCAAATAACACTCAATACAACATGATACCATTCAAAAATCATACAAACAATCGTTTTAAAGTCCAAATTTCTTGCAAGTAAATCAATTACCATGGCTCTGAGGCCAGTTGTTGGAAATTATTTTACCAGGATCTTAGATCTACTCACAAGTATGTTTATTAACATCCTAAATAAGAACTTTCTAAAACGATAAAATAAACACATATAAAGTTTAAGAAACCTTACATTGGGTGCAGCAGAATTAAATGACTCCTTCCGTTCAGATATCTAGCCCTTGATTCCTTTCTGTAGCAGAGCATTATCAATATCTGAACTTGGATCTCTTTCTCTGAATCCTTGATGCTGAATCTCCTTTGCTGATGATCTTTCTTTACGATCTTCCTCACTATGATTGACGTATCACTTGATGTGTGTGGGCACTACTCAAATCACTAAGGATTTCGAAATTATCAAGAGGGAAGAGAAGAAGTGGCAGCTAAAGATAGGGAGATAGAAGGCTCAGTTTTTCTCTGAAGGAAAAATAGAAAATTTAAGTGTAATTTTCCTGAAGCCTTCACTATCTATTTATAGCATTCCACTAGGGTTAGGTTTGAATTATTTGGCATTAAAATAATGAAAATATCAGTTTAAATTGCCTACAAAAGTGGTTGGCCATGCTTAGTGGATTTGGGCCTCACTTTTTGCAATTTTGCAGTTTTACCTTTTCTGCATCTGATTTTCTCAAAAACGCCAATTTTTTAATTCAACCATTTAAATGCCAATTCTAACTATTTAATAACTATAAATAATTATTAAATAATATTGTCATTTATCATATTTATTAATTGAACCATACAAAGTATCATAATTAACAAATATGCCCTTAAAACTCTTTCTTTACAATTTCGCCCTTACTTAGTGAAAAATTCACAAATAGACATAGTCTAATTTGAGAATTATAATTGATTAATCAAAACCAATTACATGAGTCTTACAAGCAATATTATCTCAACTAGTGCGGGGACCATGGGTCTATATAACCGAGCTTCCAATAAGTAGATCAAGAATTTAGCACTAAAATTCACTAACTTATTAATTCTTCGTTGAACCCACGCATAGAACTTAGAATTGCACTCTCAGTATATAGAATGTTCTATATGTTCCACCATATAGACACATCATTAGTTATCCATTGTTATAATCCTAATGTGATCAATTATCCTCTATATGAATGATCTACACAGTAAAGGGATTAAATTACCGTAACACCCTACTATGTATTTTATCCTTAAAACACTTGACCCCGTATAAATGATATTTCAGCTTATGTGAAATGAGTACTCCACCATTTATGTTCGTTTGGTCCAGCTCGAAGGAGATCATCCTTTGCTTACTATTCCCCAGATAGAAGCTATAGATTCCATGTTTATGCTAGCGCTCCCACTCAATTGCACTACCGTGTTCCCAAAATGTACGTATCACCCTGAACTAAAAGTAGGCTTAACTAACAAATCAAAGAACATGAATAGCCTTTCAAGATTGAGCCTAATCATAACAGGATTAAGAACATTTGATCTAGGATCAACTTGGCGATATTGACTTAAATAGATATTACGGTAAGTTTAATAAATCTAAGTCAAAGTTCAATATCGGTCCCTTCTGATGCATACTCCATGCATCCAACCTGAGCTTTACTTTAACCAATGCTCTGGAAAGAACATAGCATTTCTCCAAATGCAAGTAAACTCTGTTGTAGATTATCATATTAGTAAAACCCTGTGTCTGATAAATCTAGGAAACTTTATTCACATAGTCATGTTTACTTTCCAATGTGTTGACGGCACAATAAACAGGATCAAGTATGTGAAAAGGGTTTCAGATGAATTTATACATTATATACATATAATCATGAAATAAATCATGTGAACCATGCAACATTAAATGTTATTTCAGATCTATATTAATAAGTAAATCTGATTATATTGAAATGAGTTTTATTTAGGGCATAAAACCCAACAACCTTATCAAAACGTGCGTGATCATGTTCTCCTCATGTCCAGTTATTTCCAAGAAGCCCAGGATCATGGTGCTGAAATGGACAGTGCTACTCAAGTTAGTCTTATCTTGAATAGCCTGACTCCAGCATTTCTACCATACACATCAAATTATGTCAAGAATAAGAAGGAAATTGACTTTCATGAATTAGTCAATGACCTTCAAACTTATGAAAATTTGATTGGAGGACCCAAGAAGAAAGGGAGTAAACCTCATAATCCTGGTAATGGTAATGGGACGATAAAACCTGAAGCTAATGTTGCCTCTGCTTCAAAGCCCAAATCGAAGAAGAAGTGGAAGAATACCAAGAAGCGAACAAAAGCCATGAAAAAGGCTGCTCCTTCTGGTGATGCTGCACTTAAAGGAAAGTGTTTCTACTGCAATGAGAAAGGTCATTGGAAACCCCAGTGTCCTAAACTTCTTGCAAAGAAACAAGGTATTTCCATTTATAAACTTTAAAAGTTTTAGTGAATTATTATCCAATTGGATTTATGATTCTGGACTAACTTTGTTTATTTGTTTTTTCTTCTTCTTATAGGCCAAGCTACTTGAACTCAGATGAGTTGGATCAGCAAGCTGGACCAAGGGTGAAATCGTCCAGATGAAGATGAAGCTCTTCAATTTATTTTGAATTAATTGTTTTAGTTTAAAGACAATTTGGATTTCAAATTTTAGTTAGGGATATTAATCCCTGTTTCTCTCATATTGTTGCAATACATTTTTTATTATTAATAAAGTTTCTAATTTTCAAAATTTACTATTGCAATTTATGAGATTGAGCTTCATTTAATTTATCTTCATCAATTATTACCACATTATATTTGTATGTTTGTATGTGTAAGTGTTTTTATTATTGATGCAAATTCTATAATATTTACAACTCTTCATAGAGTTATATTATATAAACACTAGAAATTATTTCTATGTTTATCAATAATTGTTCATTCTAATACAATTATTAAGAATTTGTTTAATAAAAGGATCTTATGATCTGATAGGGGTGGAGAAAGTTAAGAAAACTATGCAGTTCAACGATCTTTTATATCTAATGAACTCTGGATAGTATTCAACTCCACATAAACTCTATCACACTAAGAGAATCATGATCTTTACAACCTTTAGGGGTGGATCATAATCTCTATATACTTAGGGGTGGAGGTTATCCACAAGTACCCTATATGTATATTCTTAGGGGTGGAGTCCATTCCACAATTCCCTATGAAACACATATCTTGTTTAAACTTGGAAGTAATATAATGAGTCAGCTATTGTCAATATAAATTCTTGATCTTGATTGTATGTTCCATTTCGATTTTACTGTTGTAAGTAAAAATTTGATACCTTTGAAAGTTCTTTGTTAAAGTTTCACACTACCTTAATTGAGTGGGAGAATTTTAAAGTTCTATACCCATCTTCATTAGGTTGATAATTGTGATAGGTACTTAAGAACACTACTGAAAAGCAAATCTAACCATTCACATGGATAGGAATAGCTTATCAGAATTATGAGAATAAGATAAAGAACTCTAGTTCAGTCCATTCAAATAACTTGAACCAAGAATTCTTAATCCTCATAAAATTTGATGGTATCTTAATTTTGATTACTTTATCTCTGGCATGTATTTTTCACTTCAAAATACTAGTCTGCTATGTTGATCACTTAGTCTTAACTTAAAGTTTTAAGACTAACACAAAAGTCACAACTAGGTAACTCTCCAAACAATCAGAGGTTAAAAGTATTATTTAACCAGACATTTGCTATTGAGTGGGAGCTATCTGAGATGTAATCAAATAGGGAACATTAGAAGATATTCAAGAAAGATTTATGAAAGTGATCTATATGTCAGATATTAAGGAACTGTGTATCAGTTGTCTTTGTATCTCACCATCTAATTTCGATTTCTATAAGATGGTGCTTACTTTGGGGGTGGAGGAATTATTGTATAATAATTCAAGCTCTACCAGAGAAGAACTATAACTTGGTCTATTCGAAAATACCAGAAAGTTATATCATTGGAGAAAAGTCTACACTGTATTATCTCAATTACATATTTTAAATATGAGAGATATGTCCTCTGTTAATTCAGATGTACTTTCAAAACAGTAAAGATTTCAGTATCCCTTGATGAGTAAAGCATATAGTAAAGGATGTTTCATAAGAGTTTTTATGAACTAGTTTCCAGAAGTTTGGGTGGATTCAAATATACTACACTTGATCTGAAGATCAAGACATCAGATTGACCTATTTGCACAGTTTGTTTTATATTGGTGCAAGTGGGAGTTTGTTAGGTTTTATGCCCTAAATAAAATTCTTTACAATCTGATTAGTAATCAACATAAGAAATTTGAAGTGATTGATGTTTGCATGAATTCTACATGCTAATGGTTTAATATGTTTAATATGTTTATTACATTCATACACACAAAATCAGTTAAATCCAGATCATATGTTTATTCACAATTACAGTATCGTCAACACAGTGGAATGTGATTGTGATCATATGGATCAAAAGTTTTGGTCCCTGTTTCATCAGTGTTATTGGATTTACACTAATGTGATAATCAGCGATGATGTGTACTTACACTTGGAGTAAGTGTTATGTTCTTTCCAGGACATTAGTAAAGTATACTAGTTTCGAATGTATGGAGTATACATTGGACTAGACCGATATTGCAACTAAGTTAAGATATTACAAACTTACCGTTATACATATCTTTCCAAGTCAATATCAGTAGTTGATCTTAAGATTAAAAGAATCTAAATCCTGATATGCTTAGGCTCAACTCAGGAGTGCTATTCATGTTCTTAGATTTATTAGTTAAGCCTACTTTTGGGTCAGGGTGATACGTATATTTTGGGAACATGATAGTATGATTGAGTGGGAGTACTGAACATAAATATGGAATCTATAGCTTATACTGGTGTATAGAAGTCAAGTGATGATTCCCTTCGAGCTTAGCAAATAGAAGTAAATGGATGAGCTCTTGTTTAACTGACTAATTATTAGATCACTAAACACCATTTACAGGTAGCTAAGTGTTTTAAGGGGCAAAATACATTGAGGGGTGAGAACGGTAAAGAAATCCCATCTCGATGTAGATCATCTATATAGAGGATCTTTAAATCACAATAAGATTATAACAATGGTTAAATGAGATAGTATATTGATATCGTGGAACATACAATATGCTCTATATAAGTCTGAGAGTGCAATTCTAAGTTCTAAGAGTGGATTCAACGAAGAATTAATAAGTAGAAATTTACTTGGTAAATTTGGTTCACTTATTGGAAGCTCAGCATATAGATCCATGGTCCCCATTCTAGTTGAGAACATTCTGCTTGTAAGACTCATTAATTGATTCGTGATTGATCAATTATAATTCTATAGTTAGACTATGTCTAATTTTATGAATTTTCACTATTCAGGGGTGAAATTGTAAAGAAAAGAGATTCTAGGTTTATTTATTTATTAATAGACTTTATATGTCTAATTAATAATTAAATTAAATGACAATATTATTTAATAATATATTTTAGTTATTAAATAATTAGTTTTGGCATTTAAAAGGTTAGAATTGGAAAATTGGCGTTTTTGAGAAAATAGAGATAAAATTTGATAAAATTGCAAAATTAAGTGAGGCCCAATAACACCATATGGCCGACCACTTAAATAGCTTTTTCAAATTAATATTTTCATTTTTTTAATGCCAAATAAATCCTAACCTAAACCTAGTAGTTGCCTATAAATAGAAAGTGATGGCTCAGTCTCATAACATGCTTTCATTAGCTTTCTGATAGAAATTTCTCTCTTCAGAAAAACTGAGCCTTCCCCACTTTCTATACCTTGGCCGAAATACCTCTCTCTCTTTTCTCTTCATCTTTTTCGTGACCCTAGTGAAAGAGTAAGTGCCCACACACAGCAAGCAGTAACTCAATCATAGATTGGAAGACTGTGAAGGATCAAAGCTTGAAGAAGAAGGACATTCGGGCTCAGATCTTGATTATACTCTGCTACAGAAAGGAATCAAGGGTTAGAGATCTGAGTGGAAGGAGACATTAATTCCGCTCCATCAATGTAAGGTTTTCTTAACTTTATATGTGTTTATTTTATCGTTTTAGAAAGTTCTTATTTAGGATGTTAATAAACATACTTGTGAGTAGATCTAAGATCCTGGTAAAATAATTCCCAACACATCATCCCATTTTGGCAACCCGTCCGGAGTGAATGGACCAGCTCCTTCACACTCTGCTCCGGCAACTAGCCTGACAGGCCCTTCCCAGGGTTCGAGGAGTAAAAGATCCTCCAAAGGCAGCACCCGGACGGGAGAGAAGCGCCAGAAAAAGGGGTACACCGCCCAGTATACTCAATACACGGAGTTGTCGGACTCCCAAGAGCGTGTGTACTTTGCTACTAGGCAAAATACACACTACCGGAGACCACAACCGTTGTACAAAGATAGCTCCCGGAGAGATCCGAGCAAGAGGTGCGAGTACCACAACGACATCGGTCATAGCACCAATGAATGTAAGAATCTCAAGGACGAGATCGAAAATCTAATCCGATTGGGCCACCTCTACGAGTGGATCAAGAATAGGTCGCCCCACCTCAATCCGGGTCAGGCGACTGTGGGTATGCCTCAGGGAACACCGGGGGGTACAGCAGGAGTATTGGCTCCAGCTGCTCCCACGGGCGACGCCCAGCATATCCCCGGTCTACCGCCCCGGCCTAATGGGAGGGTAGCCATGATCTCCGGAGGTCCCCATATCAGAGGAATTACTCGCAAGGAGCTTAAGCGATACGCGGGGGCCGCGAAACACAATGAGGTGTGGGAAGTTACTCAACTCCCAGCTCAAAGGCCCCGGTTGATGGACCAACCCATCACGTTCACGGAAGAAGACGCCAAGACAGTGCGCTTCCCTCATCATGACCCATTGGTCATAGAGACCCCGATCGCGAATAAAGTGGTGGCCAGAGTCTTAATTGACAATGGAAGTTCCTGTTGGGTTTTATGCCCTAAATAAAACTCATTTTAATATAATCAGATTTACTTATTAATATAGATCAGAAATAACATTTAATGTTGCATGGTTCACATGATTTATTTCATGATTATATGTACATAATGTATAAATTCATCTGAAACCCTTTTCACATACTTGATCCTGTTTATTGTGCCGTCAACACATTGGAAAGTAAACATGACTATGTGAATAAAGTTTCCTAGATTTATCAGACACAGGGTTTTACTGATATGATAATCTACAACAAGAGTTTACTTGTATTTGGAGAAATACTATGTTCTTTCCTGAACATTGGTTAAAGTAAAGCTCAGGTTGGATGCATGGAGTATGCATCGGAAGGGACCGATATTGAACTTTGACTTAGATTTAATTAAACTTACCGTAAAATCTATTCAAGTCAATATCGCCTAGTTGATCCTAGATCAAATGATCTTAATCCTGTTATGATTAGGCTCAATCTTGAAAGGCTATTCGTGTTCCTTGAATTGTTAGTTAAGCCTACCTTTAGGTCAGGGTGAAACGTACTCTTTGGGAACACGGTAGCGCAATTGAGTGGGAGCGCTATCATAAACATGGAATCTATAGCTTCTATCTGGCGAATAGTAAGCAAAGGATGATCTCCTTCGAGCTTGACCAAACGAACATAAATGGTGGACTACTCATTTCACATAAGCTGAAATATCATTTATACGGGGTCAAGTGTTTTAAGGAATAAATACATTGTAGGGTGTAACGGTAATTTAATCCCTTTACAGTGTAGATCATTCATATAGAGGATCATTGATCACATTAGGATTATAACAATGGATAACTAATGATGTGTCTATATGGTGGAACATATAGAGCATTCTATATACTGAGAGTGCAATTCTAAGTTCTATGCGTGGATTCAACGAAGAATTAATAAGTTAGTGAATTTTAGTGCTAAATTCTTGATCTACTTATTGGAAGCTCGGTTATATAGACCCATGGTCCCCCCACTAGTTGAGATAATATTGCTTGTAAGACTCATGTAATTGGTTTTGATTAATCAATTATAATTCTCAAAATAGACTATGTCTATTTGTGAAATTTTCACTAAGTAAGGGCGAAATTGTAAAGAAAGAGTTTATAGGGGCATATTTGTTAATTATGATACTTTGTATGGTTCAATTAATAAATATGATAAATGACAATATTATTTAATAATTATTTATAGTTATTAAATAGTTAGAATTGGCATTTAAATGGTTGAGTTAGGAAATTGGCATTTTTGAGAAAATCAGATACAAAAGGTGTTAAAATTGCAAAATTGCAAAGCCCAAGGCCCAATCCACTAAGGCATGGCCGGCCACCTATTGTGTGTGTTTTAAATTGATTTTTTCATTATTTTAATGTCATGTAATTCAAACCTAACCCTAGTGGAATGCTATAAATAGATAGTGAAGGCTTCAGGAAAATTACACTTTTCTTCTGACACTTCTGATTCAGAAAAAACTGAGCCTTCTCTCTCCCTATCTTTGGCTGACCCTTCTCTTTCTCCTTCCCTCTTCAATTTCGAAATTCTTAGTGTATGAGTAGTGCCCACACACAGCAAGTGATACCTCAATCATAGTGAGGAAGATCGTGAAGAAAGACATTCAACAAGAAGGATGTTTCAGCATCAAAGATTCAGAGAAAGAGATCCAGGTTCAGATATTGATAATGCTCTGCTACAGAAAGGAATCAAGGACTAGATATCTGAACGGAAGGAGTCATTATATTCCGCTGCACCCAATGTAAGGTTTCTTAAACTTTATATGTGTTTATTTCATCGTTTTAGAAAGTTCATATTTAGGGTGTTAATCAACATACTTGTGAGTAGATCTAAGATCCTGGTAAAATAATTTCCAACAACAGGCCTTAGAGCCATGGTAATTGATTTACTTGCAAGAAATTTGGACTTTAAAACGATTGGTGTTTGTGAATTTTCGTTAAAAATAATTGAATATCTGTTTCTGGAATTATTTTTATTGGAGAGTATGGAAAAAATTAAGCAAGTTACTTTTTTACAGAACTCAATTTCGATTTAATTTGAATTAGTTATGATTTTTTGAAGATTCGGAAAAATCGGAGATGTGCTGAAATTTTCCTGCGATCGCGAAAACTGTCCGTACAACTCACAATTTTTTCGTTTTTCTTCGTTTTTTCATGCTTTTCATGGAATTAACTTCCGTTTTTTTGTGTAGTTCTTTATTTATACTATTACTATTCCTAATTCAATTCTAATTATCATTTTGAATTAATTTAATAGTTTTTAAATTTAATTCAAGATATTAGTGTAATTTGAATTTAAAATAGTTAGTATCTATCTTATCTGCTTAATAATCTATCTTATTTTTAAATTTGATTATATCTTATCTTATTTTTAAATTTAAGGTCAGATTTTAAATTTTTAAATTAAATCTTTTTTAAATAATTTGACTTTATTTAAATTTAAAATAAGATAACTATAATCATGTAATTTAAAATAGATATAAGATATTTTGCTAACTTTTAAATTTTGTTTTTTTATTTATTGAAATTACATTTAAAATCTGAAAAAGATATTCATTTATCTTTTTTAATTTTTTATTTAATTTTTATTTATAAAATAACATTTAAATTTTAAAAGTAATTAGCAAATTTTGAAATGATATTTAGGTTGGTTGAAACCTAATTTTTCAAAATTGTAGGTTAAATTTTAAATTTAAATTTTAATTTAATTTCGATTTTTTTATTTCAAAATTTTTTTTAATTTTCGATTTTTTTTTAAATTAATTATTTAATTTCGAAATTAATAATTTAATTTAAAATTAAATAAATCCTACATCCAACTATCCAGCTAACCTTGTTGCAGGAGTATGTGTTTTAGCTTGTCTGTAAGTTTTCAAAACCTATTATTACTTGATTGCAAATAGCCATGGTTACTTTTTGCCAGATCTAATGATCTGATGGCTCCCTTGGTCAAGTTAATAATTTGTAACAGGTATATTTACAATCTTCTTTCATCTGTGTATGACCTAGCAACATGATAGAACCCATCCAAAGTGTGCCTGTGTGAGCCTATGTGTTTAATTTTATTATAGATGCATATAGGTTGTTGTTGCTAAAATAAATTATCATAGTTCTTGATAGAATTTATTTAGGCCCATTTAGTTTTTGGGCCTATTCAATTAATAACAGTTGTTCTTTTTAAGGTTAAATTTCTCTTTTGGGACTTGTGTGAGAGTTGGGAGCCATAGTAGTGGGTACGACATACTGAACCCAGCACCCCCTCACATGAACCACCCCAATTGTGAAGGCCCATTTGCCTGATTTGAATAACTGTACTAGGTTAATTAAACTAGTTTAACCTAATAAAATTGATTAGCAACATAATTAATTTCATTTATTTTGAAATTAATTTAAGAAAATTATAGTTTAAAGAATTTTTTATTCTAAGCTAAACTATATGTATTTTCTAGTATTTAATTAAATATAGAATTATAACCATCTAGATTCTTTCTGAATCTTAAATTTTTCATTAAATATTCCTATTTAAGTTGATATTTAGTTATCTACAACTAACCAACTTAAATCTGAATATCTTTTGGATTTAAAATTTCAAAATTAAGTTGAGGAATTTTAGGCATTGGTTATTAAGATTCTTTAGATATTTTTTAAGTTAATATCTTTTCGAATATTAACTTAAAATGGAATATTTTAGATATTTTTTAGGTTAATATCTTTTCGAATATTAACTTAAAATGGAATATTTTTGAATTAAGTTGTTACAACTTAATTTTTGATATTTAGTTAAATTTAAATTTGGAAATATTTAAGTTCTAGATTTTTTCTAATACAACTTAAACTAGATATTTTTTCAAATTTTGTGGAAAAGATACTTAGTCAAATAAGATATTTTCTAGATAGTTATTTCTAGACTACTTATTATTTCTAATATAAAATTGGAAAATATTATAAATTGTGAAATTAATTATTTAAATAATTAATTTTGGTACAATTTATTTTAAGTATATTTTTCCTAGTATTAAACTAGAGACTAATAATTAAGCCTTCTCTACACTTAATTATTTATTTCTTGAATTTAATACATTTAATTAATTTGAAAATTAAATATCTAAGTTGATTTTCATCATCATACTTAAATATTTCTTTTTCATGACATTTAATTAAATAGAAAATTATTTTTAGTTGAAATTTATTTTTTCAACCAAATTAAAATAATTTTCAAAATATATTTTTTCTTTATTTTATTAATCAAATTTCTGCATTTCTTAAATGCTGGAATTTCCTATTTTATTTGAAAAATAGATTAAGTTGTAAACTAATTATTTATTTTAATTAATTCTTGGATCAACTTAAATCAATGATTTTTTCATTTATTGATTAATTTAAAATAAATTGAATTAAAGTATATTATTAGAAATTGAATTAATTAGTCAAAGGAAAATCTAGATAGATGATATTTTTGCTTGAAGTATTTTTCTAGTGTATTTTATTAAATAGAAAATTAATATTTAAGTTGATTTTCATCATCATACTTAAATATTTGAAATTTTTCTTATATATATTTAATTAAATAGGAAAATTATATTTTTTGTTGTAAATTAATTTTATTAATTAATTTTGGGCCAACATTAAATTAGAACAATTTTTCCAGGATTTATTTTTTATTTTAATATGCATTTTTCGAAAATTGTATCCTTGAATACTTTAATTTTTCGAAATGCAATATATATTTATAGAAAATTAAATTTGAGTTGTAAATTAATTTTGTAACAACTTAAATTGAATATTTTTCTAAATATTTATTGGAAATTATTACTAAGATGGAAATAATTCATGTTATTTTCATATCCATCTAAGTAAAATTTATAAATATTAAATTAAAATTTATATTTAGAATTCTTCATTCTAAATTGGAAATTTTAATTAAATAAATTTATATTTAAAATAAATAGATTAAATAAAGAGAATCAAAGAAAATACAACTCTCTTTAAATAATGAGCTTTATTATTAAGATATTCGATCTCCATTGTGGGTTTTACACCGCGTTTGTTTTAGTGAGTAATCCTCCCTAATGGAGGAACGTTCATTAGCAATTTCGCACCGTTTAACCTCGCATGATAAGTCATTTGTAAGTGTTTTGTATGGTATTGATCACCCTAATGGTGGTGACCATACTTGACTTGCAAATTATGAAACAATGGTGGAAGCTCATAAGATAGAATTGCCTTGACTCTCGCCTAAACGGGACAACGTTGAATTTCAATCTTGATTGAATAAAAGGTTGCTAGAATGTTTAACATTTTAGACGAGCTGACAACTCTATTCAATGAATGGTAGCTTTGACTCTCGCCTAAACGGGACACTGATATCAGTTTGTTGAAAACCATGGAAATTATTTAGGATTGTAAGTTTTAGTATTTTCACTTGTCATTCCTACTTGCTATATGTTTATAATTTCTGAATTGTGTATGAATTTATATTGAACCATGTTAATTTCTGTTATTAAGTTGTAGTTTAATTTCGAATCTTCATTGTTGGTCTAACTTGGCTTGTTTATCTAATGAGATAAATCCCTAGTGGATTTTCACCATTATACATACATAATAGTGTAAGATCTCGAAAGATAAATATTGTATATGCAACATCTAGCTGTTCATCAATTGATTACACCTTAGACTAGTATTTTTACAATATGAAACAAGAAGATTACATAAATAAGATTACTTTGTCTTTCGCTAATCGAAGCATCGTTGGATTCTTATTTATAAACGAAATTATCCTAATTCTTCTTATAGCTTATTCATTCGAAAAGCTGAATAACATATCATTGGATGAATGGTCTATAAATCATTTCATGTCATTATATTTTCTCTTAAGAAATTAAATGACGCATATGATTATAATCCCGAAATTCTATTCCCAATTGATATAAATCCTCAATCTTAGAAATCTCCTACTTGTATGGGCAAATCTGACTTAGAGTTTAAATTAGTAGTGGTGGTCCAAGAAAGAATTACTCATTATATTTGGTTGAATTTAAGTCTTTGACTTTAATTTTAGAATCCAAACAGAAATTTTCTTATATTTCTAATTCCAGAATACAATACAATTACACTTTCTCAAGTGTTTAATATCCATCTTCTATTAATGGATTCAAACTGTATGGAATATGAGTTAGGTATTCTGTGACCAGGATCCACTTGCACTATTCTAAGAACTCTTTGATGTAACCAAACCTATGTCATCAAAAGACACTACCATTTTTTTAATCTATGGCATTTGTATCTTGTTCATAGTGGATTTGACAAGATCAATCTCTGCAAAGAGTTAATATGCCTATATCCACTGAAAGTAGTTCATCTCATTCGCAGATGGATGTACATTCAGGGGTGGATATGAGTTTTTCGTTGTATTCTTAAAACGATCACTCTAGATTATACCTTATGCAAAGAAATTTGAAATGTTTGAAAATTTTCATTAATTTCTAGCAATGGTTAAAACCATTAAGGTAAGTGGTTAAAGATCTTGCGAACTGATAGGGGTGGAGAAATAGTTAGTAGATATGCAGTTCAAAGATCATTAAATTGATTTTTGAATTATATCCAAACTTACCTCCCCAGAAATTTCGAGTTGCATGTTGATGATTAGTTACTAGTCGTTGCCTAATTCCTTCTATGGTAATACAATTTCAGAATGATGTAATGGTTGTATACTTAATGTAAATCATTACTAGATTCATGGATGACCTAATCAAAATCTTAAGAAAAGCTAGAACTATTAACCATGGTTTGTTAGCTATTCTAAGTGATTAGGGGTGGACTATCCCATTGTCAATAGATAAGAAAGTGTTTGATCAAACAAATACTACTTTTCTAAGAAAACGACTAAGTCTGAAAAACAAGTAGCAAATAAAGGAGATATAATTCTTGATTCCAAAAGTGTTCTATCATCTTATATAACATATCATGATCCCACTACCTCTGTTGTCATGTCACAACCGAAGAGATCAATACCATTTAGTTTTCTTCGACATAATTCACGGTACCTTGTCGTAGTGGGAGAGTTTCTAGGAACTCACCTTCTTATGACTTGGGAGACACTAGTGATTAAAATCCATTGTGAGTTTAAACAAGTAATGGATTGTCAAGATAAGAAACTAAGAAGAAAAGCCAATAGAACTATGGTTTAATCCATTCACATGGAATAACCTAAAGTTTTCTATTACAAGGACATAAAAGGAAATTTTAGTTAATAAGTCTATTCAATGGACTTAACAAACTTCCTGTTCCTAGTATTATAGGTTTGAGTTTATCTAAACCTATGGCTTGTGGTATACCTGGTAATTACTTACTCTAATGCAAGCAACTTACTTTAGTAAGATGCTGAAGCATTTTCTTTCTAATGGAAATCTATAGAAGCTTCACAACTTCTTAGACATAGATTTTATTTATCTAAGGAAAAGTCTCAACTATTCCAAAAAAGATAAAGCCATGAAAGAATTTCTTATATCAACAGTGAGAGGTCTTACATATGCTTTTGTATGCCTTAGACCAGACACCTGCTGTTGAGTGGGAGTAATGAGTAGGTATCAGATTAATCCAGGAGAAGAACATTGGAAGACAATCAAGTAAATCTTAAGATTAAGAAGAGGAACTATATGTTAGTCTATAAGGGTGTATTTAAAACTCTTAGACTACACCATATCAGATTTCGAAATTTGCCTTAGTGCTAGAAAAATCTTTCTGATAAGATGGTGGTTACTCTGGGGGTGGAATAGTGATTTTGGAGAAGTGTAAAAACCTATCTGAAGTCTCTAGATCTACCAGGAAGGGACTGAATGTTAAAGTTGCATGAAAGGTACTTATTCAGTCTAAGGAAAGTTCTATACATTTTTGGCACCATTCCAAATTGCCTTAACTACTTGTGTTACTTCCTGAATAACCAAAAGTAGTTGCCAAAGATATAGAATCCAGTATCCCAAGAGAGTAGACATATAGAGAGGAATTTCACATTATCAATGATTTTGTGATTAAAGGAAGAGTAATGGTGGAGAAAAGGTTGTGGTTAATTCAACCTTTCAGATCCTATTACGAGGAGTTTACTACTACTACACTTGATTTGTATATCAAGGTGTTGAGATTATTTGAAACACACTTTTTGTTTAATATTAGTGCAAGTGGGAGTTTGTTGGGTTTTATGCCCTAAATAAAACTCATTTCAATATAATCAGATTTACTTATTAATATAGATCAGAAATAACATTTAATGTTGCATGGTTCACATGATTTATTTCATGATTATATGTACATAATGTATAAATTCATCTGAAACCCTTTTCACATACTTGATCCTGTTTATTGTGTCGTCAACACATTGGAAAGTAAACATGACTATGTGAATAAAGTTTCCTAGATTTATCAGACACAGGGTTTTACTGATATGATAATCTACAACAAGAGTTTACTTGTATTTGGAGAAATACTATGTTCTTTCCAGAACATTGGTTAAAGTAAAGCTCAGGTTGGATGCATGGAGTATGCATCGGAAGGGACCGATATTGAACTTTGACTTAGATTTAATTAAACTTACCGTAAAATCTATTCAAGTCAATATCGCCTAGTTGATCCTAGATCAAATGATCTTAATCCTGTTATGATTAGGCTCAATCTTGAAAGGCTATTTGTGTTCCTTGAATTGTTAGTTAAGCCTACCTTTAGGTCAGGGTGAAACGTACTCTTTGGGAACACGGTAGCGCAATTGAGTGGGAGCGCTATCATAAACATGGAATCTATAGCTTCTATCTGGCGAATAGTAAGCAAAGGATGATCTCCTTCGAGCTTGACCAAACGAACATAAATGGTGGACTACTCATTTCACATAAGCTGAAATATCATTTATACGGGGTCAAGTGTTTTAAGGAATAAATACATTGTAGGGTGTAACGGTAATTTAATCCCTTTACAGTGTAGATCATTCATATAGAGGATCATTGATCACATTAGGATTATAACAATGGATAACTAATGATGTGTCTATATGGTGGAACATATAGAGCATTCTATATACTGAGAGTGCAATTCTAAGTTCTATGCATGGATTCAACGAAGAATTAATAAGTTAGTGAATTTTAGTGCTAAATTCTTGATCTACTTATTGGAAGCTCGGTTATATAGACCCATGGTCCCCCCACTAGTTGAGATAATATTGCTTGTAAGACTCATGTAATTTGTTTTGATTAATCAATTATAATTCTCAAATTAGACTATGTCTATTTGTGTAATTTTCACTAAGTAAGGGCGAAATTGTAAAGAAAGAGTTTATAGGGGCATATTTGTTAATTATGATACTTTGTATGGTTCAATTAATAAATATGATAAATGACAATATTATTTAATAATTATTTATAGTTATTAAATAGTTAGAATTGGCATTTAAATGGTTGAATTAGGAAATTGGCATTTTTGAGAAAATCAGATACAAAAGGTGTTAAAATTGCAAAATTGCAAAGCCCAAGGCCCAATCCACTAAGGCATGGCCGGCCACCTATTGTGTGTGTTTTAAATTGATTTTTTCATTATTTTAATGCCATATAATTCAAACCTAACCCTAGCGGAATGCTATAAATAGGTAGTGAAGGCTTCAGGAAAATTACACTTTTCTTCTGACACTTCTGATTGAGAAAAAACTGAGCCTTCTCTCTCCCTATCTTTGGCTGACCCTTCTCTTTCTCCTTCCCTTTTCAATTTCGAAATTCTTAGTGTATGAGTAGTGCCCACACGCAGCAAGTGATACCTCAATCATAGTGAGGAAGATCGTGAAGAAAGACATTCAACAAGAAGGAGGTTTCAGCATCAAAGATTCAGAGAAAGAGATCCAGGTTCAGATATTGATAATGCTCTGCTACAGAAAGGAATCAAGAGCTAGATATCTGAACGGAAGGAGTCATTATATTCCGCTGCACCCAATGTAAGGTTTCTTAAACTTTATATGTGTTTATTTCATCGTTTTAGAAAGTTCATATTTAGGGTGTTAATCAACATACTTGTGAGTAGATCTAAGATCCTGGTAAAATAATTTCCAACAGTTCCGTGAACCTACTCTTCAAGGAAGCCTTCACCGCGATAGGCTTGATAGACCGGGACCTCTCACCCAGTGGGTCCCAGCTCACAGGGTTTAACGGGACAACACTTATCCCAATGGGAAAAGTAAGGCTCCCAGTCACCTTGTGCCCGGACACCCCCCAGAGCACATTCAAATACTGCACCTTCGTAGTGGTGGACTGTCCGACAGCCTACAACGCGATCCTCGGCCGACCGGCCTTGGTGGACTTTGGCACAGTCACATTGATTCGGCACCTGTGCCTAAAGTTCCCTACCCGGGAGGCCGGAATCCGAACTGTGAGGGGAAACCAGGGGGAAGCAAGACAATGTTACAATGTAGCAACCCACCTGCCCGTGCTAATGGTCCGGGAGTCAGCTGAGCCCGTGTGGGGTCCGAAAGAATTGTGGAACCAATGGAGGACGTCGAAGAAGTATCAATGTGTGACATCGACTCCACCAAAGTACTCCGGCTAGGGAAGAACCTAGATCCGGAGGAAAAAGAAAAAATGATAAAAACATTGAAGGGCGCCATCGACATCTTTGCATGGCACCAAGAAGACATGACTGGCATAAGCCCTCATGTCATCACCCACGTACTCAACGTCAATCCGGACATGCCTCCCGTCCAGCTAAAGCGACGCCCGCTCGACTCGGTGAAAGCCGAAGCTCTAGAGAAAGAGGTGTACAAACTTTTGACTAACAACATGATCCGCGACGTATACTATCCGTAGTGGCTGGCCAATCCGGTCCTGGTGCCCAAGTCGAACAGAACTTGGCGAGTTTGTATAGATTTCACTGATCTAAACAAAGCTTGTCCAAAAGACTGCTTCCCGCTGCCCAGGATCGATCAGATGGTAGATGCCACTTCTGGATTCAAACTGCTATCCTTCATGGACGCCTATGCTGGGTACAATCAAATAAAAATGCATACGGCAGACCAGGAGTGCACTAGCTTCAGGACCAATAAGGGGGTATACTGTTACTTAGTCATGCCCTTCGGACTGAAAAACGCCGGAGCAACCTATCAAAGAATGGTTAACCGGATGTTTAAAGGCCTCCTAGGGCGAAACATGGAGGTTTACGTAGACGTCATGCTCGTCAAATCCAAAGCATGCAACAGCCATGCAAGCGACTTAGAAGAATGCTTTGAAGTTGTCCGGAGATACGGCATGAAGCGCAACCCAAAGAAATGCACCTTTGGGGTCAAATCAGGAAAGTTCCTGGGCTTCATCGTCAGTCAAAGGGGGATTGAGGCGAATCCAAAAAAAATCCAAGCTCTCCTGAGCATGCCATCCCCCAAAAAACATAAAGATGTGCAGAGCCTGACCGGAGAGGTAGCTGCTTTAAGCCGCTTCATCTCACGGTCCACGGACAAGTGCATACCCTTCTTCAACGTGCTAAATAAGTGCCAAAAGTTCGAATGGTCGGACGAGAGCGAGGAGGCATTCAGAAAGCTAAAAGAGCACATGGCCAAGCCCCCTATCTTATCAAAACCCGTCCTCGGACAAGACCTATTTCTTTATTTGGCTGTCTCCGAACACGCGATCAGCGCTGCCCTGGTCCGGGAAGAAGAGAAAACTCAGCATCCCGTGTACTATGTCAGCAAGCGCATGATAGGGGCCGAAACAAGATACCCCGTCATTGAAAAACTGGTGTTTTGCCTCCTGATGGCGTCAAGGAAGTTGAGGCCATACTTCCAAGCACACCCGATCAAAATTCTGACCAATCACCCGCTCCGACAGGTCCTCCAAAAACCTGAAGCGTCCGGAAGGCTCCTCAAGTGGGCAATGGAGCTAAGTCAATTAGACTTGCACTACATACCCCGAATTTCTATAAAAGGCCAAGCCTTGGCAAACTTCATTACTGAATGCAACGAAGCCGAGGCAACCGCGAATACGCCGGTACCGCCAATCCCCACATGGAGGGTATTTGTAGACGGAGCCTCCAATGAGAACGGTTCCGGAGCCGGAGTGGCTATGATATCACCAACCGGACTGCGACTCCAGGCGGCCCTACGATTTGACTTCGCAGCTTCAAACATTGAGGCCGAATACGAAGTCCTGATAGCAAGGCTGAAATTAGAGCCAAAAGAGTGGAAGTCTATAGTGATTCCCAACTGGTCGTAAACCAGGTATCCGGAGAATACCAAACCCGCGGCGAGCGAATGGCTGCGTACGTAACAATAGTCCGAGAGCTGCTCCACGAGTTCACGGACTACAAAATAGAAAGAATCCCCCGAGAAAAGAACGCTCACACGGACTGTCTGGCTAAGTTAGCCTCGGATAGCGAAATCGAAGAGCTGGGGGTAGTACCAGTGGAACGCTTGGCAGAGCCAAGCATCAAAATAAAAGAGACCACGCTAACGGTTGGGCAAGAACCCAGCTGAATGGTCCCCATCATAAAATACATAACAAAAGGTGATTTGCCCCAAGAAAGGGCACTGTCTCAGAAGATTCAGTATCAGGCTCATCGTTATGTAATGATTGATCAGATTCTCTACCGAAGAGGACTCATCATGCCTTATTTAAGGTGTGTATCGGACCCTGAAGCTAGACAAATCATGCTAGAGGTCCACGAAGGGTTCTGTGGAGATCATACGGGAGGACCCAGTCTCTCAAAGAAAATATTGAGACAAGGGTACTTCTGGCAAACAATGAAAAAAGATTGTATAGACTATGTCCAAAAGTGTGACTCGTGGCTGAATGGTCCCCATCATAAAATACATAACAAAAGGTGAGTTGCCCCAAGAAAGGGCACTGTCTCAGAAGATTCAGTATCAGGCTCATCGTTATGTAATGATTGATCAGATTCTCTACCGAAGAGGACTCAGCATGCCTTATTTAAGGTGTGTATCGGACCCTGAAGCTAGACAAATCATGCTAGAGGTCCACGAAGGGTTCTGTGGAGATCATACGGGAGGACCCAGTCTCTCAAAGAAAATATTGAGACAAGGGTACTTCTGGCAAACAATGAAAAAAGATTGTATAGACTATGTCCAAAAGTGTGACTCGTGCCTAAGGTACGCGAACATACCGAGAGCTCCTCCAAATGAAATCACCCTAATGACTAGTCCCTGGCCCTTCGCGGTTTGGGGAATAGATCTTATTGGGTCCCTGCCAACAGGAAAAGGGCGAGTAAAGTATGCAATAGTAGCAGTAGACTACTTCACCAAATGGACGGAGGCTGAGCCTATGAAGACAATAACTGCTAAAAAACACTGGACTTTGTTATTAAAAACATAGTGTGTCGATATGGCTTGCCTCACAAAATAGTCTCTGACAATGGAAAGCAATTCGATTGTGAGGAATTTACTGACTTCTGCAACCAACACGGAGTAGTGAAAAGCTTCTCCGCGGTGGCCAGACCTCAAACAAACGGTCAGGCGGAAGCAGTCAATAAAATCCTAAAGGTCACCTTGAAGAAAAAGTTGCTGGCCTGCAAAAACAACTGGCCTGAAGAGTTGCCAAGGGTGTTATGGGCCTACCGGACGACCCCCAAAACCACGACCGGTCACTCGCCTTTTTCAATGGCGTACGGTTGTGAAGCGATGGTCCCGGTAGAAACGTTATTCCCATCCCACAGGAGGACGACTTATGATCCAGCCATGAATCAAGCTTTGCTTCAAGAGGCTTTGGATCAAGTCGAGGAACTCCGGGATGAGTCTCAAATACGGATGGCAGCTTATCAGAAGAAGGTGACCAAGTATTTTAACGCCAAGGTTAAAAACAAAAAATTTGCTATTGGGGATATGGTCCTAAGAAGAGTCTTCCCAGCCACCCAGGAACCCGGAGTGGGGGTACTTGGGCCAAATTGGGAAGGACCATATGAAATCGAGGACGAAATCGGCTCCGGCACTTACAAGCTAAAAAGAATGGATGGAACCACAGTGCTAAGAGCCTGGAATGCCGATCACCTCAGAAAATATTACCAATAGCCAAAATATAACTTAGACTTTGTTCAAAGAGTTTGTACCGTCTAAATGTATACCTCCTCCACATGTTGAATAAAACTGAGTGCCTTAAAAACAAAGTTTCTATGCCACTCAGGGGGGTACTAGGGTATACCGCACGGACAGACAGAAAACAAACTAAGTAAAATATCCTGACCCAAAGGGCAGGTCAAAAAGAAAAGTATGCACAAAAATAAAAAGCATAAGTATAAAAATCCTGATCCAAAGGACAGGTCAAAAAAGAGAAATATGTGGCAAAAGAGATCACATATAAATATCCTAGCCCACAGGGCAGGTCAAATATATACAAGTGGCCCGGGGACAGGCCTTACAAAATTGTCTCCCCTTCAAATAAAAAACAGCTACCTAAATATATTGTCTCAGGGTAGCTGTATGTAAGCAAATATATATAAAAAGAAGAAAAAATAATAATAATAAGAGAAGTGGGTGGAATCCTGGTTGTACTGGGTTAATCTTGAGCGGCCTAGTCAATGCGCAGAGGAAGGCGAGGTTCGATGCGTGCCTCTACCATGGCATCAAGCTTCTTCTTCTTCTCCCGGAATTTGACGATCATCTCTTCAGGTTTGGGGTAGAAGGTAAGCTTGATATTTTGGTCGTTGGTAGACCAAGCCATGAAGACTCCATCATCGAAGCGCTTAGGGCACCGGCCGCAGGAAACAGGAGAGAGAAGCTCGGCTCTTTTCGCCTTCTTGGAGGCTTGTTCCTTGAAGTCCCTGAGCTCCTTCAGCTCCGCGGCTAGAGCAGCCCTGGACTCTAAGTTTGCTTGGTGAGTTTCCTCTAAGGATCTCACCTTGGCAACCATCTCGTCCAAGGCGTCCCTGGCCTCCCGGAGCTCCCGCTTGGCCTTTGCAGCGGCCTCACTTTCCGCCCTCAGCTCCTCTTGATGCTTGGCCTCCAGCCTGTCCCTCCGCTGGGCCTCATCCCGGATCATGGCCTCCGCCTGGGCTTCCCTCCGCTTGGCCTCCTCCTCATTGGCCCTGGCAGCAGCCTCCTAGTAAAGCTGCCTCTCCGCAGTAAGATCCTGAAGGACCTTCCTGATGTCGTTCATGTCCCCAAAATCAGACAGAACGAAGCCATGGTTAATTATGTTCTTGGAAAGGCGGCCAGCCTCAGCATCAAGCTGAACAACAATACAAGTGTAAGAAAGAATCCCCAAAAAAGAAAAATAAAAGGAAAAGCAAAATTACAAAGCACTTACCACAGTGAGGGAGTGGCTGAGGTCCTGGACCTGGAAGATAGAGTTCAGGGAGGCACAAGTTGCGAACCGCTTAGGCGCGCACCGGGTAAGCTGAGAAGCAAACTTGCCAGTCATCTCCGCGGCGAAGGGAGCCAAGGTGGGCCCAAGGAAGTGACGGAACCAATCCGACAGGGGGTCCAAGGTTAGGTCCCACGGATCCTGATACTCCGGGTTGTTGATGGTTTCTTGCACCTGAACCTGCAGAACTCTCCTAAGAGCTTCCACCTCGGCAAACCCCCGGGAGTATTCATCCATGGCATACTTATGCTTGGCTATCCGAAGCTCCTGCCTCTCCTCGTCTCCAGGAACTGGAGTCAGCATAATGTTGGGAGGAGCAGGATGCTCTTCCATGGGAGAGACCCCACCATCAAGACCGTGGGCCGGAGTGTCAGCTCTCCGAGGCCACTTGGGCTCTTCCTGGGCAATCATTTTTCCCTTACGCTTGCGAATCAGAGCAATTTCTTGCTCTTCTTCACCTTCTTCAACTTCCTCAGGAAGAGCCCGGAGCCCTCCTGCACCTTCTTTAACTTCCTCAGAAAAGCCCCATTGCTTTTCTTGACCTTCTCCCGGCAGCACCTCCTCGTCATCCACTAAATCAATAGTGTCGGGGCGAGCGCTGGAAGAAATCTTTAGAGCAGGGGCCATTGGGGAAGAAGTAAAGGCAGGACGAGCCTCAAGAGTGTGAACCCCAGCAAGCTGATCCAAGATGGCGTCCATGGAGGTACCTGCTACAACAAAAATAAGCAAGTGTTAGAACATCCGTGGGAAACCACCAACAAAAGATATGGCAAATAAGCTAGTCCTACCCGGACTTCCTAATTCGGCCCTAGCAAAATTTCAAACTTTTATGCTGGCAGCATCATCTCCGAGATAGCTGTCCGAAGGCCGGAACCAGCTGGATGTAATGTAAGCTGAAGGACCTAAGGGAACGGTCTCCGGAGGACCAGAACCCATCCGGGACCGACCTAGGAAATCTCCTAAGTTTGAAAAATAAAATTCCTTCAAATGATCTCCCCACCGGGTCGAGGGCATCCTAAACCTATACACACACTCGTCGAACCCTACGGGCCTACGACTGGCATCTTCGCCAACAGAAGGAACATAATGAATTACCAAAGGAGACTTACCGCCGGCGCCGGAAGTGCTGGCACCAGGAGCCCCAGTGTTTGGCTCTAGAACCGAAGGCTGTGGCCTGGGAGCCCTTCTCTCCGACGAATCCCCAATGTGAAGGGGCTTCCCGGCAATGGCCTGACTTCTTCTCTCCACCGGGCTCCCCCCACGGAGCGCCCTCCCGGAAGCCGCCTGGGCCTTAGAGTAAGCCGTCTCCTGGGCCTTCCGGTAGAGATACTTCTGGTATTTCTTCTCTGCCGTGGCGATGATCTCGTCCCGGAAGGTCTTCTCCGCGACCGGGACCCTCACATTGGGACAGATGACCCGGGAAAGGTTAGAGTCCTCCACGGACTGATGCGGAAGGATAAGTTTGGCCTTCCTGCAGTTCTCCGTAGTGACCAGACCCCCGACGTCAAGATCGGCCCGGTCGTAAGAGGCAAAGGCCTGGGCTCTCCGAAGAAAGGCCTGGGTAGGGGCAGTCCGTTCATATGGAGGGATCCTCACCCACTCAGTGAGGAGCTCTGGATGGTCCATTGCCCTAAATCCGGAGGAAAAGAAAAAGCGATGGCGATTCTCCTTAACGTGAGTCTGCCTATTATACGGGACCACCCCTTCGTTAGCAGGGTGGGCCCGGAACCCATAAAAATTGTCCTTAAGTTTGTCCCCCTTCTTGGGGACGGAAACAAGTTCATAAAAATACAAAATTTCCGCCGGGCGGGGAGATCCCCATTCTCGGGTAGCATAAAAAATAAATAAGCCTGAAAGCAGGCGGTAAGCTTAGGGAATGAGTTGATATGGCGCAAGGCCGACAAAGACTAGAAAATTAACAAAGTAATCCTGAAGAGGAAGCATGGCACCGGCCATCAGGTGCGTTGGGCTCCAGGCTCCGAAGCCGCCATAATTGTGGTTGGGCGTCTCCGCGTCGCGAGGTGGCCGATGGTAGGTTCCTGAGGTGGAAGGCTTGATGCCGGCAACCTCCACAATGTTCTCCAATTGATGGGGACAGGTCAGGGTGGAGTAAAGCTCAGCCGCTTCCCATCCGGTCGCCCGGGACTTATACCCCTCCTGGGCAACAGGTCCCAGGGAGACCTCCTCAAGGGTAGCCATGCGCCTACCGCTCTTCTTTGAGGACTTGGAGCCAGAAGCAGACATTTTTCTATTCTGTAAAAAAAAAAGTAAAATTCCAGCAGTTAGGCCCCGTACCAAACCCTAAATTAAGAAAAAGGGAATGGGGGTCCCCTAACCGCTGGAAAGAGGCCCCCTCCGGACACGTGTCGCACAGGAAACCCTAGAAGGATTCCCTGGACAAGTGTCGGGTGCAGTAAATTCACAGAAGACGGCTTTACGCGATAAAGAAAACAGAAAGAAAAGATTCTGTTCTATGCCCTAAGCAACCATTAAACGAAGAACGTACGGCCTTCTACAAAGAAAATACACAATAACAACAGAGGCATGACAATGGCAATCCTACCACTAGAGCGTTAAATTCAAACAGACTACATGAAGAACTTAAACACTTGCATGCCCAGAAATCTCGAATGCAAACCCCGAAGAGAACAAACAGAACAAGTAATAATATGCCATTCAATAACAGAGCAAAGGATGCAAAAAACTTACGATGAAGTGTTGAACTGGGGGTCCTGATGCAAGTCGAGTGAAGACGAGAAGGACTGGTAGCAACGAGCAAAGAAGAACTGGGAAAATCGCAAAGTGTTTGAAGGCTTCGTTCTAGGTCTGAGAATTTTCTCTCTAGGAAATTCGAGCAAAGTTGGCAAGAAATGGGAAGTAACCGAAATGAAGAAAAGATGGTGGCTTTTATAGGCAAAAATGCATGAGGAACAGGCGTCATCACCTACCAATCGAACGGTGAGGGAAGCGCACGATTCAAATGCTCAAAGATCAACGGACCAGATTGATTTACAATAAAGGCGGTGGAAACGCTTGAGTGTCCGTCTGACACCATTAATGCGCCGTATCAATCAATGGGCGTGAAACGAATCGACCTCTGCAAAAAGTGAATCGCTGCATTAAATGCCATCATTAAATACACCCTCACGCGCTCAAAGCTCGTGCCAGGAAACCGAGGATTCAACAGGAGGCACTTGAGCAAGCCTTGTTTCATTTTTCAAATAAACAAGGCTTGGGGGGGGTAAATGTTACCCCTAATTTTGCCCAATATACGTGGACCAATCAGACAGGGACACGTGGATCAAGCAATTCACAATATTTGCTAAGTCTTTTATGCCATAAGGTAACGTCCCGGACGTAGGTCCCGGAGAAGGCACATGGAGCTCAAGGTGCTCCCGGAAGCTCATATAACGCTAAGGCGTCTCCGCGAAGTGTCAGGTTTCTCCTGAGCAATCAAGTCGCATTAAATGCCGCATGGGAGGAAGCGTGTTGGGTACACGCAATAAAGTCTTACGGCACAACCTCCAACCAGCAGCGCCACAGTAATGATCATTTAAGTCTAGCGACGGCTACACTGTGAAGAGTCACGTCAATCAAAAGGCAATAAGGACATTCCACATAAAAACCCTACAACACCTAGGGATTTGACCATATATTACCCAGGGTATATTCATTGGGAATACCCAACTTTATGGATTCTTACAGATACACTTGTAAGGACAATTCTAGGGATTACCCCACCAAAAACACTATAAATACCCCCTCAAAGCTCATTAAATGGGATCAAGAATCTTGGGCTGCATATGAGCAAGTAGAGTAAATACTCACCAAGAACATTCTCTGTATTTATAAGGATGAAATTCTCCCAAGTATAATCTCTGTATTAAATACATCCATAAATAACAAAGACTCGTGGACTAAGGCTCATTAACGCCCCAACCACGTAAAAATCCTTCTCTCACTTTCTTACAGCTCAATAATTTTATAATATTTTATTAGTTGCCGAAAATCTCGGTCAACACTTATAAAAACAATATCTAACAGATTAAGCGAGATTTAGCATTTTTGTTTACAAGAGATATTTTAATATAGCATGACCATAATAAACTATTATTTTAGATCCTAATAAATATGTAATACCCTAGGATTAAGGAAATGGATTAGCAAAACCCTAACTAGTTAATTAAGTATTATTGTGGAATTATATTATTATATAATTTATTATATGTGAATTAATATGAGATATGACATGTTAAGACCCCGATGGTGACCTAGGGACATTCTAGTAATTTTGACCCGTGAAGGGTAAAACTGTGAATATAATTTATTTACGTGCTTATGGACTATATTATTATATAGTGTGCTTGTGTTGTCCTTATTTAGGTGTGTTCTGACAAGTTGGCGCGATATAGTCACAACGGGGTATTTCGGGCCAAACCGGGTTCGGGGTCGAAATACAATTTTGGGATTAATTATTGGTATTTTAATTAAGGTTGAATATTCTAAAATTTATTGGAGTAATGTGATATGTGTTTATGTCATTTTTTCCCTTGAATGCATATGTGTGTGTGCTTTATGGCCATGGGGCATTATGGTCATTTTGACCTTTGATTTATCTACAACAAAATAAAGGAATATAAAGAAAAATATAGTTTTATTTTCTGGGTTCTTGCCCTCCAACCCAACACCCCCCCCCCCTCTCTCAAACTCTCTTTTCTAACTTTTGATTCTTGCTAACTTGAGGTAGCTTTCTTGCTGTTTATTTTACTTGAGTTGTTGCTGAAATTTGATGATTGAAAAGCATGAAAAAGGGTTATGATGCTCTTGGGTGCATGTGGTTGGATTTCATGTTAATGTTGATGTGTTTGGCTTAATTTTGTGGCTTAGAGATTGGGCATGCTTTTGATGTGTTATAGATGAGATTTTAGGATATTTTATATGGGTAATTCAAGTTATACCTTTGTATTTTTGCTGCTGAGTTTTTAGGGTAAAAGTTGTTGGGTTTTGTGCCCTAAATAAAATTTATTTCAATATAATCAGATTTACTTAATAATAAAGATCAGAAATAACATTTTTATGTTGCATGGTTCACATGATTTATTTCATGATTATATGCATATAATGTATGAATTCTATTTAAGTCCAGAACATATGAATTAGTTAATGATTATAGTGTTGTCAGCACAGTGGAATATAATCTTAATTATATGTTCGAAAGTTTATTCTGTGATTTGTCAGTTCACTGGATTTAGACTGGCATGATATAATCAGGGATAGGTATTCTTACACCTTGGATAAGTATTATGTCTTTTCCAGGACATTGGCAAAGTTTACCAGTATCGGATGTATGGAGTATACATCAGAAGGGACCGATATTGAACTTTGATTAGATATATTAAAATTTACCGTAATATCTATTCAATTCAATATCAACCGTTGATCCTAGATCAAATGATCTTGATCCTGATATGGTTAGGTTCGATCTTGTAAAGCCCGCTTAGTTAATTTGGAAATTAGCAGTTGTTTATGTTTAATTATGAAATTATTTATAGCTATTTAAATAATTTATTACTGTTATTTATGGAATTCAGAAATGCATGATTATGTCATCAGTAGTTTATATTTTGCATTTCCGGTGTCCGGTATTTTGGAACTCAGCGTTTGGCTCAGTAGAAATCACAATTTAGTATGATTTATGTGGTTTTATGGTGGAGGGGCAAAATGGTCTTTTTGCCCCATTAGTATTTTGTCTTATGTGATTTATTAAATGGAAATTAAATGTTATTTGTTTATTTTTAGTTGGCTGAAATAAGTTTATGTAAATGGCTTTATTCACTTATTTATTTTTACAAAACATTACACTTAGAGAAAATTTACAAAAAACTTTCAAACACTCTCTCTCAAGCCTCTCTCTCTTTCGGCCCTCTTTGAGCAGCAAGGAGGAGGAGTTTTCCTTGGTGATTCAAGCCCTTTTTGTGTTGATTTTATGATCCATAGTTACTTGTAAGTGGTTCTCAACTATTCTTTTTGTTCTTGATGTTTTTGAGGTGAAAATGGTAGGTTGCATGTTAGTTTGTAAAGCTGTATGTTGCTGTGTTTAATTGTTGTTTCCAGTAGCTTAATTAGGTTTTATATGGATGGATTATATAGGTTTTGATGCATGCTAGTGGTGTTGTTTAAAGCTTTGAATTTCCTATGCAAATATGTGATTTTTGAATGAAATAGTTCTATTTGTTGCTGTGAAGTTGCTGGATGTTCTCTATAGTTTTCAGAGGTGATTATATGCTAGTTTAAGTAAATTTAAGCTAGTGGAATGCATGTTTAGGTGGATTTGCTCAAGCTTGAGTTTGGAACTCAAAGCTTGAGCTCCAATGGTGATTTTTGTATATGTGTTTTCTGGGTGGTTTTGAGGCCTTAGATTTGTTCTTTGGGGTGTTTAGAGCAGGTCTGGAAAGTTTGGTACCAATTGGGGTTGAATTGGTCGAGTTATGAAAATTTTAGTTGGCTGCTCGCGAGGAACCGAATTCGGTTGTACATCCGGAATTCGGATGAGGGTTCGAATTTTCCGGAACCGGAATTCGGTTGGGCAAGGTCTACCTGGTTGGGGAAAATTCGGGGACCACTAGTTTTCCTCGTTTTTATGTTTTTAGGGGTATTGCCATGCTTTTTATCGATAGGGAAACTTTTAGTTCCAAGTTTTAGTCCCCGGGAAGTGATTTAGCGTGTCACTTATAGCGTTGTGATTTTTATGGTTTAGGAGCCGATGTCCGCCGCTCGGCTTCGGTTCCGGTCGGGTTGACGGCACACACGAAATCGGAATCCGGGTAAGATTAGTATAACGGTATGCATATGTAGATTACATGTTTAGCGTGCATGTAGGAAGCACTGCTAGATTACTTTAGTTATGTATTTAGGCTTCGAACCATCCAACCCCGTCACGTCGGTACGACAGCCGGAGTATGACCAAGAGCCGAAGTATGACCGGTTCGGCCGATCAGCCGACATTTGGTTGGTGGTTCAATGCTATTGACCTATCCCGTCGGTACGAGCCGGAGTATGACCGGCAATGAGTATGACCGGTTCGACCGATCAAAAGGATACTTGTCAATAGTACCGTCCCTATGAACGTTCAAAACTCAGTACCATGTTGGACATGGCAGTAGTGGCTCAGTACCATGTTGGACATGGCAGTAGCGGGACTCAGTATCGTGTTGGACACGGCAGTTAGTAGTATGTATGATATTATTATGCTTTTCTTGCCGAGTACGGTGACTCACGGTTTATGTTCATGTGTAGGTAAAGGCAAGGCTATAGGCGATGGACCGTGAGCGAGCTTATGAGATTGTACATGTCGGGGCGGTTAGGCCTGGAGCGTACGATCCTCGGGACAGCAAGGCTGAATTTTTGTAACTGGTCGTTAGACGACTTTTATTTTGATGTAATAGTTAAACAGTTAAAACTTTTGTAAATGATTTTATAAATCGGGATCCCGAGTCTTTTGTAATATGGTTTATAAGTTTAATTAAAAAGCAAAATTTTATTAATCACGTTTTTCCATAAACCTCGTTGATTAGCAACGAGCGGCACAGTACGTTTGAAAATCACGTAATACGCCTAAGTTAGTTAGGGTGTTACAATTTGGTATCGTAGCCGCAGTTGTCTTCCGAAGATCGTCACGACATGTACAATCATCATCAGCAGTTAGCTCGGTTCACGGTTCAGTAAGCCTTTATTGCTTTAGTAGTTTATTTTATTCAGTTATGAAAAAGAAAAGCCTGTTAGGAAGCATGTTAGTAGCCTGATAGTAGAATAGGCGCATGTTTCGTTTCTAATTTCCAAATTAAGCGGCATTAGTAAGCTCGCCTTGAATACGACCTGATATGCCAACTCTTGGTTTCGCAGGCGGTTCTAACTAGATGGACGCCAGGCGGACTACCAGGAGTCGTGGCAACTCCGTAGGGTCGAATCGGGGACGGGGAGCTCGGTTTCCCCCACCCGCTAGGGGTGGCCGAGGCAGAGGTCCCCGAGGCGGGGCTCGTGGCCGGGGTGATGAGAACCCGCCACAGCTGCCGTGCTCCCCAGCCGATCGTGGAGCCCCGAATCGGGAGTTACGGTTTGCGGAGATGCAAGCCCGGATCGAAGAACAAGACCTCGAGATTCGAGAGGTTGAGACGGACGGGGTGCTCCTGCAGCCTCTGTGCCCATAGTTCCGGTGGCACCGCCTCGCCGCCTGTGCCGAGATAGTGGTGGCGGCCCATAGATTGGAACCATTGTATGAGCGGTTCTGGAAGCAAGCACCTCCGGTATTCCTGGGAGGTCCGGATGTAATGAAAGCCGAGCAGTGGCTGACGGTGATCAACAGGATTTTGAACTTCATGGGTGTCACCGGTAACGACAGAGTGGTGTGCGCCACGTTTCAGTTCCAGGAGGACGCGTTGGTATGGTGGGACATGGTGTCTCAGATCCATGACGTCACCACCATGACCACAGGAAAGGTTCCAGAACTCTTTAATGCGAAATACTACAATGAGGCGGTCAGAAGCGCCAAGAGGAAAGAGTTCGTTCACCTGACCCAGCGGGAGAACATGAGCGTCACTGAGTATACTACTCAGTTTGATCGGTTGGCGAGGTTAGCCTCGGGAATTGTGCCGACCGACTTCAGCAAGAAGGAGAAGTACTTGGACGGGTTGAATCCCAAGATCAGGCATGATCTGATGATTACCACCGACGACAGCACCACCTATGCTCAGATGGTGGAGAAGGCACTGCGAGCTGAGGGCGCAGTGGGGTGCATGTCAGAATCAGCTAGTACTCCGGTTAGTGGCGGAGCTCCTACCCCTCCTGCATCAGGCTTTAGCAGGGGGAGTAGTGGTTCGGCCATTGATCAGAGGAAGAGAGCACCCACTGCTTCCGGCGGCTCGAGTCAGAACAAGAGGTTCCGGGGGAACCAGAACAGAGGGAGTCGTCCTGGTGGTACTGAGACCCGATTCTCCTATCCCGAGTGCCCTAGCTGCAAGAGGCACCATCGGGGCGAGTGCAAAGGTCAGGGATGCTTTCATTGTGGCATGCCCGGACACTTCAAGAGGGAATGTCCCCAGCTCCGACCAGAGGCACCGAGAGCTCCAGTGATACCCACTCCGGCCCGGGGTATTCGCTATCACGCAGCCGATGCGGATGCCACCCATCGGTAGTCACGGGTCGGCTTTCTATTAACAACTCGCTTTATTCGTCTTTGTTTGATTCTGGGGCTACACATTCTTATGTGGCGGCCAGAGTCTTTAGTAAATTGGGTAGACCCTATGATAGATATGAATCAGGGTTTGGAACCCTGTTACCTGGCGGAGAATTGGTTATCTCCAATAGGTGGATTAGGTCTATGCCGATCAGGATAGATGGTAGAGAGTTAAGCGCTGATCTGATAGAGATGAGCTTAGTCGAATTTGATATTATTTTAGGAATGGATTTCCTATCTAAATATTCGGCGAGCATTGACTGTAAGAGGAAGATGGTGGTCTTCCAACCGGAAAGTGAAGAACCGTTTGTATTTGTGGGTTCGGTTCAGGGATCTCGGATCCCGGTGATCTCGGCTATGTCAGCGAGAGAATTGTTGCACGGTGGGTGCTTAGGGTTTCTGGCCGTGGTGGTGGACACCACTCGGCCAGACACCATTCGGCCAGAGGACATCAAAGTGGTTCGGGAATTTTTAGACGTTTTTCCCGAAGAACTTCCAGGGTTACCACCTCAGCGGGAGATTGACTTCGTGATTGACTTGGCACCAGGGGTGGATCAGGTTTCCAAAGCCCCGTATAGGATGGCTCCAGCTGAACTTAAGGAATGAAAGATTCAGCTCCAAGGGTTGCTTGACATAGGGTTCATTCGGCCCAGTGTGTCACCCTGGGGAGCCCCGGTTTTTTTCGTCAAGAAGAAGGATGGATCTATGAGGATGTGCATCGACTACAGAGAGTTGAACAAGCTGACGGTGAAGAATAAATATCCATTACCTAGGATCGATGACTTGTTCGATCAGCTTCAGGGGAAGACGGTCTTTTCTAAGATCGATCTCCGTTCGGGTTATCATCAGTTGAGAATCCGAGAGGAGGACATTCCGAAGACGGCTTTCCGCACTAGGTATGGACATTACGAGTTTCTGGTTATGTCATTCGGACTAACCAATGCTCCTGCAGCATTCATGGACCTGATGAATAGAGTATTCAAGGATTTCCTCGATATCTGTGTGATTGTGTTTATCGACGACATCCTCGTGTACTCTCAATCAGAAGAGGAGCACGAGTTACATCTTCAGATGGTACTACAACGGCTTCGAGAACATAGACTTTATGCCAAGTTCAAGAAATGTGAGTTCTGGTTATCTCAGGTCTCTTTCCTAGGGCACATTGTGAGTAAAGATGGGATCAAGGTGGATCCCGGGAAGATTGAATCCGTCAGGGATTGGCCGAGACCGAAGACAGTGACAGAGATCAGAAGCTTCTTGGGTTTAGCTGGGTACTACCGTAGGTTCGTGGAGGGGTTCTCCAAAATTTCAATGCCCCTAACCGAGCTGACAAAGAAGAATCAGCGATTTATCTGGTCAGATAAATGTGAAGCTAGCTTTCAGGAGCTGAAGCAGAGATTGATTACTGCTCCGGTGCTAGCTTTGCCTTCGGACAAGGAGAAGTTCGTAGTCTACTGTGACGCATCCAAACAGGGTTTGGGGTGCGTATTGATGCAAGCCGATCGGGTTATCGCTTATGCCTCCCGTCAGTTAAAGGATTATGAACAGCGATACCCGACTCATGATTTAGAATTGGCCGAGGTGGTTTTTGCACTGAAGATTTGGCGGCATTACCTGTACGGGGAGAAGTGTGAGATCTATACCGACCATAAAAGTCTCAAGTATTTCTTTACCCAGAAAGATTTGAACATGAGACAAAGGCGTTGGTTGGAATTAGTGAAGGATTACGATTGCGAGATCCTCTATCATCCCGGAAAAGCCAATGTAGTGGCCGATGCCCTGAGTAGAAAGGGTCCCGGGCAAGTAGCTAGCATGGTTCAGAT
Organism: Cannabis sativa; assembly: GCF_029168945.1. NCBI lineage: Eukaryota > Viridiplantae > Streptophyta > Magnoliopsida > Rosales > Cannabaceae > Cannabis > Cannabis sativa. The sequence goes on along the minus strand of NC_083608.1, from coordinate 2,037,375 downwards.
CTCACCCCAGCTAGCTGAGGATATGGTTAGATCCAGCATTGAGTTTGTGGTAGGTCAGCTTCACAACTTGACGCTGCAATCTGATCTATTAGAAAGAATAAAAGTCGCTCAGATGACAGATCCGGAGTTAGTGAAGATCCGAGATGAGGTGTTGGCTGGTCAAGCCAAGGACTTTTCAGTGTCAGACAGTGGGATGCTTTTGTATAAAGCCAGGGTTTGTGTTCCGAACAGTGCGGAACTTAGAAATGAGATCTTTGAGGAGGCTCATTCTACTCCATATTCTCTGCATCCCGGCACCACCAAGATGTACCAAGATTTGAAACCGTACTTCTGGTGGAACGGTATGAAGAAGAATTTGGTAGAATTCGTATCGAGATGCCTCACTTGTCAACAGATCAAGGCTGAACATCGTAGACCGGCGGGGTTGTTGCAGCCTCTAACCCTACCAGAATGGAAATGGGAGGATATTACGATGGATTTTGTGGTCGGGTTACCTAGGACCACGGGTATGTATGATTCCATCTGGGTAGTGGTGGATCGATTTACGAAATCTGCTCATTTTCTGCCGGTTAGAACAACATTTTGAGTGGATTAGTTGGCAGAACTGTACGTCAGAGAGATAGTGAGACTTCACGGGGTACCGAAGTCTATAGTTTCGGACAGAGATCCGAAGTTCACCTCCAAATTTTGGCAAAGTTTGTAACGGGCAATGGGTACGAAGCTAAAATTCAAGATAAAGATTCCATCCTCGGACGGATGGTCAGTCCGAAAGGACAATTCAGATATTGGAGGATATGTTGAGAGCCTGTGTTATGGACTTTGAGGGTTCATGGAGTAAATATCTACCGTTGATAGAATTTTCGTACAACAACAGTTATCAGAGTACGATAGGGATGGCACCCTATGAACTGTTGTACGGTAGAAAGTGTAGATCCCCTATCCACTGGGATGAGACAGGGGAGAGGAAATACCTAGGTCCAGAGTCAGTTCAGCGGACCAATGAGGCGATAGAGAAGATAAAAGCTAGAATGCTGTGCCTCACAGAGCAGACAGAAGAGTTACGCAGATCCGAAACGCAGAGATGTTGAGTTCCAAGTAGGGGAACATGTATTTCTACGGGTATCTCCGATGAAGGGGATTAAACGTTTCGGGAAAAGAGGCAAGTTATGCCCTAGATTTACAGGACCTTTCGAGATTCTCGAGAAGATAGGTCAAGTGGCATATCGGTTAGCATTGCCTCCAGCCTTATCAGCGGTGCACAACGTATTCCATGTCTCAATGTTGAGAAAATACGTTTCAGACCCCTCTCATATACTCAGTTATGAGAGTCTTCAGCTTCAGCCAGACATGTCATATGAGGAACAACCAGTGCAGATCCTGGATAGAAAGGATAAAGTCCTTCGGAATAAGACCATAGCATTGGTCAAGGTTCTCTGGAGAAACAGTAAGGTGGAAGAAGCCACCTGGGAGCTAGAGTCAGATATGCGAGCTCAATATCCAGAGTTATTCAGGTTAGATTTCGAGGACGAAATCCTTTTAAGGGGGGAATAGTTGTAAAGCCCGCTTAGTTAATTTGGAAATTAGCAGTTGTTTATGTTTAATTATGAAATTATTTATAGCTATTTAAATAATTTATTACTGTTATTTATGGAATTCAGAAATGCATGATTATGTCATCAGTAGTTTATATTTTGCATTTCCGGTGTCCGGTATTTTGGAACTCGGCGTTTGGCTCAGTAGAAATCACAATTTAGTATGATTTATGTGGTTTTATGGTGGAGGGGCAAAATGGTCTTTTTGCCCCATTAGTATTTTGTCTTATGTGATTTATTAAATGGAAATTAAATGTTATTTGTTTATTTTTAGTTGGCTGAAATAAGTTTATGTAAATGGCTTTATTCACTTATTTATTTTTACAAAACATTACACTTAGAGAAAATTTACAAAAAACTTTCAAACACTCTCTCTCAAGCCTCTCTCTCTTTCGGCCCTCTTTGAGCAGCAAGGAGGAGGAGTTTTCCTTGGTGATTCAAGCCCTTTTTGTGTTGATTTTATGATCCATAGTTACTTGTAAGTGGTTCTCAACTATTCTTTTTGTTCTTGATGTTTTTGAGGTGAAAATGGTAGGTTGCATGTTAGTTTGTAAAGCTGTATGTTGCTGTGTTTAATTGTTGTTTCCAGTAGCTTAATTAGGTTTTATATGGATGGATTATATAGGTTTTGATGCATGCTAGTGGTGTTGTTTAAAGCTTTGAATTTCCTATGCAAATATGTGATTTTTGAATGAAATAGTTCTATTTGTTGCTGTGAAGTTGCTGGATGTTCTCTATAGTTTTCAGAGGTGATTATATGCTAGTTTAAGTAGATTTAAGCTAGTGGAATGCATGTTTAGGTGGATTTGCTCAAGCTTGAGTTTGGAACTCAAAGCTTGAGCTCCAATGGTGATTTTTGTATATGTGTTTTCTGGGTGGTTTTGAGGCCTTAGATTTGTTCTTTGGGGTGTTTAGAGCAGGTCTGGAAAGTTTGGTACCAATTGGGGTTGAATTGGTCGAGTTATGAAAATTTTAGTTGGCTGCCTACGAGGAACCGGAATTCCGGTTGTACATCCGGAATTCCGGATGAGGGTTCTGAATTTTCCAGAACCGGAATTCCGGTTGGGCAACCGGTCTACCGGTTGGGGAAAATTCAGGGACCCTAGTTTTCCTCATTTTTATGTTTTTAGGGGTATTGCCATGCTTTTTATCGATAGGGAAACTTTTAGTTCCAAGTTTTAGTCCCCGGGAAGTGATTTAGCGTGTCACTTATAGCGTTGTGATTTTTATGGTTTAGGAGCCAGTAATCCGCCGTCACTTCGGGCCCGGTCGGGTTGACCGCACACCCGAAATCGGAATCCGTGTAAGATTAGTATAACGAGATGCATATGTAGATTACATGTTTAGCGTGCATGTAGGAAGCCTGCTAGATTACATTAGTTCTGTATTTAGGCTTCGAACCATCCAACCCTGTCACGTAGGTACAGCTAGAGTATGACCAAGAATGAGTATGACCGGCTCGACCGATCAGCCGACATTTGGTTGGTGGTTCAATGCTATTGACCTATCCCGTCGGTACAGCCGGAGTATGACCAACAGCCGGAGTATGACCGGTTCGACCGATCAGGAGGATACTTGTCAATAGTACCGTCCCTATGAACGTTCAAAACTCAGTACCATGTTGGACATGGCAGTAGTGGCTCAGTACCATGTTGGACATGGCAGTAGCGGGACTCAGTATCGTGTTGGACACGGCAGTTAGGTATGTATGATATTATTATGCTTTTCTTGCTGAGTCTGTTGACTCACAGTTTATGTTCATGTGTAGGTAAAGGCAAGGCTATAGCTGATGGACCGTGAGCGAGCTTATGAGATTGTACATGTCGGGGCGGTTAGGCCTGGAGCGTACGATCCTCGGGACAGCAAGGCTGAATTTTTGTAACTGGTCGTTAGACGACTTTTATTTTGATGTAATAGTTAAACAGTTAAAACTTTTGTAAATGATTTTATAAATCGGGATCCCGAGTCTTTTGTAATATGGTTTATAAGTTTAATTAAAAAGCAAAATTTTAATTAATCACGTTTTTCCATAAACCTCGTTGATTAGCAACGAGCTGCACAGTACGTTTAAAAATCACGTAATACGCCTAAGGTAGTTAGGGTGTTACAGATCTCAAGAGTATTATACATGTTCTTTGATTTGTTAGTTAAGCCTACTTTTGACAGTCAGGGTGATACGTACATTTTGGGAACATGATAGTATAATTGAGTGAGAGCGCTAATATAAATATGGAGTCTATAACTTCTATAGGAATTTAGAAGTGAAACGATGATATCCTTCGAGCTTGGCTAAACAGAGATAAATGGTTGAGATCTCATTTCACTTCGCTAAAATATCATTTATACGGAGCTAAGTGTTTTAAGGATAAAATACATTGAAGGTGTAACGGTAATTTAGTGCCTATTCAATGTAGATCATCTATTAGAGGGTCATTGATCAAATTAGGATTATAACAATGGATAATTAATATCGTGTCTATATTGTGGAACATATAGAGCGTTCTATATGACTGAGAGTGCAATTCCAAGTTCTAAGTGTGGCTTCAATAAGGAATTAATAAGTTAGGGAATTTACTTGGTAAATTCGGTTCGGCTTATTGGAAGCTCGGTTATATAGGCCCATGGTCCCCATACTAGTTGAGACCATACTGCTTGTAAGACTCAGTTAATTGATTTTGATTAATCAATTATAATTAAGAGACTTTATATGTCTAATAAATAAATATATTAAATGAAAATATTATTTAATAATTAATTTTTAGTTATTAAACAATTAAGAATTGGCATTTAAATGGTTGAATTGGAAAATTGGCGTTTTTGAGAAAATGAGATGCAGAAATGACAAAATGGAAAAATTGCAAAGTGAGGCCCATTATCCATATCATGGCCGGCTACTATGCAAGTATTTTACCACTTATATTTTTATTATTTTAATGCCATAGAATTCTAACCTAAACCTAGATGGCTTACTATAAATAGATAGTGATGGCTTAGGAAATAATGACATCCATCTTATTTCTTTAATAGAAAAACCTGAGCCTCCTATTCTTTCTTTATAGCCGCCACCCTCTTCTTCTCTTTTCTTCTCTTCAATTTTGAAGTACCCTAGTGATAGATTAGTGCCCACACACATCAAGTGGTATCTCAATCATAGTGTGGAAGATTGTGTAGAATCCAATCAACAAGAAGGAGAATCAGCTTCAAAGGAAGGAGAGAAAGAGATCCATGTTCAGATCTTGGTGATGCTCTGCTACAGAAAGGAATCAAGGGCTAGAGATCTGAATGGAAGGAGTCATTATATTCCGCTGCACCCAATGTAAGGTTTCCTAAACTTTATATGTGTTTATTTCATTGTTTTAGAATTCATATTAGGATGTTAATAAAACATACATGGTAGTAGATCTAGATCCTGGTAAAATATTTCCAACAACTGGCCTCAGAGCCATGGTAATGATTTACTTTCATGAAATATGAATTAAAACGATGTTATGTGTTGATTTGGATAGTTTCATGTTGGTTTATGTGCTTATGTGATGCATGTTTGTGTTGTACGAATTTTTTCCATGAAAAATATTTTTTTTCTATTTCTGAAAATATTTTATTTTGATTCCTTGTGAAAAATTAAGCAATTTTGTTTTTTACGGAACTCGATTCCGATAAAAATTGCAAAAGTTATGATTTTTTGAAAATCGGGTGCCATGGCTGTCGAAGCTTGGTGCACGCTCGCACCAGGTGCTTCGGACAACCAGGACACGCACGCGGCATTAAGGGGACAAGCCCGTGTCTTCAAACACGGAGTGGGCATTCAGACACCCCCAGAAGGCTGCAAATCCTCCTCCAAGAGGCTGCAGGCGCCGAGAATCCTCGGCAGTCACTCCCTCTCCACGCGCGTATGAAGGCTGCGTGCAGCCTGTTGCACACCTACTCCTGGGCAGCAACATTTTTTCACCCAAAATCTGATTTTTTGGGGATTTTTTCCCAATTTCGGATTTTTCAAATTTTCAGACCCTAAATTTAAAATAAAATATTATTTTTAAATATATTTGAACTTAAATATCATTTTTTAAATTAATAATATTTATTTTTCAATAGATTATTATTAATTTTGATATTTTGAGGTTTAAATTTAAAAATTGATTATTTTATTTTTTAAATAATGGTCAGATTTAAAAATTTGTTAATTTCTTTAATATTTATATATTGTTTAATTATAAGATCAGATATTTTGATATTTAACATATTTTAAATGAAAAGATAACTTTATCTTTTTTATTTGAAATATTATATTGAAATTATCTTATATGACAAATTAAATAATTAATAAATTTGAAATTAACCTAGATATTTTTATAGATATTCTAACCATAATATTTTCAAATTCAAAAAATTTGTCATTTTGTTCAATATTTAATTATTTATAAATTATAAGTTTTCAAAATGATATCTTACTTTTTTATATCATTTTTTTTACTTATTGGAAATTTATAAATCTTTTTTTAAATATTTAACTTAGATATTTTTGTAGAAATTTGAAATATGCTTAATTTAAGATATTTTGACATATAATTAGGATAATTATTATTTATTTATTATTTTATTCTTAAAATAATAATTATCTAACCAAATCTATTTTAAAATTGGTTTATTTTATTATTTTAATTTTATTAAATTATAAGATTTGAAAGTGATATTGAAGATTTTTTTGTCAAATCATTGATCTTATTTGATATTTAATTTAATTTGATAAAAATAATTCAAATAAACCTAGATATTTTAAAATTAGTTTTTATTTTTTTTTTAATTTAAATTTTGAGATTTTTTTTAAGGTTTGTTTTAACAACCCTAAATTTTCAAAATTTAGTTGGTTAGTTTAAGAATAATAATTTAATTATATTAATATCTTATTTCACATTTGTTACATGGAAAATGTTTGTTTAATTTTATATTATTTATTCAAAACTTTGTTTTTAACAAACCTATTATTTATTTGATCTAAATTGCTATGATTAACTTGTTGACGGATCCAATGATCTGATTTTAATCATAGTCCAATTGTCAATAGATCTTATGAATAATTTGTAACAGGTAAATTTTTTACTTCTTTCATATGTGTAAACCTAGTAACATAATAGGGCCCATCCAAATCATTTGACCTGTGTGAGCCTATATGTTTGCTATTGGGCTTAGATGCATATAGGAAGCCCATTTAAGTTTTTACTAAGTAAATGGACTAGGTTGCTAAAATGAAATTTGACATAAGTAATTTTATTTAGGCCCAATTAGATTTGGGCTTATTCAATGAATAACAATTATTTATTTAAAGGTTAAATTCCTCTCTTTTGGGCCTTGTGTGAGAGTTGGGGGCCGATAGAAGTGGGTACGACATACTGAACCCAGCTTCCCCTCACATGAACTACCCCAATTGTGAAGGCCCATTTGCCTTATTTAAATAATTGTATTAGGTTAATTATATTAGTCTAACCTAATTAAAATTGAATTAGCAACATAATTAATTTTTAAAATATATGAAATTTATTTTTCATTTAATATTTTAAAGTTAATTTTAGAAAAACACTTTGTCAATGATATATATTCTAGATCGTTATTTCTAGTACTAATTATATTTTGTAATATTTGATTAGCAAAATATCATAGATTGTGAAATTAATTGTTTAATAATTAATTTTGGTACAATCTAAGTAAAGTATATTTTTCCTAGTATTAAACTAGAATTAATAATTAAGTCTCCTCTATACTTAATTATTTATTTCTTGAATTTAATACATTTAATTAAATTGAAAATTCAATATCTAAGTTGATTTTCATCATGATACTTAAATATAGTTATTTTCATGATATTTAATTAAATAGAAAATTATTTTAAGTTTGAAATTTTCTCTAAAATTTCATAACAGCTTAAATTTGAATAATTTTCAAAATATATTTTTTTTATTTTATTAATCTTTTTCCCACAATTTCGAAATTGCATTACTTTAATGCAGAAATTTCAAATTTTATTTGAAAAATAGATTTTTTTTTTTTGAAACAGTTGAAAATTATTTAATTTTGGACCAACTTAAATCAATGATTTTTTCATATAATGATTAATTAAAATAAATGAATTAAAATGTATTATAATTAGAAAATGAATTAATTAGTCAATGAAAGTCTAGATAGTTATTATATATTTTGCTTGAAGTATCTTTCTAGTGTATTTAATTAAATAGAAAATTAATATTTAAGTTGATTTTCATCATGAGACTTAAATATTTGAAATTTTTCTTTAATATTTAATTCAATAGGAAAATTATATTTTTTGTTGAAAATTAATTTTATTAATTAATTTTGGGCCAACATAAAATTAGAATAATTTTTTCCAAGATTTATTTTTATTTTATTTTAAAGCATTTTTCGAAAATAGTATTCTTATATACTTCAATTTTTCGAAATGCAATATATATTTATGGAAAATTAAATTTGAGTTGTAAATTAATTTAAATGAATTTTGAAACAACTTAAATTGAATATTTTTCTAAATATTTATTGGAAATTATTACTAAGATGGAAATAATTCATGTTATTTTCATATCCATCTAAGTATAATTTATTAATATTAAATTAAAATTTATATTTAGAATTTTCATTCTAAATTGGAAATTTTAATTAAATAAATATATATTTAAAATAAATATTATAAGAAAATACACTTTAAATAATGAGCTCTATTATTATTAGGATATTCGATCTCTATTGTTGGTTTTACATAGCTATTGTTTTAGTGAGTAATCCTCCCTATTGGAGGAACGTTCATTAGCAAGTTAGCGCCGTTTAATCTCGAAAGATAAGTATTTTTGTAAGTTTTTTATATTAGTATTGATCACCCTAATGGTGGTGATTGTATAAGACTTACATAAGTATGAAACAATGGTGCAAGCTCATAAGATAAAATAGCCTAGACTCTCGCCTAAATGGGACAACGCTGTATTCCAATCTTGATCGAATAAAAGGTTGCTAGAATGTTTATCATTTTAGATGAGCTGACAACTCTATTCAATGGATGGTAGCTTTAACTCTCGCCTAAACGGGACACTGATATCAGTTTGTTGAAGACCTTGGAAATTATTTAGGATTGTATGTTTTAGTATTTTCACTTGTCATTCCTACTTGCTATATGTTTAATAATTTCTGAATTGTGTATGAATTTATATTGAACCATGTTATTTTCTGCTATTAAATTGTAATTTAATTTCAAATCTTCATTGTTGGTCTAACTTGGTTTGTTGTTCTAATGGAATAAATCCCTAATGGATTGTCAACATTAGACAAACATAATAGTGTTAGATCTCGAAAGATAAATATTGTAAATGCAACATCCAGCTGTTCATCAATTGATGACACCTTAGACTAGTATTTACAATATGAAACAAGAATATTGTATAAATAAGATTACTTTGACTCTCGCTAATCGAAGCATCGTTGGATTCTTATTTAAAAACGAAATTATCCTAATTCCTCTCAGCTTATTCATTTCGAATTAGCTCAATAACATATCATTGGATGAATGGTCTATAAATCATTTCATGTCATTCCATATATTTTCTCTTAAGAAATTAAATGACGCATATGATTATATTCCCGAAATTCTATCCCAAAATGATATAAATCCTCAATCTTAAAAATCTCCTACTTGTATGGGCAAATCAGACTTAGAGTTAGATTAGTAGTGATGGTCCAAGAAAGAATTACTCATTATACAGTCACACTTTCACAAGTGTTTAATAACCATTTTCTATCAATGGATTCAAACTGTATGAGTTTACTATTCTGTGACCAGAATCCACTTGCACTATTCTAAGAACTCTTTGATGTAACTAAACCTAATATTCAAAAGACACAACCATATTTTATAAATCTATGGCATTTGTATCTTGTTCGTAGTGGTTTTGACAAGATCATTCTCTATAAAGATTTAATATGCCTATATCCACTGAAAGTAAGTTCATCTCATTCGCAGATGGATGTACATTCAGGTGTGGATATGAGTTTATCGTTATATTCTTAAAACAATCACTCTAGATTTTACCTTATGCAAAAGAAATTTGAAATCTTTGAAAAATTTCATGAATTTCTAGTAATGGTGAAAAACCATTAAGGTAAGTGGTTAAAGATCTTGCGAACTGATAGGGGTGGAGAAATAATATGCAGTTCAAAGATCATTAAGTTGATTTTTGAATTATATCCAAACTTACCTCCCCAGAAATTCGATTTGCATATTGATGATTAGTTAGTAGTCGTTGCCTAAATCCTTCTATGGTAATATAATTTCAGAATGATGCAATGGTTGTATACTTAATGTAAATCATTACTAGATTCATGGATGACCTAATCGAAATCTTAAGAAAAGCTAGAATTGTTAAACATGGTTTGCATGTTTGTTAGCTATTCTAAGTGATTAGGGGTGGAACATCCCATAGTCATTAGATAAGAAAGTGTTTGTTTAAACAAATACTACTTTTCTAAGAAAATGACTAAGTCTGAAAATAAAGTAGCAAATAAAGGAGACATTTTTTTCTTGATTCCAAAAGTATTCTATCATCTTATTCTTTACAAGATGATCCCATTGTCTCTGTTGTCTTGACACAACCGAAAAGGATAATACCATTTAGTTTTCTTAGACATAATTCACGGTATCTTATCGTAGTGGGAGGGCTAGGAACTCACCTTCTTATGACTGGAAGACACTAATGATTAAAATCCATTGTGAGTTTAAACAAGTAATGGATTGTCAAAATAAGAAACTAAGAAGAAAGCCAAGATAACTATGATTTAATCCATTCACATGGAGTAACCTAAAGTTTTCTATTACAAGGACATGAAAGGAAATTTTCGTTAATAAGTCTATTCAATGGACTTAACAAAACTTCATGTTCCTAGTATATAGGTTTGAGTTTATCTAAACCTATGGCTTTTGGTATACCTGGTAATTACTTACTCTAATGAAGCCAACTTACTTTAGTAAGATGCTGAAGCATTTTCTTTTTAATGGCAATCTATAGAAGCTTCTCGACTTCTTAGACATAGATTTTATTTATCTAAGGAAAAGTCTCAACTATTCCAGAAAAGATAAAGCCATGAAAGAATTCTTTAAATCAACAGTGAGAGGTCTTTGATATGCTTTTGTATGCCTTAGACCAAACACCTGCTGTTGAGTGGGAGTAATGAGTAGGTATCAGATTAACCCAGGAGAAGAACATTGGAAGACAATCAAGTAAATCTTAAGATAAAGAAGAGGATCTATATGTTAGTCGATAAGGGTGTGTTTAAAACTCTTAGACTACACCACATCAGATTTCGAGACTTGCCTTTGTGCTAGAAAGTCTGCTGATAAGATGGTGATTACTTTGGGGTGGAGTAGTGATTTTGGAGAAGTGTAAAAACCTATCCGAAGTCTCTAGGTCTACTAGAGAGAGACTGAATGTTAAAGATGCAGGAAAGGTACTTATTTAGTCTAGGGAAAGTTCTATACATTTGTGGCACCGTTCCAACTTGTCTTCACTACTAGTGTTATTTCCTGATTAACCAAAAAGTAGTTGCCAAAAGTATATAATCCATTATCCCAAGAGAGTAGACATATAGAGAGGAATTTCACAATATCAATGATTTTGTGATTAAGGAAGAGTAATGGTGGAGGAAAGGTTGTGGTTAATTAAACCTGTCAGATCCTATTACGAGGAGTATACTACAACTACACTTGATTTGTATATCAAGGTGTTGAGATTATTTGAAATGCACATTTTGTTTTATATTAGTGCAAGTGGGAGTTTGTTGGGTTTTGTGCCCTAAATAAAATTCATTTCAATATAATCAGATTTACTTAATAATAAAGATCAAAAATAACATTTTTATGTTGCATGATTCACATGATTTACTTCATGATTATGTGCATATAATGTATGAATTCTATTTAAGTCCAGAACATATGAATTTGTTAATGATTATAGTGTTGTCAGCACAGTGGAATATAATCTTAATTATATGTTCGAAAGTTTATTCCCTAGTTTGTCAGTTCACTGGATTTAGACTGGCATGATATAATCAGCGATAGGTATTCTTACACCTTGGATAAGTGTTATGTCTTTTCTAGGGCATTGTCAAAGTTTACCAGTATCGGATGTATGGAGTATACATCGGAAGGGACTGATATTGAACTTTGATTAGATATATTAAAATTTACCGTAATATCTATTCAATTCAATATCACCCGTTGATCCTAGATAAAATGATCTTAATCCGGATATGGTTAGGTTCGATCTCAAGAGTATTATACATGTTCTTTGATTTGTTGGTTGAGCCTACTTTTGACAGTCTGGGTGATACGTACATTTTGGGAACATGATAGTATAATTGAGTGGGAGCGCTAGCATAATATGGAGTCTATAACTTCTATTGGAATTTAGAAGTGAAACGATGATATCCTTCGAGCTTGGCTAAAAAGAGATAAATTGTTGAGATCTCATTTCACTTCGCTAAAATATCATTTATACGGAGCTAAGTGTTTTAAGGATAAAATACATTGAAGGTGTAACGGTAATTTAGTGCCTATTCAATGTAGATCATCTATTAGAGGGTCATTGATCAAATTAGGATTATAACAATGGATGATTAATAGCGTGTCTATATCGTGGAACATATAGAGCGTTCTTTATGACTGAGAGTGCAATTCCAAGTTCTAAGTGTGGATTCAATAAGGAATTAATAAGTTCGGGAATTTACTTGGTAAATTCGGTTCGGCTTATTGGAAGCTCGATTATATAGGCCCATGGTCCCCATACTAGTTGAGACCATACTGCTTCTAAGACTCGGTTAATTGATTTTGGTTAATCAATTATAATTCTAAAGTTAGACTATGTCTAGTTTATGAATTTTCACTAAGCAAGGATGATATTGTAAAGAAAAGAGATTCTAAGTTTATTTATTAATTAAGAGACTTTATATGTCTAATTAATAAATACATTAAATGACTATATTATTTAATAATTAATTTTGAGTTATTAAATAATTAGAATTGGCATTTAAATGGTTGAATTGGAAAATTGGCGTTTTTGAGAAAATGAGATGCAGAAATGACAAAATGGCAAAATTGCAGAGTGAGGCCCATTATCCATATCATGGCCGGCTACTATGCATGTATTTTACCATTTATATTTTCATTATTTTAATGACATATCATTCTAACCTAAACCTAGATGGCTTACTATAAATAGATAGTGATGGCTTAGGAAATAATGACATGTATCTTATTTCTTTAATAGAAAAACCTGAGCCTCCTATTCTTTCTCTATAGCCGCCACCCTCTTCTTCTCTTTTCTTCTCTTCAACTTCGAAATACCCTAATGATAGAGTAGTGCCCACACACATCAAGTGGTATCTCAATCATAGTGTGGAAGATTGTATAGAATCCAATCAGCAAGAAGGAGAATCAGCATCAGAGGAAGGAGAGAAAGAGATCCAGGTTCAGATCTTGGTGATGCCCTGCTACAAAAAGGAATCAAGGGCTAGAGATCTGAATGGAAGGAGTCATTATATTCCGCTGCACCCAATGTATGGTTTCCTAAACTTTATATGTGTTTATTTCATTGTTTTAGAATTCATATTAGGATGTTAATAAAATATACATGGTAGTAAATCTAGATCCTGGTAAAATATTTCCAACAAAAGCATGCTAGTAATCCAATGTTTTGAATATGAGTTCTTGGTGATTTTGCTCAAGTTTTGAGCTCCACTTTGAATCTAAATTTTGGGGGTTTTTACAATTAGATTTTTAATGCATGAATTGTGTTTTAAGCTCTTGGTATAATTATTGGAAAATCTATTTGATGGTCTTAAGTTTTGGTTGTGAATTGGGTTGAAATGGATGAGTTTAGGGGTTGAAATTCATTGTTGAATAATGATTTATATATTGTTGGTTTTTGGTGTTGTTGGAGAGTGAACTAGGTGTAATTCCTCTCTTATTATTTGGCTTATGCTCGATGAAAGTTTACTATGATTGTGGGTGGATTTAGCATGAAAATTAGTATTTTTGGATGCATTACGTGGCTGGAAACTGGGTTTCCTGGGTTTTAAACCTAGTAGCCGCAACCATTTTATGGCAGCATATTGTGTTTTTTTCGAATTTTTGCTTTGGTCATAACTTTTGACTTGGTACTCCGTTTGGGATGTTCTTTATATCGTTGGAAAGCTTGTTCCGAGCTCTATGTGAATATTTAGAATTTCAACGCCAATTTTATAATTTGTGGAAATAGATTTAGGGATTAACCCTATACTTGTGTATCTTGGGATTGTGACTAGGATTACCGGTACTTGGTCAGGAGCATCTAGGGATTTGGAATCTCCATATTTGCGGGACATCAGGTAAGATAGTAGTTAGCACGTAGAGATATGCACAATGGCACGTATATGGAATATGATATATATGAGAAACTAGAAATTGGGATTAGAATTATTACTCTAAAGTGAGCGGGTTATTGGCTTAGGGTTATTACCCTAGTAAATTGTTAATATGTAATTGTTATGCCATGATGTATATAGATGTATATTGAAATTAAGGGTTATGTGTTCAAGGCATAATCAGGTTGGACTCGGTAACTAGAACCAAGATGAATTGTTCTAAGGCTTTATTGTATATAGATGTGTGAGCGTAACACGTAAGTCTATGCCATATACACATAAATAGGCGTGTGAGTGTAACACGCGAGTCTGTGTCATATAGACAAATATGAAATGGGATTAATATTTATGTGATTTGTTCATTATGATTATTAATATTTTATACTGTCTTGCTGGGCTTGGCTCACGGGTGCTCTACTGTTCAGGAAAGGGTAAATTTGTCTCTGATCAGCCATGAGTGTAGGAGTTGGACGATGTATGTACATGTTCGAGCCTTACTAGACCAAGCGGGTTGGGGTCTACCAGTGATGATTTTCCATAACTCTATTTTACCGCTTACATCGGCTATTGGGAAAAGACTTGTAATAATATTTTGTAAAATATTTTTAGGATCCCGAAACATGTAATTTTGGTTATAAAGTTAAAATTATTACAAGTGTTTATTTTCATTCTATGTGGCAGCCAGAATTTTTAGTAAATTGGATAGACTGTATGATATTTATGAATCAGGGTTTGGAACCCTACTGCCTGGCAGAGAATTAGTCATCTCCAAAAGGTGGATTAGGTCTATGCCAATCAGAATTGAGGATAGGGAGTTGAGTGTTGATTTAATAGAAAATGAATTTAGTGGATTTTGATATTATACTGGGAATGGATTTCTTGTCCAAGTACTCAGCCAGTATTGATTGTAAGAGGAAGATGGTAATCTTCCAACAAGAAGGGGAAGAACCGTTTGTTTTTGTTGGATCGGTTCGGGGATCTCGGATCCCAATAATTTCAATATTAACAGCCAGGGAATTGCTACGAGAGGGATGTCTAGGGTTTCTGGCCGTGGTATTGGATACCACTCGACCTGACTCTGTTCGGTCAGAAGACATCAAGGTGGTTCGGGAATTTCTAGATGTTTTTCTTGACAAACTTTCGGGTTTACCACCTCAGAGAGAAATTGATTTTGTCATTGACTTGGCACTTGGAGCAGAACTGGTTTCTAAGGTCCCTTACAGAATGGCTCCAACAAAACTTAAAGAATTGAAAATTAAACTCCAAGGGTTGCTAGACATAGGGTTTTCACGGCCTAGTGTGTCACCCTTGGGAGCTCCGGTACTATTTGTTAAGAAGAAAGATGGGTCTTTGCGAATGTGCATTGACTACCAAGAATTGAATAAGCTAACAATCAAGAATAAGTATCCTTTACCTAGGATTGACGATCTCATTGATCAACTTCAAGGGAAGACGGTCTTTTCAAAGATTGATCTCTGATCGAACTATCATCAGTTGAGAATCCGAGAGGAGGACATTCCAAAGACAGCTTTCTGCACTAGGTATGGACATTATGAATTTTTGTTATGTCTTTTGGACTGACCAATGCTCCCGCAACTTTCATGGATCTGATGAATAGGGTATTCAAGGATTTCCTTGATATTTATGTTATTGTATTTATCGATGACATCCTTGTGTACTCTCAATCAGAAGAGAAGCTTGAGCAACATCTCTGGATGGTTCTGCAACGACTCCGAGAACACAAGTTGTACGCCAAATTCAAGATATGCAAATTTTGGCTATCTCAAGTGTCCTTCCTTGTGCACATTGTTAGCAAAGATGGGATCAAGGTGGATCCGGGAAAGATAGAATCCGTCAAGGATTGCCCGAGACCGAAAACAGTGACAGAAGTTAGAAGCTTCTTGGGTCTGGCTGGTTATTATCGTCAGTTTGTAGAAGGGTTCTCTAAAATTTCAACACCCTTTACCGAGCTCACTAAAAAGAATCATTGTTTTATGTGGACGGATAAGTGTGAAGCAAGCTTTCAGCAGCTGAAATAGAGGTTAATCACTGCTCCAGTGTTAGCCCTACCATATGATAAAGAGAAGTTCGTGGTTTATTGTGATGCATCCAGACAAGGTCTGGGATATGTGTTGATGCAGGTCGATCGGGTTATTGCCTATGCCTCCCGTCAGTTAAAAGATTATGAACAGTGGTACCCGACTCATGACCTAGAACTTGCCACAGTAGTGTTTACTTTAAAGATTTGGCGGCATTATCTCTATGGAGAGAGATGTGAAATTTATACTGACCATAAGAGCATCAAATATTTTTTTACTCAGAAGGATTTAAATATGAGACAAAAGCGTTGGTTAAAGTTGGTTAAGGATTACGACTGTAAGATCTTTTACCATCCTGGGAAAGCCAATGTAGTGGTCGATGCCTTGAGCAAGAAGGGTCCCAGGCAGGTAACTAGTTGTTGGGTTTTATGCCCTAAATAAAACTCTATTTCAATGTAATCCAGATTATTCAATATCAATAAAGTAACAGAAGTATTTTTCATTCATTTGTGTATGTATTGGTTCACCTTATCAATTGTTTGTCTATTTGATTTATAAATTCATCCAAACCCCTTTCACATACTTAATCATGTTTATTGTGTTGTCAACACAGTGGAAAGTAAACATGACTATGTGAATAAAGGATTCCTAGAATTATCAAAACACTGGGTTTTACTGATATGACAACCTACAACAGAGTTTGCTTGCATTTGGAGAAATGCTATGTTCTTTCCAGAACATTGGTTAAAGTAAAGCTCAGGTTGGATGCATGGAGTAGGCATTGGAATGGACTAGTATTAAACTTTGAAATAGATTTATAAAACTTACCGTAATATCTATTCAATTCAATATCACTAAGTTGATCCTAGATCAAATGATCTAAAACCTGATATGGTTAGGTTCAATCTCAAGGGTATTATTCGTGTTCTTTGATTTGTTAGTTAAGCCTACTTTTGGGTCAGGGTGATACGTACATTTTGGGAACACGGTAGCGCAATTGAGTGGGAGCGCTAACATAAACATGGAATCTATAGCTTCTATCTGGCGAATAGTAAGCAAAGGATGATTTCCTTCGAGCTTAACCAAACGAAATAAATGGTGGAGTACTCATTTCACTTAGCTGAAATATCATTTATACAGGGTTAAGTGTTTTAAGGATAAAATACATTGTAGGGTGTTACGTTAATTAAGTCCCTTTACAATGTAAATCATCCATATAGAGGATCATTGATCAAATTAGGATTATAACAATGGATAACTAATGATGTGTCTATATGGTGGAACATATAGAGCATTCTATATACTGAGAGTGCAATTCTAAGTTCTATGCGTGGATTCAACGAAGAATTAATAAGTCAGTGAATTTAGGAAGTAAATTCTTGATCTACTTATTGGAAGCTCGGATATATAGACCCATGGTCCCCCCACTAGTTGAGACAATATTAGTTATAAGACTCATTTAATTGATTTTAATTAATCAATTATAATTCTCAAGTTAGACTGTGTCTATTTGAGAATTTATCAATTATTAAAGGCAAAACATTAAATAAAGATTTTGAAGGGCATATTTATTAATTAGGAAACTTTAATTAGTTTTATTATTAATAAATAAAAGACAATATATTATTTGATAATTAATTTTAATTATTAAATCATTAGATTTGACATTTATGTGGTTGAACAAAGAAATTGGCAGTTTTTGACAAAACAGGAAACTAGCAATGTAGGAAAAGGAAAGTTGGAAAAGTGGCAAGCCTTGTTTCCACAATGCCTAGGCCGGCCACCTTGCTTCCCTTTTCACATTGATTTTTCAATTTTTTAATGCCAAGTAATTTAACCATAGCCCTAGGTGGTCTTCTATAAATAGAAGGTAAAGGCTTCAGTTTTTTGTAACACTTTTTGACAGAATTTTCTATCACACAAAAACTCTTCAAGCTGCCCCTCTCTCTCTCTCTACCTTCTCTGTTTTCGAAATTCTATGAGTGATAGAGTAGTGCCCACACACATCAAGTAATACATCAATCATAGTGAGGAAGGCTGTGTAGAATTCAGATTCAACAAAGAAGGACATTCGGGCTCAAATCTTTATTATACTCTGCGACAGAAAGGAATCAAGGGTTAGAGATCTGAGTGGGAGAAGACATATATTCCGCTGCACCCAATGTAAGATTTGTCTTACTTTTATGTATTTAATTATCCATCGTTTTAGAAGTTCATATTTAGGTTGTTAAATCAACATACTTGTGAGTAGATCTAAGATCCTGGTAAAATAATTCCAACAAGTGGCACCAGAGCCATGGTAATTGATTTGCTTGCAAGAAATTTGGACTTAAAACGATTTGTTTGTGTTTTGGATGGTATCATGTTGCTTCGTATGTCATATTGATGTTTGATTGTTGTTTGTGAATTTTGGGAAAAATAGTTACTTTTCTGTCTCTATAATTATTTTTATTGGATAATTTGGAAAATTCTAAGCAATTTACTTTTTTACAGAACTCGATTTTGATTTAATTTGAATTAGTTATGAATTTTTGAAAATTGGAAAAATCGGGATGATGAACACCTTCCCACGCGCGCGGAATGGCTGCATGCAGCCTCCCTGCGCCGTGAGATCTCGGCATGCATCCCAGGGGCGCGCGCGGATGGGTATGCAAAGCATACCATCCGTACTGTTCATCAAATTTTTCAATTTTTTCGATTTTTCATGCTATTTCATGGAATTAACTTCCGATTTTTTGTGTAGTTTTGTATGTTGATTTTTGTTTTTCAAATTTCAATTCTAATTATCAGAAATAAATTAATTTAATTTTTCAAAATTAATTTTAGATATTAGTGTAATTTGAATTTGAATTTGAAAATAGGTTAAAATCAATTTTAGCTTACCTCTTTTCTTATTTCCTTTAAAATTTGATTATTTTATTTTTTTTTTAAGGTCAGATATTAATTTTTTTTGGTAACTTGACCCTATTTAGAATAAGATCAAAATAATCATGATATTTTAAAAGAGAAAATAAGATATTTTTGTTAACTTTTAATTTTTTTTTTTGTTATTCTTACTTAAATTAAATTGTAAAATAATAAAAGGGTATGTATTTACCATTTTCTATTTTATTGAATATTTAATTTATTAAATAACATGGAATTTAAAAGGAAAGTTAGTAATTTATTTTGAAATGATATTTAGGTTACTTAAAACCTAATTTTTCAAAAATGTAGGTTTAATTTTTAAATATTTTTTTTAAAACCGATTTTTTTTTATTTATTTTCGAAATATATATTTAAAAATTAAATAAATCCTACATCCAACTATCCAAATCTAACTTGTTGCAGGAGTATGTGTTTTAGATTGTTTGCAAGTTTTCTAAACCCTATTATTGCTTGATCTAAATTGCCATGGTTAACTTGTTGACAGATCCAATGATCTGATTTTAACCAATGGTTCAACTAATGATAGGTCAAGTAAATAATTTGTAACAGGTAATTTTTACATTCTTCTTTCATCTGTGTATGACCTAGTAACATGATAGGATCCATCCAAATCTGTGTGCTTGTGTGAGCCTATATGTTTAATTTTTGTTATAGATACATATAGGTTGTTGTTGCTAAATAAAATGCCATAACTTGATAGATTTTATTTAGGCTCATTTAGTAGTGAGCCTATTCAATTAATAACAGTTGTTCATTTTAAGGTTAAATTCCTCTCTTTTGGGCCTTGTGTGAGAGTTGGGAGCTATAGAAGTGGGTACAACATACTGGACCCAGCCACCCCTCACATGAACAACCCCAATTGTGAAGGCCCATTTGCCTTATTTGGATAACTGTACTAGGTTAATTATATTAGTTTGACCTAATAAAATTGATTAGCAACATAATTAATTTCATTCTTCCTTGAAATTAATTTAAGAAAAACATAGTTTGAAGAATAATATTCTAGAAAAACTATATGTATTTTTCTTGTGTTTAATTAAATATAGAATTATAACCATGTAAATTCTTTTTGAATCTTAATTTCATAATTTCATTAAATATTCCTATTTAAGTTGAAGGTTTAGTTATATCTAACAAATCAACTTAGATTTGAATATCTTTTGAATTTTCTATTATAAATTAAGTTGAGAAATTTTAGGAATTGGTTATTAAGATTCTTTGGATATTTTTTAAGTTGATATTTTATAAATATGGGAACTTAAAATGGAATATCTTCTAAATTAAGTGGTTCCCACTTAATTAGTAATATTTAATTAAGTCATTGATTGAAGAATATTTAAGTTGGATATTTTAGATTTTTCTAAACAGCTTAAATAAGATATTTTTCAATTTTATTCCATTTTTGAAATTAAATTAATGTTTTTTTTAAAAAACTTTAATTTGTAATGTTTCATTATTGAGATATGGAATATAAATTATTAAACAAAATACATATTTTAAATAATGAGCTTTAATCAAGAGAAATTCGATCTCCATTGTTGGTTTTACATAGCTATTGTTTTAGTGAGTAATCCTCCCTAATGGAGGAACATTCATTAGCAAGTTAGCACCGTTTAATCTCAAAAGATAAGTATTCTTATAAGTTTTTTATATTGTTTATGACCACCCTAATTGTGGCGACTGTATAAGACTTACAAGAGTATGAAACAATGGTAGAAGCTCATAAGATAGAATTGCCTCTACTCTCGCCTAAACGGGACAACGCTGAATTCCAATCTTGATCGAATAAAAGGTTGCTAGAATGATTGTCATTTTAGATGAATTGACAACTCTATTCAATGGATGATGCTTTGACTCTCGCCTAAACGGGACACTGTATCAGTTCGTTGGAAACCTTGGAAAATAAACTATGTTAGATTTAGTATTTTTATAACATATGTGATTATTTGTTATTTTCTGAACTTGTGTATGAATTTATAGAACCAAAACCTTACTTCTGTTTATTGATATGTTGTAGTGCCAATATGAATAACCCTCACCCCGATCCACTCCTAGTTAGTTTCTTCGCAAAAGAACTCAATAGTGTGAAAATGCATCCTGGTAGTTGCATTAACTCGCACCTGTTGTTGATGAATCTGAAGTTCCAAAAGGCAAATCTACTTGGAATTGATTTATCAAAGGAACAATGGGTACGACTCATCCTTAATAGTCTTCCTCAGGAGTATGATATTTTTGTTCTATATTACTTATTGAACAATCCTCACTCCTCCGACATGGACAAACTCGAGACTAAGTTGAGGGCCCATGAGCGGAATTTGAATGTAATGGGACCTCCTGGTATTGCAAACTTTAATCAGAGGAAGAGGATTAAGCATGAGGGCTCTAACAAAGCTGCTTCTTCAAATACAATTATCAGACATCATGTTCTATGTGCGAATTGTAATGGAAAGGGACATAAAGAAGAACATTGTCCCAGGCTTCTAGACAATTCAAACAAAGGTGATGCTTTTGTCTTTGAATCATGTGTTTTAGAGAATGACAAATCCACCTGGATTGTTGATTCTGGATCTACTAACCATGTATGTTCTTCATTGCAGCTGCTTGAAACTTGGGAGAATCTTCACCCAGATGAGTTAAAGCTAAAAGTTGGAAATGGCGAGTTGGTATCTAAAAAAGCTAGAGGAACAGCCCGAATCAAGTTTCATACAAAGAAGTTTTTACTTTTACAGAATGTTTTACATATTCCAAACTTTAGTAGAAACTTGATTACTGTTTCATGTTTACAAACACAATTTTATATATTGAATTTTTCGAGTACAAATTGTTCAATTTCTCGTAATGGATTTCATATATGTGTTGCTAACATGGAACAAGGGCTTTATGTTTTAAGACCTGATACTCAAATCTCACTAAATACTGAACTTTTCAATGTAGCTAAACCTAGAAGCCTTAAGAGAAAAGAGATTGATAATGATGATCAAACTTATCTATGGCATTTACGTTTAGGTCATATAGGTTTTGATAGACTCAATAGGCTAACCAAAGACGGTCCATTGAAAAATGTCATCTTAGGAGAACTGCCAGTATGCGAGTCTTGCTTAGAAGGAAAAATGACCAAACGTTCTTTCTCTGCAAAGGGAGAGCGTGCCAAACAACCCCTATGGTTAGTGCATTCAGATGTTTGCGGACCTCTGAATGTAAAAGCCGGAGGTGGTTATGAGTATTTCGTCACTTTCATTGACGACTTCTCTAGATACAGTTTTCTTTACCTAATGCAAAAGAAATCTGAAACGTTTGAAAAGTTTCAGGAATTTCATGCTTTGGCTCAAAACCAATTAGGTAAAACATTAAAGATCTTGCGAACTGATATGGGTGGAGAATATATGGATATTCAGTTCAAAGATCATTTAATTGAACTTGGAATTGAATCCCAATATACTGCCCCGAGCACTCCACAGCAAAATGGAGTTGCAGAAAGAAGAAATCGCACTCTATTGGAAATGGTTAGGTCCATGCTGAGTTATTCAACTATGTGTACGTCCTTCTGGGGATATGCTATTCAAATGGCAAACGACATTTTAAATGTTGTACCATCTAAAGCAGTCCCTAAGACACCTGTCGAACTATGGAATGGTCGTACACTTAGTTTACGCCATTATAGGATTTGGGGGTGCCCTGCTCACGTCTTGAGAAAGAAAGAAGGCAAACTGGAATCGCAAACTGAAGTTTGCATGTTTGTCAGAAATTCTAAAGAGACTAGGGGTGGACTATTTTATAGTCACAAGGATAACAAAGTATTTGTTTCTACAAATGCTACTTTTCTTGAAGATAATTATATGAAAGACAACAAACCGAAAATTTAAGTTGTATTAGAGGAAATGCTTACAGATACAGTTCCTTCAAATGTTTCATCCTCTTCTACTCAAGAAGAGGACCATCCCACTCCCTCAGTTGTAGCAACTGAGAAAACTACTACCAAAGCTCCTGTTCAGAAGGTCACTGCTCCTCGTCGTAGTGGGAGGGTTTCTACAAAACTATCTCGTTATGGCTTGGATGGTGAAATCAATATGGTTGTTGGTGACAGTATTGATGACGACCCATTAACCTATAAACAGGCAATGGCAAGTCCGTAACGGAAGCGATGATCAGCCGGCATGGATTCAGAAAAGGATTCCATGAAAAAGAACAAAGTCTGGGAATATGTAGATCCACCTAATGATTATCATCCAATTGGATGCAAATGGGTCTACAAGAAGAAAAGAGGCACTGGAGGCGAAGTCGAAACTTTCAAAGCTAGACTGGTCGCCTAGGGTTATACCCAAAGAGAAGGTGTGGACTTTGAGGAAAATTTTAGTCCTGTCGCCATGCTCAAATCCATCCGAATTCTTCTCTCCATTGCAGCAGCTTTCGATTATGAAATCTGGCAAATGGATGTCAAGACAACCTTTCTTAATGGGCTTCTTGAAGAAACCATCTATATGGAGCAACCAGAAGGTTATGTTCTTCCTGGGCAGGAAAATAAAGTTTGCAAATTAAATAGGTCGATTTATGGACTTAAGCAAGCTTCTCGCTCATGGAATAAAAGGTTTGATGAGATCATTAAAACCTACGGCTTTCATCAGAATGAAGATGAACCTTGTGTTTACCAACTCAAGGAAGACCAATTAGTAGTATTCCTGGTCCTTTATGTTGATGACATTTTGATCATTGGCAACAATGTCAAGAAAATGACTCACATCAAGGAATGGCTTGACACTCAATTCGACATGAAAGACTTGGGTGAGGCAGCCTATGTTCTCGGTATTCAGATTATCAGAAACCGGAAGAACAGATTCCTTGCTCTCTCTCAAACAACTTACATTGACAAAGTTCTAGAGAGATTCTCCATGACTCATACCAATGGGGCGAATATGCCTTCTAGATATGGTATCCGTCTATCTAAGGAACAGTGTCCTACTAATC
This sequence comes from Cannabis sativa, assembly GCF_029168945.1. Lineage (NCBI taxonomy): Eukaryota > Viridiplantae > Streptophyta > Magnoliopsida > Rosales > Cannabaceae > Cannabis > Cannabis sativa. Next base: position 2,013,407 of record NC_083608.1, on the reverse strand, counting down.
CTTAAGAGATAGAAGACATGGCAAAAGTTCCTTATGCTTCTGTTGTTGGAAGTCTAATGTATGCAATGTTATGCACTAAACCTGACATCTGCTATGCAGTTGGAATCGTGAGCAGGTATCAGTCAAATCCAGGACAAGAACATTGGAATGCTGTTAAGTATATTTTGAAATACTTAAAGAGTACAAGGAATTATGTATTAGTTTACAAGGGTGGTGCTTTAAATCCCACAGGCTATACAGACTCAGATTTCCAGGCATGTCTGGAAGACAGGAAATCTACATCTGGGATGGTGTTTACTCTTGGGGGTGGAGCAGTGGTTTGGAGAAGTTGCGAAACAAACCGCGATTTCAGATTCTACCATGGAGGCAGAATACATAGCTACGGCTGAAGCAGCTAAAGAGGTTGTCTGGCTTAGAAAGTTCTTCACCAGTCTTGGTGTAGTACCTGGAATGGAAAAGCCTCTAGTCCTGCTTTGTGATAACAATGGAGCTATAGCCAACAGTAAGGAACCTCGGAGCCACAAGAGAAGTAAGCATATAGAAAGAAAATATCATATTATCAGAGAATATGTGGCAAGAGGGGATGTACTGGTGGAGAAAGTGGACACACAGGACAGCTTAGCTGATCCATTCACCAAAGTCTTGACAGGGACTGCATTTGAAAAGCACCGTCAAAATTTAGGATTAATTGAAATGTAATGATTAGTTTTATATTAGTGCAAGTGGGAGTTTGTTGGGTTTTATGCCCTAAATAAAATTCTATTTCAATGTAATCCAGATTATTCAATATCAATAAAGTAACTGAAGTATTTTTCATTCATTTGTGTGTGTTTTGGTTCACCTTATCAATTGTTTGTCTATTTGATTTATAAATTCCTCCAAACCCCTTTCACATACTTGATCATGTTTATTGTGTTGTCAACACAGTGGAAAGTAAACATGACTATGTGATAAAGAATTCCAAGATTTATCAGAACACTGGGTTTTACTGATATGACAATCTACAACAGAGTTTACTTGCATTTGGAGAAATGCTATGTTCTTTCCTAAACATTGGTTAAAGTAAAGCTCAGGTTGGATGCATGGAGTCTGCATTGGAATGGACCGATATTGAACTTTGAAATAGATTTATAAAACTTACCGTAATATCTATTCAATTCAATATCACTAAGTTGATCCTAGATCAAATGATCTAAATCCTGATATGGTTAGGTTCAATCTCAAGGGTATTATTCGTGTTCTTTGATTTGTTAGTTAAGCCTACTTTTGGGTCAGGGTGATACGTACATTTTGGGAACACGGTAGTGCAATTGAGTGGGAGCGCTAACATAAAGATGGAATCTATAGCTTCTATCTGGCGAATAGTAAGCAAAGGATGATTTTCTTCGAGCTTAACCAAACAAAATAAATGGTGGAGTACTCATTTCACTTAGCTGAAATATCATTTATACAGGGTTAAGTGTTTTAAGAATAAAATACATTGTAGGGTGTTACGGTAATTAAGTCCCTTTACAATGTAAATCATCCATATAGAGGGTCATTGATCAAATTAGGATTATAACAATGGATAACTAATGATGTGTCTATATGGTGGAACATATAGAGCATTCTATATACTGAGAGTGCAATTCTAAGTTCTATGCGTGGATTCAACGAAGAATTAATAAGTCAGTGAATTTAAGAAGTAAATTCTTGATCTACTTATTGGAAGCTCGGATATATAGACCAATGGTCCCCCCACTAGTTGAGACAATATTACTTGTAAGACTCATTTAATTGATTTTAATTTAGCAATTATAATTCTCAAGTTAGACTGTGTCTATTTGAGAATTTATCACTTATTAAGGGCAAAACAGTAAATAGAGATTTTGAAGGGCATATTTATTAATTAGGAAACTTTAATTAGTTTTATTATTAATAAATAAATGACAATATATTATTTGATAATTAATTTTAATTATTAAATAATTAGATTTGACATTTATGTGGTTGAACAAAGAAATTGGCAGTTTTTGACAAAACAGGAAACTAGCAATGTAGGAAAAGGAAAGTTGGAAAAGTGGCAAGCCTTGTTTCCACAATGCCTAGGCCGGCCACCTTTCTTCCCTTTTCACATTGATTTTTCAATTTTTTAATGCCAAGTAATTCAACCATAGCCCTAGGTGGTCTTCTATAAATAGAAGGTAAAGGCTTTAGTTTTTTGTAACACTTTTTGACAGAATTTTCTATCACAAAAAAACTCTTCAAGCCGCCACTCTCTCTCTCTCTCTACCTTCTCTGTTTTCGAAATTCTATGAGTGATAGAGTAGTGCCCACACGCATCAAGTAATACCTCAATCATAGTGAGGAAGGCTGTGTAGAATTCAGATTCAACAAAGAAGGACATTCGAGCTCAGATCTTGATTATACTCTGGGACAGAAAGGAATCAAGGGTTAGAGATCTGAGTGGGAGGAGACATATATTCCACTGCACCCAATGTAAGATTTCTCTTACTTTTATGTGTTTAATTTTCCATCGTTTTAGAAGTTCGTATTTAGGTTGTTAAATCAACATACTTGTGAGTAGATCTAAGATCCTGGTAAAATAATTCCAACACTAGTATGGTTTAGATTTCACCTCAATTAGCAGAAGACATGGTCAAATCAAGCATCGAGTTTGTTGTAGGCAAACTTCATAACTTGACGCTGCAATATGATATGTTAGAACGAATTAAAGCTGCTCAGTTAGCTGATCCAGAGTTAGTGAAAATCAGGGAAGAGGTTTTAGCTTGTCAAGTCAGAGACTTTACAGTGTCAGATAGTGGGATGCTGTTGTTCAAGGCCAGGGTTTGTGTTCCAAATAGTGTGGAACTTAGAAATGAAATTCTTGAAGAGGCTCATACCACTCCATATTCCTTGCATCCCAGCACCACCAAGATGTATCAAGATCTTAAACCCTAATTCTGGTGGAGCGGAATGAAGAAGAAGGTGGTAGAATTCGTACCGCGATACTTTACCTGTCAGCAAATCAAGGCTGAACATCAGAGACCGTAAGATTGTTGCAGCCTTTAACACTACCTGAGTGGAAGTGGGAAGATATCACGATGGACTTTGTGGTTGGATTACCTAGAACCACGATTTTGTTTGATTCAATTTGGGTTGTGGTAGATCGATTCACAAAGTCTGTACATTTTCTACCAGTTAAGACAACTTGTTCAATGGATCAATATGCAGACTTGTACGTTAAAGAAATAGTAAGATTACATGGTGTACCAATGTCCATAGTTTCAGATAGAGATCCAAAGTTTACCTCTAAATTCTGGCAGAGTTTGCAATGGGCTATTGGGTACCAAACTGAAGTTCAGTACAGCTTTCCATCCTCAGACTGATGGACAGTGTGAAAGGACAATTCAGATACTAGAAGATATGTTACGAGCCTATGTTATGGATTTTGAGGGCTCTTGGAGTAAGTATCTACCGTTGATAGAGTTCTCTTATAATAACAGTTATCAAAGTACAATAGGGATGGCTCCTTACGAATTGTTATATGGCAGAAAATGTAGATCTCCCATTCACTGGGATGAGACAGGGGAGAAGAAATACCTAGGTCCAGAATCAGTACAACGGACTAATGAAGCAATTGAGAAGATTAAAGCCAGAATGCTTGCCTCTCAGAGTAGGCAAAAGAGTTATGCAGATCCAAAACCCAGAAATGTTGAGTTTCAAGTAGGGGATCATGTGTTCCTACGAGTGTCTCTAATGAAGGGGATCAAGCGTTTCAGGAAAAGAGGCAAGTTATGCCCTAGGTTTATAGGACCTTTCGAGATTCTCGAGAAGGTTGGACAAGTGGCATATCATTTAGCTTTGCATCCAACTCTCTCAGCAGGTCATAACGTATTCCATGTCTCCATGTTAAGGAAGTACGTTTCGGACCCTGCTCATGTACTAAGTTATGAAAATCTTGAGCTACAACTGGATTTGTCATATGAGGAACAACCAGTTCAGATCCTTGACAAAAAGGATAAGGTTCTTCGGAACAAGACCATAGCTTTGGTCAAAGTACTCTGGAGAAATAGCAAGGTGGAGGAAGCCACCTGGGAGTTAGAATCCGACATGAGAGCTCAATATCCAGAGTTGTTCAGGTTAGATTTCGAGGACGAAATCCTTTTCAGGGGGGATAATTGTAAAGACCTCTTAGCTTTAATTTTGAAATTAACAGATAATTAGGGTTTAGTTATGAAATTTGCATATTAGTTGTGAATTATTAATTTACAATGATCTATATAATTTAGAATACATTTTATATGTCATATATAGAAATTTTATAATTTTACATGTTTTGTGCCCAGCAACATTAGAATGCGGTGTTTGGCTATTAGAATCACATCTTAGTATTTTTAGTATAGCGGGACAGTATAGTTAGACATTGAGAATGTCGAGAATAGTCGAGATTTTGGAATTTACCAGAATACCCCTAAGTGATTTTATGACCTTTAGTGTGGGTAAGGGCATTTTGGTCTTTTTGCCCTTTATTGGTTTTGTCTTCATTTGAGTTTATACTATGTTTAATAATCAGATTTTTATTTAGTTTTAAGCTGATTTATTTTAATAAAACAACCTTTATTTCATTTTCACAAAATTAGACAAAAAACTCATCTTCTCTCCCAAGCTTCTCTCTCTCTCTCTCGAACCCACCTTGAACCAGCTAGGGTTCTTGTTTTTCTTCTTCAATCCAATAATTTCTAACAGCTCTAAGTGTTTTCCAAGCCAAGGTAAGCTTCTAGCAACTTCCTCTTAAGTTTCTTGAATTTTAAGAAATTGGATTATGCATGTTTTTGTGGTTTCAGTTGCTGTTGTTGTTGTTAGTGTTTGGATTATGTTTCTGTTTTGAATTAAGAATGTTTTGGTGGCTGGTTTATTGATTGAGCAAGTTTTAAATTTAAAACTCAAGCTTGGCTCATTAATGGTGATTTTGATTCTGAGCTTGGGTAGTTGTTTTATTACTTGGAATATGTCTATTGGGGTATAATATTGATAACTCTATGAAAATAGAGTTATTTATATCTTTTTGGGCATTAAATTAGCTTTGTTCTCAAGTATTTTTAGTTTATTTTAGTGATTTTTAGTTAGTTTTAAATAAATATTAATTTTAACATTTTTAGATTAGTTTTAGTTAAATTTTGTAATATTTTATCAGTTTTATTTAGTTTCCCATTTTTGTAAGTATTAATCTCAATGTTGTGTATTTTTATAAAAAAAGATTAAATGTATATTTTAGGCTTATTGTTAAAATTGAAAAAAAAAATGATATTAAAGTCCATAAACTAATTGAAGCCCAAGTGATTAATGTGTTTTTTTTTTCTTTATTAGGCCTTTTTGTTAAAAAAAATGTATAAAAGGTGAAAAGAGATAATGGGCCAAGTGAGAAGGGTTTTGCTTGGCATGAATTTGGAAGAGTTTATATATTGTTATATATACTCAAAAAAAGGCGTGAGTGGATGGAAAAAAGAGGAGGCGGCTGACAGTGAAGAAAAGAAGAAAAATGAAGAAAAAGAAGAAAAATGAAGAAAAAGAAGAAAAAGAAAAAAAAAAAGAAAAAGAAAAGAGAGAGAGAGATAGTTTTATTTAGGGTTTTAATTTAGCATTTTTAATTTTGAGATTGGCAAAAATCAAGAGGAAGAAGAAGAGCAATTTGGAGAAGAAACTTAGAGTCTTGTGACAAGCTCTAAATGGGTTTTTATTTCTATCTTTCTTTTCTTTTAAATTTTGTAATTTTTGCACAATCTATTATGAGTTAATTTTCTTTTTGCTAGAATTATTTTCTTGACTTAAATTGTGATTTGATATTTTGTTGCTATGTTTTAGTGAATTGATTTTGTTCATTCAAGTGTATTTATTGTGCAATTGCTTACTTTTGCTTGATCACCATTAGTAGGTACTAGCTAATCTTAATTTTGGAAAAAATAGGGTTAGTGGAATTGCTTGAATGATGCATGAATATCACTTTGGAAAAATGTGATTTGTAAATGGCATAGGAATATGTTATTTACCATGTATGACTTGAAGGAATTGTGCTTAAATTGATATTCTTAAAATTAATTGGGCATAGGAATATGTTAATTAATTAGAGAATCAAACCAAAAATACTTTGGAAAAAGGATTATGACATTTTAAATTCCTAGTTGACACCATCAATTTGCAACAATATTCATTTGCACCATTATATCAACTTTGCATTTTTTAGGCCAATTTAATAGTTCTAGCTTGTTTTCTTCATAGTTTGTGTTTATTAATTTTTTTTTTTTTACATATTCTCATCACTTTATTTTATTTTATTCTTTTGTTAAAACCAATTTGTGAGTAATTAGTTTTATAAATCAATTTCTAATTTTCAATCCCTGTGGAGACGATACTCGATTTATCACTTTATTACTTGTTACGATTGCGTATACTTGCGTACACAATTTTCACAACAAATATGCAGGTCTGGAAGGTTTAGAATCGATTTGGTTAGGTTTTGGAGTTTTTTGGGTTTTCTGGTATAAACCAGCTAACCAGTTTTACAATGCCTGTAAAACCGGTTACCCGGATTTGTTGCTGGGTTCCCTAAAAAATTCTTGTTGTGATTTAGCGTGTAACTTATCCATGTTGTTATCGATGTGATTTAGGAGCCTGTAATTTGCCGAGAAGTTGTTCCACTCAGGTTGGCCGGGACACCTGAATTCGGAATTGAGGTAAGATTAGTATAATGTCATGCATATGTTATTACATGTTTAGCGTACATGTTGTTTATGCATGTTAGATTACATTGATAGCAGTAATAGTATACTTAGAGTTGTACTGATTACTGATAAATGTATGTTGGTGGAAATACTGATCGATATTGTCACATCAATATGGCTAGAGTATGACTAGCATATTGAATATAGGCTGACATTATGGTCGATAGTATTGTCGTATGAACGTTCTAGACTCAGTACCGTGTGGGACACGGGGATAGGGTTATGATCAGGTGTATGGATGCCAGGTTATAACCCGGGATATTATTATATTTTATGTTATGCTTTTCTTACTGAGTCTGTCAACTCACAGTGCTATTTTCATGTGTAGGTAAGGGCAAGGCTAAAGCCAAGGAGCCGTGAGAACGAGCAGGTGAAGATTGTACATGCCGGGGCGGTTAGGCCTGGAGCGTACGATCTTTGGGAGATCAGGGCTTTTGCTATATAGTCGCTTGGCGACAAAACTTTTATATATGAATAGCAAACTTTTGTAAATGTATTTTGTAACAGGATCCCAGGATTTTATAAATGTATTACTTTATGTTTTTAGTTAAATAAGCAAATTTTAATTAATCACATTTTTCGTTAATCTCGTTGATTAGCAACAAGCTGCACAGTACGTTTAAATTCACGCTAACATGCCTAAGTTAGTTAGGGTGTTAACGTTGTTCAACCTTCTATAGTCTATACACACTCTTCACTTAGTTTGGACTCTAGTATGGATTAACTTATTTTGTTCATTTTTAACAATAGTGATCCTAGACTTTTTAGAACAACTTGGAGACTAACCCATGGACTGTCAGAAATAGGGTAAATGATCCCTACATCAAATATTTTAATTGCCTCATCTCTTACTACATCTTTCATGTTTTGATTTAATCTTCTTTGGCTTTCTCGGGAGGTCTTAGCATTTCTTCTAAATGAGTTTTATGCACTCACATAGTTGGGCTAATTCCCTTAATGTCTCCTATGGTCCAACCTAAGACCTCTTTATGCTTGCTAAGGATATCTAACAACTTTACTTTTTGTTTTTCATCTAAATCAGATGCAATGATAACATGATAGGTGTTAGACTCTCCTAGAAATGCATATTTCAAAGTGTCAGGCAAAGATTTGAGATCTAACTTTGATGGCTCAAAAGTTGACTCAACATGCTCTAATGGAATTTCCATTTTTAAGTATCCATTAGAGGGGTAGACTCGAGCAAAGAATTAACATCTTGAATAAAATCATCAACATTTAAGCACATGCCAAACATTTTTGCGTAAGTTTCAAAAGATTCATTCATGTCCATCTCAAAAATATTTTTTGTGTTAATCATGTTCACTTCATGTATTTCCTCACACTCAATAGATTTAGCAACATTAACAACATTCAATTCAACAGTCATGTTTCCAAAAGATAATTTTAATACACCATTTTGACAGTTGATAATTACATTAGTTATAGCTAAAAATAGTCTACCTAAAATGATGGGTATTTGATTATGAGCATTTTTAATAGGTTGAGTATCAAGAATAATGAAATCAACAGGAAAATAGAATTTAGCACTTTAGTTAAAATATCTTCTGTAATACCTCTAGGAACTTTCACAGAACGATCAACTAATTGAATTGTTATAGAAATTGGTTTTAATTCTCCTAGACCAAGTTTGTAATACCCTAAGATTAAGAAATCGTATTAACAAACCCTAACTAGTTATTTGTGTATTAATGTGGAATTATATTATTATATAATTTAATATATATATATATATGAATTATATTGATAAATGACATGTTAAGACCCTATTGGTGAGCCTGGGCCATTTTTGTAATTTTGACTCGAGAAGGGTAAAATTGTAATTTTAATGTTATAGTGTGCTTATGGACTATATTATTATACAGTATATTTGTTTTGTCCTTTTGCAGGTATTTTCTGACAAGTCGGTGCGGTATAGTCACAACTGAGTATTTTGAGCCGAACTGGGTTCGGGGCCTGAAATACATTTTTGGGATTTTATTTTGGTATTTTATAAATAATTGAATAATCTAAAATTTATTTAAGTTAGGTGTGTGATAAAATGACAATTTTGCTCATATTGTATGCATATGTGGTTTATTGGCCCTAGGGGCATTTTGGTCATTTGACCATAAGTGATATTAGCAACAAAATGGAATTTTGTTAAAATTATAAAACTCTTTTGCTGAAGTTCTTGGCCTTGACTGACCCATCTCCCCTTCTACTTTCCCTTTTCATTTCTTTGATCTTGTTGGATTTTGGCTTGGGATTGGAGGTGTTCTTGGTGTAGATTTGCATTTTGAAGGCTTGTAAACTTTGGTAATGTTAGAAATTTATTGGGTCACAATTGTTTATATAAAATGTGTGTTGGGTCATCAAAAAAATAAGTCAAATTTATGTGGTCTATTTTGGTATAAATTTTATGACTTAAGGGCATACTTGTCATGATTTTAATATGTGAATACCATAAAAAAATTTCTAATTTGATGAGGGGCCAAATTATAAATAGTTAATAAATATCATTAACTGTTTAACAGTTGGTAGTATAACAGGTAATGTTCCCCATTTGTATCGTATCGTATTTTTCAGACTTTCTGAATCCCCATCATTAGGAAAATAAGGGCTTCAAAGGTTTTTGATGCAAATTGGAAGATCATACCAATTAAAGGTCGATTCTATGGACACCGGTACGCTTCTGCTAATCTATGTTCTATTGTTTGATTCTCTTGAATTAATTAGGGCTAAATTCAAAATTTACAGTATTCCTAACATGTGGTATCAAGAGCATGTTGGAATTATTTTACCAGGATCTTAGATTTACTAACAAGTATGTTATTTAACATCCTAAATATGAACTTCTAAAACGATATGAAATAAACACATATAAAGTATAAGAAACCTTACAGTGGTTGCAGCGGAATATAATGTCTCCTTCCACTCAGATCTCTAACCATTGTATCCTTTCTATAGCAGAGTATCACCAAGATCTGAGTCTGAATCTCCTTCTCTTAAAACTGGATTCTTCACAGCCTTACACACTATGATTGAGTACTACTTGATGTGTGTAGGCACTCACTCTTTTCACTATGTGGCTTCGGTTTTGAAGAGGGAAAGAGACAAAGATGGTTTCGGCTAGGGTATAGGAGTGGAGGCTCAAATTTTTATCTGAAGGAATGAGATGCATCATCATTTCCCTAAAGCCATCACTACCTATTTATAGGAAACCACCTAGGGTTAGGTTAGATTTAATTAGCATTAAAATATTAGAAAAATAAATGGTAAAATCCATACATAGTGGCCGGCCAAGGAATGGATAATGGGCCCCACTTTGCAATTTTGCCATTTTGTCATTTTTCCATCTTATTTTCTCAAAAACGCCAATTTTCAAATTTAACCATTTAAATGCCAATTCTAATTATTTAATAACTAAAAATTAATTATTAAATAATATTGTCATTTAATATATTTATTAATTGGACTAATCAAAGTCTCTTAACTAATAAATAAACCCTAGAAACTCTTTCTTCACAATTAAGCCCTTGCTTAGTGAAAAAATTCATAAACTAGACCTAGTCTAATTTTAGAATTATAATTGATTAATTAAAATCAATTAACTAAGTCTTACAAGTAGTATTGTCTCAACTAGTATGGGGACCATGGGCCTATATATCTGAGCTTCCAATAAGCAGCTCTAGAATTTACTAAGTAAATTCACTAACTTATTACTTCCTTGTTGCATTTACCATAGAACTTGGAATTACACTCTGAGTTATATAGAACGCTCTACATGTTCCACGATATAGATACGGTATCAGTTATCCATTGTTATAATCCTAATAATCAATGACCATCTATAGATGATTTACATTGTATATGGATTAAATTACCGTTACACCCTTCAATGCATTTTATTCTTAAAACACTTAGCCACCTATAAATGATATTTCAATGAACTAAACATAATCATTGAAATGAGTACTCAACCATTTATCTCTATTTAGCCAAGCTCGAAGGAAATCATCATTTCACTTCTATGTGCTGATAGAAGCTATAGATTCCATATCTATGTTTAGCGCTCCCACTCAATTGCACTACCATGTTCCCAAAATGTACGTATCACCCTGACCAAAAAGTAGGCTTAACTAACAAATCAAAGAACATGTATAATACTCTTGAGATCGAACCTAACCATATCAAGATTAAGATCATTTGATCTAGGATCAACTAGGTGATATTGAATTGAATAGATATTACAGTAAGATTATCATATCTGATTCAAAGTTCAATATCAGTCCCTTCCGATGCATACTCCATGCATCCAACCCAAGCTTTACTTTAACCAATGCCCTTGAAAGGACATAACACTTATCCAAGGTGCAAGTAAACTATGTTGTAGATTATCATATCAGTTAAACCTTGTGTACTGATAAATCTAGGAATATATATTTAATCACATAATATTGATTACTGTCCACTGTGCTGACGACACAATAAACAAGAATATAAATGTGATAAGGATTTGGATGAATTTATAAATCAAATAAACATATAAATGATAACATGAACCAAATGACACAATAAGTGATGAAAATACTTCTGTTTCTTTATTGATATTTAAATAATAAAGATTACATTGGAATGTAGTTTTATTTAGGGCATAAAACCCAACAACATCCCTAAATTAATTCTTGGGAATTTATGATATTAATGATCTTCCAAAAATATTTCTATTTAGGAGTAAATCTACTTTTATTCAGTTTGTATTATCCGAAGAAATAATTTGGAATAATCGTTCATATATATGAATATATATGCGATGAAAGATTAGATGCGATTAAGTTTTTGTTCTATTTTATTTATAAAAAATGATGATTTGAGATATTCAATCAGATTGGATTGATATGACTTAATTCATTCATTGTATCAGTTTTTTTTTATAAAAAAAAGTTTTACTGTTTTTGAAACAATACACAAAGTAAGGCATTATTTTGAAAGTCTTTATATATATATTTACTTTAAAGTAATTATTATTTGAATTTATACATGTAAAGTCATTCATTCAGGTTTTATTTTTTTTTTTGTTTTTTGTTGACTCCCTTATGATGCGAGAAAGAGAATGCATGTGATGCATTTTATTATTATTAGTATTATTATTATTATTATTATTATTAGTAAGATTTTATTAAAATATTTAATAATTTTAATTATAATAATAATAGTACAGTAACAATTAAATTCAAATTTTAGTTTAGAATTTATTAAAGATATTTAATATTTAGTTAAATTAATTGAAACAAAAGACATCTGGTTGTCAACCTGTGGTAGATGTCCAAGAGTTCTTTGCGTGGTTCGCTTGTGGGTGCACCCTTATCTTCATTTGAATGTCTTCGTTCTTTCCATGTACCGGAAGGCTAGGGAGGCTTCTGGGCCTTGGAAGAGCATTATGTTCCCGAGGAGAAGTTTAGGGACTTCGTCGGGCTTGGGTTTGTTCTAGGTTTGGACTGGCCTTCCGAGAGCGGGAATGCTTAGGCCTAACTTTAAGTGGTGATTACCTGTAGATTATGTCACATGTGTATCTTCTTGAAACTAACACCTTTAGTCATTTATATATCTTGTTACTCTTTCACTTAGCCACTATTGTATTTTTAAAACCATAAACAGTCTTACTATATATGGAAATTACCATCCTACTATAATGGGCATTCTAAAAACATCATAGAAGGTTGGGAACCCGATCCTCAACACTCGAGTCTCATAACCTTGAAAGACAATGAAAGGACCACGAAGGGATTAAGTTCCCCATAACTAAGCAATATGCTGACTCTTATAGCTTCAATGGAAATCCCGCTCTATACTATTCCATCTAAGTAATTTATTCTTTCGTTTACAATACATTATTGTTTTTCATTCTGGATTGATTTATTACTTTTTCTTTTAACTCGGAAAAGGGCCCGAAGCTAGCTCAAAATTACTTAGTTACTTACACTATTACGAAAGATACTTTTGGTGGTGTTGGTTTTATGTGTCAGTTATAAGTGCCATTTAAATATACTAGTTTGAAGCTACGTGCCGAGGCATGTAAATATTAGTTTTATTTGAAGTTTAATTCTTTATTTTTATTTAGATTTCTATAACTAAAGGTATGATTATGCAAATGATTTATTATATTAAAGTAATATTTGTACTACTATTATATTTGGTTAGTAAAATATAATTGTGTATATATAAGTCATAACAAAATAATATTTATTATTTACTTATAGAATATTTAGTGGAACAAAGATATAAGTTTTGCAAAATTTAAAGCAAACATTATGTAACAAAAATTAAAAAAAATGTGCAAGGTATGTATACTTAGTTTCATTTTAAGTTATTTATAAAAGAAATGACAAGTTAAAAATAAATAATATATCCCCATCCAAGGACATAATAGTCATGTTTCTAAACCAACATTTTTAAGCAATAAAAGTGCACACTACCATTCTAAATGAGCATGTTTAATTTAGTGTAATGGAAATTGTAATGGAATCATTATTACCATTGCATTGTTTGCTTTCATTTTTAAAGCTTTGTAATGCCTTTATATTGTAATGGTCATTACAGTATGTATTGCAATCCCCATTACATTATGAAACCAATATAATGATGATTACATTGTTAGAAAATATCTCTTTTGTCTTTTTTTTGTTACTTTAATTAAAATTTTAAATATTAAAAATAATAAAACTAAAAATATTTTTGTCAATATGACTTATTTTATTTGAATACAATGTTCATTAAACCAATCATCAAAATACCATTCTTATTACAATTCTTATTCCATTATATTACCATTCATATTACAATTACCATTCCCATTACATTATATTACATTAAAGCAAACACCACCATACTATAAAGGAAACTTAAAAGAAAAAAAGAATTAATTTTTTTTTTATTATGAATCAAGAATACATAGTTAGTATTTATACTTAATGGAAAAACCAGCTAGAGCCAATGAGCCACTGAGGTACAAAGAGTTACAATTAATATCATACTGTATTTGACTCTAGTTTAACAATCATAACAAACTCAAACCTTTCTCTGCAATAATTTTTTATAACCAGAGCTCAATCCACCCTGAAAACAAAATAAAGCAAATAGTCGGTAAATATAAATCACCAAATTATATATAACTATGTGTATAAATATATATATATACAAATATACATACACTACATTTTTCTTTTTTCTCATGCTAAAAACAAAAGAGCATCTGTATCCTATTGTGGAATTTACAATTGAAATGCAACATGAGATAAAATTTTAAGCACCACCATAGGCTGAAAAAGAGCAATAAACTGGGGTGGCTCTTTATCTTGAAATATCTGACCCTGCAACATACACTGTTACGTTCAAGTCTTAAATTCATAAATTGTTTTGTATACCTCTTTAACAATATTTGTTTAAAAATTATCTAAACTGTTGCATCATTATGTTAATAAACTAAAATTATACTTGAGTAATCTAATATTAGGTTGTTTAAATCGTTGAGTAAATTGTTAAATTAAGTGAAGTTAGTTGTGTGTCAACTGTTAACTAAACATAATTGCCACTATTCTCTGTCAAATCATATTTAAAATGTGCATCATAAGTTCATTTTATTTGAAAATTGTATTTCATTTACTTAATTGGCTGTAGACCAATTATAAAATATTCTTTAGAGAAATTATAAAAGAGTTTGCAAATTACCTGTGAGAGATTTATCAGTATAATCCACCTCTTGAATATGCTCATCATCAAAAATGGCAATCTCAACCACTGAAGAATCACAGTACAAACATAACATCAATTTCATGTCATTCACCTAAATTAATTAAGATAAACAAAAGTGAGGAGATAATATATTTTCATTCTTTTTCACTAATGTAATTTCTACAAATTAACTTACAATAAAAATAATTAAACAAACATGAAATTTGCTATTCAATTAATATATATATTTTAGGACAAAACTCTATATTTCATAGAAGGATAAATTCTATCTATTCTTCATGTTATTACATTCATTCTAACCATTAATAGGCCAGTTCAAAACTAATGAAAGAGAAAAGGAAAAACAAAATTAAAACATCAAATTAAATTGCATCATATCTTCACCTCAAGAATTCTGTTCATTTTTTCTTTTCCACTGCTGTTTTTATAGAACTGCAAAAAAAAAATGGTTTAAATGATAATGGTGACACAACCATCGTACCAAAAACTAATACCAATTTACAAAAATTCAATTACTATAAATAGTAAAGATAACTATACAATAGCTATATTATACAATAGCTATAAATAACAAAGATATAGCTATGCAAAATCTGATAGTTATAAAATGCATCAACTAAATACCAATCACGCATTTGAAAATAAAAATGATTAGATGAGCATAAATCCAAACACTTAAAGATCTTAAAGGATTGACATTGTAAATTATTTGAAGTGATCGCCATGGGGAACACCGAGAAGCTGCTTAATCAGATCATGGAGTTGAAATTCATAGCCAAATCGCTGCAACGCCAGACCCGAAAATGCGAGAAAGAAGAGGAGTCGGAGAAGCTCAAGATCAAGAAGGCCATGGAAAAAGGCAACATCGACGCCACTCGAATATACACCGAAAATGCCATTCGTAAATTAAATCCCAAAATAATCCTTTGGTCAATCCAAAAAGCATCCACAAAGTCTAAAATAATACCATGAATATATATATTTATATAAACTACTATGCCCTTTAAAGTTGTAAATAAAATTTCAGAGTATAAAGATAATAATATCTATCAATCCAGTTCGTAAAATTGAAAACCTGCTAACGAAACTAACCAAGTGATTTTGAGGTTGAGATGGACCGACGATGAGACGAGAAAGAGAGCGGCGTTAGAGTTCAAGGTGGATGAAATGAGGGCTGAAACGAAATGGGCACCGGAGTTCAGAGAGAGAGAGAGCGGCGCCAGAGTTCTCATGAATGAATATCGACAGAGCCAGAAAATTGATTTCTTTCTAAAATTTTCGATCGAGCAGGCTGCCATTGATCAATCAAAGGTGAAGATTTTTTATCAAATAAAAAAGCCCAAAAATTTACGATTTTTGACAGATTAGTGGTAAAATTATATCAGTACCTGACACCAATATCAGTCACTAACTTTCACTTACAATTGAACCCGTATTGTTGATTTTGATCTTGATCTTCTTTTCAAAAGCTTCTTGTGAAAATGAAAAAAATGTTAGATCGAAAATACGAATTCAAGCAGAAATAATCGATGGCTTGGGAGAGTACTTGTCTTGGGTAGTTCATGGCTGAAAGAGTTAGGGTTTTAAAAGGTTCAATTTATATTTTATAAAACTAACGATAGAACAACCCAGAAAATAATTTTGCATTTAGTTTACCTCTTTTGCATTCAATCGCAGCAATGGAAGTGAAAAATAATATAAAATTGCAATTTACCATAATTTTTGAAAAATTAGTTACAATAAATCTTGTGAGTATTTATATGGGTGAAATTAATGAGATATAATTAATAGTTTTTTAATCAAGATAACTTTGTTAAATAATAGAATAATCTGTTAAAATTTAAAAAATAAAAATATTTAAATTGCAGTTATATAATCATTTTTAATATATAAACATAAAAAAAAAAAAAATAGTGTCAGTTAGTTACCTGACCAGCTTAAGCCGAGATTGAAAAAAAATAACACCTCTTAAGTCTCACCTAAAGAGAAAGTAAATTATCAAAATAAACCCTTCGACCCCTCTCTCAGCCGCTCGCGACCCAAACCCCAAACACCACGCTCACTCTCTCTCTCCCTCGTCGAACTCTTCCCGGCGACCCAACCCCGACAGCCTCCTTCCCGCATACCCTCTTCCTCATCGACCCCAAATGTAAACTGTGTCCGCCCGCCCGCGCACCTGCCCTATCTCTCTCATTGCCGTTCTCGGCTCACCGCGCCAGGTGGGAACCTCGGGCTCACGTAAAATTTATAATCTTGATTTTGATTTTGTGTTATTTTGTCTTTCTTTTTGTGAATAATATACCGGAGAACTTGACTGGTTAATTAAAACCCTACTGTCCCTTCATTATATATAATTCCCTCTTCGATCTCCACTCTCTCATTTGGTATGTATAATTCATTCTGGGTTTGTTAATTTTTGTTTTGTTTTGGTGTTGCTTTGCGTTTTGGAAATTGATTTCCTCTAATTTCTGTTTCTTGGTTTGTATAATTTTTTTGTTGAAAGGTCAGAAGAATAATGGGATGCAATGTCATAGAGTTAATTATCTAGAATAAAAGTTGCTTAAACTAAAGATATGCTAATTAATTTTTTTTTAATCTGTCTTGGACTTTGAAAGGCTTCCTTTAATTTTGTTCTTTAATTTTCCTAATGAATTCCTTTAATTTTGTCGTTCAATTTTGTGTCTCTTTACTGCATTTCTTCAAAGTTCCTTTAATTGTTAGTTTGTTTTTGTGACAAGAAAAAAGTCTACGACAAGCCTTTATTGTATGAAATGAACATTCATTGATATTTAGGAATATATCTGATTACAGCCTAATGAGGTATCAGAAAAATATATTGGAATAAGTTTCTATTTCGTTATTGTTTTAGGAGAATTGGAATCACTAATTATTTCGTTATCCGATTACAGCTCTATTTGCTGGTTTCTTTTCATTTCAGCAATTAATAACTTCATTGGATAGGCCATCAACTGTTTTGCAATTGACTTTTGCTGGTTTCTTTTCGTTGCTTTTGTTACTTATATAGGTTTGTGATTATTTCAAGGCTTGAGCGAGCCCGTCTATTTTTTATACTGTGAACTGTTTATTGTGTTTGCTTGACTTTTTATTTTTTTATTTTTATTACTGTGGTAGTTGTTCAAATCAAATTTCAGTACCAAACTCAATGTTAAAGGAAAAAAATAATTATTGTTCGAAGTAATATTCTCAATGATCTAGACAGAAACATGCTTTCAATTTCATAAAATTTGAACATGAGGGAAAATGGGAATGAGATTGAGGACCGTGACAGACAAAGCATCCAACACCCCTCTTGCTTGATGGTTGCGAAGATCCGGACGCACCGGTGCCTTCCTTAGTATAAAGAGAAATCACAAAGAATTAAGTGGCAGATGCTCATCCATTATGACATCCTGATCCATCTTCGGCCACACATAGAATCAAGTGGCGGATGCTCTTAATCGCAAAGAAGTACAGGCCTTTGTTGGGGCGTTGTCTCAGGTGAGCACAACCTTTCTCGACCGGGTGAGGGAGCAGTCAGTGCTCGATCCTGTTTACAAAAAGCTTTAGGGTGAAGCGAAAGAGGGTGAATTGAAGAGGTATTGGGAAGAGGATGGACTTGTCTATGCCAAGGGCGGCAGATTGTTAGTACCTAGCTGTGGTGGTTTGCGCAAGGAACTACTCAGAGAAACCCACGACCCTCAGTGGGCTGGTCATCCGGGTGTGGCCAGAATGATGGCGTTGCTATCAAAATCCTATGTGTGGTTGAAAATGGATCAGGATGTCGAGTTCTATGTCAAGACGTGCCTGGTATGCCAACAGGATAAGACTGAGCGGAGGCAGGAAGTAGGGCTGTTGCAACCCCTGCCCATACCTGAGAAGCCGTGGCAGTCAATTAGTATGGATTTCATAGTGGGATTTCCAAACGTGACGGGATGCATGTCTATCTTGGTGGTGGTAGACCGATTCTCAAAGTATGGGGTGTTCATTCCTGCCCCAAACACATGTCCCGCGGAGGTGGCTGCGGAGTTGATTCTGCAAAATGTCGTGAAGTATTTCGGATTGCCCGAGGACATAATTAGTGACCGTGATTCAAGATTTACAGGGAAGTTTTTGACCACGTTGTTCAACTTATTGGGCTCAGATTTACAATTTTCAACAACTAATCATCCTCAGACTGATGGACAGACTGAGCGCATGAACCAGTTGCTCGAGGAATACCTACGGCATTATGTAACAGCAAGTCAGAGGAATTGGGTGGAGTTGCTTGACATAGCACAGTTTTGTTACAACATCCAACAATCCTCTGCCATAGGGATGAGTCTGGCGGAGATAGTCTTTGGTAGACAGCCGCTTACACCACATGAAGTTGCAAAACAAAAGTCTCAAGGAATATGCCCTGCAGCATATCGGTTTGCGAGGGACAAGACTGAGTTGTTGGAACTTGCCAGGGATAGCCTAACAAAAGCTCAGAGGCGCATGAAGAAATACGCTGACAAGCATAGGCGAGACTTAGAAATGTCAGTTGGGGACAAAGTGATGCTGAAGCTTACACCCCAGATTTGGAAGAAAATCACCGACAAACGTTACCACAAAGGGCTAGTACAGAAGTATGATGGTCCCTTCGAGATTGTTCAGAAAGTTGGTGCGGTCGCATACAAATTGAAGCTGCCAGAGTGCTTTAAGGTACATCCAACTTTTCATGTGAGTTTCCTGAAGAAATTTCATGAAGACAACTCAGAAGGAACACAGCAGGGCGTGAGAGCACCTCCTACTGTTAGGATGCAATTTGGGAAGAAATTGGCGAAAGTCCTTGATCATCGTATATTGGGCGCTAGCAAGAAAAACCGAAGGAGGGAGTATTTGGTTTTGTGGGAAGGCGAAAGCGAGGCAGAAGCTTCGTGGGAGAAAGCTGTCAACTTGTGGCAATTCGAAGACAAGTTGAATGCATACCTCAGAAGTGTGTCGACGAGGACGTCGACTTCTTCTGGTGGGGGTGGTTTGTGAGACCCTTACTCAGGTCCGCGCATGCGGGCCTGGGCGTTGCTCGAGCGAGCTGGGCGGCGAGCTGGGCGGCGAGCTGAGTGACGTGCGCATATGCGTGGGTGCGCACATCTGTTGAGGGAACAGGTGCAAGGCTTCGGCCAAAGCCTGGGAGGAATAGGCGCATCGGTTAGCGAACAACTGCTTGGTGGCAGATGCAACGGTTCGACGGGAGGCGTTGGTTCGTACATTCGTGGTAGGAGCGGATGCGATGCTTCGGCAGGGTGCAGCCTTGCTACACGGGTGTGTTTCTTGGTGAAGCAACATGTCCACAGCCTAAGAGTTGCCTAACGGTTGGGGGTGTCAACCGTACCCTTTCATGGGTTATAAATAGTAGGCAGCAGGCACTTGAGGCACCAACTATGGGTTGTGGTGTCCAGTGCAACATATTGTATCCTTGTATTATTGTGATAATAATAAAGGTTGGGAGTGTTTCCTGTAAAGTGTGCTTTGTGTTGTTTTACTTGATAGTAAGGGGCGTGCTATTGACATTGTGCTGGGCAAACTCGAACAAGTGAGTGGGCGTGTGTGCGATTTGTGTGTTGTGTTGGCTGACTAGATTGTGGTAATCTAGGCCATCGAAGGGGAAATTTGGGGAGTGAAATTTGTCCCTGTGACAACGCCCACTCACTTGGCGTTGCAACCCCTGCCCATACCTGAGAAGCCGTGGCCTAAATGAATTAGTATAAAGAGAAAAAAATGGTCTCATAATCCAACTAATGACTCTAGACCTAGTTTACATCTTGTCAGACAATTAGAGAGTTTGAGACTTCTTCTTCTTCTTTTCTCTCTTCTAATTTCAA
This sequence comes from Cannabis sativa, assembly GCF_029168945.1. Lineage (NCBI taxonomy): Eukaryota > Viridiplantae > Streptophyta > Magnoliopsida > Rosales > Cannabaceae > Cannabis > Cannabis sativa. Next base: position 1,993,051 of record NC_083608.1, on the reverse strand, counting down.
AATTCTATAGTGTTCTTCACATTAAAATTCGAGCCCTAGTAATTGAGTGCATGCCCACCCATAGCAAGTTTGTCCTCGATCATAGTGTGTAAGACTGTAAAGAATCCAAACAACTGAAGGGGTGTAGGGCTCAGATCTTGATTATACTTTGTGACAGAAAGGAACAAGAGTTAGAGATTTGAGCAGAAGGAGTCATTTAATAATGTAAGGTTTCTCATAATTAATGTGTGTTTAAGTTTCATCATTTTAGAGATTCATATTTAGGATGTTAAAAACATACTTGTTAGTAAATCTAAGTCTTGGTAAAATATAATCCAACAGTTTGGACGTCTCTAAATTCTTGGTCTCTTGTTTAAAACATAGCTTGTGCAATGAGTTCTTGTACAAATTTCTTCTATTTTCATTTCAATATACATGAAAATTTACATTAAGAGAGAATTTAAAAAGAAATACACACAACTGTAGAGTAATGTTAGACTTGGATACCCTTAGCCTATTGGTAATAACGACGGAAATGGTCTCCGTTCTAGGCACGAGGGATTTTTTAGTCATCCATTCTCTTGAGTTGGAAAGTTCCATTTCCCACCTTATATTGTATTTCATCAGGTCCTTACCAGTTAGGCCCTAAGACCCCCACTCCCAGTCCTTACAAAACTGGGAAGACTCTTCTCAAGACGAGATCTCTAACGTAAAATGTACGACTTTTGACTTTATAATTAAAGTGTCCAGCGATCTATCCATGGTAAATTTTTAGTTGGACTTGTGACTGTTCCTGGAGCTCTTTAATTAAATCTAATGATTCCTGGACCAAAGAGTGGTTTTGGGTTGGGTTGTAAGTGTCTTGTCTTTGAGAGAGGACTGTGATTTCTACTGGGATGACCGCTTCACACCCATAAGTCATTGAATATGGTGTATGCCTTATTGAAGTTATGGGTGCGCACACACTCAATTACTAAGGCTCGAATTTTAATGTGAAGAACACTATAGAATTTTTTAAATTAGAAGAGAGAAAAGAAGAAGAAGAAGTCTCAAACTCCCTAGTTGTCTGACAAGATGTAAACTAGGTCTAGAGTCATTAGTTGGATTATGAGACCATTTTTTTTCTCTTTATACTAATTCATTTAAGGTTAGGATTGAATTATATTGAGTAAAAATGATAAAATAATGACTTAATGGCCGACCACAATGTGGGCCCAACACTACTTACATTTTTGTCATTTTCTCAACTATTTATCTATTATTTCACAAATACCATATTTTCTAATTTTAATCCTATAAATGCGAATACTATTTATTTAACAATTAAAATTAATTATCAAATAAAATTTTCATTTATATTATTTATTAATTAGACTCCACAAATCTCTTAATTAATAAATAAACCCTAAAATCTAATTTCTTCACAATCAAGCCATATCTTAGTGAAAATTCATAAACTAGACGTAGTCTAATTTTAAAATTATAATTAATTAATTAAAATCAATTAACTGAGTCTTACAAGCAGTTTGTCTCAACTAGTATGGAGACCATAGACTTATATAACCAAGCTTCCAATAAGCAGATCTAGAATTTACCAAGTAAATTTTCTAACTTATTAATTCCTCCTTGTACCACTATAGATTTGGAATTGCACTCTCAATTATATAGAATACTCTATATATTCCACGATATAGATATGCTATGAGATTATCCATTTGTTATAATCCTAATAATCAATGATCTTCTATAGACGATTCGCATTGAGTACGGACAAAATTTACCGTTACACCCTTCAATGTATTTTATCCTTAAAACACTTAGCTACCTATAAATGATATTTCAATGAACTAATATAATCACTAAATTGAACACTCATTCATTTATCTCTATTAAGCCAAGCTCGAAGGAAATCATCGTTTCACTTCTATGTCCAGATAGAAGCTATAGATTCTGTATCTATGATTAGCGCTCCCACTCAATTGAACTACCATGTTCTTATTCTATATGTCACGAGAAAAACCATTGGTCAACTTTAATGAACAGATTGAAGAACACAAATAATACAATTGAACTAGAACCTTACCATCTCAGGATTGAGATCACTTGATGTAAGATCAACTAGATGATATTGAATTGAATATATATTACGGTAAGTTTATTACATCTTTACGGAGTTCAATATCGGTCCCTTCCAATGTATACTCCATAAATCCATCCCAAGCTTACTTTAACCAATGCCCTGGAAAGGACATATCACTTATCCAAGGTGCAAGTAAACTACATTGTAGATTATCCTATCAGTTAAATCCTCTGTACTGATAAATCATAGGAATACATTTAATCACACAATCTTGATTACTTTCTACTGTGTTGAAAACACAATAAATAAGAATATCAATGTGATAAGGATTTAGATGAATTTATCAATCAAATAAACAAATAAATGATCACTTGAACAGAATAACACATTAAATAAATAATTAAAATAAATCTGTTTCTTTATTGATAATTGAATAAAAAAGATTACATTGAAATAGAGTTTTATGAAGGGCACAAAACCCAACAAACTCTCACTTGCACTAACATAAAATAATCAGTACATTTCAATTAATCCTAAATTCAGTCTGTGCTTTACAAATGTAGTTACAGTCAAAACTTTGGTGAATGGATTAGCTAACTTGTCTTCAGTATCCACTTTCTCCACCAGTACGTCTCCTCTTGCCACATATTCCCTGATGATGTGGTATTTCCTCTCTATGTCTTCGCTTCTATTGTGGCTTCGAGGCTCGTACCAGTGTTGTCACAAAGTAAAATCAGTGGTTTTTCCATTCCAGGAACAACACCAAGTCCTGAGAAGAACTTTCTTAGCCAGACCAGTTCCTTAGCGGTAGATATGTATTCGACCTCCATGGTAGTGTAAAGACCGCTCATCTTTATTTTAAAAATTAGCAGATAATTAGGATTTAATTATGGAAGTTGTTTATTAATTCTAAATTATTAATTTATGGTGATTTATTTGAATTCAGAATGCATTTTATATGTCATATATGGAAATTTCATAATTTTGCATATTCAGTGCCCGACAACATTGGAGCGCAGTGTTTGGCTATTAGAATCGCATCCTAGTATTTTTAGTATAGCGGGGCGATATAGTTAGACATTGCGAATGTCGAGAATTGTTAGGATATTAGAATTTCCCAAATTACATCTTAGTGACCTTTAGTGGCTATTAGTATGGAGGGGCAAAATAGTCATTTTACAATTCTTTATTTTGTCCTTTAGTGAGACCTGAGTTATTTTGTTAAAATCTGATTTTATGTGTTTCAAGCTGATAGTTATTAAGTAAAATCAATATTATTTCATTTAATTTTACAAAATATCAAAGTTAAGCAAAAATCAAATTTTTTCTCAAGTTCTCTCTCTCCTTCGAACCCACCTAGAACCAGCTAGGGTTTGGGTTGTCTTTTTGCATTTTAAGTTTTTTCCAGCAGGTGTTAGGAGATCTTAAGCTCTTGGTGAATTTCTTGTAGGGCTGTACAAAAAAATTTGTAAACCGCCTAAACCGAATAACCCGCCCAAACCGAACCGAAAAAACCGATAAAAATTACAAACCGAAATAACCCGAAAAAATTACAAACCGCCCAATCTGTTAATTGGGCGGGTTGAAAATAGGTCCAACCCGCCCAATTAAACCGACCAACCCGACCAACCCGATTTTTCACTTTTACTTTTTTTTTTTTAAACTTTTTAGTTTTTATTATATATAATATAAATGATTAAATATATAATAATATAAAGTTATATACTTCTGTTTCCTTATTGACATTTAAAAGATAAAGATTATATTGAAATGGAGTTTTATTTAGGGCATAGAACCCAACAAACTCCCACTTGCACTAATATAAAATAATTAGTACATTTAATTAATCCTAAATTCTGACGGTGCTTTTCAAATGTAGTTCCTGCCAAGACCTTTGTGAATGGATCAGCTAGGTTTTCCTCTGTGTCCACTTTTTTCCACCAGTACTTCCCCTCTTGCCACATATTCTCTGATGACGTGATACTTCCTTTCAATATGCTTGCTTCTCTTGTGGCTTCGAGGCTCCTTACTGTTGGCTATGGCTCCAATGTTATCACAAAGCAAAACCAGTGGTTTTTCCATTCTAGGGACGACACCGAGTCCAGTGAAGAACTTTCTAAGCCAGACAAGTTCTTTTGCAGCCTCTGCAACAACTATATATTTTGCCTCCATAGTAGAGTCTGAAATCGCGGTTTGTTTAGCAATTCTCCAAATCACTGCTCCACCCCCAAGAGTAAACACCATCCCAGATGTAGATTTCCTGTCATCAAGACATGCCTAGAAATCTGAATCGGTATACCCTATGGGATTTAAAGCACCACCCTTGTAGACTAACACGAATTGCCTTGTACTCTTCAAGTACTTCAAGATATGCTTAACAACATTCCAATGTTTTTGTCCTGGATTTGTCTGATACCTGCTCACGATTCCTACTGCATAACAGATGTCAGGTCTAGTGCATAGCATTGCATACATTAGACTCCCAACTGTAGAAGCTGTTGTGATATTTTGCACACGCAAGTGCACGTATCGTTTACAAGTAATAGACTCACCAAGAGTGAGGTCAATCCCACTAGGATTGTAGTTAAGTACATTAAAATTAAACTCTTACTTCTATTTGGTTAAATAAAAAGATAGAAGAGATTAAAACTAGAAAATAAATAAATAGTGAAAGAAGAAGCAATTAAACTAATAAGGAAATTAACAGTTAATAAAAACTAGGGCTTCGACTTCAATTGTTTCTATTGATTATGACCTAATATGATTATCTCCCTATTATCAATTTCTATGCAATAGCAGGTTTACTAAGGTAATTTATAGTCTTCTCTGATATATAAATCTCAATGACATGCAAACTTTCTACTCTCGTGATAAATTTAACATGCAACAGGCATTAAACACAGAAACCCTATAAGCTATCTAAACCATATAGGTACTCTCGTCCTATATCGAAATTCAGTTCTATTTCACTATAGCATAATTGACACTCACTTCTCAGATCTTGCATCAAAATCATAGACAGTTAATTGGTGATCAGGCAATTAAAAGTAGTTAAGCACGAATGAAATAGAATACATAGAAACTGGGGGAAAAATAAATCATATTAATACCATAAAGCAATATAAAACAATATCCATCTAACCCTAATCAAATGTTTAGCTACACATGTTCATAGAAGCAAAATTACACATATTAACTTTAAGAAAGAGAAGAAGATAGAGAATAAAATAATGCTGAAAACCCTCTGTAGAATGCCTCCAGTATTGACTTTCGTCACTGAAATTCGTACTCCTTTTTCCCTCTAAAATTGCTTGCTGAAATCAACTCCCTTCTTCCCTTTATATAGGCATTGAAGGACTAAAAAGATGGAAAAAAAAACGCACATGTTTAAATTCCCATTCGGATTTAAATTTTTGGGAAACCTCAAATGAGATATTTTTTCTACTGCGTTGACTGATAGTATTTTGGTCATAACTCTATGGATATTGCTCGGAATTGGACGATTCAAGATGTTACGGAAAGATAAAAGAGAGATCTGGAACTTTTTTGTTTTGAGTTTTTCCAAAATCTAATCAGAAGATAGTCGTATTTAGGCTTGAAGTTTCAGCTTTATTTTCTTGCACAATTTTCTCTATTTTAAATATCATGATATTTTTATTTTTTCCCATCTTTTTCTCTGATATTTTTCTAATCTTCTTCTATTATAAATCTGCAAAAATAAAACATAACAAGCGTAAAAATGCTCCAAACACGATTAAAACTCAATTAAAAATATACTAAACTTAATCTAAAATTAATACTAAAAATAACCTAACAAATTCCCCGAAACTAATCTTTTACTCGTCCTCGAGTAAAACACTAAATAAACATTAAACAAGTCAATCTCCTAAACATGAGGAATTTTTAAGTAGCTTCAATAACATGATTATGAAAAATTCACTTATGCATATAATCCAGAATTTCAGTTCAATTACACCTTTGACAGATTTCAATTTATTTTCATTTAGCTTATATATCCATAGAATGCAATTAACTAACAATTGAACCACTTTATGCATGCCAATTACAATCATCAATCCACTAACCCAAAATTCCATATGCTTGCAATACTTTCTATTCTCCACTAATATAGATTAATGCACAACTAAGAATCAGAAGGTCTTTCTAGGCTTGCAGTGTTAGGCTTAGGGTAAAGGTAGTTGAAATGATCATTTAGGCTTTACTATACCATAAGCTTCTCCAATCATGTCACCCAAAATATTTTTCACACAATCCCAATACCCCTGTTTCTAACTACATGAGAGATTTTTTTTCAACAAGATTGCAACCACTTTATGTTTATCTATTTTTTTTCTAGATTTGACACTGACTGTCAGATTTTCTTTCTTTTCTTTTCTTTTTTCAAGATGTTGCCAATCAATTTTTTTTTTTTATATTCTCTCAATTTTCACATCTTTTCCACACACATACAACAAACTTCCCATCCAAATTCCCCCAAAGTAAAGATATACTTATGGTATAATTAGGGTTAAATTGTGGATATTCATGGGTTTATCTATTTAGGATCAATATGTGTAGAATAAAGAATAGGTTAAGGCTAAAAAAAAAACGGTAACTAGGATAAAAATTCCAAGGATGGCTTGAAAGGCACAATCGATCCAAAAATTGCCTAAATCACTTTCCTAGTAATGCATAATTTATTATTTCGCCTCAAATAGAAAGCAAGCAAGTTCTAGAATTTTCCAAACAACTTTCCACATGTTCCAATTAGCATACATAAACCAATTCAATTACTAGAAAATTACCTAATATGATTCCATGTTCTTTCAAGTATAAAATTGAAATTAGTCCAGAATGTAACATCACCAAGCACACAGATTTTTCAAAATAATTAACTTTTCAAATCATGCTATCTACCTACTTTCAAATTGACTCATATTAAGAAAATTGACTCAAAACAATAAAAACTAAAAACTAAAAATTAAAAGACATAAAACTTAAAAACAAAAAAAAAACTAAAATTAAAAATTTAAGTCACCCCCCAAACTAAAGTGACACATTGTGTCAAATGTGACATTAAAGAAAAAGGAAAGGAGACTTACCTGGGTGCCACATCAATAAGCGGTTGACGCCCATCAGCTCATAGGCTTTCCTTTACCTACACATAAACATAGCACTGTGAGTCGACAGACTCAGTAAGAAAAGCATAATAATACTCATACATAAATCTCGGTCATGATCAGACGCCCATACCCCTGATCATAACCCTAACTGCCGTGTCCAACACGATAGTGAGTCCCCCTAACTGCTGTGTCCAACACGGTACTGAGTTCTGAACGTTCATAGGGACGGTACTATTGACAAGTAACAGCCTAATCGGTCGAACGGGTCATACTCCGGCTTCTGGTCATACTCCAGCCTGTACTGACGTGTTACAGTATCAGCCTAATCGGTCGAACGGGTCATACTCCGGCTGCTGGTCATACTCCAGCCTGTACCGACGTGATACGTCAAATAGTACGGAACCACCAACCTAAGTATCAGCCTAATCGGTCGAACCGGTCATACTCCGGCTGCTGGTCATACTCCAGCCTGTACCGACGTGACACAGTTGGATGGTTCGAAGCCAACATACATATCTAATGTAATCTAATAGGCTTCCTACATGCACGCTAAACATGTAATCTACATATGCATACTGTTATACTAATCTTACCTGGATTCCGAATTCAGGTGTGCCGGTCAACCTGAGTGGAACTATCTGCGCGGCGGATTACAGGCTCTTAAACCAATAATATCACAACACTATAAGTGATACGCTAAATCACTTCCCGGGGACTTAAACTAGGAACTAAAAGTTACCCTATCGATAAAAAGCATGACAATACCCCAAATAACATAAAAACGAGGAAAACTAGGGTTTCTGAAATTTCCCCAACCGGTAGACCGGTTGCCCAACCGGAATTCCAGTTCTGGGAATTTTTGAAATCCATCCGGAATTTCGGATGCACAACCGGAATTTTGGTTCCTCGCAGAAAACATTCAAAATTTCACACTTTGCTCAAATCAACTCCAAACCATACCAAAACTTCCAGACCTGTTCTAAACATCCTATAGAACAATTCTAAAGCATCAAACTCACCCAGATTGCACAGAAACAAAAAGTGCCATTAAATCCAAAGCTTTGAGTTTCAAAACTCAAACTTGGTTAAAATCGACTAACATGCATCCAAATCAGATTAAACCTACTTAATCATGCATATAAAAGCTTCTGAAAACACAAGAATTCGACCTCAACAAACACAGCAACAAAACTCACAATTTCATGTTGAAAACTCAAGCTTTTGCATAGAAAATTCATAACTCAAGCAACCTAACTATCATGCATTAATAATAGCTCAAATATCCTCAACTTAACATGCTTAAATCTCTGAAAATATAAACAAAATACAGCAGCAACAACATCCATTTATCATGCATGCAATACACCATTTTCATCAAAAATTCAACAAACTTAAAGAGGAAAAGATGAGGAGCTAACCTAGCTTGGATTAAACACACATAAACCTTGAATCCACAAAGAAAGAGGAGCAAGAACCCAGCTGCTCCTAGGGCCGAAATAGAGAGAGCACTTTGAGAGAGAAAGAGTTTTGAAATTTTTCTAACTTTGTAATTTTTTTGGTAAAATGAAATAAAAAGCTAATAAACATATAACCACTTCATTTCAGCCAATAATAACATAAATAAACATATATAATTCCTTTACTAAGTCCACTAAAGGACAAAATATCATTGGGGCAAAAAGACCATTTTGCCCCTCCACACTAAAATAACATAAATAACACTAAAGGGGTATTTTTGGGAAATTCTAAATTCTCGGCCATTCCCGACATTCCCAATGTCTAATAAACCGTCCCAAACTACTAGCATACTAAGTTGTGATTTTACTGAGCTAAACACCGAGTTCCATGTTACCGGGCACCAGAAATGCAAAATTATGAAAACTACTAAATGACATAAGAATGCATCTCTGAATTCAATAATAACAGTATAATAAATTATTTAAATAGCTATAAATAATTTCATAATTAAACGTGATTAACTGCTAATTTCCAAATTAAACTAAGCGGTCTTTACAACTATTCCCCCCTTAAAAGGATTTCGTCCCCGAAATCTAACCTGAATAACTCTTGATATTGAGCTCTCATATCCGACTCTAGCTCCCAGGTGGCTTCCTCCACCTTGCTGTTTCTCCAGAGAACTTTGACCAATGCTATGGTCTTATTCCGAAGGACTTTATCCTTTTTATCCAGGATCTGCACTGGCTGTTCTTCATATGACATATCTGGCTGCAGTTCAAGGCTCTCATAACTGAGTATATGAGAGGGATCTGAAACGTATTTTCTCAACATCGAGACATGGAATTCGTTGTGAACTGCTGATAAAGCTGGAGGCAACGCTAAGCGGTATGCCACTTGACCTATCTTCTCGAGAATCTCGAAATGTCCTGTAAATCTAGGGCATAACTTGCCTCTTTTCCCGAAACGTTTGATCCCCTTCATTGGAGACACTCGTAAAAACACATGGTCCCCTACTTGGAACTCAACATCTCTGCGTTTCGGATCTGTGTAACTCTTCTGTCTACTTTGTGAGGCGAGCATTCTAGCTTTTATCTTCTCTATTGCCTCATTGGTCCATTGCACTGACTTTGGACCTAAGTATTTTCTCTCCCCTGTCTAATCCCAGTGGATGGGAGATCTACATTTCCTACCGTATAACAGTTCATAGGGAGCCATCCCTATCGTACTCTGATAACTGTTGTTGTATGAAAATTCTATCAACGGTAGATATTTATTCCAAGAGCCTTCAAAATCCATAACACAGGCTTGTAACATGTCCTCCAATATCTGAATTGTCCTTTCGGACTGACCATCTGTCTGAGGATGGAATGCTGTACTGAAATTCAGCTTTGTACCCATTGCTCATTGTAAACTCTGCCAAAATTTGGAGGTGAACTTCGGATCCCTATCCGAAACTATACACTTCGGTACCCCGTGAAGTCTTACTATCTCTCTGACATATAATTGTGCCAACTGATCCACTGTAAATGTTGTTCTAACCGGCAGAAAATGAGCAGATTTTGTAAATCGATCCACCACTACCCAGATGGAATCAAACCAACCCGTGGTCCTAGGTAACCCGACCACAAAATCCATCGTGATATCCTCCCACTTCCATTCAGGTAGGGTTAAAGGCTGCAACAACCCTGCTGGTCTCTGATGTTCAGCCTTAATCTGTTGACAAGTGAGGCACCTCGATACAAATTCTACCAAATTCTTCTTCATACCGCTCCACCAGAAGTACGGTTTCAGATCTTGGTACATCTTAGTGGTGTCGGGATGCAGAGAATACAGGGTAGAATGAGCCTCCTCAAAGATCTCATTCCTAAGTTCCACACTATTCGGAACACAAACCCTAGCTTTATACAAAAGCATCCCGTTAACTGACACTGAGAAATCCCTGGCTTGACCAGCCAAAACCTCATCTCTGATCTTCATTAATTCTGGATCGGTCATCTGAGCGGCTTTAATTCTTTCCAACAGATCAGATTGTAGCATTAAGTTGTGAAGCTGACCTACCTCAAACTCAATGCCGGATCTAACCATATCCTCTGCTAGCTGAGGCGAGATCTGAACCATACTAGCTACTTGCCCGGGACCCTTTCTACTCAGGGCATCGGCCACTACATTGGCCTTCCCAGGGTGATAAAGAATCTCACAGTCATAATCTTTCACTAATTCCAACCAATGCCTTTGTCTCATATTCAAATCCTTCTGAGTAAAGAAATACTTGAGACTTTTATGGTCGGTATAGATTTCACACCTTTCTCCATAAAGGTAATGCCGCCAAATCTTTAATGCAAAAACCACCGCGGCCAACTCTAGGTCATGAGTCGGGTATCGATGTTCATAATCCTTTAACTGTCGGGAAGCATAAGCGATGACCCAATCGGCTTGCATCAACACACAGCCCAGACCCTGTCTGGATGCATCACAGTAAACTACAAACTTTTCATTGTCTGAAGGCAAAGCTACCACTCGAGCGGTAATCAACCTTTGCTTCAGCTCCTAAAAACTAGCTTCGCACTTGTCTGACCAGACAAACCGCTGATTCTTCTTTGTAAGTTCGGTTAGGGGCATTGAAATTTTTGAGAACCCTTCCACGAACCTACGGTAGTACCCAGCTAAACCCAAGAAGATTCTATCTCTGTCACTGTCTTCGGTCTTGGCCAATCCCTGACGGATTCGATCTTCCCGGGATCCACCTTGATCCCATCTTTGCTCACAATGTGCCCTAAGAAGGACACCTGAGATAGCCAAAATTTGCATTTCTTGAACTTGGCATAAAGCTTGTGTTCCCGAAGCCGTTGCAGTACCATCTGAAGATGTAACTCATGCTCCTCTTCTAATTGAGAGTACACGAGGATGTCGTCGATAAACACAATCACACAGATATCGAGGAAATCCTCGAATGCTCTATTCATCAAGTCCATAAATGCTACAGGAGCATTGGTTCGTCCGAACGACATAACCAGGAATTCATAATGTCCATACCTAGTGCGGAAAGCCGTCTTCGGAATGTCCTCCTCTCGGATTCTCAACTGATGATAACCCGAACGGAGATCAATCTTAGAAAAGACCGTCTTCCCCTAAAGCTGATCGAACAAATCATCGATCCTAGGTAATGGATATCTATTCTTCACTGTCAGCTTGTTCAATTCTCTGTAATCGATGCACATCCTCATAGTTCCATCTTTCTTCTTGACGAATAAAACCGGGGCTCCCCAGGGTGACACACTAGGCCTAATAAACCCTATGTCAAGCAACCCTTGGAGCTGAATCTTTAACTCCTTAAGTTCAGCTGGAGCCATTCTATATGGGGCTTTGGAAACCGGTTCCACCCCTGGTGCCAAATCTATCACGAAGTCAATCTCCCGCTCAGGTGGTAATCCTGGAAGTTCTTCGGGAAAAACATCTAAAAATTTCTGAACCACCTTGATGTCCTCTGGCCGAATGGTATCTGGCCCAGTGGTGTCCACTACCACGGCCAGAAACCCTAAGCATCCACCATGCAATAATTCTCTAGCTGACATGGCCGAAATCACCGGGATCCGAGATCCCCAAACTGAACCAACAAACACAAAAGGTTCCTCACTTTCCGGTTGGAAGATCACCATCTTCCTTTTGCAATCAATACTCGCCGAATATTTAGATAGGAAATCCATTCCTAAAATAATATCGAACTCTACTAGGCTCATCTCTATCAAGTCAACACTTAACTCTCTACCATCTATCCTGATCGTCATAGACCTAATCCACCTTTTGGAGATAACTAACTCTCCACCAGGTAAAAGGGTTCCAAACCCTGATTCATATCTATCATACGGTCTATCCAATTTACTAAAGACTCTGGCTGCCACATAAGAATGTGTAGCCCCAGAATCAAACAATACTGAATAAAGTTAGTTATTAACAGAAAGCTGACCTGTTACAACTGATGGGCTGGCATCTGCATTAGCCTGAGTGATGGCGAACACCCTAGCTGGAGTGGGTATCGCCGGAGCTCTCGGTGCCTCTGAGCGGAGTTGGGGACAATCCCTCTTGAAGTGTCCGGGCGTGCCACAGTGAAAGCATCCCTGACCTTTGCATTCACCCCGATGGTGCCTTTTGCAGCTGGGGCACTCGGGATAGGAGAATCGGGTCTCTGCACCACCAGGACGACTACCTCTATTCTGGTTCCCCCGGAACCTCTTGTTCTGACTCGAGCCTCCGGATGCAGTGGATGCTCTTCTCTTCTGGTCCATGGCCGAACCACTACTCCCCCTGCTAAAGCCTGATGCAGGAGGGGTAGGAGCCCCGCCACTCGCTGGAGTACTAGCCGACTCCGACATACACCCAGCATAGGTGGTCTTGTCGTCAGTGGTGATCATCAAATCATGCTTAATCTTCGCATTTAACCCGTCCAGGTATTTCCCTTTCTTGCTGAAGTCGGTTGGCACTATTCCCGAGGCTAACCTCGCCAACCGGTCGAACTGAGTAGTATACTCGGTCACGCTCATATTCTCACGCTGGGTCAGGTGAGCGAACTCTTTCCTCTTGGCGCTTCTGACCGCCTCATTATAATATTTGGCTTTGAAGAGTTCCTGGAACCTTTCCCAGGTCATGGTGGTGACGTCGTGAATCTGAGACACCATGTCCCACCAGACAAGAGCGTCTTCCTGAAACTGGAAAGTGGCACACACCACTCTGTCATTACCGGTGACACCCATAAAGTTCAGGATTTTGGTGATCACCGTTAGCCACTGTTCGGCCTTCATCACATCTAGACCTCCCGGAAAAACTGGAGGTGCTTCCTTTCGGAACCGTTCATACAAAGGTTCCAATCTGTTGGCCGCCACCACTATTTCGGCCTAAGCAGCAGGGGCAGGTGCCACTGGAACTACTCGCACATGAACTGCAGGAGCACCCTGCTGCTTCAATCTCTGAATCTCTAAGTCTTGTTCCTTTATCTGGGCTTGCATTTAAGCAAACCTAACTTCCCAATTCTGGGCTCCCTGATCGGCTTGGGGAGCCTGGGCAGCCTGTGGCGGGTTCTCATCACCCCGACCACGAGCCCTGCCCCGGGGACCTCTACCTCGGCCCCTAGCTGGCGGGGGAAACTGAGCTCCCTGACCTTGATTCGACCCCACTGAATTGCCCTGGCTCCTGGTAGTCCGCCTGGCGTCCATCTAGTCAGAACCGCCTGCGAAACCAAGAGTTGGCATATCAGGTCGTATTCAAGGAGAGCTTACTAATGCCGCTTAATTTGGAAATTAAAAACGAAACATGCGCCTATTCTACTATCAGGCTACTAACATGCTTCCTATCAGGCTTTTCTTATTCATAAAATAAATAAATAAACTACTAAAGCAATAAAGGCTTACTGAACCGTGGAACGAGCTAACTGCTGATGATGATTGTACATGTCGTGACGATCTTCGGAAGACAACCTGGCGGCTCTGATACCAAATTGTAACACCCTAACTAGCATAGGCGTATTACGTGATTTTTAAACATGTTGTGCAACTCGTTGCTAATCAACGAGGTTTATGGAAAACGTGATTAATTAAAATTTTTGCGTTTTAATTAAACTTGTAAAATATTTATACAAAAGACTCGGGATCTCGATTACAAAATCATTTACAAAAGTTTACTGATTATACAAAATATTTGTTGCCTAGCGACTAGTTACAAAATAGCCTCGTTGTCCCGATGATCGTACGCTCCAGGCCTAACCGCCCCGACATGTACAATCTTCATAGGCTCGTCACGGTCCATCAGCTCTAGCCTTGCCTTTACCTACACATAAACATAGCACTGTGAGTCGACAGACTCAGTAAGAAAAGCATAATAATACTCATACATAAATCCCGGTCATGATCAGACGCCCATACCCCTGATCATAACCCTAACTGTCGTGTCCAACACGATACTGAGTCCCCCTAACTGCCGTGTCCAACTTGGTACTGAGTTCTGAACGTTCATCAAAAATTCAACAAACTTAAAGAGGAAAAGATGAGGAGCTAACTTAGCTTGGATTAAACACACATAAACCTTGAATCCACAAAGAAAGAGGAGCAAGAACCCAGCTGCTCCTAGGGCCGAAATAGAGAGAGGACTTTGAGAGAGAAAGAGTTTTGAAATTTTTCTAACTTTGTAATTTTTTTGGTAAAATGAAATAAAAAGCTAATAAACATATAACCACTTCATTTCAGCCAATAATAACATAAATAAACATATATAATTCATTTACTAAGTCCACTAAAGGACAAAATATCATAGGGGCAAAAAGACCATTTTGCCCCTCCACACTAAAATAACATAAATAACACTAAAGGGGTATTTTTGGGAAATTCTAAATTCTCGGCCATTCCCGACATTCCCAATGTCTAATAAACCGTCCCAAACTACTAGCATACTAAGTTGTGATTTTACTGAGCCAAACACCGAGTTCCATTTTACCGGGCACCGAAAATGCAAAATTATGAAAACTACTAAATGACATAAGAATGCATCTCTGAATTCAATAATAACAGTATAATAAATTATTTAAATAGCTATAAATAATTTCATAATTAAACGTGATTAACTGCTAATTTCCAAATTAAACAAAGCGGTCTTTACAACCAACAACATAAGACTTTGGATGATGAGCTTGGGGAGAAGCCTTTTGTAGCTTGTAGAGGATATAATATGGTATTGATGACATATATGGATCCATTTGCGGTTTATTAGTCAATATCATTGATGAAGTCGAATCAATGATGCCATCTTCTTCCTTATCCACCAATGTCACAGTATCTACACTTTCATCTAACAACCCTTCTTCTTGTTGCTCACTCTCCACTTGGCTATCCATACCCTCACTTGTGATTTCATATTCAATGATTTCCTGATCATGGATGAATTCATTCTCTTCCATGATTTCATTCACTTCACGACATTCATTATTTACCAAGTAAGAATCTGATGTAGCCAAGTTTTGAGTTAATATCACTTCAAAAGGATCTTGATCTTCAACTATAGGCTCATTATCTTCCTTGTATTCAAATAATGACCCTTCTTCATTGTACCAATAACTCTCATAACTTTCATCATTGGAGTTATTACATTCTGAATCATGAGCGATTGAATTATCACATAAGGATCTCACAATGTCAGTTAAGCGATTAATCTCTCTTGGAAGTGATTGTAGAAGTGCTAGTAGTTGCTCCTCTTTTTCAGTTTGTTGAGATGAATTTGGCAAATAAGGTGGGTATTGGTGACTCCAACCCTGAAGTGATGGATCCCAATGCTAGTCATAATCAAATTTTGCCATATTATTCAGCAGATTTATTACATCATAACCTCATTTCTTGTTTCATCATTAAGTCCATTATAAAAATGCCACGTAAAACATCCACTTGAGAAAGTGGGATAACATCTCTCTCCACACTCTTTAAATCTCCTCCAAGCAGAATAGAATGGTTCATTGTGTTGTTGGACAAAATCCTCAAGGTATAGCATCTGGATGTATCTTGCTGGTCAAACTCATTAGTAAAACATTAGTAAAATTAAAAAAAAAAAAAAACTAAATTAGTACTAAAAAGATAAAAATTTGAAAAAAAAAAATAATACTAAAACTGAAAAGAAAAACCAAATTAGAACGAAATTTAATTTTTAATAATATTAACTAACAATCCCCGGCAACAGCGCCAAAAACTTGTTGTGATATTTTGCACACGCAAGTGCACGTATCGTTTACATGTAATAGACTCACCAAGAGTGAGGTCGATCCCACAAGGATTGTAGTTAAGTACATTAAAATTAAACTCTTACTTCTATTGTTGGAAATTATTTTACCAGGATCTTAGATCTACTCACAAGTATGTTTATTAACACCCTAAATATGAACTTTCTAAAACGATAAATAAACACATATAAAGTTTAGGAAACCTTACATTGGGTGCAGCGGAATTAAATGACTCCTTCCGTTCAGATATCTAGCCCTTGATTCCTTTCTGTAGCAGAGCATTATCAATATCTGAACCTGGATCTCTTTCTCTGAATCTTTGATGCTGAAACCTCCTTCTTGCTGAAAGTCTTTCTTCACGATCTTCCTCACTATGATTGAGGTATCACTTGCTGTGTGTGGGCACTACTCATACACTAAGGATTTCGAAATTCAAGAGGGAAGAGAAAGAAGAAGTGGCAGCTAAAGATAGGGAGAGAGAAAGGCTCAGGTTTTTCTCTGAAGGAAAAATAGAAAATTTAAGTGTAATTTTCCTGAAGCCTTCACTATCTATTTATAGCATTCCACTAGGGTTAGGTTTGAATTATTTGGCATTAAAATAATGAAAATATCAGTTTAAATTTTCTACAAAAGTGGCTGGCCCTATACTAGTGGATTTGGGCCTCACTTTTTGCAATTTTGCAGTTTTATCTTTTCTGCATCTGATTTTCTCAAAAACGCCAATTTTCAAATTCAACCATTTAAATGCCAATTCTAACTATTTAATAACTATAAATAATTATTAAATAATATTGTCATTTATCATATTTATTAATTGAACCATACAAAGTATCATAATTAACAAATATGCCCCTAAAACTCTTTCTTTACAATTTCACCCTTACTTAGTGAAAATTTCACAAATAGACATAGTCTAATTTGAGAATTATAATTGATTAATCAAAACCAATTACATGAGTCTTACAAGCAATATTATCTCAACTAGTGGGGGGACCATGGGTCTATACAACCGAGCTTCCAATAAGTAGATCAAGAATTTAGCACTAAAATTCACTAACTTATTAATTCTTCGTTGAATCCACGCATAGAACTTAGAATTGCACTCTCAGTATATAGAATGCTCTATATGTTCCACCATATAGACACATCATTAGTTATCCATTGTTATAATCCTAATGTGATCAATGATCCTCTATATGAATGATCTACACTGTAAAGGGATTAAATTACCGTTACACCCTACAATGTATTTATTCCTTAAAACACTGGACCCCGTATAAATGATATTTCAGCTTATGTGAAATGAGTACTCCACCATTTATGTTCGTTTGGTCAAGCTCGAAGGAGATCATCCTTTGCTTACTATTCGCCAGATAGAAGCTATAGATTCCATGTTTATGCTAGCGCTCCCACTCAATTGCACTACCGTGTTCCCAAAATGTACGTATCACCCTGACCTAAAAGTAGGCTTAACTAACAAATCAAAGAACACGAATAGTCTTTCAAGATTGAGCCTAATCATAACAGGATTAAGAACATTTGATCTAGGATCAACTTGGCGATATTGACTTGAATAGATTTTACGGTAAGTTTAATTAAATCTAAGTCAAAGTTCAATATCGGTCCCTTCCGATGCATACTCCATGCATCCAACCTTAGCTTTACTTTAACCAATGCTCTGGAAAGAACATAGCATTTCTCCAAATGCAAGTAAACTCTGTTGTAGATTATCATATCAGTAAAACCCTATGTCTGATAAATCTAGGAAACTTTATTCACATAGTCATGTTTACTTTCCAATGTGTTGACGGCACAATAAACAGGATCAAGTATGTGAAAAGGGTTTCAGATGAATTTATACATTATGTACATATAATCATGAAATAAATCATGTGAACTAGGCAACATTAAATGTTATTTCTGATCTATATTAATAAGTAAATCTGATTATATTGAAATGAGTTTTATTTAGGGCATAAAACCCAACAAACTCCCACTTGCACTAATATAAAACTAAAAGTGCGTTTCAAATAATCTCAACACCTTGATATACAAATCAAGTGTAGTAGTAGTAAACTCCTCGTAATAGGATCTGAAAGGTTGAAGTAACCACAACCTTTTCTCCCCTATTACTCTTCCTTTAATCACAAAATCATTGATAATGTGAAATTCCTCTCTATATGTCTACTCTCTTGGGATACTGGATTCTATATCTTTGGCAACTACTTTTGGTTAATCAGGAAATTAACACTAGTAGTTTAAGGCAATTTGGAATGATGCCAAAAATGTATAGAACTTTCCTTAGACTGAATAAGTACCTTTCCTGTAACTTTAACATTCAGTCTCTCTCTGGTAGACCTAGAGACTTCAGATAGGTTTTTACACTTCTCCAAAATCTCTATTCCACCCCCAGAGTAATCACCATCTTATCAGAAAGATTTTCTAGCACAAAGGCAAATTTCGAAATCTGATATGGTGTAGTCTAAGAGTTTTAAACACACCCTTATAGACTAACATATAGTTCCTCTTCTTAATCTTAAGATTTACTTGATTGTCTTCCAATGTTCTTCTCCTGGATTAATCTGATACCTACTCATTACTCCCACTCAACAGCGAGTGTACGGTCTAAGGCATACAAAAGCATATCTAAGACCTCTCACTGTTGATTTAAGAAATTCTTTCATGGCTTTATCTTTTCTGGAATAGTTGAGACTTTTCCTTAGATAAAATCTATGCCTAAGAAGTTGTGAAGCTTCTATAGATTGCCATTAGAAAGAAAATGCTTCAGCATCTTAATAAAGTAAGTTGCTTGCATTAGAGTAAGTAATTACCAGGTATACCACAAGCCATAGGTTTAGATAAACTCAAACATATAATACTAGGAACAGGAAGTTTGTTAAGTCCATTGAATAGACTTATAAACGAAAATTTCCTTTTATGTCCTTGTAATAGAAAACTTTAGGTTACTCCATGTGAATGGATAAAACCATAGTTCTATTGGCTTTCTTCTTAGTTTCTTATCTTGACAATCCATTACTTGTTTAAACTCACAATGGATTTTAATCACTAGCGTCTCCCAAGTCATAAGAAGGTGAGTTCCTAGAAACTCTCCAACTACGACAAGGTATCGTGAATTATGTCGAAGAAAACTAAATGGTATTGATCTCTTCGGTTGTGACAAGACAACAGAGGCAGTGGGATCATCATATGTTATATAAGATGATAGAACACTTTTAGAATCAAGAAAAATGTCTCCTTTATTTGCTACTTGATTTTCAGACTTAGTCATTTTCTTAGAAAAGTTGTATTTGTTTGAACAAACACTTTCTTATCTATTGACAATGGGATGGTCCACCCCTAATCACTTAGAACAGCTAACAAACCATGGTTAACAGTTCTAGCTTTTCTTAAGAAATTATATTAGGTCATCCATGAATCTAGTAATGATTTACATTAAGTATACAACCATTACATCATTCTGAAATTGTATTACCATAGAAGGAATTAGGCAACGACTAGTAACTAATCATTAACATGCAACTCGAAATTTCTGGGGAGGTAAGTTTGGATATAATTCAAAAATCAATTTAATGATCTTTGAACTGCATATCTACTAACTATTTCTCCACCCCTATCAGTTCGCAAGATCTTCAACCACTTACCTTGATGGTTTTAACCATTGCTAGAAATTTATGAAATTTTTCAAACATTTCAAATTTCTTTGCTAAAAGGTATAATCTAGAGTTATCGTTTTAAGAATACAACGAAAAACTCATATCCATCCCTGAATGTACATCCATCTGCGAATGAGATGAACTACTTTCAGTGGATATAGGCATATTAACTCTTTGCAGAGATTGATCTTGTCAAACCCACTATGAACAAGATACAAATGCCATAGATAAAAAAAATGTGGTTGAGTGTCTATGATGACATAGGTTTAGTTACATCAAAGAGTTCTTAGAATACTGCAAGTGGATCCTGGTCACAGAATACCTAACTCATATTCCATACAGTTTTAATCCATTAATAGAAGATGGATATTAAACACTTGAGAAAGTGTAACTGTATTGTATTATGGAATTAGAAATATAAGAAAATTTCTGTTTGGATTCCAAAATTAAAGTCAAAGACTTAAATTCAACCAAATATAATGAGTAATTCTTTCTTGGACCATCACTACTAATACAAACTCTAAGTCAGATTTGCCCATACAAGTAGGAGATTTCTAAGATTGAGGATTTATATCAATTGGGAATAGAATTTCGGGATTATAATCATATGCGTCATTTAATTTCTTAAGAGAAAATATAATGACATGAAATGATTTATAGACCATTCATCCAATGATATATTATGGAGCTAATTCAAAATGAATAAGCTAAGAGGAATTAGGATAAGTTCGTTTATAAATAAGAATCCAACGATGTTTCGATTAGCGAAAGACAAAGTAATCTTATTTATGTAATCTTCTTGTTTCATATCGTAAAAATACTAGTCTAAGGTGTCATCAATTGATGAACAGCTAGATGTTGCATATACAACATTTATCTTTCGAGATCTAACACTATTATGTATGTCTAATGGTGAAAATCCACTAGGAATTTATCTCATTAGATAAACAAACATGTTGGACCAACAATGAAGATTCGAAATTAAACTACAACTTAATAACAGAAAATAACATGGTTCAATATAAATTCATACACAATTGAGAAATTATAAGCATATAGCAAGTAGGAATGACAAGTGAAAATACTAAAACTTACAATCCTAAATAATTTCCAAGGTTTTTCAACAAACTGATACAGTGTCCCGTTTAGGCGAGAGTCAAAGCATCATCCATTGAATAGAGTTGTCAGCTCATCTAAAATGATAAACATTCTAGCAACCTTTTATTCGATCAAGATTGGAATTCAGCGTTGTCCCGTTTAGGCGAGAGTCAAGGCAATTCTATCTTATGAGCTTCCACCATTGTTTCATAACTTGCAAGTCAAGTATGGTCGCCACCATTAGGGTGATCCATACCATACAAAACACTTACAAACTACTTATCATGCGAGGTTAAACGGTGCGAAATTGCTAATGAACGTTCCTCCATTAGGGAGGATTACTCACTAAAACAAACGCGGTGTAAAACCCACAATGGAGATCGAATATCTTAATAATAAAGCTCATTATTTAAAAAGAGTTGTATTTTCTTTGATTCTCTTTATTTATTCTATTTATTTTAAATATATATTTATTTAATTAAAATTTCCAATTTAGAATGAAAAAAATTCTAAATATAAATTTTAATTTAATATTTATAAATTTTACTTAGATGGATATGAAAATAACATGAATTATTTCCATCTTAGTAATAATTTCCAATAAATATTTAGAAAAAATATTTAAGTTGTTACAAAATTAATTTGAATTAATTTACAACTCAAATTTAATTTTCTATAAATATATATTGCATTTCGAAAAATTAAAGCATTTAAGAATACAATTTTCGAAAATGCATGTTAAAATAAAAAAAATTAATCCTGGAAAAATTATTCTAATTTAATGTTGGCCCAAAATTAATTAATAAAATTAATTTACAACAAAAAATATAATTTTCCTATTTAATTAAATATATAAGAAAAATTTCAAATATTTAAGTATGATGATGATAATCAACTTAAATATTAATTTTCTATTTAATTAAATACACTAGAAAAATACTTCAAGCAAAAATATCATTTATCTAGATTTTCCTTTGACTAATTAATTCAATTTCTAATAATATACTTTAATTCAATATATTTTAACTTAATCAATAAATGAAAAAATCATTGATTTAAGTTGATCCAAGAATTAATTAAAATAAATAATTAATTTACAACTTAATCTATTTTTCAAGATAAAATTCGAAATTCTAGCATTTAAGAAATGCAATTTCGAAAATTGATTAATAAAATAAAGAAAAAATATATTTTGAAAATTATTTAAATTTAGTTGAAAAAATAAATTTCAACTAAAAATAATTTTCTATTTAATTAAATGTCATGAAAAAGAAATATTTAAGTATGATGATAACAATCAACTTAGATATTCAATTTTCAAATTAATTAAATGTATTAAATTCAAGAAATAAATAATTAAGTGTAGAGAAGGCTTAATTATTAGTCTCTAGTTTAATACTAGGAAAAATATACTTAAAATAAATTGTACCAAAATTAATTATATAAATAATTAATTTCACAATGTATAATATTTTCCTATTTAATATTAGAAATAATAAGTAGTCTAGAAATAACTATCTAGAAAATATCTTATTTGACTAAGTATCTTTTCCACAAAATTTGAAAAAAAATATCTAATTTAAGTTGTATTAGAAAAAATCTAGAACTTAAATATTTTTCAAATTTAAATTTAATTAAATATCAAAAATTAAGTTGTAACCACTTAATTTGAAAATATTCCATTTTAAGTTAATATTCGAAAAGATATTAACTTAAAAAATATCTAAAGAATCTTAATAACCAATGCCTAAAATTCCTCAACTTAATTTTGAAATTTGAAATTCAAAAGATATTCAGATTTAAGTTGGTTAGTTGTAGATAACTAAATATCAACTTAAATAAGAATATTTAATGAAAAATTTAAATTAAGTTCCAGAAAGAATCTAGATGGTTATAATTCTATATTTAATTAAATACAAGAAAATACATATAGTTTAGCTTAGAATAAAAAATTCTTTAAACTATAATTTTCTTAAATTAATTTCAAAATAAATGAAATTAATTATGTTGCTAATCAATTTTATTAGGTTAAACTAGTGTAATTAACCTAGTACAGTTGTTCAAATCAGGCAAATGGGCCTTCACAATTGGGGTGGTTCATGTGAGGGGGTGCTGGGTTCAGTATGTCGTACCCACTTCTATGGCTCCCAACTCTCACACAAGGCCCAAAAGAGAGAAATTTAACCTTAATAAGAACAACTGTTATTAATTGAATAAGCCCAATAACTAAATGGGCCTAAATAAATTCTATCAAGAACTATGATATTTTATTTAGCAACAACAACCTATATGCATCTATAATAAAATTAAACACATAGGCTCACACAGGCACACTTTGGATGGGTCCTATCATGTTGCTAGGTCATACACAGATGAAAGAAGATTGTAAATATACCTGTTACAAATTATTAACTTGACCAAGGGAGCCATCAGATCATTAGATCTGGCAAAAAGTAACCATGGCTATTTGCAATCAAGTAATAATAGGTTTTGAAAACTTACACACAAGCTAAAACACATACTCCTGCAACAAGGTTAGTTGGATAGTTGGAAGTAGGATTTATTTAATTTTAAATAAATAATTTCGAAAAATAAATAATTAAAAAAAAATATTTAATTAATTTCGAAAATAAAGTTTAAAAAAAATTTAATTTCGGAAATAAAAAAAATTTAAATTTCGAATTTTTTTTTTTAAAAAAAAATATTTAAAATTAAACCTACTATTTTGAAAAATTAGGTTTCAACCAACCTAAATATCATTTCAAAATTTGCTAACTACTTTTAAAAATTAAATGTTATTTTAAAAATAAAAATTAAATAAAAATTAGAAAAGATAAATGAAATATCTTTTCAGATTTTAAATTTAATTTAAATAAATAAAATAACAAAATTTAAAAGTTAGCAAAATATCTTATATCTATTTAAAATTACATGATTATAAATATCTTATTTTAAATTTAAATAAGGTCAAAATATCTAAAAAGATTTAATTTTTGAAAAAAAAAAATCTTAAAAGATAAGATATAATTAAAAATATCTTAAAATATAAGATATCTTAAAAATATCTTAAAAGATTTTATAAATATCTTATAAAATCTGACCTTAAATTTAAAAAAAATAAGATATAATCAAATTTAAAAATAAGATAGATTTTTAAGCAAGAAGATAGATACTAATTCTATTTAAATTCAAATTACACTAATATCTTGAATTAAATTTAAAAAATATTAAATTAATTCAAAATGATAATTAGAATTGAATTAGGAATAGTAATAGTATATATACAAAACCATACAAAAAATCTGAAGTTAATTACATGAAAAAGCATGAAAAATCGAAGAAAAACGAAAAAATTCGAAACTGTACGGACAGATTTGCGATCGCAGGAAAATATCAGCAAATTTCCGATTTTTCAAATCTTCAAAAAATCATAACTAATTCAAATAAAATCCAAATTAAGTTCTGTAAAAGGCTAACTTGCTTAATTTTTTCCATACTATCCAATAAAAATAATTCCAGAGATGAAATCGCAATTATTTTTCACGAAAATTTCACAAACATCAATCAATCATCAAATAACACTCAATACAACATGATACCATCCAAAGAACATACAAAGAATCGTTTTAAAGTCCAAATTTCATGTAAGTAAATCAATTACCATGGCTCTGATACCAGTTGTTGGAAATTATTTTACCAGGATCTTAGATCTACTCACAAGTATGTTTATTAACACCCTAAATATGAACTTTCTAAAACGATAAATAAACACATATAAAGTTTAGGAAACCTTACATTGGGTGCAGCGGAATTAAATGACTCCTTCCGTTCAGATATCTAGCCCTTGATTCCTTTCTGTAGCAGAGCATTATCAATATCTGAACCTGGATCTCTTTCTCTGAATCTTTGATGCTGAAACCTCCTTCTTGCTGAAAGTCTTTCTTCACGATCTTCCTCACTATGATTGAGGTATCACTTGCTGTGTGTGGGCACTACTCATACACTAAGGATTTCGAAATTCAAGAGGGAAGAGAAAGAAGAAGTGGCAGCTAAAGATAGGGAGAGAGAAAGGCTCAGGTTTTTCTCTGAAGGAAAAATAGAAAATTTAAGTGTAATTTTCCTGAAGCCTTCACTATCTATTTATAGCATTCCACTAGGGTTAGGTTTGAATTATTTGGCATTAAAATAATGAAAATATCAGTTTAAATTTTCTACAAAAGTGGCTGGCCCTATACTAGTGGATTTGGGCCTCACTTTTTGCAATTTTGCAGTTTTATCTTTTCTGCATCTGATTTTCTCAAAAACGCCAATTTTCAAATTCAACCATTTAAATGCCAATTCTAACTATTTAATAACTATAAATAATTATTAAATAATATTGTCATTTATCATATTTATTAATTGAACCATACAAAGTATCATAATTAACAAATATGCCCCTAAAACTCTTTCTTTACAATTTCACCCTTACTTAGTGAAAATTTCACAAATAGACATAGTCTAATTTGAGAATTATAATTGATTAATCAAAACCAATTACATGAGTCTTACAAGCAATATTATCTCAACTAGTGGGGGGACCATGGGTCTATATAACCGAGCTTCCAATAAGTAGATCAAGAATTTAGCACTAAAATTCACTAACTTATTAATTCTTCGTTGAATCCACGCATAGAACTTAGAATTGCACTCTCAGTATATAGAATGCTCTATATGTTCCACCATATAGACACATCATTAGTTATCCATTGTTATAATCCTAATGTGATCAATGATCCTCTATATGAATGATCTACACTGTAAAGGGATTAAATTACCGTTACACCCTACAATGTATTTATTCCTTAAAACACTGGGCCCCGTATAAATGATATTTCAGCTTATGTGAAATGAGTACTCCACCATTTATGTTCGTTTGGTCAAGCTCGAAGGAGATCATCCTTTGCTTACTATTCGCCAGATAGAAGCTATAGATTCCATGTTTATGCTAGCGCTCCCACTCAATTGCACTACCGTGTTCCCAAAATGTACGTATCACCCTGACCTAAAAGTAGGCTTAACTAACAAATCAAAGAACACGAATAGTCTTTCAAGATTGAGCCTAATCATAACAGGATTAAGAACATTTGATCTAGGATCAACTTGGCGATATTGACTTGAATAGAATTTACGGTAAGTTTAATTAAATCTAAGTCAAAGTTCAATATCGGTCCCTTCCGATGCATACTCCATGCATCCAACCTTAGCTTTACTTTAACCAATGCTCTGGAAAGAACATAGCATTTCTCCACATGCAAGTAAACTCTGTTGTAGATTATCATATCAGTAAAACCCTATGTCTGATAAATCTAGGAAACTTTATTCACATAGTCATGTTTACTTTCCAACGTGTTGACGGCACAATAAACAGGATCAAGTATGTGAAAAGGGTTTCAGATGAATTTATACATTATGTACATATAATCATGAAATAAATCATGTGAACCAGGCAACATTAAATGTTATTTCTGATCTATATTAATAAGTAAATCTGATTATATTGAAATGAGTTTTATTTAGGGCATAAAACCCAACATCTATTTGGTTAAATAAAAAGATAGAAAAGATTTAAACTAGAAAATAAATAAATAGTGAAAGAAGAAGCAATTAAACTAATAAGGAAATTAACAGTTAATAAAAACAAGGGTTTCGACTTCAATTGTTTCTATTGATTATGGCCTAATATGATTATCTCCCTATTATCAATTTCTATGCAATAACAGGTTTACTAAGTTAATTTGTAGTCTTCTCAGATATATAAATCTCAATCACATGCAAACTTTCTACTCTCGTGATAAATTTAACATGTAACAGGCATTAAACACAGAAACCCTATAAGCTATCTAAACCATATAGGTACTCTCGTCCTATATCAAAATTCAGTTCTATTTCACTATAGCATAATTGACACTCACTTCTCAGATCTTGCATCAAAATCATAGACAGTTAATTGGTGATCAGGCAATTAAAAGTTGTTAAGCACGAATGAAATAGAATACATAGAAACTGGGAGAAAAATAAATCATATTAATACCATAAAGTAATATCACACAATATCCATCTAACCCTAATCAAGTGTTTAGCTACACATGTTCATGGAAGCAAAATTACACATATTAACTTTAAGAAAGAGAAGAAGATAGAGAATAAAATAATGCTGAAAATCCTCTGTAGAATTATGCCTCCAGTATTTACTTTGGTCACTGATCGTACTCATTTTTCCCTCTAAAATTGCTTGCTGAAATCCACTCTCTTCTTCCCTTTATATAGGCATTGAAGGAATAAAAAGGTGAAAAAAACGCACATGTTTAAATTCCCATTCGAATTTAAATTTTTGGGAAACCTCAAACGAGATATTTTTTCTGCTGCGTTGACTAATAGTATTTTGGTCATAACTCTCTTGATATTGCTCGGAATTGGACGATTCAAGATGTTCCGGAAAGATAAAAGAGAGATCTAGAACTTTTATGTTTTGAATTTTTCCAAAATCTAATCAAAAGATAGTCGAATTCAGGCTTGAAGTTTCAAATTTATTTTCTTGCACAATTTTCTCTATTTTAAATATCATGATATTTTTGTTGGGTTTTATGCCCTAAATAAAACTCATTTCAATATAATCAGATTTACTTATTAATATAGATCAGAAATAACATTTAATGTTGAATGGTTCACATGATTTATTTCATGATTATATGTCCATAATGTATAAATTCATCTGAAACCCTTTTCACATACTTGATCCTATTTATTGTGCCGTCAACACATTGGAAAGTAAACATGACTATGTGAATAAAGTTTCCTAGATTTATCAGACACAGGGTTTTACTAATATGATAATCTACAACAAAGTTTACTTGCATTTGGAGAAGTGCTATGTTCTTTCTAGAGCATTGGTTAAAGTAAAGCTCAGGTTGGATGCATGGAGTATGCATCGGAAGGGACCGATATTGAACTTTGACTTAGATTTATTAAACTTACCGTAATATCTATTCAAGTCAATATCGCCTAGTTGATCCTAGATCAAATGATCTTAATCCTGATATGATTAGGCTCAATCTCGAGAGGCTATTCGTGTTCTTTGATTTGTTAGTTAAGCCTACTTGTAGGTCAGGGTGATACGTACATTTTGGGAACACGGTAGTGCAATTGAGTGGGAGCGCTATCATAAACATGGAATCTATAGCTTCTATCTGGCGAATAGTAAGCAAAGGATGATCTCCTTCGAGCTTGACCAAACGAACATAAATGGTGGAGTACTCATTTCACATAAGCTGAAATATCATTTATACGGGGTTAAGTGTTTTAAGGATAAAATACATAGTAGGGCGTTACGGTAATCTAATCCCTTTACAGTGTAGATCATTCATATAGAGGATCATTGATCAAATTAGGATTATAACAATGGATAACTAATGATGTGTCTATATGGTGGGACATATAGAGCATTCTATATACTGAGAGTGCAATTCTAAGTTCTATGCGTGGATTCAACGAAGAATTAATAAGTTAGTGAATTTTAGTGCTAAATTCTTGATCTACTTATTGGAAGCTCGGTTATATAAACCCATGGTCCCCGCACTAGTTGAGATAATATTGCTTGTAAGACTCATATAATTGGTTTTGATTAATCAATTATAATTCTCAAATTAGACTATGTTTATTTGTGAATTTTTCACTAAGTAAGGGCGAAATTGTAAAGAAAGAGTTTTTAGGGGCATATTTGTTAATTATGATACTTTGTATGGTTCAATTAATAAATATGATAAATGACAATATTATTTAATAATTATTTATAGTTATTAAATAGTTAGAATTGGCATTTAAATGGTTGAATTAGAAAATTGGCGTTTTTGAGAAAATCAGATGCGAAGATAAAACTGCAAAATTGCAAAAAGTGAGGCCCAAATCCACTAGTATAGGGCCGGCCACTTTTGTAGGGTTTTCCCTCTGATATTTTCATTATTTTAATGCCAAATAATTCAAACCTAACCCTAGTGGAATGCTATAAATAGATAGTGAAGGCTTCAGGAAAATTACACTTAAATTTTCTATTTTTCCTTCAGAGAAAAATTGAGCCTTCTCTCTCCCTATCTTTGGCCGAACCCACTCCCTCTCTCTTCCTCTTGAATTTCAAAATCCTTAGTGTATGAATAGTGCCCACACACAGCAAGTGATACCTCAATCATAGTGAGGAAGATCGTGAAGAAAGACATTCAGCAAAAGGAGTTTCAGCATCAAAGATTCAGAGAAAGAGATCCAGGTTCAGATATTGATAATGTTCTGCTACAGAAAGGAATCAAGGGCTAGATATCAAGGGCTAGAGATCCATGGTAATTGATTTACTTACATGAAATTTGGACTTTAAAACGATTCTTTGTATGTTCTTTTGATGGTATCATGTTGTATTGAGTGTTATTTGATGATTGATTGATGTTTGTGAAATTTTCGTGAAAAATAATTGCGATTTCATCTCTGGAATTATTTTTATTGGATAGTATGGAAAAAATTAAGCAAGTTACTTTTTTACAGAACTCAATTTCGATTTAATTTGAATTAGTTATGATTTTTTGAAGATTCGAAAAAATCGGAGCTGTGCTAAAATTTTCCTGCGATAACAATTTTTTTCGTTTTTCTTCGTTTTTTCATGCTTTTTCATGGAATTAACTTCCGATTTTTTGTGTAGTTCTGTATTTATACTATTACTATTCCTAATTCAATTCTAATTATCATTTTGAATTAATTTAATATTTTTTAAAGTTAATTCAAGATATTAGTGTAATTTGAATTTGAAAATAGCTATTTTCTATCTTTTTTGCTTAATAATCTATCTTATTTTTAAATTTGATTATATCTTATCTTATTTTTAAATTTAAGGTCAGATTTTAAATATTTTAAATTTATTTTTTTTTTAAATAATTTGACGTTATTTAAATTTAAAATAAGATAACTATAATCATGTAATTTTAAATAGATGTAAGATATTTTGCTAACTTTTAAATTTTGTTATTTTATTTATTTAAATTACATTTAAAATCTGAAAAAGATATTCATTTATCTTTTTTAATTTTTTATTTAATTTTTATTTATAAAATAACATATAAATTTTAAAAGTAGTTTGCAAATTTTGAAATGATATTTAGGTTGGTTGAAACCTAATTTTTCAAAATTGTAGGTTTAATTTTAAATTTAAATTTTAATTTAATTTCGATTTTTTTTATTTCAAAATTTTTTTAAATTTTTCGAATTTTTTTAAATTAATTATTTAATTTCGAAATTAATTATTTAATTTAAAATTAAATAAATCCTACATCCAACTATCCAGCTAACCTTGTTGCAGGAGTATGTGTTTTAGCTTGTTTGTAAGTTTTCAAAACCTATTATTACTTGATTGCAAATAGCCATGGTTACTTTTTGCCAGAGCTAATGATCTGATGGCTCCCTTGGTCAAGTAAATAATTTGTAACAGGTATATTTACATTCTTCTATCATCTGTGTATGACCTAGCAACATGATAGGACCCATCCAAAGTGTGCCTGTGTGAGCCTATGTGTTTAATTTCATTATAGATGCATATAGGTTGATGTTGCTAAATAAATTATCATAGTTCTTGATAGATTTTATTTAGGCCCATTTAGTTTTTGGGCCAATTCAATTAATAACAATTGTTCATTTTAAGGTTAAACTCCTCTCTTTTGGGCCTTGTGTGAGAGTTGGGAGCCATAGAAGTGGGTACAACATACTGAACCCAGCACCCCCTCACATGAACCACCCCAATTGTGAAGGCCCATTTGCCTGATTTGAACAACTGTACTAGGTTAATTACACTAGTTTAACCTAATAAAATTGATTAGCAACATAATTAATTTCATTTATTTTGAAATTAATTTAAGAAAACCATAGTTTAAAGAATTTTATATTCTAAGCTAAACTATATCTTTTTTCTTGTATTTAATTAAATATAGAATTATAACCATCTAGATTCTTTCTGGAGCTTAATTTAAATTTTTCATTCAATATTCCTATTTAAGTTGATATTTAGTTATCTACTACTAACCAACTTAAATCTGAATATCTTTTGGATTTAAAATTTCAAAATTAAGTTGAGGAATTTTAGGCATTGGTTAAGATTCTTTAAATATTTTTTTTTAAGTTAATATCTTTTCAAATATTAACTTAAAATGGAATATTTTAGATATTTTTTAAGTTAATATCTTTTCGAATATTAACTTAAAATTGAATATTTTTAAATTAAGTGGTTACAACTTAATTTTTGATATTTAATTAAATTTAAATTTAATAATATTTAAGTTCTAGATTTTTTTTCTAATACAACTTAAATTAGATATTTTTACAAATTTTGTGGAAAAGATACTTAGTTTAGTTAAATAAGATATTTTCTAGACTACTTATTATTTCTAATATTAAATAGGAAAATATTATATATTGTGAAATTAATTATTTTAAATAATTAATTTTGGTACAATTTATTTTTTCCTAGTATTAAACTAGAGATTAATAATTAAGCCTTCTCTACACTTAATTATTTGTTTCTTGAATTTAATACATTTAATTAATTTGAAAATTAAATATCTAAGTTGATTTTCCTCATGATACTTAAATATTTCTTTTTCATGACACTTAATTAAATAGAAAATTAGTTTTAGTTAAAATTTATTTTTTCAACTAAATTTAAATAATTTTCAAAATATATTTTTTTCGTTATTTTATTAATCAAATTTCGAAATTGCATTTCTTAAATGCTAGAATTTCGAATTTTATTTGAAAAATGGATTAAAGTTGTAAATTATTTATTTTAATTTTGGATCAACTTAAATCAATGATTTTTTCATTAATTGATTAATTAAAATAAATTGAATTAAAGTATATTATTAGAAATTGAATTAGTTAGTCAAAGGAAAATCTAGATAGATGATATTTTTGCTTGAAGTAGTTTTCTAGTGTATTTAATTAAGTAGAAAATTAATATTTAAGTTGATTTTCATCATCATACTCAAATATTTGAAATTTTTCTTATATATTTAATTAAATAGGAAAATTTTATTTTTTGTTGTAAATTAATTTTATTAATTAATTTTGGGCCAACATTAAATAAGAATAATTTTTCCAGGATTTATTTTTTTTTTTATTTTAACTTGCATTTTCGAAAATTGTATCCTTGAATACTTTAATTTTTCGAAATGCAATATATATTTATAGAAATTAAATTTGAGTTGTAAATTAATTTAAATTAATTTTGTAACAACTTAAATTGAATATTTTTCTAAATATTTATTGGAAATTATTACTAAGATGGAAATAATTAATGTTATTTTCATATCCATCTAAGTAAAATTTTTAAATATTAAATTAAAATTTATATTTAGAATTTTTCATTCTAAATTGGAAATTTTAAATAAATATATATTTAAAATAAATAGATTAAATAAAGAGAATCAAAGAAAATACAACTCTCTTTAAATAATGAGCTTTATTATTAAGACATTTGATCTCCATCGTGGGTTTTACACCGCGTTTGTTTTAGTGAGTAGTCCTCCCTAATGGAGGAACGTTCATTAGCAATTTCGTACCGTTTAACCTCGCATGATAAGTAGTTTGTAAGTGTTTTGTATGGTATAGATCACCCTAATGGTGGCGACCATACTTGACTTGCAAATTATGAAACAATGGTGGAAGCTCATAAGATAGAATTGCATTGACTCTCGCCTAAACGGGACAACGCTGAATTCCAATCTTGATTGAATAAAAGGTTGCTAGAATGGTTATCATTTAAGATGAGCTGACAACTCTATTCAATGGATGATGCTTTGACTCTCGCCTAAATGGGAGACTGTATCAGTTTGTTGAAAAACCTTGGAAATTATTTAGGATTGTATGTTTTAGTATTTTCACTTGTCATTCCTACTTGCTATATGCTTATAATTTCTGAATTGTGTATGAATTTATATTGAACCATGTTATTTTCTGTTATTAAGTTGTAGTTTAATTTCGAATCTTCATTGTTGGTCTAACATGTTTGTTTTTCTAATGAGATAAATCCCTAATGGATTTTCACCATTAGACATACATAATAGTGTAAGATCTCGAAAGATAAATATTGTATATGCAACATCTAGCTGTTCATCAATTGATGACACCTTAGACTAGTATTTTTACAATATGAAACAAGAAGATTACATAAATAAGATTACTTTGTCTTTCGCTAATCGAAACATCGTTGGATTCTTATTTATAAACGAAATGATCCTAATTCCTCTTAGCTTATTCATAACGAATTAGCTCAATAATATATCATTGGATGAATGGTCTATAAATCATTTCATGTCATTATATTTTCTCTTAAGAAATTAAATGATGCATATGATTATAATCCCGAAATTCTATTCCTAATTGATATAAATCCTAATTCTTAGAAATCTCCTACTTGTATGGGAAAATCTGACTTAGAGTTAAATTAGTAGTAGTGGTCCAAGATTGAATTACTCATTATATTTGGTATAAATTTAAGTCTTTGACTTTAATTTTAGATTCCAAACAGAAATTTTCTTATATTTCTAATTCCAGAATACAATACAGTTACACTTTCTCAAGTGTTTTATATCCATCTTCTATTAATGGATTCAAACTGTATGGAATATGAGTTAGGTATTCTGTGACCAAAATCCATTTGCAGTATTCTAAGAACTCTTTGATGTAACTAAACCTAAGTCATCAAAAGACACTACCACATTTTTTTAATCTATGACATTTGTATCTTGTTCATAGTGGATTTGACAAGATCAATCTCTGCAAAGAGTTAATATGCCTATATCTACTGAAAGTAGTTCATCTCATTCGCAGATGGATGTACATTCAGGGGTGGATATGAGTTTTTCGTTGTATTCTTAAAATAATAACTCTAGATTATACCTTTTAGCAAGAAATTTGAAATGTTTAAAAAATTTCATTATTTCTAGCAATGGTTAAAACCATTAAGGTAAGTGGTTAAAGATCTTGCGAACTGATAGGGGTGGAGAAATAGTTAGTTGATCTGCAGTTCAAAGATCATTAAATTGATTTTTGAATTATATCCAAACTTACCTCCCCAGAAATTTCGAGTTGCATATTGATGATTAGTTACTAGTCGTTGCCTAAATCCTTCTATGGTAATACAATTTCAGAATGATGTAATGGTTAGGTGCTTAATGTAAATCATTACTAGATTCATGGATGACCTAATCAAAATCTTGAGAAAAGCTAGAACTATTAACCATTGTTTGTTAGCTATTCTAAGTAATTAGGGGTGGACCATCCCATAGTCAATAGATAAGAAAATGTTTGTTCAAACAAATACTACTTTTCTAAGATAATGACTAAGTCTGAAAAATAAAGTAGCAAATAAAGGAGATAATTAATTCTTGATTGCAAAAGTGTTCTATCATCTTACATATGATGATCCCACTGCCTCTGTTGTCTTGTCACAACCAAAGAGGTTAATACCATTTAGTTTTCTTAGACATAATTCACGGTACCTTGTCGTAGTGGGAGAGTTTCTAGGAACTCACCTTCTTGGAAGACACTAGTGATTAAAATCCATTGTGAGTTTAAACAAGTAATGGATTGTCAAGATAAGAAACTAAGAAGAAAAGCCAATAGAACTATGGTTTAATCCATTCACATGGAATAACCTAAAGTTTTCTATTACAAAGACATAAAAGGAAATTTTAGTTAACAAGTCTATTCTATGGACTTAACAAAACTTCCTGTTCCTAGTCTTATAGGTTTGAGTTTATCTAAACCTATGGCTTGTGGTATACCTGGTAATTACTTACTCCAATGCAAGCAACGTACTTTAGTAAGATGCTTAAGCATTTTCTTTCTAATGGCAATCTATAGAGGCTTCACAACTTCTTAGGTATAGATTTTATTTATCTAAGGAAAAGTCTTAACTATTCCAGAAAAGATAAAGCCATGAAAGAATTTCTTATATCAACAGTGAGAGGTCTTAGATATGCTTTTGTATGCCTTAGACCAGACACCTGCTATTGAGTGGGAGTAATGAGTAGGTATCAGATTAATCCAGGAGAAGAACATTGGAAGACAATCAAGTAAATCCTAAGATTAAGAAGAGGAACTATATGTTAGTCTATAAGGGTGTGTTTAAAACTCTTAGACTACACCATATCAGATTTCGAAATTTGCCTTTGTGCTAGAAAATCTTTCTGATAAGATGGTGGTTACTCTCGGGGTGGAATAGTGATTTTGGAGAAGTGTAAAAACCTATTTGAAGTCTCTAGGTCTACCAGGAAGAGACTGAATGTTAAAGTTGCACGAAAGGTACTTATTCAGTCTAAGGAAAGTTCTATACATCTTCGGCGCCATTCCAAATTGCCTAAACTACTAGTGTTAATATCCTGATTAACCAAAAGTAGTTGCCAAAGGTATTGTTGACCGAGGTTTTCGGCAACTATTAAAATATAATTATAATAAGGAGCTGTAAGAAAGTGAGATGAAGATTTTTTACGTGGTGGGGGCGTTAATGAGCCTTAGTCCACGAGCCACTACTATTAATGGATGTATTTAATACAGATTCTACACTTGAGAGAATGTTTTTCTCTTAAATACAGAGAATGTTCTTGGTGAGTTTTTTCTCTTCTTGCTCTTTTGCAACCAAGATTCTCGACCCCATTAAATGAGCTTTGAGGGGGTATTTATAGTGTTTTGGTGGGGTAATCCCTAGACTTATTCTTACACATGTGTCTGTAAGTATCCATAAAGTTGGGCATTTCAAATGAATATACCATGGGTGATGCATGGTCAAATCCCTAGGTGCTGTAGGGTTTTTATGGAGAATGTCCTTTTTGCCTTGTGATTGACGTGACTCTTCGCAGAGTAGCCGTCGCTAGACTTAAATGATCATTACTGTAGCGCTGCTATTCGGGGGTTGTGCCGTCAGACTTTATTGCGTGTTACAGTCCCAACACGCTTCCTCCCATGCAGCATTAAATGCGACTTGATTGCTCGGGAGAGACCTGACATATACCGGAGAGCCTTCGTGCTATACTAGCTTCCTGGAGCACCTTGTACTCCGGGTGTCTCCTCCGGGACCCATGCTAACAGCGCTTCCTGGTGGCACAAAAAGACTTAGCAAATCTTTCCAAGTTATCTAATCCACGTGTCCCCTCTCGACTGGTCCACGTATTTTGGGCGAATTCTGGAGCAACATTTACCCCCCAAGCCTTGTTTACTTAGTAAAAATAAACCAAGGCTTGTTCAAGTGTCTCCGGTTGACTCCTCGTTTCCCTAGCTCGAGCCTCGAGCGCGTGGGGGCGAATTAAATGATGTCATTTAATGCAGCGATTTGCTTTTTGCAGGAATGTCTCCAGCCGCCTCCTCGGTCTTCTGATACGAACTTGGGGGCGCGTGGAGGTGCGTCTGATAATGGCATTAAATGCAATGATTCGCTTTTGCAGAGGTCGATTCGTTTCACGCCCCATGATTGATACGGCGCATTGATGGTGTCAGACGGATACTCAAACGTTTCCATCGCCTTAATGGTAGATTGATCTGGTCCGTTGATCTTTGGGAATTCGAATCGTGCGTTTCCCCCACCGTGCGATTGGTAGGTGAAGACGCCTGTTCCTCATGCACTTTTGCCTATAAAAGCCACCACCTTTCCTTCATTTCGGTTACTTTCCATTCCTTGCCATTTCTGCTCGAATTTCCTAGAGAGAAAATTTCTCAAAGTAGCACGAACTGTCTTAATACCCAAACACTTCATTCGATTTTCCAGTGTTTGATTTCGCCAGTGCTTCTCAACTCTCACTCAACCACATTCAGTACCTCCAGTTCAACGATCGACTGTAAGTTTCTTGCATCCTTAGATAATAACATGCTTATATTTACTTCGTTCGTTTTCTGGGTTCGCACTTAGAGGCTTCTAGGTGTGTGAGTGTTTAAGTTCTTCGAGTTCTGTTTTATGTTTACTGCATTAGTTGTAGAATCGCCATTTATCATGCCCCTGTTGTAGTTATACAGTTCTGTTTGAAGAGGGCCATGTGTTCTTCGTTTAACAGTTGCTTAGGGCATAGGATGGCTTTTCTCTTTTTCTTTTTTCTTTTTGCGAAACCACTTTCTGCGATTTCACTGCACCCGACACTTGTTGAGGGATTCTCTCCAGAGTTTCCCAGGTGACACGTGTCCGGAGGGGGCCTCTTTCCAGCGGTTAGGGGACCCCCACTCCCTTTTTCTTGATTTAGGGTTTGGTATGGGACCTAACTGCTGGGCTTTTCTTTTTCCCTTTTGTTTTTCTCAGAACACAAAATGTCTGCTTCTGGCTCAAAATCTTCGAAGAAGAAAGGGAAAAGTATGGCCACGCTGGAGGAGGTTTCTCTGGGACCCGTTGCCCAGGAGGGGTACAAGTCCCGTGCAACTGGTTGGGAGGCGGCCGAGCTTCGATCGACCCTGACTTGTCCTCACCAGCTGGAGAACATTATTAATGTGGCTGGGATCAAACCCTCCACCTCGGGGACCTTCCACCGGCCTCCTCGTGACTCGGAGACGCCTAATCACAACTATGACGGCTTCGGGGCTTGGAGTCAGACCCATTTGATGGCCGGTGCCATGCTCCCGCTCCAAGATTACTTTGTGAATTTTCTTGTATTTGTCGGCCTTGCGCCATACCAACTTATTCCTCAAGCTTACCGCCTGCTCTCAGGCTTATTCATTTTTTACACCGCCCGTGGCTGGGGGTCTCCCAGCCCGGCGGAAATTTTATATTTTTATGAACTTGTATCCGTCCCCAAGAAAGGGGACAAACTTAAGGATGGTTTTTATGGGTTCCGGATCCACCCTGCTAACGAGGGGGTGGTTCCATATAATAGGCAGACTCATGTTAAGGAGTACCGCCACCGCTTTTTCTTCTCGTCCGGGTTCAGGGCCGTGGACCACCCGGAGCTTCTCACGGAGTGGGTGCGGATCCCACCTTACCAGCGGACGCTTCCCACTCAGGCTTTCCTTCGAAGGGCCCAAGCCTTCGCCTCCTACGACCACGCCGATCTTGATGTCGGGGGCCTAGTTACCACGGAGAATTGAAGGAAGGCCAAACTTATCCTTTCTCATCAATCCGTGGATGACTCCAACCTCTCACGGGTCATCTGCCCCAATGTGAGGGCGCCGGTTGCGGAGAAGGCCTTCCGGGATGAGCTCATTGCTACGGCAGAGAAGAAGTACCAAGATTATCTCTACCGGAAGGCCCAGGAGAAGGCGTACTCTAAGGCCCAGGCTGCCTCTGGGAGAGGGCTTCGCGTGGGGAGTCCGGTGGTGCGAAGGAGCCAAGCCATTGGCGGGAAGTCCGAGGCAAAATTTTTTGACAAGATACTTCAAGAAGAGATTGGGGATCACTCCGCCGGGAGGCCCCTTCGTCTTGAAGGTTCTTCTGAGAATCAGACTTCCCGGCCTCAGCCTTCAGCCCCCGAACCAAACTCGGGTGCTCCCGGTGCTAGCACTTCCGGTGCCGGCGGTAAGTCTCCCTTGATAATTCGCTATGTTCCTTCCGTTGATGAATATACCAGTCATAGGCCCGTAGGGTTCGACGAGCGTCTCCGTAGATTTAAGATGCCGTCGACCCGGTGGGGGGATCATTTGAAGGAATTTTATTTTACGAACTTAGGAGATTACCTAGGTCGGTCCCGGATGGGCTCCGGCCCTCCGGAACCTATTCCCTTAGGTCCACCAGCTTACATAGCGTCCAGCTGGTTTCGGCCCTCGGACAGTTATCTTGGAGATGATGCTGCCAGCATTAAAGTTCAGGACTTTGCTAGGGCCGAATTAGGAAGTTCGGGTAGGAGTAGCTTATTTGCTGTATCTTTTATAAGCGGTTCCTCACGAACTTCTAACACTTGCTTGTTTTTTGGAACAGGTACCTCCATGGATGCCATCCTGGAACAGCTTGCCGGGGTTCATACTCCCGTGGCTCCTCCGGCCTTTACCCCCTCTCCCCCGGCCCCTTCCTTGAAGGTTCCTTCCGGCGCTCCCCCCAAAACCATTGACTTAGTGGATGACGAGGAGGTGCTTCCGGGAGAAGGCCAAGGGAAAGGGTGGGGCTTCTCGGAGGAAGCCGTTGAGGGTACAGGAGAGCCTCAAGCCCCTCCGGAGGTAGCAGAGGAGGACGAGGAGGAGCCTGAAGTGGCTCTGATTCGCAAGCGTAAGGGCAAGATGATTGCCCAGGACGAGCCGAAGAGGCCTCGGAGGGCCGACACTCCTGCCCATGGCCTAGACGGCGGGGTCTCTCCGATGGAGGAAAATCCTGCTCCTCCCCACATCGATCTTACCCCAATTCCGGGGGACGAGGTGAGGCAGGAGCTTCGCATAGCCAAACACAACTATGCTATGGACGAGTACTCCCGGGGGTATGATGAAGTGGAGGCCCTTAGGAGGATTCTGCGAGCAGAGGTTGAGGCGAGCATCAACCACCCGGACTACCATGATCCGTGGAACCTCAATCTGGACCCCTTAACGGACTGGTTCCGTCCCCTCCTAGGGCCTACTTTGGCTCCCTTTGCCGCGGAGATGACCGGCGAGTTCGCTTCTCAGCTTACACGTTGTGCGCCCAAGCGGTTTGCCACTTGTGCTTCCCTGAACTCCATCTTCCAGGTCCAGGACCTCAGCCATTCTCTCACAGTGGTAAGTACTTTGCAATTTTTTGCGTTTCCTTTTTGTTGTTTGTATTTTGTTTTTTTCCTTTGAGAAATTTTTCCTTATACTTCGTTATGGTTCAGCTTGCTGCTGAGGCTGGCCGCCTCTCCAGGAACATCATCAACCATGGCTTCGCTCTGTCCGACTTTGGGGACATGAACGACGTCAGGAAGGTCCTCCAAGACCTTACAGCGGAGAGGCAGATCTACCAGGAGGCTGCCGAGCGCCAGGAGGCAGCGGCCAAGGCCAAGGAAGAGGAGGCCAAACGGAGGGAGGCTCAGGCGGAGGCCATGATCCGGGATGAGGCCCAGCGGAGAGACAGGATGGAGGCCCATCATCAGGAGGAACTAAGGGCTCAAACCGAGGCTGCCGAGAAGGCCAGGCGAGATCTCCGGGAGGCCAGGGAGGCTTTGGATGAAATGGCCGCCAAGGTGAGGTCTCTAGAGGAGACTCACCAGTCGGATATCGAATCCAAGGCCGCTCTGGCCGCGGAGTTGAAGGAGCTTAGGGATTTCAAAGAACAGTCCACTAAGAAGGCCAAGAGGGCCGAGCTCCTTTCTCCTGTTTCCTGCGCCCGGTGCCCGAAGCGCTTTGATGATGGTGTCTATATGGCTTCGGCCACCAATGATCAGAGTATCAAGCTTACTTTTTATCCCAAACCCGAGGAAATGATTGCCAGATTTCGGGAAAAGAAGAAGAAGCTTGATGCTGCGCTTGAGGCACGGATTGGACCTCGTCTTCCTCCGCGGGCCGACTGAGTTGCCGTATTTATTGACCCAGATTCTACCCGTTTTTCTTATAACTCTTTTTTTTTTGTTTGTACATGTTTGCTGCTGCCTTAGAACAATTTACATATAGGCGGCAGCTTTTATTTGAAGGGGAGACAGTTATATTTTAAGGCCTGTCCCCGGGCCATTTATGTGTATATGACCTACCCTTCGGGCTAGGATATTTTTATATATGCGATCTTTATTTGTCACACTTAGATATTTTAACCTGTCCTTTGGCTCAGGGTTTTTATACTTATGCTTTTTATTTTTGCGCATATATTTTTTTGACCTGCCCTTTGGGTCAGGATATTTTACTTGGATTGACCTGCCCTTTGGGTCAGGATATTTTACTTAGTTTGTTTTTGTTTGTCCGTGCGGTATACCCTTGTACCCCCCTGAGTGGCATAGAAACTTTGTTTTTAAGGCACTCAGTTTTATTTAATATAGAGGAGGCATACATTTGGACGGTACAAACCCTTTGAACAAAATCTAAGTTTAATTCGCTACTGGTAATATTTTCTGAGGTGATCGGCATTCCAGGCTCTTGGGACAGTAGTTCCGTCCATCCTTTTAAGTTTGTAAGTGCCAGAACCGATTTCGTCCTCGATTTCATATGGTCCTTCCCAATTTGGTCCAAGTACCCCCACTCCGGGTTCTTGGGTGGCTGGGAAAACCCTTCTTAGGACCATATCCCCAATAGCGAATTTTCTGTTTTTAACCTTGGAGTTAAAATACTTGGTCACCTTCTTTTGATAAGCAGCCATCCGTATTTGAGACTCATCCCGGAGTTCTTCGACTTGATCCAGAGCCTCTTGGAGCAGGGCCTGATTGGTGGCCGGATCATAAGTCGTCCTCCTGTGGGATGGGAATAATGTTTCCACCGGGACCATTGCTTCACAACCGTACACCATTGAGAACGGCG
This sequence comes from Cannabis sativa, assembly GCF_029168945.1. Classification (NCBI taxonomy): domain Eukaryota; kingdom Viridiplantae; phylum Streptophyta; class Magnoliopsida; order Rosales; family Cannabaceae; genus Cannabis; species Cannabis sativa. Next base: position 1,951,465 of record NC_083608.1, on the reverse strand, counting down.
AGTGACCGGTTGTGGTTCGGGGTCGTCCGTAGGCCCACAATACCCTTGGCAATTCTTCGGGCCAATTATTTTTACAGGCCAGCAGCTTCTTTTTCAAGGTGACCTTTAGGATTTTATTGACTGCTTCCGCCTGGCCGTTTGTTTGAGGCCGGGCTACCGCGGAGAAGCTTTTTACCACTCCGTGTTGGTTGCAGAAGTCAGTAAATTCCTCGCAATCAAATTGCTTTCCATTGTCTGAGACTATTTTATGAGGCAAGCCGTATCGACACACTATGTTTTTAATAACAAAGTCCAATGCCTTCTTAGCAGTTATTGTCTTCATAGGCTCAGCCTCTGTCCACTTGGTGAAGTAGTCCACTGCTACTATTGCATACTTTACTCCTCCTTTTCCCGTAGGTAAAGACCCGATGAGATCTATTCCCCAGACCGCGAAGGGCCAGGGGCTGGTCATCAAAGTGATCTCATTTGGAGGGGCTCTCGGTATGTTCGCGTACCTTTGGCACGAGTCACACTTTTGGACATAGTCTATACAATCTTTTTTCATTGTTGGCCAGAAGTACCCTTGCCTCAATATTTTCTTTGAGAGGCTGGGTCCTCCCGTATGATCTCCACAGAATCCCTCATGGACCTCCAGCATGATTTGTCTAGCTTCAGGGTCCGATACACACCTTAAATAAGGCATGCTGAGTCCTCTCCGGTAGAGAATTTGATCCATCATTACATAACGATGAGCCTGATACTGAATCTTTCGAGACAGTGCCCTCTCTTGGGGCAACTCACCTGTGGTTATGTACTTTATGATGGGGACCATCCAGCTGGGTTCTTGCCCAACCGTTTGTGTGGTCTCTTTTATTTTGATGCTTGGCTCTGCCAAGCGTTCCACTGGTACTACCCCCAGCTCTTCGATTTTGCCGTCCGAGGCTAACTTAGCCAGACAGTCCGCGTGAGCGTTCTTTTCTCGGGGGATTCTTTCTATTTTATAGTTCGTGAATTCGTGGAGTAGTTCTCGGACTATTGTTACGTACGCGGCCATCCTTTCGCCGCGAGTTTGGTATTCTCCGGAAACTTGGTTTACGACCAGTTGAGAATCACTGTAGACCTCCACCCTTTTGGCTCCTACAGCTTTAGCCAATTTTAGCCCTGCTATCAGGGCCTCATATTCGGCTTCATTATTCGAAGCTGTGAAGTTGAATCGGAGTGCTGCCTGGAGCCGCAATCCAGTAGGTGATATCATAGCCACTCCGGCTCCTGAACCGTTCTCATTAGAAGCTCCGTCCACAAATACTCTCCAAGTGGGGATTGGTGGCTCTGGTGTATTGGCTGTCGCCTCGGCTTCATTACATTCGGTGATGAAGTCCGCCAAGGCTTGGCCTTTTATGGAAATCCGGGGCACGTAATGTAAGTCGAACTGACTCAGCTCCATCGCCCACTTGAGGAGCCTTCCGGATGCCTCAGGCTTCTGGAGAACTTGCCGGAGTGGATGATTGGTCAAGATTCTGATCGGATGGGCCTGGAAGTATGGTCTCAACTTCCTCGATGCCATCAGGAGGCAGAATACTAATTTTTCAATAACCGGGTACCTTGTCTCGGCCCCTACCATGCGCTTACTAACATAGTACACGGGGTGCTGAATTTTTTCTTCCTCCCGGACCAGTGCAGCGCTGACCGCATGCTCGGAGACGGCCAAGTAAAGGAACAAGTCTTCTCCAAGGACGGGTTTTGATAGGATAGGAGGTTTGGCCATGTGGTCTTTTAACCTTTTGAATGCCTCCTCGCATTCATCTGTCCATTCGAACTTTTGGCATTTCTTCAGTATGTTGAAGAAGGGTATGCACTTGTCCGTGGATCGTGAGATAAAGCGGCTCAGTGCGGCTACCTTTCCGGTCAAACTCTGCACGTCCTTATGTTTCTTGGGGGATGGCATATCCAGGAGAGCTTGGATTTTCTCCGGGTTCGCCTCGATCCCCCTTTGGCTGACTATGAAGCCCAGGAATTTTCCCGACTTGACCCCGAAGGTGCATTTTTTCGGATTGAGCTTCATGCCGTATCTCCGGACGACTTCGAAACATTCCTCTAAGTCGCTTGCATGGCTGTTGCATGCTTTGGATTTGACGAGCATGTCGTCTACATATACCTCCATGTTTCGTCCCAGGAGGCTTTTAAACATCCGGTTAACCATTCTTTGATAGGTTGCTCCGGCGTTTTTCAGTCCGAAAGGCATGACTAGGTAACAGTATACCCCCTTATCGGTCCTGAAGCTAGTGCACTCCTGGTCTGCCGTATGCATTTTTATTTGGTTGTACCCAGCATAGGCATCCATGAAAGACAGCAGCTTAAATCCGGACGTGGCGTCTACCATCTGGTCGATCCTGGGCAGCGGAAAGCAGTCCTTTGGGCAGGCTTTGTTTAGATCTGTGAAATCTATACAAACCCGCCAAGTCCCGTTCGGCTTGGGCACCAGGACCGAATTGGCCAGCCACTCCGGATAGTATACGTCGCGGATCATGCCATTGGACAAAAGTTTGTCCACCTCTTTCTCTAAGGCCTCGGCTTTCACCGAGTCGAGCGGGCGTCTCTTTTGCTGTACAGGGGGCATGTCCGGGTTGACATTGAGTACATGGGTGATGACATGAGGGCTGATGCCGGTCATGTCTTCTTGGCGCCATGCGAAAATGTCGATGGCGCCCTTCAGTGTTTTTATTATTTTATCTTTTTCCTCCGGATCCAGGCTCCTCCCTATCCGGAGTACTTTGGTGGAGTCGTCGTCGCACACTGGTATTTCTTCGACGTCCTCCATTGGTTCCACGACCCTTTCGGACCCTATGCGAGGATCCAACTCGTCCTCTTCAGCCTTCTCTATCTCAGGGGGCCCCCGGACCATGAGTACTGGCAAGTGGGTGGCAACATTGTAACATTATCTAGCCTCTCCTTGATTTCCCCTCACCGTTCCGACTCCGGCTTCCTGGGTAGGGAATTTTAGGCATAGATGTCGGATTGAAGTAATTGCACCAAAGTCGACGAGGGCCGGTCGGCCTAAGATTGCGTTGTAGGCTGTTGGACAGTCTACCACCACGAAGGTGCAATACTTGAATGTGCTTTGGGGGGTATCGGGGCACAGGGTAACCGGGAGCCTGACTTTTCCCATCGGGATTAGCGTCGTCCCGTTAAACCCTGTGAGCTGCGATCCACTAGGCGAGAGGTCCCGGTCGGTCAACCCTATCGCAGTGAAGGCTTCTTTGAAGAGCAAGTTCACGGAACTCCCATTGTCAATCAGGACCCTAGCCACCACCTTATTTGCGATGGGGGTCTCTATGACCAGCGGGTCGTGGTGAGGAAAACGCACCGTCTTGGCGTCTTCTTCCGTGAACGTTATGGGTTGGTCCATTAGCCGAGGCCTTTGAGCCGGGAGTTGAGTGACCTCCCACACCTCACTGTGTCTTGCGGCCTCGGCATATCTTTTTCGCTCCTTGCGAGTGTTTCCTCCGATATGGGGACCTCCGGAGATCATGGCTACCCGTCCATTAGGCCGGGGCGGTAGTCCGGGTATATGCTGGGTGTCACCTGCGGGAGCAGCTGGAGGCAATACTCCTGCTGTACCCCCTGGTGTTCCCGGAGGCATACCCCCTGCCACCTGCCCTGGATTAAGGTGGGGCAACCTATTTTTGATCCACTCATAGAGGTGGCCCAAACGGATCAAATTCTCAATCTCGTCTTTGAGATTTTTACACTCATTGGTGCTATGACCAATGTCGTTGTGGTACTCGCACCTTTTACTCGGATCTCTCCGGGAGCTGTCTTTGTACAATGGCTGGGGTCTCCGGTAGTGCGTATTCTGCCTTGTGGCAAAATATACACGTTCCTGAGAGTCCGTGAGCTCTGTGTACTGGGTGTATTGGGGTGTGTACCCCTTCTTTTGGCGCTTCTCTCCCGTTCGGGTGCTGCCCTTGGAGGACCTTTTGCTCCTCGACCCCTGGGTAGGGCCTGTTAAGCTAGCAGTCGGGGCAGCTTGTGAAGGAGCCCGTCCATTCACCCCGGACGGGTTGCCGTAATGGGAAGATGCCGGGGGCAAAACCTGGCCCTGGCTGTATCCGGGAGTAGCAGAGAACTGTATGCCACTTACCGGAGGAGTCGCGGTCGGGACAGTACCCGAGGGCGACACTCCTGGCATGTATCCCGCTATCCCGGTGGGATAATAGCCTCCGTAAGCCACGATCTGGGCTTCTTCGAGGTTAATATATTTTTGGACTCGCTTCTGGAAGTCCTGAAGGCTAGCAGCGCCTTCTTGCTGTAATTCGTTCCAGAAGGGAGTCCCAGTGCGGATTCCTGCTTGGAGAAGCGCAAGCTGTTGTCCGTCGTCGACCTTCTTGGTCTTCGAGGCTTCCTCTCGGAACCTCTTGATGTAATTCTTCAAGGTCTCGGTGGGCAGTTGCTTGATGTTGGTCAAGGCACTAACCTCCAAGTTGACCTTCCTGGCAGCGACAAATTGTCTCCGGAAGTTGGTTTGGAGTTTGTTCCAACAACCCACCGATCCTGGTTCCAATTTCTTGAACCATTCCTCTGCCGATCCGCTCAGAGTGAGGGGGAAGCATAAGCATTTGGCGTCATTGCTGACCCGCATGACTGTCATGACCCGGTTGAATCGTGACAAGTGATCACTGGGGTCGGAGTTCCCAGTATATGCTGCCATTTCGGGCATCTTGAAGTTTTTAGGGAGCTCCGCCTCCAGGATATGTTTGGCACAAGGCTCCCGATCCTCACTGTCCAAGTCGGAGTCGTCGCCCCTCTGCCTCCGGGAGACTCGAGCAATATCCTTTCGAAGTATGGCAAGTTCTGCCATAATCCCTTCGTTTACAGTACCTGAGGAGACTACGGGCCTGTATCTTTTTTGGTCAAGGTGATCCCGGAGGTCACCTTGATTCCCATTGATTTGATTTCTCAGGTCAATGGGTGGACATCTCTGTCCTCTTCTTCCTCTACCCCCTGGTTCCTGGTGCACAGAAACGCTTTTCCGGTCCCCTCGATCCTGAGGGCCAAGACTCCCTCTTTGGGGCTTGCCCCTCTGCGGACCTTTCCCTTTAGGGAAATCCGAGCGGACCTTTCGCGGATCCTGCACCTTTTTCTTTCGACCAGGGGCAGAAGTAGGGTTTTTTGTTTGGTTTTCCTCAGCAGGGTGCCTTATAGGGCTAGGTTCCCTAGGCCTTTGCTGCTGGGAATTAGGCGAAGACGTTGCTGGCTCCCCGTCGAGCCCAGCGGCCATCGCCTTGGGATGCACGTGGATACCAGCTGCCTCCATGGCTTTCTGCATGGCCAGCATCACTTCCTGCATTTTATGATTTTGCGCTTTCTGAGCTTCGATCTCAGCTTCATGATCGATAGCTTTTTGTCTAAGGAGCACCAGCTCCGAGTAGCTTCCTCCGTCGTAGGCATACTCGTCGAGGTGTTCCTCGTAGTTTTCATCGGGAACTATTTCTTCTTCTTCCTCGGACTCCTCTGCTGCCCTTGAGGCTACATCTTCCTCATTGGGGTCTTGAGCGTCTTCTAGAGGGCGAGGATGACGTGTAGCTCTTGTCTCCACCATTGTCGTGAAGTTAAATGCTTGTTGCGAAGCAGCTTTCCTCAGCTCTCAATGAAAGCACCAAAATGTTGACCGAGGTTTTCGGCAACTATTAAAATATAATTATAATAAGGAGCTGTAAGAAAGTGAGATGAAGATTTTTTACGTGGTTGGGGCGTTAATGAGCCTTAGTCCACGAGCCACTACTATTAATGGATGTATTTAATACAGATTCTACACTTGAGAGAATGTTTTTCTCTTAAATACAGAGAATGTTCTTGGTGAGTTTTTTCTCTTCTTGCTCTTTTGCAACCAAGATTCTCGACCCCATTAAATGAGCTTTGAGGGGGTATTTATAGTGTTTTGGTGGGGTAATCCCTAGACTTATTCTTACACATGTGTCTGTAAGTATCCATAAAGTTGGGCATTTCCGATGAATATACCATGGGTGATGCATGGTCAAATCCCTAGGTGCTGTAGGGTTTTTATGGAGAATGTCCTTTTTGCCTTGTGATTGACGTGACTCTTCGCAGAGTAGCCGTCGCTAGACTTAAATGATCATTACTGTAGCGCTGCTGTTCGGGGGTTGTGCCGTCAGACTTTATTGCGTGTTACAGTCCCAATACGCTTCCTCCCATGCAGCATTAAATGCGATTTGATTGCTCGGGAGAGACCTGACATATACTGGAGAGCCTTCGTGCTATACTAGCTTCATGGAGCACCTTGTACTCCGGGTGTCTCCTCCGGGACCCATGCTAACAGCGCTTCCTGGTGGCACAAAAAGACTTAGCAAATCTTTCCAAGTTATCTGATCCACGTGTCCCCTCTCGACTGGTCCACGTATTTTGGGCGAATTCTGGAGCAACAGGTATAGAATCCAGTATCCCAAAAGAGTAGACATATAGAGAAGAATTTCACATTATCGATGATTTTGTGATTAAGGAAGAGTAATGGTGGAGAAAAAGGTTGTGTTTAATTCAACCTTTCAGATCCTGTTACGAGGAGTTTACTACTACTACACTTGATTTGTATATCAAGGTGTTGAGATTATTTGAAACGCACTTTTTGTTTTATATTAGTGCAAGTGGGAGTTTGTTGGGTTTTATGCCCTAAATAAAACTCATTTCAATATAATCAGATTTACTTATTAATATAGATCAGAAATAACATTTAATATTGCATGGTTCACATGATTTATTTCATGATTATATGTACATAATGTATAAATTCATCTGAAACCCTTTTCACATACTTGATCCTGTTTATTGTGCCGTCAACACATTGGAAAGTAAACATGACTATGTGAATAAAGTTTCCTAGATTTATCAGACACAGGGTTTTACTGATATGATAATCTACAACAAAGTTTACTTGCATTTGGAGAAGTGCTATGTTCTTTCCAGAGCATTGGTTAAAGTAAAGCTCAGGTTGGATGCATGGAGTATGCATCGGAAGGGACCGATATTGAACTTTGACTTAGATTTATTAAACTTACCGTAATATCTATTCAAGTCAATATCGCCTAGTTGATCCTAGATCAAATGATCTTAATCCTGATATGATTAGGCTCAATCTCGAGAGGCTATTCGTGTTCTTTGATTTGTTAGTTAAGCCTACTTTTAGGTTAGGGTGATACGTACATTTTGGGAACACTGTAGTCCAATTGAGTGGGAGCGCTATCATAAACATGGAATCTATAGCTTCTATCTGGCGAATATTAAGCAAAGGATGATCTCCTTCGAGCTTGACCAAACGAACATAAATGGTGGAGTACTCATTTCACATAAGCTGAAATATCATTTATACGGGGTTAAGTGTTTTAAGGATAAAATACATAGTAGGGCGTTACGGTAATCTAATCCCTTTACAGTGTAGATCATTCATATAGAGGATCATTGATCAAATTAGGATTATAACAATGGATAACTAATGATGTGTCTATATGGTGGAACATATAGAGCATTCTATATACTGAGAGTGCAATTCTAAGTTCTATGCGTGGATTCAACGAAGAATTAATAAGTTAGTGAATTTTAGTGCTAAATTCTTGATCTACTTATTGGAAGCTCGGTTATATAGACCCATGGTCCCCGCACTAGTTGAGATAATATTGCTTGTAAGACTCATATAATTGGTTTTGATTAATCAATTATAATTATCAAATTAGACTATGTCTATTTGTGAATTTTTCACTAAGTAAGGGCGAAATTGTAAAGAAATAGTTTTTAGGGGCATATTTGTTAATTATGATACTTTGTATGGTTCAATTAATAAATATGATAAATGACAATATTATTTAATAATTATTTATAGTTATTAAATAGTTAGAATTGACATTTAAATGGTTGAATTAGAAAATTGGCGTTTTTGAGAAAATCAGATGCAGAAAAGATAAAACTGCAAAATTGCAAAAAGTGAGGCCCAAATCCACTAGTATAGGGCCGGCCACTTTTGTAGGGTTTTCCCTCTGATATTTTCATTATTTTAATGCCAAATAATTCAAACCTAACCCTAGTGGAATGCTATAAATAGATAGTGAAGGCTTCAGGAAAATTACACTTTTCTTCTGACACTTTCTGAATCAGAAAAACCTGAGCCTTCTCTCTCCCTATCTTTGGCCGAACCCACTCCCTCTCTCTTCCTCTTGAATTTTGAAATCCTTAGTGTATGAGTAGTGCCCACACACAGCAAGTGATACCTCAATCATAGTGAGGAAGATCGTGAAGAAAGACATTCAGCAAAAGGAGTTTCAGCATCAAAGATTCAGAGAAAGAGATCCAGGTTCAGATATTGATAATGCTTTGCTACAGAAAGGAATCAAGGGCTAGATATCTGAACGGAAGGAGTCATATTATTCCGCTGCACCCAATGTAAGGTTTCTTTAACTTTATATGTGTTTATTTCATCGTTTTAGAAAGTTCATATTTAGGGCGTTAATAAACATACTTGTGAGTAGATCTAAGATCCTGGTAAAATAAAATTCCAACAATTTTTATCTTTTTCCCATCTTTTTCTCTGATATTTTTCTAATCTTCTTCTATTTTAAATTTGCAAAAATAAAACATAACAAGCGTAAAAATGCTCCAAACACGATTAAAACTCAATTAAAAATATACTAAACTTAATCTAAAATTAATACTAAAAATAACCTAACAGAAGCATAAGGAACCCTTCTCATGTCCTTTATCTCGTGAGGATCAGTGGGACACTGTTCCTTAGATAGACGGATACCAAATCTAGAAGGCCTGGTTGTCCCTTTGGTGTTGGTCATTGAGAATCTCTCTAAAACCTTGTCTATGTAAGTTGTTTCAGGAAGAGCAAGGGATTTGTTCTTCCGGTTTCTAATAATCTGAATACCGAGAAGATAGCTAGCTTCACCCAAATCTTTAATTTCGAATTGAGTATCTAGCCATTCCTTGATGTAAGTCATTTTCTTGACATTGTTGCCTGTTGGAAATTATTTTACCAGGATCTTAGATCTACTCACAAGTATGTTGATTAACATCCTAAATATGAACTTTCTAAAAACGATGGAATAAACACATATAAAGTATGAGAAACCTTACATTGGGTGCAGCGGAATATAATGACTCCTTCCGTTCAGATATCTAGCCATTGATTCCTTTCTGTAGAAGAGCATTATCAATATCTGAACGTGGATCTCTTTCTCCCATTCTTTAGTGCTGAAACTCCTTCTTGCTGAAAGTCTTTCTTCACGATCTTCCTCACTATGATTGAGGTATCACTTGCTGTGTGTGGGCACTACTCTAACACTAAGAAATTTCAAAATCTTTAGGAAGAAGAGAAAGAGGGAGTGGTCGGCCAAAGATAGGGAGAGAGAGATGCTCAGTTTTTTCTCAAGGAAAAAGTAGAAAATTTAGTGTAAATTTCCTGAAGCCTTCACTATCTATTTATAGCATTCCACTAGGGTTAGGTTTGAATTATTTGGCATTAAAATAATGAAAATATCAGTTTGAAAAATCATTCCAAGTGGCCGGCCATGTAGTGTAATGGGCCTTACTTGGATTTTGCAGTTTTCTCAATTCTGCATCTAATTTTCTCAAGAACGCCAATTTTCAAATTCAACCATTTAAATGCCAATTTTAATTATTTAATAACTATAAATAATGATTAATTAATATTGTCATTTATCATATTTATTAATCGAACCATACAAAGTATCATAATTAACACATGTGCCCCTAAAACACTTTCTTTACAAGCAATATTATCTCAACTAGTGGGGGGACCATGGGTCTATATAACCGAGCTTCCAATAAGCAGATCAATAATTTATAACCTAAATTCACTGACTTATTAATTCTTCGTTGAATCCACGCATAGAACTTAGAATTGCACTCTCAGTATATAGAATGCTCTATATGTTCCACCATATAGACACATCATTAGTTATCCATTGTTATAATCCTAATTTGATCAATGATCCTCTATATGAATGATCTACACTGTAAAGGGATTAGATTACCGTTACACCCTACAATGTATTTAATCCTTAAAACACTTAACCCCGTATAAATGATATTTCAGCTTATGTGAAATGAGATCTCCACCATTTATTTTCGTTTGGTCAAGCTCGAAGGAGATCATCCTTTAATTACTATTTGCGAGATAGAAGCTATAGATTCCATGTTTATGTTAGCGCTCCCACTCAATTGCACTACCGTGTTCCCACAATGTACGTATCACCCTGACCCAAAAGTAGGCTTAACTAACAAATCAAAGAACACGAATAACCTCTTGAGATTGAGCCTAATCATAACAGGATTAAGATCATTTGATCTAGGATCAACTTGGCGATATTTGTAACACCCTAACTAACATAGGCGTATTACGTGATTTTTAAACATGTTGTACAGCTCGTTGCTAATCAACGAGGTTTATGGAAAACGTGATTAATTAAAATTTTTGCTTGTTAATTAAACTTATAAATATTTATACAAAAGACTCGGGATCCCGATTACAAAATCATTTACAAAAGTTTACTGTTCATACAAAATAATTGTCGCCTAGCGACTAGTTACAAAAATTAGCCTTGTTGTCCCGAGGATCGTACGCTCCAGGCCTAACCGCCCCGACATGTACAATCTTCATAAGCTCGTTCACGGTCCATCAGCTTTAGCCTTGCTTTTACCTACACATAAACGTAGAACTGTGAGTCGACAAACTCAGTAAGAAAAGCATAATAATATTCATACATAAACCCGGTCATGATCAGACGCCCATACCCCTGATCATAACCCTAACTGCCGTGTCCAACACGATACTGAGTCCCCCTAACTGCCATGTCCAACACGGTACTGAGTTCTGAACGTTCATAGGGACGGTACTATTTACAAGTAACAGCCTGATCGGTCGAACCGGTCATACTCCGGCTGCTGGTCATACTCCAGCCTGTACCGACGTGTTACAGTATCTGCCTGATCGGTCGAACCGGTCATACTCTGGCTGCTGGTCATACTCCAGCCTGTACCGACGGGATACGTCAATAGTACGGAACCACCAACCTAAGTGTCAGCCTGATCGGTCGAACCGGTCATACTCCGGCTGCTGGTCATACTCCAGCCTGTACCGACGTGACAAGGTTGGATGGTTCGAAGCCAACATACATAACTAATGTAATCTAACAGGCTTCCTACATGCACGCTAAACATGTAATCTACATATGCATACTGTTATACTAATCTTACCTGGATTCCGAACAGGTGTGCCGGTCAACCTGACTGGAACTTATCTGCGCGGCGAATTACAGGCTCCTAAACAATAAAAATCACAACACTATAAGTGACACGCTAAATCACTTCCCGGGGACTTAAACTAGGAACTAAAAGTTTCCCTATCGATAAAAAGCATGGCAATACCCCCAAAAACATAAAATCGAGGAAATCTAGGGTTCCTGAATATTCCCCAACCGGTACACCGGTTGCCCAACCGGAATTCCAGTTCTGGGAAATTTCAGAACCCCATCTGGAATTCCGGATGTACAACCGGAATTCCGGTTACTCGCAGGCAGCAACATCAAAATTTCATATCTTGCTCAAATCAACTCCAATTCACATGAAACCTTCCAGACCTGTTCTATATATCCCCTAGAACATTTCTAAAGCTTCAAAACCACCCAGATTGCACATAATCAAAAATCACCATTAAAGCTCAAGCTTTGAGTTCTAAACTCAAACTTGAGTAAACCTAGCTAACATGCAATCAAACCAGTCCAAACCTACTTAACATGCATAATATAGCCTCTGGAAACAACTACAAACATCAACAACATCACAGCAACAGAACATACAATTTTCATGTTGAAAACCAAACTTTTGCATAAGAAAACTTTAGCTTTACTTAACCTAACTATCATGCTTCACAAACAGCTCATTTAACTTCAATAAACATACTTAAATTACATAATTTAACAACAAAACACAGCAGCAACAACATCCAAATAATCCATGCATAACTCATATTTTCACCATTTTTTTCAAGAAAACAAAAGGAGAAAAGCTAGAGAGAACATACCACAACAAGAGTTCAGAAATTTAGGTTGAAGCTAGCTTGAAAATCAAAGAAAACCAGCCCTAGAATCCCATGCAACCAGCCGAGAGAGAGAGAGAGGAAAAGAGAGAGTGTTTTTGAATTTTTTTCTATTTTTCCTAACTTTGTAATTTTAAAATGAGAAAATGGGATTAAAGGACACCTATTCCTATTTGCTTCAGCCAACAATTAACTAAATAAACATTTATTTTTCAATTAATAAAATCACTAAAAGACAGAATATCATTGGGGCAAAAAGACCATTTTGCCCCTCCACACTAAATAACATAAATAACACTAAAGGGTATTTTTGGGAAATTCTAAATTCCCGGCCATTCCCGACATTCCCAATGTCTAATAAACCGTCCCAAACTACAAACGTACTAAGTTGTGATTTTTTACTGAGCCAAACACCGAGTTCCAAAATACCGGGCACCGGAATGCAAAATTATGAAAACTACTACATGACATAAAAATGCATCACTGAATTCAATAATAATAGTATAATAAATTATTTAAATATCTATAAATAATTTCATAATTAAACGTGATTAACTGCTAATTTCCAAATTAAACTAAGCGGTCTTTACAATATTGACTTGAATAGATATTACGGTAAGTTTAATAAATCTAAGTCAAAGTTCAATATCGGTTCCTTCCGATGCATACTCCATGCACCCAACTTGAGCTTTACTTTAACCAATGCTCTGGAAAGAACATAGCAATTCTCCAAATGCAAGTAAACTCTGTTGTAGATTATCATATCAGTAAAACCCTATGTCTGATAAATCTAGGAATCTTTATTCACATAGTCATGTTTACTTTCCAATATGTTGACAACACAATAAACATGATCAAGTATGTGAAAAGGGTTTTAGATGAATTCATACATTATGTACATATAATCATGAAATAAATCATGTGAATCATGCAACATTAAATGTTATTTCTGATCTATATTAATAAGTAAATCTGATTATATTGAAATGAGTTTTATTTAGGGCATAAAACCCAACAAACTCCCACTTGCACTAATATAAAACAAAAAGTGCATTTCAAATAATCTCAACATCTTGATATACAAATCAAGTGTAGTAGTAGTAAACTCCTCGTAATAGGATCTGAAAGGTCTAATTAAACACAACCTTTTCTCCACCATTACTCTTCCTTAATCACAAAATCATTGATAATGTGAAATTCCTCTCTATATGTCTACTCTTTTGGGATACTGGATTCTATACTTTTGGCAACTACTTTTGGTTAATCAGGAAATAACACTAGTAGTTAAGGCAATTGGGAATGGTGCCAAAAATGTATAGAACTTTCCTTAGACTGAATAAGTACCTTTCCTGCAACTTTAACATTCAGTCCCTTTCTGGTAGACCTAGAGACTTCAGATAGGTTTTTACACTTCTCCAAAATCACTATTCCACACCCAGAGTAATCACCATCTTATCAACAGAATTTCTAACACAAAGGCAAGTCTTGAAATCTGATGTGGTGTAGTCTAAGAGTTTTAAACACACTCTTATTGACTAACATATAGTTCCTCTTCTTAATCTTAAGATTTACTTGATTGTCTTCCAATGTTCTTCTCCTGGATTAATCTGATACATACTCATTACTCCCACTCAACAGCAGGTGTCTGGTCTAAGGCATACTAAAGCATATTTGAGACCTCTCACTGTTGATATAAGAAATTCTTTTGTGGCTTTATCTTTTCTGGAATAGTTGAGACTTTTCCTTAGATAAATAAAATCTATGCCTAGAAGTCGAGAAGCTTCTATAGATTGCCATTAGAAAGAAAATGCTTCAGCATCTTACTAAAGTAAGTTGCTTGCATTAGAGTAAGTAATTACCAGGTATACCATAAGCCATAGGTTTAGATAAACTCAAACCTATAATACTAGGAACAGGAAGTCTTGTTAAGTCCATTGAATAGACTTATACACGAAATTTCCTTTTATATTCTTGTAATAGAAAGTTTAGGTTACTCCATGTGAATGGATTAAACCATAGTTCTATTGGCTTTTCTTCTTAGTTTCTTATCTTGACAATCCATTACTTGTTTAAACTCATAATGGATTTAATCACTAGTGTCTTCCAAGTCATAAGTAGGTGAGTTCCTAGAAACTCTCCCACTACGACAAGGTACCGTGAATTATGTCTAAGAAAACTAAATGGTATTGACCTCTTCGGTTGTGACAAGACAACAGAGGCAGTGGGATCATCATATTTCATATAAGATGATAGAACACTTTTGGAATCAAGAAAAAAAAATATCTCCTTTATTTGCTACTTTGTTTTCAGACTTAGTCATTTTCTTAGAAAAGTAGTATTCGTTTAAACAAAAACTTTCTTATCTAATGACTATGGGATGGTCCACCCTTAATCACTTAGAATAGCTAACAAACATGCAAACCATGGTTAAAAGTTCTAGCTTTTCTTAAGATTTTGATTAGGTCATCCATGAATCTAGTAATGATTTACATTAAGTATACAACCATTACATCATTCTGAAAATGTATTACCATAGAAAGACTTAGGCAACAACTAGTAACTAATCATCAATATGCAAATCAAAATTTCTAGGATCGCCTAGTTGATCCTAGATCAAATGATCTTAATCCTGTTATGATTAGGCTCAATATCAGGAGGCTATTTGTGTTCTTTGATTTGTTAGTTAAGCCTACTTTTAGGTCAGGGTGATACGTACATTTTGGGAACACGGTAGTTCAATTGAGTGGGAGCGCTATCATAAACATGGAATCTATAGCTTCTATCTGGCGAATAGTAAGTAAAGGATGATCTCGTTCAAGCTTGACCAAACGAAAATCAATGGTGGAGATCTCATTTCACATAAGCTGAAATATCATTTATACGGGGTTAAGTATTTTAAGGATTAAATACATTGTAGGGTGGAACGGTAATCTAATCCCTTTACAGTAGATCATTCATGTAGAGGATCATTGATCAAATTTGGGTTATAACAATGGATAACTAATGATGTGTCTATATGGTGGAACATATAGAGCATTCTATATACTGAGAGTGCAATTCTAAGTTCTATGCGTGGATTCAACGAAGAATTAATAAGTCAGTGAATTTAGGTTATAAATTCTTGATCTGCTAATTGGAAGCTCGGTTATATAGACCCATGGTCCCCGCACTAGTTGAGATAATATTGCTTGTAAGACTCATATAATTGGTTTTGATTAAACAATTATAATTCTCAAATTAGACTATGTCTATTTGTGAATTTTTCACTAAGTAAGGGCGAAATTGTAAAGAAAGAGTTTTAGGGGCATATTTGTTAATTATGATACTTTGTATGGTTCAATTAATAAATATGATAAATGACAATATTATTTAATAATTATTTATAGTTATTAAATAGTTAGAATTGACATTTAAATGGTTGAATTTGAAAATTGGCGTTTTTGAGAAAATCAGATGCAGAAAAGATAAAACAGCAAAATTACAAAAAGTGAGGCCCAAATCCACTATGCATGGCCGACCACTTTTGTAACACCCTAACTACCTTAGGCGTATTACGTGATTTTTAAACGTACTGTGCAGCTCGTTGCTAATCAACGAGGTTTATGGAAAAACGTGATTAATTAAAATTTTGCTTTTTTGATTAAACTTGTAAAACATATTACAAAAGACTCGGATCCCGATTATAAAAATATTTACAAAAGTTTAACTGTTTAACTATTACATCAAAATAAAAGTCGTCTAACGACAGTTACAAAAATCTCAAATTATTGTCGTCCCGAGGATCGTACGCTCCAGGCCTAACCACCCCCGACATGTACAATCTCATAAGCTCGCTCACGGTCCATCGGCCTAAGCCTTGCCTTTACCTACACATGAACATAAACCGTGAGTCGACGTACCCGCAAGAAAAGCATAATAATATCATACATAATACTAATCGCCGTGTCCAACACGATACCGAGTCCCGCCATCGCCATGTCCAACATGGTACCGAGCCACTACCGCCATGTCCAACATGGTACCGAGTTTTGAACGTTCGTGACGCAGTACTATTGACAAGCATCCTCCCGATCGGCCGAACCCACATACTCCGGCCGGTCATACTCCACCGTACCGACGGATAGGTCAATAGCACCGAACCACCAACCAAATGTCACTGACGGCCGAACCATTATACTCCGTCATTGGTCATACTCACTCGTACCGACGTGATAAGGGTTGGATGGTTCGAAGCCTAAATACATAACTAATGTAATCTAGCAGGTGCTTCCTACATGCACGCTAAACATGTAATCTACATATGCATACCGTTATACTAATCTTACTCGGATTCCGATTTCGGTGTGCTGGCCAACTCCGATCGGAACTGGAAGCCGAGCGACACGGATTGCTGGCTCCTAAACCATAAAAATCACAACGCTATAAGTGACACGCTGAATCACTTCCCGGGGACTAAAACTTGGAACTAAAAGTTTCCCTATCGATAAAAAGCATGGCAATACCCCTAAAAACCTAAAAACGAGGAAAACTAGGGTTCGAAAAAATTCCCCAACCCATAGATTGCCCAACCTAATCTCCGTTCGGGAATTATCGAACTCCTCATCCGACTCCGATGCACAACCGACCCGGCTCTCGCAGCCAACTAAAATTCTCATAACTCGACCAATTCAACCCCAATTGGTACCAAACTTTCCTGCATTGCTCTAAACACCCCAAAGAACAAATCTAAGGCCTCAAAACCACCCAGAAAACACAGAGGCAAAAATCACCATTAAAGACCAAGCTTTGAGTTCCAAAACTCAAACTTGGTTAAATCCACTAACATGCATCCAAACCTAGTTAATTCTACACAACTAAGCATGAATAAGCTTCTGAAAACATACAAGAACATCCAGCAACTTCACAGAACAAAAAGAACCATTTCTTTCAAAAATTCATAACTTTTTCACATAGAAACTAAAAGCTTTGAACAACCTAACTAACATGCTTTCAACATAGCTCAACTAATATCAATTAACATGCTTTAAACCACATATATCAACAACAAAATCACAGCAGCAACATATACCAAAATCATCATGCATTTCACTCAATATTCATCATTTTTTTCATATTTTCAAGGAGAAATCAAGAGAGCTAACCTAGCTTGGAAAAATGCTTAGATTAGGATGAGAATTCACTTGAAAGATTGAACAAAACCCAGCCCTTTGAATCCCATGCACCAGCCGAAAATGAAAGGAAAAGAGAGAGAGTTTTCTTTTGAAATTTCTAATTTTTTTTCTAAGTGTGAAATGAGAGAAAATAAAAGAATAGCCACTCAAACCATTTTATTTCAGCCATTAAAATAAACTATTAACATTTATTTTCCATTTCATAAATCACATAAGACAAAATACTAATGGGGCAAAAAGACCATTTTGCCCCCCCACCATAAAACCACATAAATCATACTAAAGGGGGTATTTTTGGGACATTCTAAATTCCCGGCCATTCCCGACATTCCCAATGTCTAAAACCCGTCCCCAAACTACTAACATACTAAGTTGTGATTTCTACTGAGCCAAACACCGAGTTCCAAAATACCGGACACCGGAAATGCAAAATATAAAAACTACCGATGACATAATCATGCATTTCTGAATTCCATAAATAACAGTAATAAATTATTTAAATAGCTATAAATAATTTCATAAATAAACATAAACAACTGCTAATTTCCAAATTAACTAAGCGGGCTTTACAACTATTCCCCCCTTAAAAGGATTTCGTCCCCGAAATCTAACCTGTATAACTCTGGATATTGAGCTCTCATATCTGACTCTAGCTCCCAGGTGGCTTCCTCCACCTTGCTGTTTCTCCAGAGAACCTTGACCAATGCTATGGTCTTATTCCGAAGGACTTTATCCTTTCTATCCACGATCTGCACTGGTTGTTCCTCATATGACATGTCTGGCTGAAGCTGAAGACTCTCATAACTGAGTATATGAGAGGAGTCTGAAACGTATTTTCTCAACATTGAGACATGGAATACGTTGTGCACTGCTGATAAGGCTGGAGGCAATGCTAACCGATATGCCACTTAACCTATCTTCTCGAGAATCTCGAAAGGTCCTGTAAATCTAAGGCATAACTTGCCTCTTTTCCCGAAACGTTTAATCCCCTTCATCGGAGATACTCGTAAAAACACATGGTCCCCTACTCGGAACTCAACATCTCTACGTTTCGGATCTGCGTAACTCTTCCGTCCGCTTTCCGTGAGGCAAGCATTCTAGCTTTTATCTTTTCTATTGCCTCATTGGTCCGCCGAACTCGACTCGGACCTAGGTATTTCCTCTCCCCTCGTCTCATCCTGACGGATGGGGATCTACATTTCCTACCGTACAACAGCTCATAGGTGCCATCCCTATCGTACTCCGATAACCGTTGTTGTATGAAAATTCTATTAACGGTAGATATTTACTCCATGAACCCTCAAAGTCCATAACACGTGCTCTCAACATATCCTCCAATATCTCGAATTGTCCTTTCTGACCGACCATCCGTCCGAGGATGAAATGCCGTACCGATTTCAGCCTTTCGTACCCATTGCCCGTTGCAAACTTTGCCAAAATTTGAGGTGAATTTCGATCCCTCGTCCGAAACTATAGACTTCTGCACTCCCCCGTGAAGTCTCACTATCTCTCGACGCACGCCCGCAACCGATCCACTCGAAAATGTTGTTCTAACCTACAGAAAATGAGCAGATTTCGTAAATCGATCCACCACTACCTGCGTATGGAATCATGCATACCCGTGGTCCTAGGTAACCCGACCACAAAATCCATCGTAATATCCTCCCATTTCCATTCCCGGTAGGGTTAGAGGCCGCAACAACCCCGCCGGTCTCTCGATGTTCATTTCTGATCTCGACAAGTGAGGCATCTCGATACGAATTTACCAAATTTTTCTTCATACCGTTCCACCGTAAGTACGCTTTCAAATCTTGGTACATCTAGGTGGTGCCGGGATGCAGAGAATATGGAGTAGAATGAGCCTCCTCAAAGATCTCATTTCTAAGTTCCGCACTCGTTCGAACACAAACCCCGGCTTTATACAAAAGCATCCCACCTGTCCGACACCGAAAAGTCTTTGGCTTGACCACCAATACCTCATCTCGGATCTTCACTAACTCCGGATCCGTCATCCGAGCGACTTTTATTCTTTCCCAATAGATCGATTGCAGCGTTGTGAAGCCGACCTACCACAAACTCAATGCCGGATCTAACCATATCCTCTCGCTTAGCCGAGGTGAGATCCGAACCATGCTAGCTACTTGCCCGGACCCTTTCTCGCTCGTGGCATCGGCCACTACATTGGCTTTTCCGGATGATAGAGGATCTCGCAATCGTAGTCCTTCACTAATTCCAACCAACGCCTTTGTCTCATGTTCAAATCTTTCGAGTAAAGAAATACTTCGAGACTCTTATGGCCTGTATAGATCTCACACTTCTCTCCATACGTAATGCCGCCAAATCTTCGCCTTCAAAAACCATCGCGCCAATTCTAGATCATGAGTCGGGTATCGCCGTTCATAATCCTTTAACCGACGGGAGGCATAAGCGATAACCCGATCGGCTTGCATCAATACGCACCCCAAACCCCGTTTGGATGCGTCACAAGAGACTACGAACTTCTCCTTGTCCGAAGGCAAAGCTAGCACCGGAGCAAGACCAATCTACGTTTCGCCTCCCGAAAGCTAGCTTCACATTTATCTCGACCATAAATCGCCGATTCTTCTTTGTAAGCTCGGTTAGGGGCATTGAAATTTTGGAGAACCCTCCACGAACCTACTCGTAGTACCCGCCCAATCCCAAGAAGCTTCGACCTCCGTCATCGTCTTCGGTCTCGCCAATCCCCGACGGATTCAATCTTCCCGGATCCACTCGATCCCATCTTTACTCACAATGTGCCCTAGGAAGGACACCCGAGACAACCGTAACTCACATTTCTTGAACTTGGCGTAGAGCTTATGTTCTCGAAGTCGCAAGTACTATCCGAAGATGTAACTCATGCTCCTCTTCTCCGATTGAGAGTACACGAGGATGTCGTCGATAAACACAATCACACACGTATATCGAGGAAATCCTTGAATACTCTATTCATCGTGTCCATGAATGTCAGCAGAGCATTGGTTAGTCCGAATGACATAACCAAACTCGTAGTGTCCATACCTAGTGCGGAAAGCCGTCTTTGGAATGTCCTCCCTCTCGGATCCTCAACTCGATGATAACCCGAACGCAGATCAATCTTGGAAAAGACCGTCTTCCTCCCCGAAGCCGATCGAACAAGTCATCGATCCTAGGTAATGGGTATTTATTCTTCACCATTAGCTTGTTCAACTCCCCTGTAGTCGATGCACATCCTCATAGATCCATCCTTCTTCTTCGACGAACAAAACCGGGCTCCCTGTGGTGACACACCGGGCCGAATGAACCCTATGTCAAGCAACCCTTGAGCCGAATCTTTAATTCCTTAAGTTCAGCTTCGAGCCATCCTATACGGGCTTTGGAAACCGCCCACCCCCGGTGCCAAGTCAATAACGAAATCGATCTCCCGCCGAGGTGGTAACCCCGGAACTTCTTCGGAAAGACGTCCAAAAATTCCCGAACCACGCCGATGTCCTTCGGCCGACATGGTGTCCGGCCGAGTGGTGTCCACCACCACGCCGTAAACCCTAAGCACCCACCGTGCAATAATTCTCTCGCCGACATAGCCGAGATCACCGGGATCCGAGATCCCCGAACCGAACCCACAAATACAAACTCGGTTCTTCACTTTCCGCTGGAAGACCACCATCTTCCTCTTACATACCAATGCTCGCCGAATATTTAGATAGGAAATCCATTCCTAAAATAATATCAAATTCGACTAAGCTCATCTCTATCGATCGCCGCTTAACTCTCTACCATCTATCCCGATCGGCATAGACCTAATCCACCTATTGGAGATAACCAATTCTCCGCCGGGTAATGTGGTTCCAAACCCCGATTCATATCTATCAAAGGGTCTACCCAATTTACTAAAGACTCGGCCGCCACATAAGAATGTGTAGCCCCTTAATCAAACAAGACCGAATAAAGCGAGTTGTTAATAAAAAGCCGACCAGAACAACCGATGGGCCGGCATTTGCATCGCCGCGTGATAGCGAACACCCCGGCCGGAGGTATCGCTCGAGCTCCTGCCTCTCGGCCGAGCTCGGGGACATTCCCTCTCGCTGTCCGGCATGCCACAATGAAAGCATCCCTGACCCTTGCACTCACCCCGATGATGCCTCTTGCAGCTAGGGCACTCGGGATAGGAGAATCGGGTCTCATTACCACTCGTGACGACTCCTCTCGTTCGGTTCCCCCGAACCTCTCGTTCTCGACTCGAGCCGCCGAAGCAAGGGGTGCCCTCTTCCTTCGATCAATGGCCGAACCACTACTCCCCCCGCTATAGCCTCGATGCAGAGGGCAGGGAGCTCCGCCACTAATCGAGTACCCAGCTGATTCCGACATGCACCCCATCGCGC
Source organism: Cannabis sativa (assembly GCF_029168945.1). Lineage (NCBI taxonomy): Eukaryota > Viridiplantae > Streptophyta > Magnoliopsida > Rosales > Cannabaceae > Cannabis > Cannabis sativa. The sequence goes on along the minus strand of NC_083608.1, from coordinate 1,929,812 downwards.
TCCCTCGCCGCAAAGGCTCCTTCTCCGACATCCGAGCATGTGGTGCCGTCGTCCGTGGTGATCATAAGGTCATGCCCGATCTCGGGATTCAACCCGTCCCGCATACTTCTCCTTCTTGCTAAAGCTCTGCCTAAGACAATTCCCGAGGCTAACCTCGCCAATCGATCAAACCGAGTAGTATACTCAAAGACGCTCATGTTCTCCCGCCGGGTCGTGTGAACGAACTCTTTCCTCTTGGCGCTTTCCCGACCGCCTCATTGTAATACTTTGCGTTGAAGAGTTCTTGGAACCTTTCCCAAGTCATGGTGGTGACGTCATGGATCTGAGACACCATGTCCCACCATACCAGGGCGTCCTCCTGGAACTGAAACGTGGCGCACACCACTCTGTCGTTACCGGTAACACCCATGAAATTCAGGATTCTGGTAATCACCGTCGCCCACCGTTCGCCTTTCATTACATCCGGACCTCCCAGGGAATACCGGAGGTGCTCGCTCCTCGAACCGCTCATATAAAGGTTCCAATCTATGGGCCGCCACCACTATCTCGCCCGCGCAGGGGCGTGTGCCGCCGAACGGGCACAGAACCGGGCAGGAGCACCCCGCCGTCTCAACCTCCGAATCTCGAGGTCTTGTTCTTCGATCCGGCTTGCATCTCCGCAAACCGCAACTCCCACCCGGGCTCCCCGATCGGGCCGGGAGCCCGGCAGCCCGTGGCGGTTCTCATCACCCCGGCCACGAGCCCCGCCGGGACCCCCCGCCCCGCCCAAGCGTGTGGGGAAACCGAGCTCCCCGTCCCTCGATTCGACCCTACGCGAGCTGCCCCGACTCCCGGTAGTCCGCCCGGCGTCCATCCGATTAGAACCGCCTGCGAAACCAAGAGTTGGCATATCAGGTCGTATTCAAGGCGAGCTTACTGATGCCGCTTAATTTGGAAATTAGAAACGAAACATGCGCCTATTCTACTATCAGGCTACTAACATGCTTCCTAACAGGCTTTTCTTTTCATAAATGAATAAAATAAACTACTAAAGCAATAAAGGCTTACTGAACCGTGAACCGAGCTAACTCGCACGATGATGATTGTACATGTCGTGACGATCTTCGAAGACAACCCGCGCTCCGATACCAAATTGTAACACCCTAACTACCTTAGGCGTATTACGTGATTTTTAAACGTACTGTGCAGCTCGTTGCTAATCAACGAGGTTTATGGAAAAACGTGATTAATTAAAATTTTGCTTTTTTGATTAAACTTGTAAAACATATTACAAAAGACTCGGATCCCGATTATAAAAATATTTACAAAAGTTTAACTGTTTAACTATTACATCAAAATAAAAGTCGTCTAACGACAGTTACAAAAATCTCAGCCTTGTTGTCCCGAGGATCGTACGCTCCAGGCCTAACCGCCCCGACATGTACAATCTCATAAGCTCGCTCACGGTCCATCAAATGCCCTTGCCTTTACCTACACATGAACATAAACCGTGAGTCGACGTACTCGCAAGAAAAGCATAATAATATCATACATAATACTAACCGCGTGTCCAACACGATACCGAGTCCCGCCATCGCCATGTCCAACATGGTACCGAGCCACTACCGCCATGTCCAACATGGCACCGAGCTTTGAACGTTCGTGACCGTACTATTGACAAGTATCCTCCCGACGGCCGAACCTAACAGGCCATACTGGCCGTCATACTCCACCGTACCGACGGATAGGTCAATAGATCGAACCACCAACCAAATGTCACTGACGGCCGAACTAGCCGGCATACTCCGGCTGGCTGTCATACTCACTCGTACCGACGTGACAGGGTTGGATGGTTCGAAGCCCTAAATACATAACTAATGTAATCTAGCAAGCTTCACATGCACGCTAAACATGTAATCTACATATGCATACCGTTATACTAATCTTACTCGGATTCCGATTTCATGGGCCAACCCGACCGGAACCGGTGCCGAGCGCGATTGCCGGCTCCTAAACCATAAAAATCACAACGCTATAAGTGACACGCTAAATCACTTCCTGGGACTAAAACTTGGAACTAAAAGTTTCCTATCGATAAAAAGCATGGCAATACCCCTAAAAACCTAAAAACGAGGAAAACTAGGGTTCGAAAAATTCCCCAACCCAGACGGCTGCACCAATCGGCTTCCGGAATTATCGAACCCTCATCCGAATTCCGATGCACAACCGAATTCCGGCTCTCGCAGCCCAACTAAAATTCTCATAACTCGACCAATTCAACCCCAATTGGTACCAAACTTTCCAGACCTGTTCTAAACACCCCAAAGAACAAATCTAAGGCCTCAAAACCACCCAGAAAACACAGAGGCAAAAATCACCATTAAAGACCAAGCTTTGAGTTCCAAAACTCAAACTTGGTTAAATCCACTAACATGCATCCAAACCTAGTTAATTCTACACAACTTAGCATGAATAAGCTTCTGAAAACATACAAGAACATCCAGCAACTTCACAGAACAAAAAGAACCATTTCTTTCAAAAATTCATAACTTTTTCACATAAAAACTAAAAGCTTTGAACAACCTAACTAACATGCTTTCAACATAGCTCAACTAATATCAATTAACATGCTTTAAACCACATATATCAACAACAAAATCACAGCAGCAACATATACCAAAATCATCATGCATTTCACTCAATATTCATCATTTTTTTCATATTTTCAAGGAGAAATCAAGAGAGCTAACCTAGCTTGGAAAAATGCTTAGATTAGGATGAGAATTCACTTGAAAAAGTAATAAATAATTTAAATTATTTAAATAGCTATAAATAATTTCATAAATAAACATAAACAACTGCTAATTTCCAAATTAACTAAGCGGGCTTTACAACTTTTGTAGGGAATTTAAACTGATATTTTCATTATTTTAATGCCAAATAATTCAAACCTAACCCTAGTGGAATGCTATAAATAGATAGTGAAGGCTTCAGGAAAACACACTTAAATTTTCTACTTTTTCATTCAGAAAAAACTGAGCCTCTCTCTCCCTATCTTTGGCCGATCCTTTCTCTTTCTTCTTCCTCTTCAATTTCGAAAATTACTTACTATTAGAGTAGTGCCCACACACAGCAAGTCATACCTCAATCATAGTGAGGAAGATCGTGAAGAAAGACTTTCAACAAGAAGGAGTTTCAGCACTAAAGAATTAGAGAAAGAGATCCAGGTTCAGATATTGATAATGCTCTGCTACAGAAAGGAATCAAGGGCTAGATATCTGAACGGAAGGAGTCATTATATTCCGCTGCACCCATTGTAAGGTTTCTAATACTTTATATGTGTTTATTTCATCGTTTTAGAAAGTTCATATTTAAGGTGTTAATCAACATACTTGTGAGTAGATCTAAGATCCTGGTAAAATAATATCCAACAATCGCGGTCTGTTTTGCACTTCTCCAAACCACTGCTCCACCCCCAAGGGTAAACACCATCCCAGATGTGGATTTCCTGTTTTCAAGACTTGCCTGGAAATCTGAATCAGTGTAGCCTATGGGATTTAAAGCGCCACCCTTGTAGACTAACACAAGATTCCTTGTACTCTTTAAGTATTTTAGAATATACTTAACTTAATTCCAATGTTCCTGTCCTGGATTAGACTGATACCTGCTCACGATTCCAACTGCATAGCAGATGTCAGTTCTAGTGCATAACATTGCATACATTAGACTTCCAACTGCAGAAGCATAGGGAATTTTCGCCATGTCCTCTATCTCTTGAGGATCAGTAGGAGACTGTTCCTTAGATAGACGAATACCATATCTAGAAGGCATGTTTGCCCCATTGGTGTTGTTCATGGAGAATCTCTCTAAAACTTTGTCAATGTAGGTTGTTTGAGAGAGAGCAAGAGATCTGTTCTTCCGGTTTCTGATAATCTGAATACCAAGAACATAGGTTGCTTCACCCAAATCTTTCATATCGAATTGAGTGTTGAGCCATTCCTCGATGTGAGTCATTTTCTTGACATTGTTTCCAACAATCGAAATGTCATCAACATAAAGGACCAGGAATACTACTACTTGGTCTTCCTTGAGTTGGTAAACACAAGGTTCATCTTCATTCTGAAGAAAACCGTAGGTCTTGATGATTTGATCAAACCTTTTGTTCCATGAGCGAGAAGCTTGCTTAAGTCCATAGATAGACCTATTTAATTTGCAAACTTTCTTTTCTTGCCCTGGAAGAACATAGCCTTCTGGTTGCTCCATAAAGATGGTTTCTTCAAGTACCCCATTAAAGAAGGCAGTCTTGACATCCATTTGCCAGATTTAATAATCGAAAGCAGCTGCTATGGAGAGAAGAATTCAGATGGATTTGAGCATGGCAACAGGACTAAAAGTTTCCTCATAGTCAACGCCTTCTCTTTGGGTATAACCCTTGGCTACAAGTCTAGCTTTAAAAGTTTCGACTTCGCCTCCAGCTCCTCTTTTCTTCTTGTAAACCCACTTGCATCCTATCAGATGATAGTCGTCAGGTGCGTCTACATATTCCCAGACTTTGTTCTTTTTCATGGAATCCATTTCTGAATCCATGCCGGCCGACCATCGTTTTCGTTGTGGACTAGCCATTGCCTGTTTATAGGTTAATGGATCGTCTTCAATACCGTCACCAACGACCATATTGATTTCACCATCCAAGCCATAATGAGATGGTTTTGTTGAAGCCCTCCCACTACGACGAGGAGCGGTGATCTTCTGAACAGAAACTTTGGTAGTAGATTTCTCAGTTGGTTCGACTGAGGGAGTGGGATTGTCCTCTTCTTGAGTGGAAGAGGACGGAACATTGGAAGGAGTTATATCTGAAAGCAATTCCTCTAGAACAACTTTACTTTTCGGTTTGTTGTCTTTAATATAGTTCTCTTCAAGAAAAGTAGCATTTGTAGAAACAAACACTTTGTTATCCTTGTGACTATAAAATAGTCCACCCCTAGTCTCTTTAGAATTTCCGACAAACATGCATACTTCGGTACGTGATTCAAGTTTGCCTTCTTTCTTTCTCAAGACATGAGCAGGGCACCCCCAACTTCTGCAGTGGCGTAAACTAGGTGTACGACCATTCCAAAGTTAGACGGGTGTCTTAGGGACTGCTTTAGATGGAACAACATTTAAAAAGTCATTAGCCATCTGTATAGCATATCCCCAGAAGGACGTAGATAGAGTTGAATAACTCAGCATAGACCTAACCATTTCCAAAAGAGTGCGATTTCTTCTTTCTGCAACTCCATTTTGTTGTGGAGTGCCTGGGGCAGTGTATTGGGATTCAATTCCAAGTTCAATTAAGTGATCTTTGAACTGCATATCCATATATTCTCCACCCCTATCAGTTCACAAGATCTTTAATGATTTACCTAATTGGTTTTCAGCCAAAGCATGAAACTCCTGAAACTTTTCAAACGTTTCAGATTTCTTTTGCATTAGGTATAGAAAACTATATCTAGAGTAATCGTCAATGAAAGTGACAAAATACTCATAACCACCTCGGGCTTTTACATTCAAAGGTCCGCAGACATCGGAATGCACTAACCCTAGGGGGTATTTAGCACGCTCTCCCTTTGCAGAGAAAGAACGTTTAGTCATTTTTCCTTCCAGGCAGGACTCGCATACTGGCAGTTCACCTAAGACGACATTTTTCAATGGACCGCATTTGGTTAGCCTATTGAGTCTATCAAAGCCTATATGACCTAAACGTAAATGCCATATATAAGTTTGATCATCATTGTCAATCCCTTTTCTTTTGAGGTTTCTAGGTTTAGCTACATTGAAAAGTTCACTGTTTAGTGAGATTTGTGAATTCGGTCTTAAAACATAAAGCCTTTGTTCCATGGGAGCAACACATATTTGAAATCCATTACAAGAAATTGAACAATTAGAACTCGAAAAATTCAATATATAAGATTGTGTTTGCAAACATGAGACACTAATCAAGTTTCTACTAAAGTTTGGAATAAATAAAACATTTTCTAAAATCAAAAATCTTTGTTGAAACTTGACGCAGGCTTTTCCTCTAGCTTTGACCGACACTAACTCGCCATTACCAACTTTAAGCTTTAACTCTCCTGGAAGTAGATTTTCCCAAGTTTCAAGCAGCTGTAGTGAAGAACAGACATGGTTAGTAGACCCAGAATCGACAATCCCAAGCGAATTTTTCGTTCTCTAAAACACATGATTCAAAGACAAAAGCATTACCTTCGTTTGAATTGTTTAGAAGCTGGGGACATCGTTCTTCTTGATGTCCCTTTTCATTACAATTCGAATATAGAAGATTATGTCTGATAATTGTACTTGAAGAAGCAGCTTTGCTAGAGCCTTCATGCTTAATCCTTTTCCTCTGATTATGAATTGCAAACCCAGGAGGACCCATTGCAATCAGATTCCGTTCATGGGCTCGTAATTCTGCTTCGAGCTTGTCCATGTCAGAGGAGTTGAAATTGTTGATCATGTAAGAAACAACAAATTCATTATACTCCGGAGGAAGACTATTAAGAATGAATTGGACCCATTGTTCTCTTGATAAATCAATTCCTAGTATATTTTCCTTTTGGAACTTCAGATTCATCATCAACAGGTGCGAGTTTAGGCAACTACCAGGATGCATTTTCACACTATAGAGTTCTTTTGCTTAGATATTAACTAGGAGAGGATCGGGGTGAGGGTTATTCATATTGGCACTACAACACATCAATAAAACAGAAGTAAGCTTTTGGTTCATAAATTCACACACATGTTCAGAAAATAACAAATAATCACATATGTTATAAAAATACTAAATCTAACATAGTTTATTTTCCAAGGTTTTTCAACAAACTGATACAGTGTCCTGTTTAGGCGAGAGTCAAAGCATCATCCATTGCATAGAGTTGTCAACTCATCTAAAATGATAATCATTCTAGCAACCTTTTATTCGATCAAGATTCGAATTCAGCGTTGTCACGTTTAGGCGAGAGTCAAGGAAATTCTATCTTATGAGCTTCCACCATTGTTTCATAATTTGCAAGTCAAATATGGTCGCCACCATTAGGGTGATCCATACCATATAAAACACTTACAAACTACTTATCTTTCGAGATTAAACGGTGGAAAATTGCTAATGAACGTTCCTCAATTAGGGAGGATTACTCACTAAAACAAACGCGATGTAAAACCAACAATGGAGATCGAATGTCTCTTGATTAAAGCTCATTATTTTAAAATATGTATTTTGTATAATCATTTATTCCGTATTATAATAATGAAAAATTACAAATTAAAGTTGGTTTAAATAAAAAATCAACTTTAATTAAATTTTAATTATTTTTTAAATTCGAAAAATAAATTCGAATAAATATGGAACAAATTTGAAAATATCTTGTTTAAGTTGTTTTAGAAGAATCTAAAAATCAACTTAAACATCTTTTAGATTAGATTTAATTAAATTAAAATTCAGTTGTAACCACTTAATTTGAAAATATTCCATTTTAAGTTAATATTTGAAAAAATATCAATTTAAAAAATATCTAAAGAATCTTAATAACCAATTCCTAAAATTCCTCAACTTAATTTTGAAATTTTGAATCCAAAAGATATTCAGATTTAAGTTGATTAGTTAGAAATAACTAAATATCAACTTAAAGAGGAATATTTAATGAAAATTTTAAATTAAGCTTCAGAAAGAATCTAGATGGTTATAATTCTATCTTTAATTAAATACAAGAAAATATATCTAGTTTAGCTTAGAATAAAAAATTCTTTAAACTATGGTTTTTTAAAATTAATTTCAAAATAAATAAAATTAATTATGTTGCTAATCAATTTTATTAGGTTAAACTAATTTAATTAACCTAGTACAGTTATTCAAATCAGGCAAATGGGCCTTCACAATTGGGGTGGTTCATGTGAGGCGGGGCTGAGTTCAGTAGGTCGTACCCACTACTATGGCTCCCAACTCTCACACAAGGCCCAAAAAAGAGGAATTTAACATTAAAATGAACAACTGTTATTAATTGAATAGGCCCAAAAACTAAATGGGCCTAAATAAAATCTATCAAAAACTATGATATTTTATTTAGCAACAACAACCTATATGCATCTATAATAAAAATTAAACACATGGGCTCACACAGGCACACAATTTGGATGGGTGCTATCATGTTGCTAGGTCATACACAAATGAAAGAAGATTGTAAATATACCTGTTACAAATTATTTATTTGACCAAGGGAGCCATGAGTTAAAATCAGATCATTGGATCTGTCATCAAGTTAACCATGGCTATTTGCAATCAAGCAATAATAGGTTTTTTAAAACTTACAAACAAGCTAAAAACACATACTCCCGCAACAAGGTTAGCTGGATAGTTGGATGTAGGATTTATTTAATTTTAAATAATTAAATTTTGAAAAAAAAATTAAATAATAAAAAAAATATTTAATTTTTTGAAAAAATTTAAAATATATATATTCCGAAATTAATTAAAAAATAATACTTAAAATTAAACCTACAATTTTGAAAAATTAGGTTTCAACTAACCTAAATATCATTTCAAAATTTGCTAACTACTTTTTAAAAATTTAATGTTATTTTATAAATGACAATTAAATAAAAAATAAAAAAAGATAAATAAATATCTTTTTCAGATTTTATGATTTCATTTAAATAAATAAAATAACAAAATTTAAAAGTTAGTCAAATATCTTACATCTATTTAAAATATCATGATTATAGTTATCTTATTTTAAATTTAAATAAGGTCAAATTATTTAAAAAAATATTTAATTTAAAAATTTAATATCTGACCTTAAATTTAAAAATAAGATAAGATATAATCATATTTAAAAATAAGATAGATAATTAAGCAAAAAAAGATAGATATTTACTATTTTCAAATTCAAATTACACTAATATCATGAATTAATTTTTTAAAAAAAATAATTAATTTAATTATGATATTTAGAAATGAATTAGGAATAGTAAATGTCTAAATACAAAACTACACGAAAAATCGGAAGTTAAATCCATGAAATAGCATGAAAAATCGAAGAAAAACGAAAAATTTTCGAGCTGTACGGACAGTATGCTGAGCATACTGTCCGCGCGCGCAGAGAAGGGTGCACAGCCGAGGAATCTCGGCGCTGGAGGCGCCCAGCAGCATTTCCCTGCGCGGAATGGGGTTTCAGACACCCCATGCGCATGTTCTCAGACAAAAAATTGACCTAACACCCGTCTGGCCGAGGATTTAGGCCATCCGCGCGCGCGTGTCTTAGTGATGTCACCCTGATATTTTTCGAAACTTCAAAAAATCGTAACTAATTCAAATTAAATCGAAATTGAGTTCTGTAAAAAAGTAAATTGCTTAATTTTTTCCATACTATCCAATAAAAATAATTCCAGAAACAGATATTCAATTATTTTTCACGAAAATTCACAAACATCAATCAATCATCAAAAACACTCAAAACAACATGATACCATCCAAAACATCAAACGATCGTTTTAAGTCCAAATTTCTTGCAAGAAAATGAATTACCATGGCTCTGAGGCCAGTTATTGGAAAATTATTTTACCAGGATCTTAGATCTACTCACAAGTATGTTGATTAACACCCTAAATATGAACTTCTAAAACGATTATGAAATAAACACATATAAAGTATTAGAAACCTTACATTGGGTGCAGCGGAATAATATGACTCCTTCCGTTCAGATCTCTAACCCTTGTATCCTTTCTGTTGCAGAGTATTATCAAGATCTGAACCTGGATCTCTTTCTCTCCTTCTTTAGTGCTGAAACTCCTTCTTGCTGAATGTAAAGCCCGCTTAGTTTAATTTGGAAATTAGCAGTTAATTATGATTAATTATGAAAATTATTTATAGCTATTTAAATAATTTATTATACTGTTATTTATGGAATTCAGTGATGCATTTTTATGTCATGTAGTAGTTTGCATAATTTTGCATTCCGGTGCCCGGTATTTTGGAACTCGGTGTTTGGCTCAGTAGAAATCACAACTTAGCATGTTAGTAGTTGGGGCGGTTTATTAGACATTGGGAATGTCAGGAATGGCCGGGAATTTAGAATTTCCCAAAAATACCCCTTTAGTGTTTATTATGTGGTTTTAGTGTGGAGGGGCAAAATGGTCTTTTTGCCCCAATGGTATTTTGTCTTTTAGTGATTTTATTATTTGAAAATAAATGTTTATTTTATATGTTATTTGGCTGAAATAAATTAATGTTTAAAGATTCCTTTTTATTCATTTTTCATTCAAACTTAGAAAATAGAAAAAAATTGCAAAAAAGGCTCTCTCTTTTCCTCTCTTCCTCTCTCGGCTGGTAGGGTGATTCTAGGGCTGGAATTTCTGAATTTTCATGCTAATTACTTTCATTCTAAGTGTTCTTCAACCTTGGTAAAGTTTCTAACTCTTTTCCTTTTGTTTTTTTTAGAAAATGTGTGAAAAGATGATGATGCATGCATGAGTTATAGTTGTTGTTGCTGCTGTGAATTTGTCCTTAATTTCAGAGGTGTAAGCTTGTTAGATTAGGGTTATTTAAATTGATTTGGAATCATGTTAGTTAGGTTGAGTAAAGCTTTGATTTTTCTATGTAAATCATGTGATTTTTGAAAGAAATAGTTATGTTTTGTTGCTGGAATGTTGTTGATGTTTGTTATTATTTTTTGAAGTTATTTTATGCTTGATTAAGTAGAATTAAGCTGGTTTGAATGCATGTTGTTTAGATTTGCTCAAGTTTGAGTTTAGAACTTAAAGCTTGAGCTCCAATGGTGATTTTTGTTTCTGTGCATTCTGGGTAGGTTTGATGCTTTTGAATTGTTATTTGGGATATATGGAGTAGGTCTGGAAGGTTTGAATCAATTTGGAGTTGATTTGGTTGAGATATGAATTTTTGAAATTCTGTCTGCGAGGAACCGAAATTCTGGTTGTGCATCCGGAATTCCGGATGGGCTTCGAAAATTCCCAGAACTGGAATTCCGGTTGGGCAACCGGTCTGCCGGTTGGGGAAATTTCAGAAACCCGTGTTTTCCTCGTTTTTATGTTTTAGGGGGTATTGCCATGCTTTTTATCGATAGGGAAACTTTTAGTTCCTAGTTCAAGTCCCCGGGAAGTGATTTAGCGTGTCACTTATAGTGTTGTGATTTTTATGGTTTAGGAGCCTGTAATCCGCCGCTCAGCTAAAGTTCCAGTCAGGTTGACCGGCACACCTGAATTCGGAATCCAGGTAAGATTAGTATAACAGTATGCATATGTAGATTACATGTTTAGCGAGCATGTAGGAAGCCTGTTAGATTACATTAGTTTGTATGTTGGCTTCGAACCATCCAACCCTGTCATGTCGGTACAGGCTGGAGTATGACCAGTAGCCGGAGTATGACCGGTTCGACCGATCAGGCTGACACTTGGTTGGTGGTTCCGTACTATTGACGTATCCCGTCGGTACAGGCTGAAGTATGACCAGTAGCCGGAGTATGACCGGTTCGACCGATCAGGAGGATATAGTAACACGTCGGTACAGGCTGGAGTATGACCGGCAGCCAGAGTATGACCGGTTCGACCGATCAAGTTGTTACGTGTCAATAGTATAGTCCCTATGAACGTTCAGAACTCGGTACCATGTTGGACATGGCAGTAGTGGCTCAGTACCGTGTTGGACACGGCAGTAGCGGGACTCAGTATCGTGTTGGACACGACAGTTAGGGTTATGATCAGGGGTATGGGCGTCTGATCATAACCGGGATTATGTATGAGTATTATTATGCTTTTCTTACTGAGTCTGTCGACTCACAGTTCTACGTTTATGTGTAGGTAAAGGCAAGGCTAAAGCTGATGGACCGTGAGCGAGCTTATGAAGGTTGTACATGTCGGGGCGGTTAGGCCTGGAGCGTACGATCATCGGGACAGCGAGGCTGATTTTGTAACTGGTCGCTAGGCGACATTTATTTTGTGTATCAGTTAAACAGTTAAATCTTTTTGTAAATGATTTTATAATCGGGATCCCGAGTGTAATGACCGCTCTAGTAATGTGGATTAGTAAAGGCAATTAGCACTAATTTTTATTATTTTATTATTATTTGTGAATTAATTTATTTGTGGACCCCAATATTTAGAAATAAATATTAGAGTTATAATTTCTCAATTCCGGAGATTTTATTAAACTCTAGGGGTATTGTTTAGCTTATATGTGAAATATGTTAATTTTGTAATTTTTGCTTGGCGACAACGGAAAATGCGATGGATGGCTAGATAATCACATGAGTAAGTTTAGAACCCTATTTTATAGTGGGGAATGTTTTAGAGAAAATTAATTATCGGGATTGAGCGGGGTTATGGATTTTGACCATTTTACCCCTATCTTTAGAAATACCCTAGTTTTAAGTCTAAGGGCATTTTGGTCTTTTGTTTATGGATGAGTGAGGTGGCTGCCCATGTAATTGACACCTAGCACTTGACTTTTCAGCCATGAATTAATTAAGGAAAAAATCAATTCATTTGAGGGAAAAATCAAAGAAAACCAAAATCTAGAGAACTCTCTCTCTTTCTCTCTTTCTACTGGGCTTCGATCAAGCGGGGGAAGGGTCGTTAATTCTTGGAGTTTCCTCAGCAAGGAAGCTTGGAAGATTCAAGTTGAGGTAAGCCCTAAAGAAACCTTCTTAATTTCCAAGTTTTAAAGTTAGGTTGAATTGGTGATTTTGTAATTTGGGGTCGTTAAGGTTCGATGTGTTTAGATTCGAATTCCCAGGGTTAGTTTGAGTTGATTGAAGTTCCTAGCACCGATTCTATTGCTTGAGTATGGTTTTTAAGCAAGCTTGAGTTTTGAAACTCAAGCTTTGAGCTTTAATGGCATAAATTGAATTATTGGTTTGTTCCGTGATTTGTTGATCGTGAATTGGATGTTTATACATTGTATAGGTATACCGGAGAGTTTGGTAAAGTTTGGGATTGAATTGAATCAAGGATGATTTTTGGTTCCCAAGCCAGAGAATCGAAATTCCGTTCGGTGTCCGTACCAACCGGCCGACCGTTGGTGACCCGTAATCCGGATGCCATTGGGAACCTATTTACTCCGTGGGAGAATTTTCAAAACCCTAGTTTTGGCCAATTTCCGTGAGATATTTAGGGTATTGCCATGAGGTTTATCGATAGGAACTTTTAGTTTCAAGTTTTAAGTCCCGAAAAGTGATTTAGCGAGTCACTCATATCCGTATTACTATTATTGTGATTAAAAGGGCATCCATCTAGCACGTGAATTCCGTTCAGCTCGCCAAAGACACTTGAATCTCGGAAAATGTAAGAACTGTGTATAATGTATGATGTGATTATCTGAATGTGTGTATATATGTTTATATATGCATGCTTGAATTATGTTAAACACTACCAACACTTGTATGAATAAGTTATAGAGTGTATTGGTACAGTGATTGTTGTCAATGTGAGTACGATACAAAGGATACCAACACAAGCATAGTAAAATGCTAAGGTGTGTGGTACATCACTCGTTGTTACTCAAAGGACGGATAAACCCTACCAACACTTGTACAAAGGAGGTACGATGTGTATGTGGTATAGTGGTTGTACCCCGGTAATGAACGTTCATACTCATCTCATATAAGCTCGTAAATAGGTGTATGGGCGCCTATTTACAGTGCTTGAAATTATATGGTATGTTTTATGCATTTCTTACCGAGTCCGTTGACTCCGCGCTCTCGCTTCGATGTGTAGGTAAAGGAAAGGCGAAGGCCGAACAGAATGAACCCGAGCTCGGTGAGATTGTACATGTCAAGCGGCGCGACCCGGAGCAGTGTTCTTGCCCTCGGACATCCGAGTTGTATTTTGAAAGTCGTTGTGCGACCCAAAACTTGTGTATTTTGAATGAAAAGTTTAAACAGTAAATTTTTTAAAAGTTTGAAATCGGGATCCCGGGATTTGTAAATATTATATTATATTACAAAGTTTAATATTTAAAGCAAAAGTTTTAATTTGACACGTTTTTCGAGAAATTTCTTTGATTAGCAAAGATTGCACAATAATTGAAAAAGCACTGTAGCCTGCCTTAGCATTGTGGCGTTACAATTTTGGTATCGTAGCCGCCATGTGTTTGTCTACCGAAGCTTGCTATGACATGTACAATCTTCATCGAGAAAGCTCTGCTCACTTCGGTTCGCAAGCCCGTACTTGTTTAGTATTTTAAATAAATGTGAATGAGAAAGCATGTTAGGAAGCATATTAGATTTAAATTAAATATATTTCCTTAAAAAGAAAAGAAAGTGTGTTGCCTTAAGTTATTAAAGAGCGGTGTTAATTTTGATCGCTGTCTAACCTGCCTGGCTTATAAATTCGCAGGCTAAGTCCTATTAAATGGACGCCCCGCGAAATACAAGAAGCCAGGGTGGCATGGTTGAGACCGGAGGCGGTCAGGGGAATCCTCAAAATCCTCGTGGTCGCGGCCGTGGCCGTGGCAGAGCTCAGGGTGGTCGCCCTGTAAATCCACCTCAAGCTCCTCCTGACTGGGAGCAAAGATTTGCTTAAATGCAAGAGAGAATTCGTCAGCAAGATGAAGAGATCCAAAGATTGAGGCAGCAGGGTCCTCCTGTCGTGCCTCCTCAAGAAGTTCAGGCCGTTGCAGCCTCCAAGGCGTCAGTAACAACCCGTTGTTGGCAACCGTATGGAACCGTTGTACGAAAGATTTCGAAAACAGCACCTCCAAAGATTTCCGGAGGCTCCTCGATGTGATGAAAGCCAAGCAATGGCTTTCGATGATCGAGCGTATTCTCAACTTTACGGGAGTGGTTGGAAATGACCGGGGTGACCCGCGCCACTTTCCAAGCCAGGAAGATGCCCTCGTGTGGTGGGAATTGATAACCCTCACTCGGGACGTCACGCTGATGACCTGGGAAGAATTTAGGGAGATATTTAACTCCAAGTATTACAATGAAGCGGTCCGCATTGCAAAGCAGAAAGAGTTCACTAATCTAGTCCAGACTGAGGGAATGTCAGTCACTGAGTACACAACGAAGTTTGATCGGTTGGCTAAATTGGCAGCAGGAATTGTGCCCACGATCCCCCAGAAGAAAGAAAAATATTTAGCGGTTTGAGTGCAAAAATCCGCATGATCCGGTTATTACCACTCACCGAAGCAACCCCGTATGCGTATATGGCCGAGAAGGCTTCGAGAGCCGAGGGTGCAAAGAAAATTTCTTCAGAGCCCCGGTGACTCCGAGTGTTGGTGGAACCCCCACCGTTCCTACTCCCGTTTACGGTAGGATGGTGGTGACTCCACCACCGAGCGTAAAATAAAGTTGTTCCAAATTTTCCGTGGTTTCGGCAAAGCAAGCGGCTGCCCGTGGGAACCAAGGCAGGAGGACGCCGGTGGTTACTCTTATCCCGAGTGTCCAAGGTGCAAGAAACATCATCCGGAGAGTGTAACCTAAGACATGCTTTCAGTGTGGCATGGTGGGGCATTTCAAGAAAGATTGCCCCCAGCAAAGAAAGAGGAGCCGAAAGCCGAGGTGAAACCGGCTCGCTCGTGTGTTTGCCATTACCCAAGCCGATGCCGCAGCCTGTCCTTCATAGATAGTCAGTTTCCCGTCAACAACTTGTTATTTACAAGTATTATTTGACTCGGAGCTACACGTTCATGTGGCTACAAGAGTGATCGATCTTTTCGGGTAGGCCTTGTGATATTTTAGAAAGAGGGTTTGGAACCCTAATGCCTAGCGAATTGGTTATCTCTAATTAAAGGCGCATTAGGTCTATGCCGATTAGGATCGAAGATAGGGAATTGAGTACCGACCTTATAGAATTGAAATTAACCGAGTTTGATATTATACCGGGAATGGATTTTCTATCCAAGTATTCGCCGCATAGATTGTAGGCGTAAAATGGTGATTTTTCAAATTTAAGGTGAAGATCCATTTGTTTATGTTGGATCTGTCAGGGTCTCGCATCCCGATTATTTCTATGTTGAGAGCTAGGGATTTGCTATGCAATGGTTGTGTAGGATTTCTAGCAGTAGTATTTGACTCCAAAGAGACCAAACATTTGGGCCTCGAGGTAGTCCGGTGGTGAAAGATTTTCTTGATGTGTTTCCCGAGGAATTGCCGGGATTGCCGCTCACGCCGAGAAATTGACTTTGTAATTGATTTGGCACCCGGAGTCGAACCCGTTTCTAAAGCTCCATATGAATGGCTCCAGCAGGTAACTCAAGGAGCTTAAGTTGCAACTTCAGGATGCTTGATATCGGGTTTATTCGACCCGTTGTATCGCCCCGGGGAGCTCCGGCTCTTTTTGTGAAAAGAAAGATGGTTCCCTTAGAATGTGTATTGATTATCGGAACTAAATAAGCCGACGATTAAGAACAAGTACCCGCTGCCTGTGATCGATGATCCGTTCGATCGCCCTTCGTGGAAAGGCAAATGTTTTCAAAGATTGGATTTACTTGGCCGGTTATCATCAACTCGTAATTCGGGAGGAGGACATACCGAAGACCGCTTTTAGAACCGCATATGGGCACTATGAGTTTCCGGTAATGTCGTCGGATTGACTAATGCTCCCGCAGCCTTTATGGATCTCATGAATAAGGTGTTCAAGGATTTCCTCGATAACCGCGTTGCTATGTTGTTTATCGATGACATTCTTGTATACTCTCGAAGAGGAGCACGAGCATCATCTTCGAATGGTGTTACAGCCGACCTGTGGATCACAAGTTGTATGCCAAGTTCAAAAAGTGCGAATTCTCCGGGGTTGTCCGAGGTGTCCTTCTCAACATATTGTCGGGAAAAATGGAATTATGGTTGATCCAAGCAAGATAGAATCGTTGAAGAATTGGCCGAGGCCCAAGTCCGTGATTTAAATTCGAAGTTTTTCGTTAGCAGTGGTATTATCGACGTTTTGTCGAAGGATTTTCTAAACTTTCTATGCCCCTAACCGAATTGACCAAGAAAATCGATATTTGTGTGGTCGATAAGTGTGAATCAAGCTTTCAGAGTTGAAGCAAGCCGTTTGATAATACCACCCCGTGTTAGCTTTGCCATCGATCAAGAGAAATTTGTTGTATTTTGTGATGCATCCGCATGTGTCCGGGATGTGTTCTCGATGCAAGCCGACGTAGTCATAGCTTATGCCTCTCCTCAATCAAGGATTATGAGCAGCGTTACCCAACTCATGATTTAGAACTCGTTGTCGTGGTTTTTGCTTTAAAGATTTGGCGACATTATCTTTACTATGAAAAGTGTGAGATTTATACGGATCATAAAAGTCTTAAATACTTTTTCACCCAAAAAGATTTGAATATGAGGCAGAGAAGGTGGTTGGAATTAGTTAAAGACTACGATTGTGAAATACTATATCACCCCGGGAAAGCCAATGTTGTGGACGACGCTCTGAGCAGAAAAGGTCCCTGGCCAAGTGTGTACTACATATGATAGCTCCTCAACTAGCCTCGAAATGGTTAAAGGTGAATTGAGTTCGTGGCTCCGGAAATTATACAATTTAACCCTCAAATCCGATCTCAGTTGGAGAGAATCGAAAGACACAACCGGAAGATCCCGAGCTAGTTAAAGTTCGAGATGGAGAAGTGGCCGGTCCTAGAGGTTTTTCAATCTCGATGGAATGTTGTTATATAAAGCTCGAGTTTGTGTTCCTAGTGTTGATGAGCTTAAGAAAGAGATACTTGATGAAGCTCACACCACGCCTTATTCGTTGCATCCGGAACCACCAAGATGTATCGTAATTTGAAACCCTACTTCGGTGGTATGGGATGAAAAGAGATGTAGTGGACTATGTGTCCAATGTTTAACCCGCCAACAGATTAAGGCCTAACATCGTAGACCAAGCAGTGGTTATTTGCAACCTTTAGTCCTTCCGTAATGGAAGTGGGAGGACATCGCAATGGACTTTGTAACCGGTTTACCTAGAACTACAGGATGTATGATTCGTATGGGTCATTGTGGATAGATTTACAAAGCCGCTCACTTTCTACCGGAAAGTTACCTATTCGCGGATCGCATGCCGAATTGTATGTGAAGGAGATAGTTCGTCTCCATGGAGCCCCTAAATCTATCAGTATCGTATGGATCCAAAGTTCACATCGAAGTTTTGGGTGAGTCTTCGTAAAGCTATGGGTACCAAGTTAAAGTTTAGTACAGCTTTTCACCCTCGTACCGATGGTCACAAAAGAACTATCCGCATTTTGGAAGACCTAATGCGAGCCCGTGTCATGGACTTCGAGGGTTCACGGAGTAAGTACTTGCCTTTAATTGAATTCTCCTACAACAACAAGCCTACTAAAGTACAACAGGATGGCTCCCTATGAGATGTTATATGGTAGAAAATGTCGTTCTCCTATTCATTGGGACGAGACAGAGAAAGGAAGTACTGGGTCCAGCAGTTGGTGCAAAAGACCAATGAAGCTATTGATAAGATCAAGGCTCCTGATGCGTTCGCTTCTCAAAGCAAAGTGTAAAAGTTATGCCGATCCAAAGCGCAGATGTTACATTTCAGTGTGGAACATGTTTTCCCGCGGGTTTCACCAATGAAGGGTATTAGGCTCTTCGTGAAGAAGGGTAAGTTAAGCCCTAGGTTCATTGGGCCATTTCGTATACTCGAGAAGGTGCAGTAGCGATCTGGCTAGCCTTACCACCGCATTATCAATCGTTCATGACGTATTTCACATCTCTATGTTAAGGAAATACGTGTCAGACCCGACTCATGTCTTGAGTTATGAAGCCCTTGAACTACAACTAGACTTATCCTATGAAGAGCAACCTGTTCAGATTTTGGATAGAACAGAAAAAGTTCTTCGTAACAAGAATATTGCACTGGTTAAAGTGCTTTGGAGGAACAGTAAGGTGGAAGAAGCCACCTGGGAATTGGAGTCAGATATGAGGACTCAACATCCAGCAGCTATTCAGTTAGATTTCGGGGACGAAATCCTATTAACCTACGACCTACAGGAGACCTGCACGGGATGCCGGCTTGGGAACCTACCACTCTGCGGGGGAATTTTCGTAACCCTAGTTTTGGCCAATTTTGAGATATTTAGTGGTATTGCCATGAGGTTTATCGATAGGGGACCTTTTAGTTTCAAGTTTTAAGTCCCGAAAAGTGATTTAGCGAGTCACCTATCCGTATTACTATTATTGTGATTGTGGCATCCATCTAGCACGTGAATTCCGTTCGTGCCTCAAAGACACTTCGAATTCGAAAACAGTAAGAACTGTGTATAATGTATGATGTGATTATCTGAATGTGTGTATATGTGTTTATATATGCATGCTTGAATTATGTTAAACACTACCAACACTTGTATGAATAAGTTATAGAGTGTATTGGTACAGTGATTGTTGTCAATGTGAGTACGATACAGTGATACCAACACAAGCATAGTAAAATGCTAAGGTGTGTGGTACATCACTCGTTGTTACTGAAGGATCGGGATAAACCCTACCAACACTTGTACAAGGAGGTACGATGTGTATGTGGTATAGTGGTTGTACCGGTAATGAACGTTCATACTCATCTCAAGCTCCGTAAATAGGTGTAATGGCGCCTATTTACAGCTCGGAAATTATATGGTATGTTTTATGCATTTCTTACCGAGTCCGTTCGACTCGCGCTCTCGCTTCCATGTGTAGGTAAAGGAAAGGCGAAGGCCGAACAGAATGAACTCGAGCTCGGGTGAGATTGTACATGTCAAGCGGCTGCGACCCGCAGTGTTCTGGCCTCTGGACATTCGGGAGTTGTATTTTGAAAGTCGTTGTGCGACCCAAAACTTGTGTATTTTGAATGTAAAGTTTAAACAGTAAATTTTTTAAAAGTTTGAAATCGGGATCCCGGGATTTGTAAATATTATATTATATTACAAAGTTTAATATTTAAAGCAAAAGTTTTAATTTGACACGTTTTTCGAGAAATTTCTTTGATTAGCAAAGATTGCACAATAATTGAAAAAGCACTGTAGCCTGCCTTAGCATTAGGGCGTTACACCGAGTCTTTTGTAATATTATTTTATAAGTTTAATTAAAAAGCAAAAATTTTAATTAATCACGTTTTTCCATAAACCTCGTTGATTAGCAACGAGCTGCACGTCATGTTTAAAAATCACGTAATACGCCTATGTTACTTAGGGTGTTACAATTTGGTATCAGAGCCGCCAGGTTGTCTTCCGAAGATCGTCACGACATGTACAATCATCATCAGCAATTAGCTCGTTTCACGGTTCAGTAAGCCTTTATTGCTTTAGTAGTTTATTTTATTCAGTTATGAAAAAGAAAAGCATGTTAGTAGCCTGATAGTAGAATAGGCGCATGTTTCGTTTTTAATTTCCAAATTAAGCGGCAGTAGTAAGCTCTCCTTGAATACGACCTGATATGCCAACTCTTGGTTTCGCAGGCGGTTCTAATCAGATGGACTCCAGGCGGACTACCAGGAGTCAGGGCAACTCCGTAGGGTCGAACCAAGGACAGGGAGCTCAGTTTCCCCCGCCTGTTAGGGGCCGAGGTAGAGGTCCCCGAGGCATGGCTCGTGGTCGGGGTGATGAGAACCCGCCACAGGCTGCCCAGGCTCCCCCAGCCGATCAGGAAGCCCAAAATTGGGAGGTTGGGTTTGCGGAAATGCAAGCCCGAATTGAAGAGCAAGACCTCGAGATTCAGAGGTTGAGACAGCAGGGTGCTTCTGCAGTTCCAGTGCCCGTAGTTCCAGTGGCACCTGCCCCTGCTGCCCAGGCCGAGATAGTGGTGGCGGCCAATAGATTGGAACCTCTGTACGAACGGTTCCGGAAGCAAGCACCTCCGGTTTTCCTGGTAGCTTCGGACGTGATGAAAGCCGAGCAGTGGCTGACGGTGATTACCAAGATCCTGAATTTCATGGGTGTCATCGGTAACGACAGAGTGGTGTGTGCCACTTTTGAGTTCCAGAAGGACGCTCTGGTCTGGTGGGACATGGTGTCTCAGATCCATGACGTCACCACCATGACCTGGGAAAGGTTCCAGGAACTCTTCAACATGAAGTACTACAATGAGGTGGTCAGAAGCGAAAAGAGGAAAGAGTTCGCTCACCTGACCCAGCGTGAGAATATGAGCGTCACTGAGTATACTACTCAGTTTGATCGGTTGGCGAGGTTAGCCTCGGGAATTGTGCCGACCGACTTCAGCAAGAAGGAGAAGTATCTAGACGGGTTGAATGCCAAGATCAAACACGATTTGATGATCACCACAGACGACAGCACCACCTATGCTCAGATGGTGGAGAAGGCACTGCGAGCTGAGGGAGCAGTTGGGTGTATGTCGGAGTCAGCTAGTACTCCGGTGAGTGGAGGGGCTCCTACCCCTCCTGCATCAGGTTTTAGCAAGGGGAGTAGTGGTTCGGCCATTGATCAGAGGAAGAGAGCACCCACTGCTTCCGGTGGCTCGAGTCAGAACAAGAGGTTCCAGGGGAACCATAACAGAGGGAGTCGTCCTGGTGGTACTGAGACCCGCTTCTCTATCCCGAGTGCCCTAGCTGCAAGAGTCACCATCGGGGTGAGTGCAAAGGTCAGGGATGCTTTCACTGTGGCATGCCCGGACACTTCAAGAGGGACTGTCCCCAGCTCCGATCAGAGGCACCGATAGCTCCAGCGATACCCACTCCAGCCAGGGTGTTCGCTATCACTCAGATGCCAACCCATCAGTTGTCACAGGTCTGCTTTCTATTAATAACTCGCTATATTCAGTGCTGTTTGATTCTGGGGCTACACATTCTTATGTGGCGGCCAGAGTCTTTAGTAAATTGGATAGACCGTACGATAGATATGAATCAGGGTTTGGAACCCTATTACCTGGCGGAGAATTGGTTATCTCCTATAGGTGGATTAGGTCTATGCCGATCAGGATAGATGGTAGAGAGTTAAGTGCTGATCTGATAGAGATGAGTTTAGTCGAATTCGATATTATTTTAGGAATGGATTTCCTATCTAAATATTCGGCGAGTATAGATTGTAAAAGGAAGATGGTGATCTTCCAACCGGAAAGTGAAGAACCATTTGTGTTTGTTGGTTCAGTTCAGGGATCCCGGATCCCGGTGATTTCGGCCATGTCAGCTAGAGATTTATTGCACGGCGGTTGTTTAAGGTTTCTGGCCGTGGTGGTGGACACCACTGGCCAGATACCATTCGGCCAGAGGACATCAAGGTGGTTCGGGAATTTTTGGATGTTTTTCCCGAAGAACTTCCAGGGTTACCACCTCAGCGGGAGATTGACTTCGTTATAGACTTGGCACCAGGGGTGGATTTGGTTTCCAAAGCCCCATATAGAATGGCTCCAGCTGAACTTAAGGAATTAAAGATTCAGCTCCAAGGGTTGCTTGACATAGGGTTCATTCGGCCCAGTGTGTCACCCTGGCGAACCCCGGTTTTATTCGTCAAGAAGAAGGATGGATCTATGAGGATGTGCATCGACTACAGGGAATTGAACAAGCTGACGGTGAAGAATAAGTATCCATTACCTAGGATCGATGACTTGTTCGATCAGCTTCAGGGGAAGACGGTCTTTTCTAAGATTGATCTCCGTTCGGGTTATCATCAGTTGAGAATCCGAGAGGAGGACATTCCGAAGACGGCTTTCCGCACTAGGTATGGACATTACGAATTTCTGGTTATGTCATTCGGACTAACCAATGCTCCTGCAACATTCATGGACTTGATGAATAGAGTATTCAAGGATTTCCTCGATATCTCTGTGATTGTGTTTATCGACGACATCCTCGTGTACTCTCAATTAGAAGAGGAGCATGAGTTACATCTTCAGATGGTACTGCAACGGCTTCGAGAGCATAAGCTTTATGCCAAGTTCAAGAAATGTGAGTTCTGGCTATCTCAGGTGTCTTTCGTAGGGCACATTGTGAGCAAAGATGGGATCAAGGTGGATCCCGGGAAGATTGAATCCGTCAGGGATTGGCCGAGACCGAAGACAGTGACAGAAATCAGAAGCTTCTTAAGTTTAGCTGGGTACTACCGTAGGTTCGTCGAAGGGTTTTCAAAAATTTCAATGCCCCTAACCGAGCTTACAAAGAAGAATCAGCGATTTATTTGGTCAGACAAGTGCGAAGCTAGTTTTCAGGAGCTAAAACAGAGGTTGATTACCGCTCCAGTGCTAGCTTTGCCTTCAGACAAGGAGAATTTCGTAGTTTATTGTGACGCATCCAAACAGGGTTTGGGGTGTGTGTTGATGCAAGCCGATCGGGTTATCGCTTATGCCTCCCGTCAGTTAAAGGATTATGAGCAGCGATACCCGACTCATGATCTAGAGTTGGCCGCGGTGGTTTTCGCATTGAAGATTTGGCGGCATTATCTTTACGGGGAAAAGTGTGAAATTTATACCGACCATAAAAGTCTCAAGTATTTCTTTACTCAGAAGGATTTGAATATGAGACAGAGACGTTGGTTGGAATTAGTGAAAGATTACGATTGTGAGATCTTCTATCCCCCCGGAAAAGCCAATGTAGTGGCCGATGCCCTGAGCAGAAAGGGTCCCGGGCATGTAGCTAGTATGGTTCAGATCTCACCTCAGCTAGCAGAGGATATGGTTAGATCCAGCATTGAGTTTGTTGTAGGCCAGCTTCACAACTTAACGCTGCAATCTGATCTGTTGGAAAGAATAAAAGTCGCTCAGATGACGGATCCAGAGTTAGTGAAGATCCGAGATGAGGTGTTGGCTGGTCAAGCCAAGGACTTTTCAGCGTCAGACAGTGGGATGCTTTTGTATAAAGCCAGGGTTTGTGTTCCGGATAGTGTGGAACTTAGGAATGAGATCTTTGAGGAGGCTCATTCTACCCCGTATTCTCTACATCCCGGCACCACTAAGATGTACCAAGATTTGAAACCGTACTTCTGGTGGAGCGGTATGAAGAAGAATTTGGTAGAATTCGTATCGAGATGCCTCACTTGTCAGCAGATTAAGGCTGAACATCGAGACCACGGGGTTGTTGCAGCCTCTAACCCTACCAGAATGGAAATGGGAAGATATCACGATGGATTTTGTGGTCGGGTTACCTAGGACCACGGGTTTATTTGATTCCATCTGGGTAGTGGTTGATCGATTTACGAAATCTGCTCATTTTCTGCCGGTTAGAACAACATTTACAGTGGATCAGTTGGCAGAGTTGTATGTCATAGAGATAGTAAGACTTCACGGGGTACCGAAGTCTATTGTTTCGGACAGGGATCTGAAGTTCACCTCCAAATTTTGGCAAAGTTTGCAACGAGCAATGGGTACAAAGCTGAAATTCAGTACAGCATTCCATCCTCAGACAGATGGTCAGTTCGAAAGGACAATTCAGATATTGGAGGACATGTTGAGAGCCTGTGTTATGGACTTTGAAGGCTCATGGAATAAGTATCTACCGTTGATAGAATTTTCTTACAACAACAGTTATCAGAGTACGATAGGGATGGCTCCCTATGAACTGTTATACGCTAGGAAATGTAGATCCCCTATCCACTGGGATGAGACAGGGGAGAGGAAATACCTAGGTCCAGAGTTAGTGCAGCGGACCAATGAGGCAATAGAGAAGATAAAAGCTAGAATGCTTGCCTCACAGAGCAGACAGAAGAGTTACGCAGATCCAAAACGCAGAGATGTTGAGTTCCAAGTAGGGGACCATGTGTTTTTACGGGTATCTCCGATGAACGGGATTAAACGTTTCGGGAAAAGAGGTAAGTTATGCCCTAGATTTACAGGACCTTTCGAGATTCTCGAGAAGATAGGTCAAGTGGCATATCGGTTAGCATTGCCTCCAGCCTTATCAGCAGTTCACAACGTATTCCATGTCTCGATGTTGAGAAAATATGTTTCAGATCCCTCTCATATACTCAGTTATGAGAGCCTTGAGCTACAGCCAGACATGACTTACGAGGAACAGCCAGTGCAGATCCTGGATAGAAAGGATAAAGTCCTTCGGAATAAGACCACAGCATTGGTCAAGGTTCTCTGGAGAAACAGCAAGGTGGAGGAAGCCACCTGGGAGCTAGAGTCAGATATGAGAGCTCAATATCCAGAGTTATTCAGGTCAGATTTCGGGGACGAAATCCTTTTAAGGGGGGGATAGTTGTAAAGCCCGCTTAGTTTAATTTGGAAATTAGCAGTTAATTATGATTAATTATGAAAATTATTTATAGCTATTTAAATAATTTATTATACTGTTATTTATGGAATTCAGTGATGCATTTTTATGTCATGTAGTAGTTTGCATAATTTTGCTTTCCGGTGCCCGGTATTTTGGAACTCGGTGTTTGGCTCAATAGAAATCACAACTTAGCATGTTAGTAGTTGGGGCAGTTTATTAGACATTGGGAATGTCGGGAATGGCCGGGAATTTAGAATTTCCCAAAAGTACCCCTTTAGTGTTTATTATGTGGTTTTAGTGTGGAGGGGCAAAATGGTCTTTTTGCCCCAATGGTATTTTGTCTTTTAGTGATTTTATTATTTGAAAATAAAAGTTTATTTTATATGTTATTTGGCTGAAATAAATTAATGTTTAAAGATTCCTTTTTATTCATTTTTCATTCAAACTTAGAAAATAGAAAAAAATTGCAAAAAAGGCTCTCTCTTTTCCTCTCTTCCTCTCTCGGCTGGTAGGGTGATTCTAGGGCTGGAATTTCTGAATTTTCAAGCTAATTTCTTTCATTCTAAGTGTTCTTCAACCTTGGTAAAGTTTCTAACTCTTTTCCTTTTGTTTTTTTTAGAAAATGTGTGAAAAGATGATGATGCATGCATGAGTTATAGTTGTTGTTGCTGCTGTGAATTTGTCCTTAATTTCAGAGGTGTAAGCTTGTTAGATTAGGGTTATTTAAATTTTTTTGGAAGCATGTTAGTTAGGTTGAGTAAAGCTTTGATTTTTCTATGTAAATTATGTGATTTTTGAAAGAAATAGCTATGTTTTGTTGCTGGAATATTGTTGATGTTTGTTATTGTTTTCTGAAGTTATTCTATGCTTGATTAAGTAGAATTAAGCTGGTTTGAATGCATGTTGTTTAGATTTGCTCAAGTTTGAGTTTAGAACTCAAAGCTTGAGCTCCAATGGTGATTTTTGTTTCTGTGCATTCTGGGTAGGTTTGATGCTTTTGAATTGTTATTTGGGATATATGGAGTAGGTCTGGAAGGTTTGAATCAATTTGGAGTTGATTTGGTTGAGATATGAATTTTTGAAATTCTGTCTGCGAGGAACCGGAATTCCGGTTGTGCATCCGGAATTCCGGATGGGCTTCGAAAATTCCCAGAACCGGAATTCCGGTTGGGCAACCGGTCTGCCGGTTGGGGAAATTTTA
This sequence comes from Cannabis sativa, assembly GCF_029168945.1. NCBI lineage: Eukaryota > Viridiplantae > Streptophyta > Magnoliopsida > Rosales > Cannabaceae > Cannabis > Cannabis sativa. Next base: position 1,903,498 of record NC_083608.1, on the reverse strand, counting down.
GAAACCCGTGTTTTCCTCGTTTTTTTGTTTTAGGGGGTATTGCCATGCTTTTTATCGATAGGGAAACTTTTAGTTCCTAGTTCAAGTCCCCGGGAAGTGATTTAGCGTGTCACTTATAGTGTTGTGATTTTTATGGTTTAGGAGCCTGTAACCCGCCGCTCAGCTAAAGTTCCAGTCAGGTTGACCGGCACACCTGAATTCGGAATCCAGGTAAGATTAGTATAACAGTATGCACATGTAGATTACATGTTTAGCGAGCATGTAGGAAGCCTGTTAGATTACATTAGTTTGTATGTTGGCTTCGAACCATCCAACCCGGTCACGTCGGTACAGGCTGGAGTATGACCAGCAACCGGAGTATGACCGGTTCGACCGATCAGGCTGACACTTGGTTGGTTGTTCCGTACTATTGACGTATCCCGTCGGTACAGGCTGGAGTATGACCAGCAGCCGGAGTATGACCGGTTCGACCGATCAGGAGGATATAGTAACACGTCGGTACAGGCTGGAGTAGGACCGGCTGCCGGAGTATGACCGGTTCGACCGATCAGGTTGTTACGTGTCAATAGTACAGTCCCTATGAACGTTCAGAACTCAGTACCATGTTGGACATGGCAGTAGTGGCTCAGTATCGTGTTGGAAACGGCAGTAGCGGGACTCAGTATCGTCTTGGACACGGCAGTTAGGGTTATGATCAGGGGTATGGGCGTCTGATCATAACCGGGATTATGTATGAGTATTATTATGCTTTTCTTACTGAGTCTGTTGACTCACAGTTCTACGTTTACGTGTAGGTAAAGGCAAGGCTAAAGCTGATGGACCGTGAGCGAGCTTATGAAGGTTGTACATGTCGGGGCGGTTAGGCCTGGAGCGTACGATCATCGGGACAGCGAGGCTGATTTTGTAACTGGTCGCTAGGCGACATTTATTTTGTGTATCAGTTAAACAGTTAAATCTTTTTGTAAATCATTTTATAATCGGGATCCTGAGTCTTTTGTAATATTATTTTATAAGTTTAATTAAAAAGCAAAAATTTTAATTAATCACGTTTTTCCATAAACCTAGTTGATTAGCAACGAGCTGCACAGCATGTTTAAAAATCACGTAATACGCCTATGTTAGTTAGGGTGTTACACTGAAAGTCTTTCTTCACGATCTTCCTCAGTATGGTTGAGGTATCACTTGCTCTGTGTGGGTACTACTCTAATCACTAAGTATTTCGAAATCCTAAGGAAGAAGAGAGAGAGAGAGTGGGCGGCCAAGTTTAGAGAGAGAAGGCTCAGGTTTTTCTAAATGAAAGTGTAATTTTCCTGAAGCCTTCACTATCTATTTATAGCATTCCACTAGATTAGGTTTGAATTATTTGATATTAAAATAATGAAAATATCAGAGGTGAAACCCTACAAAAGTGTTCGGCCCTTGGTAATATGGAATTGGGCCTCACTTTTTGCAAATTTGGATTTTTATCATTTTTGCATCTGATTTTCTCAAAAACGCCAATTTTCTAATTCAACTATTTAAATGCCAATTTTAACTATTTAATAACTATAAATAATTATTAAATAATTTTGTCATTTATCATATTTATTAATTGAACCATACAAGTATCATAATTAACAAATACGCCCGTAAAACTCTTTCTTTACAATTTCGAACTTACTTAGTGAAAAATTCACAAATAGACATAGTCTAATTTCAGAATTATAACTGATTAATCAAAACCAATTACATGAGTCTTGCAAGCAATATTATCTCAACTAGTGGGGGGACCATGGTTCTATATAACCGAGCTTCCAATAAGCATATCAAGAATTTATTACTTAAATTCACTAACTTATTAATTCTTCGTTGAATCCACGCATAGAACTTAGAATTGCACTCTCAGTATATAGAATGCTCCATATGTTCCACCATATATACACATCATTAGTTATCCATTGTTATAATCCTAATTTGATCAATGATCCTCTATATGAATTATCTACACTGTAAAGGGATTAGATTACCGTTACACCCTACAATGTATTTTATCCTTAAAACACTTGACCCCGTATAAATGATATTTCAGCTTATGTGAAATGAGTACTCCACCATTTATTTTCGTTTGGTCAAGCTCGAAGGAGATCATCCTCTACTTACTATTCGCCAGATAGAAGCTATAGATTCCATGTTTATGTTAGCGCTCCCACTCAATTGCACTACTGTGTTCCCAAAATGTACGTATCACCCTGACCTAAAAGTAGGCTTAACTAACAAATCAAAGAACACGAATAGCCTCCTGAGATTGAGCCTAATCATAACAGGATTAAGATCATTTGATCTAGGATCAACTAGGCGATATTGACTTGAATAGATATTACTGTAAGTTTAATAATCTAAGTCAAAGTTCAATATCGGTCCCTTCCGATGCATACTCCATGCATCCAACCTGAGCTTTACTTTAACCAATGCCCAGGAAAGAACATAGCATTTCTCCAAATGCAAGTAAACTCTTGTTGTAGATTATCATATGAGTAAAACCCTGTGTCTGATAAATCTAAGAAACTTTATTCACATAGTCATGTTTACTTTCCAAAATGTTGACAACACAATAAACAGGATCAAGTATGTGAAAAGGGTTTCAGATGAATTTATAAATGAAATAGACAAGCAATTGATAAGGTGAACCAAAACATACACAAATGAATGAAAAATACTTCTGTTTTTTTATTGATGTTGAATAAAATAGATTACATTGAAATTGAGTTTTTCTTAGGGCATAAAACCCAACACAAGGGCCCTGCTTGCATGATTTTCGCGCGAGTATGGGAGTTCAGACAAGTTTCTGGGCGTGTCCCTTCGGATAGGCCGATGTTTGAATGCACTTGCACTCCAGTGACACTCGGGTGTCCGCGCGCTCATGTAGGAATCATTTTTTTTAAATTTTCAAAAAATAATAACTAATTCAAATAAAATCGAAATTAACTTCTGTAAAAAAGTGAATTGCTTAATTTTTTTCCAAAATATCCAAGAAAAGTAATTCCATAACGAGATTCCAATTATTTTTCATAAAAAATTTGGAAACATCAATCAATAATCAATAAACACATAGATCAACATGAATGACACCCAAATCACACATCCATCGTTTTAAATCTATATTTCTAGAAAGTAAATTATTACCATGGCTCTGAGGCTAGTTTCTAGATTATATTTTACTAGGACCTAGATTTACTAACAAGTATATTTTTAATATCCTAAATATGATTCTCTAAAATGATGAAACTTAAACATATATAAAGTATGAGAAACTTTACATTGATTGAAGTAGAAATAAATGACTCCTTCCGCTCAGATCTCTGATCCTTATTCCTTTTGTCATAGAGTATAATCAAGATCTAAGCCCGATACTTCTTCAGTTGTTTGCATTCTTCACAGTTTTACACACTATGATTGAGGACTAACTTGCTATGGATGGGCATGCACTCAATCACTAAGGCTCGAATTTTAATGTGAAGAATACTATAGAATTTCAAAATTAGAAGAGAGAAAAGAAGAATTAGAAGTCTCAAACTCTCAAGTTTTCTGACAAGATATAAATTAGGTTTAGAGTCATTAGTTGGATTATGAGACCATTCTTTTCTTTTTATACTAATTCATTTAGGGTTAGGACTGAATTATATGAAATAAAAAATGATTAAATAATAGCAAAAATAGGACTTAATGGCCGGCCATAATATTGGCCCAACACTAGTTACATTTTTGCCATTTTTCTCAACTATTTATCTATTATTTCGCAAATGACATATTTTCCAATTTCAATCCTATAAATGCCAAAACTATTTATTTAGTAATTAAAAATAAATTATCAAATAAAATTGTCATGTATATTATTTATTAATTAGAGTTCACAAAGTCTCTTAATTAACAAATAAACCTGAAAATCTTATTTCTTCACAATCAAGCCATATCATAGTGAAAATTCATAAACTAGACATAGTCTAATTTTAGAATTATAATTAATTAATTAAAATCAATTAACTGTCTCATATAAGCAGTTTGTCTCAACTAGTATGTGGACCATGGGCCTATATAACCGAGCTTCTATTAAGCAGATCTAGAATTTACCAAGTAAATTCCCTAACTTATTAATTCCTCCCTACACCACTACAGATCTGAAATTGTACTCTCAATTATATATAACGCTCTATATGTTCCACGATATAGATACGCTATGAGATATCCATTTGTTATAATCCTAATAATCAATGATCCTCTATATATAATTTACATAGAGTACGGACAAAATTTACCGTTACACCCTTCAATATATTTTATGTTTAAAACACTTATCTACCTATAAATGATATTTCAATGAACTAATATAATCACTAAAATGAGCGCTCATTCATTTATCTCTATTAAGCCAAGCTCGAAGGAAATTACCTTTCACTTCTATGTCCAGATAAAAGCTATAGATTATGTATCTATGATTAGCGCTCCCACTCAATTAAACTACCATGTTCTTACTCTATATGTCACGAGAAGAACCATTGGTCAACTTTAACGAACAGATTGAAGAACACAAATAATACAATTGAACTAGAACCTAACCATCTTAGGATTGAGATGATTTGATCTAAGATCAACTAGGTGATATTGAGTTGAGTAGATATTACGATAAGTTTATTATATCTTATCCAAGTTCAATATCGGTCCCTTCCAATGCATACTCCATACATCCAACCCAAAGTTACTTTAACCAATGCCCCGGAAAGGACATGGCACTTATCCAAGGTGGAAGTAAACTACATTGTAGATTATCCTATTAGTTAAACCATGTGTACTGATAAATCATAGGAATACATTTAATCACACAATCTTGATTACTTTCCATTGTGTTGACAACACAATAAACAAGGATATCAATGTGATAAGGATTTAGATGAATTTATAAATCAAATAAACAAATAAATGATCATATGAACCAAATAACACATTAAATAAGTAAAGAAAATAAATCTATTTCTTTATTGATAATTGAATAGAAAATATTACATTGAAATAGCATTTTATTTAGGGCACAAAGCCTAACACAAACTTCCTAACTCACTTAGGGGTAGTATACCTAGCTATGTTCCTTAAAAAATATACAAGTTGCCCAATTATTGCTTCTTGTTTATCCACATTTAATTTTGTCATTGCACTTTCGTTTGAAAATTTTCAAACTAATAGTTGAAAATATTGGTTGGATTTCGATACATCTTCAACCCTCATTCTTGAATGGTGGAATCGCTTGAAGTCTATTACAAGTCCAACTTAGTTTTCACCTTTAGTCTTTGGAGTGAAGCCACTTGAAGACTATGCATGTCCAACTAAATTCTCACAAAGGGCACATCCAATAAGTTTTAGCATTGTCCTTGAAAAGGGAACATTGTTTGGATACTACTGGAGTTGCCTTGGTCTACTGACCATGCTGACGAATTTCTTACAACGAGTGAGGAAAAGAAGTACGCCTAGAAACCAACCGTGGTCCAGCAACTCTCTTATCACAAATTTAGGAAAAGTCTGTGTAATGTTGTGCCATCTTTGTTGCATTGAATCGAGAGAGGATGGTCTAAGTGCTAGCACAAACCTATCTTCATCTCCCTAAAAGGAACCTTTCTAGGATTTTGTGAACGCTTAGTTCCCTTCCCTAATTAGTCTAAATAACACAAATTTGTTGTAGTATTCTGCCTAGGGCAATTAAATGAGAAACATGTAGACGGGAGGTAAGCTCCACAACTCCTATAACGGTCTGAGAACTTAAGTTTACAATCCCTCCGTGTAAGATTAATTTGCTAGAAGTGTGTGAAATGTCGGGATGAAGATTTTGACAAAATTTGACGCCTAAAGAATGTGAAGTTTTGCATACTTTGAAAAAGTTCAACCGAAAAGTTACAAAGTCATTAAGCTCAAAAGGTATAAAGTTTCGACTATTGGAACCAAAGACTTTGCAATATCCTAAAAAGAAATTTGTCAAAGTGGCATGACAAGAAAACATGCATAAATAAAGTAATTGTCTTAAAAGCCATTACAAACAGCCTCACGGAAAGGACATGATTAAAATTGTCTTTGCAAAACTAGATATAAAAAAAGAGGAAAAAAAAAAGAATTGCTGGATAGAAATCATTCTCTAGTTGGATCTTTTGGCCTATCCTTAAGAAGCTCCTACAACATCCTGGATTACAGTTCGTGAATAAACTACTACCCCTACTGGATGCTCGAGTTCCAAGTCCCCGACTTACTTGTCTCTAGACTCCTCACTAACACCCTGAAGGACATAGTTCTCGAGATAGTTATCATTGTTAATGGAAAGCCTACTCTGGGTATATTCTTCCTCATCTTTTCGAAGATGCTTCAAGATAGAAGGGTCCTTCTTCCCGATAGTATGGAGGAACAATGAGAAGCACATTTCCATGGATTGAAGCAGGAGCCTTTCAGCAGTAGCCTTAGCCTTAGCCTCCGCCTTAATGGAGTTTCAGACCAATTGCACAATAGTTTCCCCGGCTCTTTGCATAGCCACCAAGGCAATGAAATATTTGGGGCCATTAGGTGGTTGATGAATGTCTTCCCTAAGCAACCTCTCTCTGGTTTTTCTACGATTATAACTGTTATGTGGATGCCTCGCGTAAGAAGAGCTTGCTAATCATAGTTGGCCTTTAATGACTCCTTCTCTTTCTTCAAGTCCTCAAGATCCCTCTTCAAAGCTTCATTTCCATCCAAGTACGCTCTTGATCCTCTCCTCAACATCCTTCTTGGCTTTGTCCACCTCGTTAGAAGTTTAAGATTTGGTTTCCTGAAGCTCAACGAGTAGGGTCCTGTTGTGAACATACAATTATTTTCTCTTTGCGTTGGTCTACTCAAGCTCAATGATTAAGGCACCTACTTCTTTAGTGGCCATTTCAGCCATCAAAGCCATATAGTACAATAAAGAAATGTGAGAAAATAATATACAACATTGAAAATAGAGGTGGAAGAGTTGAAGCTTACCCCCACTACCTGTTGTTTGGTAGCATGAGTCAAGGAAAATGCATCGACGCTACTACAAGTTGTCCATGTCTCTGAGGGTATATTAGATGCACTGATGGCCACTTTGTCTAATAGCTCTGCAGTGAAGGGTGTGGCTTCCCTTCCAACCTTTGGCACCAATCACTTCCATAGGGCCTCTATGTCTATCATTGGCCCAGCTAGAATGATGGCAAGGAGACCAACAAATTTCAACCCTCCTAACTCCTGAGAGACTGTTAGCTCTCTTATGAAGAAATCTCCTTTCAGTCTCGTGTCGCTGTCCCAAGGAGTTTTTGGCCTCTTCTACTCTCCTCAAAGTGGCGTGCCAAAGGAGGGCAGACTTCATGGGGAACTCAAAGCCCACAGAAGGAATCCTAGGTAGGAAAGTGAATCTTTGACCATGTAAGTGACATTGCTTGTTCCATGATAGTTGGTGTTGTTGTTGATTCTAGTTCTGCTATTGTTGTTGGTTCTAATGACGGTGTTGGTGTGGGGGGTTTTTGTTAAATGATGATAAATTTGGTGGAACTGGGGAGTTGGTGTTGGAAATATTTTACCAGGATCTAGATTTACTAACAAGTATGTTTCATTAACATCCTAATATGAATTCTAAAACAATGAAATAAACACATAAGAGTTTAGGAAACCTTACATCAGGTGCAGCGGAATATAATGACTTCTTCCGTTCAGATCTCTAGCCTTTGATTCCTTTCTGTAGCAGAGCATCACCAAGATCTGAACCTGGATCTCTTTCTCTCCTTCCTTGATGTTGATTCTCCTTCTTGTTGATTGGATTCTTCACAATCTTCCACACTATGATTGAGATACCACTTGATGTGTGTGGGCACTCACTCATTCACTAAAGGCTGAAAATTTAGAAGAAGAAAATAGAGGTAGAGAGTGGCGGCTAAGAATTTATTCTGAAGGAATGAGATGCATCATCTTTTCCTGAAGCCATCACTACCTATTTATAGGTAACCACCTAGGTTTAGGTTAGAATTATTTGGCGTTAAAATAATGAAATAATAAAAGGTAAAATGCACTAAGTGTGGCCGGCCATGGATTGTGGATTGGGCCCACTTTGCAATTTTGCAATTTTGTCATTTTTTAATCCTATTTTCTCAAAAACGCCAATTTTCCAATTTAACCACTTAAATGCAAATTTTAATTATTTAATAACTAAAAATTAATTATTTAATAATATTGTCATTTAATATATTTATTAATTAGACATATAAAGTCTCTTAACTAATAAATAAAATCTAGAATCTCTTTTCTTCACAATTTTGCCCTTGCTTAGTGAAAATTCATAAACTAGACATAGTCTAATTTTAGAATTATAATTGATTAATTAAAATCAATTAACTGAGTCTTACAAGCAGTATGGTCTCAACTAGTATGGGGATCATGGGCCTATATAACCAAGCTTCCAATAAGCCAAACCGAATTTACTAAGTAAATTCCCTAACGTATTAATTCTTTATTGAATCCACTCTTAGAACTTGAAATTGCACTCTCATTTATATAGAACGCTCTATATGCTCCACGATATAGATACGCTATTAATTATCCATTGTTATAATCCTAATTTGATCAATGATCCTCTAATAGATGATCTACATTGAGTAGGGGCTAAATTACCGTTACACCCTTCAATGTATTTTATCCTTAAAACACTTAGCTCCGTATAAATGATATTTCAGCGAAGTGAAATGAGTTCTCAACCATTTATCTCATTTTAGCCAAGCTCGAAGTGTTGGAAATTATTTTACCAGGATCTTAGATCTACTCACAAGTATGTTGATTAACACCCTAAATATGAACTTTCTAAAACGATGAAATAAACACATATAAAGTTTAGGAAACCTTACATTGGGTGTAGCGGAATTAAATGACTCCTTCCGTTCAGATCTCTAACCCTTGTATCCTTTCTGTCACAGAGTATTATCAAGATCTGAACCTGGATCTCTTTCTCTGAATCTTTGGTGCTGAAACTCCTTCTTGCTGAAAGTCTTTCTTCACGATCTTCCTCCTATGATTGAGGTATCACTTGCTGTGTGTGGGCACTACTCTAATCACTAAGTGTTTCGAAATATTAAGGAAGAAGAGAGAGAGAGAGTGGGTGGCCAAAGGTCGAGAGAGAGGCTTAGGTTTTTCTGAATGAAAAGTGTAATTTTCCTGAAGCCTTCACTATCTATTTATAGCATTCCACTAGGGTTAGGTTTGAATTATTTGGCATTAAAATAATGAAAATATCAGAGGATAAATCTGTTGGAAATTATTTTACCAGGATCTTAGATCTACTCCCAAGTATGTTGATTAACACCCTAAATATGAACTTCTAAAACGATTATGAAATAAACACATATAAAGTATTAGAAACCTTACATTGGGTGCAGCAGAATTAAATGACTCCTTCCGTTCAGATATCTAGCCCTTGATTCCTTTCTGTAGCAGAGGATTATCAATATCTGAACCTGGATCTCTTTCTCTCCTTCTTTAGTGCTGAAACTCCTTCTTGTTGAATGTCTCTCTTCACGATCTTCCTCACTATGATTGAGGCATCACTTGCTGTGTGTGGGCACTACTCTAACACTAAGAAATTTTGAAATTGAAGAGGGAAGAAAGAGAAGAAGGTGGCGGCTAGGTATAGAGAGAGAAGACTCAGGTTTTTCTCTGAAGGAAATCACAAGTAAAAGTGTAATTTTCCTGAAGCCTTCACTATCTATGTATAGCATTCCACTAGGGTTAGGTTTGAATTATTTGGAATTAAAATAATGAAAATATCAGATGATAAATCCTATAAAAGTGGTCGGCCCTATACAATATGGATTTTGGCCTCACTTTTTGTAATTTTGCAGTTTTATCAATTCTGCATCTAATTTTCTCAAAAACGCCAATTTTCAAATTCAACCATTTAAATGCCAATTCTAACTATTTAATAACTATAAATAATTATTAAATAATATTGTCATTTATCATATTTATTAATTGAACCATACAAAGTATCATAATTAATAAATATGCCACTAAAACTCTTTCTTTACAATTTCGCCCTTACATAGTGAAAAATTCACAAATAGACATAGTCTAATTTGAGAATTATAATTGATTAATCAAAACCAATTATATGAGTCTTACAAGCAATATTATCTCAACTAGTGGGGGGACCATGGGTCTATATAACCGAGCTTCCAATAAGCAGATCAAGAATTTATAACCTAAATTCACTGACTTATTAATTCTTCGTTGAATCCACGCATAGAACTTAGAATTGAACTCTCAGTATATAGAATGCTCTATATGTTCCACCATATAGACACATCATTAGTTATCCATTGTTATAATCCTAATTTGATCAATGATCCTCTATATGAATGATCTACACTGTAAAAGGGATTAGATTACCGTTACACCCTACAATGTATTTTATCCTTAAAACACTTTACCCTGTATAAATGATATCTCTGCTTATGTGAAATGAGTACTCCACCATTTATTTTCATTTGGTCAAGCTCGAAGGAGATCATCCTTTACTTACTATTCGCCAGATAGAAGCTATAGATTCCATGTTTACGTTAGCGATCCCACTCAATTGCACTACCGTGTTCCCAAAATGTACGTATCACCGTGACCCAAAAGTAGGCTTAACTAACAAATCAAAGAACACGAATAACCTCTTGAGATTGAGCCTAATCATAAGAGGATTAAGATCATTTGATCTAGGATCAACTAGGCAATATTGACTTGAATAGATATTACGGTAAGTTTAATAAATCTAACTCAAAGTTCAATATCGGTCCCTTCCGATGCATACTCCATGCATCCAACCTGAGCTTTACTTTAACCAATGCTCTGGAAAGAACATAGCATTTCTCCAAATGCAAGTAAACTCTGTTGTAGATTATCATATCAGTAAAACCCTGTGTCTGATAAATCTAGGAAACTTTATTCACGTAGTCATGTTTACTTTCCAAAGTGTTGATAGCACAATAAACAGGATCAAGAATGTGAAAAGGGTTTCAGATGAATTTATACATTATGTACATATAATCATGAAATAAATCATGTGAACCATGCAACATTAAATGTTATTTCTGATCTATATTAATAAGTAAATCTGATTATATTGAAATGAGTTTTATTTATGGCATAAAACCCAACAAACTCACACTTGCACTAATATAAAACATAAAGTGCATTTCAAATAATCTCAACACCTTGATATACAAATCAAGTGTAGTAGTAGTAGTAAACTCCTCGTAATAGGATCTGAAAGGTTGAATTAAACACAACCTTTTCTCCACCATTACTCTTCCTTAATCACAAAATCATTGATAATGTGAAATTCCTCTCTATATGTCTACTCTTTTTGGGATACTGGATTCTATACCTTTGGCAACTACTTTTGGTTAATCAGGAAAAAACACTAGTAGTTAAGCCAATTTGGAATGGTGCCAAAAATGTATAGAACTTTCCTTAGACTGAATAAGTACCTTTCCTGCAACTTTAACATTCAGTCCCTTTCTCGTAGACCTAGAGACTTCAGATAGGTTTTTACACTTCTCCAAAATCACTATGCCGCCCCCAGAGTAATCACCATCTTATCAGAAAGATTTCCTAGAACAAAAGCAAATCTCGAAATCTGATGTGGTGTAGTCTAAGAGTTTTAAACACACTCTTATTGACTAACATATAGTTCCTCTTCTTAATCTTAAGATTTACTTGATTGTCTTCCAATGTTCTTCTCCTGGATTAATCTGATACTTACTCATTACTCCCACTCAACGGTGTAAAGTGTCCTCACAAGGCATACTAAAGCATATCTAAGACCTCTCACTATTGATATAAGAAATTCTTTCATGGCTTTATCTTTTCTGGAATAGTTGAGACTTTTCCTTAGATAAATAAAATCTATGCCTAGAAGTCGAGAAGCTTCTATAGATTGCCATTAGAAAGAAAATGCTTCAGAATCTTACTAAAGTAAGTTGCTTGCATTAGAGTAAGTAATTACAAGGTATACCACAAGCCATAGGTTTAGATTAACTCAAACCTATAATACTAGGAACAGGAAGTTTTGTTAAGTCCATAGAATAGACTTATACACGAAATTTCCTTTTATGTCCTTATAATAGAAAACTTTAGGTTATTCCATGTGAATGGATCAAACTATAGTTCTCTTGTCTTTTCTTCTTAGTTTCTTATCTTGAAAATCCATTACTTGTTTAAACTCACAATGGATTTTAATCACTAGTGTCTTCCAAGTCATAAGAAGGTGAGTTCCTAGAAACTCTCCCACTACGACAAGGTATCGTGAATTATGTCTAAGAAAACTAAATGGTATTGATCTCTTCGGTTGTGACAAGACAACAGAGGCAGTGGGATCATCATATGTCAAATAAGATGATAGAACACTTTTGGAATCAAGAAATAAATATCTCCTTTATTTGCTACTTTATTTTCAGACTAAGTCATTTTCTTAGAAAAGTAGTATTTGTTTAAACAAACACTTTCTTATCTATTGACTATGGGATGGTCCACCCCTAATCACTTAGAATGGCTAACAAACCATGGTTAACAGTTCTAGCTTTTCTTAAGATTTTGATTAGGTCATCCATGAATCTAGTAATGATTTACATTAAGTATACAACTATTACATCATTCTGAAATTGTATTAGCATAGAAGGTCTTAGGCAACAAGTAGTAACTAATCATCAATATGCAAATCGAAATTTCTAGGGAGGTAAGTTTGGATATAATTCAAAAATCAATTTAATGATCTTTGAACTGCATATCTATTAACTATTTCTCCACCCCTATCAATTCGCAAGATCTTTAACCACTTACCTTAATGGTTTTCCACCATTGCTAGAAATTAAGAAATTTTTCAAACATTTCAAATTTCTTTGCATAAGGTATAATCTACAGTTATCGTTTTAAGAATACAACGAAAAACTCATATCTACCCCTGAATGTACATCCATCTGCGAATGAGATGAACTACTTTCACTGGATATAGGCATATTAACTCTTTGCAGAGTTTGATCTTGTCAAAACCACTATGAACAAGATACAAATGCCATAGATTAAAAAATTGTGGTTGTGTCTTTTTGATGACTAATGTTCCATACAGTTTGAATCCATTGATAGAAAATGGTTATTAAACACTTGTGAAAGTGTAACTGTATTGTACCCTGGAATTAGAAATATAAGAAAATTTCTGTTTGGAATCTAAAATTAAAATCAAAGACTTAAATTTATACCAAATATTATGAGTAATTCTATCTTGGACCACCACTACTAATTTAAACTATAAGTCAGATTTGCCCATACAAGTAGGAGATTTCTAAGATTGAGGATTTATATCAATTGGGAATAGAATTTCGGGATTATAATCATATACGTCATTTAATTTCTTAAGAGAAATATAGAATGACATGATATGATATATAGACCATTCATCCAATGATATGTTATTGAGCTAATTCGAAATGAATAAGCTAAGAAGAATTAGGATAATTTCGTTTATAAATAAGAATCCAACGATGCTTCGATAAGCGAGAGTCAAAGTAATCTTATCTATATATAATCTTCTTGTATCATATTGTAAAAATACTAGTCTAAGGTGTCATCAGTTGATGAACAGCTAGATGTTGCATATACAATATTTATCTTTTGAGATCTAACACTATTATGTATGTCTAATGGTGAAAATCCATTAGGGATTTATCTCATTAGATAAACAAAACAAGTTAGACCAACAATGAAGATTCGAAATTAAACTACAATTTTAATAACAGAAAATAACACTGTTCAATATAAATTCATACACAATTCAGAAATTATTAAACATATAGCAAGTAGGAATGACAAGTGAAAATACTAAAACATACAATCCTAAATAATTTCCAAGGTCTTCAACAAAACGATACAGTGTCCCGGTAGGCGAGAGTCAAAGTATCATTCATTGAATAGAGTTGTCAGCTCATCTAAAATGCAAACCATTCTAGCAACCTTTAATTAAATCAAAATAAGAATCCAACGTTGTCCCGGTAGGCGAGAGTCAAGGTTATTCTCATTTTATGAGCTTCCACCATTGTTTCATGTTTTATAAGTTTATCTCTAAGTAGTCACCGTAGGGGAGAGTCTAATAGAGACGAAAACTTACAAAACACTTATCAAAGGAGATTTTACAGTGTTAAATGCGTTCAACGAATAACCATCCATAAGGGGGACGAAGTCTAGCGTCTCGAGGTTATATTGAAAACATTTAACTATTGTAAGACCAACAATGGAGATCGAATGTCCTAATAATAATAAAGCTCATTATTTAAAGAGAGTTGTATTTTCTTTGATACTTATTTTAATCTATTTATTTTAAATATATATTTATTTAATTAAAATTTCCAATGTAGAATGAAAAATTCGAAATATAAATTTTAATTTAATATTTATAAATTTTACTTAGATGGATATGAAAATAACATGAATTATTTCCATCTTAGTAATAATTTCCAATAAATATTTAGAAAAATATTCAATTTAAGTTGTTACAAAATTAATTTAAATTAATTTAGAACTCAAATTTAATTTTCTATAAATATCCATTGCGCTTCGAAATATTGAAGTATTTAATAATACAATTTTTGAAATTGCTTGTTAAAATAAAATAAATCCTGGAAAAATTATTCTAGTTTAATGTTGGCCCAAAATTAATTAATAAATTAATTTACAACAAAAAATATAATTTTCCTATTTAATTAAATATATAAGAAAAATTTCAAATATTTAAGTATGATGATGAAAATCAACTTAAATATAAATTTTCTATTTAATTAAATACACTAGAAAAATACCTCAAGCAAAAATATCATCTATCTAGATTTTCCTTTGACTAATTAATTCAATTTCTAAATATATACTTTAATTCATTTATTTTAAATTAATCAATAAATGAAAAAATCATTGATTTAAGTTGGTCCAAGAATTAATTAAAATAAATAATTAATTTACAACTTAATCTATTTTCAAGATAAATTCAAAATCATCTTGCATTACGAAATGCAATTTTGAAAATTGATTAATAAAATAAAGAAAAAATATATTTTGAAAATTATTTAAATTTAAGTTGAAAAATTAAATTTCAACCTAAAAATAATTTTTTATTTAATTAAGTGTCATGAAAAAGAAATATTTAAGTATCATGATGAAAATCAACTTAGATATTTAATTTTCAATTTAATTAAATGTATTAAATTCAAGAAATAAATAATTAAGTGTAGAGAAGGCTTAATTATTAATCTCTAGTTTAATACTAGGAAAAAAATTATACTTAAAATAAATTGTACCAAAATTAATTATTTAAATAATTAATTTCACAATGTATAATATATTCCTATTTAATATTAGAAATAATAAGTAGTCTAGAAATAACTATCTAGAAAATATCTTATTTGACTAAGTATCTTTTCCACAAAATTTGAAAAAATATCTAATTTAAGTTGTATTAGAAAAAAACTAGAACTTAAATATTTTCAAATTTAAATTTCACTATATATCAAAAATTAAGTTGTAACCACTTAATTTGAAAATATTCAATTTTAAGTTAATATTTGAAAAAATATCAACTTTAAAAAATATCTAAAGAATGTTAATAACCAATTCCTAAAATTCCTCAACTTAATTTTGAAATTTTAAATCCAAAAGATATTCAGGTTTAAGTTGTTTTGTTAGAGATAATTAAATATCGACTTAAATAGGAATATTTATTGAAAAATTTAAATTAAGCTTCAGTAAGAATCTAGATGGTTATAATTCTATATTTAATTAAATACAAGAAAATACATATAGTTTAGCTTAGAATAAAATTCTTTAAACTATGTTTTTCTTAAATTAATTTCAAAATAAATGAAATTAATTATGTTGCTAATTAATTTTATTATGTTAAACTAATTTAATTAACCTACTACAGTTATTCAAATCAGGCAAATGGGCCTTCACAATTGGGGTAGTTCATGTGAGGGGGTGCTGGGTTCAGTATGTCGTACCAACTTCTATGGCTCCCAACTCTCACACAAGGCCCAAAAGTGGGGAATTTAACCTTAAAATGAACAACTGTTATTAATTGAATAGGCCCAAAACTAAATGGGCCTAAATAAAATCTATCAAAAAACTATGATATTTTATTTAGCAACAACAACCTATATGCATCTATAATAAAATTAAACATATAGGCTCACACAGGCACACAATTTTGATGGATCCTATCATGTTGCTAGGTCATACACAGATGAAAGAAGATTGTGAAAATTACCTGTTACAAATTATTTACTTGACCAAGGGAGCCATGAGTTAAAATCATATCATTGGATCTGTCAACAAGTGGACCATGGCTATTTGCAATCAAGCAATAATAGGTTTTAAAAACTTACAAACAAGCTAAAACACATACTCCTCCAACAAGGTTAGCTGGATAGGTGGATGTAGGATTTATTTAATTTTAAATAATTAAATTTTGAAAAAATAATTAAATAAAAAAATTTAATATTTCGAAAATTTTAAAAAATTTATATATATATATTTTATAATTAATTAAAAAATAATATTTAAAATTAAGCCTATAATTTTGAAAAATTAGGTTTCAACTAACCTAAATATCATTTCAAAATTTGCTAACTACTTTTTAAAAATTTAATGTTATTTTATAAATTAAATATTCAATAAAAATAAAAAAAGATAAATAAATATCTTTTTCAGATTTAATGATTTAATTTAAATAAATAAAATAACAAAATTTAAAAGTTAGCAAAATATCTTACATCTATTTAAAATATCATGATTATAGTTATCTTATTTTAAATTTAAATAAGGTCAAATTATTTAAAAAAAATATTTAATTTAAAAAATTTACTATCTGAACTTAAATTTAAAAATAAGATAAGATATAATCAAATTTAAAAATAAGATAGATAATTAAGCAAAGAAGATATATTTACTATTTTCAAATTCAAATTACACTAATATCATGAATTAATTTTAAAAAATATTAAATAATTTAATTATGATATTTAGAATAGAAATAGGAATAGTAAATGTCTAAATACAAAACTATACAAAAAATCGAAAGTTAAATCTATGAAATAGCATGAAAAATTGAAGAAAACGAAAAAAAAAAATGCGAGCTGTACGGACAGTATGAGCATACTGTCCGCGCGCGCTCTAAGGGTTGCATGGGCGAGGAAACACGGTGCAAGGGGAAGCTGCATGATTTCCACGCGCGCGTGGTGCAGTGACACCACCCCATGGGCGCGCAAGGGGCTGCATGGGCGTGTAACCTCGGCGCAGGGGCCTGCTAGAAGCCACTCCGCGCGCGCACGTGCCCTGTTGATTAACCCCGATTTTTTTGAAACTTCAAAAAATCATAACTAATTCAAATTAAATCGAAATTGAGTTCTGTCAAAAAGTAAATTGCTTAATTTTTCCATACTATCCAATAAAAATAATTCTAGAAACAGAATTTCAATTATTTTTCACAAAAATTCACAAACATCAATCAATCATCAAACAAAACTCAAAACAACATGATACCATCCAAAACACAAACAAATCGTTTTAAGTCCAACTTTCTTGCAAGCAAATCAATTACCATGGCTCTGAGGCTAGGTTTTGGAAATTATTTTACCAGGATCTTAGATCTACTCACAAGTATGTTGATTAACACCCTAAATATGAACTTCTAAAACGATTATGAAATAAACACATATAAAGTTTTAGAAACCTTACATTGGGTGCAGCGGAATTAAATGACTCCTTCCGTTCTGATATCTAGCCCTTGATTCCTTTCTGTAGCAAAGCATTATCAATATCTGAACCTGGATCTCTTTCTCTCCTTCTTTAGTGCTGAAACTCCTTCTTGTTGAATGTCTCTCTTCACGATCTTCCTCACTATGATTGAGGTATCACTTGCTGTGTGTGGGCACTACTCTTGTAACACCCCGATTTCCCGAGATGTCACATAGGATAGTCCGTATAAAACATTTTAATAAGATAAAGACAATCAAATACTTCTTTATTGAAAAATATCCAAGCATGAGATCTCATTGTTTAAAACAAAATACTTTTAGTACTGTAAACTTAAATAAGAACTAGTTAAGTCAAAATAATAGTTCCAAAATGTTTAGCAGTTAAAAAAAAATATTAAAAGCAAAATACTGTGCCAGCCCCCTAACATGCGGTCCACGCCTCGAGCTCTTCAGTCTCACTGCTTGGCCTTACCCTTACCTGCACACAAAGTACCCGTGAGCTAACGCCCAGTAAGAAGAGCTATGTAGGACATAACCCTCCTAACTAGATACCTGACATAAATCCCTCTTAATATTAATCAACAATAATTCATATTCCATAAATATATTCACAACGCATGTTGTACCCACATGCATAAACCAAGTCTCATACCGCACATTATACTCACATACGGTAGTCACTATACACTCATGTTGATCAGACATGAGGTAACCTGCCCTGCCTTGTGTTATTCTCACACTTGGCATCCAACAGGGCAATTAATTACCATAAGTTGTACTCACCCATGATAAAGTTATATCCTGCAAGTGTTATGCTCACACAAGCAGCAAGACCCTAATATTATTATCATGCTAACGATGCTCACAAAATATAAGGAAATCACAACACAATCAAATTAAATAAAAACCAACCCAAGTTGTATGCATAACATACACCCTGTGTACAGATGTCCACTCTTCTTACCTCAGTTGCTAAAACCACACTTGCTACCTCGAGCACCTCAACGAATTTCCTTATTGAGAACAAGATCCTAGACATTCATTAACACAATAATACACTCAAAATATATTCAAGTATGAATCTCTAAACTCATACAGAAACTTACGTAAAAAAATACGTAACACATAGGTCCATTTCACTTGCATGACACACCATACATAAGCATTTATTATTTTGATTCACACAAATATATTGCATGGACTCAAACAAACATTCTTAACGTAAAACGTGAATTCATACAACACATTTTTACGTAAAATTTACTAAAATACTATTTATTCTTATTAAAGTCCAAATAAATAGTTAATTAATCATCAATAATTATAATGAATACCTACAGCAACCAATAAATAATAAAACTTATTCCATTTGATATCATAGGCAGTAAATGGTATTACAAAAATACATTTTACTATTTTAACACCACTTATCTATTTTTCGTAATTAACTTAAGCATTAATTAAGTAAATTCATGAAAAATACTAAAATTGATTAAAAACCGAATCTAACTCTTCTAATACACTTTATAATCTGTAATAAGTCATAAATAATTTTCTTTGAATTTTCTAAGCAACTTAGGTATTTTTCATAATTAAAATAAGAAATAACATCAATAATTCATGAAAAATACATAATCGCCTGAAAATTCAATCTACCAATTTTATAACAGTTTATATATCATAGTCCTTCATATAAAATAAATCTAGATTTTTCTGAGCAACCTAAGTATTTTTCATAATTAATTTAATAAATAACACAAATAATTCATGAAAAATACAAAATGAACCGAAATTCGAATCTACCAATTTTGCAATAGTTTACATCTCATAACTAATCATATAAAATATATTTAGATTTTTCTGAGTAATCTAAGTATTTTTCTTAATTAATTTAACAAATAAACCAAATAATTCATAAAAAATCAAATAATTGCAAGAAAATTATCAAACTTCATAGTAGGCCTAAGAACACCTAGCACAAGTCAAGAACTGAAAGAAAATCGAAAAATAACCTCCAGAAACCCCTGAACGGAGTGTCGCCAGAGTTCTCGTCGGTTTCGTCGCCGGTAAAGTGTAACTTTGTCTCCGATTGCTCTTGAAGCGTCCTTTCGATTGGGGAAGCTCTCCACAATGCTCAGGACCTCAAAACGATCAAGAAAAGTGGTCCGAGAACGCAGATCGGGGTTGTCTTCTTCGTTGGCGGTGTACCGTCTTTAATGGAGTCAAAATTTTGGATTTTCGTTTTGGACGTTAAAGCTTCGTTTTCTTACGTCAAAAACAATCCTTAGGTCCCATGCACTCAAATATAACCTCCCTTGACCCAAGAACAAGCTTAAACACGTTCGAATTCGAGTCCGTAACTAAGCCGCACCTTTGAAGCTTCAAAAATGGCGAATCTTAAAACGACGACTTCCGCCCCTTATACCACGTTAAAAAGCTTCCTTGGGTCGTATATAAGTGATCCCAAACCCCCACGTTCACCCAGGTTTCACTCCGCTTGATGAAACGAAAATTTTCGGTATCGTATACGCCGTATACGTGCTCTCTCTCTCTCTCTCGTTGGTTCTCTGTTTTGGGTGTACGAAAATAGAGCTTAAAAACTAATTTCTATCGTGTTTAAACCCAAGCAAAATATCGCTTTGAACCGAAGTGGAGCGATTCCCATTCCACAAAATTAGGCATTCACTTCGTTCGTGCATATATACGTTCGTATATGTACAGTAACAATAATAATAATAATAATAATAATAATAATAATAATAATAATAATAATAATAATAATAATAATGATAATGATAATGATAATAATAATAATGATAATAATAATAATAACGTTAATAATTATAATAATAATAATAATAATAATAATAATAATAATGATAATGATAATGATAATGATAATGATAATAATGATAATAATAATAATAACGTTAATAATTATAATAATAATAATATTTATAATAATATAATAATATACCCATATAACAATATCCAGACATATATATCTATTAGGCATTATGCACATGCCAATAAAATCAAATATTATATCATCATAAAAATAATCCCATACATATTTAAATCCATAAATATGTAAAAAAAAATACTCTCAGCTAAATAAAGTTACAAAAATACCCTTTCGGAGTTAGCGGATATTACAATTATCCCCCTCTAAAAGAAAATTTCGTCCCGAAATTTTACTCAAATAATTCTGGATATTGTTCTAGCATATCAGACTCTCGCTCTCAAGTAGCTTCCTCAACCACGATGTTTCTCCATAGGACTTTCACCAAGGTAATTGTCTTATTTCTCAAAATCCTATCTTTTTGATCAAGAATCTTTATCAGGCGTTCATTGTAAGATAAGTCTTCCTGCAAACCCAGTGTTGCATAGCTCAAAACATGTGATGGGTCTGACACATATTTCCGGAGTTGAGATACATGAAATACATTGTGCACCCCAGATAATGATGGCGGTAAAGCTATTCTATAAGCTACACTGCCTACTCCGTCCAATATTTGAAATGGACCAACATATCTAGGACTTAGTTTCCCTTTCTTGCCAAATCTCTTCACTGAGAGTCCTTTTCGTGGTGTCACTCGAAGAAACACATGATCACCCACTTCGAACTCAATGTCCCTCCGCTTCAGGTCTGCGTAAGATTTCTGTCTGCTCTGAGCTGTGATCATTCTAGCCCTGATCTTCTGAATAGCTTCGTTGGTGTGCTGAACTGCATCTGGCCCTAGGAGTTTGTTCTCTCCCAACTCATCCCAATGCAGTGGAGACCTGCATTTTCTTCCATACTACATCTCATAGGGTGCTACCCCGATAGTAGACTGATAGCTGTTGTTGTAAGAAAATTCAATCAAAGGCAGGTATTTGCTCCATGATCCTTGAAAATCTATCACACATGCCCTCAACATGTCTTCCAAGATCTGATTTGTTCTCTCAGTCTGACCATCTGTCTCTGGATGATATGCAGTACTGAACTTCAATCGAGTTCCCATTGCTCTCTGTAAGCTTTCCCAAAAAGATGAAGTGAACCGAGCATCTCGATCACAAACAATAGAATACGGTGCCCCATGTAATCTCACAATCTCATTCACATAAAGTTCAGCAAAATGGTCCATGGAGTAAGTCATGCGTACTGGTAGAAAATGGGCAGATTTTGTATACCTATCGACGACTACCCAAATGGCGTCATGTTGCTTTGTAGTCTTAGGTAATCCAGTCACAAAATCCATGGAAATCTCTTCCCACTTCCATTCAGGGAGCTTCAGTGGTTGTAACAATCCCGCTGGTCTTTGATGCTCTGCTTTAACTTGTTGACATGTTAAGCATTTGGCCACAAATTCAACTACATTCTTTTTCATACCAGGCCACCAATACAATGCTTTTAGGTCATGGTACATTTTAGTGGTCCCGGGATGAACTGAATAAGGTGTAGTATGAGCTTCTACCAATATCCCCTTCTTGAGCTCATCATTATCGGGCACATAAATTCGTCCCTTGAACCAAATTAATCCCGTGTCTGATATTTCATAATCTTTGGCGTTACTATTCAAAATTTCTTGCTTTAGTTCACTGAGCTTTTGATCTGTCGTCTGCCCCTCCTTAATTCTTTCTAACAAAGTGGATTGAAGTGTGACCTTTGCAAGTTGCCCTGTAATAAACTCTATAGCAGCTCGTTCCATGTCTTCCACTAATTCCCTTGATACTCCTTGTAAAGTGGAAACTAGTCCGGGACCTCTACGACTGAGTGCATCCGCTACCACATTGGCTTTACCGGGATGGTACATTATCTCGCAGTCGTAGTCTTTGACTAGCTCCAACCATCTCCTCTGCCTCATATTTAACTCCCTCTGGGTGAAAAAGTACTTTAAACTCTTATGATCGGTGTAGATTTCACATTTCACTCCATGGAGATAATGACGCCAAATTTTTAGTGCAAAAACCACTGCGGCTAACTCTAGGTCATGTGTCGGGTATCTCTGTTCGTATTCTTTTAATTGCCTTGAAGCGTAAGCAATTACCTTCCCTTCTTGCATTAGAACACAACCCAACCCTTGTTTAGATGCATCACAATATACCGCAAATTGTCCCTCTTCTGTTGGTAAACTGAGGATTGGTGCTGAGATAAGTCTATTCTTCAACTCTTGGAAGCTTTGCTCACACTTGTCGACCGGGGAAAATTTTAGATTCTTCCTAGTTAATTCTGTTAAGGGTGTGGCTATCTTTGAGAACCCCTCAACAAACCTTCTATAATAGCCTGCTAAACCCAAAAAGCTTCGAACCTCTGAGGCGGTCTTTGGTCTAGGCCATTCTTTCACTGCAACAACCTTGGCAGGATCTACCTTTATTCCCCCGTTAGTGACAATGTGGCCCAAAAATGCAACCTCGGACAACCAAAACTCACATTTTTGTACTTGGCATACAATTGATGTTCTCTCAGTCGCTGCAAGGTCAAGCGTAAGTGCTCCTCATGTTCCTCCTCTGTCTTAGAATAAATCAGTATATCATCTATGAATACAATGACAAACTGATCCAGATATTCCTTGAAGACTCGGTTCATGAGGTCCACAAAAGCTGCTGGGGCATTTGTAAGTCCAACTGACATCACCATGAACTCATAATGCCCGTATCTCGTTCTGAAGGCTGTCTTCGGTATATCTTCATTTTTGATTCTTAACTGATGATACCCTGAACGAAGATCAATCTTAGAAAACACCTTTTTCCCTTGAAGCTGGTCAAACAGATCGTCAATCATCGGTAGTGGGTACCGATTCTTTATAGTCACCTTGTTCAATTCTCGGTAATCTATGCACATTCTCATAGTACCTTCTTTCTTTTTAACAAATAGAACTGGTGCGCCCCACGGAGAGTAGCTAGGTCTGATAAACCCTAACTTAAGCAATTCTTCCAACTGTATTTTGAGTTCTTTCAATTCCGATGGTGCCATCCTATATGGTGCGCGGGAAACTAGTGTTGTTCCGGGCACTAATTCTATCACAAATTCGATTTCTCTGTGTGGTGGTAACCCAGATAACTCCTCTGAAAATACATCAAGAAACTCAGCAACTACCCGTGTTTCCTCCGGCTTTCTTTCAATTTTCTTGGTGTCATCAACCACATTAACTAGATACCCTAAGCACCCACGCTGCAATAGTTGCCCAGCCTTCATTGCCGAAATAATAGGAGTGCGGGGTTTCTTTCCTACCCCCCTGAACTCGAAAGTCTCTCCATCTTCTGGTGTGAAAACAACTTTCTTTTGCTTGCAATCAACTGATGCTCCATATTTGGTAAGAAAATCCATGCCCAAGATTACATCAAAATCAAATAAATCTAATACAATCAGGTCTACAAATAATTCTCTACCATCTACCCTGACAGGTATACCCCTAAGCCAACTTCTAGAGATTACAACCTCCCCAGATGGTAACATGGTCCCAAACCCCACAGTAAATAATTCACTCGGTGCATTTATATGATTTACAATTGTGCTAGCAATAAAGGAATGAGTTGCACCAGAATCAAACAAAACTTTACAAGTGGTGTTGGCCATAGGAATCTGACCTGATACAACCGAAGGACTGGCCTCAGCTTCTGCTTGAGTGATGGCAAAAACTCTAGCTGGAACATACTTGTCATCTTTCTTCGGTTCTGCTCTGTTCCCAGTCTGTCCCCACAGTGGGCAATTGTGTTTGATGTGTCCTTCTTTTCCACATTTGTAGCATGCTTTTGCGCGACACTCGCCGAGATGACGTTTGGTACATTTAGGGCATTCTGGAATGTTTCGCCCACTGCTGCCATTAAATCGTTGGTCGTTATCACTTTTGTACCTCTTGTCTTGACTTGGCTGCCCGGACTGGTCCTGTCCCCGTTTCTTGTGGTCATTAGAATTGGCTCCACCTTTCTTAGATTCTCTCCTGTCAGCATTTTCCTTCCAAATTTTGTTTTCACTCCGCTCAGCCGTAAGAGCCATTTCGACAACTTGAGCATAACTGAATTGACCCCTTGACACAATTTCCACATCTCGAGCAACCATTGGTTTCAGGCCCTCCACAAATCGATGTGCTCGCACTCTATCAGTAGGTACCAGATCTGGAGCAAATTTCGCCAATCTATCAAATTTTTGTGCATACTCAGTCACAGTAAGACTCCCTTGGACTAACCCAGTAAATTCATCGACCTTTGCTGCTAGAAATGCTGAGTTATAATACTTCTCATTAAAGACCCTTTTGAAATCGTCCCAGTTCATGGTATCTACATCCTTTGTTTGTTCCACCACCTCCCACCAGATACGAGCATCTTTCCTCAGCATGTAAGATGCACACTTCACTCGGTCATTCCCATCCACCCTTAGCATCTGCAAAATGCTTTCTATGCGACTTATCCACTCCTCAGCCACTACCGGGTCTATGCCTCCCTCAAACTCAGGTGGGTGTTGTTTCCGAAATCTCTCTGCTAACAACTCATGTCTAGCCTCTGTAGCAGGATATACCACTGCAGCTGGTGGGTCTCTATTTTCTGCATCTTGCCTTATTTGGACTGGCGGCTCCGGTTGACGTCTCAGCTGGCGAAGTTCTTCATCCTGCCTATGAATGATTCCTTCCAGTGCGGCAATGCGCTCTTCCCATCCCTGTGGTGCTTGAGGTGGTTCATTGATCCCTCCATCATCTCGGCCTTGGCCTTGACCTCGACCTCGACCTCGACCCACTCTAACTGACCTTCTAGGAGGCATTTCTAAACTCCTGAACCACACAAACCAATACACATCAAGATCATTTTGATCATCACTTTTATATGAAAATAATGTTACCCTCTCGCATGCAAAAATTTAAGGCAACTTAATTATAAGTAATATTCACTTACAGTACAGTGAGTCGAGCTCGTCTCATGGCGGTGAACTTTACATGTTAGGGCTAACCACATTCTTTAGGACCGTATTGCTCTGATACCATATTGTAACACCCCGATTTCCCGAGATGTCACATAGGATAGTCCGTATAAAATATTTTAATAAGATAAAGACAATCAAATACTTCTTTATTGAAAAATATCCAAGCATGAGATCTCATTGTTTAAAACAAAATACTTTTAGTACTGTAAACTTAAATAAGAACTAGTTAAGTCAAAATAATAGTTCCAAAATGTTTAGCAGTTAAAAAAAACATTAAAAGCAAAATACTGTGCCAGCCCCCTAACATGCGGTCCACGCCTCGAGCTCTTCAGTCTCACTGCTTGGCCTTACCCTTACCTGCACACAGAGTACCCGTGAGCTAACGCCCAGTAAGAAGAGCTATGTAGGACATAACCCTCCTAACTAGATACCTGACATAAATCCCTCTTAATATTAATCAACAATAATTCATATTCCATAAATATATTCACAACGCATGTTGTACCCACATGCATAAACCAAGTCTCATACCGCACATTATACTCACATACGGTAGTCACTATACACTCATGTTGATCAGACATGAGGTAACCTGCCCTGCCTTGTGTTATTCTCACACTTGGCATCCAACAGGGCAATTAATTACCATAAGTTGTACTCACCCATGATAAAGTTATATCCTGCAAGTGTTATGCTCACACAAGCAGCAAGACCCTAATATTATTCTCATGCTAACGATGCTCACAAAATATAAGGAAATCACAACACAATCAAATTAAATAACAAACCAACCCAAGTTGTATGCATAACATACACCCTGTGTACAGATGTCCACTCTTCTTACCTCAGTTGCTAAAACCACACTTGCTACCTCGAGCACCTCAACGAATTTCCTTATTGAGAACAAGATCCTAGACATTCATTAACACAACAATACACTCAAAATACATTCAAGTATGAATCTCTAAACTCATACAGAAACTTACGTAAAAAAATATGTAACACATAGGTCCATTTCACTTGCATGACACACCATACATAAGCATTTATTATTTTGATTCACACAAACATATTGCATGGACTCAAACAAACATTCCTAACGTAAAACTTGAATTCATACAACACATTTTTACGTAAAATTTACTAAAATACTATTTATTCTTATTAAAGTCGAAATAAATAGTTAATTAATCACCAATAATTATAATAAATACCTACAACAACCAATAAATAATAAAACCTATTCCATTTGATATCATAGGCAGTAAATGGTATTACAAAAATACATTTTACTATTTTAACAACACTTATCTATTTTTCGTAATTAACTTAAGCATTAATTAAGTAAATTCATGAAAAATACCAATATTGATTAAAAACCGAATCTAACTCTTCTAATACACTTTATAATCTGTAATAAGTCATAAATAATTTTCTTTGAATTTTCTAAGCAAACTAGGTATTTTTCATAATTAAAATAAGAAATAACATCAATAACTCATGAAAAATACATAATCGCCTGAAAATTCAATCTACCAATTTTATAACAGTTTATATATCATAGTCCATCATATAAAATAAATCTAGATTTTTCTGAGCAACCTAAGTATTTTTCATAATTAATTTAATAAATAACACAAATAATTCATGAAAAATACAAAATTAACCGAAATTCGAATCTACCAATTTTGCAATAGTTTATATCTGATAACTAATCATATAAAATATATTTAGATTTTTCTGAGTAATCTAAGTATTTTTCTTAATTAATTTAACAAATAAACCAAATAATTCATAAAAAATCAAATAATTGCAAGAAAATTATCAAACTTCATAGTAGGCCTAAGAACACCTAGCACAAGTCAAGAACTGAAAGAAAATCGAAAAATAACCTCCAGAAACCCCTGAACGGAGTGTCGCCGGAGTTCTCGTCGGTTTCGTCGCCGGTAAAGTGTAACTTTGTCTCCAATTGTTCTTGAAGCGTCCTTTCGATTGGGGAAGCTCTCCACAATGCTCAGGACCTCAAAACGATCAAGAAAAGTGGTCCGAGAACGCAGATCGGGGTTGTCTTCTTCGTTGGCGGTGTACCGTCTTTAATGGAGTCAAAATTTTGGATTTTCGTTTTGGACGTTAAAGCTTCGTTTTCTTACGTCAAAAACAATCCTTAGGGTCCCATGCACTCAAATATAACCTCCCTTGACCCAAGAACAAGCTTAAACACGTTCGAATTCGAGTCCTTAACTAAGCCGCACCTTTGAAGCTTCAAAAATGGCGAATCTTAAAACGACGACTTCCGCCCCTTATACCACGTTAAAAAGCTTCCTTGGGTCGTATATAAGTGATCCCAAACCCCCACGTTCACCCAGGTTTCACTCCGCTTGAAGAAACGAAAATTTTCGGTATCGTATACGCCGTATACGTGCTCTCTCTCTCTCTCTCTCTCGTTGGTTCTCTGTTTTGGGTGTACGAAAATAGAGCTTAAAACCTAATTTCTATCGTGTTTAAACCCAAGCAAAATATCGCTTTGAACCGAAGTGGAGCGATTCCCATTCCACAAAATTAGGCATTCGGTTCGTTCGTGCATATATACGTTCGTATATGCACAGTAACAATAATAATAATAATAATAATAATAATAATAATAATAATAATAATAATAATGATAATGATAATGATAATGATAATGATAATAATAATAATGATAATAATAATAATAACGTTAATAATTATAATAATAATAATATTTATAATAATATAATAATATACCCATATAACAATATCCAGACATATATATATATCTATTAGGCATTATGCACATGCCAATAAAATCAAATATTATATCATCATAAAAATAATCCCATACATATTTAAATCCATAAATATGTAAAAAAAAATACTCTCAGCTAAATAAAGTTACAAAAATACCCTTTCGGAGTTAGCGGATATTACAACTCTAACACTAAGAAATTTCGAAATTAAAGAGGGAAGAAAGAGAAGAAGGTGGCGGCTAGGTATAGAGAGAGAAGGCTCAGGTTTTTCTCTGAAGGAAAACAGAAGTAAAAGTGTAATTTTCTTGAAGCCTTCACTATCTATTTATAGCATTCCACTAGGGTTAGGTTTGAATTATTTGGCATTAAAATAATGAAAATATCAGATGATAAATCCTATAAAAGTGGTCGGCCCTATACAATATGGATTGGGGCCTCAATTTTTGCAATTTTGCAGTTTTATCAATTCTGCATCTAATTTTCTCAAAAACGCTAATTTTCAAATTCAACCATTTCAATGCCAATTCTAACTATTTAATAACTATAAATAATTATTAAATAATGTTTTCATTTATCACATTTATTAATTGAACCATACAAAGTATCCTAATTAACAAATATGCCCCTAAAACTCTTTCTTTACAATTTTGCCCTTACTTAGTGAAAAATTCACAAATAGACATAGTCTAATTTGAGAATTATAATTGATTAATCAAAACCAATTATATGAGTCTTACAAGCAATATTATCTCAACTAGTGGGGAGACCATGGGTCTATATAACCGAGCTTCCAATAAGCAGATCAAGAATTTATAACCTAAATTCATTGACTTATTAATTCTACGTTGAATCCACGCACAGAACTTAAAATTACACTGTCAGTATATAGAGTGCTTTATATGTTCCACCATGTAGACACATCATTAGTTTTCCATTGTTATAATCCTAATTTGATCAATGATCCTCTATATGAATGATCTACACTGTAAAGGGATTAGATTACCGTTACACCCTACAATGTATTTTATCCTTAAAACACTTAACCCCGTATAAATGATATTTCAGCTTATGTGAAATGAGTACTCCACCATTTACTTTCATTTGGTCAAGCTCAAAGGAGATCACCCTTTACTTACTATTCGCCAGATAGAAGCTATAGATTCCATGTTTATGTTAGCGCTCCCACTCAATTGCACTACCGTGTTCCCAAAATGTACGTATCACTCTGACCTAAAAGTAGGCTTAACTAACAAATCAAAGAACACGAATAGCCTCTTGAGATCAAGCCGAATCATAACATGATTAAGATCATTTGATCTAGGATCAACTAGGCAATATTGACTTGAATAGATATTACGGTAAGTTTAATAAATCTAAGTCAAAGTTCAATATCGATCCCTTCCGATGCATACTCCATGCATCCAACCTGAGCTTTACTTTAACCAATGCTCTGGAAAGAACATAGCATTTCTACAAATGCAAGTAAACTCTGTTGTAGATTACCATATCAGTAAAACCCTGTGTCTGATAAATCTAGGAAACTTTATTCACCTAGTCATGTTTACTTTCCAATGTGTTGACAGCAGAATAAACAGGATCAAGTATGTGAAAAGGGTTTCAGATGAATTTATACATTATGTACATATAATCATGAAATAAATCATGTGAACCATGCAACATTAAATGTTATTTCTGATCTATATTAATAAGTAAATCTGATTATATTGAAATGAGTTTTATTTAGGGCATAAAACACAACACGAAGGATATCATCGTTTCACTTCTAAATACCTATAGAAGTTATAGATTCCATCTCTATGTTAGCGCTCCCACTCAATTATACTATCATGTTCCCAAAATGTACGTATCACCCTGACCCAAAAGTAGGCTTAACTAACAAATCAAAGAACATGTATAATACTCTTGAGATCGAACCTAATCATAACAGGATTAAGATCATTTGATCTAGGATCAACTAGGTGATATTGAATTGAATAGATATTACGGTAAATTTTAACATATCTAACCAAAGTTCAATATCGGTCCCTTCCGATGTATACTCCATACATCCGATACTGGTAAACTTTGCCAATGCCCTGGAAAGGACATACCACTTATCCAAGTTGTAAGAATACCTATCGCTGATTATCATGCAAGTCTAAATCCAACGAACTGACAAATCAGAGAATTAAACTTTCGAACATATTATCAAGATTATATTCCACTGTGCTGACAACACTATAATCATTAACAAATAAATATGTTCTGGACTTAATAGAATTTATACATTAAATATAATCATGAAATAAATCATGTGAGCCATGCAACATAAAATGTTATTTCTGATCTTTATTAATTAGTAAATCTGATTATATTGAAATGGGTTTTATTTACGGCAGAAAACCGAACAAGCTCCCACTTGCACTAATATAAAACAAAAGTGCATTTCAAATAATCTCAACACCTTGATATTCAAATCAAGTGTAGTAGTATTAGTATACTCCTCGTAATAGGATCTAACAGGTTGAATTAAGCACAACCTTTCCTCCACCATTACATTTCCTTAATCACAAAAAAACTTGATATTGTGAAATTCCTCTCTATATGTCTACTCTCTTGGGATACTAGATTCTATACTAGTGGCAACTACTTTTAGGTTAATCAGGAAGTAACACTAGTAGTTAACAAATGTTGGAACAGTGCCAAAAATGTATAGAACTTTCCTTAGACTGAATAAGTACCTTTCCTGCAACTTTAACATTTAGGCTCTCTCTGGTAGACTTAGAGACATCAGATAGGTTTTTACACTTCTCCAAAATCACTACTCCACCCCTAGAGTAATCACCATCTCATCAGCAGACTTTCTAGCACTAAGGCAAGTCTAGAAATGAGATGTGGTATAGTCTAAGAGTATTAAATAGACCCTTATCGACTAACATATAGTTCCTCTTCTTAATCTTAAGATTCACTTGATTGTCTTCCAATGTTCCTTTCCTGGATTAATCTGATGCATACTCATTACTCCCACTCAACACCAGGTGTCTTATCTAAGGCATACTGAAGCATATCTCAGACCTCTCACTGTTGATTTAAGGAATTCTTTCATGGCTTTATCTTTTCTACAATAGTTGAATCTTTTCCTTAGATAAAATCTATGTCTAGAATTCGCGAAGCTTCTATAGATTGCCATTAGAAAAGAAAATGCTTCAGCATCTTACTAAAGTAAGTTGCTTGCATTAGAGTAAGTAATTACCACGTATACCTTAAGCCATAGGTTTAGATAAACTCAAACCTATAATACTAGGAACATGAAGTTTTGTTAAGTCCATTGACTAGACCTACAAACGAAAATTTCCTTTCTTGTCCTTGTAATAGAAAACTTTTGCTTATTCCATATGAATGGATTAAACCATAGTTCTCTTGGCTTTATTTCTTAGTTTCTTATTTTGACAATCCATTACTTGTTTAAACTCATAATCGATTTTAATCACTAGTTTCTTCCAAGTCATAATAGGGTAAGTTCCTTGAAACTCTCCCTCTATGACAAGGTACCGTGAATTATGTCTAAGAAAGCCAAATGGTATTGATCTCTTCGGTTGTGTTAAGACAACAGAGGTAGTGGGATCATCATATGTAGAATAAGATGATAGAACACTTTTGGAATCAAGAAAAAATATCTCCTTTATTTGCTACTTTATTTTCAAACTTAGTCATTTTCTTAGAAAAGTAGTATTTGTTTAAACAAACACTTTCTTATCTAATGACTATGGGATGGTCCACCCCTAATCACTTAGAATAGCTAACAAGCATGCAAATCATGGTTAACAGTTCTAGCTTTTCTTAAGATTTCGATTAGGTCATCCATGAATCTAGTAATGGTTTACAATAAGTAACCAACCATTTCATCATTCTAAAATTTTCTTATCACTAGGGTATTACCTTAGAAGGAATTAGGCAACGACTAGTAGCTAATCATCAATATGAAAATCGAATTTCTGGGGAGGTAAGTTTGGATATAATTCAAAAATCAACGTAATGATCTTTGAACTCCATATCTACTAACTATTTCTCCACCCCTATCAGTTCGCAAGATCTTTAACCACTTACCTTAATGGTTTTTTACCATTGCTAGAAATTCATGAAATTTTTCAAACATTTCAAATTTCTTGTGCATAAGGTAAAATATAGAGTGATCGTCGTAAGAATTTAACAAAAACTCATATCTACCCCTGAATGTACATCCATCTGTGAATGAGATGAACTTACTTTCAGTGGATATAGGCGTATTGACTCTTTGGAGAGATCTTGTCAAAACACTATGAACAAGATAAAAATGCCATAGATTTATAAAATATGGTTGTGTCTTTTGATGACATAGGTTTAGTTACATAAAAGAGTTTTTAGAATAGTGTAAGTGGATACTTGTCACAGAATACTAAACTCATATTCCATACTAACATACAGTTTGAATCCATTGATAGAAAAAGATTATTAAACACTTGTGAAAGTGTAACTGTATTGTATTCTGGAAATAGAAATATAAAATCATTATTTGGATCTAAAATTTAAAATCAAAGACTTAAATTTGTACCAAATATAATGAGTAATTCTTCTTTCTTGGACCACCACTACTAATTTAACTCTAAGTCTGATTTGCCTAAAGCAAGCATATACAAGTAAGAAATTTCTAAGATTGAGAATTTATATCATTTCGGGATAGAATGTCGGGAATATAATCAAATGCGCCATTCAATTTCTTAAGAGAAAATATAGAATGATATTATATGATTTAAAACCATTCATCCAATGATATATTATTTAAGCTAATTCGAAATGAATAAGCTAAGAGGAATAAGGATAATTTCGAATTTAAATAAGGATCCAACGATGCTCCGATTAGCGAGAGTCAAAGTTATTCTTATTTATATAATCTTCTTGTTTCATATTGTAAATACTAGTCTAATGTATCATCAATTGATGAAAAGCTAGATGTTGCATTTACAATATTTATCTATCGAGATCTAACACAATTATGTTTGTCTAATGGTTGACAATCCATTAGGAATTTGTCCCATTAGAACAACAAACCAAGTTAGACCAACAATGAAAATTCGAAATTAAACTACAATTAATAACAGAAAAAAACATGGTTCAATATAAATTCACACACAATTCAGAAATTATTAAACATATAGCAAGTAGGAATGACAAGCAAAAATACTAAAACATACAATCCTAAATAATTTCCAAGGTCTTCAACAAACTGATATCAGTGTCCCGTTTAGGCGAGAGTCCAAGATACCATCCATTGAATAGAGTTGTCAGCTCATCTAAAATGATAAACATTCTAGCAACCTTTTATTCGATCAAGATCAGAATCCAGTGTTGTCCCGTTTAGGTGAGAGTCAACGCTATTCTATCTTATGAGCTTCCACCATTGTTTCATACCTTGTAAGTCTTATTAAAGTCGCCACCATTAGGGTGATCCATACTAAAATAAAATGCTTACAAATAGTACTTATCTTACGAGATTCTACGGCGCTAACTTGCTAATGAACGTTCCTCCATTAGGGAGGATTACTCACTAAAACAATAGCTATGTAAAACCAACAATGGAGATCGAATATCCTAATAATAAAGCTCATTATTTAAATAGTATTTTCTTCTGATATTTATTTTAATCAATTTATTTTCAATATATATTTATTTAATTAAAATTTACAACTTAGAATGAAAAATTCTAAATATAAATTTTAATTTAATATTTATAAAATTATACTTAGATGCATATGAAAATAAAATGAATTATTTCTATCTTCGTAATAATTTCCAATAAATATTTAGAAAATTATTTAATTTAAGTTGTTTCAAAATTAATTTAAATTAATTTACAACTCAAATTTAATTTTCTATAAATATATTTAAAATAGAATAATAAATCTTGAAAAATTATTCTAATTTTATGCTGGCCCAAAATTAATTAATAAAAATTAATTTTCAACAAAAATATAATTTTTCTATTTAATTAAATACACTAGAAAAATACTTCAAGCAAAACAGATAATATCTATCTGGACTTTCATTGACTAATTAATTCATTTTCTAATTATAATATATTTTAGTTCATTTAATTTAATTAATCACTAGATGAAAAAAATCATTGATTTAAGTTGGTCCAAAAATGAATAATTTCAACTTTAATCTATTTTTTCAAATAAAATTCGAAATTTTTCTGCATTTAAGAAATGCAATTTCGAAATATAATAAAAAATGATTAATAAAATAAAATAAAATATATTTTGAAAATTATTTAAATTTAAATTATTCTGAAATAAGATTTCAAACTTAAAATAATTTTCTATTTAATTAAATATCATGAAAATAATAGTATTTAAGTATAAGAATGAAATCAACTTAAATATTTAATTTTTTAATTTAATTAAATGTACTAAATATAAGAATTAAATGCTAAAGTATAAAAGAAACTTAATTACTAATTCTAATTTAATACTTTGAAAAATATTCTATAATTAAGTTGGTCCAAAATTAATTAAAATAAACAATTAATTTACAACTTAAAATATTTTCCTAATTAAATATTAGAAAATATAACTAGTACTAGAAATAACTATCTAGAATATATATAATTAACTAAGTGTTTTTTTTCCTTAAAATTTGAAAAAATATCTAATTTAAGTTGTTATAGAAAAAATCTAAAATATCAAACTTAAATATTTTTCAAATCAAATTTAATTAAATATCAAAATTAAGTTCTTCAATAACCAATTGCTAGAATTCCTCAACTTAATTTTGAAATTCGAAAGATATTCAAATTTAAGTTGATTAATAAAATCAGTTAGAAATAACTAATTTACAACTTAAATAAGAATATTTAATGAAATAATTAAAATAAGCTTCAGAAAGAATCTAGTTAGTTATAATTCTATATTTAATTAAATACAAGTAAAATACATATAGTTTATCTAGAAAATAATTCATTAAACTAAGTGTGTTTTTCTTAAATTAATTTTAAAAAAAAACTTTGAAATTACTTATGTTGCTAATCAATTTTATTAGGTTAAACTAATTTAATTAACCTAGCACAGTTATCCAAATCAGGCAAATGGGCCTTCACAGTTGGGGTTGTTCATGTGAGGGGGAGCTGGGTTCAGTATGTCGTACCCACTTCTATTGGCCCCCAACTCTCACACAAGGCCCAAAAGAGAGGAATTTAACCTTAAAATGAACAACTGTTATTAATTGAATAGGCCCAAAAAACTAAATAGGCCTAAATAAAATCTATCATGGTGTGATATTTTATTTAGCAACAACCTATATGCATCTAAACATAAAGTAAACATATAGGCTAACACAGGCACACATATTTGGATGGATCCTATCATGTTACTAGGTCATACACAGATGAAAGAAGAATGTAAAATTTACCTGTTACAAATTATTTACTTTACCTATTGACAATTGAACCATGGGTTAAAATTAGATTATTGGATTAGTCAACAAGTTAATGGCAATTTAGATCAAGCAATAATAGGTTTTAGAAAACATACAAACAAGCTGAAACACATACTCGTGTAACAAGTTGAATTTGGATAGTTGGATATAGGATTTATTTAATTTTAAATTAATTAATTTATTAAATAAAATTTCGAAAATAAATAAATAATAAAAAATATTTTTTCGGTTTTTTTTAAAATAAATTTAAATAAAAAAAATTAGATTAAACCTACAATGTTGAAAAATTAGGTTTCAACTAACCCAAATATCATTTCAAAAAAAAATTGCGAACCTTCTTTTCAATTTCATGTTATTTTATAAATTAAATATTCAATAAAATAAAAAAGATAATTAAATATTCTGATTTTATAATTTAATTTAAATAAAAAAAATAACAAAATTTAAAAGTTAGCAAAATATCTTATTTCTATTCAAAATATCATGATTATAGTAATCTTATTTTAAATTTAAATAAGGTCAAAGAATTTAAAAAAAATAGAATAGTTTAAAAAATATTAATATCTGACCTCAAATTGAAAAATAAGATAAAATTATCAAATTTAAAAATAAGATAAAAAAAATTAAGCCAAAAAATAGATTTTTACCTATTTTCATGTTCAAATTACACTAATATCTTAAATTAATTTTAAAAAAAGCGAATAAATTTATCTCTGATAATTATATTTGATATATGAAAAGTAAAAATCAAAATACAAAACTACACAAAAAATCGAAGTTAATTCCATGAAATAGCATGAAAAATCGAAGAAAACGAAAAAAATTGTAAGTGGTACGGACAGTATGCATACACGCACATTCTGGGCATTCTGACCGAGAGAGAACGGTACCCAAGGAGGTCTTCAGACAGCGTCGCCCTGTCCTGACCGAGATAACTCAGACAAAGGCGTGTCTGAATGCGCACGCGTCCGAGGAAATAAGGGGATCCACGCGCGTGTGGGGTTTGATGACACCCTCATATTTTCCGATTTTCAAAAATTCATAATTAATTCAAATAAAATCGAAATTAAGTTCTGTAAAAAAGTGAATTGCTTAATTTTTTTCCAAACTATCTAATAAAAATAATTTCAGAAACGAAAATTCAATTATTTTTCACAAAATTTTACAAGCATCAATCAATCATTATATAACACACAGGTCAACATGAAACTATCCAAATCAACACATATCATCGTTTTAATTCATATTTCATGAAAGTAAATCATTACCATGGCTCTGATACCAGTTGTTGTATATATTTTACCAGGATCTAGATTTACTAACAAGTATGCTTCATTAACATCCTAATATAAATTCTAAAATAATGAAATAAACACATAAGAGTATAGGAAACCTTACATTGGGTGTAGCGGAATATAATGACTCCTTCCGTTTAGATCTCTAGCCTTTGATTCCTTTCTGTAGCAGAGCATCACCAAGATCTGAACCTGGATCTCTTTCTCTCCTTCCTTGATGTTGATTCTCCTTCTTGTTGATTGGATTCTTCACAATCTTCCACACTATGATTGAGATACCACCTGATGTGTGTGGGCACTCACTCATTCACTCAAGGCTGAAAATTTAGAAGAAGAAAAGAGAGGTAGAGAGTGGCGGCTAAGAATTTATTCTGAAGGAATGAGATGCATCATCTTTTCCTGAAGCCATCACTACATATTTCTAGGTAATCACTTAGGTTTAGGTTAGAATTATTTAGCATTAAAATAATGAAAAAATAAATGGTAAAATACACTAAGTGTGGCTGGCCATAAATTTTGGATTGGGCTCACTTTGCAATTTTGCAATTTTATCATTTTTCCATCCCATTTTCTCAAAAACGCCAATTTTCCAATTTAACCACTTAAATGCCAATTCTAATTATTTAATAACTAAAAATTACTTATTAAATAATATTGTCATTTAATATATTTATTAATTAGACATATAAAGTCTCTTAATTAATAAATAAAACCTATAATCTCTTTTCTTCACAATTTTGCCCTTGCTTAGTGAAAATTCATAAACTAGACATAGTCTAATTTTAGAATTATAATTGATTAATTAAAATCAATTAACTGAGTCTTACAAGAAGTATGGTCTCAATTAGTATGGGGACCATGGGCATATATAATCGAGCTTCCAATAAGCCAAACCGAATTTACCAAGTAAATTCCCTAACTTATTAATTCCTTATTGAATCCACTCTTAGAACTTGGAATTGCACTCTCAGTTATATAGAACGCTCTATATGTTCCACGATATAGATACGCTATTAATTATGCATTGTTATAATCCTAATTTGATCAATGTGTTGGGTTTTGTGCCCTAAATAAAACCCTTTACAATCTGATTAGTTATCAATATAAGAAATTTGAAGTGATTTATGAATTTTACATGCTAATGGTTTAATATGTTTATTACATTTACACACAAAATCAGTTAAGGCCAGATCATATGTTTATTCACAATTACAGTATCGTCAACACAGTGGAATGTGATTGTGATCATATGAATCAAAAGACTAAGTCCCTGTTCATCAATGTTTTGGATTTACACTAATGTGATAATCAGCGATGATGTGTACTTACACTTGGAGTAAGTGTTATGTTCTTTCCAGGACATTGGTAAAGTATACTAGTTTCGAATGTATGGTGTATACATTGGAATGGACCGATATTGCAACTTAGTTAAGATATTATAAACTTACCGTCATATCTTTCCAAGTCAATATCAGTAGTTGATCTTAAGATTAAAAGAATCTAAATCCTGATATGCTTAGGCTCAACTCAGGAGTACTATTCATGTTCTTTGATTTATTAGTTAAGCCTACTTTTGGGTCAGGGTGATACGTATATTTTGGGAACATGATAGTATGATTGAGTGGGAGTGCTGAACATAAATATGGAATCTATAGCTTCTACTGGTGTATAGAAGTTAGTGATGATTCCATTCGAGCTTAGCTAAATAGAAGTAAATGGATGAGCTCTTGTTTAAGTGACTAACTCTTAGATCACTAAACAACATTTACAGGTAGCTAAGTGTCTTAAGGGGCAAAATACGTTGAGGGGTGAACGGTAAAATTATCCCATCTCGATTTAAATCATCTATATAGAGGATCTTTGATCACAATAAGATTATAACAATGGTTAAATGAGATAGCATATCTATATCGTGGAACATATAATATGCTCTATATAAGTCTGAGAGTGCAATTCTAAGTTCTAAGAGTGGATTCAACGAAGAATTAATAAGTAGGAATTTACTTAGTAAATTCAGTTCACTTATTGGAAGCTCAGCATATAGATCCATGGTCCCCATTCTAGTTGAGACTATACTGCTTGTAAGACTCAATAATTGATTTGTGATTAATCAATTATAATTCTAAAGTTAGACTATGTCTGATTTGTGAATTTTCACTAAGCAGGGGCGAAATTGTAAAGAAAAGAGATTCTAGGTTTATTTATTTATTAATAGACTTTATATGTCTAATTAATAATTAAATTAAATGACAATATTATTTAATAATCTGTTTTAGTTATTAAATAATAAGTTTTGGCATTTAAATGGTTAGAATTGGAAAATTGGCGTTTTTGAGAAAATAGAAATAAAATTTGTGAAAACTGCAAAATCCAAGTAAGGCCCATTAACAACTATGGCCGGCCACTTGGGATGGTTTTTCAAATTGATATTTTCATTATTTTAATGCCAAATAATGCCTAACCTAAACCTAGTAGTTGCCTATAAATAGAAAGTGATGGCTCAGTCAAATCATAACTTTTTCATAAGCTTTCTGTCAGAAAATTCTTTCTTCAGAAAATTGAGCCTTCCCTTTCTCTCTATAGTCGAAATCAAACCTCTCTCTTTTCTTCTTCTAAATTTTGAAACCCTTAGTGATAGAGTAAGTGCCCACACACAGCAAGTGGTACCTCATTCATAGATTTGAAGACTGTGAAGGATCACACACAAAGAGAAGGACATTCGGGGTCAGATCTTGATAATACTCTACGACAGAAAGGATACAAGGGTTAGAGATTTGAGTGGAAGGAGACATTATTCTGCTGCCATCAATGTAAGGTTTTCTTAACTTTATATGTGTTTATTTATCGTTTTAGAAAGTTCATATTTAGGGTGTTAAACAACATACTTGTGAGTAGATCGGAATTCCATATGGGGTTCAGGAATTTCCAGAACCGGAATTTCGGTTGTGCAATCGGTTTGCCGGTTGGGGAATTTTCTGGAACCCTAGATTTCCTCGTTTTTATGTTATTTGGGGTATTGCCATGCTTTTTATCGATAGGGAAACTTTTAGTTCCTAGTTTAAGTCCCCGGGAAGTGATTTAGCGTATCACTTATAGTGTTGTGATTGTTATTGTTTAGGAGCCTGTAATCCGCCGCGCAGTTCGTTCCAATCAGGTTGACCGGTACACTTGAATTCGGAATTGAGGTAAGATTAGTATAACAGTATGCATATATAGATTACATGTTTAGCGTGCATGTAGGAAGCCTGTTAGATTACATTAGATATGTATGTTGGCTTCGAACCATCCGACTGTGTCACATCGGTACAGGCTAGAGTATGACTAGCAACTGGAGTATGACCAGTGTACCGAGTATAGGCTGACATTGTATCACATCGGCACAGGCTAGAGTATGACTAGCAGCTGGAGTATGACCAGTGTACTGAGTATAGGCTGATACTGTAACACATCGGTACAGGCTAGAGTATGACTAGCAGCTAGAGTATGACAAGTGTACCGAGTATAGGCTGTTACTTGTCAATAGTACCGTCTTATGAACGTTCAGGACTCAGTATCGTGTGGGACACGACAGTTAGGGTTATGGTCAGGGGTATGGGCGTCTGATCATGACTCAGGATTTATGTATGTTTATTATTATGCTTTTCTTACTGAGTCTGTCGACTCACAGTGCTATGTTTATGTGTAGGTAAGGGCAAGGCTAAGGCTGATGGACCGTGAGAGCGAGCCAGTGAAGATTGTACATGTCGGGGCGGTTAGGCCTGGAGCGTACAATCCTCGGGACAGCAAGGCTATTTTAGTAATTAGTCGCTAGGCGACCAGTATTTTGTATAGACAGTAAACTTTTGTAAAAGGTTTTGTAATCTGGATCCCGAGTATTTTGTATAAGTATTTTACAAGTTTAATTAAAAAGTAAAAATTTTAATTAATCATGTTTTCCATAAACCTCGTTGATTAGCAACGAGCTGCACACTATGTTTAAAAATCACGTAATACACCTATGCTAGTTAGGGTGTTACAATTTGGTATCAGAGCCGCCAGGTTGTCTTCCGAAGGTCGTCACGACATGTACAATCATCATCAGCAGTTAGCTCGTTCCACGATTCAGTAAGCTTTTATTGCTTTAGTAGCTTATTATTTATTATGAATAAGAAAAGCCTGATAGGAAGCATGTTAGTGTTGGAAATTATTTTACCAGGATCTAGATTTACTAACAAGTATGTTGGATTAACAACCTAATATGAATTCTAAAACAATGAAAATAAACACATATAAAGTTAGAAAACCTTACAGTGGGTGCAGCGGAATAATATGACTCCTTCCGTTCAGATCTCTAGCACTTGATTCCTTTCTGTAGCAGAGCATCACCAAGATCTGAACCTGAATCTTCTTTTCTCCTTCTTTGATGCAGAAATTCCATAGTCTTCCATACTATGATTGAGATACCACTTGATGTGTGTGGGCACTACTCATCTCACAAGGATTTCGAAATTTTCTCTCTTTTTCTCTCTTAATTTCGTGGCTTTTCATCCATGCAAGAGAAGAGAACAAGGTTGCTTTATATAGGGAGAAGGGAGAGCACAACTTTCAAAATAAAAACAGTTTCCTCTTTTACTGTGTAATTGATTAACTGCCTTATTTAGTGTGATCCACCACTTTCCTATTTTTGCTAGGCTTTGATTAGCAATTACATGGCAATTAAAATTGAAAATAATAATTGGAAAACACACAAAGAGGTGCCGTCCATAGGGTGAAATGGGCCTCACTTGGATTTTGCAGTTTCCTCAATTTTATTTCAATTTCTCCAAAAATGCCATTTTTCAATTCTAATCATTTAAATGCCAAAACTAATTATTTAATAACTAAAATAGATTATTAAATAATATTGTCATTTAAAATAATTATTAATTAGACATGCAAAGTCTCTCAATTAATAATTAAACCTAGAAACCCTTTTCTTTACAATTTCATCCTTAAACTGTGAGAATTCATAAAGTAGACATAGTCTAACTTTTAGAATTATAATTGATTAATTTAAATCAATTAACTGAGTCTTACAAGCAGTATGGTCTCAACTAGTATGGGGACCATGGGTCTATATAACCGAGCTTCCAATAAGTCAAACCGAATTTACCAAGTAAATTCCCTAACTTATTAATTCCTCATTGAATCCACACTTAGAACTTGGAATTGCACTCTCAGTCATATAGAAACGCTCTATATGTTCCACGATATAGACACGTCATTAGTTATCCATTGTTATAACCCTAATGTGATGAATGATCCTCTATATAGATGATTTACATTGTACAGGGATTAAATTACCGTCACACCCTACAATGTATTTTATCCTTAAAACACTTAACCCTGTATAAATGATATTTCACCTAAGTGAAATGAGATCTCCACCATTTATCTTCGTTTGGTTAAGCTTGAAGGAAATCATCCTTTACTTCTATTTTCCAAATAGAAGCTATAGATTCCATATTTATGTTAGCGCTCCCACTCAATTGCACTACTGTGTTCCCAAAATGTATGTATTGCCCTGACCAAAAATTAGGCTTAACTAACAAATCAAAGAACACGAATAACACTCTTGAGATTGAGCCTAACCATATCAGGATTTCGATCATGTGATCTAGGATCAACAGGTGATATTGAATTGAATAGATATTACGGTAAATTTTAACATATCTAATCAAAGTTCAATATCGGTCCCTTCCGATGTATACTCCATACATCCGATACTGGTAAACTTTGCCAATGTCCTGGAAAGGACATAACACTTTTCCAAGGTGTAAGAATACCTATCGCTGATTATACCATGTCAGTCTAAATCCAGTGTTCTGACAAATCAGGGAATAAACTTTTTGAACATATAATAAAGATTATATTCCACTGTGCTGACAACACTATAATCTTTAACAAACTCATATGTTCTGGACTTAAAACGAATTCATACATTATATACATATAA
This sequence comes from Cannabis sativa, assembly GCF_029168945.1. Classification (NCBI taxonomy): domain Eukaryota; kingdom Viridiplantae; phylum Streptophyta; class Magnoliopsida; order Rosales; family Cannabaceae; genus Cannabis; species Cannabis sativa. The sequence continues at coordinate 1,860,260 of NC_083608.1, read as the reverse complement.
TCATGAAATAAATCATGTGAACCATGCAACATAAAATGTTAGTTCTGATCTTTATTAATAAGTAAATCTGATTATATTGAAATGAGTTTTATTTAGGGCATAAAACCCAACAAACTCCCACTTGCACTAATATAAAACAAAAAGTGCATTTCAAATAATCATTAACACCTTGATATACCAATCAAGTGTAATAGTAGTAAACTCCTCGTAATGGGATCTGACAGGTTGAATTAAACACAACCTCTTCTCCACCATTACTCTTCCTTAATCACAAAATCCTTGATAATGTGAAATTCCTCTCTATATGTCTACTTTCTTGGGTTACTGGATTCTATACTTTTGGGCAACTACTCTTTGGTTATTCAGGAAATAACCCTAGTAGTTAAGGCAAGTTGGAACAGTGCCACAAATGTATAGAACTTTCCTTAGACTGAATAAGTATCTTTCCTGCAACTTTTAACATTCAGTCTCTCTCTGGTAGACCAAGAGATTTCAGATAGGTTTTTACACTTCTCCAAAATCGCTACTCCACCCCCAAAGTAATCACCATCTCATCAGCAGACTTTCTAGCACAAAGGCAAGTCTTGAAATCTGATGTGGTGTAGTCTAAGAGTTTTAAACAAACACCCTTATTGACTAACATATAGTTCCTCTTCTTAATCTTAAGATTTACTTGATTGTCTTCCAATGTTCCTCTCCTCGATTAATCTGATACTTACTCATTACTCCCACTCAACAGCAAGTGTCTGGTCTAAGGCATGCTAAAGCATATCTGAGACCTCTCACTGTTGATTTAAGAAATTCTTTCATGGCTTTATCTTCTCTAGAATAGTTGAGACTTTTCCTTAGATAAACAAAATCTATATCTAAGAAGTTCTGAAGCTTCTATAGATTTCCATTGGAAAGAAAATGCATAAGCATCTCATGCTTGCATTAGAGTAAGTAATTACCAGGTATACCACAAGCCATAGGTTTAGATAAACTCAAACCTATAATACTAGGAAAATGAAGTTTTGTTAAGTCCATTGAATAGACTTATTAACGAAAATTTCCTTTCATGTCCTTGTAATAGAAAACTTTAGGTTACTCCATGTGAATGGATCAAACCATAATTCTCTTGGCTTTCTTCTTAGTTTCCTATCTTGACAATCCATTACTTGTTTAAACTCACAATGGATTTTTATCACTAGTGTCTTCCAAGTTATAAGAAGGTGAGTTCCTAGAAACTCTCCCACTACAACAAGGTACCGTGAACTATGTCAAAGAAAACTAAATGGTATTGACCTCTTCGGCTGTGTTAAGACAACAGAGGCACTGGGATCATCTTGCAAAATAAGATGATAGAACACTTTTGGAATCAAGAAAAAAAATATCTCCTTTTGTAACACCCTAACTACCTTAGGCGTATTACGTGATTTTTAAACGTACTGTGCAGCTCGTTGCTAATCAACGAGGTTTATGGAAAAACGTGATTAATTAAAATTTTGCTTTTTAATTAAACTTATAAAACAATATTACAAAAGACTCGGGATCCCGATTATAAAATTATTTACAAAAGTTTTAAGCGATTAAGCGTTACATAAAATAAAGGTCGTCTAACGACCGATTCAAAAATTCAGCCTTCTGGTCCCGAGAATGCGTACGCTCCGGAGCCTAACCGCCCCGACATGTACAATCTCATAAGCTCGCTCACGGTCCATCGGCCTATAGCCTTGCCTTTACCTACACATAAACGTAAGCGTGAGTCGACGGACTCGGTAAGAAAAGCATAATAATACTCATACATAATTCTAGCTGCCGTGTCCAACACGATGCGAGTCCATTCTTGCCATGTCCAACATGGTCGAGCCACTACCGCCATGTCCAACATGGTGCGGGGTTTTGAACGTTCACGGGGACGGTACTATTGACAAGTATCCTTCGATCGGTCGAACCGGTCATACTCATTGCTGGTCATACTCCGGCTGTACCGACGGGATAGGTCAATAGCACGGAACCACCAACCAAATGTCGACGATCGGTCGAGCCGGTCATACTCCGGCGTCTTGGTCATACTCCGACTGTCTTGACGTGACGGGGGTTGGATGGTTCGAAGCCTATATACATATCTAATGTAATCTAACGGGCTTCCTACATGCACGCTAAACATGTAATCTACATATGCATACCTTGTTATACTAATCTTACTCCGGATTCCGAATTCAAAGGTGTGCCAACTCAACAAGCCGAAGGCTAGCGGACGGATTGCGGGCTCCTAAACCATAAAAATCACAACGCTATAAGTGACACGCTAAATCACTTCCCGGGGACTTAAACTAGGAACTAAAAGTTTCCCTATCGATAAAAAGCATGGCAATACCCCTAAAAACATAAAAACGAGGAAAACTAGGGTTTCTGAAAATTCCCCAACCGGTAGACCGGTTGCCCAACCGAAATTCCGGTTCTGGGAATTACTAGACCCTCATCCGGAATTCCGGTTGCACAACGGAATTAAGTTCCTATGAGGAATTTTTCAAAAATTCCTAACTCAACCAAATCAAACCCAATTTAATCCAAACCTTCCAGACCTGCTCTAAATACCCCAAAGAACAAATCCAAGGCATCAAACTAACCCAGAATTCACAGATACACAAATTGCCATTAAAGCTCAAGCTTTGAGTTCTAAACTCAAACTTGAGCAATTCCCACAAACATGCATTCAAACAAGCTAGAATCTATTAAAACAAGCAGAAATAAGCCTCTGCAAACAACTAAGAACATCCAGCAACTTCACAGCAACCAATTGAACAATTTCTTTCCAAAATTCATAACTTTTTACATAAAAATCTAACCTACAAGAACAAGGAACTCAAGCATGCTATACAATCTCATTAAACCTATTTATTTCAACATTTAATCAAAGAACAACAACAACAATAATCAGCAGTAACAATCACCAAAAACATCATGCATTTCACTCAATATTTCATCATTTTTTTTTTCATAATTTTAAGGAGGAAATCAAAAGAAGCTAACCTAGCTTGGAAAAAGCTTAGATTTGGATGAGAATCCACTTGAAAAATTTGAGCAAAACCCAGCTCCAAGCACCCACATGCACAGCCGAAAATAGAGAGAAAAAGAGAGTGTTTTTTTTCTTTTTTTTGAAATTTTCTTTCTTTTCTTACTTAGTGATTTTTTGATAAAAAGAGAAAATGAAATACACTACATACACTATTCATTTCAGCCAAGTATACAATTAAATAATTATTTAATTTCAATTAAACAAGCCACTAAAAGACAAAACATTAATGGGGCAAAAAGACCATTTTGCCTCTCCACCTTAAAACCACATAAATCATACTAAAGGGGTATTCTTGGGAAATTCTAAATTCCCGTCCATTCCCGACATTCCCAATGTCTAAAACCCGTCCCCAAACTACTAACATACTAAGTTGTGATTTCTACTGAGCCAAACGCCGAGTTCCAAAATACCGGGCACCAGAAATGCAAAATATGCAAGCTACTGAATAACATAAATAACAGTATAATAAATTATTTAAATAGCTATAAATAATTTCATAATTAATCATAAACAACTGCTAATTTCTAAATTAACTAAGCGGGCTTTACAACTATTCCCCCCTTAAAAGGATTTCGTCCCCGAAATCTAACCTGAATAACTCTGGATATTGAGCTCTCATATCTGTCTCTAGCTCCCAGGTGGCTTCCTCCACCTTGCTGTTTCTCCAGAGAACCTTGACCAATGCTATGGTCTTATTCCGAAGGACTTTATCCTTTCTATCCAGGATCCGCACCGTTTGTTCCTCATAAGTCATGTCTGTGTAGGAAGACTCTGTCATAACTGAGTATATGAGAGGGGTGCAAACGTATTTTCTCAACATCGAGACATGGAATACGTTGTGGGCTAGCGATAAAGTGGAGGCAATGCTAACCGATATGCCACTTGACCTATCTTCTCGAGAATCTCGAAAGGTCCTGTAAATCTAGGGCATAACTTGCCTCTTTTCCCGAAACGTTTAATCCCCTTCATCGGAGATACCCGTAAAAACACATGTTCCCCTACTTGGAACTCAACATCTCTGCGTTTCGGATGCGTAACTCTGTCCGCTCGTGAGGCAAGCATTCTAGCTTTTATCTTCTCTATCGCCTCATTGGTCCGCCACCGGCTACGGACCCAGGTATTTCCTCTCCCCTGTCTCATCCCAGTGGATAGGGGATATACACTTTCTACCGTACAACAGTTCATAGGGAGCCATCCCTATCGTACTCTGATAACTGTTGTTGTAAGAAAATTCTATCAACGGTAGATACTTATTCCATGAGCCTTCAAAGTCCATAACACAGGCTCTCAACATGTCCTCCAATATCTGAATTGTCCTTTCGGACTGACCATCTGTCTGAGGATGGAATGCTGTACTTGAATTTCAGCTTTGTACCCATTGCCGTTGCAAACTTTGCCAAAATTTGGAGGTGAACTTCGGATCCACAGTCCGAAACTATAGACTTTGGTACCCCGTGAAGTCTCACTATCTCTACGACATATAACTCCCCGCCGCCAACCGATCCACTTGTAAATGTTGTTCTAACCGACGAGAAAATGAGCAGATTTCGTAAATCGATCCACCACTACCCGAGATGGAATCAAATAAACCCGTGGTCCTAGGTAATCCGACCACAAAATCCATCGTAATATCCTCCCATTTCCATTCTGGTAGGGTTAAAGGCTGCAACAACCCTGCTGGTCTCTGATGTTCAGCCTTAATCTGCTGACAGGTGAGGCATCTTGATACGAATTCTACCAAATTCTTCTTCATACCGCTCCACCAGAAGTACGGTTTCAAATCTTGGTACATCTTGGTGGTGTCGGGATGCAGAGAATACGGGGTAGAATGAGCCTCCTCAAAGATCTCATTCTTAAGTTCCACACTGTTCGGAACACAAACCCTGGCTTTATACAGAAGCATCCCACTGTCTGACACTGAAAAGTCCTTGGCTTGACCAGCCAACAACTCATCTCGGATTTTCACTAACTCCGAATCTACCATCTGAGCGACTTTTATTCTTTCCAACAGATCAGATTGCAGCGTCAAGTTGTGAAGCTGACCTACCACAAACTCAATGCTGGATCTAATCATATCCTCTGCTAGCCGAGGTGAGATCTGAACCATACTAGCTACTTGCCCGGGACCCTTTCTGCTCAGGGCATCGGCCACTACATTGGCTTTTCCGGGATGATAGAGGATCTCACAATCGTAATCCTTCACTAATTCCAACCAACGCCTTTGTCTCATATTCAAATCCTTCTGAGTAAAGAAATACTTGAGACTTTTATGGTCGGTATAGATCTCACACTTCTCCCCATAAAGGTAATGCCGCCAAATCTTCAGTGCAAAAACCACTGCGGCCAATTCTAGATCATGAGTCGGGTATCGCTGTTCATAATCCTTTAACTGACGGGAGGCATAAGCGATGACCCGATCGGCTTGCATCAATACACACCCCAAACCCTGTTTGGATGCGTCACAGTAGACTACGAACTTTTCCTTGTCCGAAGGCAAAGCTAGCACCGGAGCAGTAATCAACCTCTGTTTCAGCTCCTGAAAACTAGCTTCGCATTTATCTGACCAGATAAACCGCTGATTCTTCTTTGTAAGCTCGGTTAGGGCCATTGAAATTTTGGAGAACCCTTCGACGAACCTACGGTAGTACCCAGCTAAACCCAAGAAGCTTCTGATCTCTGTCACTGTCTTCGGTCTCGGCCAATCCCTGACGGATTCAATCTTCCCGGGATCTACCTTGATCCCATCTTTGCTCACAATGTGCCCTAGGAAGGACACTTGGGATAGCCAGAACTCACATTTCTTGAACTTGGCGTACAACTTATGTTCTCGAAGTCGTTGCAGTACCATCTGAAGATGTAACTCATGCTCCTCTTCTGATTGAGAGTACACGAGGATGTCGTCGATAAACACAATCACACAGATATCGAGGAAATCCTTGAATACTCTATTCATCAGGTCCATGAATGCTGCAGGAGCATTGGTTAGTCCGAATGACATAACCAGAAACTCGTAATGTCCATACCGAGTGCGGAAAGCCGTCTTCGGAATGTCCTCCTCTCGGATTCTCAGCTGATGATAACCCGAACGGAGATCAATCTTAGAAAAGACCGTCTGCCCCTGAAGCTGATCGAACAAGTCATCGATCCTAGGTAATGGATATTTATTCTTTACCGTCAGCTTGTTCAACTCCCTGTAGTCGATGCACATCCTCATAGACCCATCCTTCTTCTTGACGAACAAAAACGGGGCTCCCCAGGGTGACACACTGGGCCGAATGAACCCTATGTCAAGCAACCCTTGGAGCTGAATCTTTAATTCCTTAAGTTCAGCTGGAGCCATCCTATACGGGGCTTTGGAAACCGGTTCCACCCACAGTGCCAAGTCAATCACAAAATCAATCTCCCGTGAGGTGGTAACCACAGGACCCTGAAGTTCTTCGGGAAAAACATCCAAAAATTCCCGAACCACTCGATGTCCTCGGCGAATGGTATACGGCCGAGTGGTATCCACCACCACGGCCACAAACCCTAAGCAACCGCCGTGCAACAATTCCCTCGTTGACATAAGCCGAGATCACGGGATACGAGATCCACGAAGCGAACCAACAAATACAAACGGTTCTTCACTTTCCGGTTGGAAGACCACCATCTTCCTTTTACAGTCAATGCTCGCCGAATATTTAGATAGGAAATCCATTCCTAAAATAATATCGAATTCGACTAAACTCATCTCTATCAGATCAGCGCTTAACTCTCTATCATCTATCCTGATCGGCATAGACCTAATCCACCTATTGGAGATAACCAATTCTCCGCCAGGTAACAGGGTTCCAAACCCTGATTCATATCTATCCTAGGGTCTACCCAATTTACTAAAGACTCTGGCCGCCACATAAGAATGTGTAGCCCCAGAATCAAACGACAACGAATATAGCGAGTTGTTAATAGAAAGGCGGCCTGTGACTACGTGGGGCCGGGCATGCGCATCGGCTGCGTGATAGCGAATACCCCGTCGGGAGTGGGTATCAGCGGAGCTCTCGGTGCCTGCGGTCGAAGCCGGGGACAATCCCTCTTGAAGTGTCCGGGCATGCCACAATGAAAGCATCCCTGACCTTTGCACTCGCCCCGATGATGCCTCTTGCAGCTAGGGCACCCGGGATAGGAGAATCGGGTCTCGGTACACCGGGACGACTCCCTCCGCTCGCCTCCGGTTCCCCCGGAACCTCTTGTTCGACTCGAGCCATCGGAAGCGGCGGGTGCTCTCTTCCTCGATCAATGGCCGAACCACTTTACTCCCCTGCTATAGCCCGATGCGGGGAGGGGTAGGAGCCCGCCACTAACGAAATCTTGGTGATTCTGACATGCACCCCACTGCGCCCTCAGCTCGCAGTGCCTTCTCCACCATCTGAGCATAGGTGGTGCTGTCGTCGGTGGTGATCATCAGATCATGCCGAATCCTGGCATTCAACCCGTCCAGATACTTCTCCTTCTTACTGAAGTCGGTTGGCACAATTCCCGAGGCTAACCTCGCCAACCGATCAAATTAGTAGTATACTCAGTGACGCTCATGTTCTCACGCTGGGTCAGGTGAGCGAACTCTTTCCTCTTGGCGCTTCTGACCGCCTCGTTGTAATACTTTGCATTAAAGAGTTCCTGGAACCTTTCCCAGGTCATGGTGGTGACGTCTTGGATCTGAGACACCGTGTCCCACCATACCATAGCGTCCTCCTGGAACTGAAATGTGGCGCACACCACTCTGTCGTTACCGGTGACACCCATGAAATTCAATATCTTGGTGATCACCGTCAGCCACTGCTCGGCTTTCATTACGTCCGGACCTCCCAGGAAAACCGGAGGTGCTTGCTTCCAGAACCGCTCATACAATGGTTCCAATCTATGGGCCGCCACCACTATCTCGGCCTGGGCAGCAGGGGCAGGTGCCACTGGAACTACGGGCACTGGAACTGCAGGAGCACCCTGCTGTCTCAACCTCTGAATCTCGAGGTCTTGTTCTTCGATTCGGGCTTGCATCTCCGCAAACCGTAACTCCCGATTCCCGAGCTCCACGATCGGGCGGGGAGCCAGGTAACTGTGGCGGGTTCTCATCACCCCGACCACGAGCCCTGCCTCGGGGACCTCTACCTCGGCCCCTAGCAGGTGGGGGAAACTGAGCTCCCTGACCTTGATTCGACCCCACGGAATTGCCCTGACTCCTGGTAGTCCGCCTGGCGTCCATCTGATTAGAACCGCCTGCGAAACCAAGAGTTGGCATATCAGGTCGTATTCAAGGAGAGCTTACTAATGCCGCTTAATTTGAAAATTAAAAACGAAACATGCGCCTATTCTACTATCAGGCTACTAACATGCTTCCTAACAGGCTTTTTTTTTTATAACTGAATAAAATAAACTACTAAAGCAATAAAGGCTTGCGAGCAGGTGAAACGAGCTAACTGCTGATGATGATTGTACATGTCGTGACGATCTTCGGAAGAGAACCTGGCGGCTCTGATACCAAATTGTAACACCCTAACTACCTTAGGCGTATTACGTGATTTTTAAACGTACTATGCAGCTCGTTGCTAATCAACGAGGTTTATGGAAAAACGTGATTAATTAAAATTTTGCTTTTTAATTAAACTTATAAAACAATATTACAAAAGACTCGGGATCCCGATTATAAAATTATTTACAAAAAGTTTTAACTGATTAACTGTTACATAAAATAAAGGTCGTTTAACGACGAGTTACAAAAATTCAGCCTTGCTGTCCCGAGAATCGTACGCTTCAGGCCTAACCGCCCCGACATGTACAATCTCATAAGCTCGCTCACGGTCCATCAGCTATAGCCTTGCCTTTACCTACACATAAACGTAAACTGTGAGTCGACAGACTCAGTAAGAAAAGCATAATAATACTCATACATAATTCTGAGCTGCGTGTCCAACACGATGCGAGTCCCGCTACTGCCATGTCCAACATGGTACTGAGCCACTACTGCCATGTCCAACATGGTATTGAGTTTTGAACGTTCACAGGGACGGTACTATTGACAAGTATCCTCCTGATCGGTCGAACCGGTCATACTCTGGCTGCTGGTCATACTCCAGCCTGTACCGACGGGATAGGTCAATAGCACGGAACCACCAACCAAATGTCAGCCTGATCGGTCGAACCGGTCATACTCATTGCCGGTCATACTCCGGCTATGCGACGTGACGGGGTTGGATGGTTCGAAGCCTATATACATATCTAATGTAATCTAACGGGCTTCCTACATGCACGCTAAACATGTAATCTACATATGCATACCGGTTATACTAATCTTACCCGGATTCCGAATTCAGTGTGCGTCAACCCGGGACCGAAACTCGAAGCTGAGCGGCGGATTACTGGCTCCTAAACCATAAAAATCACAACGCTATAAGTGACACGCTAAATCACTTCCCGGGGACTTAAACTAGGAACTAAAAGTTTCCCTATCGATAAAAAGCATGGCAATACCCCTAAAAACATAAAAACGAGGAAAACTAGGGTTTCTGAAAATTCCCCAACCGGTAGACCGGTTGCCCAACCTGAATTCCGGTTCTGGGAATTACTGGACCCTCATCCGGAATTCCGGTTGCACAACCGGAATTCCGGTTCCTCGTAGGAATTTTTCAAAAATTCCTAACTCAACCAAATCAAACCCAATTTAATCCAAACCTTCCAGACTTGCTCTAAATACCCCAAAGAACAAATCCAAGGCATCAAACTAACCCTGACTTCACAGATACACAAATTGCCATTAAAGTTCAAGCTTTGAGTTCTAAACTCAAACTTGAGCAATTCCCACAAACATGCATTCAAACAAGCTAGAATCTATTAAAACAAGCATAAATAAGCCTCTGCAAACAACTAAGAACATCCAGCAACTTCACAGCAACCAATTGAACCATTTCTTTCAAAAATTCATAACTTTTTACATAAAAATCTAACCTACAAGAACAAGGAACTCAAGCATGCTATACAATATCATTAAACCTATTTATTTCAACATTTAATCAAAGAACAACAACAACAATAATCAGCAGTAACAATCACCAAAAACATCATGCATTTCACTCAATATTTCATCATTTTTTTTTTCATAATTTTAAGGAGGAAATCAAAAGAAGCTAACCTAGCTTGGAAAAAGCTTAGATTTGGATGAGAATCCACTTGAAAAATTTGAGCAAAACCCAGCTCCAAGCACCCACATGCACAGCCGAAAATAGAGAGAAAAAGAGAGTGTTTTTTTTTTCTTTTTTTGAAATTTTCTTTCTTTTATTACTTAGTGATTTTTTGATAAAAAGAGAAAATGAAATACACTACATACACTATTCATTTCAGCCAAGTATACAATTAAATAATTATTTAATTTCAATTAAACAAGCCACTAAAAGACAAAACATTAATGGGGCAAAAAGACCATTTTGCCTCTCCACCTTAAAACCACATCAATCATACTAAAGGGGTATTCTTGGGAAATTCTAAATTCCCGTCCATTCCCGACATTCCCAATGTCTAAAATCCGTCCCCAAACTACTAACATACTAAGTTGTGATTTCTACTGAGCCAAACGCCGAGTTCCAAAATACCGGGCACCAGAAATGCAAAATATGCAAGCTACTGAATAACATAAATAACAGTATAATAAATTATTTAAATAGCTATAAATAATTTCATAATTTATCATAAACAACTGCTAATTTCCAAATTAACTAAGCGGCCTTTACACCTTTATTTGCTACTTTACTTTCAGACTTAGTCATTTTCTTAGAAAAGTAGTATTTGTTTAAACAAACACTTTCTTATCTAATGACTATCGGATGCTCCACCCCTAATCACTTAGAATAGCTAACATTTAATGACTGTTGGATTTTATGCCCTAAATAAAACTCATTTCAATATAATCAGATTTACTTATTAATATAAATCAGAAATAACATTTAATGTTGCATGGTTCACACATGATTTATTTCATCAGTATATGTATATAATGTATGAATTCATCTGAAATCCTTTTCACACACTTGATCCTGTTTATTGTGCTGTCAACACATTGGAAAGTAAACATGACTATGTGAATAAAGTTTCCTAGATTTATCAGACATAGGGTTTTACTGATATGATAATCTACAACAGAGTTTACTTGCATTTGGAGAAATGCTATGTTCTTTCCAGAGCATTAGTTAAAGTAAAGCTCAGGTTGGGTGCATGGAGTATGCATCGGAAGGGACCGATATTGAACTTTCACTTAGATTTATTAAACTTACCGTAATATCTGTTCAAGTCAATATCACCTAGTTGATCCTAGATCAAATGATCTTAATCCTGTTACGATTAGGCTCGATCTCGAGAGGCTATTCGTGTTCTTTGATTTGTTAGTTAAGCCTACTTTTGGGTCAGGGTGATACGTACATTTTGGGAATAGGGTAGTGCAATTGAGTGGGAGCGCTAACATAAACATGGAATCTATAGCTTCTATCTGGCGAATAGTAAGTAAAGGATGATCTCCTTCGAGCTTGACCAAACAAAAATAAATGGTGGAGATCTCATTTCACATAAGCTGAAATATCATTTATACGGGGTTAAGTGTTTTAAGGATTAAATACATTGTAGGGTGTAATGGTAATCTAATCCCTTTACAGTGTAGATCATTCATATAGAGGATCATTGATCAAATTAGGATTATAACAATGGATAACTAATGATGTGTCTATATGGTGGAACATATAGAGCATTCTATATATACTGAGAGTGCAATTCTAAGTTCTATGCGTGGATTCAACGAAGAATTAATAAGTCAGTGAATTTGGGTTATAAATTCTTGATCTGTTTATTGGAAGCTCGGTTATATAGACCCATGGTCCCCCCACTAGTTGAGATAATATTGCTTGTAATACTCATATAATTGGTTTTGATTCATCAATTATAACTCTCAAATTAGACTATGTCTATTTGTGAATTTTTCACTCAGTAAGGGCGAAATTGTAAAGAAAGAGTTATAGGGGCATATTTGTTAATTATGATACTTTGTATGGTTCAATTAATAAATATGATAAATGAAAATATTATTTAATAATTCTTTATAGTTATTAACTAGTTAGAATTGGCATTTCAATGGTTGAATTAGAAAATTGGCGTTTTTGAGAAAATAAGATGCAGAAAGGATTAAACTGTAAAATTGCAAAAAGTGAGGCCCAAATCCACATTGCATGGCCAGCCACTTTTGTAGGGTTTTCCCTCTGATATTTTCATTTTTTTAAATGCCAAATAATTCAAACCTAACCCTAGTGGAATGCTATAAATAGATAGTGAAGGCTTCAGGAAATTGACACTTAACTTTTCTTCTCACTTTTCATTCAGAAAAAACTGAGCCTGTCTCTCTCCCTATCTTTGGCCGACCACTCCCTCTCTCTCTTCTTCCTTGAAATTTCGAAATACTTAGTGTTAGAGTAGTGCCCACACAGAGCAAGTGATACCTCAATCATAGTGAGGAAGATCGTGAAGAAAGACTTTCAGCAAGAAGGAGTTTCAGCACTAAAGAATCAGAGAAAGAGATCCATGTTCAGATATTGATAATGCTCTTCTACTTTAAGGAATCAAGGGCTAGATATCTGAATAGAAGGAGTCATTATATTCCGCTGTACCCAATGTAAGGTTTACTAAACTTTATATGTGTTTATTTCATCGTTTTAGAAAGTTCATATTTAGGTTGTTAATCAACATACTTGTGAGTAGATCTAAGATCCTGGTAAAATAATTTCCAACAACTGGTATCAGAGCCATGGTAATTGATTTGCTTGCAAGAAATTTGGACTTTAAAACGATTGTTTGATGTTTTGGATGGTATCATGTTGTATTGAGTGTTATTTGATGATTAATTGATGTTTGTGAATTTTCGTGAAAAATAATTGAATCTCTGTTTCTGGAATTATTTTTATTGGATAGTATGGAAAAAATTAAGCAAGTTACTTTTTTACAGAACTCAATTTCGATTTAATTTGAATTAGTTATGATTTTTTGAAATTTGGAAAAAATTAGGGTTGAGTGGCAGGGCTCCTGCGCGCGCGGAAATCATGCAGATTTCCCCCTACGCCAAGAAACCACGCCCAAACAACCCTTGTGTGCGCACGGACGAGTATGCATAGCATACCGTCCGTACATCTCGCATTTTTTTCGTTTTTCTTCGATTTTTCATGCTTTTTCATGGATTTAACTTTCGATTTTTTGTGTAGTTCTGTATTTATAAATTTACTATTCCTAATTCAATTCTAATTATCATAATTAAATTATTTAATATTTTTTAAATTTAATTCATGATATTAGTGTAATTGGAATTTAAAAAATAGTAAATATCTATCTTTTTTGCTTAATTATCTACCTTATTTTTAAATTTGATTATATCTTATCTTATTTTTAAATTTAAGGTGAGATATTAAATTTTTTAAAAATTAAATCTTTTTTAAATAATTTGACCTTATTTAAATTTAAAATAAGATAACTATAATCATGTAATTTTAAATAGATGTAAGATATTTTGCTAACTTTTAAATTTTGTTATTTTATTTATTTAAATTACATTTAAAATCTGAAAAAAGATATTTATTATCTTTTTTTAATTTTTTATTTAATTTTTATTTATAAAATAACATTAAATTTTTAAAAAAGTAGTTAGCAAATTTTGAAATGATATTTAGGTTGGTTGAAACTTAATTTTTCAAAATTGTAGGTTTAATTTTAAATATTTTTTTATTAATTTTGAAATTTTGAAATTTTATTTTATTTTATTATTTTCGAAAATAATTTTGTTTTTATTAATTTTTCGAAATTATTTATTTAAAATTAAATAAATCCTACATCCAACTATCCAGCTAACCTTGTTGCAAGAGTATGTGTTTTAGCTTGTTTGTAAGTTTTTAAAACCTATTATTGCTTGATTGCAAATAGCCATGGTTAACTTGTTGACAAATCCAATGATCTGATTTTAACTCATGGCTGCCTTGGTCAAGTAAATAATTTGTAACAGGTATATTTACAATCTTCTTTCATTTGTGTATGACATAGCAACATGATAAGATCCATCCAAATTGTGTGCCTGTGTGAGCCTATGTGTTTAATTTTATTATAGATGCATATAGGTTGTTGTTGCTAAGTAAAATATCATAGTTCTTGATAGTTTTTATTTAGGCCCATTTAGTTTTGGGCCTATTCAATTAGTAACAATTGTTCATTTTAAGGTTAAATTCCTCTCTTTTGGGCCTTGTGTGAGAGTTGGGAGCCATAATAGTGGGTACGACATACTACACCCAGTACCCCCTCACATGAACCACCCCAATTGTGAAGGCCCATTTGCCTGATTTGAATAACTGTACTAGGTTAATTAAACTAGTTTAACCTAATAAAATTGATTAGCAACATAATTAATTTCATTTATTTTGAAATTAATTTAAGAAAATCATAGTTTAAAGAATTTTATTCTAAGCTAAACTATATTTAGTTTCTTGTATTTAATTAAATATAGAATTATAACCATCTAGATTCTTTCTGAAGTTTAATTTAAATTTTTCATTAAATATTCCTATTTAAGTTGATATTTAGTTATCTCTAACTAATCAACTTAAATCTGAATATCTTTTGAATTTAAAATTTCAAAATTAAGTTGAGGAATTTTAGGCATTGGTTATTAAGATTCTTTAGATATTTTTTTTAAGTTGATATCTTTTCGAATATTAACTTAAAATGGAATATTTTCAAATTAAGTGGTTACAACTTAATTTTTGATATTTAATTTAATTTAAATTTGAAAATATTTAAGTTCTAGATTTTTTCTAATACAACTTAAATTAGATATTTTTTCAAATTTTGGGGAAAAGATGCTTAGTCAAATAAGATATTTTCTAGATAGTTATTTCTAGACTACTTATTATTTCTAATATTAAAATAGGAAAATATTATACATTGTGAAATTAATTATTTAAATAATTAGTTTTGGTACAATTTATTTTAAGTATATTTTTCCTAGTATTAAACTAGAGATTAATAATTAAGCATACTCTACACTTAATTATTTATTTCTTGAATTTAATACATTTAATTAATTTGAAAATTAAATATCTAAGTTGATTTTCATCATGATACTTTAATATTTCTTTTTTCATGACACTTAATTAAATAGAAAATTATTTTTAGTTGAAATTTATTTTTTCAACTAAATTTAAATAATTTTCAAAATATGTATTTTTCTTTATTTTATTAATCAAATTTCGAAATTGCATTTCTTAAATGCTTGAATTTCGAATTTTATTTGAAAAATAGATTAAAGTTGTAAATTATTTATTTTAATTTTGGACCAACTTAAATCAATGATTTTTTCATTTAATGATTAATTAAAATAAATGAAGTAAAATATATTTGATTAGAAATTGAATTAATTAGTCAAAGGAAAATCTAGGTAGATATTATCTATGTTTGCTTGAAGTATTTTCCTAGTTGATTTAATTAAATAGAAAATTAATATTTAAGTTGATTTTCATCATCATACTTAAATATTTGAAATTTTTCTTATATATATTTAATTAAATAGGAAAATTATATTTTTTCTTGTAAATTAATTTTATTAATTAATTTTAGGCCAACATTAAATTAGAATAATTTTTCCAGGATTTATTTTTTATTTTAACATGCATTTTCGAAAATTGTATCCTTGAATACTTTAATTTTTCGAAATGCAATATATATTTATAGAAAATTAAATTTGAGTTGTAAATTAATTTAAATTAATTTTGTAACAACTTAAATTGAATATTTTTCTAAATATTTATTGGAAATTATTACTAAGATGGAAGAAATTCATGTTATTTTCATATCCATCTAAGTAAAATTTATAAATATTAAATTAAAATTTATATTTAGAATTTTTCAGTCTAAATTGGAAATTTTAATTAAATAAATATATATTTAAAATAAATAGATTAAATAAAGAGAATCAAAGAAAATACAACTCTATTTAAATAATGAGCTTTATTATTAAGATATTCGATCTCCATTGTTGGTTTTACATCGCGTTTGTTTTAGTGAGTAATCCTACCTAATGGAGGAACGTTCATTAGCAATTTCGCACCGTTTAATCTCGAAAGATAAGTAGTTTGTAAGTGTTTTATATGGTATGGATCACCCTAATGGTGGCGACCATATTTGACTTGCAAATTATGAAACAATGGTGGAAGCTCATAAGATAGAATTGCCTTGACTCTCGCCTAAACGGGACAACGCTGAATTCCAATCTTGATCGAGTAAAAGGTTGCTAGAATGTTTAACATTTTAGATGAGCTGACTACTTTATTTAATCGATGGTAGCTTTGACTCTCGCCTAAACGGGACAGTGATATCAGTTTGTTGAAAACATTGGAAATTATTTAGGATTATATGTTTTAGTATTTTCACTTGTCATTCCTACTTGCTATATGTTTAATAATTTCTGAATTGTGTATGAATTTATATTGAACCATGTTATTTTCTGTTATTAAGTTGTAGTTTAATTTCGAATCTTCATTGTTGGTCTAACTTGGTTTGTTTATCTAATGAGATAAATCCCTAGTGGATTTTCACCATTAGACATACATAATAGTGTTAGATCTCGAAAGATAAATATTGTATATGCGACATCTAGCTGTTCATCAATTGATGACACCTTAGACTAGTATTTTTAGGATATGAAACAAGAAGATTATATAAATAAGATTACTTTGACTTTCGCTAATCGAAGCATCGTTGGATTCTTATTTAAACAACGAAATTATCCTAATTCCTCTTAGCTTATTCATTTCGAATTAGCTCAATAACATATCATTGGATGAATGGTCTATAAATCATTTCATGTCATTCTATATTTTCTCTTAAGAAATTAAATGACGCATATGATTATAATCCTGAAATTCTATTCCGAATTGATATAAATCCTCAATCTTAGAAATCTCCTACTTTATGGGCAAATCTGACTTAGAGTTAAATTAGTAGTGGTGGTCCAAGATAGAATTACTCATTATATTTGGTATAAATTTAAGTCTTTGACTTTAATTCTAGATTCCAAACAGAAATTTTCTTATATTTCTAATTCCAGGATACAATACAGTTAGACTTTCACATGTGTTTAATATCCATCTTCTATTAATGGATTCAAACTGTATGGAATATGAGTTTGGTATTCTGTGACCAGGGTCCACTTGCACTATTCTAAGAACTCTTTGCTGTAACTAAACCTAAGTCATCAAAAGACACTACCACATTTTTTTTAATCTATGGCATTTGTATCTTGTTCATAGTGGTTTTGACAAGATCAATCTCTGCAAAGAGTTAATATGCCTATATCCACTGAAAGTTAATCATGTCATTCGCAGATGGATGTACATTCAGGGGTGGATATGAGTTTGTCGTTGTATTCTTAAAACGATCACTCTAGATTATACCTGATGCAAAGAAATTTGAAATGTTTGAAAAAATTCATTAATTTCTAGCAATGGTGATAATGTGAAATTCCTCTCTATATGTCTACTCTTTTGGGATACTGGATTCAATACCTTTGGCAATTACGTCTTGGTTATTCAGGAAGTAACACTAGTAGTTAAGGCAATTTGGAATGGTGCCAAAAATGTATAGAACTTTCCTTAGACTGAATAAGTACCTTTCCTGCAACTTTAACATTCAGTCCCTTTCTGGTAGACCTAGAGACTTCAGATAGGTTTTTACACTTCTCCAAAATCACTATTCCACCCCCAGAGTAATCACCATCTTATCAGAAAGATTTTCTAGCACAAAGGCAAATTTCGAAATCTGATGTGGTGTAGTCTAAGAGTTTTAAACACACCCTTATAGACTAACATATAGTTCCGCTTCTTAATCATAAGATTTACTTGATTGTCTTCCAATGTTCTTCACCTGGATTAATCTGATACCTACTCATTACTCCCACTCAACAGCAGGTGTCTGGTCTAAGGCATACTAAAGCATATTTGAGACCTCTCACTGTTGATATAAGAAATTCTTTCATGGCTTTATCTTTTCTGGAATAGTTCAGACTTTTCCTTAGATAAATAAAATCTATGCCTAAGAAGTTGTGAAGCTTCTATAGATTGCCATTAGAAAGAAAATGTTCAGCATCTTACTAAAGTAAGTTGCTTGCATTAGAGTAAGTAATTACCAGGTATACCATAAGCCATAGGTTTAGATAAAGTCAAACCTATAATACTAGGAACAGAAAGTTTTGTTAAGTCCATTGAATAGACTTATTAACGAAAATTTCCTTTTATGTCCTTGTAATAGAAAACTTTAGGTTACTCCATGTGAATGGATCAAACTATAGTTCTATTGGCTTTCTTCTTAGTTTCTTATCTTGACAATCTATTACTTGTTTAAAGTCATAATGGATTTTAATCACTAGTGTCTTCCAAGTCATAAGAAGGTGAGTTCCTAGAAAGTCTCCCACTACGACAAGGTACTGTGAATTATGTCTAAGAAAACTAAATGGTATTTATCTCTTTGGTTGTGACAAGACAACAGAGGCAGTGGGATCATCATATGTCAAATAAGATGATAGAACACTTTTGGAATCAAGAATTAAATATCTCCTTTTATTTGCTACTTTGTTTTCAGACTTAGTCATTTTCTTAGAAAAGTAGTATTTGTTTAATTAAACACTTTCTTATCTATTGACTATGGGATGGTCCACCCCTAATCACTTAGAATAGCTAACAAACCATGGTTAATAGTTCTAGCTTTTCTTAAGATTTTGATTAGGTCATCCATGAATCTAGTAATGATTTACATTAAGTATACAACCATTACATCATTCTAAAATTGTATTACCATAGAAGGAATTAGGCAACGACTAGTAACTAATCATCAATATGCAACTCAAAATTTCGGGGGAGGTAAGTTTGGATATAATTCAAAAATCAATTTAATGATCTTTGAACTGCATATCTACTAACTATTTCTCTACCCCTATCAGTTCGCAAGATCTTTAACCACTTACCTTAATGGTGTTTAACCATTGCTAGAAATTAGTGAAATTATTCAAACATTTCAAATTTCTTTGCATAAGGCATAATCTAGAGTTATCATTTTAAAAATACAACGAAAAACTCATATCCACCCCTGAATGTACATCCATTTGGGAATGAGATGAACTACTTTCAGTTGATATAGGCATATTGACTCTTTGCAGAGATTGATCTTGTCAAAACCACTATGAACAAGATACAAATGCCATAGATTAAAAAAAATGTGGTTGTGTCGTTTGATGACTTAGGTTTAGTTACATCAAAGAGTTCTTAAAATACTGCAAGTGGATCCTGGTCACAGAATACTAAACTCATATTCCATACAGTTTGAATCCATTAATAGAAGATGGATATTAAACACTTGAGAAAGTGTAACTGTATTGTATTCTGGAATTAGAAATATAAGAAAATTTCTGTTTGGAATCTAAAATTAAAGTCAAAGACTTAAATTTATACCAAATATTATGAGTAATTCTATCTTGGACCACCACTACTAATTTAAACTCTAAGTCAGATTTGCCCATACAAGTAGGATATTTCTAAGATTGAGGATTTATATCAATTGGGAATAGAATTTCGGGATTATAATCATATGCGTCATTTAATTTCTTAAGAGAAATATAGAATGATATGATATGATATATAGACCATTCATCCAATGATATGTTATTGAGCTAATTCGAAATGAATAAGCTAAGAAGAATTAGGATAATTTCGTTTATAAATAAGAATCCAAGATGCTTCGATTAGCGAGAGTCAAAGTAATCTTATTTATATATAATCTTCTTGTATCATATTGTAAAAATACTAGTCTAAGGTGTCATCAATTAATGAACAGCTAGATGTTGCATATACAATATTTATCTTTCGAGATCTAACACTATTATGTATGTCTAATGGTGAAAATCCACTAGGGATTTATCTCATTAGATAAACAAACCAAGTTAGACCAACAATGAAGATTCGAAATTAAACTACAACTTAATAACAGAAAATAACATGGTTCAATATAAATTCATACACAATTCAAAAATTATTAAACATATAGCAAGTAGGAATGACAAGTGAAAATACTAAAACATACAATCCTAAATAATTTCCAAGGTTTTCAACAAACTGATATCAGTGTCCCGTTTAGGCGAGAGTCAAAGCTACCATCCATTGAATAGAGTTGTCAGCTCATCTAAAATTTTAAACATTCTAGCAACCTTTTATTCGATCAAGATTGGAATTCAGCGTTGTCGCGTTTAGGCGAGAGTCAAGGCAATTCTATCTTATGAGCTTCCACCATTGTTTCATAATTTGCAAGTCAAATATGGTCGCCACCTTAGGGTGATCCATACCATATAAAATACTTACAAACTACTTATCTTTCGAGATTAAACGGTGCAAAATTGCTAATGAACGTTCCTCCATTAGGGAGGATTGCTCACTAAAACAAACGCGATGTAAAACCAACAATGGAGATCGAATATCTTAATAATAAAGCTCATTATTTAAAGAGAGTTTTATTTTCTTTGATTCTCATTTTAATCTATTTATTTTAAAATATATATTTATTTAGTTAAAATTTCCAATTTAGAATGAAAAATTCTAAATATAAATTTTAATTTAATATTTATAACTTTTACTTAGATGAATATGAAAATAATATGAATTATTTCCATCTTAGTAATAATTTCCAATAAATATTTAGAAAAATATTCAATTTAAGTTGTTGCAAAATTAATTTAAATTAATTTACAACTCAAATTTAATTTTCTATAAATATATATTGCATTTCGAAAAATTAAAGTATTTAAGAATACAATTTTCGAAAATGCATGTTGAAATAAAAATAAATCCTGGAAAAATTATTCTAATTTAATGTTGGCCCAAAATTAATTAATAAAATTAATTTACAACAAAAAATATAATTTTCCTATTTAATTAAATATATAAGAAAAGTTTCAAATATTTAAGTATGATGATGAAAATCAACTTAAATATGAATTTTCTATTTAATTAAATACACTAGAAAAATACTTCAAGTAAAAACAGATACTATCTATCTAGATTTTCATGGACTAATTGATTCATTTTCTAATGAAATATATTTTACTTCATTTATTTTAATTAATCATTAAATGAAAAAATCATTGATTTAAGTTGGTCCAAAATTAAAATAAATAATTTACAACTTTAATCTATTTTTCAAATAAAATTCGAAATTCAAGCATTTAAGAAATGCAATTTCGAAATTTGATTAATAAAATAAAGAAAAATACTTATTTTGAAAATTATTTAAATTTAGTTGAAAAAATAAATTTCAACTAAAAATAATTTTCTATTTAATTAAGTGTCATGAAAAAAGAAATATTAAAGTATCATGATGAAAATCAACTTAGATATTTAATTTTCAAATTAATTAAATGTATTAAATTCAAGAAATAAATAATTAAGTGTAGAGAAGGCTTAATTATTAATCTTTAGTTTAATACTAGGAAAAATATACTTAAAATAAATTGTACCAAAATTAATTATTTAAATAATTAATTTCACAATGTATAATATTTTTCTATTTAATATTAGAAATAATAAGTAGTCTAGAAATAACTATCTAGAAAATATCTTATTTGACTAACTATCTTTTCCACCAAATTTGAAAAAATATCTAATTTAAGTTGTATTAGAAAAAAATCTAGAACTTAAATATTTCTCAAATTTAAATTTAACTAAATATCAAAAATTAAGTTGTAACCACTTAATTTGAAAATATTCCATTTTAAGTTAATATTTTAAAAAAATATCAACTTAAAAAATATCAAATGAATCTTAATAACCAATGCCTAAAATTCCTCAACTTAATTTTGAAATTTTAAATCCAAATGATATTCATATTTAAGTTGATTAGTTAGAGATAACTAAATATCAACTTAAATAGGAATATTTAATGAAAATTTAAATTAAGCTTTAGAAAGAATCTAGATGGTTATAATTCTATATTTAATTAAATACAAGAAAACACATATAGTTTAGCTTAGAATAAAATTCTTTAAACTATGATTTTCTTAAATTAATTTCAAAATAAATGAAATTAATTATGTTGCTAATCAATTTTATTAGGTTAAACTAGTTTAATTAACCTAGTACAGTTATTCAAATCAGGCAAATAAGCCTTCACAATTGGGGTGGTTCATGTGAGGGGGTGCTGGGTTCAGTATGTCGTACCCACTTCTATGGCTCCCAACTCTCACACAAGGCCCAAAAGAGAGGAATTTAACCTTAAAATGAACAACTGTTATTAATTGAATAGGCCCAAAAACTAAATGGGCCTAAATAAAATCTATCAAGAACTATGATATTTTCTTTAGCAAGAACAACCTATATGTATCTATAATGAAATTAAACACATAGGCTCACACAGACACACAATTTGGATGGATCCTATCATGTTGCTAGGTCATACACAGATGAAAGAAGATTGTAAATATACCTGTTACAAATTATTTACTTGACCAAGGGAACCATGAGTTAAAATCAAATCATTGTATCTGTTAACAAGTTAACCATGGCTATTTGCAATCAAGCAATAATAGGTTTTAAAAACTTACAAACAAGCTAAAAACACATACTCCTGCAACAAGGTTAGCTGGATAGTTGGATGTAGGATTTATTTAATTTTAAATAAATAATTTCGAAAAAAATAATTAATTAAATAAATAAAAATTTTATTTTCGAAAATTTAAAAAAATTTAAAAAATTTCGAAATTAAAAAAAATATTTAAAATTAAACCTACAATTTTGAAAAATTAAGTTTCGACCAACCTAAATATCGTTTCAAAATTTGCTAAGTACTTTTAAGAATTTAATGTTATTTTATAAATAAAAATTAAATAAAAAATTAAAAAAGATAAATGAATATCTTTTTAAGATTTTAAATGTAATTTAAATAAATAAAATAATAAAATTTAAAAGTTAGCAAAATATCTTACATCTATTTAAAATTACATGATTATAGTTATCTTATTTTAAGGTCAAATTATTTAAAAAAAAAATTCAATTTAAAAAATTTAATATCTGACCTTAAATTTAAAAATAAGATAAGATATAATCAAATTTAAAAATAAGATAGATAATTAAGCAAAAAGATAGATATTTACTATTTTTCAAATTCAAATTACACTAATATCATGAATTAAATTTAAAAAATATTATTTAATTTAATTATGATAATTAGAATTGAATTAGGAATAGTAAATATATAAATACAGAACTGCACAAAAAATCGAAAGTTAAATCCATGAAAAAGCATGAAAAATCGAAGTAAAACGAAAAAATTGCGAGCTGTACGGACGGGATGCAGTGCATACCTGTCCGCACGCGCGTAGGAGTGTGCTGCCGAGGTTTGTCGGCGCTGGAGGTCACCAACATGATTTCCGCGCGCGGATGTTGGTTGCCCGATTCTTAGATTTTTCCGAAACTTCAAAAATTCATAACTAATTCAAATTAAATCGAAATAATTCCAGAAACAAATATTCAATTATTGTTCACGAAAATTCACAAACATCAATCAATCATCAAATAACACTCAATACAACATGATACCATCCAAAACATCAAACAATCGTTTTAAAGTCCAAATTTCTTGCAAGCAAATCAATTACCATGACTCTGATACTAATTGTTGAAAATTATTTTACCAGAATCTTAGATCTACTCACAAGTATGTTGATTAACACCCTAAATATGAACTTTCTAAAACGATGAAATAAACACATATAAAGTTTAGGAAACCTTACATTGGGTGCAGCGAAATATAATGACTCATTCCGTTCAGATATCTAGCCCTTGATTCCTTTCTATAGCAGAGCATTATCAATATCTGAACCTGGATCTCTTTCTCTGAATCTTTAGTGCTGAAACTCCTTCTTGCTGAAAGTCTTTCTTCACGATCTTCCTCACTATGATTGAGGTATCACTTGCTGTTTGTGGGCACTACTCTAACACTAAGAATTTCGAAATCTTTAGGAAGAAGAGAGAGAGGGAGTGGTCGGCCAAAGATAGGGAGAGAGAGATGCTCAGTTTTTTCTGAATGAAAAAGTAGAAAATTTAAAAGTGTAAATTTCCTGAAGCCTTCACTATCTATTTATAGTATTCCACTAGGGTTAGGCTTGAATTAGTTGGCATTAAAATAATGAATATATCAGAGGTAAAACCCTACAAAAGTGGTCGGCCCTATACATGTGGATTTGGGCCTCACTTTTTGTAATTTTACAGTTTTATCTTTCCTGCATCTGATTTTCTCAAAAACGCCAATATTCTAATTCAACCATTTCAATGCCACTTCTAACTATTTAATAACTATAAATAATTATTAAATAATATTTTCATTTATCATATTTATTAATTGACCATACAAAGTATCATAATTAACAAATATGCCCCTAAAACTCTTTCTTTACAATTTCGCCCTTACTTAGTGAAAAAATTCACAAATAGACATAGTCTAATTTGAGAATTATAATTGATTAATCAAAACCAATTATATGAGTCTTACAAGAAATATTATCTCAACTAGTGGGGGGACCATGGGTCTATATAAGCGAGCTTCCAAGAAGCAGATCAAGAATTTATAACCTAAATTCACTGACTTATTAATTCTTCATTGAATCCACGCATAGAACTTAGAATTGCACTCTCAGTATATAGAATGCTCTATATGTTCCACCATATAGACACATCATTAGTTATCCATTGTTATAATCCTAATTTGATCAATGATCCTCTATATGAATGATCTACATTGTAAAGGGATTAGATTACCGTTACACCCTACAATGTATTTAATCCTTAAAACACTTAACCCCGTATAAATGATATTTCAAATTATGTGAAATGAGATCTCCACCATTTATTTTTGTTTGGTCAAGCTCGAAGGAGATCATCCTTTACTTACTATTCGCCAGATAGAAGCTATCGATTCCATGTTCATGTTAGCGCTCCCACTCAATTGCACTACCGTGTTCCCAAAATGTACGTATCACCCTGACCCAAAAGTAGGCTTAACTAACAAATCAAAGAACACGAATAGCCTCTTGAGATTGAGCCTAATCATAACAGGATTAAGATCATTTGATCTAGGATCAACTAGGCGATATTGACTTGAATAGATATTACGGTAAGTTTAATAAATCTAAGTGAAAGTTCAATATCGGTCCCTTCCGATGCATACTCCATGCATCCAACCTGAGCTTTACTTTAACCAATGCTCTGGAAAGAACATATCATTTCTCCAAATTCAAGTAAACTCTTGTTGTAGATTATCATATCAGTAAAATCCTATGTCTGATAAATCTTGGAATCTTTATTCACATAGTCATGTTTACTTTCCAATGTGTTGACAACACAATAAACAGGATCAAGTATGTGAAAAGGGTTTTAGATGAATTCATACATTATATACATATAATCATGAAATAAATCATGTGAACCATGCAACATTAAATGTTATTTCTGATCTATATTAATAAGTAAATCTGATTATATTGAAATGAGTTTTATTTAGGGCATAAAACCCAACACTAGACTACTAATTATTTCTAATATTAAATAAGAAAATATTATACATTGTGAAATTAATTATTTAAATAATTAATTTTTGTACAATTTAATTTAAGTATATTTTTCGTAGTATTAAACTAGAAATTAATAATTAAGCCTTTTCTACACTTAATTATTTATTTCTTGAATTTAATACATTTAATTAAATTGAAAAATTAATATCTAAGTTGATTTTCATCATGATACTTAAACATTTATTTTTCATGACACTTAATTTAATAGAAAATTATTTTTTAGTTGAAATTTAATTTTTCAACTTAAATTTAAATAATTTTCAAAATATATTTTTTCTGTATTTTATTAATCAATTTCGAAATTGCATTTTAATTATGCAAGATGATTTTGAATTTATCATGAAAAATAGATTAAGTTGTAAATTAATTATTTATTTTAATTAATTCTTGGACTAACTTAAATCAATTATTTTTTTCATTTATTGATTAATTTAAAATAATGTATTAAAATATATTATTAGAAATTAGTTAATTAGTCAAAGGAAAATCTAGATAGGTGATATTTTTGCTTGAAGTATTTTTTTTCTAAGTATTTATTATTTAAGTATTTCGAAAATAAAGTTTTATACTTTCTTTTTCAAAATACAATAAATATATTCTCATGAAAATTTATTTTTAGTTGCAAATTAATTTAAATTAATACAACTTAAATAATTTTCTTAATATTTATATATCAAAATTACTACTAAGATGGAAATAATTCAATTTATTTCAATCACCATCTAAGTATAATGATGATTTCTTAATGGGTAATACCCATATATGGGTAATAAAAAAATTAATGAGGTGGCAATTTGGTGACCTGCTATAAGATTTTTTTTTTTTTGAAAAAAAAATTATATTTATTTTCTTAATTATGATAATTCTAACTAATTAAAAATTATTTTTAGAAATAAATTTACTTTGCTTAAATAACTATATTATCTTTACACTAAATATAAAAATGTATTAAATATGAAAGATTTTATATAATATAATTGACATTGGAATGTACGTACGGAATTTTATTAATTTAGATGGGATTTGGATAATCTTTTTAATTACTGAATTATTTCACTATTTCTTTAAGTTCATTTTCACATGTCTATATTAACAAAATGTTTTCTTTTCCCCTTAGCTTAATATTTTTTTTTATTATTTGTTGTTTTCTTTTCTTTCTTTCCCAACATCAATATTAATAAATACATAAAACAAATTAAATAAATAAAATATATTAGAAATATAATATTTAGATTTCTTATAATAAAAATAAAACAATTGATATATAGTGTTATATAAAAACTTCAAGTAAAATAAAAAATATAAAGATTTTGTAAAATATTATAAAGAATAAGCTAATTAATGGGTACTAAAAAAATTGATGAGGAAAACATGACGTCTGATTCCTTAGCAGAAATCTTGAAAGGAATAAGATGTTACTTTGATAAAGCACTTCCAGTTATGCTCTTGTATAAGTAAGAGCGCAAGCAATTTCAGGATGTTGTCCTAGATGATATGTCTCCATAAAACATATATGGCGCCCAACATTTGCTAAGACTCTTTGTTAAGTTGCCAGAGTTATTGGCGTATGTAAGCATAGAGGAGGAAACACTGACGCGCTTGCAACAGAAACTGACTGATTTTCTTAAGTTTTTGCAGAAAAATCATAGTACATTCTTCCTTTCAACCTACGATAGCATTAAAGGGGTTGAAGGAAAGGGCAAGGGGAAAGACGACTGAAACTAATCTGAAACTAGTCCCCGGTGACAAGTTTGATGACCATCTTACTCTTTTTTGTCTTTTCTTTTTTTGGAACTCGAAATCCAGGTAGATATACCTTCCAATTGTTGTACTAGTAGCATTAGTTCATTCTTTTGTTTCCAAAAGAGATTCACTCATTAAGTTACTCACAATCACAATGATGAAGTAACTCACTGTTATATGCTGCATAACATTTGGAAATATTATTGTATAATTCATGACTTGACTAGTTGAATCTGTAAGAATGACAACTTAGTATTTTACTCTAGTAAGCTATTCAGTTAAATTCAAAAAAAAAAAAGAAGAAGAAAAACGAAGATGAATTTTAAAAAACTGAACTGTTTGGGTTAATTTTTTTATGGATCATATTTATGCAATATGTAGCTGTTTGGGACTGTTTACATGTGCATCATATCTATGAGAAAAATGTAAATTCTGTTCATTGTACAGGTTTTCCTGAAATTTGAGAAATGCTCATTTTGCAGCAGTTATGTTGTTGAATTTTAAATTGGGTGTTAAATTAAGTGGTATAGAATTAACTATATTGATTTATAATGATAAGTTTATTTGATATTGATGGTGCTGACACCATCATGATTTGTGTTTAGGGCTACCATTCACAGTTCACACTACATGGTATGGTAAGTTTAGGTGCTTTTGAAATTTGTGAATTATTATTAAATGAGCAGGATAAATTGATTGATGTAGAGGGTCTTCTTTTTCCACTCTTCTTTCTAGTATTCATTTTATTCCAAAAAATAAATTTCTCATATTTATTCGTCTGTTACACAATAATTGAGATTTCTGTAATTATTTGAATTTTCATTTTATGTTATTGGAAGCTTAGTAGAAGATTGATTCTCGCAACTAATAGCATATAGAATAGATTTTTCATTATCTGTGTTACCATTGTTTGTCCTCGATCTTTGCTGATGAAAGCTTCAGTTGTTCTTTTTTTTTTACTATATATATTTATTTATTATTATGGAAGTGTACTGGATTTGATTGAATAATATGCTTAAGCTTTCAGTTGTTTTTGGTTCAGTATTGAACTTTTACATCATCTAATTTAATATGAACTTGAGTAGTTATGAATGCGTCAATTTATTTGTTCCCTGTTGAGAATATTCAAATTACTTTCAAAAAAAATTATAATTTATTTTTAAAAATTAATTTAATTTACTTAAATTATTATAAAATTTCAACTCCGCCTACCTCACGAGCTCCATCGATCTCAACCATGCCTAAGCAAATCCATGAGATCAAGGATTTCCTTCTTACTGCAAGAAGGAAGGATGCTCGTTCAGTAAAAATCAAGAGGACCAAAGATGTTGTCAATTCAAGGTCAGATGCTCAAAGTACCTCTACACACTTTGTGTCTTTGATGCTGAGAAGGCTAACAAGTTGAAGCAATCCCTTCCCCCAGGTTTGAGTGTTCAAGACCTGTGAAGGGTTAGGTGGTGTCGCTACTCTTGCTGTTTGTAGGGAATTTACTTTATCATGTGCTAAATGAAGAGATGAAGACACAAAAGTGAAGACAAAACAGTGAGATGTGGTTTGTCTATCACTATTATTGTTGTTCCTATTTGTAATGTATGAATGAAAAGTATGCACGTTAATGTTATCGAGGGAGTGGTGGAACTTTACTATTGTGAAATTAAATATATTATGAGTGAAATTTATTTTTGTTGAATAGTCTGGTATTTGGATTTGATAATTTATAATGAATATCTATTAGCAATTCCACAACTTCTTGTTTCTATTGTTAAATTAGATTTAGTGCCACTAATTAACTTTGCTACTAAATTAGTTTTTGGGTAAAATACGGTTGCTAGGCACAATTTGCCTGAAACACTAACAAGTAGCTTTAAATAAATTATAAATTATTTATTTATAAAAAATAAAACCTATAAAATTGATTTTGTGAATTTTTATTATAAGTATGGTAAGAAAATTTATGAATTATTTATGCAAAATATTTAATTAAAATTCAAATAATAAATTTATCAAAACAAATTCATAAACTCATAAATTTATTCATAGTTCCTTACATAAAATAAGAATGATAAACTAAAAAACTCCAAAAGAGAAAAACAAAAACAACCAAAGACATTTGAGAAATCACATAAAACATTAAAACATACTAAATAAAAATATCCAAAACTAAAAAGTGACCTTATCTAACCAAACCCACACCACTTAATTTTTTTTTTCGTGCTGGCTTTATGATCTCATCATTCTTCAGTAGAATCATCCTACAAAAAAAGAAGAAAATTTTAATATATAAAAAATATATATATAAATGAAACCACAATAAATATAAATCATATAAAAAAATTACAATAACTGAGATACCTCTATTTCATTATAATCATCAAGATTTGTATCAAGTTTTCTCTTTTTGTTATGCTTATATGGAGTTTTGATAGAAATATCGCCCCGAGAAGCCTTTGATTTATTAAATAGTTTATCTACTTCCTGAAAATTTTCTTGTATTGTACCAATGAGACTATTTAATTTTTCAACTTTAACAGCATCTTCATCAACAACTGCAGCTTTAACACCATCTTCATCAACAATTGCAGCTTCAACATCATCTCATCAACAAGTGTATTTGATTCTGCAACTTTAACATCATCTTTATCAACAAGAGTATTTGATTCTACAACTTTAACGTCATCTTCTTCAAGTACTTGTTCTTTCATTACATTTTCATTATTCTTAATTTCTTCTTCAATAAGAATGCGTTTTTGTACATAGTTCTCTATCACTAACACACTAAGTTGTGTCGTTCCTATAACTATCTTGACTGAACTTATGACTCTCTCCATTGCTGACATTTTTTCTTTCACTAATGACATCTCTTCTTTTATTGATGACATCTCTTCTTTCATTGATAGTAATAAATTGTTGTCCAAGCTAGATTCACACATCTTTTCTCCTTTCTCTGAAGACATCTACAATTAAATGAAAATAAATAGTATGAGTAATTATATTTTTAAAACTTTTTGAGTAATTTAATCAAAACAGTTTATGGTGTATAGAAAAAATACAACAAGAAGAAGAAAATACTAACCAGGAGATTAGAAAAAAAGGTCATGCAAGCAACTCAACTTGTTTAAAAAAAAAAAATTTGAACCCTTAACGATACGTTCTCGAGACAAAGATCGAGACAAAGATCTTTTTGTGAATGAATGAAGACTACATATTATTTATAGAAAAAGTAAACATATTTCCAATAAATAATTATAATATCTTTTAGAAATTATGAAACAATTACTCATTTATGTATAAAGAAAATGGCAACAACTAAAATAGGCCAATGCTATATTCAAATATATTAATAGTATTTTAATAATTTTTTATAAGATACTATCTATTTTTAAATTATATATTAATGTTATTTGAAGAGAATAAAATTTTAATATGGGAAGTTGAAATTATTTTGAGTTTTTATTATTTTATATTAATGGTATTTTGGAAGATTTCTTTTAAAGAAAATTAAATTTCCTTTTAAACTATGTAATCAAAATTTGTAATAAATAAGCAATGAAATCCAATAGTTAAAACAATGTGGTTAACGAAAACAAGTAATGAAATCTAATATAAATGCTTCAAAACAAGATAGTAAGCAAAGTAATAACTCTGGAAAGAAATGAATATCAAAGGAAGGAACCAAAAGTGAAAATTTCCAAAGTATGATGGTATTATTGATAAGTTTCCTTAATTATATAAGAATATAAAACGACACTGTAGTGGAAATCCGCTGGAAGAGTAATCTTCTCCAAGGCAGATATTAATGATGTCTATTCCTTCTATAATAACATGTTAACGCCAAACAAAGCCATAATCAGTTTCCATGTATAGCTGATAAAGCTTGATATGATTAAACAATAGTAATAGGAAGACTTCTATAATATGGTGTTATTGATAAGTTTCCTTAATTATATAAGAATATAAAATGATTATTAAAATATTGAAAAAAAAAAACAAAAAAGGAATCTCTCAGCCCAATTTAATATATTATATTTTGTTATATATATTTAGGGATTAAATAGAGATGTATATTTATTGTATTTTTTAATGTATATTTTGAATATTTTTTTTCGTAATAAATATAATAAATATATTGATTAAAATTATAATCTTTTAAATAAATACATTTTAAATAAATATAAGCTTAATTAGATTAGAATGCAAAAATTTAATTGATATGTTTATTATTTAGTAAAGAATCTTACTTCTATATGGGTAATTTGACATAGCATTCAATTCCTTTGTTAATAATGACTAATTCAATACTTTAATTCTTAAATTTTTTTTCATTCTATGTTTACATATTTTTTTTTTTAATTCTACAATTACATTTCAAATTATATATAAATGATCAAATAATTTTTTATTTTTACACTAGTATACCAACAAAAAAATTTATCTTTAAACAATGGCTGATGAGGAAAATAACTTGCGAAGTTCGCAAAATGAAGTAGAAGTTATTAAAATTCCAGAACATGAAGTCGAAAACAATGGAGATAGAGCTCATGTACAAGAGGCAAATGATGAGGATGTAGAAGAGACAAAGGATGAGGAAGGACATGTAAACGAAGAATTGGCCCAACCTGATATTGCACAATGGACAATCTTGCTTCAATTTTTGGGAATAGACAAGGAACCTGAAGATATAGAATTTTCAGATTTCAATGGAAAAGAGTTTCTAAGTATAGAGCAAGCAGAGTCTTTTTATATGATATATTCAAAGATAATTGGGTTTGGTGTTAGAAAAAAAATAAAGAGGGAACTATATTCAAAGGAAATTGAAGGTCTTATAGTTACTAATAGAAGTTGGGTGTGTTCGAATGAAGGTTACAGAGAAAAAAAATATATTAATATGGAAAACAGGAGTTCTAAAGCTCGTGATTTAACAAGGACTGGTTGTCGAGCAGAATTTAGAATCAACTTGAACAGAGAAACTGGTATGTGGGTCACTAAGTGTTTTAGAACCCATCACAACCATGCATTGGGCTCAGCCATACAAAAACCATTTCTCAGATCAAAAAGAAAATTGACGAAGTCAACAATGGAACAACTAATGTTAATGAAGAGAGCTGGCATTGGGACATCCCAAGTTTGGCAGTATTTAGTTGAAGTTTCTGATGGTTGGGAAAATGTGGGATGCATGAAAGATGACTTGTACAAGGGTGTTATTAAAAAATATTCAACTTGGGATGCTTGTGACACACCAACAGCAATAGCTTATCTTGAAGCTAAAAAAGGTCCCGATCCAAATTTCTTCTACAAGTATG
The DNA here is from genome assembly GCF_029168945.1 of Cannabis sativa. Taxonomy (NCBI): domain Eukaryota; kingdom Viridiplantae; phylum Streptophyta; class Magnoliopsida; order Rosales; family Cannabaceae; genus Cannabis; species Cannabis sativa. The sequence goes on along the minus strand of NC_083608.1, from coordinate 1,827,457 downwards.
AAGTGGACGATGAAAATAGACTAACAAATTTATTTTGGTCAGACAATTCTTGCCGAATTGATTACCAATTATTTGGTGATTGTTTATCTTTTGATTCTACATACAAAACTAATAAGTAAGTTTTTCTTCAGTGTACTAAATTATTAAATACAATGTAGGCGTGTGATATTCTTTCAAATTCTAGATTCATTATTATTAGTTTTTTAAATATTAATTTTTAGGAATGTCATGCATCATTTTCTACCCATATACTATCTTAAATATCAAATTTAGTATACACATATGCTATTTGTTGACCGAGATTTTCGGCAACTATTAAAATATGATTATAATAAAGAGCTGTAAGAAAGTGAGATGAGGATTTTTACGTGGTTGGGGCGTTAATGAGCCTTAGTCCACGAGTCTTTGTTATTAATGGATGTATTTAATACAGATTACACACTTGAGAGAATGTGTTTCTCATAAATACAGAGAATGTTCTTGGTGAGTATTTTCTCTTCTTGCTCTTTTGCAAACCAAGATTCTCGACCCCATTAAATGAGCTTTGAGGGGGTATTTATAGTGTTTTGGTGGGGTAATCCCTAGAATTGTTCTTACACATGTATCTGTAAGTATCCATAAAGTTGGGCATTTTTAATGAATACACCATGGGTGATGCATTGTAACGCCCTAATGCTAAGGCACGCTACAGTGCTTTTTTAATAATTGTGCGATCTTTGCTAATCAAAGAAATTTCTCGAAAAACGTGTCAAATTAAAACTTTTGCATTAAACATTAAACTTTGAAATTTAATAAAATATTTACAAGTGCCGGGATCCCGATTTTTAAAACTTTACAAACTTTACTTTTAAATATACATTCCAAAATATACAGATTTACAGGTCGCGCAGCGACTTTCAAAATACAACTCCCAGATGTCCCGAGACCGAACACTCCAGGTCGCGCTGCTTGACATGTACAATCTCACCCGAGCTCAGGTTCACTCCTGTTCAGCTTTCGCCTTTCCTTTACCTACACATGGAAGCAGAAACTGTGAGTCAACAGACTCAGTAAGAAATGCATATAACATATCATATAATTTCCGACCTGTAAATAGGCGCCCATACACCTATTTACAGAGCTTAACAGATGAGTATGAACGTTCTAACTGGGACACGACCATGTACCATGTACCACATACCCTCATTATACCTTCGTATTAGTATAGGTAAGGTATGACCGCACCCTGAGTACTATCTAGTGTTGTACCACAACCACCTTGTACCTTCCCGTACAAGTGCTGGTAACACTATGATGTACTTTCAAACATCACACACCTTACCAATGCACTCCGTACCACAACCGTACAAGTGTTGGTAGCGTATGAATCACAATAAATAAGCATGTATACATATTAACACATACATACATTCAGATAATCACATCATACATTATACACAGTTCTTACCTGTTTTCCGAATTCAAGTGTGCTAGCCGACCTGAACGGAATTTCTGTGCTAGATGGATGCCCTAATCACATTTTAAAACCGGGTAAGTCACATGATTAAAACCCTAATCCCGGGAATCCCAAAACCAAAACCCTAGGTTCTGCAATACTCTAAAGGGGTTATTCTAACTCTGGAAATGGGAAAACACCCAACCGAGGTACTGAAATGGACAAAAATTGAGAAAACGAAGTGTTCGGGAATCCTGCCAAAACCGGCAAACCGGTTTTTGGGGCATGGCAAACCGGTTTGCCGGTTTGCACCAGTAATCCCAAAACACTTCCTTTTTTGCTCAATTTTCCACCAAATGATACCAAACTTTCCAGAGCTCCTAAACAATGCATACACAATAAATCCCAGCCAGTATTTCACAGAAAAACACCATAAATATCAACTTGCCATTAAAGCTTAAAGCTTGAACTCAAAGCTTAGAATTTGGACAAAACTTACAACCAACCTCAAAACCAGCTGCTAGGATTGCAAAACAACTCAAACTAATCATAAAATTCGAACTCCAAATAACCCTAACCCTAACAGCTCCTAAAACTCAAAATCACCATTTCAACCTAATTTTAAAAGCTTGAAAAACAATAACCAATAGGCTAGGGCTTTACCTCACTTCCAATAGATTGAAACCTTGCTGAAAAATCCAAAGAAATCTCAGCCCTTCCCCTTGCTCTTGCTGCCTTCGAAGAGAGAGAGAGAGAAGAAAAGCTTCCCACCAATTTTTGCTTATTTTCTAATTTTCCTTTATTCTTTGACTTTCCTAACTTAGAAAAGAGTTAATTAACTCTTTGCTGCCAAAAGAAATGGCTAGGTGTCAACTAAAGGGACAGCCACCTATTCCCCTTAATAGCAAAAGACTAAAATGCCCTTTAGACTTAAAACTAGGGTAATTTTGAAACTAGGGGTAAAATGGTCAAATTCCATAACCCCGCTCAATCCCGATAAAATATTTTCTCTAAAATATTCCCACTATGAAATAAGGTTCTAAACTTACCCATGTGATCAATCTAGCCATCCATCGCATTTTCCGTTGTCGCCAAACAAAAATTACAAAAATAACATATTGCACATATAAGCTAGATAATACCCCTAGAGTTTAATAAAATCTCCGAAATTGAGAAATTATAACTCTAATATTTATTTCTAAATATTGGGGTCCACATTTAAATTTAATTCACAAATAATAATAAGATAATAAAAATTAGTGCTAATTGCCTTTACTAATCCATAAACTAGAGCGGTCATTACAATTATCCCCCCGTTAATAGGATTTCGTCCCCGAAATCTAACCTGAATAGCTCTGGATGTTGAGTCCTCATATCTGACTCCAACTCCCAGGTGGCTTCTTCCACCTTACTATTCCTCCAGAGCACCTTAACCAGTGCAATAGTCTTGTTCCGAAGAACTTTTTCTTTTCTATCCAAAATCTGAACAGGTTGCTCTTCATAGGATAAATCTGGTTGAAGTTCAAGGGCTTCATAACTCAAGACATGAGTCGGGTCTGACACGTATTTCCTTAACATAGAAATGTGAAATACGTCATGAACAGCTGACAATGCTGGTGGTAAGGCTAGCCGATACGCTACCTGCCCGACCTTCTCAAGTATCTGAAATGGCCCAATGAACCTAGGGCTTAACTTACCCTTCTTCCCGAAGCGTCTAATACCCTTCATTGGTGAAACCCGCAGGAAAACATGTTCCCCTGCCTGAAATGTAACATCTCTGCGCTTCGGATCAGCATAACTTTTCTGCCTGCTTTGAGAAGCAAGCATCCGAGCCTTGATCTTATCAATAGCTTCATTGGTTTTCTGTACTAATTCTGGACCCCTTCCTTTCTCCTGTCTCGTCCCAATGAATAGGAGAACGACATTTTCTACCATATAACATCTCATAGGGAGCCATCCCTATTGTACTTTGGTAGCTGTTGTTGTAGGAGAATTCAATTAAAGGCAAGTACTTACTCCATGAACCCTCAAAGTCCATGACACAGGCTCGCAATAGGTCTTCTAAAATCTGGATAGTTCTTTCTGACTGACCATCAGTCTGAGGGTGAAAGGCTGTACTAAACTTTAACTTGGTACCCATAGCCTTCTGAAGACTCACCCAAAACTTCGATGTGAACTTTGGATCCCTATCTGATACAATAGATTTAGGGGCTCCATGGAGACGAACTATCTCCTTCACATACAATTCAGCATATTGATCCACTGAATATGTAACTTTCACTGGTAAGAAGTGAGCTGACTTAGTGAATCTGTCCACGATGACCCAAACAGAATCATACATTCCTGTAGTTCTAGGCAAACCAGTTACGAAGTCCATTGTGATGTCCTCCCACTTCCATTCTGGAAGGACTAAAGGTTGCAATAACCCTGCCGGCCTCTGATGTTCAGCCTTAATCTGCTGGCAGGTTAAACACTTGGACACGTAGTCCACCACATCTCTTTTCATCCCATACCACCAGAAGTAGGGTTTCAAATCCTGATACATCTTGGTGGTTCCCGGATGCAACGAATAAGGTGTGGTGTGAGCTTCATCAAGTATCTCTTTCTTAAGCTCATCCACACTAGGAACACAAACTCGAGCTTTATATAGCAACATTCCACTGCTCGAGACTGTAAAACCTTTAGGCCGACCAGCTATCACTTCATCTCGAACTTTAACTAGCTCGGGATCTTCCAGTTGTGCCTTTCTGATTCTCTCCAACAGATCAGATTGGAGTGTTAAATTATGTAATTTCCCGACCACGAACTCAATTCCTGCACTAACCATTTCCGAGGCTAGTTGAGGAGCTATCATAACCGTAGTACACACTTGACCGGGACCTTTTCTGCTCAGAGCGTCGGCCACAACATTGGCTTTCCCGGGGTGATACAGTATTTCACAATCGTAGTCCTTAACTAACTCCAACCACCTTCTCTGCCTCATATTCAGATCTTTTTGGGTGAAAAAGTATTTAAGACTTTTATGATCAGTATAAATTTCACACTTTTCACCGTAAAGATAATGTCGCCAAATCTTTAAAGCAAAAACCACAGCAGCGAGCTCTAAATCATGAGTTGGGTAACGCTGCTCATAATCCTTCAGTTGACGAGAGGCATAGGCTATGACTCTGTCAGCTTGCATCAGAACACATCCCAGACCCTGTCTGGATGCATCACAATACACAACAAATTTCTCTTGATCTGATGGCAAAGCTAACACCGGAGCTGTTATCAAACGCTGCTTCAACTCCTGAAAGCTTGATTCACACTTATCTGACCACACAAATCTCTGATTTTTCTTAGTCAATTCGGTTAGGGGCATAGAAAGTTTAGAAAATCCTTCGACGAAACGTCGATAATACCCTGCTAACCCGAGAAAACTTCGAATTTCCGTCACAGACCTAGGCCTCGGCCAATTCTTCACTGATTCCACCTTGTTCGGATCGACCATAATTCCATTCTTCCCCACAATATGTCCCAGAAAGGATACCTCAGACAACCAGAATTCACACTTTTTGAACTTGGCATACAGTTAGTGATCCCTAAGTCGCTGTAACACCATTCGAAGATGATGCTCGTGCTCATCATCTGACCGAGAGTATACAAGAATGTCATCGATAAACACTATAACGCAGTTATCGAGGAAATCCTTGAATACTCTATTCATAAGATCCATAAAGGCCGCAGGAGCATTAGTCAATCCGAATGACATTACCAGAAACTCATAGTGCCCATATCTGGTTCTAAAAGCAGTCTTCGGTATATCCTCCTCCCGAATTCTGAGTTGATGATAACCCGACCGTAAATCAATCTTTGAAAACACAGTCTTTCCCTGAAGCTGATCGAACAAATCGTCGATTCTGGGCAACGGGTACTTATTCTTAATCGTCAACTTATTAAGTTCCCGATAATCAATGCACATTCTGAGGGAACCATCTTTCTTTTTCACAAAGAGAACCGGAGCTCCCCAGGGCGATACACTGGGTCGAATAAACCCAATGTCCAACATCCCCTGAAGTTGCAACTTAAGCTCCTTGAGTTCCGCTGGAGCCATCCTATATGGAGCTTTAGAAACAGGTTCGACTCCAGGTGCCAAATCAATAACAAAATCAATCTCTCGTTGTGGCGGCAATCCCGGCAACTCCTCGGGAAACACATCAAGAAAATCTTTCACTACCCGAACTACCTCAGGCCCAAATGTTTCAGGTCTGCTGGAGTCAAATACTACCGCTAGAAATCCTACACAACCATTGCATAGTAAATCCCTAGCTCTCAACACAGAAATAACCGGGATTCGAGACCCCTGAACCGATCCAACATAAACAAATGGATCTTCACCTTCCGGCTGAAAAGTCACCATTTTACGCCTACAATCTATACTGGCCGAATACTTGGATAAGAAATCCATTCCCAGTATAATATCAAACTCAGTTAGTTTCAATTCTATGAGATCAGTACTCAATTCCCTATCTTCGATCCTAATCGGCATAGACCTAATGCGCCTATTAGAGATAACCAATTCCCCGCTAGGCATTAGGGTTCCGAACCCTCTTTCTAAAATTTCACAAGGCCTACCCAAAAGATCAATCACTCTTGTAGCCACATATGAACGTGTAGCTCCCGAGTCAAATAATACTGTAAATAACAAGTTGTTGACGGGAAGCTGACCTGTCACAACAGAAGGACTGGCTGCAGCATCAGCTTGGGTAATGGCAAACACACGAGCAGGAACCGGTTTCACCTCAGCTTTCGGCTCCTCTTTCTTTGCCTGGGGGCAATCTTTCTTGAAATGCCCCACCATGCCACACAGGAAGCATGTCTTCCGGTTACACTCTCCCGGATGATGTTTCTTGCATCTTGGACACTCAGGATAAGAATAACCCTGGCGTCCCCCTCTGCCTTGGTTCCCACGGAACCGCTTGCTTTGCCCCGAGCCACCAGAAGCTGGAACAACTTTTCTTTTCTGCTCGGTGGTGGAGTCACCACCATCCCTACCATAAACAGGAGTAGGAATAGTGGGGGTTCCACCAACACTTGGAGTCACCCGGGCCTCCTGAAGGAACTTTACCGCACCCTCGGCTCTCAAAGCCTTTTCAACCATTTCCGCATAAGTGGTTGCCTCAGTAGTAGTAATAACCAAATCATGTCTAATTTTTGCACTCAAACCCGCCAAGTATTTTTCCTTTTTACTGAAGTCGGTTGGCACAATTCCCGCTGCCAACTTGGCCAACCGGTCAAACTTCGTCGTATATTCAGTAACCGACATTCCCTCGGTCCCGAACCAGATCAGTGAACTCTTTCCGCTTTGCACTGCGGACTGCTTCATTGTAATACTTGGAGTTAAACAACTCCTTGAATTCTTCCCAGGTCATCAGCGTGACGTCTCGAGTGAGGGTTATTAACTCCCACCACACGAGAGCGTCTTCCTGAAACTGGAAAGTGGCACAGGTTACCCGGTCATTTCCAACCACTCCCATAAAATTGAGGATGCGTTCTATTACCGAAAGCCACTGCTCGGCCTTCATCACATCAGGGCCTCCCAGAAACACTGGAGGTGCCTGCTTTCGAAATCTTTCATACAACGGTTCCATACGGTTGCCAACAGCAGGTTGTTCTGCCGGCACCGCGGGAACTGCAACAGCCTGCACCACTTGAGGAGGCACGGCAGGAGGACCCTGCTGCCTCAGCCTTTGGATCTCTTCGTCTTGCTGGCGGATTCTATCTTGCATCTCCGCAAATCTTTGCTCCCAATCAGGAGGAGCTTGAGGTGGATTTACAGGGCGACCCGGCCGAGCCCCGCCACGGCCACGGCCGCGACCACGAGGATTTTGGGGATTCCTCTGACCGCCTCCGGTCTCAACCATGCCACCCTGACTTCTTGTATTTCGCGGGGCGTCCATTTAATAGGACTTAGCCTGCGAATCCATAAGCCAGGCAGGTTAGACAGCGATCAAAATTAACACCGCTCTTAATAATTTAAAGGCAACACACTTTCTTTTCTTTTTTTTTTTTAAAAAAACATATTTAATTTAAATCTAATATGCTTCCTAACATGCTTTCACATTCACATTTATTTAAGATACTAAACAAGTACAGGCTTACTGAACCGTGAACCGAGCTTTCTCTGATGAAGATTGTACATGTCATAGCAAGCTTCGGTAGACAAACCTGGCGGCTCTGATACCAAAATTGTAACGCCCTAATGCTAAGGCACGCTACAGTGCTTTTTTAATAATTGTGCGATCTTTGCTAATCAAAGAAATTTCTCGAAAAACGTGTCAAATTAAAACTTTTGCATTAAACATTAAACTTTGAAATTTAATAAAATATTTACAAGTGCCGGGATCCCGATTTTTAAAACTTTACAAACTTTACTTTTAAATATACATTCCAAAATATACAGATTTACAGGTCGCACAGCGACTTTCAAAATACAACTCCCAGATGTCCCGAGACCGAACACTCCAGGTCGCGCTGCTTGACATGTACAATCTCACCCGAGCTCAGGTTCACTCCTGTTCAGCTTTCGCCTTTCCTTTACCTACACATGGAAGCAGAAACTGTGAGTCAACAGACTCAGTAAGAAATGCATATAACATATCATATAATTTCCGACCTGTAAATAGGCGCCCATACACCTATTTACAGAGCTTAACAGATGAGTATGAACGTTCTAACTGGGACACGACCATGTACCATGTACCACATACCCTCATTATACCTTCGTATTAGTATAGGTAAGGTATGACCGCACCCTGAGTACTATCTAGTGTTGTACCACAACCACCTTGTACCTTCCCGTACAAGTGCTGGTAACACTATGATGTACTTTCAAACATCACACACCTTACCAATGCACTCCGTACCACAACCGTACAAGTGTTGGTAGCGTATGAATCACAATAAATAAGCATGTATACATATTAACACATACATACATTCAGATAATCACATCATACATTATACACAGTTCTTACCTGTTTTCCGAATTCAAGTGTGCTAGCCGACCTGAACGGAATTTCTGTGCTAGATGGATGCTCTAATCACATTTTAAAACTGGGTAAGTCACATGATTAAAACCCTAATCCCGGGAATCCCAAAACCAAAACCCTAGGTTCTGCAATACTCTAAAGGGGTTATTCTAACTCTGGAAATGGGAAAACACCCAACCGAGGTACTGAAATGGACAAAAATTGAGAAAACGAAGTGTTCGGGAATCCTGCCAAAACCGGCAAACCGGTTTTTGGGGCATGGCAAACCGGTTTGCCGGTTTGCACCAGTAATCCCAAAACACTTCCTTTTTTGCTCAATTTTCCACCAAATGATACCAAACTTTCCAGAGCTCCTAAACAATGCATACACAATAAATCCCAGCCAGTATTTCACAGAAAAACACCATAAATATCAACTTGCCATTAAAGCTTAAAGCTTGAACTCAAAGCTTAGAATTTGGACAAAACTTACAACCAACCTCAAAACCAGCTGCTAGGATTGCAAAACAACTCAAACTAATCATAAAATTCGAACTCCAAATAACCCTAACCCTAATGTACTTCCTAAAACTCAAAATCACCATTTCAACCTAATTTTAAAAGCTTGAAAAACAATAACCAATAGGCTAGGGCTTTACCTCACTTCCAATAGATTGAAACCTTGCTGAAAAATCCAAAGAAATCTCAGCCCTTCCCCTTGCTCTTGCTGCCTTCGAAGAGAGAGAGAGAGAAGAAAAGCTTCCCACCAATTTTTGCTTATTTTCTAATTTTCCTTTATTCTTTGACTTTCCTAACTTAGAAAAGAGTTAATTAACTCTTTGCTGCCAAAAGAAATGGCTAGGTGTCAACTAAAGGGACAGCCACCTATTCCCCTTAATAGCAAAAGACTAAAATGCCCTTTAGACTTAAAACTAGGGTAATTTTGAAACTAGGGGTAAAATGGTCAAATTCCATAACCCCGCTCAATCCCAATAAAATATTTTCTCTAAAATATTCCCACTATGAAATAAGGTTCTAAACTTACCCATGTGATCAATCTAGCCATCCATCGCATTTTCCGTTGTCGCCAAACAAAAATTACAAAAATAACATATTGCACATATAAGCTAGATAATACCCCTAGAGTTTAATAAAATCTCCGAAATTGAGAAATTATAACTCTAATATTTATTTCTAAATATTGGGGTCCACATTTAAATTTAATTCACAAATAATAATAAGATAATAAAAATTAGTGCTAATTGCCTTTACTAATCCATAAACTAGAGCGGTCATTACATGCATGGTCAAATCCCTAGGTGCCGTAGGGTTTTTATGAAGAATGTCCTTTTTGCCTTGTGATTGACGTGACTCTTCGCAGAGTAGCCGTCGCTAGACTTAAATGATCATTACTGTAGCGCTGCTGTTTGGGGGTTGTGCCGTCAGACTTTATTGCGTGTTACAGTCCCAACACGCTTCCTCCCATGCGACATTAAATGCGACTTGATTGCTCGAGAGAGATCTGACACATCCCGGAGAGGCTTCACGCCATGCGAGCTTCCTGGAGTACCTTGTACTTCGGGTGCCTCCTCCGGGACCCACGCTAACTGCGCTTCCTTGTGGCGCACAAAGACTTCTCAAATGTTTACAGGTTATCTGATCCACGTGTCCTATTTCGACTAGTCCACGTATTTTGGGCGAATTCAGGGGCAACATTTACCCCCCAATCCTTGTTTACTTAGTAAAAATAAACCAAGGCTTGCTTAAGTGCCTCCGGTCGACTCCTCGTTTCCCTGGCTCAAGCCTTGAGCGCGTGGGGGCACATTTAATGATGACATTTAATGCAGCGATTCGCCTTTTGCAGGAATGTCTCCAGCCGCCTCCTCGGTCTTCTGACACGAGCTTGGGGCGCGTGAAGGCGTGTCTAATGATGGCATTAAATGCAGCGATCCGCTTTTGCAGAGGTCGATTCGTTTCACGCCCTTTGATTGATGCGGCGCATTAATGGTGTCAGACGGATACTCAAACGTTTCCACCGCCTTTATGGCAGATTGATCTGATCCGTTGATTTTCGAGAATTCGAATCGTGCATCTCCCCCATCGTGCGATTGGTAGGTGATGACGCATGTTCCTCATGCGTTTTTGCCTATAAAAGCCACTACCTTTCCTTCATTTCAGTTACTTTCCATTCCTTGCCATTTCTGCTCGAATTTCCCAGAGAGAAAATTCCTCAAAGTAGCACGAACTGTCTTAACACTTAGACACTTCTTTCAGTTTTCCAGTGTTTGACTTCGCCAGTTCTTCTCAACTTTCACTTAACCGCATTCAGTACCCCCAGTTCAACGATCTACTGTAAGTTTCTTGCATCCTTAGATAATCATGCTTATATTTACTTCGTTCGTTTTCTGGGTTCGTACTTAGAGATTTCTGGGTGTGTGAGTGTTTAAGTTCTTCGTTCAACAGTTGCTTAGGGCATAGAATGGTTTTTCTTCTTTTTTTTTTTTTTGTTACTCTGTAAAACCACTTTCTGCGATTTCACTGCACCCGACACTTGTTCAGGGAATCTCTCTAGGGTTTCCCATGTGACACGTGTCCGGAGGGGGCCTCTTTCCAGCGGTTAGGGGACCCCCACTCCCTTTTTCTTGACTTAGGGTTTGGTATGGGACCTAACTGCTGGAATTTTCTTTTCCCTTTTTGTTTTTCTCAGAACACAAAATGTCTGCTTCTGGCTCAAAATCTTCGAAGAAGAAGGGAAAAGACATGGCCACGCTGGAGGAGGTTTCCCTGGGACCTGTTGCCCAGGAGGGGTATAAATCCCGTGCGACTGGGTGGGAAGCGGCTGAGCTTCGATCCACCTTGACTTGTCCTCACCAGCTGGAGAATATTATAGAAGTCGCTGGGATCAAACCCTCCACCTCAGGGACCTATCACCGGCCTCCTCGTGACTCGGAGACGCCTAATCATAACTATGATGGCTTCGGGGCTTGGAGTTAGACTCATTTGATGGCCGGTGCCATGCTCCCGCTCCAAGATTACTTTGTTAATTTCCTTGTATTTGTCGGCCTTGCGCCATACCAACTCATTCCTCAAGCTTACCGCCTGCTCTCAGGCTTATTTATTTTTTACACCGCCCGCGGCTGGGGGTCTCCCAGCCCGGCGGAAATTTTATATTTTTATGAACTTGTATCCGTCCCCAAGAAAGGGGACAAACTTAAGGATGGTTTTTATGGGTTCCGGATCCACCCTGCTAACGAGGGGGTGGTTCCGTACAATAGGCAGACTCACGTTAAGGAGTACCGCCACCGCTTTTTCTTCTCTTCCGGGTTCAGGGACGTGGACCACCCGGAGCTTCTCACGGAGTGGGTGCGGATCCCACCTTACCAGCGGACGCCTCCCACTCAGGCTTTCCTTCGAAGGGCCCAAGCCTTTGCCTCCTATGACCGCGCCGATCTTGATGTCGGGGGCCTAGTCACCACGGAGAATTGTAGGAAGGCCAAACTTATCCTTTCTCACCAATCCGTGGATGACTCCAACCTCTCACGGGTCATCTGCCCCAATGTGAGGGCGCCGGTTGCGGAGAAGGCCTTCCGGGACGAGCTCATTGCCACGGCAGAGAAGAAGTACCAAGATTATCTCTACCGGAAGGCCCATTAGAAAGCATACTCTCAGGCTCAGGCTGCCTCTGGGAGAGGACTCCGCGTGGGGAGTCCGGTGGTGCGAAGGAGCCAAGCCATTGCCGGGAAGTCCGAGGCAAAATTTTTTGACAAGATTCTTCAAGAAGAGATTGGGGACCGTCCTGCCAGGAGGCCCCTTCGTATTGAAGATTCTTTTGAGAAGCAAACTTCCCGGCCACAGCCTCCGGTCCCTGAACCAAACTCGGGGGCTCCCGGTGCTAGCACCTCCGGTGTCGGCGGTAAGTCTCCCTTAGTAGTTCGTTATGTTCCTTCCGTTGATGAGTACACCAGTCGTAGGCCCGGAGGGTTCGACGAGCGTCTTTGTAGATTTAGGATGCCGTCGACCCGGTGGGGGGATCGCTTGAAGGAGTTTTATTTTTCGAACTTAGGAGATTACCTAGGTCGATCCCGGATGGGCTCCGGCCCTCCGGAACCTATTCCCTTAGGTCCCTCTGCTTACATAATGTCCAGCTGGTTCCGGCCCTCGGACAGTTATCTTGGAGATGACGCTGCCAACATTAAAGTTCAGGACTTTGCTAGGGCCGAATTAGGGAGTTCGGGTAGGAGTAGTTTATTTGCTGTATCTTGTATAAGCGGTTCCTCACGGACTTCTAACACTTGCTCATTTTTTGAAACAGATATCTCCATGGATGCCATCCTGGAACAGCTTGCCGGGGTTCATACTCCCGTGGCTCCTCCGGCCTTCACCTCTTCTCCCCCGGCCCCTTCCTTGAAGGTTTCTTTCAGTGCTCCCCCCGACACTATTGACTTAGTGGATGACGAGGAGGTGCTTTTGGGAGAAGGCCAAGGGAAGGGATGGGACTTCTCGGAGGAAGCCGCTGGGGGTGCGGGAGCGCCTCGAACCCTTCCGGAGGAAGCAGAGGAGGGCGAGGAGGAGCTTGAGGTGGCTCTGATTCGTAAGCGCAAGGGCAAGATGATTGCCCAGGATGAGCCAAAGAGGCCTCGGAGAGCCGACACTCCTGCTCATGGTCTGGACGGCGGGGTCTCCCCGATGGAGGAAAATCCTGCTCCTCCCAACATCGTTCTTACCCCGATTCCGCGGGACGAGGTGAGGCATGAGCTTCGCATAGCAAAACACAACTATGCTATGGACGAGTACTCCCGGGGGTACGCTGAAGTGGAGGCCCTTAGGAGGATTCTGCGAGCTGAGGTTGAGGCGAGCATCAACCACCCGGAATACCAGGATCCGTGGGACCTTAATCTGGACCTCTTATCGGACTAGTTCCGTCGCTTCCTAGGGCCTACCTTGGCTCCTTTTGCCGCGGAGATGACCGGCGAGTTCGCTTCTCAGCTCACCCGTTGTGCGCCTAAGCGGTTTGCCACTTGCGCTTCCCTGAACTCCATCTTCCAGGTCCAGGACCTCAGCCATTCTCTCACGGTGGTAAGTACTTTGCAATTTTTGCGTTTCCTTTTATTGTTTGTATTTTACTTTCTCCTTTGAGAAATTCCTCCTTCTTATCCTTTCATTATGGTTCAGCTTGCTACTGAGGCTGGCCGCCTCTCCAAGAACATCATAAACCATGGCTTCACTCTGTCCGACTTTGGGGACATGAATGATGTCAGGAAGGTCCTCTAGGACCTCACAGCAGAGAGGCAGATCTACCAGGAGGCTGCCGAGCGCCAGGAGGCCGCGGCCAAGGCCAAGGAAGAGGAGGCCAAACGGAGGGAGGCTCAGGCGGAGGCCATGATCCGGGACGAGGCTCAGCGGAGGGACAGGATGGAGGCCCATCATCAGGAGGAACTAAGGGCTCAAACCGAGGCTGCTGACAAGGCCAGGCGGGATCTCCGGGAGGCCAGGGAGGCTTTGGATGAAATGGTCGCCAAGGTGAGATCTTTAGAGGAAACTCACCAGTCGGACATTGAGTCCAAGGCCGCTCTAGCTGCGGAGTTGAAGGAGCTTAGGGATTTCAAAGAACAATCCACCAGGAAGGCCAAGAGGGCCGAGCTCCTTTCTCCCGTTTCCTGCGCCCGGTGCCCGAAGCGCTTCGATGATGGTGTCTACATGGCTTGGGCCACCAATGATCAAAATATCAAGCTTACTTTTTATCCCAAACCCGAGGAAATGATTGCCAGATTCCGGGAAAAGAAGAAGAAGCTTGATGCCGCGCTAGAGGCGCGTATTGGACCTCGCCTTCCTCCGCGGGCTGATTGAGCTGCCGTACTATCGACCCAGATTCCACCCATTTCTTTTATAACTCTCTTTTTTTTTTTTTGTTTGTACATATTTGCTGCTGCCTTAGAACAATTTACATATAGGTAGCAGCTTTCATTTGAAGGGGAGACAATTATATTTTAAGGCCTGTCCCCGGGCCGTTTATATGTATATGACCTGCCCTTTGGGCTAGGATATTTTTTTTATGCGATCTTTATTTGTCACACTTATGTTTTTTAACCTGTCCTTTGGCTCAGGGTTTTTATACTTATGCTTTTTTATTTTTGTGCATACTCTTTGACCTGCCCTTTGGGTCAGGATATTTTACTTAGTTTGTTTTTTGTTTGTCCGTGCGGTATACCCTAGTACCCCCCTGAGTGGCATAGAAACTTTGTTTTTAAGGCACTCAGTTTTATTTAATATGGAGGAGGTATACATTTGGACGGTACAAACCCTTTGAACAAAATCTAAGTTTTAATTCGCTACTGGTAATATTTTCTGAGGTGATCGGCATTCCAGGCTCTTGGGACGGTGGTTCCGTCCATTCTTTTTAGTTTGTAAGTGCCAGAAACGATCTCCTCCTCGATCTCATATGGTCCCTCCCAATTTGGTCCAAGTACCCCCACTTCGGGTTCTTGGGTGGCTGGAAAAACCCTTCTTAGGACCATATCCCCAATAGCGAATTTTCTGTTTTTAACCTTGGAGTTAAAATACTTGGTCACCTTCTTTTGATAAGCAGCCATCCGTATTTGAGACTCATCCCGGAGTTCTTCGACTTGATCCAAAGCCTCTTGGAGCAGTGCCTGATTGGTGGCCGGATCATAAGTCGTCCTCCTGTGGGATGGGAATAATGTTTCCACCGGGACCATTGCTTCACAACCGTACGCCATTGAGAACGGCGAGTGACCGGTTGTGGTTCTGGGGGTCGTCCGGTAGGCCCACAATACCCTTGGCAATTCTTCAGGCCAGTTATTTTTACAGGCCAGCAGCTTCTTTTTCAAAGTGACCTTTAGGATTTTATTGACTGCTTCCGCCTGGCCGTTTGTTTGAGGTCGGGCTACCGCGGAGAAGCTTTTTACCACTCCGTGTTGGTTGCAAAAGTCAGTAAATTCCTCGCAATCGAATTGCTTTCCATTGTCTGAGACTATCTTGTGAGGCAAGCCGTATCGACACACTATGTTTTTGATAACAAAGTCCAATGCCTTCTTAGCAGTTATTGTCTTCATAGGCTCAGCCTCTGTCCACTTGGTGAAGTAGTCCACTGCTACTATTGCATACTTTACCCCTCCTTTTCCCGTAGGTAGAGACCCGATGAGATCTATTCCCCAGACCGCGAAGGGCCAGGGGCTGGTCATCAAAGTGATCTCATTTGGAGGAGCTCTCGGTATGTTCGCGTACCTTTGGCACGAGTCACACTTTTGGACATAGTCTATACAATCTTTTTTCATTGTTGGCCAGAAGTACCCTTGCCTCAATATTTTCTTTGAGAGGCTGGGTCCTCCCGTATGATCTCCACAGAACCCTTCATGGACCTCCAGCATGATTTGTCTAGCTTCAGGGTCCGATACACACCTTAAATAAGGCATGCTGAGTCCTCTCCGGTAGAGAATTTGGTCCATCATTACATAACGATGAGCCCGATGCGAGATCTTTCGAGACAGTGCCCTCTATTGGGGCAACTCACCTGTGGTTATGTATTTTATGATGGGGACCATCCAGCTGGGTTCTTGCCCAACCGTTAGTGTGGTCTCTTTTATTTTGATGCTTGGCTCTGCCAAGCGTTCCACTGGTACTACCCCCAGCTCTTCGATTTCACTGTCCGAGGCTAACTTAGCCAGACAGTCCGCATGAGCGTTCTTCTCTCGGGGGATTCTTTCTATTTTATAGTCCGTGAACTCGTGGAGCAGTTCTCGGACTATTGCTACGTACGCGGCCATCCGTTCGCCGCGAGTTTGGTATTCTCACGGAGACACAGTTTACGACCAGCTGAGAGTCACTGTAGACTTCCACTCTCTCGGCTCCTACAGCTTTAGCCAATTTTAGCCCTGCTATCAGGGCCTCATATTCGGCTTCATTGTTTGAAGCTGTGAAGTTGAATCGGAGTGCTGCATGGGGCCGCAATCCAGTAGGTGATATCATAGCCACTCCGGCTCCCGAACCGTTCTCATTAGAAGCTCCGTCTACAAATACCCTCCAAGTGGGGATTGGTGGTACCGGCGTATTGGCTGTTGCCTCGGCTTCATTACATTCGGTGATGAAGTCTGCCAAGGCTTGGCCTTTTATGGAAATCCGGGGTACGTAATGTAAGTCGAATTGACTCAGCTCCATCGCCCACTTGAGGAGTCTTCCGGATGCTTCAGGCTTCTGGAGAACTTGCCGGAGCGGATGATTGGTCAAGATTTTGATCGGATGGGCTTGGAAGTATGGCCTCAGCTTCCTTGATGCCATCAGGAGGCAGAATACTAATTTTTCAATGACCGGGTACCTTGTCTCGGCCCCTATCATGCGCTTGCGACATAGTACACGGGGTGCTGAGTTTTTTCTTCCTCCCGGACCAGGGCAGCGCTGACCGCGTGCTCGGAGACGGCCAAATAAAGGAACAAGTCTTCTCCAAGGACGGGTTTCGATAGGATAGGAGGTTTGGCCATGTGGTCTTTCAACCTCTTGAATGCCTCCTCGCATTCATCCGACCATTCGAACTTTTGGCATTTCTTCAGTATGTTGAAGAAGGGTATGCACTTGTCCGTGGAGCCTGAGATAAAGCGGCTCAGTGCAGCTACCTTTCCGGTCAAGCTCTGCACGTCCTTATGCTTCTTGGGGGATGGCATGTCCAGGAGAGCTTGGATTTTCTCCGGGTTTGCTTTGATTCCCCTTTGGCTGACTATGAAGCCCAGGAATTTTCCCGACTTGACCCCAAAAGTGCACTTTTTCGGGTTGAGCTTCATACCGTATCTCCGGTCGACTTCGAAACATTCTTCTAAGTCGCTTGCATGGCTGTTGCATGCTTTGGATTTGACGAGCATGTCGTCTACATATACCTCCATGTTTCGTCCCAGGAGGCTTTTAAACATCCGGTTAACCATTCTTTGATAGGTTGCTCCGGCGTTTTCCAGTCCGAAAGGCATGACTAGGTAGCAGTATACCCCCTTATCGGTCCTGAAGCTAGTGCACTCCTGGTCTGCCGTATGCATTTTTATTTGGTTGTACCCAGCATAGGCATCCATGAAAGACAGCAGCTTAAATCCGGACGTGGCGTCTACCATCTGCTCGATCCTGGGTAGCGGGAAGCAGTCCTTTGGGCAGGCTTTGTTTACATCTGTGAAATCTATACAAACTCGCCAAGTCCCGTTCGGCTTGGGTACCAGGACCGGATTGGCCAGCCATTCCGGATAGTATACGTCGCGGATCATGCCATTGGACAAAAGTTTGTCCACCTCTTTCTCTAAGGCCTCGGCTTTCACCGAGTCGAGCGGGCGTCTCTTTTGCTGTACAGGGGGCATGTCCGGGTTGACATTGAGTACATGGGTGATGACATGAGGGCTTATGCCGGTCATGTCTTCTTGGCGCCATGCAAAGATGTCGATGGCGCCCTTCAGTGTTTTTATTATTTTTTCTTTTTCCTCCAGATCCAGGCTCTTCCCTATTCGGAGTACTTTAGTGGAGTCGTCGTCGCACACTGGTATTTCTTCGACGTCCTCCATTGGTTCCACGACCCTTTCGGATCCTATGCGAGGATCCAACTCATCCTCTTCAGCCTTCTTCCAGGGGATTCCCGGAGCGTGAATACAGGTAGGTGAGTGGCAACATTGTAACATTGCCTGGCCTCTCCCTGATTTCCCCTCACAGTTCCGACTCCGGCTTCCTGGGTAGGGAATTTCAGGCACAGGTGTCGGATTGAAGTAATCGCACCAAAGTCCACTAGGGCCGGTCGGCCTAGGATCGCGTTGTAGGCTGTTGGACAGTCTACCACCACGAAGGTGCAATACTTAAATGTGCTCTGGGGGGTATCCGAGCACAGGGTAACCGGGAGCCATACTTTTCCCATCGGGATTAGCGTCGTCCCGTTAAATCCCGTGAGCTGCGACCCACTAGGCGAGAGGTCTCGGTCGGTCAACCCTATCGCAGTGAAGGCTTCTTTGAAGAGCAAGTTCACGGAACTCCCATTGTCAATCAAGACCCTAGCCACCACTTTATTTGCGATGGGGGTCTCTATGACCAGCGGATCGTGGTGAGGAAAACGCACCGTCTTGGCGTCTTTATCTGTGAACGTTATGGGTTGGTCCATTAGCTGAGGCCTTTGAGCTGGGAGTTGAGTAACCTCCCTTACCTCACTGTGTTTCACGGCCTCGGCATATCTTTTTCGCTCCTTGCGAGTGTTTCCTCCGATATGGGGACCTCCGGAGATCATGGCTACCCGTCCATTAGGCCGGGGCGGTAGTCCGGGGATATGCTGGGTGTCACCTGCAGGAGCAGCCGGAGGCAATGCTCCTGCTGTACCCCCTGGCGTTCCCGGAGGCATACCCTCGGCCACCTGCCCCGGATTAAGGTGGGGCAGCCTATTTTTGATCCACTCATAGAGGTGGCCCAAGCGGATCAGATTCTCAATCTCGTCTTTGAGATTCTTACACTCATTGGTGCTATGACCAATGTCGTTGTGATACTCGCATCTTTTACTCGGATCTCTCCGGGAGCTATCTTTGTACAACGGCTGGGGTCTCCGGTAGTGCGTATTTTGCCTAGTGGCGAAGTACACACGTTCCTGAGAGTCCGTGAGCTCTGTGTACTGAGTGTATTGGGGTGTGTACCCCTTTTTCTGGCGCTTCTCTCCCGTTCGGGTGCTGCCCTTGGAGGACCTTTTGCTCCTCGACCCCTGGGTAGGGCCTGTCAAGCTAACAGTCGGGGCCGCCTGTGAAGGAGCTCGTCCATTCTCCCCGGACGGGTTGCCGTAATGGGAAGATGCCGGTGCCAAAGCTTGGCCTTGGCTGTACCCGGGAGTAGCAGAGAATTGTATGCCACTTACTTGTGGAGTCGCGGTCGGGACAGTGCCCGAGGACGACACTCCGGGCATGTACCCTGCTATCCCGGTGGGATAGTAGCCTCCGTAAGCCACGATCTGGGCTTCTTCGAGGTTAATATATTTTTGGACTCTCTTCTGGAAGTCCTGAAGGCTAGCAGCGCCTTCTTGCTGCAACTCGTTCCAGAAGGGAGTCCCAGTGCGGATTCCTGCTTGGAGAAGCGCAAGCTGTTGTCCGTCATCGACCTTCTTGGTCTTCGAGGCTTCCTCTCGGAACCTCTTGATGTAATTCTTCAAGGTCTCGGTGGGCAGTTGCTTGATGTTGGTCAAGGCACTAACCTCCAAGTTAACCTTCCTGGCGGCGACAAACTGTCTCCGGAAGTTGGTTTGGAGTTTGTTCCAACAACCCACGGATCCTGGTTCCAGCTTTTTGAACCATTCCTCCGCTGATCCGCTCAGAGTGAGGGGGAAACACAAGCATTTGGCGTCATTGCTGACCCGCATGACTGTCATGACACGGTTGAACCGTGACAAGTGATCACTGGGGTCGGAGTTCCCAGTATATGCCGCCATTTCGGGCATCTTGAAGTTTTTAGGGAGCTCCGCCTCCAGGATATGCTTGGCACACGGCTCCCGATCCTCACTGTTCGAGTCGGAGTCGTCTCCCTTCTGCCTCCGAGAGACTCGAGCAATATCTTTTCGAAGTATGGCAAGTTCCGCCATAATCCCTTCGTTTACAGTACCCGAAGAGACCACGGGCCTGTATCTTTTTTGGTCAAGGTGATCCCGGAGATCACCTTGATTCCCATTGATTTGATTTCTCAGATCAATGGGAGGACATCTCTGTCCTCTTCTTCCTCTACCCCCTGGTTCCTGGTGCACAGAAACGCTTTTCCGATCCCCTCGATCCTGAGGGCCAAGACTCCCTCTTTGGGGCTTGCCCTCTGCGGACCTATCCCTTTAGGGAAATCTGAGCGGACCCTTCACGGATCCTGCACCTTTTTCTTTCGCCCAGGGGTAGAAGTAGGGTTTTTTGTCTGATTTTCCTCAGCAGGGTGCCTTATAGGGCTAGGTTCCCTAGGTCTTTGCTGCTGGGAATTAGGCGAGGACGTCGCTGGTTCCCCGTCGAGCCCAGCGGCCATTGCCTTGGGATGCACGTGAATACCAGCAGCCTCCATGGCTTTCTGCATGGCTAGCATCACTTCCTGCATTTTTTGATTTTGCGCTTTCTGAGCTTCGATCTCAGCTTCATGATCGATAGCTTTTTGTCTAAGGAGCACCTACTCTGAGTAACTTCCTCCGTCGTAGGCATACTCGTCGAGGTTTTCCTCGTAGTTCTCGTCGGGAACTATTTCTTCTTCTTCTTCCTCGGACTCCTCTGCTGCTCTTGAGGCTACATCTTCCTCATTTGGATCTTGAGCATCTTCCAGAGGGCGAGGGTGACGTGTACTTCTTGTCTCCACCATTGTTGTGAAGTCAAATGCTTGTTATGTAGTAGCTTTCCTCAGCTCTCAATGAAAGCACCAAAATGTTGACCGAGATTTTCGGCAACTATTAAAATATGATTATAATAAAGAGCTGTAAGAAAGTGAGATGAGGATTTTTACGTGGTTGGGGCGTTAATGAGCCTTAGTCCACGAGTCTTTGTTATTAATGGATGTATTTAATACAGATTCCACACTTGAGAGAATGTGTTTCTCATAAATACAGAGAATGTTCTTGGTGAGTATTTTCTCTTCTTGCTCTTTTGCAAACCAAGATTCTCGACCCCATTAAATGAGCTTTGAGGGGGTATTTATAGTGTTTTGGTGGGGTAATCCCTAGAATTGTTCTTACACATGTATATGTAAGTATCCATAAAGTTGGGCATTTCCAATGAATACACCATGGGTGATGCATGGTCAAATCCCTAGGTGCCGTAGGGTTTTTATGAAGAATGTCCTTTTTGCCTTGTGATTGACGTGACTCTTCGCAGAGTAGCCGTCGCTAGACTTAAATGATCATTACTGTAGCGCTGCTGTTTGGGGGTTGTGCCGTCAGACCTTATTGCGTGTTACAGTCCCAACACGCTTCCTGCCATGCGGCATTAAATGCGACTTGATTGCTCGAGAGAGATCTGACACATCCCGGAGAGGCTTCACGCCATGCGAGCTTCCTGGAGTACCTTGTACTCCGGGTGCCTCCTCCGGGACCCACGCTAACTGCGCTTCCTTGTGGTGCACAAAGACTTCTCAAATGTTTACAGGTTATCTGATCCACGTGTCCTATTTCGACTAGTTCACGTATTTTGGGCAAATTCAGGGGCAACACTATTAAATATCAAATTTTAATTTTTTTTATTATATTAAATGTCTTTAGGTATTGCATAATTTTATATATAAATACTTAACGAGGAATGTTACAATTTATGCACATATAACATAATAAGTATAACAATTACAATAAATTTCACTTTTGGTTTTAAGAATAATGTATTTTTTTTCTTTACAGATATGAAAAGCCATTAGTAATACTTCTTGGATCAAGTAATCATGATAAAACAGGTGTTTTTGGTGTTGCACTACTAGAGAAAGAGAACTGGGAAACAAATAATTGGGTTTTAGAAACATTTTTGGAGTGTATGGATGGTAAGATGCCTTTAACTGTGTTGACTGACAATTGTAAATCGATGGACAAAGCACTATCTAATGTCATGCCTGATGTTGTCCATCGAATTTGCTCATGGCACATATTAAAAAATGCAATGCACCATATACACAAAAGAGGATTTAATACTGATTTGAGGAAATTTATTTTCAGGTATGATTTGAATTGATTATTTTATTTTCTTATTATTATGTTTTGAGGAGTAAATTTAAATGTTTTTTGTATTGTTTATTAAGTATTACAAGGTTGAAGAATGGGAACATAATTGGATGGAGTTGCTGGAGAAATATGACTTGGCTAATAACAAGTGGATTAAAGATCAGTACAAGTCAAGAGATAAGTGGGCAGATACTTATCTTCGAGGTCATTATTTTGGTGGTGCTAGAGCAACCGGTAGATGTGAGTCTATGAATGCATTATTAAAAAAAGACTTGCAAAATAAAATACCATTGTGGATGTTTCTACGACATTTTGACCATGCTTTGTCTATGTTACGCTATACTGAAATTAAAGAGCACTACAAAACTACGATGACACAACCTTTATTGAACCAAACAAATATGGAATGTATGGAGGACCAGATTTCCTCAATTTTCACAAGAGAAATTTTTAAAAGGATTAAAGAACAGTTAAATCGTTCTGATAAGTATATTGTTGTGAAAGACGAAAAAATACCAGGATATACTCTTTGTTTGGTCAAAAAATACATGAAAGGTGAAAATGGAATTAAGCGTAAGGTTCTTATTTCTAATGACCATGATGATGTACGATGTGACTGCTATTGGTTTGAGACAAAAGGAATCCCATGCAGACATATTTTTATTTCATTAAAGAATTTGGAGATAATGAATTTTCCAACTTGTTTGGTGAAGAGCCGGTGGCTAAACGATGCTAAAGATATGCAATCTGCTACTCTTGGTATTGAAAGAAGGTGTCCTCATCCTGAAGTCATTGAAAATTCTAGGTACAGTAGTGTTACCTCCCAAACATGTATCACATCTTACCTTGCTTCAAGATCTCAAGAAGCATTCGAGAAGGCCATGTCAGTTATATCTAACTTGAATGCAGAATTGAAAAAAATACCTCCAGACAAAGAGTTCAATATTCTTAACAAAAATGAAGGAGAATTCCCTAATAATATATTGGACTCTAAGATCTTAAAAACAAGAGGCAGACCAACTATAGCAAGCTCATCTCGATCATCCCCTCAGGGAAAGGACAAAAATAAACGTAAAAGCGACGATAGACATTGTGCCATCTGTAGTGGGACTGATCACGATAAAAGAAACTGTCCTACAAAACCAAAGTTGACTACCGATAGTCCTACGCAGCCAAAATTACCAAGCAAGGAAAATGATCAAGCCAAGAAAAAAATGAAAGTTAATATGTAATACCTTATGTTTAAGTATTTTTTTCAATTTGCTATTTACTTCTTTCTCTTATTTTATACTTTCAAGACTTATTATATTTATTTTGGAGATTTATAGATCAATGAAAAAGTTGGTAAAATTAAATTATTATTATGTTTTTTTGTGTGTATACTGTTTTATTATTATTTTTTTTTGTGTAATTATCTATAGAAAGAGTCCAATATTCTTGACAAAAAACCAATATTTCTATACACTATCACGATTGTCTATCTGCCTCTCCTCTGTTTTCCTTTAATATTTTTACTCGATCCTTCTTTTTAGCTAAATAACACCCTCCTATTTAACTCGACATATACTAGTAAAATTTAATATAAATTTTTATAAATAAAATTGGATATTAAATTACATTAATCATGTCAACTATAAAAGTGGTTGTAATATACTAATAATACTATCATACCTATTTGATTTCATAAAATTGAATATGCCAGTATTAATTTCTGAAGATCGAAATTATCTTTAATTATAATTAATTAAGGTAACTAGATCTATATTTAAGGAACTTTATGATATTCTTATTATTATAATAAATAATAATTATATAAGTGATTATTTACCTTCCTTGATCGTCACTTCCATGTTTACCACGTTGTATATTTTTTTAAAAAATATATTATAAGTAACTAGTAGTAGTACAATTTTATGCCACTTCTACAAGTAAATTAATTTTTTTTTTATTCTCTATTATTTTGTTGTAGGTTTTATACTTAAATAATACCAATTTTGTGGAGAAAGAAGTAGAAGGAATGAAAAATGTGAAGAACTAATTACTACTATGTTTTTTGTTTTCAAATTTCCTATGAAAAGATTACTATGTTTTCTTTTCTTGAAACTTTATAGTATTTCCTTTATTCAAAATACTTTTATATAAAACATTAATTCAATCTAGTATAATATTGAAAGAGTCAATTTTATTCGCTTTATGCTAAACTAAGTTTAATTTTAATTGCTCTAATTTAATTTAATTTTTATAGTTGATCAATTTAAATTATCAATAATGAAGTCATTGAACTGAATTTATTGGTGTTACATTTAGTTTTGAAAGTGAATCAATCAGCATAAGTTCATTATTAATAAAAAATAAATATTTAAACCAATAAAAAAAATTACTCAGTTTTTAATTAGAAGGTATTTCCTTCATACATCTTTATTTGAATAAAATTGCAAAACAATCTACTATTATGTTGTTCAAATACCATCTCTGACTTGTTGCAAAATATGTCTTCTAAGCTTGTATTTTGAACATGCAAGCCACGTTGCTACGTAGCACCTTTCTTCATTAGAGTCAAACTACAATAACCGTAAAACATAAAAGAAAACTTTAACTATGTTTTTGCAAAAACTAAATTAAAAAATTACTTGCATAATAATAAATCACATTAGAAAGAGAACTAACCGCAAAAGACCTGCCATCAAACTTACAACGATGAATCATGAATAATATTACGAAGATTCCACAATCATAATCATTTGGTTGTGTAGGAACATTAGCCGCACGAACAATACGAAAGCTAGCAAAGTTGAAAGTAGAATGTCTGCTTGTAAATTCATTCTCTAAGCCCAAATCTAGATTGCGTAACTACAATTACAGTAAAATTTAAGAGTAAATAAACTTTAAATTTTAAAACTATTTAAAAATCAACTAATAAATCCTTACAATATCGACAATCTTAGAAGATTGTAATATAGGAGAGTTCTCATGAGCAAGCGAGTCCCAAACTTCAACTTTTTTCTCTTTTATCATCACTCGAGCAAGTAAGTAGTGTTTAAGGATCAAAAGAGGAATATAAATCTATAACAATAACTGATGTTAGATTAAAGCATTATAAACAAATAATAAAAAAATTGTTTTTACATGTATCGAAACATACTTCATTGCAATGTTTAAGGGAGCCCATAAATCTTTCGTAGTAATGCATCTTCCTCCAACTTTCATGTAAAGGTAAATTAGGATACGGAAATAAGTCGTTCTACATATTATATACAAAAGATAAACAAAACTTAATCACTAAACATGTATTACAAGTGGACCAAAAAATATACAATCAAAAATCTCACCAATATTCTCACTGGTAAATACCAAATTTTACACTCTTTCTCATTTTTCAACCTCTCGTCTTCAGTTAACAATGATGAAACCATAGTAATAATCTGTATATAAAAAAAATTATCAAAAAAAACACAAACACATTCACATTGTTAATGTAAAAAAGAATGAAACAACATATAACCTCTGTCTCCAATTCCATATTAGGTGCAAGTTTCGAAAACTCGTGCCGTTGTAAAAAACTATAGCCACAATCAACTATAACATCCCTTCATAAAAATAAAACATAAAAAATAAAGCATATACAAAAGCATTAAAATAATAAGGCATGACAAAAGAAAAAAAAACATAAACATGAAAAAACTTACGATGGATTGGATTTAAAAAAAATGTATTCTAACACCTTCTTATCAATCGGTCGAAAAATATTACTGACATTAAAATGCTCAAATAACTTAATCTCATTTTCACTAATAACATGCTTTTCCGAAAATAATGACTCTGAAGATTTGACGTTCATTGATTCATTTGTTAATTTATTTTTCTTCGCTGATTTACATTCACATTTTTTATTATTTTCCAAATGTACTTTCAAATACTCCAATTCATTTCTCATTCGCTCGATTCGTATACTCCATTCCATTTCGGATTCCATCATCAATTTCTATAAAATAAGATAAAAATTATCAAAATGTGAAAAATATATTTTTGCATAAACAAAATTAAAATATTAGTAATACAATTTCATATTTATATTAAAGTAATGACTTTTATAATTGTAAATGTAGAAAAACAAACAAAAGTGAGAGAGTATGATCTTACATGGAACACTTTGAAAAGATTAAAGCTTCTTCACTTTACACTTTGAAAAAATTATAATTTCTTCACTAAACTTTAGTAAAAATAATGCTACATATAAAAATGTTTTTATAAAATTAAATAGGAAATTAAAAATCAAATCTAAAAAAATTAAAATAACATTAAATACGAAGGTATAAAAAAGATCAATTTTAAAAATTGAATAATTTAGTAAACTAATTTTATTTAGAAAAATAATATTCATTAATACACTTAGTGGTATTAGAGAAAGAGACTACAATTATATTATAAAAGAAAAGTTTAAATAATTAAATATAGTAATGTGAAATTGTAAATAGTGCAAATTGTGATTATATATTAAGCAGGTTACGTGTCAAAATTTATTGCTAAAAATTTCTAAAAAAAATTAACCCAATTTAGGGTAATCTAGGTTATATAGTAATGAGTTGGCAAAATATAGTAACCAATAATTTATACCAGTAATATACTAAAAAATATTAATTAACCCAATTTAATGTAATCTATGTTATATATCTTCCATTCCATATGTGTCACAACTTTTAAAAATGGAACTTGCCATAAACTTGCCATATGTGTCACAAATTTAAAATCATTTCTTCAAAAAATAATAACTGAATTGCAAAATACAATAGCCCACAAAAATTAGTAGCACGAATTCAAAATTAAGGACTTTTACATTTGGAAAAGTTGCACTCAATAGTTTATCCACGTGAGCTGAAGTTTTCTCAATCCATTCTTTTGTGCGATTCAACAAATGTTTAAGCTTCCAAAATGTCAGCCAAATCTTGTCATAACTGTAAAGCTTGGCAGAATTAAGCCAATGCAAGTTTGTGCCAAGTCTTGTCGACCATTTTCTGCGTTTCAAGTCTTGCCAAGTCTTGTGCAATCCAACGCGCTTCCAGAAACGATTCCCTCCCTTTCCAAGTCTCTTCCCCTTGGAAGATTTCTTGGAGCTTAGAAAAACCTTTGGTTGCTTAAGAAAAGCCTTCTCAATGTGCTCTGCCATGGCTGCAGAGTGTGGAGAGGTAGGAGACGAGGATACCAAGTGAGAAAAATGGTGGTTGATAAATTAAAATGTTCAAATTAATTAAAACAACAATTATAAATTAATATTTGTTTAATTATAATATATTTAGAAGGAATGAGAAGAAAAAAAAAAAAAGAGGGTTTGATAAATAAGATGACTGCCATGTCATCAGGTAACAGGTCAAAACAAAAAATATTAATTTTAAAAAAATTTGATAACTTTAAATATCATTCATTAGATTAAATCTAACGGTCCATAATTAAATACCCATTCATGGGTAATACCCATTAAGAGCATACCCCTAAGTATAATTTTATAAATATTAAATTAAATTCTAATTTAGAATTTTAAATCTAAATTCGTATTTAATGAATATATTTTATTAAAATAATAAAGAAAATACATTTTAAGATATTCGATCTCCATTGTTGGTTTTACATAGCGTTTGTTTTAGTGAGTAATCCTCCCTAATGAAGGAACGTTCATTAGCAAGTTCGCACCGTTTAATCTAGAAAGATAAGTAGCTTTGTAAGTGTTTTATATGGTATGGATCACCCTAATGCTGGCGACTGTATTTGACTTGCAAAATATGAAACAATGGTAGAAGCTCATAAGATAGAATAGCCTTGACTCTCGCCTAAACCGGACAACGCTGGATTCCAATCTTGATCGAATAAAAAGTTGCCAGAATGTTTAACATTTTAGATGAGCTGACAACTCTATTCAATGAATGGTAGCTTTGACTCTCGCCTAAATGGGACACTGATATCAGTTTGTTGAAAACTTTGGAAATTATTTATGATTGTATTTTTTAAGTATTTTCTCTTATCATTCCTACATGCTATGTGCTTATAATTTCTGAATTGGATTTTGTGTTAAACCATTATTGATTTCTATTTATTATTTTGTAGTATCTTGTATAACCATGATGAATTCCATGTTATCACTCTTGACCGAAAATAAGCTAAATAAATCTAACTTTTCAAAATGGAATGAGAACATTAATATTGCTCTCATAGGAGAAAGTGCCTTGTTTGTGTTAACTGAGCCGTCTCCAGAAGTGCCGGAGGCAATGCATCCAAAGCTGTGAAAGAAAAGTATGAGCGTTGGCAGAAAGCAAATGACAAAGCTCTATACTTTATGCTTTCCAGCATGGTTGACACCCTTAAAACTCGGTTTTCTAAAACCGAAAAGGCTGCTGAAGTAATGACGAAGTTAACTGAGCTATTCGGTAGGGCATCTCTCTAGTCTCGCTTTGACGCGACTAAGAAATACATCAATGCACGGATGGAACCCCATCAAAACGTGCGTGATCATGTTCTCCTCATGGCAAGTTATTTCCAAGAAGCCTAGGATCATTGTAAAGACCGCTTAGTTTAATTTGGAAATTAGCAGTTAATCATGTTTAATTATGGAAAATTATTTATAGATATTTAAATATTTAATTATACTGTTATTGTTGAATTCTGAAATGCATTTTATGTCATCTAGTGATTTTCATAATTTTGCATTTTCGGTGCCCGGTAACATGGAACTCGGTGTTTGGCTCAGTACAATCACAACTTAGTATGTTAGTATTTTGGGGCGGTTTATTAGACATTGGGAATGTCGGGATTGGCCGGGAATTTAGAATTTCCCAAAATACCCCTTTAGTGCCCTTTATGTTATTTTAGTGTGAAGGGGCAAAATGGTCATTTTGCCCCATTTATGTTTTGTCCTTTAGTGGACTTAATAATTGGAAAATATGTGATTTATGTGTATTATGTTGGCTGAATATAAGGGTTTTATGCCTATTTTCTTTTATTTTCAAAAGTTAGAAAAATTTAGAAAAAGAAAAATCAAACCATTTCCTCTCTAGCCTCTCTCTCTCTCTTTCGGCCTCTTTGTGCAGCAAGGGACCTTGGATTTTTCCTTGTGATTTCAACTCTTTTTGGTGTTCTAATCAAGCTAGGTTAGCTTCTAATCATTTCTTCTTTAAGTTTGTTGAAAATGATGTAAAAATGAGTAATGCATGTATGGTTTTAATGTTGTTGCTGCTGTTAGTTGTTGTTGTTGTTTCTATGTTTAAAATGCTGAATTAAATGTGATTAGATAGGTTGAAATGCATGCTAGTTATCCTTGCTCTAGTTTGACAATTTTCTTGTTCAAAAGCTATGGTTTTTCAAATGAATTTGTGAGTATTGTTGCTGTGTTTGTTGAGGTCGATTTCCTGTGTTTTCAGAGGTTATAATATGCATGTTTAAGTAGGTTTGAACTGATTTGGATGCATGTTAGTTAGATTTAACCAAGTTTGAGTTTTGAACTCAAAGCTTGGAGCTTTAATGGCATTTTTGATATCTGTGTGTTCTGGACTGTGTAGATGCTTTAGAAATGTTCTTTGGGGTATTTATAATAGGTCTGGAAGGTTTGGGGTGAATTGGATTTGATTTGAGCAAAGTATGAATTTTTGAATGTTTCCTGCGAGGAACCGGAATTCCGGTTGTGCATTCGGAATTCCGGATGGGATTCTGAAATTTCCCAAAACCGGAATTCCGGTTGGGCAACCGGTCTGCCGGTTGGGTGATTTTCAGAAACCCTAGATTTTCTCGTTTCTATGTTATTTGGGGTATTGCCATGCTTTTTATCGATAGGAAAACTTTTAGTTCCTAGTTTAAGTCCCCGGGAAGTGATTTAGCGTATCACTTATATTGTAGTGATTGTTATGGTTTAGGAGCCTGTAAACCGCCGTGCAGTTCGTTCCAGTCAGGTTGACCGGCACACCTGAATTCGGAATTGAGGTAAGATTAGTATAACAGTATTCATATATATTACATGTTTAGTGTGCATGTTAGGAACCCTGTTAGATTACATTAGATATGTATGTTGGCTTCGTACCATCCGACCATATCACATCGTGTAGGCTAGAGCATGACTAGCAACTGGAGTATGACCAGTATACCGAGTATAGGCTGATACTAGGGTTGGTGGTACAGTGCTATGTGACCGTATCACATCGGTTAGGCTAGAGTATGACTAGCAGCTGGAGTATGACCAGTGAACCGAGTATAGGCTGATACTGTAACACATCGTTACAGGCTAGAGTATGACTAGCAGCTGGAGTATGACCAGTGTACCGAGTATAGGCTGTTACTTGTCAATAATACCGTCTTATGAACGTTCGGGACTTAGTATTGTGTGGGACACGGCAGTTAGGGTTATGGTCAGGGGTATGGGCGTCTGATCATAACCCGGGATTTATGTATGTTTATGATTTATGCTTTTCTTACTGAGTCTGTCGACTCGCAGTGCTATGTTTATGTGTAGGTAAGGGCAAGGCCAAGGCTGAAGGACCGTGAGTGTAAAGCCCGCTTAGTTAATTTGAAAATTAGCAGTTGTTTATGATTAATTATGAAATTATTTATAGCTATTTAAATAATTTATTATACTGTTATTTATGTTATTCAGTATCTTGCATATTTTGCATTTCCGGTGCCCGGTATTTTGGAACTCGGCGTTTGGCTCAGTAGAAATCACAACTTAGTATGCTAGTAGTTTGGGGACGGGTTTTAGACATTGGGAATGTCGGGAATGGCCGGGAATTTAGAATGTCCCAAAAATACCCCTTTAGTATGAATTATGTGATTTTAGGGTGGAGGGGCAAAATGGTCTTTTTGCCCCATTAGCATTTTATCTTTTGTGATTTTATGAAATGGAAAATAATGTTTATTTTTAATGTTATTTGGCTGAAAGTGTTATATGCTAGGTGTCATTTAATTATTTTTCATTTTACATCAAAAAAATCATAAGTTAGAAAAGAAAGAAATTTTCAAATCACTCTCATTCTCTCTCTCTATTTCGGCTGGTGCATGGGATTCATAGGGCTGGGTTTTTCCATCAATTTCTAGCTAGATTCATCATCACTTTGGAACTCTTGTTGGTGGTAGGTGTTTCTTAATTTTCCTCTTTTGTTTTCTTGAAAAAAATGGTGAAAAGTTGAGTAAAATGCATGCTTTTGTCATTGTTGTTATTCTTTGTGCTTGGTTGTTGATTGCTGAGGTTTAAAGCATGTTTAATTGATGTTAATTGAGCTGTTTGAAGCAGGTTAGTTAGGTTGTTCAAAGCTTTGACTTTTCTATGCAAAAATGTGATTTTTGGAAGAAAATATAGTGAATCTGTTTCTGTGATGTTGTTGTTGTTTTTAATTGTTTTCAGAGGCTTAGATAAGCTTGATTATGTAGAATTAAGCTAGTGGAATGCTTGATTAGGTGGTTTTGCTCAAATTTGAGTTTAGAACTCAAAGCTTGAGCTCCAATGGCATTTTTCATGTTTGAGGTTTAAAGGTTGTTTTGTTATGGATATGTTCTAGGGAAGGTATAGAGCAGTGTCCGGAAAGTTTGAGGTGATTTGGGGTTGAATTGTGCAAGTTATGAGAATTTGATGTTCTTTTTGCGAGAGCCGGTCGGTTGTGCATCCGGAATTTCGGATGAGGGTCCTGAATTTCCCCTGTGAACCCAGGAATTACGGTTGGAACCGGCCTGCCGGCTTGGGGAATTTTTCGTAGACCCTAGTTTTCCTCGTTTTTATGTTTTAGTGGGTATTGCCATGCTTTTTATCGATAGGGAAACTTTTAGTTCCTAGTTTAAGTCCCCGGGAAGTGATTTAGCGTGTCACTTATAGTGTTGTGATTTTTATGGTTTAGGAGCCCGATGTCCGCCGCTCGGCTTCGGTTCCGGGTCGGGTTGACGGCACACCCGAATTCGGAATCCAGGTCAAGATTAGTATAACGGTATGCATATGTAGATTACATGTTTAGCGTGCATGTAGGAAGCCTGCTAGATTACATTAGTTATGTATATAGGCTTCGAACCATCCAACCCCCGTCACGCTCTGCAGACGAGGCCGGAGTATGACCGGTTCGCACCCGATCAGTCGACATTTGGTTGGTGGTTCCGTGCTATCGTACGTATCCCGTCAAGACAGTGGATTATGACCCGGCATTGGGAGTATGTCCGGTTCGGCCGATCGTGGGAGGATATAGTAACACGTCGGTACAGAATTTGTGGAGTATGACCGGAGCGGAGTATGACCTTCTGGTTCGGCCGATCGTGTTGTTACGTGTCAATAGTACGCGTCCCTATGAACGTTCGAGAACTCGCACCATGTTGGACATGGCGGTAGTGGCTCGGTACCATGTTGGACATGGCGATAGCGGGACTCCGGTATCGTGTTGGACACGGCGAGCTTAGAATTATGTATGATATTATTATGCTTTTCTTGCGAGTACGTAGGCCTCAAGCGGTTACGTTCATGTGTAGGTAAAGGCAAGGCTATAGGCGATGGACCAGGTGAGCGAGCTTATGAGATTGTACATGTCGGGGCGGTTAGGGCACAGGAGCGTACGATCCTCGGGACAGCAAGGCTGAATTTTGTAACTGGTCGTTAGACGACATTTAATTTTATGTAACAGTTAAACAGTTAAATCTTTTGTAAATGATTTTATAATCGGGATCCCGAGTCTTTTGTAATATTGTTTTATAAGTTTAATTAAAAAGCAAAATTTTAATTAATCACATTTTTCCATAAACCTCGTTGATTGGGCAACGAGCTGCAGACGATACGTTAAAAATCACGTAATACGCGCACAAAGGTAGTTAGGTGTTACAATTTGCATCGTAGCCCGCCTGTGTTGTCTTAGAAAGATCGTCACGACATGTACAATCATCATCGGCGAGTTAGCTCGGTTCACGGTTCGCCCGCAAGCCTTTATTGCTTTAGTAGTTTATTTTATTCATTTATGAAAAAGAAAAGCTCGTTTTTGGAAGCATCTTGTAGCTTTCGATAGTAGAATAAAGTTAAATGTTTCATTTTTAATTTCCAAATTAAGCTTGTGCATTAGTAAGCTCTCCTTGAATACGACTGATATGCCAACTTGGTTTCGCGTGCGGTTCTAACTTGATGGACGCCGGGCGGACTACCGGGAGTCGGGGGCACCTCCAGTAGGGGTCGAATCAAGGTCGTGGAGCTCGGTTTCCCCCACCGCGTGAGGGCCGAGTGAGGTCCCCGAGGCGGGGCTCGTGGGTCGGGGTGATGAGAGCAGCCACGAAGCTGCCGGAGCTCCTGCCCGATCGGGGAGCCCCGATTGGGAGTTGCGGTTTGCGGAGATGCAAGCCCGGATCGAAGAACAAGACGCTGAGATTCGCAGGTTGAGACGGCATGGTGCTCCTGCCGGTTCTGTGCCGTAGTTCCGGTGGCACCTGCCCTGGTCGCCGTGCCGAGATAAGTGGTGGCGGCCCATAGATTGGAACCTCTGTATGAGCGGATTTCGGAAGCAAGCACCTCCGGTTTTCCGGGGGAGGTCCTGGACGTAATGAAAGCCGAGCAATGGCTGACGGTGATCACCAAGATTCCGAATTTTATGGGTGTCACCCGGTAACGATAGAGTGGTGTGCGCCACATTTCGGGTTCCGGGGGAGGACGCCCGGTATGGTGGGACATGGTGTCTCGGATCCATGACGTCACCACCATGACACCGGGAAAGGTTCCCGGGAACTCTTTAATGCGAAGTATTACAATGAGGCGGTCGAAGCGCCAAGAGAAAAGAGTTCGCTCACACGACCCACGGGAGAACATGAGCGTCACCGAGCATACTACTCGCCGTGATCGGTTGGCGAGGTTAGCCTCGGGAATTGTGCACACCGACTTCGCAAGAAGGAGAAGTATCCGGATCTGCGGGTTGAATCCCAAGATCAGGCATGACCCGATGATCACCACCGACGACAAGGCCCACCTATGCTCGGACATGGTGGAGAAGGCCTTGCGGGCGGGCGCGGTGGGGTGCATGTCGGAATCGGCCCGGTACTCGGTTAGTGGCGGGGGCTCCTACCCCTCCCGCATCAAAGGCTATAGCGAGGGAGTAGTGGTTCGGCCATTGATCGTAGGAAGAGAGCACCCACTTTGTTTCCGGTGGCTCGAGTCGGGAACGAGAGGTTCCGGGGGAACCGGAGAGGCAGAGGAGTCGTCCTTGCGTGGTACCGAGAACCGATTCTCCTATCCCGAGTGCCCTAGGCACTCGAGAGGCACCATCGTGTGGATTGCAAAGGTCGGGGATGCTTTCACCGTGGCATGCCCGGACACTTCAAGAGGGAGGCATCCCCAGCTCCGATCGGAAGCGCACCGCGAGCTCCGGCGATACCCACTCCGCAAAGGGTGTTCGCTATCACGCAGCCGATGCGGATGCCGGCCCATCGCCTGTCACGGGTGCTTTTTATTAACAACTCGCTATATTCGCGTCGTTTGATTACGGGGCTACACATTCTTATGTGGCGGCCGAGTCTTTAGTAAATTGGGTAGACCCTATGATAGATATGAATCGTGGTTTGGAACCACCATTACAGAAGTGAGAATTGGTTATCTCCGATAGGTGGATTAGGTCTATGCCGATCGGGATAGATGGTAGAGTTAAGCGTTGATCCGATAGAGATGAGTTTAGTCGATTCGATATTATTTTAGGAATGGATTTCCTATCTAAATATCTCTCGTAGCATTGATTGTAAAAGGAAGATGGTGGTCTTCCAACCTAGGAAAGTGAAGAACCGTTTGTATTTGTGGGTTCCGTTCGGGGGATCTCGGATCCGGTGATCTCGGCTATGTCGGCGAGAGAATTGTTGCACGGCGGTTGCTTAGGGTTTACGGCCGTGGTGGTGGACACCACTCGGCCGGGGTATACCATTCCGGCCAGTAGGACATCGAGTGGTTCGAAGGGAATTTTTGGATGTTTTTCCCGAAGAACTTCCAGGGTTACCACCTCAGCGGGAGATTGATTTCGTGATTGACTTGGCACCAGGGGTGGAACCGGTTTCCAAAGCCCCGTATAGAATGGCTCCAGCGGAACTTAAGGAATTAAAGATTCGGCTCAAGTGTCGTTGCTTGACATAGGGTTCATTCGGCCCCAGTGTGTCACCCTGGGGAGCCCCGGTTTTGTTCGTCAGGAAGAAAGATGGATCTATGAGAATGTGCATCGACTACAGGGAGTTGAACAAGCTGACGGTG
The DNA here is from genome assembly GCF_029168945.1 of Cannabis sativa. Lineage (NCBI taxonomy): Eukaryota > Viridiplantae > Streptophyta > Magnoliopsida > Rosales > Cannabaceae > Cannabis > Cannabis sativa. The sequence goes on along the minus strand of NC_083608.1, from coordinate 1,792,133 downwards.
AAGAATAAATATCCATTACCTAGGATCGATGACTTGTTCGATCAGCTTCAGGGGAAGACGGTCTTTTCGAAGATTGATCTCCGTTCGGGTTATCATCAGTTGAGAATCCGAGAGGAGGACATTCCGAAGACGGCTTTCCGCACTAGGTATGGACACTACGAGTTTCTGGTTATGTCATTCGGACTAACCAATGCTCCTACAGCATTCATGGACCTGATGAATAGAGTATTCAAGGATTTCCTCGATATCTGTGTGATTGTGTTTATCGACGACATCCTCGTGTACTCTCAATCGGAAAGAGGAGCATGAGTTACATCTTCGATGGTATCTTTGCAACGACTTCGAGAACATAAGCTTTACGCCAAGTTCAAGAAATGTGAGTTCGGTTGTCTCAGGTGTCCTTCCTAGGGCACATTGTGAGGTAAAGATGGGATCAAGGTGGATCCCGGGAAGATTGAATCCGTCGAAAGGATTGGCCGAGACCGAAGACGGTGACGGAGATCGAAGCTTCTTGGGTTTAGCTGGGTACTACCGTAGGTTCGTGGAAGGGTTCTCCAAAATTTCAATGCCCCTAACCGAGCTTACAAAGAAGAATCAGCGGTCTATTTGGTCAGATAAGTGCGAAGCTAGCTTTCAGGAGCTAAAACAGAGGTTGATTACTGCTCCGGTGCTAGCTTTGCCTTCGGACAAGGAGAAGTTCGTAGTCTACTGCGACGCATCCAAAAACGAGGGTTTGGGGTGTGTATTGATGCAATCCAACCTAGGGTCATCGCTATGCCTCCCGTCGAGTTAAAGGATTATGAACGGCGATACTGAGCTCATGATTTAGAATTAGCCGCGATGAGTTTTTGCCAGAACCGAAGATTTGGCGGCATTACCTTTACGGGGAGAAGTGTGAGATCTATACTCGAGCCATAAAAGTCTCAAATATTTCTTTACTCGAAAGATTTAAACATGAGACAAAGGCGTTGGTTGGAATTAGTGAAGGATTACGATTGTGAGATCCTCTATCATCCCGGAAAAGCCAATGTAGTGAGCGCGTGCCACCGAGTGAAAGTGGTCCCGAGGGCAAGTAGCTAGTATGGTTCAGATCTCACCTCGACGCGGAGGATATGGTTAGATCCAACATTGAGTTTGTGGTAGGTCGGCTTCACAACTTGACGCTGCAATCTGATACAGTTGGAAAGAATAAAAGTCGCTCGGATGACAAATCGGAGTTAGTGAAGATCCGAGATGAGGTGTTGGCCAGTGTCGAAGCCAAGGACTTTTCGAGTGTCGGGACAGGTGGGATACTTTTGTATAAAGCCGGGGCTTGTGTTCGAGCAGTGTGGAACTTAGAAATGAGATCTTTGAGGAGGCTCATTCTACCCCGTATTCTCGCATCCCGCACTGCACCAAGATGTACCAAGACTTGAAACCTGATATACTGTGGAGCGCTATGAAGAAGAATTTGGTAGAATTCGTATCGAGATGCCTCACTTGTCGGCCAGATTAAGGCTGAACATCGAGAGACCAAACGGGGTTGTTGCGACTCTAAACCTACTCGAATGGAAATGGGAGGATATTGCGATGGATTTTGTGGTCGGGTTACCTAGGACCACGGGTTTATTTGATTCCATGCAGGTAGTAAGGTGGACCTAGATTTACGAAATCTTTGCTCATTTTCTCAGGGTTAGAACAACTTTTACGGTGGATCGCCTGGCGAGTTATATGTCGAGAGATAGTGAGACTTCACGAGAGTACCGAAGTCTATAGTTTCGGACGGGGATCCAAAGTTCACCTCCAAATTTTGGCAAAGTTTGCAAACGTGGCAATGGGTACAAAACCCCGAAATTCGGTACGGCATTCCATCCTTAGACGGTGAATTGATGGTCATCCGAAAGGACAATTCGGATATTGGAGGATATGTTGAGAGCACCGTGTTATGGACTTTGAAGGCTCATGGAGTAAGTATCTACCGTTGATAGAATTTTCTTACAACAACGAGTTATCGAGTACGATAGGGGATGGCTCCCTATGAACTCGTTGTACTAAGAGGAAATGTAGATCCCCTATCCTTTGGGATGAGACGGGGGAGAGGAAATACCTAGGTCCGAGTCAAGTACAGCGGACCAATGAGGCGATAGAGAAGATAAAAGCTAGAATGCTTGCCTCACGGACGAAGGCATAAGAGTTACGCGGTCAGGAAACGCGTAGGAGATGTGGAGTTCCAAGTAGGGGAACATGTAAGTTTTTACGGGTATCTCAGATGAAGGGGATTAAACGTTTCGGGAAAAGAGGCAAGTTATGCCCTAGATTTACGGACCTTTCGAGATTCTCGAGAAGATATGTCAAGTGGCATATCGGTTAGCATTGCCCTCCACTTTGTCGAGCGATTCACAACGTATTCCATGTCTCGATGTTGAGAAAATACGTTTCGTACCCCTCTCATATACTCGCTATGAGAGTCTTCGCCTTCAGCCAAATATGACTTATGAGGAACGGCCGGTGCGGATCCCGGATAGAAAGGATAAAGTCCTTCGGAATAAGACCATAGCATTGGTCGAGTTCTCTGGAGAAACAGTAAGGTGGAAGAAGCCACCTGGGAGCTAGAGTCAGATATGAGAGCTCAATATCCAGAGTTATTCAGGTTAGATTTCGGGGACGAAATCCTTTTAAGAGGGGGATAGTTGTAAAGCCCGCTTAGTTAATTTGGAAATTAGCAGTTGTTTATGATTAATTATGAAATTATTTATAGCTATTTAAATAATTTATTATACTGTTATTTATGTTATTCAGTATCTTGCATATTTTGCATTTCTATGTCTTGCCGGTATTTTGGAACTCGGCGTTTGGCTCAGTAGAAATCACAACTTAGTATGCTAGTAGTTTGGGGACGGGTTTTAGACATTGGGAATGTCGGGAATGGCCGGGAATTTAGAATGTCCCAAAAATACCCCTTTAGTATGAATTATGTGATTTTAGGGTGGAGGGGCAAAATGGTCTTTTTGCCCCATTAGCATTTTATCTTTTGTGATTTTATGAAATGGAAAATAATGTTTATTTTTAATGTTATTTGGCTGAAAGTGTTATATGCTAGGTGTCATTTAATTATTTTTCATTTTACATCAAAAAAATCATAAGTTAGAAATGAAAGAAATTTTCAAATCACTCTCATTCTCTCTCTCTATTTCGGCTGGTGCATGGGATTCATAGGGCTGGGTTTTTCCATCAATTTCTAGCTAGATTCATCATCACTTTGGAACTCTTGTTGGTGGTAGGTGTTTCTTAATTTTCCTCTTTTGTTTTCTTGAAAAAAATGGTGAAAAGTTGAGTAAAATGCATGCTTTTGTGGCTGTTGTTATTGCTGTGCTTGGTTGTTGATTGCTGAGGTTTAAAGCATGTTTAATTGATGTTAATTGAGCTGTTTGAAGCATGTTAGTTAGGTTGTTCAAAGCTTTGAGTTTTCTATGCAAAAATGTGATTTTTGGAAGAAAATATAGTGAATCTGTTTCTGTGATGTTGTTGTTGTTTTTAGGGGTATTGCCATGCTTTTTATCGATAGGGAAACTTTTAGTTCCTAGTTTAAGTCCCCGGGAAGTGATTTAGCGTGTCACTTATAGCGTTGTGATTTTTATGGTTTAGGAGCCAGTAATCCGTAAGCTCGGCTTCGATTCCGGATCTTGGCGGCACACCCGAATTCGGAATCCGAGTAAGATTAGTATAACAAAGTATGCATATGTAGATTACATGTTTAGCGTGCATGTAGGAAGCCTGCTAGATTACATTAGTTATGTATATAGGCTTCGAACCATCCAACCCTGTCACGTCGGTAAGACAGTCGTGAGTATGACCCGCGGCTAGCGAGTATGGCCGGCTCGACCGTCGGGGCGACATTTGGTTGGTGGTTCCGTGCTATTGACGTATCCGTTCGGCATGCAGTTGGAGTATGACCCGCAATGGCGGAGTATGACCGGCATAGGTTCGACCGATCGGGAGGATATAGTAACACGTCGGTACGAGTGAGTATGACCAATGTACCGGAGTATGACCGGCTTCGACCGATCGGGTTGTTACGTGTCAATAGTACCGTCCCTATGAACGTTCGAACTCGGTACCATGTTGGACATGGCGGTAGTGGCTCGGTACCATGTTGGACATGGCGGTAAGCGGGACTCGCATCGTGTTGGACACGGCGGTTAGAATTATGTATGATATTATTATGCTTTTCTTATCGGGTACGTCGACTCACGAGTTTACGTTCATGTGTAGGTAAAGGCAAGGCTATGGGGGCGATGGACCGTGAGTGAGCTTATGAGATTGTACATGCTCTGGGGCGGTTAGCTCACAGGAGCGTGCGATCCTCGGGACGACAGAAAGGCCCGAATTTGTAACCGGGTCGTTAGACGACATTTAATTTTATGTAACAGTTAAACGATGCTTAAATCTTTTGTAAATGATTTTATAATCGGGATCCCGAGTCTTTTGTAATATTGTTTTATAAGTTTAATTAAAAAGCAAAATTTTAATTAATCACGTTTTTCCATAAACCTCGTTGATTAGCAACGAGCTGCACAGTACGTTTAAAAATCACGTAATACGCCTAAGGTAGTTAGGGTGTTACAGTGAGAGCGAGCCGGTGAAGATTGTACATGTCGAGGCGGTTAGGCCTGGAGCGTACGATCCTCGGGATAGCAAGGCTATTTTTGTAATTAGTTGCTAGGCGACAAGTATTTTGTATAGTCAGTGAACTTTTGTAAAATGTTTTGTAATCGGGATCCCGAGCATTTTTGTATAAATATTTAATAAGTTTAATTAAAAAGCAAAAATTTTATTTAATCACGATTTCCATAAACCTCGTTGATTAGCAACGAGCTGCACAGTATGTTTAAAAATCGCGTAATACACCTATGCTAGTTAGGGTGTTACAATCATGGTGCTGAAATGGATCACACTACTCAAGTAAGTCTTATCTTGAATAATCTGACTCCAGCATTTCTGCCCTATACATCAAATTATGTCATGAATGAAAAGGACATAGACTTTCATGAATTAGTCAATGACCTTCAGACATATGAAAATTTGACTGGAGGCCCCAAGAAGAAAGGGAGTAAGCCTCAAAATTCTGGCAATGGTAATGGGACGGTCAAACTTGAAGCAAATGTTGCCTCTGCTTCTAAACCCAAATCTAAGAAGAAGTGGAGAAACACCAAGAAGCGTGCCAAAGCCATGAAAAACAAAAAGGCTGCTGCTTCTGGTGATGCACTCAATGGAAAGTGTTTCTACTGCAATGAGAAAGGTCATTGGAAACCCCAATGTCCTAAACTTCTTGCAAAGAAACAAGGTATTTTTTTCTATAAACTTTAAGAGTTTTAGTGAATTATTATCCAATTGGATTATTTATTCTGGACTAACTTTGTTTATTTGTTTCTTCTTCTTATAGGCCAAGCTAATTGAACTCAGATGCTATCTTCATGAGTTGGATCGAAAGCTGGACAAAGGGTGAAGATCGTCCAAGATGAAGATGAAGCTCATTTATCTATTTTTGAATTAATTGTTTTAGTTTAAAGACAATTTGGATTTCAAATTTTTGTTAGGGATTTTATCCCTGTTTTTCTCATAATGTTGCAATACATTTTTTTTATTAATAAAATTTATCTTATTTTCTATTCAAAAAAATTGCAATTTATGAGATTGAGCTTCATTTACTTTATCTTCAACACAATTACAACATTATATTTATATGTTTGTATGTGTAAGTGTTTTTATAATTGATGCAAATTCTATAATATTTACAACTCTTCATAGAGTTATATTAAATAAACTCTAGAAATTATTTCTATGTTTATTAATAATTGTTAATTCTAATACAATTATTAAGAATTTGTTTAATAAAAGGATCTTTTGATCTGATAGGGGTGGAGAAAAGTTAAGAAAACTATGCAGTTCAACGATCTTTTATATCTAATGAACTCTGGATTGTATTCAACTCCACATTAACTCTATAACACTTAGAGAATCATGATCTTTACAACTTTAGGGGTGGATCATAATCTCTATAGATTTAGGGGTGGAATTTTTCCACAATACCCTATGTAACAAATATTTTCTTTAGACATGGAAGTAATATAATGACTTAGCTATTATCAGTATAAATTCTTGATCTTGATTGTATGTTCCAATTTAGTTTTACTGTTGTAGTAAATAATGATACCTACAAAAGTTCTTTGATAATGTATCACACTACCTTTCTTGAGTGGGAGAATTTTAAAATTCTTTACCCATCTACATTAGGTTGACACTTGTGATAGGTACTTAAGAACACTACTGAAAAGCAAATCTAACCATTCATGTGGATAGATATAACTTATCAGAATTATGAGAATAAGATAAAAGAATTCTAGTTCAGTCTATTCGAATGACTTGAACCAAGAATTCTTAATCCTCATAAAATTTTATGGTATCTTAATTTTGATTACTTAATCTCTAGCAAGTATTTTTCACTTCAAATACTAGTCTGCTATGTTGATAATTTAGTCTTAAAAGAAACTTAAAGTTTCAGACTAATACAATAAGTCACAACTAGATAACTCTCCAAACAATAAAGAGGTTAAAAGTATTATTTAACCAGACATCTGCTATTGAGTGGGAGCTATCTGAGATGTAATCAAATAAGGAACATTAGGAGATATTCAAGAAAGATTTATGAAAGTGATCTATATGTTAGATATTAAGGAGCTGGATATCAGTTATCCTTGTATCTTCACCAACTCATTCGAAATTATGAGATGGTGGTTACTTTGGGGGTGGAGGAGTTATTCTATAATAATTCAAGCTCTACCAGAAAAGAATTATAACTTTGTAAATTCGAAATTACCAGAAAGTTATATTACTGAAGAAAAGTCTACGCTGTATTATCTCAATTCCATATTTTAAAATATGAGAGATATGTCTTCTGTTTATTCAGATGTACTTTAAAACAGTAAGGATTTCAGTATCCCTTGATGAGTAAAGCATATATTAAAGGATGTTTCATTAATGTATTTATGAACTAGTTTCCAGAAGTTTGGGTGGATTCAAATATACTACACTTGATCTGAAGATCAAGACATCAGATTGATTTATTTGCACAGTTTGTTTTATGTTAGTACGAGTGGGAGTTTGTTGGGTTTTGTGCCCTAAATAAAACCCTTTACAATCTGATTAGTTATCAATATAAGAAATTTGAAGTGATTTATGAATTTTACATGCTAATGGTTTAATATGTTTATTACATTTACACACAAAATCTGTTAAATCCAGATGTGATTGTGATCATATGAATCAAAAGACTAAGTCCCTGTTTCATAAGTGTTTTGGATTTACACTAATGTGATAATCAGCGATGATGTGTACTTACACTTGGAGTAAGTGTTATGTTCTTTCCAGGACATTGGTAAAGTATACTAGTTTCGAATGTATGGAGTATACATTGGACTGGACCGATATTGCAACTTAGTTAAGATATTTTTTTTATAAAAATATATAATATAACTACTTTAGCATCCAAACAACCATTTTTTTTTAGTGAAAAATACTCTACCATTTATAAGCAAGTGAAAGAAATAACCATAGGAACTCACTACCCCAAACTTAATTTATGCATTGTCCTCAATCTATCAAAATACAAATATAAATTGAAAGTGAAAGAGTTGAGAGTTTAGAATGGTCATACCTCATCTTGGAGCAATGTCAAGAGAAACAAAAAGATAACAACAATCAAAACAAAAAGTTAATCTAAAACATAAAGAAAAACACATATTACCAAGAATTGATGAGAGCAATTAAGGATCATGGTAAATTGGATCCTCAAGGAGGACTTCATCCACTTCCACATTTTTCAATTCTAAAAATGGTCATTAACTTTGAATACATTACCATTATTAGGATTTTCAATTTCAATGGCTCCATGTGGAAAAACAGTGCGAACAATGTATGGACCTACCCACCTAGAGCGTAACTTTCCCGGAAAGAGATGCAAACGGGAATTGTATAAAAGGACTTTTTGACCGGGAGAAAAGTCTTTTCTCAAAATGTTTTTGTCATGGTAAAATTTCATTCGGTCCTTATACTTTTTCGAATAGTCATATGCATCATGCCTAAGCTCTTCTAACTCATTCAATTGAAGCTTTCTATTCTCACCCGCTTTGTCTAAGGAAAAGTTTAGTTGCTTAATAGCCCAATAAGCTCTATGTTCTAACTCAACGGGTAAGTGGCATGCCTTCCCATAAACAAGTCTATAGGGAGACATTCCAATGGGCGTTTTGTATGCAGTACGATATGCCCATAATGCATCAATGAGTCTTAGGGACCAATCTTTCCTAGTGGGGTTGACAGTTTTCTCTAAGATGTGCTTAATCTCCCTATTTGATATCTCAACTTGGCCACTAGTTTGTGGGTGATAAGGTGTAGTGACTTTATGTGTAATGCCATATTGTTTCATTAAATGTTCAAAAGGCCTATTACAAAAGTGTGTACCATTATCACTAATGATAGCACGTGGTAAACCAAATCGTGAGAAAATATTTTCTTTCAAAAACTTAAGCACAACTTTGTGGTCATTAGTGTGGCATGCAATAGCTTCTACTCATTTAGACACATAATCAACACAACCGAGAATGTACAAATTACCAAAGGAGTTAGGAAATGGACCCATAAAATCAATGCCCCAAACATCAAATATTTCAAAAATAAGAATAGGATTTAAAGGCATCATGTTTCTTCTAGTTGCACTTCCTAATTTTTGACAACGTTCACAAGATTTGCAATATATATAAGTGTCATGAAAAATAGTAGGCCAATAAAATCCACATTGTAAAATTTTCAAAGCAGTTTTCTTACCACTAAAATGTCCACCACATGCATGATCATGACAAAAAGAGATGATTTTAGGTTGATCACAGTTTCGAATGCATCTTCTTATTATTTGATCAGGGAAATATTTAAACAAATAAGGATCATCCCACATGAAATTTTTCACTTCAGCATAAAATTTAGATTTATCTTGTTTAGACCAATAAGAAAGAATTTCACCACTGACCAAATAATTGACAGTATCAGTATACAAAGGAAAAGAAGATACATGCATGAGTTGTTCATCAGGAAAAGTTTCAATGATAGTGGTGGAATCATGATTAGTTTCAACAACAATTCTAGACAAATGATCATCTACAACATTTTCAGAACCTTTTTTATCACATATCTCTAAATCAAATTCTTGTAAAAGCAAGATCCAACGGATTAAGCGAGATTTAACATCTTTTTTTGACAAGAGATATTTCAATGCAGCATGATCAGAATAGACAATTATTTTAGATCCTAACAAATAAGACCTAAACTTCTCTAATGCAAACACAACAGCAAGCAACTCTTTCTCAGTTGTAGTGAAATTCAATTGAGCTTCATTTAAAGTTTTGCTAGCATAGTATATTACATGAGGTAACTTGTTAATTCTTTGTCCTAACACAGCACCAATTGCATAATCAGAGGCATCACACATTATTTCAAAAGGAACATTCCAATCAGGAGGGCGAATAATGGGTGCACTAGTCAAAAGGGATTTCAATTTTTCAAAGGCAATATGACATTCATTATCAAAGACAAAAGAATTTTCTTTTCCAAGTAAATGACATAAAGGGCGTGAAATTTTGCTAAAGTCTTTTATAAATCTTCTATAAAAACCGGCATGGCCTAAGAATGATCTAATTTCTTTTACTGTCTTAGGTGGAGGAAGTTTTGAAATAAGATCTAATTTTGCTTTATCAACTTCTGTTCCTTGAGATGAAATCACATGACCTAAGACAATACCCTTTTTAACCATAAAATGACATTTTTCCCAATTAAGAACTAAATTCATTTCTTTGCAACGAATTAAAACAAGAGAAAGATGGTACAAACAATCATCAAAAGAATTTCTGAACACAGAAAAATCATCCATAAATACTTCAAGATTTCTTTCAGCCATATCCGAAAATATTGCAATCATACATCTTTGAAATGTTGCAGGAGCATTACAAAGACCAAAAGGCATGCGACGATATGCAAAGGTTCCAAAAGGGCAAGTAAAGGTAGTCTTTTCTTGATCTTAGGGGGCAATAGGGATTTTGTTATATCCCGAATACCCATCAAGAAAGCAATAATAGGCATGGCCAGCTAACCTTTCAAGCATTTGGTCAATGAAGGGTAAAGGAAAGTGGTCTTTCCTAGTGACACTGTTCAACTTTCTATAGTCTATACACACTCTCCACCCAGTTTGCACTCTAGTGGGGATTAACTCATTTTGTTCATTTTTAACAACAGTGATCCCAGACTTTTTTGGAACAACTTGAACTGGACTAACCCATGGACTGTCAGAAATTGGGTAAATGATCCCTACATCTAACATTTTAATTACATCATCTCTTACTACCTCTTTCATGTTTGGATTTAATCTTCTTTGACTTTATCGTGAGGGCTTAGCATTTTCTTCTAAATGAATTCTATGCATGCACACAGTTGGGCTAATTCCCTTAATGTCTCCCATGGTCCAACCTATGGCCTTTTTATGTTTTCTAAGGATATCTAACAACTTTGCTTCTTATTTATCCACTTTAATTAAAACATCTTTTATAATACCTCTAGGAATTTTCACAGAACGATCAACTAATTGAAGTGTTATAGAAGTTGGTTTTAATTCTCCTAGACCAAGTTGCTTATAAACAGAATAAGGCAATAAATTCACACTAGCTCCTAAATCAAGTAAAGCTTTGTTAATAAAATGATCACCAATGATGCATGAAATTGTTGGACAACCAGGATCTTTATATTTCACAAGGCTTTTATATTGAATGGAGCTAACTTGTTCAGTTAAAAATGCCTTTTTTGGAACATTAGTGTTTCTTTTAATAGTGCAAAGGTCTTTCAAGAATTTGGAGTAGGCAGGAATTTGTTTAATGGCATCTAAGAATGGAATGTTGATACTTACTTGTTTGATTACTTCTAAGATGTCACTATATTGGTTGCCTTTCTTGAGTGGAAGTAATCTTTGTGGAAAAGGAGCTTTTGGAATGGAAGGAAGAATTTGATCATTATCTTTTGACAAGTCATTTGTGTTGGAAATTTGAGGTTGGCTTTGGTCTTTTTCAACTTGAGGTATGTAATCGGGTTTGGCAATTTGTTTTTCGGACCTAAGCATTGAAATAGACTTGGCTTCTTCTTTATGACTAGGAACTCCTACTTCATATTGGCCTTTAGGATTTGGGACGGGTTGGCTAGGAATTCTTCCTTTTTCTCTCTCAGTTACGGCATTGGCAAGTTGACCCAATTGTGTCTCAAGTTTGGCAATGGATTGAGACTGATTTTGCATGATTTGTTTGGTGGATTGCATGAATTGTTGTAAAGTGTCTTCTAAGGAAGGCTTTCTTTGTGGAGGGTAAGGTTGACTTGGTTGGGCATGATTCAGATTTGGCATGTTGAATTGGTTTCCTTGGTTCATTTGTGGTTGGTTTTGTCTCCATGAAAAATTGGGATGGTTTCTCCAATTAGGATTGTATGTGTTAGAAAATGGGCTGTGATTTGGTTTACCATATGAATGTAATGCATTAGCCTCTTCAGAAAATGTTTCAAGAAAAGAAGGACATGATTGATCATTATGACAAGTACTAGCATAAACATCTTTTTTCGGTTGAACATGAGAATTCATAGTTTGACTTATGACTAAGGCTTCTACTTTTCTTGCTAATTTTTCAAAAGATGTTCTCAAATCAGTTTCTTCTATAATTTCATATTTTCCTCCTCTTTTAGGTGAATTATTTGCTGTAGACCTAGGCTCAGAATAATTCCATTGTTGTGAATTAACAGACAATTCTTCAAGAGCTTCCCAAGCCTCTTGCCCTTGTAATTTCAAAAATATTCTGGTATGCATAGATTGAATCATTTGTCGGTTTGAAGGGGTTAAACCATCATAAAAATATTTTACAAGTCTCCATTTTTCAAAACCATGGTGGGGGCATATTAATAATAAATCTTTAAATCTTTCCCAACATTCATAAAATTCTTCATTATCTTTTTGAGAAAATTCGGAGATTTCTCTTCTTAAATTATCAGTTTTGGACATGGGGAAAATTTTTGCAAGAAATTTATTAAAAGGTTGATCCCAAGTTGTTATGGTTCCGGTTGGAAGTGAGTTTAACCAAGCTTTGGCTTTATCTTTTAAAGAATAAGGAAACAACCTAAGCTTAACCGATTCATCCGAAAAATTTTGAAAACGAAAAGTTGAGCAAATATCCAAGAAATCTTTTACATGCATGTAAGGATCTTCTCTTTCTAAACAATAAAAAGAAGGCAACAATTGGATGATTGAAGGTTTAAGTTCAAAATGAGTGGCATTAGTAGTAGGCAAAACAATGCATGATGGAGCATTAGATGAAATAGGTGAAAAATATTCAAGGAGCATTTTTTCTTGCGCAATATTAGGTTCTTGTTCCATTATGCTTAGATTTTCAAAAATACTTTCAATTTCACCTAAAGTTACTACTTTTTTTACCAAACGATTTTTAGAATCACGATCCCAATGATGCATGCAATGTCACAAATTTCACAAAGAAACACAAAGTAACACAAAATAATCTCAAGAAGACAAATTTCTGATGTGGAAGATTAGTTATAAACCGCAACCACAGAGCATACTTATAACACGAAGAGATTTTGATTTTTAAAATTTTTCAATTTTTCAGTTTTTTTTTTGTTTGACTTGTTCCCAGGCCTATTTGATTCCACTTACTCACAACTTAATAAAAACTCCCCGGGGTTAATTATTAAGTGTGGATGGGAACTTTGCCAAATTTCCTTTAAGCAAAAATTGCTTATGTTGAAAGAACAAGCTTTGTTTTAAATTTTTTCAAGTATTTTCTTAAGCAAAGTAAATAAAATTACAACTAAATAAATACAATAAAAAAATGACAATAATAATAATAGATAGTTATAAAAGTTAGGAGGCACAAAATGCCATCAACCAACTATAATAATAATACTAATAATAATAAGATTTTAGGAGGCACAAGATGCCATCAACTAAAATGATAAACAAAAAGAAAAGCTAGGAGGCACTAATGCCATCACTAGTAGAGATATAATAGGAGGCAAAAATGCACTCAATTATCAAGTATGTAGGAGGCACAAAATGCACTCAACTAACAAAAATGTAGGAGGCACAAAATGCCATCAACTACCAATAAATATGTATATATATAGTATAATATATAATATAAAATCTATAACAATATATGTATCACTTTCTTTTTTTTCAATATTTTTTTCGATATATTTTTTTTTAACTTTTTTTTTTTGATGAAAATGAGAAAAGAAGAAAAAAAAAATAACTAGTAGAAGAGTATTACTTACCTTGTAGAAAGATCGTTTCTTTCTTGCAACTCCCCGGCAACGGCGCCAAAAACTTGTTGTTCTCAAAAGTGAGTGATTTAATATTAATACTCGCAAGTGCACGAATCGTTTTGGAATATAGTGTTCATGTAAGTGCAAGGTCGAACCCATGGGAGTTGACTAACATCAAAAGAAACTAATTCAAACAAAATAAGAATATTCTAACCTAGCTCCAAATATTTGATGGGATTTTAGTTTTGTAAAATAAAATAAAAGACAAGTAACTAAAATACTTAAGATTAAAGATGAGTGAGTATGAAAATAATTTTCAAATAAGATGTGTAAAATAAGATTATTAAGATATTAGAATCCACAAAATGCAAGTTCAACAATATTTATAAGTATATTGATTCCCAAGTTTTAGATATAGTTGAAATAAATCACAACATATTTTCCAAAATATATTTTTCATTTAAGTACAAGTTATTTTCAAAAAGGTAGGATTTTTCTTCACTTATAAAATGTATAATTTCTAAGCATTAAATGTGTTACAATTTAATGAAACTACACAAAATCAAAGAAACTATTTTTAGGCAAAATATAACACTTATATTCTAAGAATTAGATGTAAATAATTTAATGAAAGACGTTTAATCAAAGAGTATTATATTTTGCATAATGAAGAACTAAGTGGAAATATACTTTAACAATAAAAAATACATGATATTGAAGATGAAAAAGACATATTTTTGATAGAAAAATCCATGAACTTTATAACACAAATGGGAAATAAACATACAAACATAAACACTATCTAGTTACATTTTGCTTCAACATCTTAATAATCTTGAAAAAAGATTAGAAGCTCATAACTAGATAAAAATTACAAAAGATAAACATACTTGACATGCTCTTCAAAATGTAAAAATGGTAGAAAGAAAATGGTGAAAATGAAGAGTGTGGAATGGAGAAGTGTTTTGGGTTGAAGAGGTGTTTAGGGGGGTGAAGAGATGTGTTTTTGAAATGGTCTTCCAACACCATATTTATAAGCAAAATTAGAGAATTAAATTAATCAAAATAAAATAAAATAAAATGATTAATTTAATTAGTGTTGGGAAGAGAAGGGATAAATAGAGTATGTGTAAGAGTATTGGAAAATATAAATGTTTGTTTGGATGGAAAAAATAGTGAAAAGGATAGGGTAAAAATAAATTAGGAAGGTATATTTAGGTGAAATAAATTGGGAAGAGAAAGTAGATATTTTAGTGTAAGTTGTGGAAGAAAATATGGATTTTTGGTTTTTTATGTCATCAGAAAATAGGAATAAAGCAATTAATTTAACTGCCTTTTATTTCTTTGTTCTCAGCAGGTACACGTGGCAAGCTCGGGTTGGAGGACTGGAGCTGACGGCTGGGGACGTGGCGCACGCTGGTTGGCAGGAGCTGCTTCGGCTGGGTCCCACGCGGAATGAAGGCAGGTCTGGCGCACCACTTGCGCCTGTCTGGAGTGTGGCTCACGCACGCATGGGAGTCGCTGGATCATTTGATGGACGGCGTGGATTGGGTCAAAGGGCTGACCGAGAGATGGGATTTGCTTGAGGCCAGTTCAGATTTTCTTTTGAAAATTCCACTTTTAACTCCATTTCTCCAATATTTCTTCAATTTAATCCCAATCTTTTTCTACCAAATACACCTAAAAATACATAAAATTAATTAGAAAATTAAAATAAAATTAAAAAATAAATACTACATAACATATTATCACAAATTAATTATAAAAATATACAAAAACATATAATATTACAATAAAGCTAATAAATTTAAAAATAATTAAAAACTTAATAAATTAATTAAAAATTCAAGAACTAAACCAATCGTAAAAAGTAACAAGTAATAAAGTGATAAATCGAGTATCGTCTCCACAGGGATTGAAAATTGGAAATTAATTTATAAAACTAATTACTCACAAATTGGTTTCAACAAATAAAATAAAATAAAATAAAATAAAGTGATGAGAATATGTAAGAAAAAATTAACAAACACAAACTATGAATAAAACAAGCTAGAACTATTAGATTGACCTAAAAAATGCAAAGTTGATATAATGGTGCTAATGAGTATTGTTGTAAATTGATAATGTCAACTAGGAATTTAAAATGTCATAATCCTTTTTCCAAAGTGTTTATGGTTTGATTTTCTAATTAATTAACATATTCCTATGCCCAATTAATTTTAAGAATACCAATTTAAGCACAATTCCTTCAAGTCATACAAGGTAAATAACACATTCCTATGCTATTTACAAATCACACTTTTTCAAGTTGATATTCATGCATCATTCAAGCAATTCCACTAACCCTATTTTTTCCAAAATCAAGATTAGCTACTACTTACTAATGGTGATCAAGCAAAAGTAAGTAATTGCACAATAAACACTCTCGAATGAACAAAACCAATTCACTAAACATAGCAATAAAATACCAAATCACAATTTAAGTCAACAAAATAATTCTAGCAAAATAAAAATTAACTCATAAAGAATTGTGCAAAAATTACAAAGTTTAAAAGAAAAGAGATATAGAAATAAAAACCAATTTGGAGCTTGTCACAATAGTCGCCACCATTAGGGTGATCCATACCATATAAAACACTTACAAAGCTACTTATCTTTTGAGATTAAACGGTGCAAAATTGCTAATGAACGTTCCTCCATTAGGGAGGATTACTCACTAAAACAAACGCTATGTAAAACCAACAATGGAGATCGAATATCTTAATAATAATAAAGCTCATTCTTTAAAATGTATTTTCTTTATTATTTTAATAAAATATATTCATTAAATTCAAATTTAGAATTAAAATTCGAAATTAGAATTTAATTTAATATTTATAAAATTATACATAGATGGTGATTGAAATAAATTGAATTATTTCCATTTTAGTAGAAATTTTTATATATTAATATTAAGAAAATTAATTTAAGTTGTATTAATTTAAATTAATTTGCAACTCAAATTAAATTTTCATGAGAATATATTTATTGTATTTTGAAAATGAAAGTATAAAATTTTATTTTCGAAATACTTATGTAAAGACCGCTTAGTTTAATTTGGAAATTAGCAGTTAATCACGTTTAATTATGAAATTATTTATAGCTATTTAAATAATTTATTATACTGTTATTATTGAATTCAGAGATGCATTCTTATGTCATTTAGTAGTTTTCATAATTTTGCATTTCCGGTGCCCGGTAACATGGAAATCGGTGTTTGGCTCAGTAAAATCACAACTTAGTATGCTAGTAGATTGGGACGGTTTATTAGACTTTGGAAATGTCGGGAATGGTCGGGAATTTAGAATTTCCCAAAAATACCCCTTTAGTGTTATTTATGTTATTTTAGTGTTGAGGGGCAAAATAGTCTTTTTGCCCCAATGATATTTTGTCCTTTAGTGGACCTAGTAAATGAATTATATATGTTTATTTATGTTACTATTGGCTGAAATGAAGTGGTTATATGTTTATTAGCTTTTTATTTCATTTTACCAAAAAAATTACAAAGTTAGAAAAATTTCAAAACTCTTTCTCTCTCAAAGTCCTCTCTCTATTTCGGCCCTAGGAGCAGCTGGTTGCTCCTCTTTCTTTGTGGATTCAAGGTTCATGTGTGTTTAATCCAAGCTAGGTTAGCTCCTCATCTTTTCCTCTTTAAGTTTATTGAATTTTTTATGAAAATGGTGTGTTGCATGCATGATAAATGGATGTTGTTGCTGCTGTATTTTGTTTATATTTTCAGAGATTTAAGCATGTTAAGTTGAGGATAATTGAGCTATTATTAATGCATGATAGTTAGGTTGCTTGAGTTATGAATTTTCTATGCAAAAGCTTGAGTTTTCAACATGAAATTGTGAGTTTTGTTCCTGTGTTTGCTGAGGTCGAATTCTTGTGTTTTCAGAAGCTTTTATATGCATGATTAAGTAGGTTTAATTTGATTTGGATGCATGTTAGTTGATTTTAACCAAGTTTGAGTTTTGAAACTCAAAGCTTGGGCTTTAATGGCACTTTTTGTTTTTGTGCAATCTGGGTGAGTTTGATGCTTTAGAATTGTTCTATAGGATGTTTAGAACAGGTCTGGAAGTTTTGGTATGGTTTGGAGTTGATTTGAGCAAAGTGTGAATTTTTGAATGTTTTCTGCGAGGAACTGGAATTCCGGTTGTGCATCCGAAATTCAGGATGGGTTTCGAAAATTCCCAGAACCGGAATTCCGGTTGGGCAACCGGTCTACCGGCTGGGGAAATTTCAAAAACCCTAGTTTTCCTCGTTTTTATGTTATTTGGGGTATTGCCCTGCTTTTTATCGATAGGGTAACTTTTAGTTCCTAGTTTAAGTCGCCGGGAAGTGATTTAGCGTATTACTTATAGTGTTTTGATTTTATTGGTTTAGGAGCCTGTAATCCGCCGCGCAGATAGTTCCAGTCAGGTTGACCGGCACACCTGAATTCGGAATCCAGGTAAGATTAGTATAACAGTATGCATATGTAGATTACATGTTTAGTGTGCATGTAGGAAGCCTGTTAGATTACATTAGATATGTATGTTGGCTTCGAACCATCACACTGTGTCACGTCGGTACAGGCTGGAGTATAACCAGCAGCTGGAGTATGACCGGTTCGACCGATTAGGCTGATACTTAGGTTGGTGGTTCCGTACTATTTCATGTATCACGTCAGTACAGGCTCGAGTATGACCAGGAGCCGGAGTATGACCGGTTCGACCGATTAGGCTGATACTGTAACACGTCGGTACAGGCTGGAGTATGACCAGCAGCCGGAGTATGACCGGTTCGACCGATTAGGCTGTTACTTGTCAATAGTACCGTCCCTATGAACGTTCAGAACTCAGTACCGTGTTGGACACGGCAGTTAGGGGGACTCAGTATCGTGTTAGACACGGCAGTTAGGGTTATGATCAGGGGTATGGGCGTCTGATCATGACAGGGATTTATTTATGAGTATTATTATGCTTTTCTTACTGAGTCTGTTGAGTCAAAGTGCTATGTTTATGTGTAGGTAAATGCAAGGCTAGAGCTGATGGACCGTGAACGAGCCTATGAAGATTGTACATGTCGGGGCGGTTAGGCCTGGAGTGTACGATCATCGAGACAACGAGGCTATTTTTGTAACTAGTCGCTAGGCGACAAATATTTTGTATAATCAGTAAACTTTTGTAAATGATTTTGTAATCGGGATCCTGAGTCTTTTGTATAAATATTTTACAAGTTTAATTAAAAAGCAAAAATTTAATTAATCACGTTTTCCATAAACCTCGTTGATTAGCAACGAGCTGCACAGCATGTTTAAAAATCACGTAATACGCCTA
This sequence comes from Cannabis sativa, assembly GCF_029168945.1. Taxonomy (NCBI): domain Eukaryota; kingdom Viridiplantae; phylum Streptophyta; class Magnoliopsida; order Rosales; family Cannabaceae; genus Cannabis; species Cannabis sativa. The sequence continues at coordinate 1,773,384 of NC_083608.1, read as the reverse complement.
TGCTAGTTAGGGTGTTACAATTTGGTATCAGAGCCGCCAGGTTGTCTTCCGAAGATCGTCACGACATGTACAATCATCATCAGCAGTTAGCTCGTTCCACGGTTCAGTAAGCCTTTATTGCTTTAGTAGTTTATTTATTTATTTTATGAATAAGAAAAGCCTGATAGGAAGCATGTTAGTAGCCTGATAGTAGAATAGGCGCATGTTTCGTTTTTAATTTCCAAATTAAGCGGCATTAATAAGCTCTCCTTGAATACGACCTGATATGCCAACTCTTGGTTTCGCAGGCGGTTCTGACTAGATGGACGCCAGGCGGACTACCAGGAGCCAGGGCAATTCAGTGGGGTCGAATCAAGGTCAGGGAGCTCAGTTTCCCCCGCCAGCTAGGGGCCGAGGTAGAGGTCCCCGGGGCAGGGCTCGTGGTCGGGGTGATGAGAACCCGCCACAGGCTGCCCAGGCTCCCCAAGCCGATCAGGGAGCCCAGAATTGGGAAGTTAGGTTTGCTGAAATGCAAGCCCGGATAGAGTAACAAGACTTAGAGATTCAGAGATTGAGGCAGCAGGGTGCTCCTGCAGTTCCTGTGCCAGTAGTTCCAGTGGCACCTGCCCCTGCTGCTCAGGCCGAATTAGTGGTGGAAGCCAATAGATTGGAACCTTTGTATGAACGGTTCCGGAAGCAAGCACCTCCGGTCTTTCTGGGAGGTCCAGATGTGATGAAGGCCGAACACTGGCTAACGGTGATCACCAAAATCCTTAATTTTATGAGTGTCACTGGTAATGACAGAGTGGTGTGTGCCACTTTCCAGTTCCAGGAAGACGCTCTTGTCTGGTGGGACATGGTGTCTCAGATTCACGACGTCACCACCATGACCTGGGAAAGGTTCCAGGAACTCTTCAACGCCAAATATTATAATGAGGCGGTCAGAAGCGCCAAGAGGAAAGAGTTTGCTCACCTGACCCAGCGTGAGAATATGAGCGTGACCGAGTATACTACTCAGTTCGACCGGTTGGCGAGGTTAGCCTCGGGAATAGTGCCAACCGACTTCAGCAAGAAAGAGAAATACCTGGACGGGTTAAATGCGAAGATTAAGCATGATTTGATGATCACCACTGACGACAAGACCACCTATGTTGAGATGGTGGAGAAGGCACTGCGAGCTGAGGGCACAGTTGGGTGTATGTCGGAGTCGGCTAGTACTTCGGCGAGTGGCGGGGCTCTTACCCTTCCTGCATCAGGCTTTAGCAGGGGGAGTAGTGGTTCGGCCATGGACCAGAAGAGAAGAGCATCCACTGCATCCGGAGGCTCGAGTCCGAACAAGAGGTTCCGGGGGAACCAGAATAGAGGTAGTCGTCCTGGTGGTGCAGAGACCCGATTCTCCTATCCTGAGTGCCCCAACTGCAAAAGGCACCATCGGGGTGAATGCAAAGGTCAGGGATGCTTTCACGGTGGCATGCCCGGACACTTTAGGAGGGATTGTCCCCAGCTCCGCTCAGAGGCGCCGAGAGCTCCGGCAATACCCACTCCAGCTAGGGTGTTCCCCATCACTCAGGCTGATGCAGATGCCAGCCCATCAGTTGTAACAAGTCAGTTTTCTGTTAATAATTCGCTTTATTCAATACTGTTTGATTCTGGGGCTACACATTCTTATGTGGCAGCCAGAGTCTTTAGTAAATTGGATAGACCGTATGATAGATTTGAATCAGGGTTCGGAACCCTTTTACCTGGCGGAGAGTTCGTTATCTCCAAAAGGTGGATTAGGTCTATGCCGATCAGGATAGATGGTAGAGAGTTAAGTGCTGACTTGATAGAGATGAGCCTAGTAGAGTTTGATATTATTTTAGGAATGGATTTCCTACCTAAATATTCGGTGAGTATTGATTACAAAAGGAAGATGGTGATCTTCCAACCAGAAAGTGAGGAACCTTTTGTGTTTGTTGGATCAGTTCGGGGATCTCGGATCCCGGTGATTTCGGCCATGTCAGCTAGAGAATTATTGCATGGTGGATGCTTAGGGTTTCTGGCCGTGGTAGTGGACACCACTCGGCCAGATACCATTTGGCCAGAGGACATCAAGGCGGTTCGGGAATTTTTAGATGTTTTTCCCGAAGAACTTCCAGGGTTACCACCTCAGCGGGAGATTGACTTCGTGATAGATTTGGCACCAGGGGTGGAACCGGTTTCCAAAACCCCATATAGAATGGCTCCAGCTGAACTTAAGGAGTTAAAGATTCAGCTCCAAGGGTTGCTTGACATAGGGTTTATTAGGCCTAGTGTGTCACCCTGGGGAGCCTCGGTTTTATTCGTCAAGAAGAAAGATGGAACTATGAGGATGTGCATCGATTACAGAGAATTGAACAAGCTGACAGTGAAGAATAAATATCCATTACCTAGGATCGATGATTTGTTCGATCAGCTTCAGGGGAAGACGGTCTTTTCTAAGATTGATCTCCGTTCGGGTTATCATCAATTGAGAATCCGAGAGGAGGACATTCCGAAGACGGCTTTCCGCACTAGGTATGGACATTATGAATTCCTGGTTATGTCGTTCGGACTAACCAATGCTCCTGCAGCATTTATGGACTTGATGAATAGAGTATTCAAGGATTTCCTCGATATCTGTGTGACTGTGTTTATCGACGACATCCTCGTGTACTCTCAATCAGAAGAGGAGCATGAGTTACATCTTCAGATGGTACTGCAACGGCTTCGGGAACACAAGCTTTATGCCAAGTTCAAGAAATGCGAATTTTTGCTATCTCAGGTGTCCTTCTTAGGGCACATTGTGAGCAAAGATGGGATCAAGGTGGATCCCGGGAAGATCGAATCCGTCAGGGATTGGCCGAGACCGAAGACAGTGACAGAGATTAGAAGCTTCTTGGGTTTAGCTGGGTACTACCGTAGGTTCGTGGAAGGGTTCTCAAAAATTTCAATGCCCCTAACCGAACTTACAAAGAAGAATCAGCGGTTTGTCTGGTCAGACAAGTGCGAAGCTAGTTTTCAGGAGCTGAAGCAAAGGTTGATTACCGCTCCAGTGCTAGCTTTGCCTTCAGACAATGAAAAGTTTGTAGTTTACTGTGATGCATCCAGACAGGGTCTGGGGTGTGTGTTGATGTAAGCCGATCGGGTCATCGCTTATGCTTCCCGACAGTTAAAGTGTAAAGCCCGCGTAGTTAATTTGGAAATTAGCAGTTGTTTATGTTTAATTATGAAATTATTTATAGCTATTTAAATAATTTATTACTGTTATTTATGGAATTCAGAAATGCATGATTATGTCATCAGTAGCTTTTATATTTCGCATTTCCGGTGTCCGGTATTTTGGAACTCGGCGTTTGGCTCAGTAGAAATCACAACTTAGTATGTTAGTAATTTGGAGACGGGTTTTAGACATTGGGAATGTCGGGAATGGCCGGGAATTTAGAATGTCCCAAAAATACCCCTTTAGTATGATTTATGTGATTTTATGGTGGAGGGGCAAAATGGTCTTTTTGCCCCATTAGTGTTTTGTCTTATGTGAGCTTTTTATTTGAAAATTTAAATGCTTAAGTGTTTAATTGTTGGCTGAATATAATGAAATGTTATAGCTTTTATTCATTTTTCCCAAACTTAGAAAAAAATTACATTTTCTCAAAGAAAACTCTCTCAACTCTCTCTCTCTCTTTTCGGCCATTTGAGGCAGCTTCTAGGGTGATTTTCCTCTTCAATTTCTAGTAGATTTCAGCTTGTTGTGTGTCTCTAATCAAGGTAATTCTTGTCTTGCTTTTTCTAATTAGTTTTCTTGAGATTTTTATGAAATTGGATGAAATGCATGCATGATTTTGGTATATGTTGCTGCTGTGATTTTGTTGTTGATTTATGTGGATTAAAGCATGCTAATTGAAGTTAAATTGGGCTGTGTTAAAGCATGTTAGTTAGGTTGTTCAAGCTTTTAGTTTTTATGTGAAAAAGTTATGAATTTTGGAAAGAAATGGTTCATTTTGTTTCTGTGAATTGCTGGGTGTTCTTGTATGTTTTCAGAAGCTTATTCATGCTTATTTGAGTAGAATTAAATAGGTTTGGATGCATGTTAGTGGATTTAACCAAGTTTGAGTTTTAGAACTCAAAGCTTGGTCTTTAATGGTGATTTTTGTATATGTGTTTTCTGGGTGGTTTTGATGCCTTGGATTTGTTCTAGGGATAGTTTAGAACGAATGCGGAAAGTTTGGGACCAATTGGGGTTGAATTGGTCGAGTTATGAGATTTTAGTTGAGTACTGCGAGCCGATTCGGTTGTGCATCGGGATTCGGATGAGGGTTCGGTAATTCCCGAAGCCGGAATTCGGTTGGGCAACGTCTGTAGGTTGGGGAATTTCCGAACCTAGTTTTCCTCGTTTTGAGGTTTTGAGGGGTATTGCCATGCTTTTTATCGATAGGGAAACTTTTAGTTTCAAGTTTTAGTCCCCGGGAAGTGATTTAGCGTATCACTTATAGCGTTGTGATTTTTATGGTTTAGGAGCCGATGTCCAGCGCTCGGCTTCGATTCGATCGGGTTGCGGCACACAGAAATCGGAATCCGGGTAAGATTAGTATAACGGTATGCATATGTAGATTACATGTTTAGCGCGCATGTAGGAAGCACCTGCTAGATTACATTAGTTATGTATTTAGGCTTCGAACCATCCAAACTGTCACGTCGGTACGAGTGGAGTATGACCGGCAAGCGGAGTATGGCCAGGTTCGGCCGTCAGTGACATTTGGTTGGTGGTTCGGTGCTATTGACCTATCCCGTCGGTACGAGTGGAGTATGACCGACGGCGGAGTATGGCCGGTTCGGCCGATCAGGGAGGATACTTGTCAATAGTGCGGGTCACATGAACGTTCAAAACTCGGTACCATGTTGGACATGGCGGTAGTAGCTCGATTACCATGTTGGACATGGCGGTGGCGGGACTCGATGTCGTGTTGGACACGGCGATTAGTTTTATGTATGATATTATTATGCTTTTCTTGCGAGTACGTCGACTCACAGTTTATGTTCATGTGTAGGTAAAGGCAAGGCTATAGCTGATGGACCGTGAGCGAGCTTATGAGATTGTACATGTCGGGGCGGTTAGGCCTGGAGCGTACGATCCTCGGGACAGCAAGGCTAAGATTTTTGTAACTGTCGTTAGACGACTTTTATTTTGATGTAATAGTTAAACAGTGAAACTTTTTGTAAATATTTTTATAATCGGGATCCCGAGTCCTTTATAATATGTTTTACAAGTTTAATCAAAAAGCAAAATTTTAATTAATCACGTTTTTCCATAAACCTCGTTGATTAGCAACGAGCTGCACAGTACGTTTAAAAATCACGTAATACGCCTAAGGTAGTTAGGGTGTTACATAAAGGATTATGAATAGCGATACCCGACGCATGACCTAGAGTTGGCCGCGGTGGTTTTTGCATTGAAGATTTGGCGGCATTACCTTTATGGAGAAAGGTGTGAAATCTATACCGACCATAAAAGTCTCAAGTATTTCTTTACTCAGAAGGATTTGAATATGAGACAAAGGCGTTGGTTGGAATTAGGGAAAGATTATGACTGTGAGATTCTTTATCACCCTGGGAAGGCCAATGTAGTGGCCGATGCCCTGAGCAGAAAGGGTCCCGGGCAAGTAGCTAGTATGGTTCAGATCTCGCCTCAGCTAGCAGAGGATATGGTTAGATCCGGCATTGAGTTTGTGGTAGGTCAGCTTCACAACTTAACGCTGCAATCTGATCTGTTGGAAAGAATTAAAGCCGCTCAGATGACCGATCCAGAATTAATGAAGATCAGAGATGAGGTTTTTGCTGGTCAAGCCAGGGATTTCTCAGTGTCAGACAACGGGATGCTTTTGTATAAAGCTAGGGTTTGTGTTCCGAATAGTGTGGAACTCAAGAATGAGATCTTTGAGGAGGCTCATTCTACCCCGTATTCTCTGCATCCCGGCACCACTAAGATGTACCAAGATCTGAAACCGTACTTCTGGTGGAGCGGTATGAAGAAGAATTTGGTAGAATTCGTATCGAGGTGCCTCACTTGTCAGCAGATTAAGGCTGAACATCAGAGACCAGCAGGGTTGTTGCAGCCTTTAACCCTACCTGAATGGAAGTGGGAGGATATCACGATGGATTTTATGGTCGGGTTACCTAGGACCACGGGTTTGTTTGATTCCATTTGGGTAGTGGTGGATCGATTTACAAAATCTTCTCATTTTCTGCCAGTTAGAACAACATTTACAGTGGATCAGTTGGCAGAATTGTATGTCAAAGAGATAGTAAGACTTCACGGGGTACCGAAGTCTATAGTTTCGGATAGGGATCCAAAGTTCACCTCCAAATTTTGGCAGAGTTTACAACGAGCAATGGGTACAAAGCTGAAATTCAGTACAGCATTCCATCCTCAGACAGATGGTCAGTCCGAAAGGACAATTCAGATATTGGAGGACATGTTACGAGCCTGTGTTATGGATTTTGAAGGCTCTTGGAATAAATATCTACCGTTGATAGAATTTTCTTACAACAACAGTTATCAGAGTACGATAGGGATGGCTCCCTATGAACTGTTATACGGTAGGAAATGTAGATCTCCCATCCACTGGGATGAGACAGGGGAGAGAAAATACTTAGGTCCAGAGTCAGTGCAACGGACCAATGAGGCAATAGAGAAGATAAAAGCTAGAATGCTCGCCTCACAGAGTAGACAGAAGAGTTACGCAGATCCGAAACGTAGAGATGTTGAGTTCCAAGTAGGGGACCAAGTGTTTTTACGAGTGTCTCCAATGAAGGAGATCAAACGTTTCGGGAAAAGAGGCAAGTTATGCCCTAGATTTATAGGACCTTTCGAGATTCTCGAGAAGATAGGTCAAGTGGCATACTGGTTAGCGTTGCCTCCAGCTTTATCAGCAGTTCACAACGTATTCCATGTCTCGATGTTGAGAAAATACGTTTCAGATCCCTCTCATATACTCAGTTATGAGAGCCTTGAACTGCAGCCAGATATGTCATATGAAGAACAGCCAGTGCAGATCCTGGATAAAAAGGATAAAGTCCTTCGGAATAAGACCATAGCATTGGTCAAAGTTCTCTGGAGAAACAGCAAGGTGGAGGAAGCCACCTCGGAGCTAGAGTCAGATATGAGAGCTCAATATCCAGAGTATTCAGGTTAGATTTCGGGGACGAAATCCTTTTAAGGGGGGAATAGTTGTAAAGACCGCTTAGTTTAATTTGGAAATTAGTAGTTAATCACGATTAATTATGAAATTATTTATAGCTATCTAAATAATTTATTATACTGTTATTATTGAATTCAGAGATGCATTCTGATGTCATTTAGTAGTTTTCATAATTTTGCATTTCCGGTGCCCGGTAACATGGAACTCGGTGTTTGGCTCAGTAAAATCACAACTTAGTATGCTAGTAGTTTGGGACGGTTTATTAGACTTTGGGAATGTCGGGATTGGCCGGGAATTTAGAATTTCCCAAAAATACCCCTTTAGTGTTATTTATGTTATTTTAGTGTGGAGGGGTAAAATAGTCTTTTTGCCCCAATGATATTTTGTCCTTTAGTGGACTTAGTAAATGAATTATATATGTTTATTTATGTTACTATTGGCTGAAATGAAGTGGTTATATGTTTATTAGCTTTTTATTTAATTTTACCAAAAAAATTACAAAGTTAGAAAAATTTCAAAACTCTTTCTCTCTCAAAGTCCTCTCTCTATTTCGGCCCTAGGAGCAGCTGGGTTCTTGCTCCTCTTTCTTTGTGGATTCAAGGTTTATGTGTGTTTAATCCAAGCTAGGTTAGCTCCTCATCTTTTCCTCTTTAAGTTTGTTGAATTTTTGATGAAAATGGTGTATTGCATGCATGATAAATGGATGTTGTTGCTGCTGTATTTTGTTTATATTTTCAGAGATTTAAGCATGTTAAGTTGAGGATATTTGAGCTATTATTAATGCATGATAGTTAGGTTGCTTGAGTTATGAATTTTCTATGCAAAAGCTTGAGTTTTCAACATGAAATTATGAGTTTTGTTCCTGTGTTTGCTGAGGTCGAATTCTTGTGTTTTCAGAAGCTTTTATATGCATGATTAAGTAGGTTTAATCTGATTTGGATGCATGTTAGTTGATTTTAACCAAGTTTGAGTTTTGAAACTCAAAGCTTGGGCTTTAATGGCACTTTTTGTTTTTTTGCAATCTGGGTGAGTTTGATGCTTTAGAATTGTTCTATAGGATGTTTAGAACAGGTCTGGAAGTTTTGGTATGGTTTGGAGTTGATTTGAGCAAAGTGTGAATTATTGAATGCTTTCTGCGAGGAACCAGAATTCCGGTTGTGCATCCGGAATTCCGGATGGGTTTCGAAAATTCCCAGAACCGGAATTCTGGTTGGGCAACCGGTCTACCGGTTGGGGAAATTTCAAAAACCCTAGTTTTCCTCGTTTTTATGTTATTTGTGGTATTGCCCTGCTTTTTATCGATAGGGTAACTTTTAGTTCCTAGTTTAAGTCCCCGGGAAGTGATTTAGCGTATTACTTATAGTGTTGTGATTTTATTGGTTTAGGAGCCTGTAATCCACCGCGCAGATAGTTCCAGTCAGGTTGACCGGCACACCTGAATTTGGAATCCAGGTAAGATTAGTATAACAGTATGCATATGTAGATTACATGTTTAGTGTGCATGTAGGAAGCCTGTTAGATTACATTAGATATGTATGTTGGCTTCGAACCATCCAACTGTGTCACGTCGGTACAGGCAGGAGTATGACCAGCAGCCGGAGTATGACAAGTTGGACCGATTAGGCTGATACTTATGTTGGTGGTTCCGTACTATTTGACGTATCACGTCGGTACAGGCTAGAGTATGACCAGCAGCCGGAGTATGACCGGTTCGACCGATTAGGCTGATACTGTAACACGTCGGTACAGGCTGGAGTATGACCAGCAGCCGGAGTATGACCGGTTCGACTGATTAGGTTGTTACTTGTCAATAGTACCGTCCCTATGAACGTTCAGAACTCAGTACCGTGTTGGACACGGCAGTTAGGGGGACTCAGTATCGTGTTGGACACGGCAGTTAGGGTTATGATCAGGGGTATGGGCGTTTGATCATGACCGGGATTTATGTATGAGTATTATTATGCTTTTCTTACTGAGTCTGTCGACTCACAGTGCTATGTTTATGTGTAGGTAAAGGCAAGGCTAGAGCTGATGGACCGTGAACGAGCCTATGAAGATTGTACATGTCGGGGCGGTTAGGCCTGGAGCGTACGATCATCGGGACAACGAGGCTATTTTTGTAACTAGTCGCTAGGCGACAAATATTTTGTATAATCAGTAAACTTTTGTAAATGATTTTGTAATCGGGATCCCGAGTCTTTTGTATAAATATTTTACAAGTTTAATTAAAAAGCAAAAATTTTAATTAATCACGTTTTCCATAAACCTCGTTGATTAGCAACGAGCTGCACAGCATGTTTAAAAATCACGTAATACGCCTATGCTAGTTAGGGTGTTACAACTTAAATAATAAATACTTAGAAAAAATACTTCAAGCAAAAATATCACCTACCTAGATTATCCTTTGACTAATTAATTAAATTTCTAATAATATATTTTAATTCATTTACTTTAAATTAATCAATAAATGAAAATATCATTGATTTAAGTTGGTCCAAGAATTAATTAAAATAAATAATTAATTTATAACTTAATCTATTTTTCAAGATAAATTCAAAATCATCTTGCATAATTAAAATGCAATTTTAAAATTCATTAATAAAATAAAGAAAAAATATATTTTGAAAATTATTTAAATTTAAGTTGAAAAATTAAATTTCAACTAAAAAATAATTTTCTATTTAATTAAGTGTCATGAAAAATAAATATTTAAGTATCATGATGAAAATCAACTTAGATATTAATTTTTCAATTTAATTAAATGTATTAAATTCAAGAAATAAATAATTAAGTGTAGAGAAGACTTAATTATTAATTTCTAGTTTAATACTAGGAAAAATATACTTAAATTAAATTGTACCAAAATTAATTATTTAAATAATTAATTTCACAATGTACAATATTTTCCTATTTAATATTAGAAATAATAAGTAGTCTAGAAATAACTATCTAGAAAATATGTTATTTGACTAAGTATCTTTTCAACAAAAATTTGAAAAAGTATCTAATTTAAGTTGCTATAGAAAAAATCTTGAACTTAAATATTTTCAAATTTAAATTTAATTAAATATCAAAAATTAAGTTGTAACCACTTAATTTGAAAAATATTCCATTTTAAGTTTAAAACTAACTTAAAAAATATCTTAAGCATCTTTAATAACTAATGCCTAGAATTCCTCAACTTAATTTTAAATTTAAATAAAATATTCAAATTTAAGTTAGATATGAAAAATCAGTTAAAATAACTAATTTATAACTTAAATAGGAATATTTAATTAAATAAGCTCCAGAAAGAATCTAGTTAGTTAAAATTCTTTATTTAATTAAATTCAAGAAAAATACAAATAGTTTGTCTACAAATAATATCAAAAACTAAAAGTGTTTTTCTTAAAATTAACTTTACAATATTAAAATGAAAAAAAAAATCATATATTTTAAAAGTTAATTATGTTGCTAATCAATTTTATTAGGTTAAACTAATTTAATTAACCTAGCACAGTTATTCAAATCAGGAAAATGGGCCTTCACAATTGGGGTAGTTCATGTGAGGGGGAGCTGGGTTCAGTATGTCGTACCCACTTCTAATGGCCCCCAACTCTCACACAAGGCCCAAAAGAGAGGAATTTAACCTTAAAATAAATGACTGTTATTAATTGAATAGGTCCAAAAACTAGATGAACCTAAATAAAATCTATCATGGTGTGATATTTTATTTAGCAACAACCTATATGCATCTATATAATAAAATAAACATATAGGCTCATACAGGCACACATTTGGATGGATCCTATCATGTTGCTAGGTCATACACAGATGAAAGAAGATTGTAAAATTTACCTGTTACAAATTATTTACTTGACCAATGGAACCATGAGTTAAAATCAGATCATTGGATCTGTCAACAAGTTAACCATGGCTATTTGCAATCAAGCAATAATAGGTTTGATAAAACTTACAAACAAGCTAAAACACATACTCCTGCAACAAGGTTAGCAGGATAGTTGGATGTAGGATTTATTTAATTTTAAATAATTAAATTTTGAAAATAATTAAATAATAAAAAAAATGTTTATTTTCGAATTAAAAAAATAAATAAAATATATATATTTTCGAAATTAATAAAATAATATTTAAAATTAAACCTACAATTTTGAAAAATTAGGTTTCAACTAACCTAAATATCATTTCAAAATTTGCTAACTACTTTTAAAATTAATATTATTTTATAAATTAAATATTCAATAAAAATTAAAAAAGATAAATAAATATCTTTTTCAGATTTTATGATTTAATTTAAATAAATAAAATAATAAAATTTAAAAGTTAGCAAAATATCGTACTTCTATTTAAAATATCATGATTATAGTTATCTTATTGTAAATTTAAATAAGGTCAAATTATTTAAAAAAAATATTTAATTTAAAAAATTTAATATCTAACCTTAAATTTAAAAATAAGATAAGAATAATCAAATTAAAAAAATAAGATAGATAATCAAGCAAAAAGATAGATATTTACTATTTTCAAATTCAAATTACACTAATATCATGAATTAAATTAAAAAAAATTAATTAATTTAATTATGGTATTTAGAATTGAAATAGGAATAGTAAATGTCTAAATACAAAACTAAACAAAAAAACGGAAGTTAAATCAATGAAATAGCATGAAAAATCGAAGAAAAACGAAAAAAATGCGAGCTGTAAGGACAGTATGCTGACCATACTGCCCGCGCGCGCAAATGGGAGTGCATGGCCGAGCAAGCTCCCCGCTGGGGAAGGGCTGCAGGATTTCTGCGCGCGCAGGGACGTGTTTCAAACAAGAAGCTCGGTCGAGCAGTGTCAGAACGCGTGCTGTCCGAGTGTGTCACCCTCGTCCGCGTGCGTGGCCCTGTTGCACGACCCTGATTTTTTTCTGAAACTTCAAAAAATCATAACTAATTCAAATTAAATCGAAATAGAGTTCTGTAATAAAGTAAATTGTTTAGTTTTCTCCATACTATCTAATAAAAATAATTCCAGAAACAGAATTTCAATTATTGTTCACGAAAATTCACAAACATAATTCAATCATCAAATAACACTCAACACAACATGAAACCATCCAAACCGTCAAAATTTCTTGCAAGAAAATCAATTACCATGGCTCTGAGGCCAGTTGTTAGAAATTATTTTACCAGGATCTTAGATCTACTCACAAGTATGTTGTTTAACACCCTAAATATGAACTTTCTAAAACGATAAATAAACACATATAAAGTTAAAAAAACCTTACATTGATGGCAGCAGAATAATGTCTCCTTCCACTCATATCTCTAACCCTTGTATCCTTTCTGTCGTAGAGTATTATCAAGATCTGAGCCCAAATGTCCTTCTCTTTGTGTGTGATCCTTCACAGTCTTCCAATCTATGATTGAGGTACCACTTGCTGTGTGTGGGCACTTACTCTATCACTAAGGTTCGAAATTTATGAAGAAGAAAAGAGAGAGGGTAGGTTCGGCTATAGAAGAGAAAGGGAAGGCTCAGTTTTTCTGAAGAGAGAATTTTCTGACAGAAAGCTTATGAAAAGTTGTTGAAAAACTTGTTTGACTGAGCCATCACTTTCTATTTATAGGCAACTACTAGGTTTAGGTCAGGAATTATTTGGCATTAAAATAATGAAAATATTAATTTGAAAAACCACTTCAAGTGGCCGGCCATGGTGTGTAATGGGCCTTACTTGGATTTTGCAACTTTCACAAATTTTATTTCTATTTTCTCAAAAACGCCAATTTTTCAATTCTAACCATTTAAATGCCAAAACTAATTATCTAATAACTAAAATAGATTATTAAATAACATTGTCATTTAATTTAATTATTAATTAGACATATAAAGTCTATTAATAAATAAATAAACCTAGAATCTCTTTTCTTTACAATTTCGCCCCTGCTTAGTGAAAATTCACAAATTAGACATAGTCTAACTTTAGAATTATAATTGATTAATCACAAATAATTTATTGAGTCTTACAAGCAGTATAGTCTCAAATAGAATGGGGACCATGGATCTATATGCTGAGCTTCCAATAAGTGAACCGAATTTACTAAGTACATTCCTACTTATTAATTCTTCGCTGAATCCACTCTTAGAACATAGAGTTTCACTCTCAGACTTATATAGAGCATATTATATGTTCCACGATATAGATATGCTATCTCATTTAACCATTATTATAATCTTATTGTGATTAAAGATCCTCTGTATAGATGATTTACATCGAGATGGGATAATTTTACCGTTCTCACCCCTCAACGTATTTTGCCCCTTAAAACACTTAGCTACCTGTAAATGATGTTTAGTGATCTAAGAATTAGTCACTTAAACAAGAGCTCATCCATTTACTTCTATTTAGCTAAGCTCGAAGGGAATCATCACTTGACTTCTATACACCAGTAGAAGCTATAGATTCCATATTTATGTTCAGCACTCCCACTCAATCATACTATCATGTTCCCAAAATATACGTATCACCCTGACCCAAAAGTAGGCTTAACTAATAAATCAAAGAACATGAATAGTACTCCTGAGTTGAGCCTGAGCATATCAGGATTTAGATTCTTTTAATCTTAAGATCAACTACAGATATTGACTTGGAAAGATATAACGGTAAGTTTATAATATCTTAACTAAGTTGCAATATCGATCCAGTCCAATGTATACTCCAAACATTCGAAACTAGTATACTTTACTAATGTCCTGGAAAGAACAAAACACTTACTCCAAGTGTAAGTACACATCATCGTTGATTATCACATTAGTGGAAATCCAAAACACTGATGAAACAGGGACGTAGTCTTTTGATTCATATGATCACAATCACATTCCACTGTGTTGACGATACTGTAATTGTGAATGAACATATGATCTGGATTTAACTGATTTTGTGTGTAAATGTAATAAACATATTAAACCATTAGCATGTAAAATTCATGCAAACATAAATCACTTCAAATTTCTTATATTGATAACTAATCAGATTGTAAAGGGTTTTATTTAGGGCACAAAACCCAACACATCCAATTCCCTTATCTCCTCCCCGAAGGCGGTCGGCGCATTGTCTGCCCTGACAGGAAGTCGAGAGTTGCAAGCCTTAGCAAGCTCCTTTGTAGGGGGAACGATCTCCCAAACTTCAAACGAGGAGGAAGATGACGAAGGCCTTGGCGTGTGGGACCTACAGGTCTTGGCCTTACTCTTTCTTTTTCTCTTTCCTCCCAAGCCTCCTGCCTTGACAAAGCTCTTTGAAACTGTTTCTCTCAATGAACTCATCATTCTCACTTCATGGAGTACCTGCTATTGGGTTTTGTGCCCTTAATAAAACTCGATTTCAATGTAATCTTTTATATTCATTTATCAATAAAGAAACAGATTTATTTTAATACTTGTTTAATGTGTTATTCGGTTCACATGTTTATTTTATGATCACTTCTTTGATTTATAAATTCATCCAAATCCGCATCACATTGATATTCTTGATTATTAAGATGTCAACATAGTGGAAAGTAATCAAGATTATGTGATTAAATGAATTCCTATGATTTATTAGTACACAAGATTCCATTGATATGATAATCTACAATGTAGTTTACTTTAACCTTGGATAAGTGCTATGTCTTTTTCAGGACATTGGTAAAGTAAGATTGGATTGGATGTATGGAGTATATGTTGGAATTATTTTGCCAGGATCTAGATTTACTAACAAGTATGTTATTAACATCCTAAACATGAACTTCTAAAACGATATGAAATAAACACATATAAAGTTTCAGAAACCTTTCAGTGGTTGCAGCAGAATATAATGTCTCCTTCCACTTAGATCTCTAACCCTTGTATCCTTTCTATAGCAGGGTATCAGTAAGATCTGAGTCCGAATCTCCTTCTCTTGAAACTTGATTCTTCACAACCATACACACTATGATTGATTACCACTTGATGTGTGTGGCACTCACCCTTTTCACTATAGGGCCTCGGTTTTGAAGAGAGAAAGAGAGAGAGAAGGTTTCGAATAATGGGAGTGAAGGTGGCTCAAAATTTTACTGAAGGAATAAGTTGCATCATATTTTCCTTTTAAGCCATCACTACCTATTTATAGGAAACCACTTAGGGTTAGGTTAGATTTAATTAGCATTAAAATAATGAAAAAAATAAAGTAGCAAATTGCTTCCCAAGTGGCTGGCCATGGATAGTGGGCCCCACTTTGTAATTTTTCCATTTTTCCAATTTAACCACTTAAATGCCAAATCTAATTACTTAACAATTAAAATTAATTATTAAATAATATTTCCATTTAATGTATTCGTTAATTAGACTTAACAAAGTCTCTTAATTAACAAATAAACCCTAGAATCTCTTTTCTTCAATTAAGCCCTAGCTTAGTAAAAATTCATAAACTAGACATAGTCTAATTTTAGAATTATAATTGATTAATTAAAATCAATTAACTGAGTCTTACAAGTAGTATTGTCTCAACTAGTATGAAAACCATGGGCCTACATATCTGAGCTTCCAATAAGCAGATCTAGAATTTACCAAGTAAATTTACTAATTTATTAATTCCTCATTGCATCCACCATAGAACTTGGAATTGCACTCTCAGTTATATAGAACGCTCTATATGTTCCACGATATAGATACGCTATTAGTTATCCATTGTTATAATCTCAATAATCAATGATCCTTTATAGTTGATTTACACTGTATAAAGATTAATTTACTGTTACGCCCTTTAATGTATTTTATCCTTAAAACACTTAGCCACCTATAAATGATATTTCAGTGAACTAACATAATCACTGAAATGAGTACTCAACCATTTATCTCCGTTTAGCCAATCTCAAATGAAATTATCATTTCACTTCTATGTCCAGATAGAAGCTATAGATTCCATATCTATGATTAGCGCTCCCACTCAATCGTACTACCATGTTCCCAAAGTGTACGTATCACCCTGACCAAAAAGTAAGCTTAACTAACAAATCAAAGAACATGAATAACACTCTTGAGATCGAACCTAACCATGTCAGGCTTAAGATCATTTGATCTAGGATCAACTAGGTGATATTGAATTGAATAGATATTACGGTAAATTTATCATATCTAATCCAAGTTCAATATCGGTCCCTTCCAATGTATACTCCATGCATCTAATCGAAGCTTTACTTTAACCAATGCCCTGGAAAGGACATAGTACTTATCCAAGGTGCAAGTAAACTATTTTGTAGATTATCATATCAGTTAAACCATGTGTATTGATAAATCTTGGAATAGATATTTAATCACACAATCTTGATTACTTTCCACTATGTTGACGACACACTAAACAAGAATATCAATGTGATAAGGGTTTGGATAAATTTATAAATCAAATAAACATATAAATGATAACATGAACCAAATGACACACTAAATAAGTGATGAAAATACTTCTGTCTCTTTATTGATAATTAAATGATAAAGATTACATTGAAATAGAGTTTTATTTAGGGCACAAAGCCTAACAAAGTCCCACTTGCACTAATATAAAACAATCAGTTTCAATTAATCCTAAATTCAGTCGGTGCTTTTCAAATGCAGTTCCTACAAAAACTTTGGTGAATGGATCAACTAGGTTGTCCTCAGTGTCCACTTTCTCCACCAGTAAATCCCCTCTTGCCACATACTCTTTGATGATGTGATATTTACGTTCTAAGTGTTTGCTTCTCTTGTGGCTTCGAGACTCTTTACTGTTGGTTATGGCTCCAGTGTTATCACAAAGCAAAACCACTGGTTTTTCCATTCGAGGAACAACACTGAGTTCTGTGAAGACCTTTCTAACCAGACTAGTTCTTTAGCAGCCTTAGCGGCAGCTATGTATTCTGCTTCCATGGTAGAGTCTGAAATTTTGGTTTGTTTAGCACTTCTCCAAACCACTGGTCCACCCCCACGAGTAAACACCATCCCAGATATAGATTTCCTGTCATCAAGACATGCCTGAAAATTTGAATCGTTATAGTCTACAAGATTCAAAGCACCACCCTTGTAGACTAACACAAATTTCCTTGTACTTTTCAAGTACTTCAGGATATGCTTAACAGTATTCCAATGTTCCTGTCCTGGATTTGTCTGATACCTGCTCACAATTCCTACTGCATAACAGATGTCAGGTCTAGTGCATAACATTGCATACATTACACTTCCAACTGTTGAAGCATAAGGAATCCTTCTCATGTCCTCTATCTCTTGAGGATCAGTGGGAAACTGTTCCTTAGATAGACAGACACCAAATCTAGAAGAGATTGTTGCCCCTTTGGTGTTTGTCATTGAGAATCTCTCTAAAACTTCATCTATGTAAGTTGTTTGAGAGAGAGAAAGGGATCTGTTCTTTCGGTTTCTGATAATCTGAATACCGAGAACATATGCAGCTTCATCCAAATCCTTCATTTCGAATTGAGTGTCAAGCGACTCCTTGCTGTCAGTCATTTTCTTGATATTGTTGCCAATAATCAAAATGTCATCAACATTAAGGAGCAGGAAGACTACCACTTGGTTTTCCTTGAGTTGGTAAACACAAGGTTCATCTTCATTTTGAAGAAAGCCGTAGGTTTTGATGATTTCATCAAACCTTTTGTTCCAGGAGCGAGAAGCTTTCTTAAGTCCATAAATGGACCTATTAAGTTTGAAAACTTTCTTTTGCTGCCTAAGAAGAACATACCTTCTGGTTTCTCAATATAAATGGTTTCTTCAAGAATTCCGTTAAGGAAGGCTGTCTTGACATCCATTTGCCAGATTTCATAATCGAAAGCGGTTGCTATGGAGAGAAGAATTTTTATGGATTTGAGCATGGTGACCAGACTAAAAGTTTCTTCATAGTCCACGCCTTCTCTTTAGGTGTAACCCTTAACGACCAGCCTAGCTTTAAAAATTTTGACTTCGCCTCCAGCGCCTCTTTTCTTCTTGTAGACCCACTTACATCCAATTGGACGATAGTCATCGGGTGCGTCTACATATTCCTAGACTTTATTCTTTTTCATGGAATCCATTTCTGAATCTATGCCGACTGACCATTGTTTCTTTTCGGGACTTGCCATTGCCTGTTTGTAGGTTAATGGATCGTCATCAATACCGTCTCCAACGACCATATTGATTTCACCATCCAAGCCATAACGAGATGGTTTAGTAGAAACCCTCCCACTACGACGAGGAGCGGTGACCATCTGAACATGAACTTTTGTGGTAGTTCTCTCAGTTGTAACATCTTGTGTTGTTTCAACTGAGGGACTGGGATTATCGTCTACTTGAGTGGAAGAGGATGGAACATCAGAAGGTGTTATACCTGAAAGCATTTCTTCGAACACAATTTTACTTTTCGACTTCAAGTTTTTAATATAGTCATCTTCAAGGAAGGTAGCATTTGTAGAGACAAACACTTTGCCTTCTACCCCTAGTCTCTTTAGAATATTCGACAAAGAAGCAAACTTCAGTTTACGATTATAGTTTGCCTTCTTTCTTTCTCAAGACATGAGCAAGGCACCCCTAAATCCTACAATGGTGTAAACTAGGTGTATGACCATTCCATAGTTTGATAGGTGTCTTACGAACTGCTTTAGATGGAACAACATTTAGAATGTTGTTTGCCATCTGTATAGCATATCCCTAGAAGGACGTAGACAGAGTTGAATAAATCAGCATAGACCTAACCATTTCTAAAAGAGTGCAATTTCTCCTTTCTGCTACTCCATTTTTCTGTGGAGTGCTAGGGGCAGTATATTGAGATTCAATTCCAAGTTCAATTAAATGATCTTTGAACTGCATATCTATATACTCTCCTGTTGGGTTTTATGCCCTAAATAAAACTCTTTACAATCTGATTAGTTATCAATATAAGAAATTTGAAGTGATTGATGTTTGCATGAATTCTACATGCTAGTGGTTTAATATGTTTATTACATTTACACACAAAATCAGTTAAATCCAGATCATATGTTTATTCACAATTACAGTATAGTCAACACAGTGGAATGTGATTGTGATCATATGTATCAAAAGAATAAGTCCCTGTTTCATCAGTGTTATTGGATTTACACTAATGTGATAATCAGTGATGATGTGTACTTACACTTGGAGTAAGTGTTATGTTCTTTCCATGACATTAGTAAAGTATACTAGTTTCAAATGTATGGAGTATACATTGGACTAGACCGATATTGCAACTAAGTTAAGATATTACAAACTTACCGTTATATATATCTTTCCAAGTCAATATCAGTAGTTGATCTTAAGATTAAAAGAATCTAAATCCTGATATGCTTAGGCTCAACTCAGGAGTGCTATTTATGTTCTTTGATTTATTAGTTAAGCCTACTTTTAGGTCAGTGTGATACGTATATTTTGGGAACATGATAGTATGATTGAGTGGGAGTGCTGAACATAAATATGGAATCTATAGCTTCTACTGGTGTATAGAAATAAAGTGATGATTCCCTTCGAGCTTAGCAAATAGAAGTAAATGGATGAGCTCTTGTTTAACTGGCTATTTATTAGATCACTAAACACCATTTACAGGTAGCTAAGTGTTTTAAGGGGCAAAATACATTGAGGGGTGAGAACGGTAAAGAAATCCCATCTCGATGTAGATCATCTATATAGAGGATCTTTAAATCACAATAAGATTATAACAATGGTTAAATGAGATAGCATATTGATATCGTGGAACATATAATATGCTCTATATAAGTCTGAGAGTGCAATTCTAAGTTCTAAGAGTGGATTCAACGAAGAATTAGTAAGTAGGAATTTACTTGGTAAATTTAGTTCACTTATTGGAAGCTAAGCATATAGATCCATGGTCCCCATTCTAGTTGAGAACATTCTGCTTGTAAGACTCATTAATTGATTCGTGATTGATCAATTATAATTCTAAAGTTAGACTATGTCTAATTTTATGAATTTTCACTAAGCAGGGGTGAAATTGTAAAGAAAAGAGTTTCTAGGTTTATTTATTTATTAATGGACTTTATATGTCTAATTAATAATTAAATTAAATGACAATATTATTTAATAATCTTTTTTATTTATTAAATAATTAGTTTTGGCATTTAAAAGGTTAGAATTAAAAAATTGGCGTTTTTGAGAAAATAGAAATAAAATTTGATAAAACTGCAAAATCAAGTGGGGCCCACTAATACACCTTGGCCGGCTACTTATTGTGGAGTTTCGAATTGATTTTTTCATTATTTTAATGCCAAATAATTCCTAACCTAAACCTAGTAGTTGCCTATAAATAGAAAGTGATGGCTCAGTCAAACATACATCTTAACACAAGTTTTCAATAACCTTTTCTGACAGAAATTTCTTTCTTCAGAAAAACTGAGCCATCCCCACTTTCTATACCTGGCCGAAACCCTCTCTTCTCTTTTCCCTTCATCAATTTCGACCCTAGTGAAAGAGTAAGTGCCCACACACATCAAGCAGTAACTCAATCATATGTTGGAAGACTGTGAAGGATCAAACTTGAAGAAGAAGGACATTCGGGCTCAGATCTTGATTATACTCTGCTACAGAAAGGATACAAGGGTTAGGAATCTGAGCGGAAGGAGACATTAATTCCGCTGCATCAATGTAAGGTTTTCTTAACTTTATATGTGTTTAATTTATCGTTTTAGAAAGTTCATATTTAGGGTGTTTAAACAACATACTTATGAGTAGATCTAAGATCCTGGTAAAATAAATTCCAACAACTGGCCTCAGAGCCATGGTAATTGATTTACTTGCATGAAATTTGGACTTTAAAACGATTGTTTGTTATTTGGATGGTTTCATGGTTTATTGAGTGTTATATGATGATTGATTGATGTTTGTGAATTTTCGTGAAAAGTAATTGAAATTTTTTTTCTGAAATTTTTTTTATTGGATAGTATAGAAAAAATTAAGCAAGGTACTTTTTTACAGAACTCAATTTTGATTTAATTTGAATTAGTTATGATTTTTTGAAGAATCGAAAAAAGATAAGGGGCTGTGCACCTACACGAGCGAGCAGATTCAGACAGCAACGACCGAGCTTGCTGTCTTAACCCTTCATGCGCGCCCGGATCTCATGTCTGAAGCCTCCCTACGCACGCGCAAGAGGCTGCAACCTCCCCTGTTCCCTCGAGGTTTCTCGGCTGTCACACAGGGACGCGCGCGCGGACAGTATGCTTGGCATACTGTCCGTACAGCTCCCAAAATTTTCGTTTTTCTTCGTTTTTTCATGATTTTTGATGGAATTAACTTCCGATTTTTTGTGTAGTTTTGTATTTATAGATTTACTATTCCCAATTCAATTTTAATTATCATAATGAATTAATTTAATATTTTTTTTAATTTAATTCATAATATTAGTGTAATTTGAATTTGAAATTAGTAAATATCTATCTTTTTGCTTAATTATTTATCTTATTTTTAAATTTGATTATATCTTATCTTATTTTTAAATTTAAGGTGAGATATTAAATTTTTTTAAATTAAATTCTTTTTTAAATATTTTTATCTTATTTAAATTTAAAATAAGATAACTATAATCATGAAATTTTAAATAGATGTAAGATATTTTGCTAACTTTTAAATTTTGTTATTTTATTTATTTAAATTAAATTTAAAATCTGAAAAAAGGTATTTAATTTATCTTTTCTAATTTTTATTTATAAAATAACATTTATTTTTAAAAAGTAGTTAGCAAATTTTTGAAATGATATTTAGGTTAGTTGAAACCTAATTTTTCAAAATTGTAGGTTTAATTTTAAATATTTTTTTTATGATTTCGAAATTTAAAATTAATTTTATTATTTTTTTTTATTTTTCGAAAAATAATTTTTTTATTTATTTATTTTATTTATTTCGAAAAATTAAATATTTACTTATTTATTTATTGTAATTTTCGAAATTTATTTATTTAAAATTAAATAAATCCTACTTCGAACTATCCAGCTAACCTTGTTGCAGGAGTATGTGGTTTTAGCTTGTTTGTAAGTTTTTCAAAACCTATTATTACTTGATTGCAAATAGCCATGGTTACTTTTTGTCAGATCTAATGATCTGATGACTCCCTTGGTCAAGTTAATAATTTGTAACAGGTAAATTTTACAATCTTCTTTCATCAGTGTATGACCTAGCAACATGATAGGATCCATCCAAGTGTGTACCTGTGTGAGCCTATGTGTTTATTTTATTATATAGATGCATATATGTTGTTGCTAAATAAAATGTCACACCATGATAGATTTTATTTAGGTCCTTTTAGTTATTGGACCTATTCAATTAATAACAGTTATTTATTTTAAGGTTAAATTCCTCTCTTTTGGGCCTTGTGTGAGAGTTGGGAGCCATAGAAGTGGGTACGACATACTGAACCCAGCACCCCCTCACATGAACTACCCTAATTGTGAAGGCCCATTTGCCTGATTTGAATAACTGTACTAGGTTAATTATATTAGTTTGACCTAATAAAATTGAATTAGCAACATAATTAACTTTTAAAATATATGAAAATTCATTTTCATTTTAATATTTTAAATTTATTTTTAAGAAAAACACTTTTAGTTTTAGATATGATTTCTAGACAAACTATTTGTATTTTTCTTGTATTTAATTAAATAAAGAATTTTTAACTAACTAGATTCTTTCTGGAACTTATTTAATTAAATATTCCTATTTAAGTTATAAATTAGTTGTATCAACTGATTTTTCTTATCTAACTTAAATTTGAATATTTGATTTAAATTTAAAATTAAGTTGAGGAATCCTAGGCATTAGTTATTAAAGATTCTTATGATATTTTTTTTAAGTTAATATTTTTTCGAATATTAACTTAAAATGGAATATTTTAGATAATTTTTTAGGTTAATATCTTTTCGAATATTAACTTAAAAGATATCTTCAAATTAAGTGGTTATAACTTAATTTTGATATTTAATTAAATCTAAATTTGAAATTATATAAGTTTTAGATTTTTTTATATAACTTAAATTAGATATTTTTCAATTTTTTGTTGAAAAGATACTTAGTCAAATAAGATATCTTCTAGATAGTAATTTCTAGACTACTTATTATTTCTAATATTTAATTAGGAAAATATTATACATTTTGAAATTAATTATTTAAATAATTAATTTTGGTACAATTTCATTAAGTATATTTTTCCTAGTATTAAACTAGAAATTAATAATTAAGCGTTCTCTACACTAAATTATTATTTCTTGAATTTAACACATTTAATTAACTTGAAAAATTTAAATATCTAAGTTGATTTTCATCATGATACTTAAATATTTATTTATTTTTCATGACACTTAATTAAATAGAAAATTATTTTTAGGTTGAAATTTAAATAATTTTCAATATATATTTTTCTTTATTTTCTTAATCAATTTCGAAAATTGCATTTTATTTATGCAATATTTTTCGAATTTATCTTAAAAAATAGATTGAGTTGTAAATTAATTATTTATTTTAATTAATTCTTGGGCCAACTTAATCAATGATTTTTTCATATATTGATTAATTTAAAATAAATTTAAAATATATATTATTAGATTTTGAATTAACTAGTCAATAGAAAATCTAGATAGGTGATATTTTTGCTTGAAGTATTTCTTTTCTATTTTTATTATTTTTTTTTTTTGAAAATTGTATTGTTTTTATACTTTAAATTTTCGAACTCAATAAATATATTCTCAAGGAAATTTTTAAGTTGCTAATTAATCTAATTTAATTCAACTTAAATTAATTTCCTTAATATTTATGTTTAAAATTATTACTAAGATGGAAATAATTAATTTTATTTCAATCACCATCTAAGCATAATTTTATAAATATTATATTAAATTCTTATTTTTTGAATTTTAATTCTAAATTTCGAATTTAATGAGAATTTATTTATTAGAATAATAAAGAAAATACATTTTAAAGAATGAACTTTATTATTATTAAGATATTCGATCTCCATTGTTGGTTTTACATCGCGTTTGTTTTAGTGAGTAATTATCCCTAATGGAGGAACGTTCATTAGCAATTTCACACCGTTTAATCTCGAAAGATAAGTAGTTCGTAAGTGTTTTATATGGTATAGATCACCCTAATGGTGGCGACCATATTTGACTTGCAAATTGCGAAACAATGGTAGTAGCTCATGAGATAGAATAGCCTTGACTCTCGCCTAAACGGGACAACGCTGGATTCCAATCTTGATTGAATAAAAGGTTGCTAGAATGTTTAACATTTTAGATGAGCTGACAACTCTATTCAATGGATCGTAGCTTTGACTCTCTCCTAAACGGGACACTGATATCAGTTTGTTGAAAAACCTTGGAAATTATTTAGGATTGAATTTTTTTTTTAGTATTTTCTCATATCATTCCTACTTGCTATGTGCTTATATTTTCTGAATTGATCTTGTGTTAAACCATTATTAATTTCTATTTGTTGATTTCTATTATTTTGTAGTATCCTGTATTATCAAAATGAATTCCATGTTATCACTGTTGACTGAAAACAAGCTGAATAGATCTAACTTTAATAAGTGGAATGAGAACATTAATATTGCTCTTATAGGAGAAAGTGACTTGTTTGTTTTAACTGAGCCGTCACCTGAAGTGCCTGGGGACAATGCATCCAAAGCTATGAAAGAAAAGTATGAGCGTTGGCAGAAAGCAAATGACAAAGCTCTATACTTTATGCTTTCTAGCATGGTTGACACCCTCAAAACTCAATTTTCTAAAACCGAGAAGGCTGCTGAAGTTATGACGAAGTTAAATGAGCTATTCGGTAAGGCATCACTTCAGTCACGCTTTGACGCGACTAAGAAGTACATTAATGCACGGATGGAACCTCATCAAAACGTGCGTGACCATGTTCTCCTTATGTCAAGTTATTTCCAAGAAGCCCAGGATCATGGTGCTGAAATGGACAGTGCTACTCAAGTAAGTCTTATCTTGAATAGCCTGACTCCAGCATTTCTACCATACACATCAAATTATGTCATGAATAAGAAGGAAATTGACTTTCATGAATTAGTCAATGACCTTCAAACTTATGAAAATTTGATTGGAGGACCCAAGAAGAAAGGGAGTAAACCTCACAATCCTGGGAATGGTAATGGGACGATGAAACCTGAAGCAAATGTTGCCTCTGCTTCGAAGCCCAAATCGAAGAAGAAGTGGAAGAACACCAAGAAGCGAACAAAAGCCATGAAGAATAAAAAGGCTGCTCCTTCTAGTGATGCTACACTTAAGGGAAAGTGTTTCTACAGCAATGAAAAAGGTCATTGGAAACCCCAATGTCCTAAACTTCTTGCAAAGAAACAAGGTATTTCTATTTCTAAAATTTAAGCGTTTAAGTGAATTATTATCCAATTGGATTTATGATTCTGGACTAACTTTGTTTATTTGTTTTCTTCTTCTTATAGGCCAAGCTACTTGAACTCAGATGAGTTGGATCAGAAAGCTGGACCAAAGGGTGAAATCGTCCAGATGAAGATGAAGCTCTTCAATTTATTTTTTTTAATTAATTGTTTTAGTTTAAAGACAATTTGGATTTCAAATTTTAGTTAGGGATATTTATCCCTATTTTTCTCATATTGTTGCAATACATTTTTTTTAAAAATTTATTATTAATAAAGTTTCTTTATTTTCGAATTCAACCATTGCAATTTATGAGAATGAGCTTCATTTAATTTATCTTCATCAATTATTACCACATTATAATTGTATATTTGTATGTGTAAGTGTTTTTATTATTGATGCAAATTCTATTATATTTACAACTCTTCATAGAGGTATAATAAATAAACACTAGAAACTATTTCTATGTTTATTAATAATTGTTCATTCTAATACAATTATTAAGAATTTGCTTAATAAAAAGATCTTTTGATCTGATAGGGGTGGAGAAAAGTTAAGAAAACTAACTATGCAATTCAACGATCTTTTATATCTAATGAACTCTGGATAGCATTCAACTCCACATAAACTCTATCACACTTAGAGAATCATGATCTTTACAACCTTTAGGGGTGGATCATAATCTCTATATACTTAGGGGTGGAGGTTATCCACAAGTACCCTATATGTATATTATTAGGGGTGGAGTCTATTCCACAATTCCCTATGTAAAACATATCTTCTTTAAACATGGAAGTAATATAATGAGTCAGCTATTATCAATATAAATTCTTGATCTTGAATGTATGTTCCATTACGGTTTTACTGTTGTAAGTAAAAGTTTGATACTTTTGAAAGTTCTTTGTTAAAGTTTCACACTACCTTAATTGAGTGGGAGAATTTTAAAATTCTATACCCATCTTCATTAGGTTGATACTTGTGATAGGTACTTAAGAACACTACTGAAAAGCAAATCTAACCATTCACATGGATAGGAATAGCTTATCAGAATTATGAGAATAAGATAAAGAACTCTAGTTCAGTCTATTCGAATGACTTGAACCTAGAATTCTTAATCCTCGTGAAATTTTATGGTATCTTAATTTTGATTACTTTATCTTTGGCATGTATTTTTCACTTCAAATACTAATCTGCTATGTTGATGACTTAGTCTTGACTTAAAGTTTCAGACTAATACAAAAGTCACAACTAGGTAACTCTCCAAACAATCAGAGGTTAAAAGTATTATTTAACCAGACATCTGCTATTGAGTGGGAGCTATCTGAGATGTAATGAAATAGGGAACATTAGAAGATATTCAAGAAAGATTTATGAAAGTGATCTATATGTTAGATATTAAGGAACTGTGTATAAGTTGTCCTTGTATCTCACCATCTAATTTCGAGATCTTTGAGATGGTGCTTACTTTGGGGGTGGAGGAATTATTGAATAATAATTCAAGCTCTACCAGAGAAGAACTATAACTTTGTAAATTTCGAAAATACCAGAAAGTTATATTGCTGAAGAAAAGTCTACACTGTATTATCTCAATTAAATATTTTAAAATATGAGAGATATGTCTTCTGTTAATTCAGATGTACCTTAAAACAGTAAAGATTTCAGTATCCCTTGATGAGTAAAGTGTTGGGAATTTATTTTACCAGGATCTTAGATCTACTCACAAGTATGTTTTTTAACATCCTAAATATGAACTTTCTAAAACGATAAATTAAACACATATAAAGTTAAGAAAACCTTACATTGATGCAGCGGAATTAATGTCTCCTTCCACTCAGATCTCTAACCCTTGATTCCTTTCTGTAGCAGAGTATAATCAAGATCTGAGCCCGAATGTCCTTCTTCTTCAAGTTTTGATCCTTCACAGTCTTCCAATCTATGATTGAGTTACTGCTTGCTGTGTGTGGGCACTTACTCTTTCACTAGGGTCACGAAAAAGATGAAGGGAAAAGAGAGAGAGGTATTTCGGCCAAGGTAGAGAGTGAGGAAGGCTCAGTTTTCTGAAGAGAGAAATTTCTGTCAGAAAGGCTTGTTAAAAACTTGTGTTTTGACTGAGCCATCACTTTCTATTTATAGGCAACTACTAGGTTTAGGTTAGGATTTATTTGGCATTAAAATAATGAAAATATTAATTTGAAAAATCTATTTAAGTGGCCGGCCATATGGTGTTATTGGGCCTCACTTAATTTTGCAATTTTATCAAATTTTATCTCTATTTTCTCAAAAATGCCAATTTTCCAATTCTAACCTTTTAAATGCCAAAATTAATTATTTAATAACTAAAATAGATTATTAAATAATATTGTCATTTAATTTAATCATTAATTAGACATATAAAGTCCATTAATAAATAAATAAACCTAGAAAACTCTTTTCCTTACAATTTCACCCATGTTTAGTGAAAATTCATAAAATTAGACATAGTCTAACTTTAGAATTATAATTGATCAATCACGAATCAATTAATGAGTCTTACAAGCAGAATGTTCTCAACTAGAATAGGGACCATGGATCTATATGCTGAGCTTCCAATAAGTGAACCAAATTTACCAAGTAAATTCCTACTTATTAATTCTTCGTTGAATCCACTCTTAGAACTTAGAATTCCACTCTCAGACTTATATAGAGCATATTGTATGTTTCACGATGCCAATATACTATCTCATTTAACCATTGTTATAATCTTATTGTGATTTAAAGATCCTCTATATAGATGATTTACATCGAGATGGGATTTCTTTACCGTTCTCACCCCTCAATGTATTTTGCCCCTTAAAACACTTAGCTACCTGTAAATGGTGTTTAGTGATCTAATAATTAGTCAGTTAAACAAGAGCTCATCCATTTACTTCTATTTTCTAAGCTCGAAGGGAATCATCACTTAACTTCTATACACCAGTAGAAGCTATAGATTCCATATTTATGTTCAGCACTCCCACTCAATCATACTATCATGTTCCCAAAATATACGTATCACCCTGACCCAAAAGTAGGCTTAACTAATAAATCAAAGAACATGAATAGCACTCCTGAGTTGAGCCCAAGCATATCAGGATTTAGATTCTTTTAATCTTAAGATCAACTACTGATATTGACTTGGAAAGATATGTATAACGGTAAGTTTGTAATATCTTAACTTAGTTGCAATATCGGTCCAGTCCAATGTATACTCCATACATTCGAAACTAGTATACTTTACTAATGTCCTGGAAAGAACATAACACTTACTCCAAGTGTAAGTACACATCATCGCTGATTATCACATTAGTGTAAATCCAATAACACTGATGAAACAGGGAACAAAACTTTTGATTCATATGATCACAATCACATTCCACTGTGTTGACGATACTGTAATTGTGAATAAACATATTATCTAGATTTAACTGATTTTGTGTGTATGAATGTAATAAACATATTAAACATATTAAACCATTAGCATGTAAAATTCATGCAAACATCAATCACTTCAAATTTCTTATGTTGATAACTAATCAGATTGTAAAGAGTTTTATTTAGGGCATAAAACCTAACAAACTCCCACTTGCACTAATATAAAACAAACTGTGCAAATAGGTCAATCTGATGTCTTGATCTTCAGATCAAGTGTAGTATATTTGAATCCACCCAAACTTCTGGAAACTAGTTCATAAAAACTCTTATGAAACATCCTTTACTATATGCTTTACTTATCAAGGGATAGTGAAATCTTTACTGTTTTAGAAGTACATCTGAATAAACAGAAGACATATCTCTCATATTTTAAAATATGTAATTGAGATATTACAGTGTAGACTTTTCTTCAGTGATATAACTTTCTGGTATTTTCGAATAGACCAAGTTATAGTTCTTCTCTGGTAGAGCTTGAATTGTTATACAATAATTGCTCCACCCCCAAAGTAAGCACCATCTCATATAAATCGAAATTAGATGGTGAGATACAAGGATAACTGATACACAGTTCCTTAATATCTGTCATATAGATCACTTTCATAAATCCTTCTTGAATATCTTCTAATGTTCCCTATTTGATTACATCTCAGATAGCTCCCACTCAATAGCAGATGTCTGGTTAAATAATACTTTTAACCTCTGATTGTTTAGAGAGTTACCTACTTGTGACTTTTGTATTAGTCTGAAACTTTAAGTTTAGACTAAGTCATCAACATAGCAGACTAGTATTTGAAGTGAAAAATACATGCCAGAGATAAAGTAATCAAAATTAAGATACCATAAAATTTTATGAGGATTAAGAATTCTTGGTTCAAGTCATTCGAATGGACTGAACTAGAGTTCTTTATCTTATTCTCATAATTCTAATAAGCTATACCTATCCATATGAATGGTTAGATTTGCTTTTCAGTAGTGTTCTTAAGTACCTATCACAATTATCAACCTAATGAAGATGGGTATAGAACTTTAAAATTCTCCCACTCAATTAAGGTAGTGTGAAACTTTAACAAAGAACTTTCAAAGGTATCAAACTTTTACTTACAACAGTAAAATACGAAATGGAACATATAATCAAGATCAAGAATTTATATTGACAATAGCTGACTCATTATATTACTTCCATGTTTAAACAAGATATGTGTTTCATAGGGAATTGTGGAATAGACTCCACCCCTAAGAATATACATATAGGGTACTATGGATAACCTCCACCCCTAAGTATATAGAGATTATGATCCACCTTTAAAGGTTGAAAAGATCATTATTCTCTAAGTGTGATAGAGTTTATGTGGAGTTGAATACTATCCAGAGTTCATTAGATATAAAAGATCGATGAACTGCATAGTTTTCTTAACTTTTCTCCACCCCTATCAGATCATAAGATCCTTTTATCAAACAAATTCTTAATAATTGTTTGAGAATTAACAATTATTGATAAACATAGAAATAATTTCTAGTGTTTATATAATATAACTCTATGAAGAGTTGTAAATATTATAGAATTTGCAACAATAATTAAAAACACTTACACATACAAACATACAAATATAATGTGGTAATAATTGATGAAGATAAAATTAAATGAAACTCAATCTCATAAGTTGCAATGGTGATTTCGAAAATAAAACTTTATTAATAATAAAAAAAATGTATTGCAACAATATGAGAAAAACAGGGATAAATATCCCTAACTAAAATTTAAAATCCAAATTGTCTTTAAACTAAAACAATTAATTCAAAAATTGAAGAGCTTCATCTTCATCTGGACGATTTCACCCTTGGTCCAGCTTTCTGATCCAACTCAATTGACTTCAAGTAGCTTGGCCTATTAGAAGAAGAAAACAAATAAACAAAGTTTAGTCAAGAATCATAAATCCAATTGGATAACAATTCACTAAAACTCTTAAAGTTTATAAATGGAAGTACCTTGTTTCTTTGCAAGAAGTTTAGGACACTGGGGTTTCCAATGACCTTTTTCATTGCAGTAGAAACACTTTCCTTTAAGTGTAGCATCACCAGAAGGAACAACCTTTTTATTCTTCATGGCTTTAGTTCGCTTCTTGGTGTTGTTCCACTTCTTCTTCGATTTGGGGTTTGAAGCAGAGGCAACATTTGCTTCAGGTTTCATCGTCCCATTACCATTACCAGGATTATGAGGTTTACTCCCTTTCTTCTTGGGTCCTCCAATCAAATTTTCATAAGTTTGAAGGTCATTGACTAATTCATGAAAGTCAATTTCCTTCTTATTCATGACATAATTTGATGTGTATGGTAGAAATGTTGGAGTCAGGCTATTCAAGATAAGACTAACTTGAGTAGCACTGTCCATTTCAGCACCATGATCCTGGGCTTCTTGGAAATAACTGGACATGAGGAGAACATGATCACGCACGTTTTGATGAGGTTCCATCCGTGCGTTAATGTACTTCTTAGTCGCGTCAAAGCGTGACTGAAGTGATGCCTTACCGAATAGCTCATTCAACTTCGTCATAACTTCAGCAGCCTTCTCGGTTTTAGAAAATCGAGTTTTGAGGGTGTCAACCATGCTAGAAAGCATAAAGTATAGAGCTTTGTCATTTGCTTTCTGCCAACGCTCATACTTTTCTTTCACAACTTTGGAAGCATTGTCCCCAGGCACTTTAGGTGACGGCTCAGTTAAAACAAACAAGGCATTTTCTCCTATGAGAGCAATATTAATGTTCTAATTCCATTTATTAAAGTTAGATCCATTTAGCTTGTTTTCAGTCAACAGTGATAACATGGGATTCATTTTGGTAAACAGGATACTACAAAATAATAGAAATCAACAAATAGAAATTAATAATGGTTAAACACACAAAATCAATTCAGAAATTATAAGCACATAGCAAGTAGGAATGATATGAGAAAATACTTAAAAATTCAATCCTAAATAATTTCCAAGGTTTTCAACAAACTGATATCAGTGTCCCGTTTAGGCTAGAGTCAAAGCTACCATCCATTGAATAGAGTTGTCAGCTCATCTAAAATGTTAAACATTCTAGCAACCTTTTATTCGATCAAGATCAGAATCCAGCGTTGTCCCGTTTAGGCGAGAGTCAAGGCTATTCTATCTCATGAGCTTCTACCAGTATTTCGCAATTTGCAAGTCAAATATGGTCGCCACCATTAGGGTGATCTATACCATATAAAACACTTACAAACCACTTATCATGCGAGATTAAACGGTGCGAAATTTCTAATGAACGTTCCTCCATTAGGGAGGATTACTCACTAAAACAAACGCGGTGTATAACCCACAATGGAGATCGAATATCTTAATAATAATAAAGCTCATTGTTTACAATGTATTTTCTTTATTATTCTAATAAATAAATCTCATTAAATTCTATTTAAGAATTAAAATTCAAAAATAAGAATTTAATATAATATTTATAAAATTATACTTAGATAGTGATTGAAATAAAATTAATTATTTCCATCTTAGTAATAATCTTAAATATAAATATTAAGGAAATTAATTTAAGTTGAATTAAATTAAATAATTAGCAACTTAAAAATTTCCTTTGAGAATATATTTATTGGGTTCGAAAATTTAAAGTATATAAAAATACAATTTTCAAAAATAATAAAAATAGAAAAGAAATACTTCAAGCAAAAATATCACCTATCTAAATTTTCTTTTGACTAATTAATTCAATTTCTAATAATATATATATATATATATTAAATTCATTTATTTTAAATTAATCAATTAAATGAAAAAATCATTGATTGTAGTTGGTCCAAGAATTAATTAAAATAAATAATTAATTTACAACTCAATCTATTTTTCAAAATAAAAAATTCGAAAATATTGCATAAATAAAATGCAAATTTCGAAATTGATTAATAAAATAAAGAAAAATATATATTTTGAAAATTATTTAAATTTAAGTTGAAAAATTAAATTTCAACCTAAAAATAATTTTCTATTTAATTAAGTGTCATGAAAAATCAATAAATATTTAAGTATCATGATGAAAATCAACTTAGATATTTAGATTCTTCAAGTTAATTAAATGTAATAAATGCAAGAAATAATAATTAAGTGTAGAGAAGGCTTAATTATTTATTTCTAGTTTAATACTAGGAAAAATATACTTAATAAAATTGTACCAAAATTAATTATTTAAATAATTAATTTCACAAAGTATAATTTTCCTATTTAAATATTAGAAATAATAAGTAGTCTAGAAATTACTATCTAGAAAATATCTTATTTGACTAAGTATCTTTTCAAAAATTTGAAAAATATCTAATTTAAGTTAGATAGAAAAAATCTAAAACTTAAATAATTTAAAATTCAGATTTAATTAAATATCAAAAATTAAGTTGTAACCACTTAATTTGAAGATATCTTTTTAAAGTTAATATTTGAAAAGATATTAACCAAAAAAAATATCTAAAATATTCCATTTTAAGTTAATATTTGAAAAGATATTAACTTAAAAAATATCTTAAGAATCTTTAATAACTAATGCCTAGGATTCCTCAACTTGATTTAAAATTTAAATAAAATATTCAAATTTAAGTTAGATAAGAAAAATCAGTTGATACAACTAATTTATAACTTAAATAGGAATATTTAATTTAAATAAGCTCCAAAAAGAATCTTAGTTAGTTAAAATTCTATATTTAATTAAATACAAGAAAAATACAAATAGTTTGTCTAGAAATAATATCTAAACTAAAAGTGTTTTTCTTAAAATTAACTTTAAAATATTAAAATGAAAATAACTTTTCATATATTTTAAAAGTTAATTATGTTGCTAATTCAATTTTATTAGATCAAACTAATATAATTAACCTAGTACAGTTATTTAAATCAGACAAATGGGCCTTCACAATTGGGGTAGTTCATGTGAGGGGGTGCTGGGTTCAGTATGTCGTACCCACTTCTATGGCTCCCAACTCTCACACAAGGCCCAAAAGAGAGGAATTTAACCTTAAAATGAATAACTGTTATTAATTGAATAGGTCCAATAACTAAATGGACCTAAATAAAATCTATCATGGTGTGACATTTTATTTAGCAACAACCTATATGCATCTATATAATAAAATAAACATATAGGCTCACACAGGCACACTTTGGATGGATCCTATCATGTTGCTAGGTCATACACAGATGAAAGAAGATTGTAAAATTTACCTGTTACAAATTATTAACTTGACCAAGGGAGCCATCAGATCATTAGATCTGGCAAAAAGTAACCATGGCTATTTGCAATCAAGTAATAATAGGTTTTTAAAAACTTACATACAAGCTAAAACCACATACTCCTGCAACAAGGTTAGCTGGATAGTTGGAAGTAGGATTTATTTAATTTTAAATAAATAATTTCGAAAAATAAATAATTAAAAAAAATATTTTAATTTTCGAAAAATAAAATTTAAAAAAAAATATTTTAATTTCGGAAATAAAAAAATTTAAATTTCGAAATTTAAAAAAAATATTTAAAATTAAACCTACTTTTGAAAAATTAGGTTTCAACCAACCTAAATATCATTTCAAAATTTGCTAACTACTTTTAAAAAATTAAATGTTATTTTAAAAATAAAAATTAAATAAAATTAGAAAAGATAAATAAAATATCTTTTCAGATTTTAAATTTAATTTAAATAAATAAAATAACAAAATTTAAAAGTTAGCAAAATATCTTACATCTATTTAAAATTAC
The DNA here is from genome assembly GCF_029168945.1 of Cannabis sativa. Lineage (NCBI taxonomy): Eukaryota > Viridiplantae > Streptophyta > Magnoliopsida > Rosales > Cannabaceae > Cannabis > Cannabis sativa. The sequence goes on along the minus strand of NC_083608.1, from coordinate 1,738,609 downwards.
ATGATAATAAATATCTTATTTTAAATAAGGTCAAAATATCTAAAAAGATGTAAAAAAAAATCTTAAAAGATAAGATATAATTAAAAATATCTTAAAAATATCTTAAAAGAAAAGATATTTTAAAAATATCTTAAAAGGTTTTATAAATATCTTATAAAATCTGACCTTAAATTAAAAAAAAAAAATAAGATATAATCAAATTTAAAAATAAGATAGATATTTAAGCAAGAAGATAAATACTAATTCTATTCAAATTCAAATTACACTAATATCTTGAATTAAAATTAAAAAATATTAAATTAATTCAAAATGATAATTAGAATTGAATTAGGAATAGTAATAGTATATATACAAAACCATACAAAAAATCGGAAGTTAATTCCATGAAAAAGTATGAAAAATCGAAGAAAAAAGAAAAAATTCGAAACTGTACGGACAGTTCTGCGATCGCAGGAAGATATCAAGACAAATGTACTCGATTTTGTCAAATCTTCAAAAAATCATAACTAATTCAAATAAAATCCAAATTAAGTTCTGTAAAAGGCTAACTTGCTTAATTTTTTTCCAAACTATCCAATAAAAATAATTCCAGAAACGAAATCACAATTATTTTTCACGAAAATTTCACAAACATCAATCAATCATCAAATAACACTCAATACAACATGATACCATCCAAAGAACATACAAACAATCGTTTTAAAGTCCAAATTTCATGTAAGTAAATCAATTACCATGGCTCTGAGGCCAGTTGTTGGGAATTTATTTTACCAGGATCTTAGATCTACTCACAAGTATGTTTATTAACATCCTAAATATGAACTTTCTAAAACGATAAATTAAACACATATAAAGTTAAGAAAACCTTACATTGATACAGCGGAATTAATGTCTCCTTCCACTCAGATCTCTAACCCTTGATTCCTTTCTGTAGCAGAGTATAATCAAGATCTGAGCCCGAATGTCCTTCTTCTTCAAGTTTTGATCCTTCACAGTCTTCCAATCTATGATTGAGTTACTGCTTGCTGTGTGTGGGCACTTACTCTTTCACTAGGGTCACGAAAAAGATGAAGGGAAAAGAGAGAGAGGTATTTTGGCCAAGGTAGAGAGTGAGGAAGGCTCAGTTTTCTGAAGAGAGAAATTTCTGTCAGAAAGGCTTCTTAAAAACTTGTGTTTTGACTGAGCCATCACTTTCTATTTATAGGCAACTACTAGGTTTAGGTTAGGATTTATTTGGCATTAAAATAATGAAAATATTAATTTGAAAAATCTATTTAAGTGGTCGGCCATATGGTGTTATTGGGCCTCACTTAATTTTGCAATTTGATCAAATTTTATCTCTATTTTCTCAAAAATGCCAATTTTCCAATTCTAACCTTTTAAATGCCAAAACTAATTATTTAATAACTAAAATAGATTATTAAATAATATTGTCATTTAATTTAATTATTAATTAGACATATAAAGTCCATTAATAAAAAAATAAACCTAGAAAACTCTTTTCCTTACAATTTCACCCCTGCTTAGTGAAAATTCATAAAATTAGACATAGTCTAACTTTAGAATTATAATTGATCAATCACGAATCAATTAATGAGTCTTACAAGCAGAATGTTCTCAACTAGAATGGGGACCATGGATCTATATGCTGAGCATCCAATAAGTGAACCAAACTTACCAAGTAAATTCCTACTTATTAATTCTTCGTTGAATCCACTCTTAGAACTTAGAATTGCACTCTCGGACTTATATAGAGCATATTGTATGTTTCACGATACCAATATACTATCTCATTTAACCATTGTTATAATCTTATTGTGATTTAAAGATCCTCTATATAGATGATTTACATCGAGATGGTATTTCTTTACCGTTCTCACCCCTCAATGTATTTTGCCCCTTAAAACACTTAGCTACCTGTAAATGGTGTTTAGTGATCTAATAATTAGTCAGTTAAACAAGAGCTCATCCATTTACTTCTATTTGCTAAGCGCGAAGGGAATCATCACTTAACTTCTATACACCAGTAGAAGCTATAGATGCCATATTTATGATCAGCACTCCCACTCAATCATACTATCATGTTCCCAAAATATACGTATCACCCTGACCCAAAAGTAGGCTTAACTAATAAATCAAAGAACATGAATAGCACTCCTGAGTTGAGCCCAAGCATATCAGGATTTAGATTCTTTCAATCTTAAGATCAACTACTGATATTGACTTGGAAAGATATGTATAACGGTAAGTTTGTAATATCTTAACTTAGTTGCAATATCGGTCCAGTCCAATGTATACTCCATGCATTCGAAACTAGTATACTTTACTAATGTCCTGGAAAGAACATAACACTTACTCCAAGTGTAAGTACACATCATCGCTGATTATCACATTAGTGTAAATCCAATAACACTGATGAAACAGGGACCAAAATTTTTGATTCATATGATCACAATCACATTCAACTGTGTTGACGATACTGTAATTGTGAATAAACATATGATCTGGATTTAACTGATTTTGTGTGTATGAATGTAATAAACATATTAAACATATTAAACCATTAGCATGTAAAATTCATGCAAACATCAATCACTTCAAATTTCTTATGTTGATAACTAATCAGATTGTAAAGAGTTTTATTTAGGGCATAAAACCTAACATAAAGCATATAGTAAAGGATGTTTCATAAGTGTATTTATGAACTAGTTTCCAGAAGTTTGGGTGGATTCAAATATGCTACACTTGATCTGAAGATCAAGACATCAGATTGACCTATTTGCACAGTTTGTTTTATATTAGTGCAAGTGGGAGTTTGTTGGGTATTATGCCCTAAATAAAACTCTTTACAATCTGATTAGTTATAAATATAATAAATTTGAAGTGATTGATGTTTGCATGAATTCTACATGCTAGTGGTTTAATATGTTTATTACATTTACACACAGAATCAGTTAAATCCAGATCATATGTTTATTCACAATTACAGTATAGTCAACACAGTGGAATGTGATTATGATCATATGTATCAAAAGAATAAGTCCCTGTTTCATCAGTGTTATTGGATTTACACTAATGTGATAATCAGCGATGATGTGTACTTACACTTGGAGTAAGTGTTATGTTCTTTCCATGACATTAGTAAAGTATACTAGTTTCGAATGTATGGAATATACATTGGACTGGACCGATATTGCAACTAAGTTAAGATATTACAAACTTACCGTTATATATATCTTTCTAAGTCAATATCAGTAGTTGATCTTAAGATTAAAAGAATCTAAATCCTGATATGCTTAGGCTCAACTCAAGAGTGCTATTCATGTTCTTTGATTTATTAGTTAAGCCTACTTTTAGGTCAAGGTGATACGTATATTTTGGGAACATGATAGTATGATTGAGTGGGAGTGCTGAACATAAATATGGAATCTATAGCTTCTACTGGTGTATAGAAGTAAAGTGATGATTCCCTTCGAGCTTAGCAAATAGAAGTAAATGGATGAGCTCTTGTTTAACTGACTATTTATTAAATCATTAGCACCATTTACAGGTAGCTAAGTGTTTTAAGGGGCAAAATACATTGAGGGGTGAGAACGGTAAAGAAATCCCATCTCGATGTAGATCATCTATATAGAGGATCTTTAAATCACAATAAGATTATAACAATGGTTAAATGAGATAGCATATTGATATCGTGGAACATATAATATGCTTTATATAAGTCTGAGAGTGCAATTCTAAGTTCTAAGAGTGGATTCAACGAAGAATTAATAAGTAGGAATTTACTTGGTAAATTTGGTTCACTTATTGGAAGCTCAGCATATAGATCCATGGTCCCCATTCTAGTTGAGAACATTCTGCTTGTAAGACTCAATAATTGATTCGTGATTGATCAATTATAATTCTAAAGTTAGACTATGTCTAATTTATGAATTTTCACTAAGTAGGGGTGAAATTGTAAAGAAAAGAGTTTCTAGGTTTATTTATTTATTAATGGACTTTATATGTCTAATAATAATTAAATTAAATGACAATATTATTTAATAATCTATTTTAGTTATTAAATAATTAGTTTTGGCATTTAAAAGGTTAGAATTGAAAAATTGGCGTTTTTGAGAAAATAGAAATAAAATTTGATAATACACCTTGGCCAGTCACTTATTGTGGAGTTTCAAATTGATTTTTTCATTATATTAATGCCAAATAATTCCTAACCTAAACCTAGTAGTTGCCTATAAATAGAAAGTGATGGCTCAGTCAAACATACAACTTAACACAAGTTTTAAATAACCTTTTCTGACAGAAATTTCTCTCTTCAGAAAAACTGAGCCTTCCCCACTTTCTATACCTGGCTGAAACCCTCTCTTCTCTAGTGAAAGAGTAAGTGCCCACACACAGCAAGCAGTAACTCCATCATAGATTGGAAGACTGTGAAGGATAAAACTTGAAGAAGAAGGACATTCGGGCTCAGATCTTGATTATACTCTGCTACAGAAAGGATACATGGATTAGAGATCTGAGCGGAAGGAGACATTAATTCCCCTGCATCAATGTAAGGTTTTCTTAACTTTATATGTGTTTAATTTATCGTTTTAGAAAGTTCATATTTAGGGTGTTTAAACAACATACTTGTGAGTAGATCTAAGATCCTGGTAAAATAAATTCCAACATCTCCACCCCTATCAGTTCGCAAGATCTTTAGTGTCTTACCTAATTGGTTTTGAGCCAAAGCATGAAATTCCTGAAAATTTTCAAACGTTTCATATTTCTTTTGCATTAGATAAATGAAACTGTATCTAGAGAAATCTTCAATGAAAGTGACTAAATACTCATAACCACCTTGGGCTTTGACATTTAGGGGTCCACAGACATCTGAATGTACTAACCCAAGGGGTTGTTTGGCACGCTCTCCCTTTGCAGAGAAAGAATGTTTGGTAATTTTTCCTTCTAGGAAAGATTCACATACTGGTAATTCACCCAAGATGACATTTTTCAATGGACCGTCTTTGGTTAACCTTTGAAGTCTATCATAGCCTATATGACCTAAACGTAAATGACATAGATAAGTTTCATCATCATTATCAATCTCTTTTCTTTTATGGTTTCTAGGTTTAGCAATATTGAAAAGTTCATTGTTAAGTGCGATTTGTATTTCCATTCTTGAAACATAAAGCCCTTGTTCCATGTGAGCAACACATAATTGAAATGCATTACGAGAAATTGTGCAAACAGAACTCGAAAAATTCAATTTATAAAATTGTGTTTGCAAACATGAAACACTAATCAAGTTTCTACTAAAATTAGGAATAAACAAAACATTGTCTAAAACTAAAAATTTCTTCTGAAACTTGAGGCGGGCTCTTCCTTTAGCTTGGACCGATACTAACTCGCCATTTCTAACTTTGAGCTTCAACTCCTCTGGATTCAGATAATCCCAAGTTTCAAGCATCTGCAATGAAGATCAAACATGGTTAGTAGATCCAGAATCAACAATCCAGAAGGATTTGTCATTCTCTAAAACACATGATTCAAAAACAAAAGCATTACCTTGATTCGAATTGTTTAGAAGTCTGGGACATTGTTCTTCCTAATGTCCCTTCTCATTACAATTTGAACATTGAAGAGTACTACCATAAATTGTACTTGAAGAAACAGCATTGTTAGAAGCTTCATCCTTAATTCTTTTCCTCTTACACAAGTTTGCAAATCTGGGGGCCGACATTGCAATCAAGTTCTGTTCATAAGCTCGCAATTCTGCTTCTAGCTTATCCATGTCGGAAGAGTTAAAATTGTTGATCATATAAGATACAACAAATCCATTATACTCAGGAGGAAGACTATTAAGTATGAACTGAATCCATTGTTCTCTTGATAATTCAATTCCAAGCAAGTTTGCTTTTTGGAATTTTCGATTCATCATTAACAAGTGTGAGTTAATGCTCTTTCCAAGGAGCATTTTCACACTATAGAGTTCACTTGCAAAGGCATTTACTAGGAGTGGGTCAGGGTGTGGGTTGTTCATTTTGACACTAAAAATATCAATAAACAGAAGTAAATCATTTGGTTCAAATAAATTCATACAGTGTCCCGTTTAGGCGAGAGTCAAAGCATCATCCATTGAATAGAGTAGTCAACTCATCTAAAATGACAAACATTCTAGCGACCTTTTATTCGATCGTAAAGAGAATTCGACGTTGTCCCGTTTAGGCGAGAGTCAAGGTCATTCCTATTTCATGAGCCTCCACCATTGTTTCATACTTTTGTAAGTCTTACTAATAGTTGCCACCATTAAGGTGATCCATACTAAAAATAAAATACTTACAAATAATACTTATCTCTCGAAATTCTACGGCGCTAAATTGCTAATGAACGTTCCTCCATTTGGGAGGATTACTCACTAAAACAAGAACTATGTAGAACAAACAATGGAGATCGAATGTCTCTTGATTAAAGCTCATTATTTAAACAAATGTATTTTTACTTAATCATTTATTTTAATTATATTTTAATAATGAAAATTATAAATTTAAAGTTGGTCCGAAATTATTTGAAAATTATTTTCCAACTTTAATTTAATTTTCAAAAATTATCTATAAATATATAAAATTCGAAATCAATAAATAAATAAATTAAATATTATAAAATAAAATTTGAAAATTATCTAATTTAAGTTGTTCTAAAATAACTAAATTTCCAACTTAAATAATTTTCAAACAAAATTTAATTAGATAACAAATTAAGTTACTAACCACCTAATTTGAAAATTATTCCATTTTAAGTTGATCCAAAATTAACAAACTTTCAACTTAAAATAATATTCCAAGAATCTTTCAATAACTAATTCTAGAATTCCTCAACTTAATTATGAATTTCAAAAATATTCAAATTCAAGTTGATTCAAAAATTAGTTATAAATAACTAATTTACAACTTAAATAAAAAATATTTAATGAAATATTAAATAATTAAGTATCAGAAGAATCTAATTTGTTATAATTCTATATTTAATTAAATACAAGAAAAATACATATACTTTATCTTGAATAAGTTTCATTAAACTAAGTGTGTTTTTCTTAAATTAATTTCAAAATATTCAAATGAAAAATTAATTTCATATATTTCAAAATTAATTATAATTCTAATCAATTTTATTAGGTTAAACTAATTTAATTAACCTAGTACAGTTATTCAAATAAGGCAAATGGGCCTTCACAGTTGGGGTTGTTCACGTGAGGGATGGCTGGGTTCAGTATGTCGTACCCACTGCTATGAACCCCAAACTCTCACACAAGGCCCAAAAGAGAGGAATTTAACCTTAAAATGAACAACTGTTACTAATTGAATAGGCCCAAAAACTAATTGGGCCTAAATAAAATCTATCAAGATGTGACATTTTATTTAGTAACCTAGTCCATTTTAATTACAAAATTAAATGGACTACCTATATGCATCTAAGCCCGAAGCAAACATATAGGCTCACACAGGCACACTGATTTGGATGGATCCAATCATGTTACTAGGTTTATACATAGATGAAAGAAGAATGCAAAATTTACCTGTTACAAATTATTTGTTTGACCTATTGAGAATTGAACCATGGGTTAAAATCAGATCATTGGATGTGTCAACAAGTTAACCAAGGCAATTTAGATCAAACAATAATAGGTTTTATAAAACTTGTTTTAATAATCAAACAATATAAAACATACAAACATGTAACAAGTTGGATATAGGATTTATTTAATTTTAAATTAATTAACTAATTTAATAATTTCGAATAAAATAAAATAAATAATAAATAATTTTTTTCTGGAATAAAATAAAAAAATAAATTAAATAAAAAAAATTTAAAATTAAACCTATAAATTTGAAAAATTAGGTTTCAACTAACCTAAATATCTATTTCAAAAAAAATGCTAATAACTTTCAAATTTCATGTTATTTAAAATAAAATTAAATATTCAATAAAATAAAATGATAAATGAATATCATTTTTCTAATTTTACAATTTAATTTAAATAAAAAAATAACAAAATTTAAAAGTTAGCAAAATATCTTATTTAATTTAAAATTTTATGATTAAAATAATCTTATTTTAAATTTCAAATAAGGTCATTTTATAAAAAAAAAATTAATAATTGAAAATATTAAATATCTCACCTTAAATTTAAAATTAAGATAAAATAATCAAATTTTAAAAAATAAGATAATTAATTAAGCAAAAAAAAATTAGATTTTTACTTATTTTAAAGCTTCAAATTTCACTAATATCTTAAATTAATTTTATAAAATTTTAATTAATTTAATTCTGATAATTAGATTTGAAATAAAAAAAATAAAAATCTAAATAAAAAATTACACAAAAAATTCGAAATTAATTCTATTAAAAAGCATGAAAAACTGAAGAAAATTGAAAAATAAAATTGAATTAATGCGATGGTATGCAGTGCATACCATCCGCGCGCGCAGGAAGGAGTGCACGGCCGAGAAACCTCGGCTTGAGAGGCTGCAAGCAGCCTCGTCCGCGCGCGGAAGCCCAACGTTCAGATAAAACAGGGGATTCAGACCGAGAAAACTCGAACAGGCCCTTATCTGAGGCGCGTGTGACCAAGTGATCACTCGGATCCGCTCGCGCATGGGGTGACACCACCCCAATCTTTTGTTTTTTCAAAACTTCAAAAAATCATAACTAATTAAAATAAAATCGAAATTGAGTTCTATAAAAAAGTGAATTGCTTAATTTTTACCAAACTATCCAACAAAAATAATTCTCGAAAAAAATTCAAATTATTTTTCGTAAAAATAATTTGCAAACATTAAACAATCATCATAAACACATAGATCAACATGAATAACAACCAAATCACACATATATCGTTTTAAGTCCAAATTTCTTGAAAGTAAATCAATTACCATGGCTCTGAGGCCAATTATTGGAATTATTTTACCAGGATCTAGATTTACTAACAAGTATGTTATTAACATCCTAAACATGAACTTCTAAAATGATATGAAATAAACACATATAAAGTTGCAGAAACTTTACAGTGCTTGCAGCGGAATATAATGTCTCCTTCTGTAGCAGGGTATCACCAAGATCTGAGTCTGAATCTCCTTCTCTTGAAACTGGATTCTTCACAACCTTAAACACTATGATTGAGTACCACTTGATGTGTCTGGGCACTCACTCTTTTCACTATAGGGCTTTAATTTTGAAGAGAGAATGAAAGAGAGAAGGTTTCGAATAGGGGGAGTGAAGGTGGCTCTAAATTTTACTGAAGGAATGAGTTGGATCATATTTTCCTTTGAAGCCATCACTACCTATTTATAGGAAACCACTTAAGGTTAGGTTAGATTTAATTAGCAATAAAATAATAAAAAAATAAAGTGGAAAATTGCTTCCCAAGTGGCCGGCCATGGATAGTGGGCCCCACTTTACAATTTTGCCATTTTTCTAATTTTTCATCTCATTTTCTCAAAAATGCAATTTTCTCAATTTAACACTTAAACGCCAAATCTAATTATTTAATAATTAAAATTAATTATTTAATAATATTTCCATTTAATATATTCATTAATCAGACTTAACAAAGTCTCTTAGTTAACAAATAAACCCTAGAATCTCTTTTCTTCACAACTAAGCCCTAGCTTAGTGAAAATTCATAAACTAGACATAGTCTAATTTTAGAATTATAACTGATTAATTAAAATCAATTAACTGAGTCTTACAAGTAGTATTGTCTCAACTAGTATGGGGACCATGGGCCTATATATCCGAGCTTCCAATAAGCAAATCTAGAATTTACCAAGTAAATTCACTAACTTATTAATTCCTCATTGCATCCACCATAGAACTTGGAATTGCACTCTCAGTTATATAGAACGCTCTATTGTTGGGTTTTATGCCCTAAATAAAACTCCATTTCAATGTAATCTATTTTATTCAACATCAATAAAGAAACAGAAGTATTTTTCATTCATTTGAGTATGTTTTGGTTCACCTTATCAATTACTTGTCTATTTGATTTATTAATTCATCTGAAACCCTTTTCACATACTTGATCCTGTTTATTGTGCTGTCAACACTTTGGAAAGTAAACATGACTATGTGAATAAAGTTTCCTAGATTTATCGGACATAGGGTTTTACTGATATGATAATCTACAACAAGAGTTTACTTGCATTTGGAGAAATGCTATATTCTTTCGAGATCATTGGTTAAAGTAAAGCTCAGGTTTGGTGCATGGAGTATGCATCGGAAGGGACCGATATTGAACTTTGATTTAGATTTATTAAACTTACAGTAAAATCTATTCAAGTATATATCGCCTGGTTGATCCTAGATCAAATGATCTTAATCCTGTTATGATTAGGCTCAATCTCAGGAGGCTATTCATGTTCTTTGATTTGTTAGTTAAGCCTACTTTTAGGTCAGGGTGATACGTACATTTTGGGAACACGGTAGTGCAATTGATTGGGAGCGCTAACATAAACATGGAATCTATAGCTTCTATGTGGTGAATAGTCAGCAAAGGATGATCTCCTTCGAGCTTGACCAAATGAAAATAAATGGTGGAGTACTCATTTCACATAAGCTGAAATATCATTTATACGGGGTCAAGTGTTTTAAGGATAAAATACATAGTAGGGTGTAACGGTAATCTAATCCCTTTACAGTGCAAATCATTCATATAGAGGATCATTGATAAAATTAGGATTATAACAATGGATAACTAATGATGTGTCTATATGGTGGAACATATAGAGCATTCTATATACTGAGAGTGCAATTCTATGTTCTATGCGTGGATTCAACGAAGAATTAATAAGTCAGTGAATTTCGGTTATAAATTCTTGATCTGTTTATTGGAAGCTCGGTTATATAGACCCATGGTCCCCCCACTAGTGGAGATAATATTGCTTGTAAGACTCATATAATTGGTTTTAATTAATCAATTATAATTCTCAAATTAGACTATGTCTATTTGTGAATTTTTCACTAAGTAAGGGCGAAATTGTAAAGAAAGAGATTTAGGGGCATATTTGTTAATTATGATACTTTGTATGGTTCAATTAATAAATATGATAAATGACAATACTATTTAATAATTATTTATAGTTATTAAATAGTTAGAATTGGCATTTAAATGGTTGAATTAGAAAATTGGCGTTTTTGAGAAAATCAAATGCAAAAGTGATACAACTGCAAAATTGCATAAAGTGAGGCCCAAATCCATACTACCATGGCCGGCAACTTTTATAGGAATTATCCTCTGATATTTTCATTATTTTAATGCCAAATAATTCAAACCTAACCTTAGTGGAATGCTATAAATAGATAGTGAAGGCTTCAGGAAAATTACTCTTTTCATTCAAAAAAACCTGAGCCTCTCTCTCTATACCTAGCCGCCCACTCTCTCTCTCTCTTCCTCCTTGAGATTTCGAAATACTTAGTGATTAGAGTAGTGCCCACACACAGCAAGTGATACCTCAATCATAGTGAGGAAGATCGTGAAGAAAGACTTTCAGCAAGAAGGAGTTTCAGCATTAAAGAAGGAGAGAAAAAGATCCAGGTTCAGATCTTGATAATACTGTAACACCCTAACTAACCTAGGCGTATTACGTGATTTTTAAACGTATTGTGCAGCTCGTTGCTAATCAACGAGGTTTATGGAAAAACGTGATTAATTAAAATTTTGCTTTTTAATTAAACTTATAAAACAATATCACAAAAGACTCGGGATCCCGATTATAAAATTATTTACAAAAAGTTTTAACTGTTTAACTGTTACATAAAATAAAAGTCGTCTAACGACCAGTTACAAAAATCAGCCTTGCTGTCCCGAGGATCGTACGCTCCAGGCCTAACCGCCCCGACATGTACAATCTTCACAAGCTCGCTCACGGCCCATCAGCTTTAGCCTTGCCTTTACCTACATATAAACGTAAACTATGAGTCGACAGACTCAGTAAGAAAAGCATAATAATACTCATACATAATTCTAACTGCCGTGTCCAACACGATACTGAGTCCCACTACTGCCGTGTTCAACACGGTACTGAGCCACTACTGCCATGTCCAACATGGTACTGAGTTTTGAACGTTCACAGGGACGGTACTATTGACAAGTATCCTCCTGATCGGTCGAACCGGTCATACTCCGGCTGCTGGTCATACTCCAGCCTGTACCGACGGGATAGGTCAATAGCACGGAACCACCAACCAAATGTCGACTGATCGGCCGAACCTGGCCATACTCCGCCGTCGGTCATACTCCAGCCTGTACCGACGTGACAGGGTTGGATGGTTCGAAGCCTATATACATAACTAATGTAATCTAACAGGCTTCCTACATGCACGCTAAACATGTAATCTACATATGCATACTGTTATACTAATCTTACCTGGATTCCGAATTCAGGTGTGCCGGTCAACCTGACTGGAACTTTTAGCTGAGCGGCGGGTTACTGGCTCCTAAACCATAAAAAAAATCACAACGCTATGAGTGACACGCTAAATCACTTCCCGGGGACTTAAACTAGGAACTAAAAGTTTCCCTATCGATAAAAAGCATGGCAATACCCCTAAAAACATAAAAACGAGGAACAACACGGGTTCTGAAAATTCCCCAACCGGTAGACCGGTTGCCCAACCGGAATTCCGGTTCTGGGAATTACTGGACCCTCATCCGGAATTCCGGTTGCACAACCAGAATTCCGGTTCCTCGCAGGAATTTTTCAGAAATTCCTAACTCAACCAAATCAAACCCAATCTATACCAAACCTTCCAGACCTGCTCTAAATACCCCAAAGAACATATCCAAGGCATCAAACCAACCCAGAAATCACAGATACACAAATTGCCATTAAAGCTCAAGCTTTGAGTTCTAAACTCAAACTTGAGCAAATCCCACAAACATGCAATCAAACCTGGTTAATTCTACTCAAGTATGCATGATTAAGCTTCTGAAAACAAACAAGAACAACAGCAACAACATAGTAACAGATTACACAACATTTCTTCAAAAATCATAACTTTTTGCATAGAAAAACTATAGCTTGCTCAACCTAATAATCATGCATCAAAACAACTTAAATAACCCTAATCTAACAAGTTTAAACTCAGAAACAACAACAAGATTTCAGCAGCAACAATAACAAATAATCAAGCATGCATTTCATCAATTTTCATAAAATCTCAAGAAAAACAAAGTAGAGAAAGCTAGACAAGAATTACCTTAATTAGAAACACTCTATCTTGCTGAAAATTACTTGAAAAAGAGAAGGGAAATCCAAGCTTCTTGCTGCCCCAAATGGCCGAAAATGAGAGGAAAAGAGAGAGAGAGAGCTTTTTGGAAAAATTCTATTTTCTACACTTAGTAATTTTTTGTAAAAGGAATAAGTGAAATCAAAGCCACCTCTAATAATTCATTTCAGCCATTAACTAAATAAAATAACATTTATTTTCAAATAAACAAGTCACTAAAAGACAAAACACTAATGGGGCAAAAAGACCATTTTGCCCCTCCACCATAAAATCACAAAAATCATACGAAAGGGGTATTTTTGGGAAATTCTAAATTCCCGGCCATTCCCGACATTCCCAATGTCTAAAACCCGTCCCCAAACTACTAACATACTAAGTTGTGATTTCTACTGAGCCAAACGCCGAGTTCCAAAATACCGGGCACCGAAAATGCAAAATATGAAAACTACTGAATAACATAACCATGCATTTCTGAATTCCATAAATAACAGCATAATAAATTATTTAAATAGCTATAAATAATTTCATAAATAATCATAATTAACCGGTAATTTCCAAATTAACTAAGCGGGCTTTACAACTATCCCCCCCTTAAAAGGATTTCGTCCCCGAAATCTAACCTGAATAACTCTGGATATTGAGCTCTCATATCTGACTCTAGCTCCCAGGTGGCTTCTTCCACCTTGCTGTTTCTCCAGAGAACTTTGACCAAAGCTATGGTCTTATTCCGAAGGACTTTATCCTTTCTATCCAGGATCTGCACTGGCTGTTCCTCATAAGTCATGTCTGGCTGTAGCTCAAGACTCTCATAACTGAGTATATGAGAGGGGTCTGAAACATATTTTCTCAACATCGAGACATGGAATACGTTGTGAACTGCTGATAAGGCTGGAGGCAATGCTAACCGATATGCCACTTGACCTATCTTCTCGAGAATCTCGAAAGGTCCTGTGAATCTAGGGCATAACTTGCCTCTTTTCCCGAAATGTTTAATCCCCTTCATCGGAGATACCCGTAAAAACACATGTTCCCCTACTTGGAACTCAACATCTCTACGTTTCGGATCTGCGTAACTCTTCTGTCTGCTCTGTGAGGCAAGCATTCTAGCTTTTATCTTCTCTATCGCCTCATTGGTCCGCTGTACTGACTCAGGACCTAGGTATTTCCTCTCCCCTGTCTCATCCCAGTGGATAGGGGATCTACATTTCCTACCGTACAACAGTTCATAGGGAGCCATCTCTATCGTACTTTGATAACTGCTGTTGTAAGAAAATTCTATCAACGGTAGATAATTATTCCATGAGCCTTCAAAGTCCATAACACAGGCTCTCAACATGTCCTCCAATATCTGAATTGTCCTTTCGGACTGACCATCTGTCTGAGGATGGAATGCTGTACTAAATTTCAGCTTTGTACCCATTGCCCGTTGCAAACTTTGCCAAAATTTGGAGGTAAACTTTGGATCCCTGTCCGAAACTATAGACTTCAGTACTCCGTGAAGTCTCACTATCTCTCTGACATATAGTTCTGCAAACTGATCCACTGAAAATGTTGTTCTAACCGGCAGAAAATGAGCAGATTTAGTAAATCGATCAACCACTACCCATATGGAATCAAATAAATCCGTTGTCCTAGGTAACCTGACCACAAAATCAATCGTAATATCCTCCCATTTCCATTCTGGTAGGGTTAGAGGTTGCAACAACCCTGCTGGTCTCTGATGTTCAGCCTTAATCTGCTGACAAGTGAGGCATCTCGATACGAATTCTACCAAATTCTTCTTCATACCGCTCCACCAAAAGTACGGTTTCAAATCTTGGTACATATTGGTGGTGCCGGGATGCAGAGAATACGGGGTAGAATGAGCCTCCTCAAAGATCTCATTCCTAAGTTCCACATTGTTCGGAACACAAACCCTGGCTTTATACAAAAGCATCCCACTATCTGACACTGAATAGTTCTTGGCTTGACCAGTCAACACTTCATCTCGGATCTTCACTAACTCCGGATCTGTCATCTGAGCGACCTTTATTCTTTCCAACAGATCAGATTGCAGCGTTAAGTTGTGAAGCTGACCTATCACAAACTCAATGCTGGATCTAACCATATCCTCTGCTTGCTGAGGTGAGATCTGAACCATACTAGCTACTTGCCCGGGACCCTTCCTGCTCAGGGCATCTCCCACTACATTGGCTTTTCCAGGATGATAGAGGATCTCACAATCGTAATCCTTCACTAATTCCAACCAACGCCTTTGTCTCATGTTCAAATCCTTCTGAGTAAAGAAATACTTGAGACTCTTATGGTCGGTATAGATCTCACACTTCTCCCCGTAAAGGTAATGCCGCCAGATCTTCAATGCAAAAACCACTGCGGCCAACTCTAGATCATGAGTCGGGTATCGCTGTTCATAATCCTTTAACTGACTTGAGGCATAAGCGACGACCCGATCGGCTTGCATCAATACACACCCCAAACCCTGTTTGGATGTGTCACAGTAAACCACGAACTTCTCCTTGTCCGAAGGCAAAGCTAGCACTGGAGCGGTAATCAACCTCTGTTTTAGCTCCTGAAAACTAGCTTCACATTTATCTGACAAGATAAACCGCTGATTCTTCTTTGTAAGCTCGGTTAGGGGCATTGAAATTTTGGAGAACCCTTCCACGAACCTACGGTAGTACCCAGCTAAACCCAAGAAGCTTCTGATCTCTGTCACTGTCTTCGGTCTCGGCCAATCCCTGACGGATTCAATCTTCCCAGGATCCACTTTGATCCCGTCTTTGCTCACAAAGTGCCCTAGGAAGGACACCTGAGATAGCCAGAACTCACATTTCTTGAACTTGGCATAAAGCTTATGTTCTCGAAGCCGTTGCAGTACCATCTGAAGATGTAACTCATGCTCCTCTTCTGATTGAGAGTACACGAGGATGTCGTCGATAAATACAATCACACAGATATCGAGGAAATCCTTGAATACTCTATTCATCAGGTCCATGAATGCTGCAGGAGCATTGGTTAGTCCGAATGACATAACCAGAAACTCGTAATGTCCATACCTAGTGCGGAAGGCCGTCTTCGGAATGTCCTCCTCTCGGATTCTCAGCTGATGATAACCCGAACGGAGATCAATCTTAGAAAAGACCGTCTTCCCCTGAAGCTGATCGAACAAATCATCGATCCTAGGTAATGGATACTTATTCTTCACCGTCAGCTTGTTCAATTCCCTGTAGTCGATGCACATCCTCATAGATCCATCCTTCTTCTTGACGAATAAAACCGGGGCTCCCCAGGGTGACACACTGGGCCGAATGAACCCTATGTCAAGCAACCCTTGGAGCTGAATCTTTAATTCCTTAAGTTCAGCTGGAGCCATTCTATATGGGGCTTTGGAAACCGGTTCCACCCCTGGTGCCAAGGCAATCACGAAGTCAATCTCCCGCTGAGGTGGTAACCCTGGAAGTTCTTCGGGAAAAACATCCAAAAATTCCCGAACCACCCTGATGTCCTCTGGCCGAATGGTATCTGGCCGAGTGGTGTCCACCACCACGGCCAGAAACCCTAAGCAACCGCCGTGCAACAATTCTCTCGCTGACATAGCCGAGATCACCGGGATCCGAGATCCCTGAACTGAACCAACAAATACAAACGGTTCTTCACTTTCCGGTTGGAAGACCACCATCTTCCTTTTACAATCAATGCTCGCCGAATATTTAGATAGGAAATCCATTCCTAAAATAATATCGAATTCGACTAAACTCATCTCTATCAGATCAGCACTTAACTCTCTACTATCTATCCTGATCGGCATAGACCTAATCCACCTATTGGAGATAACCAATTCTCTGCCAGGTAACACGGTTCCAAACCCTGATTCATATCTATCAAACGGTCTACCCAATTTACTAAAGACTCTGGCCGCCACATAAGAATGTGTAGCCCCAGAATCAAACAGCACTGAAAATAGCGAGTTGTTAATAAAAAGCTGACCTGTGACAACTGATGGGCTGGCATCTGCATCAGCCTGCGTGATAGCGAACACCCTGGCTGGAGTGGGTATCGCTGGAGCTCGCGGTGCCTCTGGTCGGAGCTGGGGACAGTCCCTCTTGAAGTGTCCGGGCATGCCACAATGAAAGCATCCCTGACCTTTGCACTCGCCCCGATGGTGCCTCTTGCAGCTAGGGCACTCGGGATAGGAGAATCGGGTCTCAGTACCACCAGGACGACTCCTCTCGTTCGGTTCCCCCGGAACCTCTTGTTCTGACTCGAGCCACCGGAAGCAGTGGGTGCTCTCTTCCTCTGGTCAATGGCCGAACCACTACTCCCCCTGCTATAGCCTGATGCAGGAGGGGTAGGAGCCCCGCCACTAACCGGAGTACTGGCTGATTCTGATATACACCCCACTGCGCCCTCAGCTCGCAGTGCCTTCTCCACCATCTGAGCATAGGTGGTGCTGTCGTCGGTGGTGATCATCAAATCATGCCTGATCCTAGCATTAAACCCGTCCAGATACTTCTCCTTCTTGCTGAAGTCGGTCGGCACAATTCCCGAGGCTAACCTCGCCAACCGATCAAACTGAGTAGTATACTCAGTGACGCTCATATTCTCACGCTGGGTCAGGTGAGCAAACTCTTTTCTCTTGGCGCTTCTGACCGCCTCGTTGTAGTATTTCGCATTAAAGAGTTCCTGGAACCTTTCCCAGGTCATGGTGGTGACGTCATGGATCTGAGACACCATGTCCCACCAGACCAGCGCGTCCTCCTGGAACTGAAATGTGGCGCACACCACTCTGTCGTTACCGGTGACACCCATGAAATTTAGAATCTTGGTGATCACCGTCAGCCATTGCTCGGCCTTCATTACGTCCGGACCTCCCAGGAAAACCGGAGGTGCTTTCTTCCGGAACCGCTCATACAGAGGTTCCAATCTATGGGCCGCCACCACTATCTCGGCCTGGGCAGCAGGGGCAGGTGCCACTAGAACTATGGGCACAGGAACTGCAGGAGCACCCTGCTGTCTTAACCTCTGAATCTCGAGGTCTTGTTCTTCGATCCGGGCTTGCATTTCTGCAAACCGCAACTCCCAGTTCTGGACTCCCTGATTGGCTGGTGGAGCCTGGGCAGCCTGTGGTGGGTTCTCATCACCCCGACCACGAGCCCTGCCTCGGGGACCTCTACCTCGGCCGCTAACAGGTGGGGGAAACTGAGCTCCCTGACCTTGATTCGACCCTACGGAGTTGCCCTGACTCCTGGTAGTCCGCCTGGCGTCCATCTGATTAGAACCGCCTGCGAAACCAAGAGTTGGCATATCAGGTCGTATTCAAGGAGAGCTTACTAATGCCGCTTAATTGGAAATTAAAACGAAACATGCGCCTATTCTACTATCAGGCTACTAACATGCTTCCTAACAGGCTTTTCTTTTTCATAACTGAATAAAATAAACTACTAAAGCAATAAAGGCTTACTGAACCGTGAAACGAGCTAACTGCTGATGATGATTGTACATGTCGTGACGATCTTCGGAAGACAACCTGGCGGCTCCGATACCGAATTGTAACACCATAACTAACCTAGGCGTATTACATGATTTTTAAACGTACTGTGCAGCTCGTTGCTAATCAACGAGGTTTATGGAAAAACGTGATTAATTAAAATTTTGCTTTTTAATTAAACTTATAAAACAATATCACAAAAGACTCGGGATCCCGATTATAAAATTATTTACAAAAAGTTTTAACTGTTTAACTGTTACATAAAATAAAAGTCGTCTAACGACCAGTTACAAAAATCAGCCTTGCTGTCTCGAGGATCGTACGCTCCACGCCTAACCGCCCCGACATGTACAATCTTCACAAGCTCGCTCACGGCCCATCAGCTTTACCCTTGCCTTTACCTACACATAAACGTAAACTGTGAGTCGACAGACTCAGTAAGAAAAGCATAATAATACTCATACATAATTCTAACTGTCGTGTCCAACACGATACTGAGTCCCGCTACAGCCGTGTCCAACACGCATCGAGCCACTACTGCCATGTCCAACATGGTACTGAGTTTTGAACGTTCAGGGGACGGTACTATTGACAAGTATCCTCCCGATCGGTCGAACCGGTCATACTCCGGCTGCTGGTCATACTCCAGCCTGTACCGACGGGATAGGTCAATAGCACGGAACCACCAACCAAATGTCAGCCTGATCGGTCGAACCGGTCATACTCCAGCTGCTGGTCATACTCAAGCCTGTACCGACGTGACAAGGTTGGATGGTTCGAAGCCTATATACATAACTAATGTAATCTAACAGGCTTCCTACATGCACGCTAAACATGTAATCTACATATGCATACTGTTATACTAATCTTACCTGGATTCCGAATTCAGGTGTGCCGGTCAACCTGACTGGAACTTTTAGCTGAGCGGCGGGTTACTGGCTCCTAAACCATAAAAAAAATCACAACGCTATAAGTGACACGCTAAATCACTTCCCGGGGACTTAAACTAGGAACTAAAAGTTTCCCTATCGATAAAAAGCATGGCAATACCCCTAAAAACATAAAAACGAGGAAAAACACGGGTTCTGAAAATTCCCCAACCGGTAGACCGGTTGCCCAACCGGAATTCCAGTTCTGGGAATTACTGGACCCTCATCCGGAATTCCGGTTGCACAACCGGAATTCCGGTTCCTCGCGGGAATTTTTCAGAAATTCCTAACTCAACCAAATCAAACCCAATCTATACCAAACCTTCCAGACCTGCTCTAAATACCACAAAGAACATATCCAAGGCATCAAACCAACCTAGAAATCACAGATACTTAAATTGCCATTAAAGCTCAAGCTTTGAGTTCTAAACTCAAACTTGAGCAAATCCCACAAACATGCAATCAAACCTGGTTAATTCTACTCAAGTATGCATGATTAAGCTTCTGAAAACAAACAAGAACAACAGCAACAACATAGTAACAGATTACACAACATTTCTTCAAAAATCATAACTTTTTGCATAGAAAAACTATAGCTTGCTCAACCTAATAATCATGCATCAAAACAACTTAAATAACCCTAATCTAACAAGTTTAAACTCAGAAACAACAACAAGATTTCAGCAGCAACAATAACAAATAATCAAGCATGCATTTCATCAATTTTCATAAAATCTCAAGAAAAACAAAGTAGAGAAAGCTAGAAAAGAATTACCTTAATTAGAAACACTCTATCTTGCTGAAAATTACTTGAAAAAGAGAAGGGAAATCCAAGCTTCTTGCTGCCCCAAATGGCCGAAAATGAGAGGAAAAGAGAGAGAGAGCTTTTTGGAAAAATTCTATTTTCTACACTTAGTAATTTTTTGTAAAAGGAATAAGTGAAATCAAAGCCACCTCTAATAATTCATTTCAGCCATTAACTAAATAAAATAACATTTATTTTCAAATAAACAAGTCACTAAAAGACAAAACACTAATGGGGCAAAAAGACCATTTTGCCCCTCCACCATAAAATCACAAAAATCATACTAAAGGGGTATTTTTGGGAAATTCTAAATTCCCGGCCATTCCCGACATTCCCAATGTCTAAAACCCGTCCCCAAACTACTAACATACTAAGTTGTGATTTCTACTGAGCCAAACGCCGAGTTCCAAAATACCGGGCACCGGAAATGCAAAATATGAAAACTACTGAATAACATAACCATGCATTTCTGAATTCCATAAATAACAGCATAATAAATTATTTAAATAGCTATAAATAATTTCATAAATAATCATAATTAACCGATAATTTCCAAATTAACTAAGCAGGCTTTACAAATACTCTGCGAAAGAAAGGGTTAGATATCTGAACAGAAGGAGTCATATTATTCCGCTGCACCCAATGTAAGGTTTACTAAACTTTATATGTGTTTATTTCATCGTTTAAGAAAGTTCATATTTAGGGTGTTAATCAACATACTTGTGAGTAGATCTAAGATCCAGGTAAAATAATTTCCAACAACTGGCCTCAAAGCCATGATAATTGATTTGCTTGCAAGAAATTTGGACTTAAAATGATTGTTTGATGTTTTGGATGGTATCATGTTGTATTGAGTGTTATATGATGATTGATTGATGTTTGTGAATTTTCGTGAAAAATAATTGAATATCTATTTTCTGGAATTATTTTTATTGGATAGTATGAAAAAAATTAAGCAATTTATTTTTTTACAGAACTCAATTTTGATTTAATTTGAATTAGTTGTGATTGTTTGAAGTTTCGAAAAAATCAGGGAGCGTGCATCACCACACGCGCGCGCGGACGAAGGGCAACCTTCAGACAGCACGCGTTCAGACACGATTTCGTGTCTGAAATCCAGCTTCCGCGCGCGGAAATCATGCTGGACCCCCCCTTGCGCTGAGAAACCTCGGCTGAGCACTCCCTTGCGCGCGCGGACGAGTATGCATAGCATACCGTCCGTACAGCTCGCAATTTTTTTTTCGTTTTTCTTCTATTTTTCATGCTATTTCATGGATTTAACTTTCGATTTTTTGTGTAGTTTTGTATTTAGACATTTACTATTCCTATTTCAATTCTAAATATCATAATTAAATTAATTAATATTTTTTTTTAATTTAATTCATGATTTTAGTGTAATTTGAATATGAAAATAGTAAATATCTATCTTTTTGCTTAATTATCTATCTTATTTTTAAATTTGATTATATCTTATCTTATTTTTAAATTTAAGGGCAGATATTAATTTTTTTTTTAAATTAAATAATTTTAAAATAATTTGACCTTATTTAAATTTAAAATAAGATAACTATAATCATGTAATTTTAAATAGATGTAAGATATTTTGCTAACTTTTAATTTTTGTTATTTTATTTATTTAAATTAAATCATAAAATCTGAAAAAGATATTTATTTATCTTCTTTTAATTTTTATTTATAAAATAACATTAAATTTTAAATGTAGTTAGCAAATTTTGAAATGATATTTAGGTTAGTTGAAACCTAATTTTTCAAAATTGTAGGTTTAATCTTAAATATTATTTTATTAATTTCGAAAATATTTAAATTTTATTTTTATTATTTTTCGAAAACATTTTTTTTATTTAATTAATTTTTCGAAATTATTTATTTAAAATTCAATAAATCCTACATCCAACTATCCAGCTAACCTTGTTGCAGGAGTATGTGTTTTTAGCTTGTTTGTAAGTTTTTAAAACCTATTATTGCTTGATTGCAAATAGTCATGGTTAACTTGTTGACAGATCCAATGATCTGATTTTAACTCATGGCTCCCTTGGTCAAGTAAATAATTTGTAACAGGTATATTTACAATCTTCTTTCATCTGTGTATGACCTAGCAAAATGATAGGATCCATCCAAATTGTGTGCCTGTGTGAGCCTATGTGTTTAATTTTAATTATAGATGCATATAGGTTGTTGTTGCTAAATAAAATATCATAGTTCTTGATAGATTTTATTTAGGCCCATTTAGTTTTGGGCCTATTCAATTAATAACAGTTGTTCATTTTAAGGTTAAATTCGTCTCTTTTGGGCCTTGTGTGAGAGTTGGGAGCCATAGAAGTGGGTACGACATACTGAACCCAGCACCCCCTCACATGAACCACCCCAATTGTGAAGGCCCATTTGCCTGATTTGAATAACGGTACTAGGTTAATTAAATTAGTTTAACCTAATAAAATTGATTAGCAACATAATTAATTTCATTTATTTTGAAATTAATTTAAGAAAACCATTGTTTAAAGAATTTTATATTCTAAGCTAAACTATATGTATTTTCTTGTATTTAATTAAATATAGAATTATAACCATCTAGATTCTTTCTGTAGCTTAATTTAAATTTTTCATTAAATATTCCTATTTAAGTTGATATTTAGTCATCTATAACTAATCAACTTAAATCTGAATATCTTTTGAATTTAAAATTTCAAAATTAAGTTGAGGAATTTTAGGTATTGGTTATTAAGATTCTTTAGATATTTTTTAAGGTGATATTTTTTTCAAATATCAACTTAAAATGTAATATTTTCAAATTTAGTGGTTACAACTTAATTTTAATTTAATTAAGTCTAATTTGAAAGATATTTAAGTTGATTTTTAGATTCTTCTAAAAAAACTTAAACAAGATATTTTCAAATTTGTTCGATATTTATTCGAATTTATTTTTCGAATTTAAATAATAATTGAAAATTAATTAAAGTTGATTTTTTTATTTAAACCAACTTTAATTTGTAATTTTTCATTATTATAATATGGAATAAATGATTATACAAAATACATATTTTAAAATAACGAGCTTCAATCAAGAGACATTCGATCTCCATTGTTGGTTTTACATCGCGTTTGTTTTAGTGAGTAATCCTCCCTAATGGAGGAACATTCATTAGCAATTTCGCACCATTTAATCTCGAAAGATAAGTTGTTTGTAAGTGTTTTATATGGTATGGATCACCCTAATGGTGGCGACCATATTTGACTTGCAAATTATGAAACAATGGTGGAAGCTCATAAGATAGAATTGCCTTGACTCTCGCCTAAACGAGACAACGCTGAATTCAAATCTTGATCGAATAAAAGGTTGCTAGAATGATTATCATTTTAGATGAGTTGACAACTCTATTCAATGGATGATGCTTTGACTCTCGCCTAAACGGGACACTGTATCAGTCTGTTGAAATACCTTGGAAAATAAACTATGTTAGATTTAGTATTTTTATAACATATGTGATTATTTGTTTTTTTGTGAACATGTGTATGAATTTATGAACCAAAACCTTACTTCTGTTTTATTGATGTGTTGTAGTGCCAATATAAATAACCCTCACCCCGATCCTCTCCTAGTTAATATCTTAGCAAAAGAACTCTATAGTGTG
Source organism: Cannabis sativa (assembly GCF_029168945.1). Lineage (NCBI taxonomy): Eukaryota > Viridiplantae > Streptophyta > Magnoliopsida > Rosales > Cannabaceae > Cannabis > Cannabis sativa. Next base: position 1,714,471 of record NC_083608.1, on the reverse strand, counting down.
AAAATGCATCCTGGTAGTTGCATAAACTCGCACCTGTTGATGATGAATCTGAAGTTCCAAAAGGCAAATCTACTAGGAATTGATTTATCAAGAGATCAATGGGTGCAATTCATTCTTAATAGTCTTCCTCCGGAGTATAAGGAATTTGTTGTTTCTTACATGGTCAACAATTTCAACTCCTCCGACATGGACAAGCTCGAAGCACAATTACGAGCCCATGAACGAAATCTGATTGCAATGGGTCCCCCTGGGTTTGCAATTCATAATCAGAGGAAAAGGATTAAGCATGAAGGCTCTAGCAAAGCTGCTTCTTCAAGTACAATTATCAGACATAATCTTCTATGTTCGAATTGTAATGAAAAGGGACATCAAAAAGAACGATGTCCCTGGCTTCTAAACAATTCAAACGAAGGTAATGCTTTTGTCTTTGAATCATGTGTTTTAGAGAACGACAAATCCGTTTGGATTGTTGATTCTGGGTCTGCTAACCATGTATGTTCTTCACTGCAGCTGCTTGAAACTTGGGAAAATCTGCTTCCAGGAGAGTTAAAGCTTAAAGTTGGTAATGGCGAGTTAGTGTCGGTCAAAGCTAGAGGAGAAGCCCGCATCAAGTTTCAACAAAGATTTTTAATTTTAGAAAATGTTTTATTTATTCCAAACTTTAGTAGAAACTTGATTAGTGTCTCATGTTTGCAAACACAATCTTATATATTGAATTTTTTGAGTACTAATTGTTCAATTTCTCGTAATGGATTTCAAATATGTGTTGCTACCATGGAATAAGGGCTTTATGTTTTACGACCAAATACACAAATCTCACTAAACAGTGAACTTTTCAATGTAGCTAAACCTAGAAACCTCAAAAGAAAAGAGATTTATAATGATGATCAAACTTATCTATGGCATTTACGTTTAGGTCATATAGGCTTTGATAGACTCAATAGGCTAACCAAAGGCGGTCCATTGAAAAATGTCGTCCTAAGTGAATTACCAGTATGCGAGTCCTGCCTGGAAGGAAAAATAACTAAGCGTTCTTTCTCTGCAAAAGGGAGAGCGTGCCAAATACCCCCTAGGGTTAGTGCATTCTGATGTTTGCGGACCTCTGAATGTAAAAGCCCGAGGAGGTTATGAGTATTTTGTCACTTTCATTGACGATTACTCTAGATATAGTTTTCCTTACCTAATGCAAAAGAAATCTGAAACGTTTGAAAAGTTTCAAGAGTTTCATGCTTTGGCTCAAAACCAATTAGGTAAATCATTAAAGATCTTGCGAACTGATAGGGGTGGAGAATATATGGATATGCAGATCAAAGATCATTTAACTGAACTTGGAATTGAATCCCAATACACTGCCTTAGGCACTCCACAACAAAATGGAGTTGCAGAAAGAAGAAATCGCACTGTTTTAGAAATGGTTAGGTCTATGCTGAGTTATTCAACTCTATCTACGTCCTTCTGGGGATATGCTATATAGATGGCAAATGACATTTTAAATGTTGTTCCATCTAAAGCAGTCCCTAAGACACCCGTCGAATTTTGGAATGGTCGTACACCTAGTTTACGCCACTACAGAATTTGGGGGTGCCCTGCTCATGTCTTAAGAAAGAAAGAAGGCAAACTTGAATCACGTACCGAAGTATGCATGTTTGTCGGAAATTCTAAAGAGACTAGGGGTGGACTATTTTATAGTCACAAGGATAACAAAGTGTTTGTTTCTACAAATGCCACTTTTCTTGAAGATAACTATATTAAAGACAACAAACCGAAAAGTAAATTTGTTTTAGAGGAAATGCTTTCAGATATAACTCCTTCCAATGTTCCGTCCTCTTCCACTCAAGAAGAGGACAATCCCACTCCCTCAGTCAAACCAACTTAGAAATCTACTACTAAAGTTTCTGTTCAGAAGATCACCGCTCCTCGTCGTAGTGGGAGGGTTTCAACAAAACCAGCTCGTTATGGCTTGGATGGTGAAATCAATATGGTCGTTCGTGACGGAATTGAAGATGATCCATTAACCTATAAACAGGCAATGGCTAGTCCGCAACGGAAACGATGGTCGGCCGGCATGGATTCAGAAATGGATTCCATGAAAAAGAACAAAGTCTGGGAATATGTAGACGCACTTGACGAATATCATCCGATAGGATGCAAGTGGGTTTACAAGAAGAAAAGAGGAGCTGGAGGCGAAGTCGAAACTTTTAAAGCTAGACTTGTAGCCAAGGGTTATACCCAAAGAGAAGGCGTGGACTATGAGGAAACTTTTAGTCCTATTTCCATGCTCAAATCCATCCGAATTCTTCTCTCCATAGCTGCTGCTTTCGATTATGAAATTTGGCAAATGGATGTCAAGACTGCCTTCCTTAATGGGGTACTTGAAGAAACCATCTATATGGAGCAACCAGAAGGCTATGTTCTTCCAGGGCAGGAAAAGAAAGTTTGCAAACTAAATAGGTCCATCTATGGACTTAAGCAAGCTTCTCGCTCATGGAACAAAAGGTTTGATGAAATTATCAAGACCTACGACTTTCTTCAGAATGAAGATGAACCTTGTGTTTACCAACTCAAGGAAGACCAAGTAGTAGTATTCCTGGTCCTTTATGTTGATGAAATTTTGATTATTGGAAACAATATCAAGAAAATGACTCACATCAAGGAATGGCTCAACACTCAATTCGATATGAAAGATTTGGGTGAAGCAGCCTATGTTCTTGGTATTCAGATTATCAGAAACCGGAAGAACAGATCTCTTGCTGTCTCTCAAACAACCTACATTGACAAAGTGTTAGAGAGATTCTCCATGAACTACACCAATGGGGCAAACATGCCTTCTAGATATGGTATTCGTCTATCTAAGGAACAGTCTCCTACTCATCCTCAAGAGATAGAGGACATGGCGAAAATTCCCTATGCTTCTGCAGTTAGAAGTCTAATGTATGCAAAGTTATGCACTAGACCTGACATCTGCTATGCAGTGGGAATCGTGAGCAAGTATCAGTCTAATCCAGGACAGGAACATTGGAATGCAGTTAAGTATATTTTGAAATACTTAAAGAGTACAAGGAATCTTGTGTTAGTCTACAAGGGTGGTGCTTTAAATCCCATAGGCTACACTGATTTAGATTTCCAGGCAAGTCTTGAAGACAGGAAATCTACATCTGGGATGGTGTTTACTCTTGGGGGTGGAGCAGTGGTTTGGAGAAGTGCAAAACAAACCGCGATATCGGACTCGACTATGGAAGCTGAATACATAGCTGCAGCCGAAGCTGCTAAAGAACTTGTCTGGCTAAGAAAGCTCTTCACCAGTATCGGTGTCGTACCTGGAATGGAAAGCCTCTGGTCCTACTTTGTGATAATAATGGAGCAATAGCCAACAGTAAAGAACCTCGAAGCCACAAGAGAAGCAAACACATTGAAAGGAAGTATCACATCATCATAGAATATGTGGCAAGAGGGGATGTACTAGTTGAGAAAGTGGACACAGAAGATAACTTAGCTGATCCATTCACCAAAGTCTTGGCCGTGACTGCATTTGAAAAGCACCATCAGAATATAGGATTAATTGATATGTACTGATTAGTTTTATATTAGTGCAAGTGGGAGTTTGTTGGGTTTTATGCCCTAAATAAAACTCAATTTCAATGTAATCTATTTTATTCAACATCAATAAAGAAACAGAAGTATTTTTCATTCATTTGTGTATGTTTTGGTTCACCTTATCAATTACTTGTCTATTTGATTTATAAATTCATCTGAAACCCTTTTCACATACTTGATCCTGTTTATTGTGCTGTCAACACTTTGGAAAGTAAACATGACTATGTGAATAAAGTTTCCTAGATTTATCAGACACAGGGTTTTACTGATATGATAATCTACAACAAGAGTTTACTTGCATTTGGAGAAATGCTATGTTCTTTCGAGAACATTGGTTAAAGTAAAGCTCAGGTTGGGTGCATGGAGTATGCATCGGAAGGGACCGATATTGAACTTTGATTTAGATTTATTAAACTTACCATAAAATCTATTCAAGTATATATCGCTAGTTGATCCTAGATCAAATGATCTTAATCCTGTTATGATTAGGCTCAATCTCAGGAGGCTATTCGTGTTCTTTGATTTGTTAGTTAAGCCTTTTTTTAGGTCAGGGTGATACGTACATTTTAGGAGCACGGTAGTGCAATTGAGTGGGAGCGCTAACATAAACATGGAATCTATAGCTTCTATGTGGCGAATAGTAAGCAAAGGATGATCTCCTTCGAGCTTGACCAAACGAAAATATATGGTGGAGTACTCATTTCACATAAGCTGAAATATCATTTATACGGGGTCAAGTGTTTTAAGGATAAAATGCATAGTATGGTGTAACGGTAATCTAATCCCTTTACAGTGTAGATCATTCATATAGAGGATCATTGATCAAATTAGGATTATAACAATGGATAACTAATGATGTGTCTATATGGTGGAATATATAGAGCATTCTATATACAGAGAGTGCAATTCTAAGTTCTATGCGTGGATTCAACGAAGAATTAATAAGTCAGTGAATTTAGGTTATAAATTCTTGATCTGCTTATTGGAAGCTCGGTTATATAGACCCATGGTCCCCCCACCAGTTGAGATAATATTGCTTGTAAGACTCATATAATTGGTTGTGATTAATCAATTATAATTCTCAAATTAGACTATGTCTATTTCTGAATTTTTCACTAAGTAAGGGCAAAATTGTAAAGAAAGAGAGTTAGGGGCATATTTGTTAATTATGATACTTTGTATGGTTCAATTAATAAATATGATAAATGACAATACTATTTATTGATTATTTATAGTTTTTTAATAGTTAGAATTGGCATTTAAATGGTTGAATTAGAAAATTGGCGTTTTTGAGAAAATCAAACGCAAAAGTGATAAAACTGCAAAATTGCAAAAAGTGAGGCCCAAATCCATACTGCCATGGCCGGCCACTTTTATAGGAATTATCCTCTGATATTTTCATTATTTTAATGCCAAATAATTCAAACCTAACCCTAGTGGAATGCTATAAATAGATAGTGAAGGCTTCAGGAAAATTTCACTTTTCATTCAGAAAAACCTGAGCCTCTCTCTCTCTCTATACCTAGCCTCCCACTCTCTCTCTCTCTTCCTCCTTGAGATTTCGAAATACTTAGTGATTAGAGTAGTGCCCACACACAGCAAGTGATACCTCAATCATAGTGAGGAAGATCGTAAAGAAAGGCTTTCAGCAAGAATGAGTTTCAGCATTGAAGAAGGAGAGAAAAAGATCCAGGTTCAGATCTTGATAAGACTCTGCGACAGAAAGGATACAAGGGTTAGAGATCTGAACGAAAGGAGTCATATTATTTCCGCTGCACCCAATGTAAGGTTTACTAAACTTTATATATGTTTATTTCATCGTTTTAGAAAGTTCATATTTAGGGTTGTTGCTCCAAAATTCGCCCAATATACGTGGACCAGTCAAGAGGGGACACGTGGATCAGATAACTTGGAAAGATTTGCTAAGTCTTTTTTATGCCACCAGGAAGCGCTATTAGCATGGGTCCCGGAGGAGACACCCGGAGTACGAGTTACTCCCGGAAGATAGTATAGCGTGAAGGCCCTCCGGGATGTGTCAGGTCTCTCCCGAGAAATCAAGTCGCATTTAATGCTGCATGGGAGGAAGCGTGTTGGGACTGTAACACGCAATAAAGTCTGACGGCACAACCCCCAAGCAGCAGCGCTACAGTAATGATCATTTAAGTCTAGCGACGGCTATTCTGCGAAGAGTCATGTCAATCATAAGACAAAAAGGACATTCTCCATAAAAGCCCTACAACACCTAGGGATTTGACCATGCATCACCCATGGTATATTCATCGGAAATGCCCAACTTTATGGATACTTACAGACACATGTGTAAGAACAATTCTAGGGATTACCCCACCAAAACACTATAAATACCCCCTCAAAGCTCATTTAAGGGGGTCGGGGAATCTTGGTTGCAAAAGAGCAAGAAGAGAAAAAACTCACCAAGAACATTCTCTGTATTTAAGAGAAAAACATTCTCTCAAGTGTGGAATCTGTATTAAATACATCCATTAATAGCAGTGGCTCGTGGACTAAGGCTCATTAACGCCCCAACCACGTAAAAAGTCTTCATCTCACTTTCTTACAGCTCATTATTATAATTATATTTTAACAGTTGCCGAAAACCTCGGTCAACATTTTGGTGCTTCCATTGAGAGCTGAGGAAAGCTGCTTCACAACAAGCATTTAACTTCACGATAATGGTGGAGACAAGAGCTACACGTCATCCTCGCCCTCTAGAAGACGCTCAAGATCCCAATGAGGAAGATGTAGCCTCAAGGGCAGCAGAGGAGTCCGAGGAAGAAGAAAGAAGGAATAGTTCCCGATGAAAACCACGAGGAACACCTCGACGAGTACGCTAATGATGATGGAAGCTACCAAGAGCTGGTGCTCCTCAGACAAAAAGCTATCGATCATGAAGCTGAGATCGAAGCTCAGAAAGTGCAAAATCAAAAAATGCATGAAGTGATGCTAGCCATGCAGAAAGCCATGGAGGCAGCTGGTATTCACGTGCATCCTAAGGCGATGGCCGCTAGACTCGACGGGGAGCCAGCGACGTCTTCACCTAATTCCCAGCAGCAAAGGCCTAGGGAACCTAGCCCTATAAGGCACCCTGCTGAGAAAAACCAAACAAAAAACCCTACTTCTGCCCCTGGTCGAAAGAAAAAGGCGCAGGATCCGCGTAAGGTCCGCTCAGATTTCCCTAAGGGGAAAGGTCCGCAGAGGGGCAAGCCCCAAAGAGGGAGTCTTGGCCCTCAGGATCGAGGGGACCGAAAAAGCGTTTCCGTGCACCAGGAACCAGGGGGTAGAGGAAGAGGAGGACAGAGATGTCCACCCATTGATCTGAGAAATCAAATCAATGGGAATCAAGGTGACCTCCGGGATCACCTTGACCAAAAAAGATACAGACCCGTAGTCTCCTCGGGTACTGTAAACGAAGGGACTATGGCAGAACTTGCCATACTTCGAAAAGATATTGCCCGAGTCTCCCGGAGGCAGAAGGGAGATGACTCCGACTCGGACAGTGAGGATCGGGAGCCTTGTGCCAAACATATCCTGGAGGCGGAGCTCCCTAAAAACTTCAAGATGCCCGAGATGGCGGCATATACTGGGAACTCCGACCCCAGTGATCACTTGTCACGATTCAACCGAGTCATGACAGTCATGCGGGTCAGCAATGACGCCAAATGCCTATGCTTCCCCCTCACTCTGAGCGGATCGGCAGAGGAATGGTTCAAGAAATTGGAACCAGGATCGGTGGGATGTTGGAACAAACTCCAAACCAGCTTCCGGAGACAATTTGTCGCCGCCAGGAAGGTCAACTTGGAGGTTAGTGCCTTGACCAACATCAAGCAACTGCCCACCGAGACCTTGAAGAATTACATTAAGAGGTTCCGAGAGGAAGCCTCAAAGACCAAGAAGGTCGACGACGGACAACAGCTTGCGCTTCTCCAAGCAGGAATCCGCACCGGGACTCCCTTCTGGAACGAATTACAGCAAGAAGGCGCTGCTAGCCTTCAGGACTTCCAGAAGCGAGTCCAAAAATATATTAACCTCGAAGAAGCTTCCGCATCGTGGCTTACGGAGGCTATTATCCCACCGGATAGCAGGATACATGCCGTGAGTATCGCCCCTGCATCGTCCCGACCGCGACCCCTCCGGTAAGTGGCATACAGTTTTCTGCTACTCCCGGATACAGCCAGGGCCAAGCTTTGCCCCCGCATCTTCCCATTACGCAACCCTTCCGGGTGAATGGACGGGCTCCTTCACAGCTGCCCCGACCGCTAGCTTAACAGGCCCTACCTGTGGGTCGAGAAGCAAAAGGTCTTCCAAGGGCAGCACCCGAACGGGAGAGAAGCGCCAAAAGAAGGGGTACACACCCCAATACACCCAGTACACAGAGCTCACGGACTCTCAGGAACGTGTCTATTTTGCCACAAGGCAGAATACGCACTACCGGAGACCCCAGCCATTGTACAGAGACAGCTCCCGGAGAGATCCGAGTAAAAGGTGCGAGTACCACAACGACATTGGCCACAGCACCAATGAGTGTAAAAATCTCAAAGATGAGATTGAGAATCTGATCCGTTTGGGCCACCTCTATGAGTGGATCAAAAATAGGTTACCCCACCTTAACCCGGGGCAGGTGGCAGGGGGTATGCCTTCGGGAACACCAGGGGGTACAGCAGGAGTATTGCCTCCAGCTGCTCCCGCAGGTGACGCCCAGCATATACCCGGACTACCGCCCCGGCCTAATGGACGGGTAGCCATGATCTCCGGAGGTCCCCATATCGGAGGAAACACTCGAAAGGAGCGAAAGAGATATGCCGTGGCCGCAAGACACAGTGAGGTGTGGGAGGTCACTCAACTCCTAGCTCAAAGGCCTCGGCTAATGGACCAGCCCATAACGTTCACGGAAGAAGACGCCAAGACGGTGCGTTTTCCTCATCACGACCCGCTGGTCATAGAGACCCCCATTGCAAATAAAGTGGTGGCTAGGGTCCTGATTGACAATGGAAGTTCCGTGAACTTGCTCTTCAAAGAGGCCTTCACTGCGATAGGATTGACCGACCGGGACCTCTCTCCTAGTGGATCGCAGCTCACAGGGTTTAACGGGACAACGCTAATCCCGATGGGAAAAGTCAGGCTCCCAGTTACCCTGTGCCCGGATACCCCCCAAAGCACATTCAAGTATTGCACCTTTGTGGTGGTAGACTGTCCAACAGCCTACAACGCAATCTTAGGCCGACCGGCCCTCGTCGACTTTGGTGCAATAACTTCAATCCGACACCTATGCCTAAAATTCCCTACCTGTGAAGCCGAGGAGTCGGAACAAAGGAGGGGAAATCAAGGAGAGGCCAGGCAATGTTACAATGTTGCCACCCACTTACCAGTACTCATGGTCCGGGGGCCCCCTGAAATAGAGAAGGCTGAAGAAGACGAGCTGGATCCTCGCATAGGATCCGAAAGGGTCGTAGAACCAATGGAGGACGTCGAAGAGATACCAGTGTGCGACGACGACTCCACCAAAGTACTCCGGATAGGGAGAAGCCTGGATCCGGAGGAAAAAGATAAAATAATAAAAACACTGAAGGGCGCCATCGACATTTTCGCATGGCGCCAAGAAGACATGACCGGCATCAGCCCTCATGTCATCACCCATGTACTCAATGTCAACCCGGACATGCCCCCTGTACAGCAAAAGAGACGCCCGCTCGACTCGGTGAAAGCCGAGGCCTTAGAGAAAGAGGTGGATAAACTTTTGTCCAATAGCATGATCCGCGACGTATACTATCCGAATGGCCGGCCAATCCGGTCCTGGTGCCCAAGCCAAACGGGACTTGGCGGGTTTGTATAGATTTCACAGATCTAAACAAAGCCTGCCCAAAGGACTGCTTTCCGCTGCCCAGGATCGACCAGATGGTGGACGCCACGTCCGGATTTAAACTGCTATCTTTCATGGATGCCTATGCTGGGTACAACCAAATAAAAATGCATACGGCAGACCAGGAGTGCACTAGCTTCAGGACCGATAAGGGGGTATACTGTTACCTAGTCATGCCTTTCGGACTGAAAAACGCCGGAGCAACCTATCAAAGAATGGTTAACCGGATGTTTAAAAGCCTCCTGGGACGAAACATGGAAGTATATGTAGACGACATGCTCGTCAAATCCAAAGCATGCAACAGCCATGCAAGCGACTTAGAGGAATGTTTCGAAGTCGTCCGGAGATACGGCATGAAACTCAACCCGAAAAAATGCACCTTCGGGGTCAAGTCGGGAAAATTCCTGGGCTTCATAGTCAGCCAAAGGGGGATCGAGGCGAACCCGGAGAAAATCCAAGCTCTCCTGGACATGCCATCCCCCAAAAAACATAAGGACGTGCAAAGTTTGACCGGAAAGGTAGCCGCACTGAGCCGCTTTATCTCACGGTCCACGGACAAGTGCATACCCTTCTTCAACATACTGAAGAAATGCCAAAAGTTCGAATGGACGGACGAATGCGAGGAGGCATTCAAAAGGTTAAAAGACCATATGGCCAAACCTCCTATCCTATCAAAACCCGTCCTTGGAGAAGACTTGTTCCTTTACTTGGCCGTCTCCGAGCATGCGGTCAGTGCTGCGTTGGTCCGGGAGGAAGAAAAAATTCAGCACCCCGTATACTATGTTAGTAAACGCATGGTAGGGGCCGAGACAAGGTACCCGGTTATTGAAAAGTTAGTATTCTGCCTCCTGATGGCATCACGGAAGTTGAGACCATACTTCCAAGCCCATCCGATCAGAATTTTGACCAATCATCCACTCCGGCAAGTTCTCCAGAAACCTGAAGCCTCCGGAAGACTCCTCAAATGGGCAATGGAACTGAGTCAGTTCGACTTACATCACGTGCCCCGGATTTCCATTAAAGGCCAAGCCTTGGCGGACTTCATCACCGAATGTAATGAAGCCGAGGCAACAGCCAATACACCGGAGCCACCCATCCCCACTTGGAGAGTATTTGTGGATGGAGCTTCTAATGAAAACGGTTCAGGAGCCGGAGTGGCTATGATATCACCCACTGGGTTGCGGCTCCAGGCAAAAGACTCCGATTCAACTTCACAAATTTTCGAATAATGAAGCCGAATATGAGGCCCTGATAGCAGGGCTAAAATTGGCTAAAGCTGTAGGAGCCAAGAGGGTGGAAGTCTACAGCGATTCTCAGCTGGTAGTAAACCAGGTTTCCGGAGAATACCAAACTCGCGGCGAAAGGATGGCCGCGTACGTAACAATAGTCCGAGAGCTGCTCCACGAGTTCACGGACTATAAAATAGAAAGAATCCCCCGAGAAAAGAACGCTCGCGCGGACTGTCTGGCTAAGTTAGCCTCGGACAGCGAAATCGAAGAGCTGGGGGTAGTACCAGTGGAACGTTTGGCAGAGCCAAGCATCAAAATAAAAGAGACCACACAAACGGTTGGGCAAGAACCCAGCTGGATGGTCCCCATCATAAAATACATAACCACAGGTGAGTTGCCCCAAGAGAGGGCACTGTCTCGAAAGATTCGCATCGTGCTCATCGTTATGTAATGATGGATCAAATTCTCTACCGAAGAGGACTCAGCATGCCTTATTTAAGGTGTGTATCGGACCCTGAAGCTAGACAAATCATGCTGGAGGTCCATGAAGGGTTCTGTGGAGATCATACGGGAGGACCCAGCCTCTCAAAGAAAATATTGAGGCAGGGATACTTCTGGCCAACAATGAAAAAAGATTGTATAGACTATGTCCAAAAGTGTGACTCGTGCCAAAGGTACGCGAACATACCGAGAGCTCCTCCAAATGAGATCACTCTGATGACCAGCCCCTGGCCCTTCGCGGTCTGGGGCATAGATCTCATCGGGTCTCTACCTACGGGAAAAGGAGGAGTAAAGTATGCAATAGTAGCAGTGGACTACTTCACCAAGTGGACAGAGGCTGAGCCTATGAAGACAATAACCGCTAAGAAGGCGTTGGACTTTGTTATCAAAAACATAGTGTGTCGATACGGCTTACCTCACAAAATAGTCTAACACAATGGAAAGCAATTTGATTGCGAGGAATTTACTGACTTCTGCAACCAACACGGAGTAGTGAAAAGCTTCTCCGCGGTAGCCCGGCCTCAGACAAACGGCCAGGCGGAAGCAGTCAATAAAATCCTAAAGGTCACCTTGAAAAAGAAGCTGCTGGCTTGTAAAAATAACTGGCCTGAAGGATTGCCAAGGGTATTGTGGGCCTACCGGACGACCCCCAGAACCACAACCGGTCACTCGCCGTTCTCAATGGCGTACGGTTGTGAAGCAATGGTCCCGGTGGAAACATTATTCCCATCCCACAGGAGGACGACTTACGATCCGGCCACCAATCAGGCCCTGCTCCAAGAAGCTCTGGATCAAGTCGAAGAACTCCAGGATGAGTCCCAAATACGGATGGCCGCTTATCAAAAGAAGGTGACCAAGTATTTTAACTCCAAGGTTAAAAGTAGAAAATTCGCTATTGGGGATATGGTCCTAAGAAGGGTTTTCCCAGCCACCCAAGAACCCGGAGTGGGGGTACTTGGACCAAATTGGGAAGGACCATATGAAATCGAGGACGAAATCGGTTCTGGCACTTACAAACTGAAAAGAATGGACGGAACTACTGTCCCAAGAGCCTGGAATGCCGATCACCTCAGAAAATATTACCAGTAGCGAATTAAACTTAGATTTTGTTCAAAGGGTTTGTACCGTCCAAATGTATGCCTCCTTTATATTAAATAAAACTGAGTGCCTTAAAAACAAAGTTTCTATGCCACTCAGGGGGGTACTAGGGTATACCGCACGGACAAACAAAAACAATCTAAGTAAAATATCCTGACCCAAAGGGCAGGTCAAGCTAAGTAAAATATCCTGACCCAAAGGGCAGGTCAAGCTAAGTAAAATATCCTGACCCAAAGGGCAGGTCAAAAAACATGCGCAAAAATAAAGAGCGTAAGTATAAAAACCCTGAGCCAAAGGACAGGTTGAAATATATAAGTGTGAAAAAAGATCGCATATATATATAAATAAAAAAAAATATATCCTAGCCCGAAGGGTAGGTCATACACATGTAAACGGCCCGGGGACAGGCCTTAAATTGTCTCCCCTTCAAATAAAAGCTGCCGCCTGTATGTAAATTGTTCTAAGGCAGCAGCAAGTATGTACAAACAAAAAAAAAAAGTTATAAGAAGAACGGGTAAAATCTGGGTCAATAATATGGCAGCTCAGTCAGCCCGCGGTGGAAGACGAGGTCCAATCCGTGCCTCAAGCTCAGCATCAAGCCTCTTCTTCTTTTCCCGAAATTTGGCAATCATGTCCTCGGGTTTGGGATAAAAAGTAAGCTTGATACTCTGATCATTGGTGGCCCAAGCCATGTAGACACCATCATCAAAGCGCTTTGGGCACCGGGCGCAGGAGATAGGAGAAAGGAGCTCGGCCCTCCTGGCCTTCCTGGTAGACTGATCTTTGTAGTCATGAAGCTCTTTCAACTCCGCAGCTAGAGCGGCCTTGGATTCGATATCCGACTGGTGAGTCTCCTCTAGAGACCTCACCTTGGCGGCCATTTCATCCAAAGCCTCCCTGGCCTCCTGAAGATCTCGCCTGGCCTTCTCGGCAGCCTCGGTTTGAGCCCTTAGTTCCTCCTGATGATGGGCCTCCATCCTGCCTCTCCGCTGGGCCTCGGCCTGGATCATGGCCTCCGCCTGAGCCTCCCTCCGGATGGCCTCCTCCTCCTTGGCCTTGGCCTTCTCTTCCTTGGCCTTGGCCGCTGCTTCCTGGCGCTCGGCAGCCTCTTGGTAGATCTGCCTCTCCGCTGTGAGGTCTTGGAGGACCTTCCTGACGTCGTTCATGTCCCCAAAGTCGGACAGAGCGAAGCCATGGTTTATGATGTTCCTGGAGAGGCGACCATCCTCAGCAGCAACCTGAGCCATAACGGGGTATAAGAAAAAATTTCTCAAAGGAAGAAAACAAAATACAAACAACAAAAAGGAAACGCAAAAAATTGCAAAGTACTTACCACTGTGAGGGAATGGCTGAGGTCCTGAACCTGGAAGATGGAGTTCAGGGAAGCGCAAGTGGCAAACCGTTTGGGCGCACAGCGTGTAAGCTGAGAAGCGAACTCACCGGTCATTTCCGCGGCGAAGGGAGCCAAAGTGGGCCCTAGGAGGGGACGGAACCAGTCCGTTAAAGGGTCCAGGTTGAGGTTCCACGGATCATGATAGTCCGGATGGTTGATACTCGCCTCAACCTCAGCTCGCAGAATCCTCCTAAGGGCCTCCACCTCGGCATATCCCCGGGAGTACTCGTCCATAGCGTAGTTGTGTTTGGCTATGCGAAGCTCCTGCCTCACCTCATCCCCCGGAATCGGGGTAAGATCAATGTGAGGAGGAGCAGGATTTTCCTCCATCGGAGAAACCCCGCCGTCTAGGCCATGAGCAGGAGTGTCGGCCCTCCGAGGCCTCTTCGGCTCGTCCTGGGCAATCATCTTGCCCTTACGCTTGCGAATCAGGGCCACTTCAGGCTCCTCCTCGTCCTCCTCTGCTACCACTGGAAGGGCTTGAGGCTCTCCAGTACCCTCGGCGGCATCCTCCGAGAAGTCCCAGCCTTTCCCTTGGCTTCCCCCGGAAGCACCTCCTCGTCATCCACTAAGTCAATGGTTTCGGGAGGAGCGCCGGAAGGAGCCGGGGGAGAGGGGGTGAAAGCCGGAGGAGCCACCGGAGTATGGACCCCGGCAAGCTGTTCCAGGATGGCATCCATGGAGGTACCTGTTCCAATAAAATAAGCAAGTGTTAGAAGTTCGTGAGAAACTGCTTACAAAAGGTGCAGCAAATAAACTACTCCTACCCGGACTTCCTAATTCGGCCCTAGCAAAGTCCCGAACTTTAATGCTGGCAGCATCATCTCCAAGATAACTGTCCGAGGGCCGGAACCAGCTGGACGCTATGTAAGCCGACGGACCTAAGGGAATAGGTTCCGGAGGGCCGGGGCCCATCCGGGACCGACCTAGGTAATCTCCTAAGTTCGTAAAATAAAATTCCTTCAAATGATCCCCCCACCGGGTCGACGGCATCTTAAACCTACGGAGACGCTCGTCGAACCCTATGGGCCTACGACTGGTATATTCATCAACGGAAGGGACATAATGAATTATCAAGGGAGACTTACCACCAGCACCGGAAGTGCTAGCACCGGGAGCACCCGAGTTTGGTTCGGGGGCTGAAGGCTGAGGCCGGGAAGTCTGGTTCTCAGAAGAACCTTCAAGACGAAGGGGCCCCCCGGCGGAAGGACCCCCAATCTCTTCTTGAAGAATCTTGTCAAAAAATTTTGCCTCGGACTTCCCGCCAATGGCTTGGCTCCTTCGCACCACCGGACTCCCCACGCGAAGCCCTCTCCCAGAGGCAGCCTGGGCCTTAGAATACGCCTTCTCCTGGGCCTTCCGGTAGAGATAATCTTGGTACTTCTTCTCTGCCGTGGCAATGAGCTCATCCCGGAAGGCCTTCTCCGCAACCGGCGCCCTCACATTAGGGCAGATGACCTTGGAGAGGTTTGAGTCATCCACGGATTGATGAGAAAGGATAAGTTTAGCCTTTCTGCTATTCTCCGTGGTGACCAGGCCCCCGACATCAAGATCGGCATGGTCGTAGGAGGTGAAGGCTTGGGCCCTTCGAAGGAAAGCCTGAGTGGGGAGCGTCCGCTGGTAAGGTGGGATCCGCACCCACTCCGTGAGAAGCTCCGGGTGGTCCACGGCCCTGAACCCGGACGAGAAGAAAAATCGGTGGCGGTACTCCTTAACATGAGTCTGCCTATTATACGGAACCATCCCCTCGTTAGCAGGGTGGATCCGGAACCCATAAAAACCATCCTTAAGTTTGTCCCCTTTCTTGGGGACGATACAAGTTCATAAAAATATAAAATTTCCGCCGGGCTGGGAGACCCCCAGCCGCGGGCGGTGTAAAAAATAAATAAGCCTGAGAGCAGGCGGTAAGCTTGAGGAATAAGTTGGTATGGCGCAAGGCCGACAAATACAAGAAAATTAACAAAATAATCCTGGAGCGGGAGCATGGCACCGGCCATCAAATGGGTCTGACTCCACGCCCCGAAGCCGTCATAGTTGTGATTGGGCGTCTCCGAGTCACGAGGAGGCCGGTGGAAGGTCCCTGAGGTAGAGGGTTTGATCCCAGCCACATTAATGATGTTCTCCAGCTGGTGGGGGCAAGTCAGGGTCGATCGAAGCTCGGCCGCTTCCCAACCAGTGGCGCGGGACTTGTACCCTTCCTGGGCAACGGAGTCCCGCAGAAACCTCCTCCAGGGTGGCTATGTTTTTCCCTTTCTTCTTCGAAGATTTCGAGCCAGAAGCAGACATTTTATGTTCTGAGAAAAACAAAAAGAAAAAACCCAGCAGTTAGGCCCCATACCAAACCCTAAATCAGGAAAAAGGGAGTGGGGGTCCCCTAACCGCTGGAAAGAGGCCCCCTCCGGACACGTGTCACCTGGGAAACTCAGGAGAGAATCCCTGAACAAGTGTCGGGTGCAGTAAAATCGCAGAAAAGTGGTTTTGCAAAAAGAAAAAGAAAAGAGAAAAGCCTTCCTATGCCCTAAGCAATTGCTAAACGAAGAACACATGGCCTCCTTCAAGCAAAGCTGTATGCCTATGACAGAGGCATGACAATGGCGACTCTACAACTAACACAGTAAACGTAAAGCATAACTCGAAGAACTCAAACACTCACACACCCAGAAGTCTCTAAGTGCGAACCCAGAAAACAAACAAAGTAAATGTAAGCATGTCATTATTTAAAGATGCAAGAAACTTACTGTTGATTGTTGAACTGGGGGTACTGAGTATGGTTGAATGAGAGTTGAGAGGCACTGGCGAAACCGAACACTGGAAAATTAAAAGAAGTGTTTAAGTGTTGAAGCAGTTTGTGCTACTTTGAGGAATTTTCTCTCTGAGAAATTCGAGCAGAAATGGCAAGGAATGGAAAGTAACCGAAATGAAGGAAAGGTGGTGGCTTTTATAGGCAAAAGTGCATGAGGAACAGGCGTCTTCACCTACCAATCGTACGGTGGGGGAAATGCGCGATTCGAATTCCCAATAAATCAACGGACAAGATCAATCTACCATTAAGGCGGTGGAAACGTTTGAGTATCCGTCTGACACCATCAATGCGCCGCATCAATCATGGGGCGCGAAACGAATCGACCTCTGCAAAAGTAAATCGCCGCATTT
Organism: Cannabis sativa; assembly: GCF_029168945.1. Lineage (NCBI taxonomy): Eukaryota > Viridiplantae > Streptophyta > Magnoliopsida > Rosales > Cannabaceae > Cannabis > Cannabis sativa. Next base: position 1,697,628 of record NC_083608.1, on the reverse strand, counting down.
AATGCCACTATTAGACACACCTTCACGCGCCCCCAAGTCATAGCAGAAGACCGAGGAGGCGGCTGGAAACATTCCTGCAAACAAACATATTGCTGCATTAAATGACATCATTTAATGTGCCCCCACGCGCTCGAGGCTCGAGCTAGGGAAACGAGGGGTCAACTGGAGACACTCGAACAAGCCTTGGTTTATTTTTACTAAGTAAACAAGGCTTGGGCGGTAAATGTTGCTCCAAAATTCGCCCAATATACGTGGACCAGTCAAGAGGGGACACGTGGATCAGATAACTTGGAAAGATTTGCTAAGTCTTTTTTATGCCACCAGGAAGCGCTATTAGCATGGGTCCCGGAGGAGACACCCGGAGTACGAGTTACTCCCGGAAGCTAGTATAGCGTGAAGGCCCTCCGGGATGTGTCAGGTCTCTCCCGAGAAATCAAGTCGCATTTAATGCTGCATGGGAGGAAGCGTGTTGGGACTGTAACACGCAATAAAGTCTGACGGCACAACCCCCAAGCAGCAGCGCTACAGTAATGATCATTTAAGTCTAGCGACGGCTATTCTGCGAAGAGTCATGTCAATCATAAGACAAAAAGGACATTCTCCATAAAAGCCCTACAGCACCTAGGGATTTGACCATGCATCACCCATGGTATATTCATCGGAAATGCCCAACTTTATGGATACTTACAGACACATGTGTAAGAACAATTCTAGGGATTACCCCACCAAAACACTATAAATACCCCCTCAAAGCTCATTTAAGGGGGTCGGGGAATCTTGGTTGCAAAAGAGCAAGAAGAGAAAAAACTCACCAAGAACATTCTCTGTATTTAAGAGAAAAACATTCTCTCAAGTGTGGAATCTGTATTAAATACATCCATTAATAGCAGTGGCTCGTGGACTAAGGCTCATTAACGCCCCAACCACGTAAAAAGTCTTCATCTCACTTTCTTACAGCTCATTATTATAATTATATTTTAACAGTTGCCGAAAACCTCGGTCAACAAGGGTGTTAATCAACATACTTGTGAGTATATCTAAGATCCTGGTAAAATAATTTCCAACATCTATGTATTCCACAACATAGATACGCCATTAGTTATCTTTTGTTATAATCTCAATAATCAATGATCCTCTATAGATGATTTACACTGTATAGGGATTAATTTACTGTTACACTGTTCAATGTATTTTATCCACAAAACACTTAGCCACCTATAAATGATATTTCAGTGAACTAACATAATCACTGAAATAAGTACTCAACCATTTATCTCTGTTTAGCCAAGCTCGAAGGAAATCATCAATTCACTTCTATGTCCAGATAGAAGCTATAGATTTTATATCTATGATTAGCGCTCCCACTCAATTGCACTACCATGTTCCCAAAATGTACGTATCACCCTGACCAAAAAGTAGGCTTAACTAACAAATCAATGAACATGAATAACACTCTTGAGATCGAACCTAACCATGTCAGGATTAAGATCATTGGATTTAGGATCAACTAGGTGATATTGAATTGAATAGATATTACGGTAAATTTATCATATCTAATCCAAGTTCAATATCGATCCCTTCCAATGCATAGTCCATGCATCCAACCCAAGCTTTACTTTAACCAATGCCTTGGAAAGGACATAGCACTTATCCAAGGTGCAAGTAAACTATGTTGTAGATTATCATATGAGTTAAACCCTGTGTATTGATAAATCTAAGAATATATATTTAATCACACAATCTTGATTACTTTACACTGTGTTCACGACACAATAAACAAGAATATCAATGTGATAAGGGTTTTGATGAATTTATAAATCAAATAAACATATAATGATAACATGAACCAAATGACACACTAAATAATTGATGAAAATAGTTCTGTCTCTTTATTGATAATTAAATGATAAAGATTACATTGAAATAGAGTTTTATTTATGGCACAAAGCCTAACAGTATATATCCGATGGAAGCGATATTGAACTTGGATAACATATCATAAACTTACTGTAATATCTATCTAATTTAATATCGCTTAGTTGATCTTAGATCAAATGATCTCAATCCTGAGATGGTTAGGTTCTAGTTCAGTTGTATTATTTATGTTCTTCAATTTATTCGTTAAAGTTGACCAATTAGATCTTCTCGTGACATACAGATTAAGGACATGATAGTTCAGTTGAGTTGGAGCGCTAATCATAGATACTGAATCTATAGCCTTTACAAATGCATAGAAGTAAAATAATAATTTCCTTCGAGCTTGGCCTAATAGAGTTAAATTGCAGAGTACTCATTTCAGTAATTATATTAGTTTACTAAAATATCATTTATAGGTAGCTAAGTATTTTAAGAATAAATTACATTGTAGGGTCGAACGCTAAATTTGTTCCTACTCGATGTAGATCATCTATAGTGGATCATTGATTATTAGGATTATAACAATGGATAATTCATAGCGTATCTATATCATGGAACATATAGAGCGTTCTATATAATTAAGAGTGTAATTTGGAGTCTATAGTCGCGCAAGGAGGAATTGATAAGTTAGAGAATTTACTTAGTGAATTCTAGAACTACTTATTATAAGCTTGATTATATAGGCCCATAGTCCCCTCACTAGTTGAGATGATACTTCTTATACACTCAGTTAATTGGTTTTAATTAATCAATTATAATTCTAAAATTAGACCATGTCTTATTTATGAATTTTCACTAAGCAATGAGTTAATTGTGAAGAAAAGAGATTTTAAAGTTTATTTGCTAATTAAGAGACTTTGTAAGGTCTAAATAATAAATAAGATAAATGACAATTTTATTTGATAATAAATTATAATCATTAAATAAATAGTTTTGGCATTTATAATATTAAAATTAGAAAATATGACATTAGTGAAATAAAAGATAAATGGTTATAAAAATAGCAAAATTATAACTAGTGGGGCCAATCTCTATGGTCGGCCACTATGTGTTTATTTTACTATTATTTTATCATTTTTTATTCCATAAAATTTAAATCCTAACCATAGGTGAAATAGTGTAAAAGGAATAGGATGCTCTCATTATCATCCAATGCATTTAACCTAAATTTCATTCTGTTAGATAACTAGAGTTTTTGAGAGCCTCCTTTCCTTCACAAAATTTTGAAATCCTCTCTCCCTCTTCATATTTTTCGAGCCTATACTGAAAGAGTATATGCACACCCATAGCAAGTCAAGTACTTAATCATAGTGTGTAAGACAGTGAAGAATCCAACACTTGAAGGAGAATCGGACTCAGATCTTGATAATACTTTGCGACAGAAAGGAACAAGGGTTAGAGATCTGAATAGGAGGAGACATATTATTACACTGCCACCAATGTAAGGTCACTTAAACTTTATATGTGTATAATTACATTATTTTAGAGAATTCATATTTAGAGTGTTAATCAATATACTTGTTAGTTAATCTAGATTCTGGTAACATATAATCCAACAACTGGCCTCAGAACCATTGCAATGATTTACTTTAAAGAAATATGGATTTAAAACGATGAATGTGTGATGTGGATGTGATTCATGTTGATCTATGTATTTATTTGATGATTGATTGATGTTTACGAAATTTTTATATAAAATAATTAGATTCACGATCTGGAATTATTTTATGTAGATAACATGGAAAAAATTAAGCAATTTATTTTTTTATAGAACTAAATTCAATTAAATTTAATTAGTTGTGAGTTTTTGAAATTTGAAAAAAAATCGGGTAGGGGATTGCATCTCCTGTGCCCGTACACCCGAGTGACACTCGGTGTCACGCGCATTCGGACACAGGGTGTCTAAGGTTTCTCAGATAGGGTTCTTCTCTGAACCCACGTCCGCGCCTGGAAACCCTCTACGTATGATGCTTGTGCGGCCAGCCTCGGTCCGGCTCCCCCTTGGACGCGCCCGGATGGTATGCAATGCATACCATCCGTACCAAATCCATTTTTTTGCCATTTTTTTGCCATTTTTTTAATTTTTTCATTTTTTTCATGTAATTTAATTTCGATTTTTTGTGTAAATTTTTATGTAGATTTTTATTTTTCAAATCTCAAATCCTATTATCAATTTAAAATTACTTATTATTTTTATTAATTAATTTTAGATATTAGTAGATTTTAAACTTAAAAAAGATAAACATCTACATTTTTTGCTTAATTGGTAATTTTAATTTTAAAATTTAATTATTTTATCTGATTTTGAAATTTTTATATTTTGATTATTTAAATATTTTTTATAAAATGACTTTATTTGACATTTAAAAATAGGATATAATTTAATAAAATAATCTAGATAATTTTGAAAAACTAACCAGATATTTTGTCAATTTTTAAAAGTTTGTTATTAAATTAAAATTAAATTATAAAATTGGATAAATCATTTTATTTTATTAGATATTTAATTTTATATTTTAAAAATAACATAAATTTGAAAAGTTAATTGATAATTTTGAAAAGATATTTAGATTTATTATAAATCTAATTTTGAAATTATAGGTTTAATTTTAAATTATTTTTTTTAATAATTTTAAAATTAAATATTTATTTATTAAAGATTTTTGAAATTTAATTAATTAATTATTTAATTTAAATTTAATAAATCCTATAACCAACTATCCAATGTTGTTACATGTGTGTTTATTTATTCTTTATTCAAACTAATTTTTTAAAACTATTATTGTTTGATCTAAATAGCTATGGTTAACTTATTGACAGATCCAATGATCTAATTTTAACCATAGTCTAATTGTTAATAGGTCAAATAAATATTTTGCAACAGGTAAATTTTGTAATCTTTTTTCGTTTGTGTATAAATCCAGTAACATGATAGAATCCATCCAAATTATTGTGTGTACTTGTGCCTATATGTTTGCTTTGGACCGAGATGCATATAGGGAGCCCATTTAATTTTAATAATTAAAATAGACTAGGTTGCTAAAATAAAAATGTGAAGGCCCATTTACTATATTTGAATAATTGTAATATATTAATTATACTAGTTTAACCTAATTAAAATTTATTAGTAACATAATTATTTTTCAAAATATGAAATTTTTTTTATCAGATTATTTTGAAATTAATTTAAGAAAAATACACTTAGTTTAATGAAATTAATTCAAGAATAACTATATGTATTAAACTGATATTTTATTAAATAAAGAAGTTGTAACTAATTAGATTTTTCTAGATACGTAGTTAGTTGAATTTTCATAGAAAATATATTTAAGTTGAAAATTAATTTTTTAAATTAATTTTGGATCAACTTAAATTAGAATATTTTTTTAAAAAATTAATAATTATGTTAGATTTTTCTAGAAAATTAGTTATTAAGATATTCTTTGAAAATATATTTAAGTTGAAAATTTGTTAATTTTAGATCAACATAAGTTGGGATATTTTTTAAATTAAGGTGATTAGTTCAAGATAATTAATTTGTTATTTAATTAAACTTTTAAAAATTATTTAAGTTGAAAGTTTAGTTATTTTAGAACAACGTAAATTAGATATTTTTAGGTATTTATTTTATTATATTTTATTTAATTTTGAAATTATATATAATATTTTATATAAAAAGATTTTTGAAATGAACCTTGAAAATTAATTTTTTAATTAATTTTAGACCAACTTAAATTAAGTAATTTTTAACATTAAAATGTATAGATTAAAATAAATAATTAACTAAAAATACATTTTAAATAAGGAGCCTTAATCAAAATAATATTTGATCTCCATTGTTGGTTTTACATAGTTCTTATTTTAGTGAGATTTATCCCAATAGATGTTTGTAGCAATTTAATGCCCTAGAATCTCAAAAGATAAGTATTATTGTAAGTCTTTTATTCTTAGTAATGATCACCCCAATAGTGACTGCTAAGAGTAGGGCTTACAAAGTATGAAATAATGGTAGAAACTCATGAAATAGGAATGACCTTGACTCTCGCCTAAATGGGACAACGTCAGATTCTATTTTCGATCAAATAAAAGGTTACGAGAATGGTGTCCATTTTAGATGAGCTGACTACTCTATTCAATGAATGATATCTTTGACTCTCGCCTAAACAGGACATTGTATGAGTTTGTTGGAAACCTTAGAAAATAATTGAATATGTTTTATTTTTGGTATTTTTGTAAATATATTTTCTTTACTTGTTATTTTCTGAAATTGTGTATGAATTTATTTGAACCAAGTAGTTTATTTTTGTTTATTGATATTTGTAGTGTCAAAATGAACAATCCTCACCCCAATCCTCAACTAGTATATGCCTTTACAAATGAACTTCGTAGTGTGTTGATGTCTGCTGCTTAGAGCATCATTTCACACTTATTTTTGATGAACTTGAAATTCCAAAATGTAATTTTTTTGGGAATTGTCCTATCAAAAGAGCAATGTGTTCAGTTTAATCTCAACAACCTATCACTTGGGCATAATAAATTTGTTGTATCTTATATGATCAACAATTGGAACTTGTCCAACATGAATAAGCTGGATGCTGAACTACATGCTTATGAAAGGACGTTGTCACTTGTAAGGAGGGCCCACTCTAGTATTGCAGATAAGGGAAAAAAGAAAGCTGAAGATATTGAGAATGATTCCTCCGACAATACTGCAACTTTGAGTTCAATTATGAAAGCTAGAATTCAAATTGAACCAGCAATACAGACTATCGAAGAACAACTAAGCAGATGTATTCTTCTATGTTCTTAGTGTGGAGAGAAGGGACATTTTAAAGCAAGATGTCCCAAACTTCTAAACCATAAGAATGAAGGTAAAGCCTTTGTTTTTGAGTCATATGTTTTAGAGAATGACAAATCCATTTGGATTGTTGATTCTAGATCTACTAACTATCTTTGCTCTTCATTGCAGCTACTTGAAACATGGAATTACTTAAATCCAATGGAGTTGAAACTCAAGGTTGGTAATGATGAGTATCAGTCCAAGCTAGAGGAAAAGCTCACCTAAAGTTTTAGAATAAATGTTTGATTTTAGACAATGTTTTGTTTATTCTAAATTTTAGTAGAAACTTGATTAGTGTTTTATGTTTACAAACATAAAGTTTTCAATTGAATTTTTTGAGTTCTATTTCCATTATTTCTCGTAATGGTATTCAATTATGTGTTGCTCACATGGAACAATGGCTTTATGCTTTCAGACCAGATATACCAATTGCGCTCATGAACAAACTTCTTAATGTTGCTAAACCTAGAAACCATAAAAATCAAAAGATTGATAATAATAATGAAACATATCTATGGCATTTACGACTTAGCCATATAGGATACGATAGACTGCACAAGTTAACCAAAGGTGGTCCATTAAAAAATTTCACCTTGGGTGACTTGCTAGTTTGTGAGCCTTGCCTAGAAGGAAAAATAACTAAGCGTTCTTTCTCTGCAAAGTGAGAGCGTGCTAAAGAACCTCTAGGGTTAGTACATTTAGATGTTTGTAGACCGCTAAATGTGAAATCCAGAGGAGGTTATGAGTAGTTTGTCACGTTCATCAACAGTTACTCTAGATATAGTTTTCTTTACCTAATGCAAAAGAAATCTGAAACGTTTGAGAAGTTTCAGGAATTTCATGCTTTGGCTCAAAACTAATTAGGTAAAATATTAAAGATCTTGCAAATTGATTGGGGGTGGAGAGCATATGGATATGCAGTTCAAAGATCATTCAATTGAACTTGGAATTGAATTGTAATATTCTGCCCCTGACACTCCACAATAAAATGGAGTTATAGAGGCACACTTTTGGAAATGGTTAGGTCTATGTTAAGATATTCAACTCTGTCAACATCCTTCTGAGGATACGCTATTCTGATAGAAAATGATATTTTAAATGTTGTTCCATCTAAATCAGTCTCCAAGACACCTGTACAACTATGGAATTGTCGTATACCTAGTTTACGCTATTATAGAATCTTTGGGTGCGCTGCTCATGTCTTAATAAAGAAAGAAGCCAAGCTAGAAGCGCGAACTAAGGTTTGTATGTTTGTCAAAAATTATAAGGAGACTGAGGGTGGACTATTTTATAGTCACAAGGATAATAAAGTGTTTATTTCTACAAATGTCACATTCCTTGAAGATGACTATATTAAGAAATTCAAGCCGCAAAGCAAAGTAGTATTGGAGGAAATGTTTTCAAATATAACTCTAACTAATGTTCCATCATCTTCTACTCAATAGAGGATGATTCCACTCCCTTAGTTGAACCAATGCAAGTTGATACTATTGTGGACAATGTCCCACATGGAATAAATGGTAGAGAATTGAGCCATATATAAGAACATGGGCTACTCCACTCATTGCCAATTGGTTTTGAGATGGAACCCCATGATTCTCAACATGGTATCAGAGCCATATCCCTTGCAGGCAAGTGATCATATCCGATCCGCACCTATACAGATAGTGACCATGTCCACTCTGATACGGTTCAAGATTGATGAGCAAAAAATAGCCATCATCTTGAGGGGGAATATTGTGGACAATGTCCCACATGGAATAAATGGTAGAGAATTGAGCCATATATAAGAACATGGGCTACTCCACTCATTGCCAATTGGTTTGGAGATGGAACCCCATGATTCTCAACAGATACAACTCAGAAAACTACCACTGATGTTCCTATTCAGAAGGTCACAAATCCTCGTCGTAGTGGGAAGGTTTCTACAAAACCAGCTCGTTATGGCTTGGATGGTGAAATTAATATGGTCATTGTTGACGGTATTGATGACAATCCATTAAACTATAAATAGGCAGTGGCATGTCCATAACAAAAAGAATGGTTAGCCGACATGGATTCAGAAATGAATTCCTTGAAAAGAAATAAAGTCTAGGAATATGTAGATGCACCCAATGATTATCATCAAATTGGATGTAAATGGGTCTACAAGAAGAAAAGAGGTGCTGGTGGAGAAGTCGAAACTTTTAAAGCTAGACTTGTCGCAAAGGGTTATACCTAAAGAGAAGGTGTCGACTATGAGGATACCTTTAGTCTAGCCGCCATGCTCAAATCCATCAGAATACTTATCTCCATAACTGCCGCTTTCAATTATGAAATTTAGCAAATGGATGTCAAGATAACTTTATTAATGGAATTCTTGACGAGACAATCTATATGGAGCAACCAGAAGGTTATAAACTGTTGGGTTTTGTCCCCTAAATAAAACCCTTTACAATCTGATTAGTTATCAATATAAGAAATTTGAAGTGATTTATGTCTGCATGAATTTTACATGCTAATGGTTTAATATGTTTATTACATTTACACACAAAATCAGTTAAGTCCAGATCATATGTTTATTCACAATTCTAGTATCGTCAAAACAGTGGAATGTAATTGTGATCATATGAATCAAAAGACTAAGTCCCTGTTTCATCAGTGTTTTAGATTTACACTAATGTGATAATCAGCGATGATGTGTACTTACACTTAGAGTAAGTGTTATGTTCTTTCCAGGACATTGGTAAAGTATACTAGTTTCGAATGTATGGAGTATACATTGGACTGGACCGATATTGCAACTTAGTTAAGATATTATAAACTTACCGTTATATCTTTCCAAGTCAATATCAATAGTTGATCTTAAGATTAGGAGAATCTAAATTCTGATATGCTTAGGCTCAACTCAGGAGTGTTATTCATGTTCTTTGATTTATTAGTTAAGCCTACTTTTGGGTCAGGGTGATACGTATATTTTGGGAACGTGATAGTATGATTGAGTGGGAGTGGTGAACATAAATATGGAATCTATAACTTCTACTGGTGTATAGAAGTCAAGTGATGATTCCATTCGAGCTTAGTTAAATAGAAGTAAATGGATGAGCTCTTGTTTAAGTGACTAATTCTTAGATCACTAAACATCATTTACAGGTAGCTAAGTTTTTTAAGAGGCAAAATACATTGAGGGGTGAGAACGGTAAAATTATCCCATCTCGATGTAAATCATCTATATAGAGGATCTTTGATCACAATAAGATTATAACAATGGTTAAATGAGATAGCATATCTATATCGTGGAACATATAATATGCTCTATATAAGTCTGAGAGTGCAATTCTAAGTTCTAAGAGTGGATTCAACGAAGAATTAATAAGTAGGAATTTACTTAGTAAATTTGGTTCACTTATTGGAAGCTCAGCATATAGATCCATGGTCCCCATTCTAGTTGAGACTATACTGCTTGTAAGACTCAATAATTGATTTGTGATTAATCAATTATAATTCTAAAGTTAGACTATGTCTAATTTGTGAATTTTCACTAAGCAGGGGCGAAATTGTAAAGAAAAGAGATTCTAGGTTTATTTATTTATTAATAGACTTTATATGTCTAATTAATAATTAAATTAAATGAAAATATTATTTAATAATCTATTTTAGTTGTTAAATAATTAGTTTTGGCATTTAAAATGTTAGAATTGGAAAATTGGCGTTTTTGAGAAAATAGAAATAAAATTTGTGAAAACTGCAAAATCCAAGTGAGTCCCATTACACACCATGGCCGGCCACTTGGATAGGTTTTTCAAATTGATATTTTCATTATTTTAATGCCAAATAATTACTAACCTAAACCTAGTAGTTGCCTATAAATAGAAAGTGATGGCTCAGTCAAATTAATGCTTTTTGTCAGAAATTCAATTTTTCAGAAAAACTGAGCCTTCCCTTTTCTCTCTATAGCCGAAATCATTCCTCTCTCTTTTCTTCTTCATAAATTTTGAACCTTAGTGATAGAGTAAGTTCCCACACACAGCAAGTGGTACCTCAATCATAGATTAGAAGACTGTGAAGGATCACACACAAAGAGAAGGACATTCGGGCTCAGATCTTGATAATACTCTGCGACAGAAAGGATACAAGGATTAGAGATCTGAGTGGAAGGAGACATTATTCCGCTGCCATCAATGTAAGGTTTTCTTAACTTTATATGTGTTTATTTATCGTTTTAGAAAGTTCATATTTAGGGTGTTAAACAACATACTTGTGAGTAGATCTAAGATCCTGGTAAAATAAATTCCAACATAAACTTCCAAGACAAGAAGAGAAAGTTTGCAACTAAATAGGTCCATTTATGGACTTAAACATACTTCTCGCTCTTGGAACAAAAGGTTTGATAAAATTATCAAAACCTCCAACTTTCACCAAAATGAAGATGAACCTTGTGTTTACCAACTCAAGGATAATTAAGTGGTAGTATTCTTGGTCCTTTATGTTGATAACAGTTTGATTATTGGTAACAATATCAAGAAAATGACTGACATTAAGGAATAGCTGAGCACTCAATTCAAAATGAAAGATTTGGGTGAAGCCAGTTATGTTCTTGGTATTCAAATCATTAGAAACCGGAAGAACAGATCACTTGCTCTCTCGCAAGCAACTTACATTGATAAGGTGCTAGAGTTATTTTTCATGAGCGACACCAAAGGGGCAGTTATGCCTTCAACAATTGGAAGTGTAATGTATGCTATGTTATACACTAGACCTGACATTTGCTATGCAGTAGGAATTGTGAACAGGTATCAGATGAACCCAAAAGAGGAATATTAGACTACAGTTAAGCATATTCTGAAATATTTAAAGACTACAAGGCATTATGTGTTAGTCTATAAGGGTAGTACTTTAAATCTTGTAGCTATACCGACTCAGATTTCTAAGCTTGTCTTGATGACAGGAAGTCTACATCTGGGATGTTATTAAATCTTTGGGGTGGAGCAGTTATAGTGTCAAGAAATTTGTGATATCAGACTCTACCATGGAGGCCGAATACATAGCTGCTACTGAGGCTGCTAAGGAACTGGTCTGGCTAAGAAAGTTCTTCACAAAACTTGGTGTTGTTCTTGGAATGGAAAAACCACTAGTTCTACTATGTGACAACACTGGTGCTATAGCCAATAGTAAAGAGCCTCGAAGCCACAAGAAGAGTAAACACATTGAGAGGAAATGCCACATCATCAGAGAATATGTGGCAAGAGGGGACGTACTAGTGGAAAAGGTTGATACTGAGGACAACCTAGCTAATCCATTCACCAAGATTTTGACAGTCACTACATTTGAAAAGCATAGGAAGAATCTAGGATTAATTGAAATGTACTGATTGTTTTATATTAGTGCAAGTGGGAGTTTGTTGAGTTTTGTGTCCTAAATAAAACTTCAATTTAATCTTCTATATTTATTTATCAATTAAGAAATAAATTTATTTCATTACTTGTTTAATGTGTTATTTTGTTCACATGTTTATTTCATGATCATTTGTTTAATTTATAAGTTCATCTAAATCCTTATCACATTGATATTCTTGATTATTGTGATGTCAACATAATAAAAATTAATCAAGATTATCAGTGCACAATATTTCACTGATATGATAATCTACAATGTAGTTTACTTGCACCTTGGATAAGTTTTATGTCATTTCCAGAGCATTGCTAAAGTAAGCTTGGATTGGATGTATGGAGTACACATTAGATGGGACCGATATTGAACTTGGATAAGATATCATAAATTCACTGTAATACCTATCTAATTCAATATCACCTAGTTGATCTTAGATCAAATGATCTTAATCCTGACATAATTATGTTAAAGTTCAGTTGTATTATTTATGATCTTCAATTTGCTCGTTAAAGTCGACCAATTAGATCTTTTTGTGACATACAGATTAAATACATGGTAGTTTAATTGAGTGGGAGCGCTAATCATAGATACAGAATCTATAGCTTCTATAAATGCATAAAAGTGAAATGATGATTTCCTTTGAGCTTGAATTAATAGAGATAAATGGTGGAGTACTCATTTCAATAATTATATTAGTTTACTGAAATATAATTTATATGTAGCTAAATGTTTTAAGGATAAAATACATTAACAGGTGGAACGCTAAATTTGTCCCTACTCGATGTAGATCATCTATAGAGGATCATTGATTATTAAGATTATAACAATAGATAATTCATAGTGTATTTATTTCGTGGAACATATAGAGCGCTCTATATAATTAATAGTGCAATTTTGAATCTATAGTGGCGTAAGGAGGAATAAATAAGTTAGAAAATTTACTTGATAAATTCAAGAGTTACTTATTAGAACCTTAATTATATAGGCCCATGGTCCCCACACTAGTTGAGATAATACTACTTGTAGACTCAGTTAATTGGTTTTAATTAATCAATTATAATTCTAAAATTAGACTATGTCATATTTGTGAATTTTCACTAAGTAATGACTTAATTATGAAGAAAAGAGGTTTTAGGGTTTATTTCTTAATTAAGGGACTTTCTAAGGTCTAATTAATAAATAAGTTAAATGACAATTTTATTTGATAATTAATTATAATTATTAAATAAATAGTTTTGATATATATATGATTAAAATTAAAAAATATGACATTAATGAAATAAAAGATAAATGGTTGAAAAAATGGCAAAATTATAACTACTGGGGCCCATCTCTATGGTCGGCCACTATGTGTTTATTTTGCCATTCTTTTATTATTTTTATTCCATATAATTTCAATCCTAATCCTAGGTGAAATAGTATAAAAGGAATAGGATGTTCTCATTCCCATCCAATGCATTTAACCTATAGTTTTCATTCGGTTAGATAACTAGAGTTTTTGAGAGCCTCTTTTCCTTCAAAAAATTTCAAAATCCTCTCTCCCTCTTCATATTTTTCGAGCCTATAGTGAAAGAGTACATGCACACCCATAGCAAGTCAAGTACTTAATCATAGTGTGTAAGACAATGAAGAATCCAACACTTGAAGGAGAATCGGACTCAGATCTTGATAATACTCTGCGACAGAAAAGAACAAGGGTTAGAGATCTGAGTAGGAGGAGACATACTATTTCGCTGCAACCAATGTAAGGTTACTTAAAACTTTTTATGTGTTTAATTACATTGTTTTAGAGAATTCATATTTAGGGTGTTAATCAACATACTTGATAGTAAATCTAGATCCTGGTAAAATATTTTTCAACACATGCAAACACCGCCAACACATGATCAGTGAAACAATTCGAAACTACAAAGTTAGGAAAAACATGTAAAAGTGCACATATGGTTCCAGCCATTGAACAAGCAATTATAAGGTTCTCAATGAGCAAGAAGGGTCATGCCTTCCAAACCAGCGAGGTTCTAGAACCATGCAAGCATGCAAACATCTACAGAAGCACAAGTAGCCCTACTCAATCCATTCGGATAAGACCAGCACCTTTGGGATACAAAATTTTACGCACTGCTCAGTCCTAAAATATGTTTCTACAAACAACACCCTATAGTTCAAACATGCAGTATATCCTAAGCCCAGCTTGAACTTAGCATTTCTATCTTAGATACGAAATAGCACAAAGTCAACAGAGTATTAAGGTACTTACTTGGTGTTTGGACGGAAAAGGGATGGTTGTCGTGTGAATTGGCTTAGGAGTGTTTTACCCAGTTCATGACACAGTTGTAGCCAACCTGAATGTTAGAGTTCTTGTCTAACATGGGGTGGAGCAAGTAATTAGGATTTATGGGTTCAGCGTTTAGAAAATGGAATGCACGACGGTGTAGAAAGCATTGAGAGAAATAGGGATCATGGTTCAAAAAATATAGAGGGGTTTCTGAATGTTGAAGGTGATAAAAAAAGGATAAAATAAGCTCTTGAAACTTATTTTTACGACAGTGGAAGTCTTTGCGATTTGAAATAAATGGCCCATATCGCTTCTACCAAAAACATCTCTGAATCCAACAAATGGGGAGCTAAAAAGATTGCATTCAATATTCAGCCCAAACATTTAACATTCATCATTACACGCCTCATATGATGTGCATATTAAAGAAGGGGTCATCTCAATCGATTTGACGTCATTGTCACTCCTCCCAAGAAACACGCCCCCATGTGCATGTACTGCCAACAATAGCATTTAAGGCGCCACCCACTTACAATGTGTACGATTTGATAGTTGTCAAAGTTTATGGGATAAAGTTACTAATTAACAAAGTTATGTCAATATTTAAATGGGACGGAACTTACCAAAAGGATAAAACTTCTCTAAATGTAAAAGTTTATAAAAAATTTTAACAAACCGCATATTTTAAAGAGGCAAAATTAATATTATCAAAAACTGAAAAGAAAAAATTATTAATTATTTATTAATAAATATGGATAACAAATGATCATTAATTATTAAACCAAAAGTATAAAATTTATATTTTGATAAAACACAAACAACTGAACAACTAGATGGTTGTTCACCATTATTAAAGGGAAATTTCATTATTTACCCTTAATAATATAACCCCTATCAAAATTTATACCCTTTTATAATTTGTACAAATTGATTCCTCTAATTTTAAAAGATTCCTAAAATACCCCTAAATTAAACTTTCCCTCTCTCTCAGACGTTCCCTCTCTCTCAGACGTTCCCTCTCTCTCTCTCTGTCCTCCTCTCTTCACGCAATCCTCACGAGTCGAACTAGTCGACCCTCCCTCTTCACCAACCTTCGCCACCACCAATCTCCAGCCGACCTCACGAACCCACAAACCGACGAACCCACGAACTGGTCTCACCCCACGAACCCACGAACCCACGAACCGACAAACCAACGAAACCAAAGGCGACCGACGACGACGAAGAGGACGAAGAGAACCACGTTGATCCACGACGACCCACGGCGACCCACGACCACGACCACGACCACGAACCACTGATCCAATCCAATCCAACCGTAAGTTTTTTTCTTTTTAAAATTTAGAAATTTCATAGATTTGGATGCGAATTTGTGTATGTTCTTCAGATAACATTGTTTTAGATTGTATATGCAAATCTGGATGTCAATTATTGCATGTTGTATATGTTGGATATGTTTCAATGGTGTTTGTGTGTTTTTACAGGGTTATCGATGAAATGTCGATAGGATATCGATAGGATATCGATATATGTGTTTTTCTGTTTGTGTGTTTGAACATTATTGTCGACAGGTTGTCGATACCATGTCGACAATTTTTTGATGGTTTCACCTTGTTTGTTGTTATGTAGTTTTGACATCCAATGTCGACAATTTGTCGACTGTATGTCGATAGGTTGTCGATAATAAGTTGTAGTGTTTTTTATGGTAGTTAATTGTGATTATTGTTGGGTTTTATGCCCTAAATAAAACTCATTTCATATAATCAGATTTACTTATTAATAAAGATCAGAAATAACATTTTATGTTGCATGGTTCACATGATTTATTTCATGATTATATTTATATAATGTATGAATTCCTTTTAAGTCCAGAACATATGTGTTTGTTAAAGATTATAGTGTTGTCAACACAGTGGAATATAATCTTTATTATATGTTCAAAAGTTTATTCCCTAATTTGTCAGAACAGTGGATTTAAACTGACATGGTATAAATAGCGATAGGTATTCTTACACCTTGGAAAAGTGTTATGTCCTTTCCAGGACATTGGCAAAGTTTACCAGTATCAGATGTATGGAGTATACATCGGAAGGGACCGATATTGAACTTTCATTAGATATGTTAAAATTTACCGTAATATCTATTCAATTCAATATCACCTGTTGATCCTAGATCAAATGATCTTAATCCTGATATGGTTAGGTTCAATCTCAAGAGTATTATTCGTGTTCTTTGATTTGTTAGTTAAGCCTAATTGTGTGTCAGGGTGATACGTACATTTTGGGAACACGGTAATGCAATTGAGTGGGAGCGCTAACATAAATATTGAATCTATAGCTTCTATCTGGCAAATAGAAGTAAAGGATGATTTATTTTAAGCTTAACCAAACGAAGATAAATGGTGGAGATCTCATTTCACTTAGTTGAAATATCATTTATACAGGGTTAAGTGTTTTAAGGATAAAATACATTGTAGGGTGTTACGGTAATTTGATCCCTTTACAGTGTAAATCATCTATATAGAGGATCATTGATCACATTAGGGTTATAACAATGGATAACTAATGACGTGTCTATATCGTGGAACATATAGAGCGTTCTATATGACTGAGAGTGCAATTCCAAGTTCTAAGTGTGGATTCAATGAGGAATTAATAAGTTAGGGAATTTACTTTGTAAATTCGTTTCAACTTATTGGAAGCTCGGTTATATAGACCCATGGTCCCCATACTAGTTGAGACTATACTGCTTGTAAGACTCAGTTAATTGATTTTAATTAATCAATTAAAATTCTAAAAGTTAGACTATGTCTACTTTATGAATTTTCACTAAGCAAGGGCGAAATTGTAAAGAAAAGAGATTTTAGGTTTATCTATTGATTAAGAGACTTTATATGTCTAAATTAATAAATATATTAAATGGCAATATTATTTGATAATTATTTCCAAGTTATTAAATAATTAGAATTGGCATTTAAAAGGTTAAATTGGAAAATTGGCATTTTTGAGAAAATGGGAATGGAAAATAACAAAATGGGAAAGTTGCAAAGTGAGGCCCAATACCCATTGTATGACCGGCCCTATGCATAGGAAATTCTATTTGTAGTTTCCATTATTTTAATGCCATGCAATTCTAACCTAAACCTAGAGGGAATTCTATAAATAGAAAGTGTTGGCTTGAGGAAACACACACACATCTTTGATCACTTTGTTTCTCTCAGAAAAAAGCCTCACACGCCTCTCTCTTTTTTCTTCTCTCTAAATTTCGAAACTTTGAGTGAATGAGTAGTGCCCACACACATCAAGTGGTATCTCAATCATAGTATGTAAGACTATGGAATTTCTGCATCAAAGAAGGAGAAAAGAAGATCCAGGTTCAGATCTTGGTGATGCTCTGCTACAAAAATGAATCAAGGGCTAGAGATCTGAACGGAAGGAGTCATATTATTCTGCTGCACCCACTGTAAGGTTTGCTAACTTTATATGTGTTTATTTTCATTGTTTTAGAATTCATATTAGGTTTTTAATCAACATACTTGTTAGTAAATCTAGATCCTGGTAAAATAATTTCCAACAATTATGTGGACAATTTGTCGACTGCATGTCGATAGGTTGTCGATAATAAGTTGTAGTGTTTTTATGGTAGTTAATTATGATTATGTCGACAATTTGTCGACTGTATGTCGATAGGTTGTCGATAATAAGTTGTAGTGTTTTTTATGGTAGTTAATTGTGATTATGTCGACAATTTGTCGACTGTATGTCGATAGGTTGTCGATAATAAGTTGTAGTGTTTTTTATGGTAGTTAATTATGATTATGTCGACAATTTGTCGACTGTATGTCGATAGGTTGTCGATAATAAGTTGTAGTGGATTATTATGGTAGTTAATTGTGATTATGTCGACTATATGTCGATAGGTTGTCGATAATAAGTTTGATAATGTCGACGGAATATCGACATGATGTCGATGTTATGTCGACCTTTCTTAGCTTTATTGACATTAACATTTTTTTGGTTTTTATTTTTTCAGATGGCTCCCAGACTCATAATTCCAGCACCCGAGCATTTTACCGGACGCGTCACATACAGAGGCACCAGAACTTTTGCAAAAATAAAGTCTCGGTTTGAGGAGTACAACTTGAATAACACGGCGAAGGAAAGCCGTTTCGGCAGCTTTTGGAATGCCGTACCGTTGACATTCTCCTTGGTGTTATTTCACCAGCTTATGCTCCACAAAATGAAGGTAGATGCCCAGGAGGAGTTGAGGATGCGGTTTTACGTTGGTCGGAAGGAGGTCAGATTCGGAGTGCTGGAGTTTGCACTCATTACAGGCCTGGACTTCTCCTCGGGGCCAATAGAAGATGAGAAGGCTGCGCAGGTTGCTCGCTCAGGGTCAGACTAATTGACCAACAAATATTTCAACTGGTCTGATAGTGTGAAGACAAAAGCACTCCAAGATAGGTTCACAAACTGTCAGAACCCGGAAGACTTGTACAAGCTCGGCTTGTGCCTGTTTGTGGAGTCAGTGCTTCTGGGCCGTGAGGCAAACGCGCTGATTACGCCTCACATACTTAGATATGTGGAAGACCTCGAGTTCTTCTTCCGGATTCCTTGGGGGAAGCACTCATTTGCCAGACTCATGCACTCGCTTCAAAAAGACATGTTGAAACAGAAGGCCAACTACGAGAAGAAGCTGAGTTCGGATGTTCAGCACGAGTGCAAATACACAGCATATGGCTTCGCACCTGCAGTACAATATTGGGCGTACGAGGCCATTTTGGAGGTAGGGAAGAGGTATGGCACGAATCACGGGATTCGGTTCCCCAGGATGCTTAGCTGGACGAGCAAGGGCGATATTGGGAAGAAAGACGTCAGCGCATTATTTTCTAGACGGGTATGAATTTCACTTATGTTCAGAATAATTATTTAACATAAATGCTTACAATAAATGCTAAATGGTTCTATTTTGATATTTTTTGAACCGTAAACAGAATCTTGAAGTGGTGAAGGGGCTACTTCCACGGACAGAGGAGGAGGCATTTGTGAGGACCATATCTTACGATGGTGTGGAGAACCTGGTTGATGATGGTGTGGATGACACAGAGGCTGAGGCAGGTAGTCAGGTACCAGAGACTCAGGTACGAGACACTCAGGAAACAGACACTCAGGTACCAATTTTTGGAACTTTTTTTTTATGTCTTATTTTTTATTGTTTTTGTTTTGTGATATTTGTTACATTGTGGAATTATCGTATGCTTACCGTATTTTTTTGGTATATATTTTTTCAGGCCACTGGTTCAGAACCTCAGCCCAGTGCACCATCTTCATCAGGCGTTCAGGGTGCCGAGTACACTGATTTAGTGGCGAGGTTGGATAGGATCGAGGCTGACACTCAGGGTCTGTATGCTACTCATGTCGAGCTGAAGAAGGCATACGAGACCAGCCATGTAGAGCTGAAGGGTGGTCAGAACGTAATTATGGAGCAGCTCAGAGACATATTGGCCATGTTGAATCGTCCGCCAACGACAGCTTCAGCACCGGAGGTCCCAGCAGATCCATCTACCCCACCACCAGCTGCATCACCCCCAGTAGAAGAGGAGGAGGTCTTCCCCGACGGGTACGATCCTTATGAGGGAGCTCCAGCGACTCCCATCGATACAGGTGTTATCCATGTACATGACACCGAGTCGCAGGGTGAGATTCTGTCGATAGAGGCACAACCTGCAGTGGTTAAGAGTCGGAAGAGGAAGAGAAATCCTCCTGTATGGTTCGGAGACTACACGGAGATGAAGAGGAGACATAGGCCATCTTCGACGTTTGATCCCCTGGAGCCACCGGATGAGAAATTGTTAGTTACATTCCGAAAGTGGTGTGTTGGACTCATTCCGAACCACCGACTTCGGGATTTGAGAAGTGGTGATTACGGTCCATCATTCTTTTGGATAATGCTCACACCAAAGGAATGGCTTACAGATGACGTAAGTAAAGTATTTTATAATATTACTTCACTTTACAACTTTATGTGCAATTAATATATTTTTTTGTCTAACTGACATTTCCCTTTATATGCAGCATATAGATGCAGCAATGCATATGCTGAGGAGGCGACACACCGACTATCCACTGACATTTCCTCAGAAGGGTGTCATTCTCTCAACATTCGTGACCACCATGATCAGCAGTGCATGGACGAACCACAAGGTTCCGAGGAGAAACTTTGTGTGGGAGGATTATATCCTGGACTACTACAGAGGGGTTCATAAGGTATTGTTTTAGTAGGATTTTAAATGTTGAACTATGATTATAACTTCAATTGTTAATTGTTTGGGAGGATTATTATGGTTTGTTAATTGTTTCGTTGTTCTCCGTAATTACAGTCCCAAGTCTTTGAGAGATGGAGGGGTAACGGGTATATTTACTTCATTCTGCATCTTCCTGAGGCAAGGCACTAGGTCACACTTGAAGTTGACATAGAGGTGTGGAAAATTAATGTCTACGACTGTGATTCTAGCGTCTGTCATTGGACCGCCATGGAACCCATCCTGAAGACTTGGGAAGAACTGCTGCCCTCGCTAATCCTTGCAACCGGGGAATTTCCACGTAACAACCAGATCATGGCGTTAACTAACAGGGACATCACGGTGCTTCCAAAAATGCATTCGACTCGAGCCACTCACGACTTAGTTCCGAAGGCAACAACCAGGTACATAGCGATAAAAAAGTACTATAGTATTAAAATATGTTTTACGTTAGACTGACTTTACATTTTATCTTGCATTTAGTGGTGATTGTGGCGTCTATTGCATTGAGTATGTGGAGCATCTCATGATGCAACGTGGATTGACCGATGTGACGCCAGGCTGGATAGCTATGTTTCATCAACGGTGGTGTGTTGATTTATTTTACCAAAATGTCGGCTGATTATATGTGTAATTATTGGGACATTGTATATTTTGTGTAATTAACATTACAGTTATGTATATATAGACTTTCTCTTCGTTCAAATTTTGATAATTATTCGTGGTTTCAAATATAAAATATCGATATTATTCAACAAAAATAACTATTAAACCTAAAAAATATTTAAAATATTTAAAAAATATTCAACCTCGACATTATTGTAAAGCAGTTTCGAACCTGAAATAGCGATAATTATTCATAGTTAGACCAGTTACTAGTGAAGACAACGAATAAGTATAGGACGCCTCAAATGCGGGCTTTGCATGTTGCTCTGTTGTGGCCTGAACTGCCACAGCGGCTGCAGTTTCGTGGTACAGAACCTTTTTTATCACCAGACGGGAAACGGTTCTCCCGTCTTCTTCCAGCGTTGCTTTTTCTTGGACGACCTACAGGCTTCTTTTCCACAGGTACCCCAACTTTCATATTCTTGATGTGTTCTGGGAGAACCCAATCATCCTCGTCACTAGCAAGATTGATGGTATCATCGTAAATCTTCCTCCACGTTTCTTTTGAATAATAAGGTGAGAAAAGCGTGTACACACTTGTGTTCGTTTTCAATGCCGTGGCACATGCATGAAGGCAAGGGAGTTTCAATAACGTGAACACGCCGCAGGTGCATGTTCTTTCAACTAGATTCACATCACCACCTCTTTCACCGTTAGGTCCCCTACCAACGTTATACAAATTGGCTCCATTTCGTTGGACGCGCCTGTACCTTGCATTTTCATGAATTTTTGCCAAGTTTTTTTCAAAGAGCGTGGCCAAAGGGGTGGTACATTTGTCAGCATTTTCGAGGCAATCACCGAACCACGATTGGAGTGTGAACCTGATAAATTCAACCAAAGTAGTTATTGGATATTTCCTGAACTCTTCTGTGACACTATTGAAGCTTTCAGCAGCGTTGCTCGTCATGATGTTGTATTTATCGCCCAAACAATAAGGGTGAGCCCACTTCTCAAACCCTATACTCTCCACATATGTAGCAATGGCCGGATTCATCTTTCTAAGCTTCTCGAACTCTCTATCACATTCAGTCTTCGACCATGCGTAAGCAACATTATATATTTGGTTATGAAAAGCATCAGTCTTGAATTTGGCGTTCACGTTCATAACAATGTGGTGATAGCATGCACAGTGGACTGCTTCGGGAAAAACGTGTTCAACAGCATGATCAATGCTTTGACGCCTATCTGACACAAACACTAAGTTCTCAACCACGGCAATTGCTACCCTCAACTTCTGTAAGAAATACGACCAGGAGTCGTTATTCTCACTGTCAACGATACCATAAGCAACCGGCAACAATTGGTTGTTCGCATCGTATGCCACATCAACTAACATTATATCGCCGTACTTTGTCTTCAAGAAGGTGCCATCGATACTCAAAATAGGATGACAAAAAGAAAAGCCCCTTCTGTAAAGCCCGCTTAGTTAATTTGGAAATTATCAGTTGTTTATGTTTAAATTATGAAATTATTTATAGCTATTTAGATAATTTATTACTGTTATTTACGAAATTCAGAAATGCATGATTATGTCATCAGTAGCTTTTATATTTTGCATTTCCGGTGTCCGGTATTTTGGAACTCGGCGTTTGGCTCAGTAGAAATCACAACTTAGTATGTTAGTAGTTTGGGGACGGGTTTTAGACATTGGGAATGTCGGGAATGGCCGGGAATTTGGAATTTCCCAAAAATACCCCCTTTAGTATGGTTTATGTGATTTTATGGTGGAGGGGCAAAATGGTCTTTTTGCCCCAATGACTTTTTGTCTTTAGTGACTTTTTATTTGAAAAATTAAATGTTTATTTCATGGTTTATTTGGCTGAAATGAATAGTGCTTAGTTAGTTTAATTCTTTTTCATATTCTCAAAATACTAAGTTTAGAAAAAAGAAAGAAAATTTCAAGCAAAACACTCTCTTTTCTCCCTCTCTTTTTCGGCTAAACTTGGGGTGCTTGGAGCTGGATTTTTGTGGTGATTCAAGCTTGATTTGCAAAACTCTAGTGAATTCTTGATTGTGGTAGGTCTCTTCTAGCTTTCTCCTCTTTTTTTTTAGGAAAAGTTTGATATATTGTTGATGCATGCATGCTTTTGTGGCTGTGATTATGGCTGTGTTTGGTTGTTATTTTCTGAGGTTCAAAGCATGTTTAATTGATGTTAATTGAGTTGTTTGAAGCATGATTAGTTAGGTTGTTCAAGCTTTGAGTTTTCTATGTAAAATGTGGTTTTTGGAAGGAAAACATTGTGAATCTATTCTGTGATGTTGCTGTTGTTTCTATTAGTTTTCAGAGGTGATATTATGCTTATTTGAGTAGAATTAACTAGGTTTGGATGCATGTTAGGTGGATTTGCTCAAGCTTGAGTTTGGAACTCAAAGCTTGAGCTCCAATGGTGATTTTTGTGTATGTGCTTTCTGGGTGGTTTTGAGGCTTTAGATTTGTTCTTTGGGGTGTTTAGAACAGGTCTGGAAAGTTTGGTACCAATTGGGGTTGAATTGGTCGAGTTATGAGAATTTTAGTTGGCTGCCTGCGAGGAACCGGAATTCCGGTTGTGCATCCGGAATTCCGGATGAGGGTTCAGTAATTCCCAGAACCGGAATTCCGGTTGGGCAACCGGTCTGCCGGTTGGGGAATTTTTCCGAACCCTAGTTTTCCTCGTTTTTAGGTTTTTAGGGGTATTGCCATGCTTTTTATCGATAGGGAAACTTTTAGTTTCAAGTTTTAGTCCCCGGGAAGTGATTTAGCGTGTCACTTATAGCGTTGTGATTTTTATGGTTTAGGAGCCGATGTCCGCCGCTCAGCTTCAGTTCCAGTCAGGTTGACCGGTACACCTGAAATCGGAATCCAGGTAAGATTAGTATAACAGTATGCGTATGTAGATTACATGTTTAGCGTGCATGTAGGAAGCCTGCTAGATTACATTAGTTATGTATTTAGGCTTCGAACCATCCAACCCTGTCACGTCGGTACAGGCTGGAGTATGACCAGCAGCCGGAGTATGACCGGTTCGACCGATCAGGCTGACACTTGGTTGGTGGTTCAGTGCTATTGACCTATCCCGTCGGTACAGGCTGGAGTATGACCAGCAGCCGGAGTATGACCGGTTCGACCGATCAGGAGGATACTTGTCAATAGTACCGTCCCCTGAACGTTCAAAACTCAGTACCATGTTGGACATGGCAGTAGTAGCTCAGTACCATGTTGGACATGGCAGTAGCGGGACTCAGTATCGTGTTGGACACGGCAGTTAGTTATGTATGATATTATTATGCTTTTCTTACTGAGTCTGTCGACTCACAGTTTATGTTCATGTGTAGGTAAAGGCAAGGCTGTTGCTGATGGACCGTGAGCGAGCTTATGAGATTGTACATGTCGGGGCGGTTAGGCCTGGAGCGTACGATCCTCGGGACAGCAAGGCTGAGATTTTTGTAACTGTCGTTAGACGACTTTTATTTTGATGTAATAGTTAAACAGTTAAACTTTTTGTAAATATTTTTATAATCGGGATCCCGAGTCTTTTGTAATATGTTTTACAAGTTTAATCAAAAATGCAAAATTTTAATTAATCACGTTTTTCCATAAACCTCGTTGATTAGCAACGAGCTGCACGGTACGTTTAAAAATCACGTAATACGCCTAAGGTAGTTAGGGTGTTACAATTTGGTATCAGAGCCGCCAGGTTATCTTCCGAAGATCGTCACGACATGTACAATCATCATCAGCAGTTAGCTCGGTTCACGGTTCAGTAAGCCTTTATTGCTTTAGTAGTTTATTTTATTCAGTTATGAAAAAGAAAAGCCTGTTAGGAAGCATGTTAGTAGCCTGATAGTAGAATAGGCGCATGTTTCATTTCTAATTTCCAAATTAAGCGGCATTAGTAAGCTCGCCTTGAATACGACCTGATATGCCAACTCTTGGTTTCGCAGGCGGTTCTAACTAGATGGACGCCAGGCGGACTACCAGGAGTCAGGGCAACTCCGTAGGGTCGAATCAGGGACGGGAGCCTCGGTTTCCCCCACCGCCGTGGGCCGAGGTAGAGGTCCCCGAGGCAGGGCTCGTGGCCGGGGTGATGAGAACCCGCCACAGGCTGCCCAGGCTCCCCCAGCCGATCAGGGAGCCCCGAATTGGGAGTTGCGGTTTGCGGAGATGCAAGCCCGGATCGAAGAACAAGACCTCGAGATTCAGAGGTTGAGACAGCAGGGTGCTCCTGCAGTTCCTGTGCCCGTAGTTCCGCAAAGGGCACCCGCCCCTCGCCGCCTGTGCCGAGATAGTGGTGGCGGCCCATAGATTGGAACCATTGTATGAGCGGTTCCGGAAGCAGGCACCTCCGGTATTCCTGGGAGGTCCGGACGTGATGAAAGCCGAACAGTGGCTGACGGTGATCACCAAAATTCTGAACTTCATGGGTGTCACCGGTAACGACAGAGTGGTGTGCGCCACGTTTCAGTTCCAGGAGGACGCGTTGGTATGGTGGGACATGGTGTCTCAGATCCATGACGTCACCACCATGACCTGGGAAAGGTTCCAGGAACTCTTCAACGCAAAGTATTACAATGAGGCGGTCAGAAGCGCCAAGAGGAAAGAGTTCGTTCACCTGACCCAGCGGGAGAACATGAGCGTCACTGAGTATACTACTCAGTTTGATCGGTTGGCGAGGTTAGCCTCGGGAATTGTGCCGACCGACTTCAGCAAGAAGGAGAAGTATCTGGACGGGTTGAATCCCAAGATCAGGCATGACCTGATGATCACCACCGACGACAGCACCACCTATGCTCAGATGGTGGAGAAGGCACTGCGAGCTGAGGGCGCAGTGGGGTGTATGTCAGAATCAGCCAGTACTCCGGTGAGTGGCGGAGCTCCTACCCCTCCTGCATCAGGCTATAGCAGGGGGAGTAGTGGTTCGGCCATTGATCAGAGGAAGAGGGCACCCACTGCTTCCGGCGGCTCGAGTCAGAACAAGAGGTTCCGGGGGAACCAGAACAGAGGGAGTCGTCCTGGTGGTACTGAGACCCGATTCTCCTATCCCGAGTGCCCTAGCTGCAAGAGGCACCATCGGGGTGAGTGCAAAGGTCAGGGATGCTTTCATTGTGGCATGCCCGGACACTTCAAGAGGGAATGTCCCCAGCTCCGACCAGAGGCACCGAGAGCTCCAGCGATACCCACTCCAGCCAGGGTGTTCGCTATCACGCAGGCTGATGCAGATGCCAGCCCATCAGTAGTCACAGGTCAGCTTTTTATTAACAACTCGCTTTATTCAGTGCTGTTTGATTCTGGGGCTACACATTCTTATGTGGCGGCCAGAGTCTTTAGTAAATTGGGTAGACCCTTTGATAGATATGAATCAGGGTTTGGAACCCTGTTACCTGGCGGAGAATTGGTTATCTCCAATAGGTGGATTAGGTCTATGCCGATCAGGATAGATGGTAGAGAGTTAAGCGCTGATCTGATAGAGATGAGCTTAGTCGAATTTGATATTATTTTAGGAATGGATTTCCTATCTAAATATTCGGCGAGCATTGACTGTAAAAGGAAGATGGTGGTCTTCCAACCAGAAAGTGAAGAACCGTTTGTATTTGTGGGTTCGGTTCAGGGATCTCGGATCCCGGTGATCTCGGCTATGTCAGCGAGAGAATTATTGCACGGCGGGTGCTTAGGGTTTCTGGCCGTGGTGGTGGACACCACTCGGCCAGACACCATTCGGCCAGAGGACATCAGAGTGGTTCGGGAATTTTTGGACGTCTTTCCCGAAGAACTTCCAGGGTTACCACCTCAGCGGGAGATTGATTTCGTGATTGACTTGGCACCAGGGGTGGATCCGGTTTCCAAAGCCCCGTATAGGATGGCTCCAGCTGAACTTAAGGAATTAAAGATTCAGCTCCAAGGGTTGCTTGACATAGGGTTCATTCGGCCCAGTGTGTCACCCTGGGGAGCCCCGGTTTTGTTTGTCAAGAAGAAGGATGGATCTATGAGGATGTGCATCGACTACAGGGAATTGAACAAGCTGACGGTGAAGAATAAATATCCATTACCTAGGATCGATGACTTGTTCGATCAGCTTCAGGGGAAGACGGTCTTTTCTAAGATTGATCTCCGTTCGGGTTATCATCAGTTGAGAATCCGAGAGGAGGACATTCCAAAGACGGCTTTCCGCACTAGGTATGGACATTATGAGTTTCTGGTTATGTCATTCGGACTAACCAATGCTCCTGCAGCATTCATGGACCTGATGAATAGAGTATTCAAGGATTTCCTCGATATCTGTGTGATTGTGTTTATCGACGACATCCTCGTGTACTCTCAATCAGAAGAGGAGCATGAGTTACATCTTCAGATGGTACTGCAACGACTTCGAGAACATAAGCTCTACGCCAAGTTTAAGAAATGTGAGTTCTGGTTGTCTCAGGTGTCCTTCCTAGGGCACATTGTGAGTAAAGATGGGATCAAGGTGGATCCCGGGAAGATTGAATCCGTCAGGGATTGGCCGAGACCGAAGACAGTGACAGAGATCAGAAGCTTCTTGGGATTAGCTGGGTACTACCGTAGGTTCGTGGAGGGGTTCTCCAAAATTTCAATGCCCCTAACCGAGCTTACAAAGAAGAATCAGCGATTTATCTGGTCAGATAAATGTGAAGCTAGCTTTCAGGAGCTGAAGCAGAGATTGATTACTGCTCCGGTGCTAGCTTTGCCTTCGGACAAGGAGAAGTTCGTAGTCTACTGTGACGCATCCAAACAGGGTTTGGGGTGCGTATTGATGCAAGCCGATCGGGTCATCGCTTATGCCTCCCGTCAGTTAAAGGATTATGAACAGCGATACCCGACTCATGATTTAGAATTGGCCGCAGTGGTTTTTGCACTGAAGATTTGGCGGCATTACCTGTACGGGGAGAAGTGTGAGATCTATACCGACCATAAAAGTCTCAAGTATTTCTTTACTCAGAAAGATTTGAACATGAGACAAAGGCGTTGGTTGGAATTAGTGAAGGATTACGATTGCGAGATCCTCTATCATCCCGGAAAAGCCAATGTAGTGGCTGATGCCCTGAGCAGAAAGGGTCCCGGGCAGGTAGCTAGCATGGTTCAGATCTCACCTCAGCTAGCAGAGGATATGGTTAGATCCAGCATTGAGTTTGTGGTAGGTCAACTTCACAACTTGACACTGCAATCTGATCTTTTAGAAAGAATAAAAGTCGCTCAGATGACAGATCCGGAGTTAGTGAAGATCCGAGATGAGGTATTGGCTGGTCAAGCCAAAGACTTCTCGATGTCAGATAGTGGGATGCTTTTGTATAAAGCCAGGGTTTGTGTTCCGAACAGTGTGAAATTGAGAAACGAGATCTTTGAGGAGGCTCATTCTACCCCGTATTCTCTGCATCCCGGCACCACCAAGATGTACCAAGATTTGAAACCGTACTTCTGGTGGAGCGGTATGAAGAAGAATTTGGTAGAATTCGTATCGAGATGCCTCACTTGTCAGCAGATCAAGGCTGAACATCAGAGACCAGCAGGGTTGTTGCAGCCTCTAACCCTACCAGAATGGAAATGGGAGGATATCACGATGGATTTTGTGGTCGGGTTACCTAGGACCACGGGTTTGCATGATTCCATCTGGGTAGTGGTGGACCGATTTACGAAATCTGCTCATTTTCTGCCGGTTAGAACAACATTTACAGTGGATCAGTTGGCAGAGTTATATGTCAGGGAGATAGTGAGACTTCACGGGGTACCGAAGTCTATAGTTTCGGACAGGGATCCGAAATTCACCTCCAAATTTTGGCAAAGTTTGCAACGGGCAATGGGTACGAAGCTGAAATTCAGTACAGCATTTCATCCTCAAACAGATGGTCAGTCCGAAAGGACAATTCAGATATTGGAGGATATGTTGAGAGCCTGTGTTATGGACTTTGAAGGCTCATGGAGTAAGTATCTACCGTTGATAGAATTCTCTTACAACAACAGTTATCAGAGTACGATAGGGATGGCTCCCTATGAACTGTTGTACGGTAGGAAATGTAGATCCCCTATCCACTGGGATGAGACAGGGGAGAGGAAATACCTAGGTCACCGAGTCGGCGGCGGACCAATGAGGCGATAGAGAAGATAAAAGCTAGAATGCTTGCCTCACAGAGCAGACAGAAGAGTTACGCAGATCCGAAACGCAGGGATGTTGAGTTCCAAGTAGGGGAACATGTATTTTTACGGGTATCTCCGATGAAGGGGATTAAACGTTTCGGGAAAAGAGGCAAGTTATGCCCTAGATTTACTGGACCTTTCGAGATTCTCGAGAAGATAGGTCAAGTGGCATATCGGTTAGCATTGCCTCCAGCCTTATCAGCAGTGCACAACGTATTCCATGTCTCAATGTTGAGAAAATACGTTTCAGACCCCTCTCATATACTCAGTTATGAGAGTCTTCAGCTTCAACCAGACATGTCATATGAGGAACAACCAGTGCAAATCCTGGATAGAAAGGATAAAGTCCTTCGGAATAAGACCATAGCATTGGTCAAGGTTCTCTGGAGAAACAGCAAGGTGGAGGAAGCCACCTGCCGGTGTCCGGTATTTTGGAACTCGGCGTTTGGCTCAGTAGAAATCACAACTTAGTATGTTAGTAGTTTGGGGACGGGTTTTAGACATTGGGAATGTCGGGAATGGCCGGGAATTTGGAATTTCCCAAAAATACCCCCTTTAGTATGGTTTATGTGATTTTATGGTGGAGGGGCAAAATGGTCTTTTTGCTCCAATGACTTTTTGTCTTTAGTGACTTTTTATTTGAAAAATTAAATGTTTATTTCATGGTTTATTTGGCTGAAATGAATAGTGCTTAGTTAGTTTAATTCTTTTTCATATTCTCAAAATACTAAGTTTAGAAAAAAGAAAGAAAATTTCAAGCAAAACACTCTCTTTTCTCCCTCTCTTTTTCGGGTGAACTTGGGGTGCTTGGAGCTGGATTTTTGTGGTTATTCAAGCTTGATTTGCAAAACTCTAGTGAATTCTTGATTGTGGTAGGTGTCTTCTAGCTTTCTCCTCTTTTTTTTTAGGAAAAGTTTGATATATTGTTGATGCATGCATGCTTTTGTGGCTGTGATTATGGCTGTGTTTGGTTGTTATTTTCTGAGGTTCAAAGCATGTTTTATTGATGTTAATTGAGTTGTTTGAAGCATGATTAGTTAGGTTGTTCAAGCTTTGAGTTTTCTATGTAAAATGTGGTTTTTGGAAGGAAAACATTGTGAATCTA
This sequence comes from Cannabis sativa, assembly GCF_029168945.1. NCBI lineage: Eukaryota > Viridiplantae > Streptophyta > Magnoliopsida > Rosales > Cannabaceae > Cannabis > Cannabis sativa. The sequence goes on along the minus strand of NC_083608.1, from coordinate 1,667,029 downwards.
TTCTGTGATGTTGCTGTTGTTTCTATTAGTTTTCAGAGGTGATATTATGCTTATTTGAGTAGAATTAACTAGGTTTGGATGCATGTTAGGTGGATTTGCTCAAGCTTGAGTTTGGAACTCAAAGCTTGAGCTCCAATGGTGATTTTTGTGTATGTGCTTTCTGGGTGGTTTTGAGGCTTTAGATTTGTTCTTTGGGGTGTTTAGAACAGGTCTGGAAAGTTTGGTACCAATTGGGGTTGAATTGGTCGAGTTATGAGAATTTTAGTTGGCTGCCTGCGAGGAACCGGAATTCCGGTTGTGCATCCGGAATTCCGGATGAGGGTTCAGTAATTCCCAGAACCGGAATTCCGGTTGGGCAACCGGTCTGCCGGTTGGGGAATTTTTCTGAACCCTAGTTTTCCTCGTTTTTAGGTTTTTAGGGGTATTGCCATGCTTTTTATCGATAGGGAAACTTTTAGTTTCAAGTTTTAGTCCCCGGGAAGTGATTTAGCGTGTCACTTATAGCGTTGTGATTTTTATGGTTTAGGAGCCAGTAATCCGCCGCTCAGCTTCAGTTCCAGTCAGGTTGACCGGCACACCTGAAATCGGAATCCAGGTAAGATTAGTATAACAGTATGCATATGTAGATTACATGTTTAGCGTGCATGTAGGAAGCCTGCTAGATTACATTAGTTATGTATTTAGGCTTCGAACCATCCAACCCTGTCACGTCGGTACAGGCTGGAGTATGACCAGCAGCCGGAGTATGACCGGTTCGACCGATCAGGCTGACACTTGGTTGGTGGTTCAAAGGCTTTATTGACCTATCCCGTCGGTACAGGCTGGAGTATGACCAGCAGCCGGAGTATGACCGGTTCGACCGATCAGGAGGATACTTGTCAATAGTACCGTCCCCTGAACGTTCAAAACTCAGTACCATGTTGGACATGGCAGTAGTAGCTCAGTACCATGTTGGACATGGCAGTAGCGGGACTCAGTATCGTGTTGGACACGACAGTTAGTTATGTATGATATTATTATGCTTTTCTTACTGAGTCTGTCGACTCACAGTTTATGTTCATGTGTAGGTAAAGGCAAGGTCATTTGCCGATGGACCGTGAGCGAGCTTATGAGATTGTACATGTCGGGGCGGTTAGGCCTGGAGCGTACGATCCTCGGGACAGCAAGGCTGAGATTTTTGTAACTGTCGTTAGACGACTTTTATTTTGATGTAATAGTTAAACAGTTAAACTTTTTGTAAATATTTTTATAATCGGGATCCCGAGTCTTTTGTAATATGTTTTACAAGTTTAATCAAAAAAGCAAAATTTTAATTAATCACGTTTTTCCATAAACCTCGTTGATTAGCAACGAGCTGCACGGTACGTTTAAAAATCACGTAATACGCCTAAGGTAGTTAGGGTGTTACACCTTCTACATGCACCGAGTGATATAAAACAGTACTTGAACTGCTCATCCTCTAAGTACAAGTCAGTAATGGTACCTGGATTCTTCTGTTCCAGCATGTACAAGTACCCAGGAAGCTTAATGTATGAAAACTCAGGCGTACCCCTAGCATACGTAAGTCCCATCTCCCTGCACCTCCACGCCTTCACATAACTCATATTGATACCATAGTTGTCAAACATGTCCCTCTGTATGTCTTTAGCCTTGTACTTAGTTCCATCTCTGGTGTACTTCCCCTTAATAAGGTGGCCAACTACCCATGGTGCTGCTTGACGGTGATCAGAACGTCTCGCATTCAATTTACATGTGTGTTCAGTGTGAAATACAGTGACCTCAAAGTTGTCAGAATGCATCTTCTTCCTCCCCCTCAATCTCCATTTACAATCTGGAGCCTTGCATGTAACGTACAACACATCAGGGGATGACTTCTTCACCATCCACTCAAAATTGTTATTAAGTGCAAACCTACCCACTACTTGTCTCAGTTCTTCCTTGTTTTCATAAAAATTACCAAGCTCTATCACCCCTGCTTCCTTACTTTGTAAACAAGTAGTTAGCTCATGATTTTTCATTATGTCTTCCTTTGTCCACATGGGAGCTTTGAACTTGGTACAAAATTCAAAAGAGGAGAACGTTGAGAAGGTTGCATGACGAGCATGTTCTTCAGTTCTGCCTTGTCAACTACTGCTAGTTCCAGGTGTAGTGCGATTTTCACTACGAGGTTGTCGTTCTCGTTGTGTATCTTGGTTACTCGGTACACACTCTAACCTCAACGAAGGTCCCGCTACGGCTTCATCGACTGCCAAATCATGTTCATCGTCCATATTCAAATCTACAATAGGATCGTTATTGTAGAAGGTTTTATCGAACTCTTCAAACTGATGAAATCCTGTCGCTTCTTGTTCTTGCTCTACATTGGTCGGAACCTCTAAATTGGTCGGAACCTCCTCATTCACACCAATCCCAACATCTGTTTCGGGAACGCAAGACCCTACCACACTCCGAGGGAGAGGATTAGTAGGCGGCGTAGGCTCTGAATTCCCAACTTTTCTCACCTTGGTCACGAATAATGGCATAAACTCTGTATTTGACATTGTTGCCCTCATCTCTAAGAACGTTCTCAGTTGGCGTTCTCTCTTAATAACCTCTGGCGAAACCATTTGTCCCTTCATGTACAAGGAACAAATCTCCAACTTTAAATCATACGCTACAGGATGAACTTCCAACTCTTCATATAAAATTTGTCGCAGTTCTTGTAGGGTTGTCTCAGTTGTAACTGCCAACGTCGAGCTGGTATCTGCTTTGTAAATCCAATTATAATTCTCACATAACCAAACACCATCGTACGATACAACAAGGAACACTTTCTCTCCTGCAATTGCAAACCAAACAAACAAGGTGAGTAAAGGAAAAAACACCCAAAAAAAAAATCGACATCCCATCGATATCAATCGACATAATGTCGATAACAACAACAGCAGAAAATATGACACTAATTGTCGACATTTTGTCGACATAATATCGACATAACGTCGACAACCACACCAAGCATGCTCGTCATCGATATAACATCGACACACCATCGACATTATATCGACATATTCTCCCAAAGGAATTTGCATGACAGACGCGTGTACAATGGTAATAAATCCATTCCTATGTCGACAAACAATCGACATAGTATCGACATTCAATCGACAAACACACAGTGCATGCGTTTCATGTTTTACGGTTACACATTTAATGTTAATAAATTTTACCTACGTTCCCAACAACCCTTCCCAACCATGTCAGACACGTGTACTATCGATATGCTATTGACATGACGTCGACATTGTATCGACAAATAAGTTTGTCGTGTCACTAAATTGGCATGTTGTCGACATCATATCGATATAGTATCGATATTTGGTCGACAAATACACCTTTTCATGAGTTTCACCTGTTCAGTTACACATTTAATGGCCATTAAATTTTCCTACATTCCCAACATGTATAATGCTCTATAAAAGCAAATCCCTTTCCTATTCATAAGTGCTCTTGTCTTCTACTTCTCTCTTACTCTTAAAAATTTCTCTTATTCTTAAGTTCTAAATATGGCGCCAAGAAAGAACAAGGGCAAATTCCCTATCTTAACTTCTGAAGAGCTGAAGCAGGAGGATGATGGCATCATTACTCCTGAAATGCAGAAAGTTTTTGACGCCCAAAGAGCTTTCGAAAGAGAACAATGTGGGAACGAGTTCAGGTTCATGAAACTTGAAAGAGAATTTTGCAAAACTGGTGTATGGCCGGCTCCACCACCAGGGTTCCCCGAAGGATGCCGTCGTTGCAAACTAGGCATCTTTAACGGTAAACCGGTGAAGCCTGGAACATTATGCAAGTATTGCAAGGCTCACCCACAAGCCAAAGAATTTAAAAAAAAAATTGTTATGTTTATGGCTTGTGGTGAGTTTTATTTAATGTTTGTTTATGTTACGTTTTTATTTTATTTTATTTTATGTTATTTTAATGTTATGTTATGTTTTATTTATGGCTTTTTTCATTTGCATCGATATAATGTCGACATGGTGTCGACAAAATATCGACAATTTCTAAAAAAAGATAAATGCTTTTTGTCGACATGCTATCGACAAACTGTCGACAAAATGTCAACAAATTGTAAATAATATGTTGGTTGCTTAATGTCGATAACATGTCGACATAACGTCGATAATGGTCATCACTGACCTTTCCCCGTGTAATCATCGACAAACCATCGATAAGTTATCGATATATCATCGATAACAACTGGAAAACCCAGATTTCGACTGAAAACCAGATCTGCCAGATCTCAACAATTTCAGACCAAAAAACAGCAGTTCCAACAAATAACACACATATAACAATTTTAAACTACATAAAGTCAAACAAAATGCTTAAAACACAACTTACCCATTATAATGGTGTAAGATTCTTGAGTGATATTGGGTTGTGCTTGGGTTTTCCACCAACACCCACCGAGAAACAACCATTCAAGAGGGAAGAGAGAGAGGGACGAGAGAGTGGGACGGACAGAGAGAAATTTTTTGAGAAATTTTTCAGTTTTTTCTAGAGAGAGAGTGGTGCACGAGAGAGAGGGAAGAGAGAGAGAAAGACCAATTTCAGTTTTTACCAATTTTATTTTTTTTTAAAAAAAAAAAAGGTAAAATGGAAAGTTCATGTAATCAATGGACTAAATTTGTACAAATTAAGGGAGAGTATAAATTTTGATACGGGGTATATTATTAAGGGCAAAAAGTGAAATTTCCCATATTAAATTACACCAATTACAAAAGCAAAAAAATTCATGCCACATATTTTGCTTTTGTTATTGTGATTCTTCACTAAATAATCTGGCCGTGAGTTTCCTCGAAAGCAACCGATGTTTCTTTACACATTTAGATTTTATACAAATAATAAAAGATTGGGTAGTTCTACAATAGACACCCCAAAATTGAATACATCAATGCACCCCTTAAATTCTTAATAAGTATTGGATGTAATATTAAGTGTACACATTATTTAGTGGGGTGTTGCACAGAGAATATAATTCTCAAATCTCACCCACGTTCCACTCTTCTATTTAAAAAAAAAAAAAAATCTCACTCCCTTAACCACTAAATCTCTATTTTGTCGTTACCTAACCCACTTTTCTCTCCTACACTTTCTATTTCACTTACTCACTGCATATCAAGTTTTAAATCTCAGCAACATTATTATTGAATTATGCATCAACAAATTATCTTTCATTAGGTGAACTCCCAATCTTCTTATTTAATTGTTTAAGTGATTTCCTTTTCCATTATTGTTTGGCAGTACAATATTGATTAAAAATTATCTGTTTTTAATGAATATTGAATGCAGCTATTTTTGGTGGAGTAGCATTAGGCGTTGTTGATAAATATTATCTCTCAAAGTTTAACACATTTGGGATATTTATTGTATCAGGTTAGAATTACTATGTTATCCTCTGTATTCACAATGTTATCCTCTGTATTATAAAAAAAAATTGAAAACTTCTTTACAAGCCCATCGTATATACCTTCTTGAAGGTCATAAAATTCTTTCTGGAAAACATAAAAGATAGAATAATTTAAAATATTATGTATGAAAATGTTATTGCACATCTTCTTCACGATTCTTTTAGTTTCACATTTTATCGGGAGAGTTCCTATTAGGTTGCAGTGGCAGTGATGGAGATGGCGATGCTTAAAACACTTCGGAATGATTAACTATTTTTATGATAGTTATTAAATCAGAACATGTGAGAATTAATATAGTGATAGCATACTTCGTGGTAGTGTTGCTGTGCACTAGTTTATTTGGCATGTGATAGCTTTTACGATTTGCAAGGATGCAGCTGGGTATCTTTTTATTTATTTAATTATTGTTGGGTTGGGATTTTAATTATGAAAATGGGTGGACTTTTGTTTTGGAATCTTATTGTGTTATATATGGAAGACCCATGTTATCAATTAAAATATTGGGATTACCCATTAGATCTTTGCTTACTTTTTGTTTCTACATGCTAGACTAATTTTCTGGAATACTTTTCTAATGGCTCAATTAGTGCGTTGATTATCTTAGTTTGCCTAATAAAGTGCTAAGTCATTTAATCAATTTTGTATTTGAGATTAACCAACATCAGTTATTGGGTTTGGGATTTTTGTTTTTTTTTTTTTGTAAGAAACTCAAATTTTTTGATAAAATAAATGAGCTAAGGATTAAATTATCAAGAATTAGATAGTAACTGGAAAGTAATACCAATTACATGATATCCATAATTAAACTTGATATTTTTGTGGGTGAAGCTTAGTTTCTTTGCGGAATTGTCAGACCAAAATACTAGATTGGCATCCATTGACTAAGTCATTACCGAGAATTTATTGCTTGTATATGCAGACCTCTGAATTTTTGGTTTACAAAATCATTTCTAAAGAGTCTTTGAAGCCAAAATTTAAGGCCTAGAATCTGAATAAGCTTATAATTATTTGTAATGCTGAAAATGCAAGGCATTGAACTTTTAAAATGCATGAATGCATTGATAACTTTACTTTTCCAATTCATTGTCACTTATCTACGGATTTCAGTGATAATTTTACATTGGTAGCAGTGATTGCATATATCAGTTTTAGTTTGACTGCTGCTGAGATGAATTGTGCACTAAAAAGTTAAAATTTTGTGAGTATGTTTCAGTGTAAATCATAAAATGAAGGGTTGTTTTATTGAATAAGAGAAAATATGTAGTATTTGTGTCCTGTAAAGAAAGGGAATCCAGAGATCACTGTAGTCTAAATTATATGTAAATTCTTATGGTTTCATGGTAATAATACCAATCCTTTGAGTTGGAAGCTTCATTATAATGACTAAATAAATACTATAAAGTGTCAAGTTCAGACATGTTACATTACCTATTTTATTTTTTATGAAACATTTTTGTTGATTTTTTTAGATGGAGAAATATCTAATACAACACTTGGATGAAGAATTGAGGCGTTTACAAAGTGTGACCCAGCAGATGGAAGAGTGTATTCATTCAAAGAATCACAAGGTTGATAGATTGCTGGAAGTAATTTTGAGGGCAGAGGAGGGTAGAAAAAATTCAACGAATCAAATTTTGTCTAGTTTAGCAACAACAATTGATAAAATAAATAGTTTTGAAGGTCAATGTTCAAAGGGGCATATGCAAACCGGTTTGGCGGAGAGTAACATGGAAAAAGATGCTAAACAATTTCAGATGAAGCAATCTAATGTTGGTGAAGTGAAAACTAATGTAATGACTTCAATTGAATGTGTAGATGGTAAACCAGTAAATAGTAGTGAGAGTGAGGTGAAGTTTGTCTCTGATTTGAAAAGGAGTGGTAATGTGATTGAACGTGAAAGTTAAAGTGGAAAGCGTTGTAGGACTGTGCCAAGCCGTATACCCTCTTTTACCCAATTTGGGCGAACATTGAAGGATTTAGGACACATTAAGGTTAACTATTGAGAACATATAATATCTAATTGCTCTACTTTGTTCATTATTATGTTGTGTATTTAGAATTTCAGTTTTTTGTTGAATTTCATAATTTTGTGTTTGCTCTTTGTTAGGGGATTGATGGTGTTGAAATAAGAGGATATCAAAAGTCATTATCAGCTTGTAAATTATCAGTTAGACAAAGTTCATGTGTTAAGGTATTGAATCATTCTTTCTTAATATATTTACAGTGAAATTTTTTTGTTCTTTTTCCCAATTAGATTATAAATATTGAAATTGTTAAATATATATCTTTTCATGCACAGGGTGTGTCTGAGATATGTCCTGTTGGTCAGGATACTAGTAGTGGGTTAAATGTTTTGGAACTTTGTAATTTGAAGGAGAAGAAGGACGTTGGACCTTTTAAAGTTAATGTTTCACTAGTTAATGTCGAGATGGATAAGATAATCTCGTATTTGTTTGAGAAGAGCTTAAAATCAAGGTATATATTGCCTGTACTATGTTTTTTCTTTTTATAATAAAAAAAAAAACATTAGTTATTTTGCTATTTAAAAGTGTGTGAAGAAGTGAGATGTCAAATATGTTAATTCTAGTGTTGATATTTTATTTAGATAATGATGTTTTTTATTATTTTAATGTAGTGACATTGTAGTTGACACTGAATTTCATCAGTTGGAGCGTCATATATTTCAAACACTTGCTCCTTCTCAGAACATTAATGGAGAGGTTGGTGAATGAGTATGTATATTATTTTAAGTATATTTAATTTATTTTGTTAACACAACGTTTGGTTTATTTTGATATACAACATTTAGATAATAAACATTGTATCGGAGATGTGTACACATAAAAGGAGAAGAGATTCTATGAGTAAGACTGGTTCAAACTGGTACCTAACTACTTGGATGACGGTAACAAGTTCGGTCATGCATATATTTTTTTTTAATTGAATATGATACATCTGTTATATTTATATTTTAATTTATGTTTGAGATACAGAGTAAGTTTACTTATTCCAAGAAAAGCCAACGAAATGGTGGAACAAGTAATCCAATGAGATCATTCTTTTTAGGAGATTTGGCTTTGTGCGAGAAGGTATATTAATATAAAATTTATAATTATATCATAATACAAGGATTGTAGTTTTATTTATGTACTTGTTGTTTACATTTTTTTTTTTTTTCAGATATTTGTTCCTGTTCATGTAAGGTCCGAGGATCATTGGATCTTGTTGATAGTAAAGATGAAGGGGATAATAGAAATATGGGACTCACTTCATGGTGGAAAGTCTGTTGGGAATGAAATTTTGAAGGAAGCGGTTAGATAAATTACCATTATTCATAATAATATATCTATGTGCACTTTTATGGTTATTTGATATTGGGTGGTGTCTCTTTTGCTTAGATAAAAAATTTGGATTGCTTTTTATCTGAAGAAATAAAAAAGTTGCATGGGGGAAATAAGTGGTCATTTACAGAATTTGAAGTTATTATGATGGATGTACCTCAACAGCCTAACACTTTTGACTGTGGGATCTATGTTATCAACTTCATGGAGGAACGAGATACACAGTTTCTTGTCCCCCCTAATGTATGTATCTTTTAGTGGTCTTATTTGAAGAAATTATTTTTTGTTAATAGTTTATTATAAATTTGGCTAACTAAATATTTTACCTTTTAGTATGACAGTGATAATGAGCGTATGCGTGTTGCTTGGAAAATATTTTCTTCAAGCTTCAACAAAGTTAGGGAGTCTCAAATCAAGTACACATAGACGAAGAATTTAAAGTTGCATCTCTAACTTTTTCCTGGATAGTAGTGTTTTTTTATTATCTTTTATGAACAAGAATAGTTGTAATTTTTCTTTTTTGAATGAACAAGGAAAAATTATTGATTTGAATGAGTACACTTATTTGTTTGAAAGAGGTATTACTTTTCAAGTCATTATAACATTTCTATCTATAAATTTATTCTATTTCAAGTTTTGTTTGCTGCTTTTAAATTTATTCCATTCCACAGTTTTGTTTTGTGATATACTCCTTTTTCATGTTACGAAAATTCTAGACAACAAAAGAATCGTATATAAATATATACACTCCTATTTTTTGGCATTATTTTTAACCTTACTAATTGAAATTATTATTCAAATGAGGACTCATCATTAGTGATTATAATTTCAACTTAATTTGTACCGTAAATGTTTTTCATTAATAGAAACCACATATATAAACTATATATTTTGCAACTTTTGATTAAGTGGGATTTTAAATTTCTAGGCATGATGATATATGATTATAAAGGACGGTGTAACTTATCAATTATTTCATCCAAAGTCCTTTGCCTAGTCCTTTTGTTCTGTTTTAGTCGGAGTAACCTCCTCTAGGCTCAAGATAATAAAAATAGGGAGTAGTCTTAAGCAAGCAAAACTAAAGTGTATGGAGGATATAGTCTTATAATATGTGTAATGATAATAATCCTAAAATTAACATAAGAGTTGGATTAGATTGCATATCCACATTTAATATCAAGAAAATGAAATCATGTTGCTGCAGAAACATGAAAGTTTACACAGGCTTCTATTTGTATCTTATTTTGAGACTTTCTTTTATTAAAAAACTCATTTAATTAACCAGCAAAAGGCTCACAACAGAGCAAAACAAAATAAAGTCTTAAATGACAACAAGAGGTGCCAACTCCTCAAAGCAAAAATAGCAAAAACCAGAAAGGTTACTAACCCACTGGCAAAAACAACTATTATTTGGTTCATGATAATTAAAAATGTGAAAAGGAAACCACTTATTAAAAAACATAATGATAGCACCAAACAAAAATCAAAACAGGAACAATCTATAAGCATTAGTCCATCTTCTTATTTTCTTCTCCACTTTGATGTACCACTTTATTGAATATCATGAGTTCCATAAGGTGCTCCCCACCAATTTCTTATTGTCTCTGTATCATCTTTTTCCTTTCTTTCTTCCGCTACATATGCTGCATCAAATTTGTGCTGGTCTACATCAGTTGTTTGAGGTGTTTCTTTTTTTCTTTGATTAGCATCTTCCCAACACTTTATATTTTCATCAAACACAAATTCCTCCTCTGAAACCCCATTATGTTCATTATCTTCCCAAATATTGCAGTCTTCATATGCACCTTCACCATTGGATATGTCCAAATCCGAATTATTTATATTCTCTTCTCTATTTTCGTTACAGGTTGTTTTGTTGTGGCCATACATTCCACATTTGCTGCATTTTCTTTTCCTCACTTGCCTCGAGGTACCAGCCACTTTTCCGGTCCCTTTATTTTTGCTAACTCGGGGGTTGTTCAAATCGTATTCCATGTTCTTGTCACATTGACTTGGCTCTTCGTATCCATCTTCTTCTAATGAATTTTTTTGTAGCCTATACATTAATTGCTCAAGTTCCTTCTTTGCCAAATTCAAAAGATTGTCACTCGTACAAGCAAGGAAAGAAATTTGGTAAAGCTGGGTTGAAATATTACCAAAACGAATTTTGTCTTTACGACATGTGAAGCTGCATCGAGTAGAACTTTCGTCTGGTATTTCTTGTACCTCTCGTGCATGTATTGTCCATTGTGTAATCACCAAAGACTTTGGAATTGAAGTCACTTTGAATTTTTTCATGACACAGAATATATGTCGGCATGGGATGCCATAGGTCGGGAAATATTGACATTCACAACCTATTGAACCAGTTGACAAGTCTAGATATACTGTTCTATGCAGCGTGTCAAAAAGAGGTGTTTTTGTCAATCGAACGACCACCATATCATCTTCTTTTGTTGAAGAATCTACCATGTACCTTGCTTCTTTTTCTATTTGAGCACGAACTCGGAAAAACATATTTCTTGTGTACAATTTTGCTGCCTCCTCCTCGATATGTGCCATGTTTGTCTGCTGAAGCAACGGCATAGTATTCATCGTGTCATAGTCATCCTTGGCGTCTCGAGTTCTTAGCAATGACATTCCCACATCAATAGCACGAACAAATTCATACATTTTCATCTTCTCATTCACTCTCTTTTTAAGTAGAGCATGCATGCCCTCACACCTTTGTGTTGTTGTCATTCCAGCAAAGAAATTACCTCTCAGGTATGCCTCTGCCCATTGCTCTTTTCTATCGGTCATCCACTTTGCCCACTCGTTTTTTTGGAGCCCATATTCTTCAATTAAATCTATCCATAAAGTTTCAAACTCATCAACAGAGTAATAGTTAAAGAATAATTTATTGAGCTTCCTTAAAAACTCTGGATCCTTCACAGCTATCGCGGCCTTCTTGTGGATGTGCCAATAACATAATCTATGAACAACTTCAGGCATGGTTACATTGATTGCAAGTCTTATTGCTGGATCACCATCTGTGACGACCGTCTTTGGTGTAACCCCTCCCATGCAGTCTATAAATGTTTTTGTTGCCCATGTATACGTATCTGAGGACTCGTCAGATAGCAAAGCGAACCCAAAAATCGTTGACCTGAAATGATTATTGACCCCTAACCAAACCAGAAGTGGCTTCCCATAGGCGTTTGTCTTGTACGTGGAATCAAAGGCAACTGAATGGCCAAACAAATGGTAGTCTTCTCGAGATTTTGAGTCAGCCCACATCACATTCAATAGGCGGTTATTGCCATCATAGCTAAATCTACAAAAACAATCTACATCATGATCTGCCTTATGTTGGAAATAGCCGATAGCCCTTGCTGCATCAGCATTTTTTAAGTGCACTGATTCATTCTTTGCAACTCGATTATACAAATCTTTAGGTAGGAAAGACAGTTTCCCATAACCCCCAACTAATTCTGCCATATAAGAGTAAATTTGGCATGTTTTTATCCCTGCACTCTTCATACAAGTGGCATCCATTAACATCCCATCTGGTATAATTCGGTTCGAGCGAATGAATTGTCGATGCCCGGCAATGACCAAGGGGTGGGAGTGTGTTGGACGAAATTCCTTGCAATACCATTTCCCGTTGCTTTCTCAGGGAAACTCTAAATAGCAACTTGCAACCTACCCTAGTAATAGCCCTCGGCTCTCTTTTGCGGTTCAATTTTTTAATCCATTTCAATTCACGATGTCCTTCCTTAGAGCACACCCACTGGCGATATTTTATAGCACCCCCAAATTGTCTTTTAACTTTTCCTTTCCTTAGACTGAAACCGATCATGTTTGAGTATTGGTGGATAAAGAACTCTGCGTCTTCAAATGTCAAGAACTGTTTTCCTACCAAGTCCTCCCGAACAAGTTCAATTGGGTCCTTGAAGATTTCTAACTTTTCAGCAGCTATAATCCACTTGTCCTCAGTTTGTTCTGCAAAGTAATTATTACTAACTTGTTCTTCATTGAAATCACCCATTGTTTTTTTGCAAGAATCTGAATTATGATTCAAATCCTCTACTTCTATCATTATATATCATAGAAGGAATTTGTTCTGCAAAGTACCTGTGCACATCATGATAGTATTAATAGATCGTCAGCACTGCATGAAAAGGAATAGATATTTAAGAAATTATAATAGTGATTCAGGGCATATATACAAAAATAATTTAAGACTTCAGAGTATAATTAAGGAATAGATATTAAGCTACATGATTAAAAAGAGACCTGATACTTCAAGAAAGTTATTCGTTTATATAATTATTGAATTCACTATTCGGAAAAAGAAGACACGAGGGAACTCAACAAAAAGTTAAGGAATGTTTGGTATCAAATTAAGGTACATTTTCCCATATAGAAAGGGGCTTACAAATTGATGTTCCAAATTTTGATAATGTCGTGGATGAGGAAATTGAATAAATGCTTAAAGTAAGATTATTATCTCTTTCCTGATGTCATTATATTTTCCATACAAATACAACTAAAAACTGAACAGTGCCAGCTCATCTCACTACAAGTACAAACAATCTTGTGGTGTATTGACACTGCCTTTATTGTGAGATGTCGTGCAAGTTTCATTGCAGGCAACATCATCATTTCTGGGATTAGAAACCACATTAGGTGTTGATACACATGTACATTAGCTATTGTTGTCTCTAATAAATTAGATACTATCTGCAATATGTACTCGATGCACCAAATAGAACCTAGAATTCATCAATATAATACCAATTATTGAATTCTAGATATTAAGGATGCAATGAGTTATAAAAAACTTATCAACCAACTATAATTGTAGCAAATTCAAACTAAAGTTCCAGGTGTATGTCTATCATTTTCACTGTAAGGCAAGAAGTTAATGTATAAAATCAAATTAATTACAGTAATCAAAAATTGAATTTTATTTCCAAATTTTAACCACTAGAGACAATTATGGTCTAGTCACATGAATATTTTGACAAATATTACTAAAACTGGTCCACATTATTTTAAGCAAATATCATTTCAACACAGAGCAAAATCCAAAGACCCCACATAGTTTTCTAATTTCTATTAATTTTCAATGATCACATCTACAAAAATTCATAACACAGAGAGAAAGATGGAGAAGAATATTATATAATCTACAAAATTATAATCCTTCACACCATGTCACGTGGATACTTGACAATTTTCAAAGTATCTTTTCTAGCGGGAACAAATATGATAGGTCCTTGTTACAAATTCCCTATAATAATTTGATTTCATTTCTCTATTCTATTTAGGTTAAATAAAATTGTAATTGTACTTGTATTACATTTTGCATTTTGGTTTTCTATGAAGTATTTCAACAAACACTTACAAGGCATTTCAATTTAAGAATATTTTTATACATAAAATACAAGTAATGATCCTAACAAATAGACACACACACACACGTATATATACAATGTTGAGAAGAACATAGAAGGAAGGAGAAACCATAAAATCTATACAATAACATAAGAAGAAAAACAATACAAATTTAAAGATAGAAATAGAAGATTACGTACAGGAAAATGGGATTGACTCAATTTTCATTAATATGGTGGAGACGTAGTGTCGATCTTTATGGTAAAGGCGATGACGATGATGTAGTTTCGATGGTTGTAGCAGAGGGGATTCCGGTGACTCTTGCAGAGGTGTTGTACTACTATAGAGTGTAGACTTTGAGAAAGAAGGAAAAGAGTTGTGTTGGAAGGGCAGTTTAGGAAAGTTCATTAAAAAAGAAGGTAGAAATTAACTAAAAAACTTTTGAGGGTAATTTTGGTTAATTAACCAAAAAAAAAGGTAATTATCAACTTCCCCCTTATTTAAGACCTCTTGTAAATTATTAAAAAATTAAAAAAAAAATTAACACACTGAAACAGGGTTCAAACAGTCTGTTATACCCGTGACACTTTCATTTTATACACCTGTGAAATAGACTATTTGAAAAAAAAAAAAAATTAATGGATCACTTGGATTTTTATATGCTTGGTAGACTCTTCTATCTTTTTCGGCATTTAAAAAAAAAGTCCATTTTTTTCATTATCATATACATCGTCAAACATTATAATTACTCTAAATTATACTCATTTTCAATTAATGTTGCTTCTATAGGAAAGCAATATGAAAATATATATTTTTTAAAAGAAAAGAAACAAGTAAAAAACCTTAAAAGAATCCGTAAAATATATATAAAAAAAATTGTAACAATATAAATATATATCTATATATATGATTATAAGTAAATTGTTTAAATTTTCCTTCAAAAATTGAGTATTGCACTAGCTACTCATTTAATATAGATTCGTTTACCAAAATAAAAATGCCTGCCCTTTATTTAGTTTCTTTGTACGATGATAATATTTTACTTTTTTAAAAAAAATATATTGTTTTATTATTCTTAACTTTGTTCGAATACATTTAATTAATTTTCATTTAGTACTTTAAAGCTAGTCGAATTTTATTCAAAGACGACAATATAATAGCCAAAGAAACAACAACTCTTTCCATTATCTGATGCCCCTATAATTAGAAGAACTCTTCATCAATTAAAATTGAATAAAAATTTTGGCTTTAATAACAAATAAATAAATAGCAATAATTCAAAAACAATAGAACATGTTCACATATTTCACCATTTGTGTAAGCAGCTCTCATAAGTTGTATCACATATATACCACAATCATAATCTACACATTGCTTCTTATGAAATGGCATTAGCATAATACTAAACTTCTCAAACTATTCTCAAACTTCAAACACCTACCAATATGCATGCTAAAAGCATTAGCAAATGCTAAAACCATGTTCACCACCTCCAAATTCAACGAATCCTTCTCCCAATCAATGTAGTAACATTCAGTGATAGATAGTCTTCTCTCTGGTGTGGCCTCGTAGACTAGGAGTGTTCGAAAGAACATTGATACCACGTACAATTCCCTTGTCTCAATTGATTTTAATTTCTGGTATTTTATTTCTAGTTCTACTGTGTTTCTGCAAAATTATGTTCTGCGGTGACAGAATTGTATTCTGCTGCTGCCGACTGTTAAAGTTGAATTATTACTATTATTCTGTAATAATTATTGGCATTTGCAAAAAACTCAATTTTTTACTATTAAATGGTTGTTATTAAGTTAGAAATTAAATAAAAATAAAAAATAATTAACTTATAACCTAATACTCACCTAATAATTTTTTGTAATTATATATAAACATATAATTTTATTATTAAAATTTTAGTATACCTGTAACTTTAATTTTAAATTATTACACGTAATTATTTAATTTTTTTTATTTAAATATTTAAAACGTAAAAAGTGAAATAAGTTCAATGTATTTTTCAAAAAAAATGGCTAAATTCCTCCATCCTTTTTTTTTTTTTCAATAAGTAGTCATCTACTCAAAAAAACCAAACCAAAGTCAAAAAATAAAGTCCAGCTCTCCTACAAAACGAAGTAACCTCAAACTATAATAGAAAAACTCCTCCTTTCTTTGACTTGTTTTGGACATAATTACAGGACCCTTTCACTTGAAGACCTTTCGCTGGTAATCCCTTATGCCTATCAATCACAGAATGGATTAATACTAGAATGAGATTATTAGGGATATTTATTCACTTGGTAGGGAGGAAGAGCAACCAATTTCGATATGCAACTCCTTCATTTACAAGTGTGTGGAGAGACGGAGAGACAGGAGTAGTACAGGTTTGGGTGAGGTCATTTGTATAGCTTATGGGTTATAGAGAAGAAAACTGATGGTATAGTATTACCCATAATTTTTATTATTAATAATTTTTAAAACATTAATATAATAAGATATTACAAAACAATATTATAAACATTAATTACATTAATCTATTTATGGTAATTAGTTTAATAATTAATTATTTATATTATTTAATGATTAAAATGTATGGTTTCATGTAATAAGTTTGCAAAAAGTATAAGTTTTTAAAATAATTTTTATAGAGGAAGCTGCATCCAATCAAATTGTATGTTTGTGTTTCCCTTGTTCATTCTAGTTGTTTGTGAATATGGGATCTGTGTATAAATTATGCACCATTGGGTCCAATAGTCGATTCTTATAGTGATTAAGTGGCTGCTTTGGCATCAAAATTAAGCATAGGAGAACCTAAGAGTTCAAATGGTCACGTGTATGGTTTGCTTCCCCAAGGTTTGAAGTTCAAGTCTCTCATGAGTACCTACATAACAACTGCTATAGTCCCGGTCCCAGGGGAAGCATTATTTATTTATAATTATTTTTTGTAGATGATTTGTGCTGATTGTAAAACATCTGGGGTTGTTTTGGTAGTAGTTAAGAAAATCACAGGGGAGTAAACTATTATATTCTTTCATATGATTGACAAATGCTGCTAATATGATATTGAAGTGATGAAATAGTCATTTTGTTTCTAAATTTGTTTCAGAGTTACAACACAAATGCATTGTTGTTATGCAGATGATGGGGGCAGAGTAGCAGTTCATTGGCAATTTTGATATCAACTCCTATGCTTAGCCTCATAGTCACACAATAAAAGAAACTTCTATCAACACAAAAGCAATTCTCACTGCCTACATGACATCAATAGTTATATTTTTCTACTAAAACCTTAAATTATCAAAACAAATTGAAAAAACTCTCATATGGACCGCAATTGAATGCACATATCTCTCCACAGAACATACACCAACACAACATTTACTTTAAAGCTAGTCGCATTTTATTCAAAGATGACAATATAATAGCCAAAGAAACAACAACTCTTTCCATTGTCTGGTGCCCCTGTAATTAGAACATATTTTCATCAATTAAAAATAATAATAATGTTGGCTTTAAAAACAAATAAAATAAATAATAAAAAAATAGAAATAATTCAGAAACATACGTGTACACATATTTGACCATTTGTGTAAGCAGCTCTCATAAGTTGTATCACATATATACCACAATCATAATCTACACATTGCTTCTTATGAAATGGCTTTTGCATAATAATGAACTTCTCAAACTTGAAACTCCTACCAAGATGTATGCTAAAAGCATTAGGAAACGCTAAATCCAATATCACAAGCTGCAAAACAGGTTAAGTAATAAAAAAAATGTTAAAGAAACAAACAAGCTGAATTATAACTTCTCCAATTCAATACTCACAAAATCACTGATAATTTCCAATCCTAACGCAGGAGTCACCACACGGAGGTCATCATAAACATATACACTTTCATCAATAATACTAACAATAGCGAATAACCAATGACGCATTGCTAAAAGGGGCATAAATATCTACACAATACAAATAAATATTAAATGTTAGATTGATTCACTTAAATGGTATGGAAAATATAATAAGAAAAAAAAAGTAAAATCAAAAGAGTACCTTCTCACAAACTTGAAAAACTGTGTTTTTGCAAATGTCAGTTGTATATAAGAAAATATAAAAACTGTAAGCGTTTGCAGCAGTTGTAGCACTCGCTACGAAAACCGAACGAGCGTAATATAAAATATTTGCAGAAAAATAAATAACTTGACACAAGAGATTTGTACGTGGTATCAGTGTTCTCCCGAACACTCCTAGTCCACGGGGTCACGCCCAGAGAATGAAATCAATTAATAAAGTATCAAAATTACAAAGACAATTGACTTAAACAAGTTTAGACTCCCTCTAAAGTATTGCCGCAATCCTTTGTAATCCACTTTATGAATCTGACTTTTTGAAACACCTTCAAGCCCGAACTCCCTTCGTCTTTGAAGTGTGAGTGCTTACTTCCTCCCGAAGTAAGGCTTTAACGAGTCTTCTCCCGAAGACCAAGTGCTTACTTCCTCCCGAAGTAAGGCTTTATCAAGTCTTCTCCCGAAGACCAATCTCTTGTTCAGTCAAGTAGTTCTTCACAACCTCTAGGATAGAGTAAGAACAGAAATATAACAACTAGAACCTAGGTGAACAACTAGGCTCTCACAAAACAAAGAAAGACTCTCTTCTCTCAAAAGATAAATGTAGAAAATGAATAATGGAAGAGGTAATTCGAATGGTTGCTCTCTAGGCTCTATTTATAGATCATAGAAACCAAAGAGGCAACCACAAGTTCGAATTAGCAGCTGAACAAAAACTTTCCAAAAGAAACACGATCTGCTACATCAGATTCGGATGCTGACGAAGCAGATCTGCCCAGAAACGGGAAACTTACTAAAATCGGGTCTGATCTTCTTTCAAAGCTTGAATCCTGCCAAAAACAGATTAGATATTCTGATTGTATCAAGATACAATCGAAATCAATAAGGAAAAGGCAATAAACAAAGTTTCCCTAAAAAAGACAACTTTCCAAAAGAGAATTCCTTCTCTTTTGAGAAGTTTTCAACAAAGGAAAGTTCAGCTGAAAGTGCAACTTTCCAAACAAGGAAAATGGCAACTAATATCCGAATAAAAGAGGTAAGAATTCGAAAATGAATGCATAGCAATCTTACCATAAAAAGGAAAAATTATTTTGTCACCTAACTTGCCAAAAAAGGACTTTACAATCTCCCCCTCTGGCACTTTAGATGAACAAAATAATTTTTACCATAAAGTACCTGCAGTGCAAAGTTAGCAAGAACAAAAGATACTACTCCCGCTGAGTAACACAATCGAATATCACAATAAAAACAAAGAACATGCTAACTTTAAACATTAAGTTCACAAGTACTAACAAACCACAACTCCCCCTGAAAAAAAGGGTCCAGAGTTGGGCAACAAACCAAAAAATAAATATCTCTCCCCCTTTTTGTTTATCGAAGTGCCAAAGTAAACAAAGAACAAAAAAAGGACCAAAGTTTAATTAAAAAGAAACAAACTAAAACACTTTAATCTTTGTAGAGTTTAATCAAAGTGGACAGTTGCCTGGACATGCTATGCTGGACATCAGCCATTGCTTCAAGATGAGTGTACACATTCTGAAGTTCAGACTTGACTTCCAAGAGTTCTGCAGCAGCAGAGCCTGAACTTGCACCAGCAGAAGCAGCAGCAGCACCAGCCTTTGGCCGTTTTTGAAACACACCATCAAAGTATCCAGAGGGTTGGAATGTGTAAGTGTCATGTTTTGTGTGGCAAATTAGATATTGCGTTTGATCAGTATTTGTTGTCTCTAACATCTGTTCTGTAGTTAGTTGCATCTGTTTTCACTAATATCATTTTAGTGCCATGTCAGCTTTCTGCAAGTTTGTTAGGTTGTGCCAGCTGTACTTTGCTGGTTGGTTAGTTAGTCTGGTTTATTATCTTTAGTATATAAATTCGATCAGAACCGTTGTACTAACTCTCTTCTGTTAGAATCTTCTTCTTGATTCTTGCTCTGCTAGGGCAACATATTTCTGTTTTTGTTCTTGTTTGTGCAGATTGAAGTTCGAGAGATCTTCCTGAGGTTGAAGATGAAGTTCAAATCTGCTTGATCTGAAGGGAGTTCAGATTCTTTGCTGAAGGTAGTTCAGTTGTGTGTTTCTTGTGTTTGAGATCTAAATGTGTTTAGATCTCAAAGCTTGAGGTTGTTCAAGCATTAGGTAACTTTGTATAAAAGTCAATTTAGATTACATTGTATGATTTGAAGAATCAGAACTGGTTATTGTAATTGAATTGATTGTTTAGTGAAAGTTACTGTACCCGGTTCAAGGGAACCCAAGCACTACTCGGTTGGAATGCGTTTCCAATGCAGAGGAAGCTTGTAAATTCTGTGTTCATTGTTTTTAATTTCTAGTTCATAACATAGAATTAATCTGTTAAGAATCATCAATTTGAACTTGTAGTAATTAGGACTTTCAATTGGTATCAGAGCTAACTTTTTCAAGTAAAGAAATTGCGATCTTGGATTTGTCCTATTGTCTGCACATCCTTAAGTTTCTCTGTCAATCTTTATTCTGTAATTTTCTGGAAAACTAACCCACCGCGAGTCTCATCTCGTTGTGCAACAAAGTTCTTTGCTGAGTGTGTGCAGATATACCTGAAATGGAAATGTTCAGAGAAGGAAGATCAACTTCCAGACCCCCCATGCTGGAAGGTTCTAACTATCCCTATTGGAAGACAAAGATGAGAGCTTTCTTGAAGGCTGTGGATGAACGAGTCTGGATGGCAGTTGCCGAAGGTTGGTCACCTCCTACGCATTTAATCGACGAGGAAGGGGACAAGATCAAAAAATCCAGTGAATGGACTACTGACGAAATGGAACGAGCTAATTTCAATTCCAAAGCTCTACATGCCCTCTTCAATGCTGTCTCGACTAATCAACTGAAAGTTATCTCAAACTGTGAAGTTGCCAAAGATGCTTGGGAAAAGCTGAAAATCAAGAATGAGGGAACTGATGCTGTTAAAAAGGCTCGACTTCAATCTCTAGCAAAATCCTTTGAGAATCTGTCAATGGAGGAAGATGAATCCGTCTCAGAATTTCATGCTAAGCTGTGTGACATTTCTAATGAATCCTATGCTCTTGGCAAAACTTACTCCAACAAGAAATTGGTGAGAAAGCTACTAGGTGTTCTTCCAAAAAGATTCATGTCCAAAGTAACTTCTATTGAAGAAAGCAGAGATATTGAAGCACTTGATCTAGACGAATTGATTGGGTCACTCCAAAATTATGAGTTAACTCTTGAGAGATGGGAGAAAGGGAAGAAAACCAAGAGTTCTGAGAAGGAGAAGATCGAAATGGGAGTTGCTTTCATCCATAAGGAAGAAAACTCTAAGGAAGTTGATTTGTCTGAATCTTTTACAGATTCTAATCTGGCCCTTCTGG
The DNA here is from genome assembly GCF_029168945.1 of Cannabis sativa. NCBI lineage: Eukaryota > Viridiplantae > Streptophyta > Magnoliopsida > Rosales > Cannabaceae > Cannabis > Cannabis sativa. The sequence goes on along the minus strand of NC_083608.1, from coordinate 1,645,435 downwards.
CAAAGAATATGCTCGATTCTTAAAAAAGAACTTCAAGAAATCTAATCCTGGTAATAAGGAAAATTCTGCTGGAAGGAACTTCCCTGGTCCTAACCGACAATCCCAACAATCAGAAAAGAAAGGAAAAGGGATTCAGTGTCACGAATGCTCAGGTTTTGGTCACATACAGGTAGAATGTGCAAATACACTTAAGAAAAAGAAGGCCTTGGCTGTCACATGGAGTGATAGTGAAGAAGAAGAGGCTAGTGATGAATCGAAGGATGATAAGTCTGTAATGGCATTTATGGTCAGGGAATCTGTCCCTGAAGAAGTTAAGGGAGATGACTCCTTGTCTGATTCTGAATCAACAGTTGATGAGAAAAATAAGGCTTATGAGGAAATGTTTGCCCAATGGGGCTATATGGCTAAGAGAGTGAAGGAACTACAGGATCTGAACAAAGCTCTTGATGATAGTAAATGTGAACTAGAAGATAAGCTCAAGAAGATGACATTGGAGTTGTGTTCCAAAGACAGTGAGATATACAAATTGACTTCTGAACTTGTGAGAGCGAAGCAATCCCTTTCTCATGTTCCCTCGGGCACTGCTGCCCTGAATCAAGCTCTCCAAAATCAGAAGCCGTATGGAGACAGAACATCTATTGGATACAAACTATTATACAATCAAGGGAATGATTTGACTATTGAAGATAACTCAGCTTCATCCTCTGGTGATAAAATAAAGTTTGTGTCTGCCTCTACTACCATCAAGGATGATCAACCAGAGATAAAACCTGATGAATCTAAGCCCAACTCTGTGAAAAGAGGTCCTATGAGTGAAAAATCAAGAGTCAAACAGGTTGATCGATTTGTTCCAACGTGTCACTTCTGCAATAAAAGAGGACACATCACGCCAAGATGTTACAAACTCCGAACTTACTTGACAAACCTTATCAATAGGAAATCTGGCCACGGTAATTTCTCTTTTGCCCCTCAACAAGGAACTAAGAAGAAGAGGAAATCCAAACGTGAAAATCTGGCTCTTGTTGCTCATACCTCCCTGTCAGCTATGAAAGATAACTGCTGGTACTTTGATAGTGGATGCTCACGACACATGACAGGTTCCTGCAATGATCTTAAGAACTTTCATTCATCCAAAGAAGGTTTTGTCACCTTTGGTGATGGAAATAAAGGGGAGATTATGGGGCAGGGTGATCTAGATCTCTTAGATGTCTTCTCTCTGACAGGCGTGCTATTCGTGAAAGGACTGAAAGCAAACTTAATTAGCATCAGTCAACTATGTGATGCGAACTATGATGTGAACTTCACCAAGACACAATGCTTAGTCTCATCTGAAGGGAAAACAGTTCTCACAGGGAACAGAACGGCTGATCACTGCTATGTTCTGACCAATCAAGTGAAATGCCACAGGGTGTTCTTGGATAAACCTGATTTATGGCACTACAGACTAGGGCATCTAAACTACAGAGACTTGAAGAAGATTGTCTCCATCAAAGCTGTCCGTGGGATTCCTGAATTCAGATTGGGAAGAGATAGGGTGTGTGGTCCCTGCCAACAAGGTAAACAAATTAAGTCCTCTCATCCTCCTATAAATGCCCTACTTACTTCCAAAGTACTGGAATTAGTTCATGTTGATCTAATGGGTCCAATGCAAACTGCAAGCATTGCGGGGAAACGGTATGTGATGGTGCGTGTAGATGACTTCTCAAGATACACTTGGGTAAACTTCCTTAAAGAAAATCAGATACCTTTGGAGCCTTCTCCTCTCTTTGTCTGCAGCTGCAAAATGAAAAGGGTGTCACCATTGGCAAGATTTATCGGGTCAGAAGCGATCATGGGAAGGAATTTGAAAACGACATATTTGCTCACTTCTGTAATAAAATGGGTATTAGCCATGAGTTCTCTGCACCTAAGACTCCACAGCAGAATGGGATCGTGGAACGAAAAAATAGAACTCTTCAGGAGATGGCTCGGGTCATGCTGTGTGCAAAGGGAGTGGCTATCCGGTTTTGGGCCGAAGCTGTGAATACTGCATGTTATATCTGTAATCGAGTACATCTGAGAACTGGTGCATCTCAAACTCCTTACGAATTGTGGAAAGGCAAGACTCCTAATCTGAGCCATGTACATATATTTGGGTGTACCTGTTACATACTAAATGATCGTGATCATCTTGGAAAATTTGATGCTCGGAGTGATGAAGGAATTTTTCTTGGATACTCAACTAACAGCCGTGCGTATAGGGTGTACAACAAACGAACTTTTACAGTCATGGAATCAATGAATGTAAAGTTTGATGACTTGGAGGTGTCAGACAATGGGTCTGGATCTGGAGAGGAAGATTCCCATGACCCATGTATCCCATCACTCCCTCTGGCTACACTTAATCAAGAAACACCAGAGATAACACCATTTGAAAGCCAACCAGTCTCATCTGAAAATGATGGTACCTCATCTGGTGATTCTATGGGAGATGAAGCCATCTCAGCACCTCAGCCCATCAGCAAGGATGCAGTGTCCTCACCTCACTCTCGATTATATAAGAAAGGTCCACCGTCTTGGATTCAAAAAGCTCATCCTCCCACAATTGTCATTGGGGACCCGAATGCAACTATGGTCACTCGTCGCAAGGTGTTAAATGTTATTGCATTTGCTTGCTATGTGTCTCTGGTAGAACCTCAAAATGTAACTGAGGCTCTTCTGGATGAATTCTGGAACAATGCAATGCAGGATGAAATGGGGCAGTTCAAAAGAAACCGAGTGTGGATCCTAGTTCCTAAACCTGATGGAGTAAACATTATAGGAACCAAATGGCTCTTCAAGAACAAATTTGATGAGTTCGGGACAGTGGTTCGAAATAAGGCCAGGTTAGTTGCTCAAGGCTACAATCAAGTGGAAGGGGTCGATTTTGAAGAAACTTTTGCCCCCGTGGCTAGACTTGAGTCTATTCGGTTACTGTTAGCTGTGGCATGTTTTCTGAAATTCAAACTTCACCAAATGGATGTCAAAAGTGCCTTTCTCAATGGAGTCCTACAGGAGGAGGTCTATGTGAAACAGCCCAAAGGATTTGAGGACCCGAAGTTCCCAGAGCATGTCTATAAACTCAAGAAAGCTCTATATGGGCTTAAACAAGCTCCTAGAGCATGGTATGACAGGTTAACCTCCTTCCTTCTTGCAAATGGGTTTGCCAGAGGTACTGCTGATAACACTCTTTTTATTAAGCTCTTGCAACCAGGTATTTTTGTAGCTCAAATTTATGTTGATGACATCATTTTTGGGTCTACTTGTGAAAAGGAAGTTGTCAAATTTGTTGATCTCATGACTAGTGAATTTGAAATGAGTCTTATAGGGGATCTGAGTTTCTTTCTAGGTTTACAAATTAAGCAAACTGATCAAGGTATTTTTATCTCACAATCCAAATATGTTAGAAAAATGCTTGAGAAGTTTGGCTTAGATCACACTAAACATGCCCCTACCCCTTTAAGTACTACTACCAAACTTAGCAGAGACGAGTCTGGTGAGTCTGTTGATCCCACCCTATATAGAGGAATGATAGGTAGTCTTCTATATTTGACAGCCAGTAGACCTGATATTTGCTTTAGTGTAGGCTTGTGTGCTCGTTATCAAGCTAATCCCAAACAGTCTCATCTGTCTGCTGTTAAGCGTATCTTTAAATACCTATCTGGAACTTCAGAGTTTGGCTTGTGGTACTCCAGAGATACCAACATGTCCATTGTTGGATACAGTGACTCCGATTGGGCTGGGAGCTTAGATGATAGGAAAAGTACGTCGGGAGGGTGTTTTTACTTGGGAAATAACCTTGTGTCATGGTTAAGCAAAAAACAAAACTCAATTTCCCTCTCCACTGCAGAAGCTGAGTATATCGCAGCTGGAAGCTGTTGTACTCAACTGATCTGGCTTAATAAAATGGTTACTGATTATGGGTTTCCACAGAACTCATTGGTCCTATATTGTGATAGTACAAGTGCCATTAACATTTCCAAAAACCCAGTTCAGCACTCACGTACTAAACATATAGACATACGTTATCACATAATACTATTGTACAAGAATTATGAACAGATAAAATTAAACAATGCAAACTCCCAAAGACTTTCTGAGGGAGTCAAAGCGACTTGCATCCAGGGCCTTTGTGAAAATATCAGCTAATTGTTTTTCAGTATCAACATATTCTAATTGCAATGATTTATTTTCAACAAGTTCCCTGATAAAGTGGTGTCTTATGTCAATGTGCTTTGTTCTAGAATGTTGAACAGGATTTTTGGAAATATTTATGGCACTAGTATTGTCACAAAAAATAGTCAAAACACCCAATTCAAACCCATAATCAATCAACATTTGTTTCAACCACAATAGTTGAGTACAACAACTGCCAAAGCAATGATGTACTCGGCTTCGGCGGTTGGATAAGGAGATGGAATTCTGTTTCTTGCTATGCCAAGATACTAGATTATTCCCAAGAAAGAAACACCCTCCACTTGTGCTCTTTCGATCATCAGCATTTCCTGCCCAATCTGCATCACTAAAACAAGCAAGATTTGAATTGGTATCTTTCGAGTACCAAATTCCATAATCAGGAGTGCTATTAACATATCTAATAATCCTTTTTACAGCTGATACATGAGATTCCATAGGATTACTTTGATATCTAGCACACACTCCCACACTGTAACAGATATCAGGACGACTAGCAGTTAAATACAAAAGACTTCCAATCATGCTACGATAGAGTGTAGTGTCTACTTTTACTCCATTCTCATCTTTTGTTAATTTCAGTGTGGTGCTCATAGGAGTACTTACCTGCTTAGCCGATTCAAGGCCAAATTTCTTGACAAGGTTCTTAGCATACTTGCTTTGAGATACAAATGTACCTCCTTCCATTTGTCTCACTTGAAGACCCATAAAGAAATTAAGCTCACCAACCATGCTCATTTCAAATTCACTTTTCATTTGATCAACAAATACCTGCACTTCATGGTTAGATGTAGAACCAAAAACTATATCATCAACATAAATTTGAGCAATGATAAAATCAGATTTTATATGTTTGATGAAAAGAGTTTTATCCACACTACCTCTGTGATAGCCATGAGAAAGTAAAAATTGAGTCAACCTTTCATACCAAGCTCGAGGAGCTTGTTTCAGTCCATACAAAGCTTTTTCAAGTTTGTATACATGGTCTGGAAATTGAGGATCTTCGAATCCTTTTGGTTGCTCAACATAAACTTCCTCATTCAAAATACCATTTAGGAAGGCAGATTTCACATCCATTTGAAACAATTTAATATTCAGAATACAAGCAATACACAAAAGTAAACGAATTGATTCTAATCTTGCAACAGGAGCAAAAGTTTCATCAAAATCAATACCTTCTACCTGTGTGTATCCTTGTGCCACCAAACGAGCCTTGTTTCTCACAATTGTACCGAACTCATCACTTTTATTTTTAAACAACCACTTTGTTCCAATAACATTTATACCTTTTGGTCTTCGGACCAAAATCCATACCTTGTTGCGAACAAATTGGTTGAGTTCCTCTTGCGTTGCATTTAGCCATTCCTCAAAGGTCATGGCTTCCTTCACATTTTTCGGTTCATATTGAGAAACAAAGCAAAGAAAGCTGATTAAATTAATATACCTTCTGCGAGTTACCATGCTTTCTTCAGGATTTCCAAGGATGAGATCTTTTGGATGATTCAGTTTGACTCTGGTGCTTGGTTCTTTCTGAATAGAGTCAGTGATGATGTTTGGATGAGTCAAGATAGACGGTTCTGGTTCTCCAGTTTCAGTTGCAGCAGCAGATTCGTCATTTGCACCCTTAGTAATGGGTTCTGCTGCATCAGGATCTGCTGTTGCAACTTCTGGAGGAGTATCCATGAGACTATCTATCTTGGCTTCTGTGGAAAACTCTGAAAAATCTCTAAAATCATCAACAACCACATTAGCTGATTCCAAAACAGTTTGAGTTCTCATGTTATAAACACGATAAGCTCTACTGTTTAAGGAATATCCAATAAACACACCAACATCACTTTTAGCATCAAATTTACCAATATGCTCACGATCTCTATAAACATAACACACACATCCAAAAACATGAAAATGACTTACATTGGGGCGCTTACCTTTCCAGATTTCATAAGATGTTTTTGAGGTACCTGGACGAATAAACACTCTGTTTATTATGTAGCAAGCTGTGTTAATAGCTTCAGCCCATAAGCGCTTTGTCAACTTCTTGCTATTTAACATCACTCTTGCCATTTCCTGCAATGTTCGATTCTTCCTCTCAACAACTCCATTTTGTTGAGGAGTTTTGGGAGCTGAAAATTCATGAGTTATACCTGTAGACTTGCAAAAATCATCATACACAGAATTTTCAAACTCCTTACCATGATCACTTCGAATTCGAACAATTTTCCCAATATTACAACCTTTCTCAACTCTTAATCTCAGACAAAGAGTTTTAAAGGCATCAAAAGTGTCAGATTTTTCTCTTAAGAAATCTACCCAAGTAAAACGAGAGAAATCATCAACACACACAAAGATATATCGTTTACCATTCAAACTTTCAACTTGGATTGGACCCATAAGATCCATGTGAAGCAATTCCAATACCTTTGAGGTATTGATATCAGACACAGGCTTGTGAGTGATTTTTAATTGCTTCCCAAGTTGACACAGTTGACACTTACCTTCACTTTCCTTACCAAGCTTGGGAAGACCTCGAACAATACCTGCATTTGACAATTTTTTCAAGTTTTTAAAATTAATATGCCCAAGCTTGGCATGCCACAGATCTGTGGTGTTGTTGATAGCTGAGTGACAAGTAAACACAGGGGTTAGAGTGTAACAGTTATCATTGGATCGAAATCCTTGCAAGATACATTCATTGTCATCATTCAGAACATAACAATGATCACTATCAAAAGAAACAGTAAACCCTTGATCCCAGATTTGACTGATGCTAAGTAAATTAGCCCTCAGTCCTTCAACTAACATCACATTTTTCAGTCTAGGTAACCGTTTAAAATTTAGAGTTCCCATACCAACAACTTTTCCAGATAAGCCATTACCAAAAGTGACTTCTCCACATTGCATAGGCCGAATGTTAGTCAAAAAATCCTTGTCACCTGTCATATGTCTAGAGCAACCACTGTCAAAATACCACATTTGAGATACAGCAGTTTTATCAGAAAAACCAGCTAGACACTTCTTTTTCACCCATATTTGTTTCAAACCTTTATGTTTCTTTTGAGATTTTTTCAAATTATCAAAATAATTTGTTTTAAACAGATTGTTCAACGTGAAACATTTAGGTCTGATATGTCCTTTTCTACCACAAAAATGACAAATGGGAACAAATCTTTTTACCTGAGATCTTACCCTTTTCGAAAGTCCTGGAGATTTTGCAGCATCAGATGCTGTTCTTGCTGCAACAGGCAGTGAAACTGTTACGACAGAGTTTGTAGCCTCAACGTGATTCGTTGGAACACTAGATTTTACAAATTTCGTGACTCCAGAACTTTCCATTCCATTTGAACCAAGGCCTGCGAAACCTCTCTGACCTGCATTCTGAGCTTTTTCAAAAATAGAAGATCCAGGATTAAGCATTTGAACATTTTTCTTAAAGTTTTCAAGTTCCTTCTTTAATAGAGAGATTTTTTTCATTTTTATCACAGAAACTTGTCTCATATTCTTTTATTTTCAAATTACACATTTCAATCTGATGAGACAATTTTCTATTCAATTTATTCAACTCTCTATTTTCAGAAGCAACCTGAATCCATTTTTCATACATGACTTTGTATGATTCAGCAAGAGATTCTTCACAGATTTCAGACTCATCTGAATCTGATTCCTCTTGTTTGGTGGTATTATTCAGACATACCAATCTAGCTTTCACCTGTGAATCACACAACACATTAGTCATAACAGAGGTTAGGGCAACATTTTCAGCAATATCTTCATCACTTTCGGTTTCATCATCACTCCAAGTGACATTGAAACTTTTCTTATTCTTTTTCAAAGTGTTTGCACACTCAGCTTGAATATGCCCAAAACCTTCACATTCCCTGCACTGAATTCCCTTTTTGTTAGAGACAGATGGTTTAATGAAAGTATTACCTTTTGAACCTTTCGAAATATTCTTTTTATTTCCCATCTTTTTCATATATTTCTGAAAATTCTTAGTTAATAAAGCAATCTCATCATCACATTCACTATCAGAATTTTCATTATCAGCAACTTTCAAAGCAATACTTTTACCTTTATCAGCAATGGATTTGGGTTTGTCCTTTTGTTTAATCTGTTGATTTAATTCAAAAGTACGTAAGGAACCCATCAATTCTTCCACTTTCATAGTGCTAAAATCTTTAGCTTCCTCCATTGCCAAAAGTTTAGTATCAAACCTTTCTGGAAGAACTCTAACAATTTTTCTCACAAGAACAGAATCATCAAGCTTTTCTCCAAGAGCAAAATATTCATTAGCAATGTCAGATAATTTTTCATAGAATTCAGTTAAAGTTTCATTATCAGACATTCTAAGCTCATCAAATTTAGTTTGAAGCATGATAAATCTAGATCTTTTCACATCAGAAGTTCCTTCAAACTGAGTTTGAAGAATCTCCCAAGCTTCCTTAGCAGAAACACAAGATGATATAAGTTTAATGTAACCCTCACCTACACCATTAAAGATAGCATGCAAGGCTTTGCTATTGTAGGCAGATAGTTTATCATCTTCAATAGACCATTCCAGTTCAGATTTTATAATAGTATTACCTGAAGAATCTGTATCAACTGGAGGAGACCAACCTGATAGAACCATTCTCCACGCCTTCTCATCTTGAGATTTGATGAAGGCTCTCATTCTAACTTTCCAATAAGGATAGTTAGAGTCATTAAGCAACGGTGGTCTAGAAATAGAACTTCCTTCTGCAAAAAATGACATTCTAACAAAAACGTTATAGGACCACACTAAGAGTTTAGTGTCCCGCTCTGATACCAATTGAAAAACCGTGTTTTTGCAAATGTCAGTTGTATATAAGAAAATATAAAAACTGTAAGCGTTTGCAGCAGCAGAAAGTAATTCTGCTACAGCAAAACTGAACAGGCAGAATATAAAATATTTGCAGAAAAATAAATAACTTGACACAAGAGATTTGTACGTGGTATCAGTGTTCTCCCGAACACTCCTAGTCCACGGGGCCACGCCCAGAGAATGAAATCAATTAATAAAGTATCAAAATTACAAAGACAATTGACTTAAACAAGTTTAGACTCCCTCTAAAGTATTGCCGCAATCCTTTGTAATCCACTTTATGAATCTGACTTCTTGAAACACCTTCAAGCCCGAACTCCCTTCGTCTTTGAAGTGTGAGTGCTTACTTCCTCCCGAAGTAAGGCTTTAACAAGTCTTCTCCCGAAGACCAAGTGCTTACTTCCTCCCGAAGTAAGGCTTTATCAAGTCTTCTCCCGAAGACCAATCTCTTGTTCAGTCAAGTAGTTCTTCACAACCTCTAGGATAGAGTAAGAACAGAAATAGAACAACTAGAACCTAGGTGAACAACTAGGCTCTCACAAAACAAAGAAAGACTCTCTTCTCTCAAAAGATAAATGTAGAAAATGAATAATGGAAGAGGTAATTCGAATGGTTGCTCTCTAGGCTCTATTTATAGATCATAGAAACCAAAGAGGCAACAACAAGTTCGAATTAGCATCTGAACAAAAACTTTCCAAAAGAAACACGATCTGCTACATCAGATTCGGATGCTGACGAAGCAGATCTGCCCAGAAACGGGAAACTTACTAAAATCGGGTCCGATCTTCTTTCAAAGCTTGATTCCTGCCAAAAACAGATTAGATATTCTGATTGTATCAAGATACAATTGAAATCAATAAGGAAAAGGCAATAAACAAAGTTTCCCTAAAAAAGACAACTTTCCAAAAGAGAATTCCTTCTCTTTTGAGAAGTTTTCAACAAAGGAAAGTTCAGCTGAAAGTGCAACTTTACAAACAAGGAAAATGGCAACTAATATCCGAATAAAAGAGGTAAGAATTCGAAAATGAACGCATAGCAATCTTACCATAAAAAGGAAAAATTATTTTGTCAACTAACTTGCCAAAAAAGGACTTTACAAAACTGATATATCCCCAACCCATCTTCGCAGATTAGTAGGATCTTTAATTGCACCTTCTTCAAGATAGGGTCTCTAACATAATATTCAAAGATTTATATAACCTCAATCTAAAATCATTTACTATCTATAATTGACTAAGAAAAATTAACACTAACAGAAATACTCGTCGGTATAAACCAAAATTTCATGGAATGTCCTCTTAGCTTAGCCTCATAGTCACACAATAAATCTACTACCATGTTCACCACCTGCAAAATTATTTATGAAACAATAGGTAAGAATAAAATAAAAAATTAAAGCAATACTTTGAGCCAATATTTATTCAACGAACCCTTGTCCCGATCAATGTATTAACATTCAGTGATAGAAAGTCTTCTCTTCGGCCCACGACTCTTTCACTCAAATATAAAACTTCCCTACAAAAGGAAAACACAAAAATAATTAAAGTAACACAATTATTGTTGACAAATTAAGTTACAAACATAATTCTTAATAAGAGATAATAGTAATTACTTACCTACAATTCAGTGAGTTGTCAAATATATATTTAGTCACACCTTCTTCGCAAGAAGAAAATGAGGACTCTCCAATAAAACAGGGTGTCGAACAAACTACTGGATACAATGCAGAAATTTCTGAAAATTTACGGTGCTCCTCGCTTCTCTCACAAGCCAATTTTACTTTGCCATCCTAATATATATATATATAAATTTTAACACATTTACACACACTACTAAAATGTATATTTATACAAGAAAAAGAATAAAATAAAAATAATTACCCACTTACCAATGCAGACAACTCAAACTGAGTAATATCATATAAGTTTAAATCAAATCCAGAACCGCCGTGAATAGCTACTAACTCTTTCTCTTCCTTAACATATGGATCAAAACATCCATATCCTCGCGCAAATCTCGTTTTATTTGATATTGACTCCTTATCTTTTGTTGATACTAACACCTTAGATTTGAACAACCCCCCTTCCATATAGTCTCCATCATTCGTCTCGAAACAATTCCATTCATCCAACATTGATAATTCCTTTTCAAAAGACACTTCTTTATTCTTCCCACTGTCTTCAAACTGAACATTGTCATCACCAATGCAATACTTTTTACCACAACTAACATTCAAACTATTTTCATCCACCTTATTTACCAATATTTTTTCATCTTTCACATTAGGTATAATCGAAACATCAAGATCACTACTGCTAAATCCTACAATATCTTCTACCAATTTCAAAAATTTGCCATTTTCCGTAGAAGGTTCCATATGACTACATAATTTCGAGTTCACCGAATCTTCAAATAATGCAACTGATGTTCTCAATAATACATCATCAGACTTGCAACAATCTTCATGAAAACGATAAAGATCATAGGCACAACACATCTTTGACTTTATAAGTGACACCTTTTGACGTAACTCTTCAACTTTGCGACTCTGCTCAGAAAAACCTTTTATCAAATCTAACAATTTCTTATTATCCATCTCGACCTACACACAACTGTGACACCAAAGAATAAATTTTAAAAACAACACGACAACCAAAAAAATTATTAGTCAACACAACCAAAGAAGAATTAACATAAAAATATCAATTATTTAGTTAAATAATTTCTTATTGGAATATAGATTGTTTTTTTCTCTTGAACATAACTTTATTAAATTCTAAGTTCTAATAGAAATATCCCCAAAATAAAAAAAAAAAAATCAAAGTGTTATATGGCTTAATATGCCATATATAAATATCTGTAAACATTATTGTGGACCAAAAATATTTTCTTGTCTCACACTTAACTTCAATATGTTGAATTTTTATATTAGTCTTTTTTTTTTTCATGTGGAATCTACTTTTACTTAATCATCATATTAACGGTATATATTCGTAGTTCGTACATTTATGGACCAAAATTTGGGCTAAAAAAACAGAACTAATGGCAACAGTAAATTTTACGCTTATTTTTTCAGTATTACACATCAAAACATCAGTATTTCTCTGCCACAGGTCTAGATGGAAAAAGCCTCAAAAGAAAAGCCATCAATGACCAGAGGCATACCAAACCACCAAAGGCTCCTTCCCCTTTTATATTAGTCTTGAAGATGTTATGTTAGTTGGTTCCTAAAGCTTATGTCAATAAAGTCAATTGTTATGTTCAACATATTCTCAAAAAATATGTTGAAGAAGCCAACGAGGACGTGGCCAAAGATAGTGATACGAGTCATTGGAGCAGAGTCATCAATTCGACCAGTCCCCATCGCTGCTAAACCCATATACATCTCTCTCTCTCTCTCTCTCTCTCTCTCTCTCTCTCTCTCTCTCTCTCTCTCTCTCTCTCTCTCTCTCTCTCTCTCTCTCTCTCTCTCTCTCTCTCTCTCTCTCACTCTCCACTCACTTATGAATGAATACCAATAATAAACCCTTGTTCTTTGTTTTAATTTTTTAATCTATAATATTTCTCTTTCCTTTACTCCATTCCTAAACAAACAAAACAAGTAAATATATTTGTAATTTCTAATAATAATAATAATAACAGCAAAATTAAATGCCATCAAACACATTGAATAAAACAATGTAGTTCTTCTTAGAGCCGCTTACTGTACAATCGTGGCCCCACCCTAATCATCCTCCCTCCTTTCCTACATGTTACTATCTATACTCTTAAGTTTATATAACTGGCAAAAATTAGACTATGCATATGATGAGGCTTAAATCTACAAATACACAACATTGAAGAAAGACGATATATATTCAATGCATTACCCATTCATCTATGACAAGTCCTTCCCCAACAATCCTGGGGCCAGTGTCTTCTGGAGGCTTTTTACGTGCTTCAAGTGCAGCCTCAGCATCCGCTAATTGTCTCTTAAGTTTCTCTAGAGCCTTAACAGAAAAACAAAATTTGAAAGCTCTTTTCAATCTCGATGAAAATAATACGATACAACCATTATACTATTACAAAAGAAAAAAAACTCAGCAACGTTTCCCACTCACCTGGTTTGGTCGTTCAGGATCAAGGAATATAACTGGCAAAATTTGCTCAACAGCCACTTGCTCCTTTTGTTTAGCTAGGTGGACCAATGAAAAAATAATTAAGGGTATATATGAATGTTTCTATGTTGACCAAATCAACTAAATAATAATAATTAAATCTCTATCAGTATATCCCACTTTGACTAATTCAAAACTAATTTTAATTCAATACACTACAATCTACAATAACTTTTTAAAATTTTCCTATGTGGACCAATTATACTACAGGATAGTGGAACTATCAATGAGTCTATTTTATGGGTGTCTATTAAAGAATTTCCCCAAAAGATTTGAGGAGGGCAAATTGGATAAGGGTAAAAGATTCAATCCGTTCTCCAAAATGGACACGTGGGGGAAGTCTAATATATTGATCCCTAAAATTCACGAAACACAACCACTCGAATAAGATTCCTCTTTACATCGAAGATGATTCTTGAAACGTGGCTACATTTTATTTGCTAGGGATAAAGCGATGTGCTCTAGCCAGATGACCTTTTTCTGTAACTTTTTGGCAGGTTGGTCCCGCTCTTGTGATGTGGCTGAGCACGTGTGCTGGTGCTTTGCTAGCTGTACAGAGACACTAACCACGTGGTTGCTCTCAATGTTTGGTTATGCAGCTCTGGACAAGAACACGACTTCAAGGGAAAAGGTTTTCAGCCTTTATTTTTATTTTATTATTGACCAAAAAGGATAAAGTTAGTGCACAAATTAAATAAGTTGCTAATTTTAAAATAATGACAATACTATAAACTTATTATTATTATTATTATTATTATTATTGGAAAGGAAAATAAGTTAAACAATTTAGAGCATCAAATATTTTGTTCTGCCTAACTATATGCTGGAGCCAACTTAAAAATTAAGTTGAAAATATTATATACTCAAATGGAAAAATCCAAAACAAAAATCTCTTTGAAAAAATAATCAACATTACTTCACGTAGGATAAAAACAAATATATCAGGAAACAAATGTAGGATTATCTTTGGTGTTAACCATATTCATCCATTCCTGTTCAAGAAAAGAAAAGAAAGATCATATTCATCCATTCACATCAAGAAACTAGCTTTCGTTTCTTTCTTTCCTTTTATAACACAAATTACAGATTAAAAGTATCCACATATATATAAAAAATTATTTTTAAAATAAATTAACAGTATCAAATTGTGCTATTTATAATATAAATTTGTATATATATATTTAATGATTTTAACACATTAAAATTGGGCTATATAAAATGTTTACCGTCCGAATTATAACTTAGGATAATATTTTAGTAGAGGTATTATATTAAAAATAATTTTATGTAAATTTATTTTTAATATGTGTTATTGCTTTTTTTTTTTTTCATATTAGTATTGTTTTTTTATTTATTTTTTGGGGTTTTTTCATTTTAACAAAACAGTTTTTTTTTTTATTTTTACGGAATTACACACAAAATAGCAACTAACGGAGCAAACTAAATCGCAACCAAAATCTGTATAGCAATCCACATAGAAATTATTGGAGCAACTCAAACCGTAAATTAAAAAAAAATTCACTACTACAATGTTAGCCTTTAGAGGCAGTTTTTTCAACCCCATTTATAAAAAGGGAAGCTAAAGGGTGTGAAAATACCCGCTATGTTCGAAATTGACATTTAGAGACGGTTTTTTGATAAAAACCGTAGGTATAAAATTGCATTATACCATTTAGAGGCGGTTGGAAATTAATTTTTATTTTTTTTTTCTGAATTACCCTATGCCGTCGGTTCCTGCATAGGAACCGACGGCATAGGGTACACGATATCCTGACACGTGTACCCTATGCCGTCGGTTCCTATGAGAGGAGCCGACGCCATGTGGTCGATCTCCAGTATAAACCCCATGGCTTCGTCTTCCTCCTTCATTTCACTCGGCCATTTCCCCCACACTGACAAAAACCAGAGAGCAAAACCTCCAGCCCAAACCCTCGCCGACCCACCTTCTCCCCACCCTATCTCCCCCATTTCTCAACCATTTCAGCCCATTTTTTTTTTTAAATCCTCCATTTTCGATACTTAATAACATACACCTAAAAAGTTTTGATTTTTTAGCCTCTTTAAGTGTCATCCGAACCCAAATAGTAAACTTTGGGTGTGAAATCCGGCCACCCATTTTTGTTGAGAAATTGTTCAATCTCAACCTCGTTTAAGGTATAAATATTGCTTCTATTCTTATTGTATTATGTATATTGTTTTATTTTTTGTTTTTGTAAATTATTATTTGAGTTTTTTTTATTTTATTAGTAATATTATTGTGTTTTATGTGTATAGTGTCGGGATTTTTTACGGTGGTCGTCGGATTGCGGTTATTAGGTACTAATTTATACCTCAATGTATAGTATATATATGTATTTGTATATTTTATTGAATATTTCTATATAATGTGTGTATATATTGTGTGTGTGTATATAGTGTGTGTATATTTTTTATGAAAATAAATTTTGTAATTGTATTTTATATATTTTTTGCAATATATATTTATTGTGAATAAAATGACATTGGAGGGATTTCATTAGTTTAGAAATAAAAATTTTAAAATTGAATTAGTGTGTGATATAATTTTATTTTTTTGAGATAATAGTGTGAGATATAATTGATTATATATATGTATGTATAATTTAGTAACTAAGTAACTTGTTACAATTTTTTATAACTAGTTATAAGTTATGAAATAATTAATTTTGTAATTTCGTTGTATTTCTTTATATTATAGGGGTTCGGCATAATTTTGTGTGTAGCGTATTTTGGCTTGCAATTATAGGTATATACTTTTACTAACTTTTTCTTAATATATAATTAATTATCAATGCATGTTAGTTGAGTTTGAATATCTTAAATATTCATCCGTAGTGAAGTAGGTTCTGCGAATACATGTACTGCGGTCGGATGGGTGGATTAATTTTGTATTGTTTATCTGTTTTGTTTGTTATTTTAGGCACTTGTAAAATTTTTGGGAACGTCCAATTACAGCCGTTATGCTGCCGAAATTTCGGTAGAATTAGGATAAATCTTACTAAAACCATTCATAATATAGTTAATTATAACATAGTAATAAGAAGTTAGGTCACATAAAAAATAATAATATTCACATTTATGTAAACTTTTTAATTTTACCAACATTCTAATCAACTAAACAACCTAATAACATGAACTAATGTAAAACGAAAATTTGAGTAATTTATAAATTAATATGAATAAATTGTGTGAGAAACTTAGTTAGTTACATTGTGTAATTAGTAACTAGATATAATTAGTTACTAAATAAATTAACAAAATAAACATATAAAATCCTTCTTTTTTTTATTTTTTTTTCTTTCATTTGAGAGGTTCAATGTGGATTTTTATTTTTCAAAGAAAATAAAGAGAAAAAGTTAATTAAAAGGGGAAAATATTAGTTAATACCTTTATTGCTTTACCAAAAATTTTTCCACTCAATTTTATTTATTAAAAATATTTAACATTTTAATAACATTCTAATCAACAAAACAACCTAATAATATGAACTAATCTAAAACGAGAATTTGAGTAATTTATAAATTAATATGAATAAATTGTGAGAAACTTAGTTAGTTACATTGTGTAATTAGTAACTAGCTATAAGTAGTTACTAAATACTGAATTTTTTTGGATAGGATTTTTGTTATGGATAAATCATGGATGCGTGAGGAGAGAGACACACTGCGATTTCAAGTAGGGTTCGATGCATTTTTAGAGTTTGCCTTAAAGAATTCTACAAATCACGATCGTATTCATTGTCCGTGTGTAGATTGTTGTAATGTATCTAAAGGGAATATTACAATGATTAAGGACCATGTGTATTTACGAGGTTTCAATAGAAGTTATACTAATTGGTATTACCATGGCGAACATTTACCTAATGATCCATATCCATTAGGAAAGCGGGGGGTAGATGATATCGAGGGTAATGATTTTCATGATTATCCATTGGACTTGCTTAACGAAGCACAGGAGGAATTTCTTAATGATCCTGAGAAATTCGATAATTTTCTTAGTGATGCTGATAAACCTCTGTTCGATGGTTGTAAAAAACTAAGATTACCAACAATGGTAAAGTTTTACAACATAAAAGCAGAAAATGGAGTGAGCGATAAATGTTTTACTCAATTTTTAGCTGCTTTTAAAGATATCTTACCATTTGCCAACTGCTTTCCGGAATCTACTTATGAAGTGAAAAAAACGTTAAATTCTATAGGATTGAAGTATGAAAAAATTCATGCATGTCCGAACGATTGCATTTTATATCGTAAGGAATATGCAGACATGAATTATTGCCCGACTTGCGGTTTATCCCGCCATAAAGTAAACAAGAGTAAGGAGAATAGGAAACTTATCCCCCAAAAAGTGATGTGGTACATGCCTTTGATTCCGCGACTGAAACGATTATATCGTAGTGCAGAACATTCTGAAAATTTGATTTGGCATGAGACCAAGAGAGTGAAAGATGGAAAACTTAGACATCCTGCAGATTCCCAAGCTTGGAAAAAAGTGAACTACATAAATCCTGAATTCAAATCTAAACCAAGACACATTCGTCTCGGTCTGTCTGCGGATGGAGTAAATCCACATAGATCTCTAAGTAGTCGTCATAGTTCATGGCCTGTCTTCCTAGTTATGTACAATCTTTGTAAAGCCCGCTTAGCTAATTTGGAAATTATCAGTTAATTGTGATTAATTATGAAATTATTTATAGCTATTTAAATAATTTATGATACTGTTATTTATGTTGTTCAGTAGCTTGCATATTTTGCATTTCCGGTGCCCGGTATTTTGGAACTCGGCGTTTGGCTCAGTAGAAATCACAACTTAGTATGTTAGTATTTTGGGGACGGGTTTTAGACATTGGGAATGTCGGGAATGGCCGGGAATTTAGAATTTCCCAAAAATACCCCTTTAGTATGATTTTTGTGATTTTATGGTGGAGGGGCAAAATGGTCTTTTTGCCCCAATGACTTTTGTCTTTAGTGACTTTTTATTTGAAAAATTAAATGTTATTTTAATTGTATACTTGGCTGAAATGTTTATTGCTTATAGTTATTCATTTTCTCTTTTTAGCAAAAAAATCACTAAGTTAGAAAAAGAAAGAAAATTTCCAAATTTCACTCAAAACTCTCTCTCTCTTTTCCTCTCTCTCTCTCGGCTGTGCATGTGGGTGCAAGGGGGGGATTTTTGCTTTGATTTCTTAGTGGATTCTCATCCAAAGCCAAGCATTCTTCAAGCTAGGTTAGCTCTTTGGTTTTCTCTTGAATTTTATTGAAATTTTGATGAAAATGTGATGATTCTTGCATGATTTATAGTTGTTGTTGCTGCTGTGGTTTTGTGTTAATTTATGTGGGTTAAAGCATGTTAATTGAAGTTAAATTGGGCTGTGTTGAAGCATGTTAGATAGGATTGTTCAAAGCTTTTAGTTTCTATGTTGAAATATGTGATTTTTGAAAGAAATGGTTCATTTTGTTTCTGTGAAGTTGCTGGTTGTTCTTGTGTGTTTTCAGAGGCTTATTCATGCTTAGTTGAGTAGAATTAACTAGGTTTGGATGCATGTTAGTGGATTTAACCAAGTTTGAGTTTTGGAACTCAAAGCTTGGTCTTTAATGGTGATTTTTGTATCTGTGTTTTCTGGGTGGTTTTGAGGCCTTAGATTTGTTCTTTGGGGTGTTTAGAACAGGTCTGGAAAGTTTGGTACCAATTGGGGTTGAATTGGTCGAGTTATGAGAATTTTAGTTGGCTGCCTGCGAGGAACCGGAATTCCGGTTGTGCATCCGGAATTCCGGATGAGGGTTCTGAATTTTCCAAAACCGGAATTCCGGTTGGGCAACCGGTCTACCGGTTGGGGAAAATTCAGGGACCCTAGTTTTCCTCGTTTTTATGTTTTTAGGGGTATTGCCATGCTTTTTATCGATAGGGAAACTTTTAGTTCCTAGTTTTAGTCCCCGGGAAGTGATTTAGCGTGTCACTTATAGCGTTGTGATTTTTATGGTTTAGGAGCCAGTAATCCGCCACTCAGCTTCAGTTCCAGTCAGGTTGACCTAAGCACACCGAAATCGGAATCCAGGTAAGATTAGTATAACAGTATGCATATGTAGATTACATGTTTAGCGAGCATGTAGGAAGCCTATTAGATTACATTAGTTGTATGTTGGCTTCGAACCATCCAACCCTGTCACGTCGGTACGAGATGTGCCGGAGTATGACCAAGAATGAGTATGACCGGTTTGACCGATCAGCCGACACTTGGTTGGTGGTTCCGTGCTATTGACGTATCCCGCTCGGTGACAGTGGAGTATGACCGGCAGCCGGAGTATGACCGGTTCGCTCGACCGATCGGTGAGGATATAGTAACACGTCGGTACAGCCGGAGTATGACCAGCAGCCGGAGTATGACCGGTTCGACCGATCAAGTTGTTACGTGTCAATAGTACCGTCCCTATGAACGTTCAGAACTCGGCACCATGTTGGACATGGCAGTAGTGGCTCAGTACCATGTTGGACATGGCAGTAGCGGGACTCAGTATCGTGTTGGACACGACAGTTAGTATTATGTATGAGTATTATTATGCTTTTCTTACTGAGTCTGTCGACTCACAGTTCTACGTTGATGTGTAGGTAAGGCAAGGCTAGTGCTGATGGACCGTGAGCGAGCTTATGAAGGTTGTACATGTCGGGGCGGTTAGGCCTGGAGCGTACGATCATCGGGACAGCAAGGCTGATTTTTTTTGTAACTGGTCGTTAGACGACTTTTATTTTATGTAACAGTTAATCAGTTAAATCTTTTGTAAATGATTTTATAATCGGGATCCCGAGTCTTTTGTAATATTGTTTTATAAGTTTAATTAAAAAGCAAAATTTTAATTAATCACGTTTTTCCATAAACCTCGTTGATTAGCAACGAGCTGCACAGTATGTTTAAAAATCACGTAATACGCCTAAGGTAGTTAGGGTGTTACAATTTGGTATCAGAGCCGCCAGGTTGTCTTCCGAAGATCGTCACGACATGTACAATCATCATCAGCAGTTAGCTCGGTTCACGGTTCAGTAAGCCTTTATTGCTTTAGTAGTTTATTTTATTCAGTTATGAAAAAGAAAAGCCTATTAGGAAGCATGTTAGTAGCCTGATAGTAGAATAGGCGCATGTTTCGTTTTTTTTAATTTCCAAATTAAGCGGCATTAGTAAGCTCTCGATGATCGTGACCTGAAGTGCCAACTCGGGATTTCGAGGCGGTTCAGACTAGATGGACGCCAGACGAAATATTAGGAGTCAGGGCATCTCACGGTCAGATCAAGGTCGAGGAGCTCAGTTCCCCTCAAGTGTTTTGGGCCGAGGTAGAGGTCCCAGGGGCAGAGTTCGCGGTTGGAGCGATGTTAACTCGCCGCAGGCTGCCCAAGTCAATCAGGAAGCCCAGAATTGGGAAGTTCGGTTTGCGGAAATGCAAGCCCGGATAGAAGAACAAGACCTCGAGATTCAGAGGTTGAGACAGCAGGGTGCTCCTGCAGTTCCAGTGGCACCTGCCCCTGCTGCCCAGGCCGAGATAGTGGTGGCGGCCCATAGATTGGAACCTCTGTATGAGCGGTTCCGGAAGCAAGCACCTCCGGTTTTCCTGGGAGGTCCGGACGTGATGAAAGCCGAGCAGTGGCTGACGGTGATCCCCAAGATTCTAAACTTTATGGGTGTCACCGGGAACGGCAGAGTGGTGAGTGCCACTTTTCAGTTTTAAGAAGACGCTCTGGTCTGGTGGGACATGGTGTCTCAGATCCATGACGTCATCACTATGACCTGGGAAAGGTTTTAGGAACTCTTCAGCGTTAAATGTTATAACGAGGCGGTCAGAAGCGCCAAGAGGAAAGAGTTCGCCCACCTGACCCAGCGAGAGAATATGAGCATGACGGAATATATTACTCAGTTTAATCGGTTGGTGAGGTTAGCCTCGGGATTTGTGCGAACCGATTTCAGTAAGAAAGAAAATATCTCAATGGACTTAATGTGAAGATCAAGTATGACCTTATGATCACTATCGACGATAAGACCATCTATGCTGAGATGGCGAAGAAAGCATGGTGAGCTGAGGGCGCAGCTAGATGTATGTGGAATCAGTTAGGACTCCGGAATGTGGCGGGGCTCCTACCCCTTCTGCGTCAGGTTTCAGCAGGGGAGGTAGTGGTTCGGCCATGGACTGGAGGAGGAATCATCCACTGCATCCGGTGGCTCGAGGCAGAACAAGAGGTTCCGAGGGAACCAGAATCAAGGCGGTCGTCAGGGTAGTGTTGAGACCCGTTATTCCTACTGGAGTATCTCGTTAGTGAGAGGCATCCTCCGGGTGAGTGCTTGGGTCAAGGTTGTTTTTATGTGGCTGCTAGAATCTCTAGTAAATTGAATAGACCGTATGACAGATATGACTCAGGGTTTGGAACCCTTTTACCTGGCGGAGAATTGGTTATCTCCAATAGGTGGATTAGGTCTATGCCGATCAGGATAGATGGTAAAGAGTTAAGCGCTGATCTGATAGAGATGAGCTTAGTCGAATTTGATATTATTTTAGGAATGGATTTCCTATCTAAATATTCGGCGAGCATTGACTGTAAAAGGAAGATGGTGGTCTTCCAACCGGAAAGTGAAGAACCGTTTGTATTTGTGGGTTCAGTTCAGGGATCTCGGATCCCGGTGATCTCGGCTATGTCAGCGAGAGAATTGTTGCACGGCGGGTGCTTAGGGTTTCTGGCCGTGGTGGTGGACACCACTCGGCCAGACACCATTCGGCCAGAGGACATCAGAGTGGTTCGGGAATTTTTGGACGTTTTTCCCGAAGAACTTCCAGGGTTACCACCTCAGTGGGAGATTGATTTCGTGATTGACTTGGCACCAGGGGTGGATCCGGTTTCCAAAGCCCCGTATAGAATGGCTCCAGCTGAACTTAAGGAATTAAAGATTCAGCTCCAAGGGTTGTTTGACTTAGGCTTCATTCGGCCCAGTGTGTCACCCTGGGGAACCCCGGTTTTGTTCGTCAAGAAGAAGGATGGATCTATGAGGATGTGCATCGACTACAGGGAGTTGAACAAGCTGACGGTGAAGAATAAATATCCATTACCTAGGATCGATGACTTGTTCGATCAGCTTCAGGGAAAGACGGTCTTTTCTAAGATTGATCTCCGTTCGGGTTATCATCAGTTGAGAATCCGAGAGGAGGACATTCCGAAGACGGCTTTCCGCACTAGGTATGGACATTACGAGTTTCTGGTTATGTCATTCGGACTAACCAATGCTCCTGCAGCATTCATGGACCTGATGAATAGGGTATTCAAGGATTTCCTCGATATCTGTGTGATTGTGTTTATCGACGACATCCTCGTGTACTCTCAATCAGAAGAGGAGCATGAGTTACATCTGCAGATGGTACTGCAACGGCTTCAAGAACATAGACTTTATGCCAAGTTCAAGAAATGCGAGTTCTGGCTATCTCAGGTGTCCTTCCTAGGGCACATTGTGAGTAAAGATGGGATCAAGGTGGATCCCGGGAAGATTGAATCCGTCAGGGATTGGCCGAGACCGAAGACAGTGACAGAGATCAGAAGCTTCTTGGGATTAGCTGGATACTACCGTAGGTACGTGGAGGGGTTCTCCAAAATCTCAATGCCCCTAACCGAGCTTACAAAGAAGAATCAGCGGTTTATCTGGTCAGATAAATGCGAAGCTAGTTTTCAGGAGCTGAAACAGAGGTTGATTACTGCTCTGGTACTAGCTTTGCCCTCGGACAAGGAGAAGTTCGTAGTCTACTGTGACGCATCCAAACAGGGTTTGGGGTGTGTATTGATGCAAGCCGATCGGGTTATCGCTTATGCCTCCCGTCGCTAAAGGATTATGAACAGCGATACCCGACTCATGATTTAGAATTAGCCGCAGTGGTTTTTGCACTGAAGATTTGGCGGCATTACCTTTATGGGGAGAAGTGTGAGATCTATACCGACCATAAAAGTCTCAAGTATTTCTTTACTCAGAAAGATTTGAACATGAGACAAAGGCGTTGGTTGGAATTAGTGAAGGATTACGATTGCGAGATCCTCTATCATCCCGGAAAAGCCAATGTAGTGGCCGATGCCCTGAGCAGAAAGGGTCCCGGGCAAGTAGCTAGCATGGTTCAGATCTCACCCCATCTAGCTGAGGATATGGTTAGATCCAGCATTGAGTTTGTGGTAGGTCAGCTTCACAACTTGACGCTGCAATCTGATCTATTAGAAAGAATAAAAGTCGCTCAGATGACAGATCCGGAGTTAGTGAAAATCCGAGATGAGGTGTTAGCTGGTCAAGCCAAGGACTTTTCAGTGTCAGATAGTGGGATGCTTTTGTATAAAGCCAGAGTTTGTGTTCCGAACAGTGTGGAACTTAGAAACGAGATCTTTGAGGAGGCTCATTCTACCCCGTATTCTCTGCATCCCGGCACCACCAAGATGTACCAAGATTTGAAACCGTACTTCTGGTGGAACGGTATGAAGAAGAATTTGGTAGAATTCGTATCGAGATGCCTCACTTGTCAGCAGATCAAGGCTGAACATCAGAGACCAGCAGGGTTGTTGCAGCCTCTAACCCTACCAGAATGGAAATGGGAGGATATTACGATGGATTTTGTGGTCGGGTTACCTAGGACCACGGGTATGTATGATTCCATCTGGGTAGTGGTGGATCGATTTACGAAATCTGCTCATTTTCTGCCGGTTAGAACAACATTTTCAAGGATCACGGCGTAACTGTACGTCAGAGAAATAGTGAGACTTCACGGGGTACCGAAGTCTATAGTTTCGGACAGGGATCCGAAGTTCACCTCCAAATTTTGGCAAAGTTTGCAACGGGCAATGGGTACAAAGCTAAAATTTAGTACATCATTCCATCCTCAGACAGATGGTCAGTCCGAAAGGACAATTCAGATATTGGAGGATATGTTGAGAGCCTGTGTTATGGACTTTGAAGGCTCATGGAGTAAGTATCTACCGTTGATAGAATTTTCGTACAACAACAGTTATCAGAGTACGATAGGGATGGCTCCCTATGAACTGTTGTACGGTAGGAAATGTAGATCCCCTATCCACTGGGATGAGACAGGGGAGAGGAAATACCTAGGTCCAGAGTCAGTTCAACGGACCAATGAGGCAATAGAAAAGATAAAAGCTAGAATGCTTGCCTCACAGAGCGTACATGGTAAGAGTTACGCATCCGAAACGCGAGTAGATGTTGAGTTCCAAGTAGGGGAACATGTGTTTTTACGAGTATCTCCGATGAAGGGGATTAAACGTTTCGGAAAAAGAGGCAAGTTATGCCCTAGATTTACAGGACCTTTCGAGATTCTCGAGAAGATAGGTCAAGTGGCATATCGGTTAGCATTGCCTCCAAATTTTATCGCTAGGCACAACGTATTCCATGTCTCAATGTTGAGAAAATACGTTTCAGACCCCTCTCATATACTCAGTTATGAGAGTCTTCAGCTTCAGCCAGATATGACTTATGAGGAACAGCCAGTGCAGATCCTGGATAGAAAGGATAAAGTCCTTCGGAATAAGACCATAGCATTGGTCAAAGTACTCTGGAGAAACAGCAAGGTGGAGGAAGCCACCTGGGAGCTAGAGACAGATATGAGAGCTCAATATCCAGAGTTATCCAGGTTAGATTTCGGGGACGAAATCCTTTTAAAGGGGGGGATAGTTGTAAAGCCCGCTTAGCTAATTTGGAAATTATCAGTTAATTGTGATTAATTATGAAATTATTTATAGCTATTTAAATAATTTATGATACTGTTATTTATGTTGTTCAGTAGCTTGCATATTTTGCATTTCTGGTGCCCGGTATTTTGGAACTCGGCGTTTGGCTCAGTAGAAATCACAACTTAGTATGTTAGTATTTTGGGGACGGGTTTTAGACATTGGGAATGTCGGGAATGGCCGGGAATTTAGAATTTCCCAAAAATACCCCTTTAGTATGATTTTTGTGATTTTATGGTGGAGGGGCAAAATGGTCTTTTTGCCCCAATGACTTTTGTCTTTAGTGACTTTTTATTTGAAAAATTAAATGTTATTTTAATTGTATACTTGGCTGAAATGTTTATTGCTTATAGTTATTCATTTTCTCTTTTTAGCAAAAAAATCACTAAGTTAGAAAAAGAAAGAAAATTTCCAAATTTCACTCAAAACTCTCTCTCTCTTTTCCTCTCTCTCTCTCGGCTGTGCATGTGGGTGCAAGGGGGGGATTTTTGCTTTGATTTCTTAGTGGATTCTCATCCAAAGCCAAGCATTCTTCAAGCTAGGTTAGCTCTTTGGTTTTCTCTTGAATTTTATTGAAATTTTGATGAAAATGTGATGATTCTTGCATGATTTATAGTTGCTGTTGCTGCTGTGGTTTTGTGTTAATTTATGTGGGTTAAAGCATGTTAATTGAAGTTAAATTGGGCTGTGTTGAAGCATGTTAGATAGGATTGTTCAAAGCTTTTAGTTTCTATGTTGAAATATGTGATTTTTGAAAGAAATGGTTCATTTTGTTTCTGTGAAGTTGCTGGTTGTTCTTGTGTGTTTTCAGAGGCTTATTCATGCTTAGTTGAGTAGAATTAACTAGGTTTGGATGCATGTTAGTGGATTTAACCAAGTTTGAGTTTTGGAACTCAAAGCTTGGTCTTTAATGGTGATTTTTGTATCTGTGTTTTCTGGGTGGTTTTGAGGCCTTAGATTTGTTCTTTGGGGTGTTTAGAACAGGTCTGGAAAGTTTGGTACCAATTGGGGTTGAATTGGTCGAGTTATGAGAATTTTAGTTGGTCGCACTGCGAGGAACCGGGTCGGTTGCCAGCATCCGACTCCGGATGAGGGTTCTGAATTTTCCAGAACCGGAATTCCGGTTGGGCAACCGGTCTACCGGTTGGGGAAAATTCAGGGACCCTAGTTTTCCTCGTTTTTATGTTTTTAGGGGTATTGCCATGCTTTTTATCGATAGGGAAACTTTTAGTTCCTAGTTTTAGTCCCCGGGAAGTGATTTAGCGTGTCACTTATAGCGTTGTGATTTTTATGGTTTAGGAGCCGTAATCCGCCACTCGGCTTCGGTTCCACAAGTTGACCAAGCACACCTGAAATCGGAATCCAGTAAGATTAGTATAACAAGATGCATATGTAGATTACATGTTTAGCGAGCATGTAGGAAGCCTATTAGATTACATTAGTTGTATGTTGGCTTCGAACCATCCAACCCTGTCACGTCGGTACAGGCTGGAGTATGACCAAGAATGAGTATGACCGGCTTTGACCGATCAGCCGACACTTGGTTGGTGGTTCCGTGCTATTGACGTATCCCGTCGGTACAGGCCGGAGTATGACCGAAGCCGGAGTATGACCGGTTCGACCGATCGAGAGGATATAGTAACACGTCGGTACAGCCGGAGTATGACCAGCAGAATGAGTATGACCGGCTCGACCGATCGTGTTGTTACGTGTCAATAGTACCGTCCCTATGAACGTTCAGAACTCAGTACCATGTTGGACATGGCAGTAGTGGCTCAGTACCATGTTGGACATGGCAGTAGCGGGACTCAGTATCGTGTTGGACACGGCAGTTAGTATTATGTATGAGTATTATTATGCTTTTCTTACTGAGTCTGTCGACTCACAGTTCTACGTTGATGTGTAGGTAAGGCAAGGCTAGTGCTGATGGACCGTGAGCGAGCTTATGAAGGTTGTACATGTCGGGGCGGTTAGGCCTGGAGCGTACGATCATCGGGACAGCAAGGCTGATTTTTTTTGTAACTGGTCGTTAGACGACTTTTATTTTATGTAACAGTTAATCAGTTAAATCTTTTGTAAATGATTTTATAATCGGGATCCCGAGTCTTTTGTAATATTGTTTTATAAGTTTAATTAAAAAGCAAAATTTTAATTAATCACGTTTTTCCATAAACCTCGTTGATTAGCAACGAGCTGCACAGTATGTTTAAAAATCACGTAATACGCCTAAGGTAGTTAGGGTGTTACAATCTTCCTCCCTGGTTAGTGATGAAGAGGAAATTTAACATGCTTTCTTTAATGATATCAGGCCCGCAACAACCTGGACATAATATCGATGTATATTTGGAACCATTGATTGACGATTTAATAGAATTGTATGAGAACGGGGTTCAGGTCTATGATGGTTTTAAAAAAGAATTTTTTAATCTGAAAGCTGTGTTGTTGTGGAGTGTCAGTGATTTCCCTGCTTATAGTAATTTATCAGGGTTAAGCACAAAAGGTTACGAAGGTTGTCCGATTTGTTGCACTAACACATCGGCTCGTCGCTTGGCAAATGGACACAAGATGTGTTATATGGGTCACAGACGGTACTTGCCTGCAAATCATCCTGATAGACGGAAGAAGAAAGCATTCGATGGTACTGAAGAGGGTGATATGGCTCCTTTGCCACTGTCTGTGGAACAAATTCTCCAACAAGTTCAACTTGTACATTTTAAGTATGGAAAGACGCAAAAAAATAAAAAAACTAATGGTTGTTTTCAAAGAAAGTCAATCTTCTTTCATCTTCCATATTGGAAAAGTCTACTAGTTCGACATTGTTTGGATGTCATGCATATTGAAAAAAATGTGTGTGAGAGTATTATTGGTACCTTACTTGATATTCCCGGCAAAACTAAGGACGGTCTAAATAGTCGTTTAGATCTCGTTGAAATGGGTATACGACAATCTCTGGCACCTGAGAAGAAAGGTGAACGTTTATATTTGCCTCCTGCTTGTTTCACTTTGTCCAAAAAAGAGAAACAAACAGTTTGCAAATCACTTGCAAATATGAAAGTACCCGATGGTTACTCGTCTAACATCAAAAACTTGGTGAATGAGACTGAATTGAAACTAATGGGTCTGAAATCACATGATTGTCATGCGTTAATGCAACATCTACTTCCAATTGCCATTAGATCAGTCTTGCCAAAAAATGTTCGAGAGTGTTTGACACATGTTTGCATTTTCTTTAATAGGTTGTGCGGGAAGGAATTAGAATTGGATAAGTTAGATGCATTACATGAACATGTAGTCAAAACATTGTGCAACCTGGAAAAGTTTTTTCCGCCATCTTTTTTCGACATCATGATCCATTTAATGGTTCATCTAGTGAGAGAAGCAAGGCTGTGTGGGCCGGTGTGGGCGAGATGGATGTATCCATTTGAAAGAAATATGAAGGTACTTAAAAGTTATGTGCGTAACCACTATCGGCCAGAAGCATGTATGGTTGAGTGCTACATATCTGAAGAGGCTGTGGAATTTTGTTCAGAGTACATGGCTGGAGTTGAGGCAATAGGAATTAGCAAACCAAGAACTGACCCAGATGATGTTGATAGAGGATTAAGGGGCAAAGGGACAATGGTGACAGTGTCCAAGCTTGAACTAGATCAAGCTCAATTAGTCGTGATGAACAATAACGCAGAGGTTCAACCATATATAACGTAAGTACCTTTTGTTTGATTAACATTACTTAAGTCACGATGAACAATAACTTGATTTATCTTACTTGTTTTACAGTGACCATATGGAGCTGTTACAATCAATGGTTCCAAGAAATCAAAAAAATAAAAAAAATGGGTTGCAGACCAACATCGTCAAACTTTCATTGGGTGGTTAAGGAATACCATTATAGCAAAGTTGAACGAACCGAATCATGGAGTATCTGATGTGTTGAGTCGTATTGCCCTTGGACCAACTTTTGCGGTTGCAAAGCATGAAGCGTACATTGTAAGGGGTAAACGTTTTCATACAAAGTCAAGAGATGATGCTCGAGAGGTTCAAAATAGTGGTATACGTATCGTCGCAGCTTGGTTTGACAACAACGTTGGAGTAAAACCTGACGAGCTTGGTTTTACTTTGGTTGATTTAAGTAAGAGAGGAAGCAAGAATGATCCATTCATCATGGCTAGCCAAGCAGCTCAAGTTTCTTACATTTCTGATCCGGCTAATGATAAATGGTCTATTGTTTTATCGACACCAGAGAGGAGGTTCTTAGAGACTGAAGAGGATGAGGAGAATGCTGACTTATGTTACGATGACTTATTGTTGGACAACCAATTCATGAGCAACTCATGGGAATTGATCGTAACATTGAGGAAGACGACGCTGAATACATTAGAAACGATATCAATGAGGGAATATGGGTCAATTGTGATTCAGGCAAACATAAACAAAAAAAGAAAAGAAAACGTGTCTAATTGGTAACTTGATATATAGCTTACTTTATATTGTGGTTGTGAATCGTCCTGAATACTTAACAATTTGTTTATGCTTTTAATATTTCATATACACTACTTGTTATATATGTAGCTAACTTTGAAGTTTGTTTGTTAATGGTGTAGACATGGCGAACTCAGAATCAGGATCTGATTCGGGAGCAGAAAATGAGTGTCCAACCACAATACACGAGGGCCGACGCAAATGAATGAAATATCTAAACTAATGGATCAGGGCAAAAGAGTGGCCCTCGAAGTTAATGATAAAGGTCAATACTGTGGGAAAAGCTACGCGAAGCTCGTATCCACTCTGGGAGTCAGATGTCGGCAGACAATAGGGTTGGCTTATAAAAACTGGAAAGAAGTCAACCAGACTCTGAAAAATAAAGTTTGGAAAGACATTCAGGTCAGCTATTATTTGTTAGAATTTTGATTTGTTTTTCTATTACTCCAAATGTTGACTCTAACCGTGTTTGTTTTCCTTCAAAATAGACGGGGTTCATTGTGCCGGACACCTTCAAACATGATTGTCTCATCCTAGCTGGGAAGTTAATGAAAGACTTCAAGAATAGGATGACAAAAGACATCATAATGCCCGCGTTGAAAGAGAATGATGCAGGACGACTGGCACAAGTCCCTGAAAAGCACCCGGAGATCGACGCTGCTGATTGGTGCAAATTTGTTGAAAGTCGACTAACTCCTGAATTTCTGGTACGCTAATTATATTAACACTAAGATAAACTCTTAAATACAAGTACATGTATCTAATGTATTTTTTTGGCATTGTAGGAATTGAGTAAGGTGCAACGTGAACGTTCCTCAAAAATTCAATCCAGACATCGAAGTGGTCGGAGTGGAATGGTGAACGTACGGGAAGCTGTGGTAAGTAATACTTAAAATTTAATGTGCTATAATGTGCTATACAATTTAATTGGTACTCATTTCATTGTTATAACGTTATGTAGAAAAAGGACCTCGAAGTTGCAGATCCTCCCCGCCACCGTGTTTGGATTAAATCTCGCACCAAGAGTAGAAAACTTGTCACTGATTACGACAAGGAAATTGCCGAGAAGATAGTAAGTATATATTAATCCTTAATTGAGTTCTACTCATGAGTTAGTGTATATAATTCATATACTAATTGCTTGAATATATGCGTGCATTAGGCTCAATTAGAGGAGAAGCTTAGTCAGGGACAAATTCAGGTCCAGGGCCAAAACGATATCCTCACGCAGGCGCTCGGGACACCAGAGCATCCTGGACGTGTCAGGGACAAATTCAGGTCCAGGGCCAAAATGATTCATGAATTCCTAAGGCTCAAAGATAAACGTGATATAATCACAATTTCTGTCCCCCGAGGATTCATTGCACCGCGTACCCAGATCACGTTATCTGGAGAGGATTTGCAGCAGGTTGCTACGTGTAACTACATCGGCAACCAGGGAATGCTGTTTGGAATGATGTATACTCTTCTTTAATCTAATTAACCTTATATCAAATTATAGTTAAATTATTATAAGGCACTAACACTTTTTTTGGCAGGCACATATGGGAGAGCATCAACGGTCTGAGAAAAATTTTCAAGTTTTACGACCCAGAGCTTCTCACAGTGCATGGGATCAACGATGAAGAACAGAGTCAGTCTTTTGACGATGCGGCAAGACGATTGGCTAATTGGTTATCATTAATGAACAACAACCACCAAATGTTCTTTATTCCTTGGAATATCGGGTAAACTTTATTAAATTCTTTAGTGCTAATTGTTCATTTCTATATTATGTCTTCAAATTATTTTTATACTATCTTACTTATATTCCAATATAATTTTCTAGGATGCATTGGACGCTAGTGGTGGTTGCGCCAAGGAAAATTATCCATTTAAACCCTGTAAAAGGCCGCCCAATTCCCGAAGAAATAGAACAAATGATCGGAAGGTAATAATTTAATGACTTCTTATGTAACGAATTTAAATTAACTAACGAATTGAAATGCTAATATAATTTTCCCAAACAGGGCATTCATGTATATAGGGGACGCACATCAGTATCTTGGCCCGTGGCAAGGAATTTCACAAGCAAACTGTCCAAGACAACCTAAAAGCCAAGAATGCGGTTTTTATGTTTTGAAATATATCACTGACATCGTCGCACGTGCCAACCCCAACCGTTACATACAAGATCAAAAAGCTGTAAGTTTTAATTATTGATCATAGTATATAAATTTTATAATAACAAATATATAATATACATATACATAAACTAATATAAATTTTTAATTTTTTTAACAGTTTGGGGGTAAGAAGCAATACGATCCAAAAACAGAATTGTTACCACTACAGCGAAAGTGGATCGAACAATTGATGGCGGTGATTCACGGTGACGATTGAGGTTCAAAGGTCGAAGAATTTTTCTTCATTATGTAATTTTTATAGATTAACTTGTAATTAGATTTATTAACTTATTAATATTTTTAACTAATTTTACATGTTTGTGTAATATAATTAAATTAAATAAATATGTAATTTAAAATTTAAATAAATATGTAATTTAAATTAAATAAAATAATATATAAATTAATAAATATAAAATTAAAATAATATAATTAAATTTAAAAAAAAAATGAGGAAAACTGAAATTCGCGTACATATGGCGTCGGTTCCTACGCCATATATGGCGTCGGTTATTGGCTAGGAACCGACGCCATATGTACCCCTATGGCGTCGGTTCCCAGCTAATAACCGACGCCATAGGGGTATATATGGCGTCGGTTCATATAAACCCTTTAGCGTCGCCCTGATCAGCGTCGGTAGCGAATTTCGCGAAAACCGACGCCTAAAGGACTTAAAAACCGCCTCTAAAGGGTGTTTTTGTAGTAGCGATTAAAAAATTAGAATGTAGGGTAATTCTCCTTATTTTATTTATATAGATAATTATTTATCAAAAACACTGTCATTCTTTTCGTCACTTATGTCGTATTCTTCTCAGAAGTTCTTAAAAGTTACTTCTCAAATTAGGATCCAAAACTGTAACCAAAACTAAGAACTTTAACATTTCCTTTTAAAAAAAAAAAAACTAAGGTTGAGAGTCCAAAATTCTCTAATAGTGAAATCAAAGAGCAATGCAAAAAAAGCTTTTGTACATTTGTCTCCTCCCAGATCATATCCACCAAACAAAACTTTTACTTTGTTTTTTGACTTCGTCATTAGAGAATTTTTGAGTCTCAACTTTTATTTTTCTTTTAAAAATAAATATCAAAGCCTTTAGTTTTAGTTACACTTTTGGGTACTTTGAGGAGCAACTTTTAAAAACATTAGAGGGAGAGAAATAGAGAGAGAGAGGGAGGAAGAAGAAGAAGAAGAGAGAAGTGACAGAAAGAATGATAATATTTTTGACAAATAATTGAGGAAATAACATTAAATATGAATATAAAATGAAACAACTACACATACTAAAAAATTAACTCTACATGAAGTTTAATACCTATACTGAATTATTATCCTATAACTTATTTATTATTATACACCTGAATTCTTTTAGTCAGTTAAAAATTATCTCCAAACTATTTATACTATTTTAGTATTGTAAAGTGATCATGTTGTAAATTTTTTATCACATGTGGCAAACAAAATAACGGTGTGGCTATTTAAAATATTGTCACATTATGGTCACATTGTGTAATTAATTAGAAAAAAAATAATTTAAATTTTTTTGATTTTGTTTTACTTAATTTTATTTTAAATCAATAATTAATTTTTAGTTGAATGAATTCTTTTTTAAAAAATATATAATTTAGTTTTTTAATTTTAAATGACATACATAATGCTTATGTGGTAATAATTTAAACAACTACCTCATTATTTTGTGTATATAGATGTATGATTAATCTCAATGAGTTAAAATATATAACAAAAATTAACTAAAATAGATATCATTATATCTATTTAGGGTCAATTGCGGCATAAATACCTAGCTAATGTTTCAGATTTTATACACTTAAATACCTAATGTTTATTTTTGGAGGCAAAAATACATAATGTTACAATTCTCTTACACCGTTACTACCACTTCCATTAACTCATAAATATGGACACATGAAGGGTTCAGATGCAGTACATTTATTTTTATTTTATTTTAAAACTTAATATTCTTAATATAAGAAACTAAATGCTACTTGTTTAAAAAAAAAAAAATTGTTCTCATTACATATACTACACTGCTTCACTCATCTATGCTAATTTAGTATTGCATCTCTTTTTTTTTTTTTGAAAAAAACAAGTAATATTTAGTTTTTTATATTAAGAATATTAAATTTTCAAATAAAATAAATAAATGTAATGTATTTGGACCCTCCACGTGTGCATATTTATGAGTTAATAACGAAAGTGGTAGTAACAGTGTAAGATAATTGTAACATTAGGTATTTTTGCCTCCAAAAATAAACATTAAGTATTTAAGTGTATAAAATCGGAAACATTAAATATTTATGCCACAATTTACCCTATCTATTTATGTACAATTACAGAATATGTCTAGCAATATTATTCAATATTTTATTATCCTTACTAATATGGTTGCCTTCCCTAAATCTCACTTTCCACTTCAATTTTGAAAAATGCACCTTCTCTTTCAACATTTAAAGTCTTCTCCTAAAAGATGTGTGGAAGTGGGATCAGTAAATTAAATATGAAAATACAAAAAAAATTAAAAGAAAAGTCCAAGCAGAAAACTCAAAATTAAACAACATTTTAATAAAGTTTAAGATCAATTTAACTTTTTGTTTTATAAACTTTTTATTAAATTAATCTCCATATTTTATTATTTCATACTGAATTTCATTTATATAAGGAAATTTTAATGTACTTTGACTTAAGGGTATTCATCATGACCTTAACTAACGTATTATATCTTTTGTTTAAGATTTATAATTATTTTTGTCATATATTAATTTATTTTTTATGGATATATTAATTTGTTTTTTCTTTAGTTTTTTAAAAGTAAAAATAAATTAAAAAGTAAATATTGTGTTGTACTTAGTATTTTCAAAACAATAAAATAATAATATAATGTTATAAAATAATATAAAGTAGATGAGAGGAAAGAAGAAGAAGATGAAGAGAGAAAGAGAAAGTGAATGAGAATTTCTGAGTTGTTTATTCCAATGGGGTGAACCCCTATTTATACAAATACAAGAGTGAGATATTAAGAAACTAAGAAAAAGGGAAACTAAGGAAAAGAGGAATGTTGATTACAATTCATGGTAATAAATAAAAGATTTGGATATCCACAAAATTATTAATATTTATAACACTCCCCCTTGGATGTCCATAATAACTGCCTTATTAAAAATCTTGCTAAAAACTTGATCAAAGGAAAAAGAGTATAGTGTAAACTAACTCCCCCTCATTTAGGCATTTGTAGAGATCTTCTAATCGACGAATTTCGATCTTGTCTGCCATCTTCTCAAATGTTGATGTTGGTAATAACTTTGTGAATAAGTTTGTAAGATTGACACTTGATTGAATATGTTGAACACCAATATGCATTTTCTTGAAGCGTATAAAGAAGAATTTCGTGAAATGTGTTCTAACTCTATCTCCTTCAATGTACCTCCTTTTAGTTGAACGATGCAACCAGTATTATCCATAGAGAATTGCTTGGGTTGATACTTCTTTATTGAGTGCAATCCATATGTTTTCCGAATATGCTATGTCAATGATCTCACTCACACACATTCTCTACTTGCTTCA
The DNA here is from genome assembly GCF_029168945.1 of Cannabis sativa. Classification (NCBI taxonomy): domain Eukaryota; kingdom Viridiplantae; phylum Streptophyta; class Magnoliopsida; order Rosales; family Cannabaceae; genus Cannabis; species Cannabis sativa. Next base: position 1,610,242 of record NC_083608.1, on the reverse strand, counting down.
TAAAATGCAAGTATGTCAACATGATTTATAGTTGCCTCGTTAAAAACCTTGCCTGAAAAACCCAGTGGGACAAAATCTGAGCTAGGGAAAAGAGTACAATATATATTTCATATTCATAATTATTTGCAAGTTGCCTCGTTAAAAACCTTGCTAGGAAAACCCATTGGGACAAAACCTGAACTAAGGGAAAAAGAGTGCAACATGAATATGTCTCCCCCTCATGCACATATGATCCATAATTCTTTTGGTGATAATAAATCTCATAAGATTATTGTTATCACTTTTAAAATATCACAATATACAATCTTTGATCATATATTTTCTATAACTCTTCCAGAGTATATATGGACTTCTAAATTATAGATGAGGGGTTTGTGGAACATTAGTCTTTATCCAACTAATTGTATCATTCATGTGTGTACACAACTTTGTTCATACGAAAATTTAAAATTTCAAGTAGATATGAACATAACACATTAATGGTACTATAAATTTTCATTTGTGACAATGATGGTACTCCAAGACCATATATTTATTCCATCTTGTTTTATGATCTTAATTTCCATATCAAATGATCATATATCTATAATTCTTGATACATATGAAGTACTTCAGGACTTCAATACTAATGAACAAACTTTGTACATTAATATTTCTCGAAATACAAAAGAAATAAAAGTTTGTTTTGCAATTAATCAAAAACTCTTCAAGAGTCTATCACAACGTATAATTTACGTATTTATACTGCATAGACAACCATACGTACTTTTCAAACAATAATTTACTTACATGTCTTTATTTCATACAAAGATCTTTGTCATATAGTGGACACGACTTAGAATTTATATCACTTAAGACATGTATTAAATTCTTCTAGAATTTTTAGATAAGGCTTATTTCAAATTCTCACTATATTAGGAGCTCCAAATAAATAATCTTTTGTTGCAACTTTTATGTGACGCTTATAAATCCTCATAAAATATATTCCAGGCTATAATCAAATCATGATTATATTTTCTCAATATTTAAGCCTTACTTCAATCAATCTCATGTCTATGCAAACTTTGTACAACAATTCATTATGTACAAATACATTTATGCAAATCTCTCATTAGAAATATTTATTTGCAAACCCTACAGGTCTTACTTCACTTTATGTGAGTAAATTTGCCTGGACTGCGTCATAATATTTTGGCCAAAAATCAAAATGTATGTCGATAATTCTCGACAAATCTAATACAATGATCCTTGCTGTAACACCCTAACTAACTTAGGCGTATTACGTGATTTTTAAACGTACTGTGCAGCTCGTTGCTAATCAACGAGGTTTATGGAAAAACGTGATTAATTAAAATTTTGCTTTTTCAATAACTTATAAACCATTTTACAAAAAGTCACGGGATCCCGATTTATAAAATATTTACAAACGTTTTCACTGTTCAACTTTTACATCAAAATAAAGTCGTCTAACGACAATTACAAAATCTCAGCCGTGCTGTCCCGAGGATCGTACGCTCCAGGCCTAACCGCCCCGACATGTACAATCTCATAAGCTCGCTCACGGTCCATCAGCAACTGCCTTGCCTTTACCTACACATGCACATAAACTGTGAGTCGACAGACTCAGTAAGAAAAGCATAAAAATATCATACATAAAACTGACTGCCGTGTCCAACACGATACTGAGTCCCGCTACTGCCATGTCCAACATGGTACTGAGCACTACTGCCATGTCCAACATGGTACTGAGTTTTGAACGTTCAGGGGACGGTACTATTGACACGTAACAACCTGATCGGTCGAACCGGTCATACTCCGGCTGCTGGTCATACTCCAGCCTGTACCGACGTGTTACTATATCCTCCTGATCGGTCGAACCGGTCATACTCCGGCTGCTGGTCATACTCCAGCCTGTACCGACGGGATACGTCAATAGCACGGAACCACCAACCAAGTGTCAGCCTGATCGGTCAAACCGGTCATACTCCGGCTGCTGGTCATACTCCAGCCTGTACCGACGTGACAGGGTTGGATGGTTCGAAGCCTAATACATATCTAATGTAATCTAGCAGGCTTCCTACATGCACGCTAAACATGTAATCTACATATGCATACTGTTATACTAATCTTACCTGGATTCCGATTTCAGGTGTGCCGGTCAACCTGACTGGAACTGAAGCTGAACGGCGGACACGGCTCCTAAACCATAAAAACCACAACGCTATAAGTGACACGCTAAATCACTTCCCGGGGACTAAAACTTGAAACTAAAAGTTTCCCTATCGATAAAAAGCATGGCAATACCCCTAAAAACCCGAAAACGAGGAAAACTCGGGTTCTGAAAAATCCCCCATCCGGAAGTCCGGTTGCCCAACCGGAATTCCGGTTCTGGGAAAATCTGAACCCCCATCCGGAATTCCGGATGCTCAACCGGAATTCCGGTTCCTCGCAGGCAGCAACCAAAAATTCCCAAATCTTGACCAATTCGAACCCAATTGATCCCAAACTTTCCAGACCTCCTCTATAGGTCCCAAATAACAATTCTAGAGCATCAAACCTACCCAGAAATCCCACATGCAAAATTCACCATTGAAGACCAAGCTTTGAGTTCAAGAACTCAAACTTGGTTAAACCCTCTAGCATGCACCCTAGCCTAGTTAATTCTACTTAACTAAGCATTAAAACACCTCTGCAAACTAACAATAACAACCAAATAATAATACGTAAACTAAACATAGCATTTTCTCACAAAAATCATCAATTTTCACATATAATTTAAAAGCTTGAACAATCTAGCTACTCATGCTTCACACAACTCATTTAACATCAAAAATCATGCTTTTAAACAACTTAAATCAACAACAAAACACAGCAGAAACATCTCTCAAAAATCACATGCATTAATATCCATTTTCATCATTTTCTTCAAGGAATTTAAAGAGAAAAGAGCTATAAAACACATACCACAACAAGAGATCAATAGGTTACAATTTAGGGCTTGAATCACCAAAGAAAATCCAGCTTTTTGAACCCCCAAGTCTCAGCCGAAAGAGAGGAAAAGAGAGAGAGAAAGAGTTTTTCTAATTTCTTTAAAATTTGCCTAAGTGATGGAATTTTGAGAAAAAAGGGATTTTATAACATATTATTCATTTAATTTCAGCCAACATTTAATAAAATAAACACTTATTTTTCCATTTAATAAATCACATAAAACAAAACATTAATGGGGCAAAAAGACCATTTTGCCCCTCCACCATAAAATCACTAAAATCATACTAAAGGGGTATTTTTGGGACATTCTAAATTCCCGGCCATTCCCGACATTCCCAATGTCTAAACCCGTCCCCAAAATACTAACATACTAAGTTGTGATTTCTACTGAGCCAAACGCCGAGTTCCAAAATACCGGACACCGGAAATGCGAAATATAAAAACTGCTGAAGACATAATTATGCATATCTGAATTCCATAATAAATTATTTAAATGGCTATAAATAATTTCCTGATTAACATAATTAACTGCTAATTTCCAAATTAACTAAGCGGGCTTTACAACTATCCCCCCCTTAAAAGGATTTCGTCCCCGAAATCTAACCTGAATAACTCTGGATATTGAGCTCGCATATCTGATTCTAGCTCCCAGGTGGCTTCTTCCACCTTACTGTTTCTCCAGAGAACCTTGACCAACGCTATGGTCTTATTCCGAAGGACTTTATCCTTTCTATCCAGGATCTGCACTGGCTGCTCCTCGTAAGACATATCTGACTGAAGCTGAAGGCTCTCATAACTGAGTATATGAGAGGGGTCTGAAACGTATTTTCTCAACATTGAGACATGAAATACGTTGTGCATTGCTGATAAAGCTGGAGGCAATGCTAACCGATATGCCACTTGACCTATCTTCTCGAGAATCTCGAAAGGTCCTGTAAATCTAGGGCATAACTTGCCTCTTTTCCCGAAACGTTTAATCCCCTTCATCGGAGATACTCGCAAAAACACATGGTCCCCTACTCGGAACTCAACATCTCGACGTTTCGGATCTGCGTAACTCTTCTGTCTGCTCTGTGAGGCAAGCATTCTAGCTTTAATCTTCTCTATTGCCTCGTTGGTCCGCTGAACTGATTCTGGACCTAGATATTTCCTCTCCCCTGTCTCATCCCAGTGGATAGGGGATCTACACCTTCTACCGTACAACAGTTCGTAGGGTGCCATCCCTATTGTACTCTGATAACTGTTGTTATACGAGAACTCTATTAACGGTAGGTATTTACTCCATGAACCCTCAAAGTCCATAACACAGGCTCTCAGCATATCCTCCAATATCTGAATTGTCCTTTCGGACTGACCATCTGTCTGAGGATGAAATGCTGTACTGAATTTTAGCTTCGTACCCATTGCCCGTTGCAAACTCTGCCAAAATTTGGAGGTGAATTTCGGATCCCTGTCCGAAACTATAGACTTTGGTACCCCGTGAAGTCTCACTATCTCCCTGACGTATAATTCTGCCAACTGATCCACTGTAAACGTTGTTCTAACCGGCAGAAAATGAGCAGATTTCGTAAATCGGTCCACCACTACCCAGATGGAATCATACATACCCGTGGTCCTAGGTAATCCGACCACAAAATCCATAGTGATATCCTCCCATTTCCATTCTGGTAGGGTTAGAGGCTGCAACAACCCTGCTGGTCTCTGATGTTCAGCCTTGATCTGCTGACACGTGAGGCATCTCGAAACGAATTCTATCAAATTCTTCTTCATACCGCTCCACCAGAAGTACGGTTTCAAATCTTGGTACATCTTGGTGGTGCCGGGATGTAGAGAATACGGGGTAGAATGAGCCTCCTTAAAGATCTCGTTTCTCAAGTCCACACTGTTCGGGACGCAAACCCTGGCTTTATACAAAAGCATCCCGTTATCTGACACTGAAAAGTCTTTGGCTTGACCAGCCAATACCTCATCTCGGATCTTCACTAACTCCGGATCTGTCGTCTGAGCAACCTTTATTCTTTCCAATAGATCAGATTGCAGCGTTAAGTTGTGAAGCTGACCTACCACAAACTCAATGCTGGATCTAACCATATCCCCTGCTAGCTGAGGTGAGATCTGAACCATGCTAGCCACTTGCCCGGGACCCTTTCTGCTCAGGGCATCGGCCACTACATTGGCTTTTCCGGGATGGTAGAGGATCTCGCAATCATAATCTTTCACTAGTTCCAACCAACGCCTCTGTCTCATGTTCAAATCTTTCTGAGTAAAGAAATACTTGAGACTCTTATGGTCGGTGAAGATCTCGCACTTCTCCCCATACAAGTAATGCCGCCAAATCTTCAGTGCAAAAACCACTGCGGCCAATTCTAAATCATGAGTCGGGTATCGCTGTTCATAATCCTTTAACTGACGGGAGGCATAAGCGATAACCCGATCGGCTTGCATCAATACGCACCCCAAACCCTGTTTGGATGCGTCACAATAGACCACGAACTTCTCCTCGTCCGAAGGCAAAGCTAGTACCGGAGCAGTAATCAACCTCTGTTTCAGCTCCTGAAAACTAGCTTCGCATTTATCTGACCAGATAAATCGCTGATTCTTCTTTGTAAGCTCGGTTAGGGGCATTGAAATTTTGGAGAACCCCTCCACGAACCTACGGTAGTACCCAGCTAATCCCAAAAAGCTTCTGATCTCTGTCACTGTCTTCGGTCTCGGCCAATCCCTGACGGATTCAATCTTCCCGGGATCCACCTTGATCCCGTCTTTACTCACAATGTGCCCTAGGAAGGACACCTGAGACAACCAGAACTCACATTTCTTGAACTTGGCGTAGAGTCTATGTTCTCGAAGTCGTTGCAGTACCATCTGAAGATGTAACTCATGCTCCTCTTCTGACTGAGAGTACACGAGGATGTCGTCGATAAACACAATCACACAGATATCGAGGAAATCCTTGAATACCCTATTCATCAGGTCCATGAATGCTGCAGGAGCATTGGTTAGTCCGAATGACATAACCAGACACTCGTAGTGTCCATACCTAGTGCGGAAAGCCGTCTTTGGAATGTCCTCCTCTCGGATTCTCAACTGATGATAACCCGAACGGAGATCAATCTTAGAGAAGACCGTCTTCCCCTGAAGCTGATCGAACAAGTCATCGATCCTAGGTAATGGATATTTATTCTTCACCGTCAGCTTGTTCAACTCTCTGTAGTCGATGCACATCCTCATCGATCCATCCTTCTTCCTCACGAACAAAACCGGGGCTCCCCAGGGTGACACACTGGGCCGAATGAACCCTATGTCGAGCAACCCTTGGAGCTGAATCTTCAATTCCTTAAGTTCAGCTGGAGCCATCCTATACGGGGCTTTAGAAACCGGATCCACCCCTGGTGCCAAGTCAATCACAAAGTCGATCTCCCGATGAGGTGGTAACCCTGGAAGTTCTTCGGGAAAAACGTCCAAAAATTCCCGAACCACTCTGATGTCCTCTGGCCGAATGGTGTCTGGCCGAGTGGTGTCCACCACCACGGCCAGAAACCCTAAGCACCCACCGTGCAATAATTCTCTCGCTGACATAGCCGAGATTACCGGGATCCGAGATCCCTGAACCGAACCCACAAACACGAACGGTTCTTCACTTTCCGGTTGGAAGACCACCATCTTCCTCTTGCAATCAATGCTCGCCGAATATTTAGATAGGAAATCCATTCCTAAAATAATATCAAATTCGACTAAGCTCATCTCTATCAGATCAGCGCTCAACTCTCTACCATCTATCCTGATCGGCATAGACCTAATCCACCTATTGGAGATAACCAATTCTCCGCCAGGTAACAGGGTTCCAAACCCTGATTCATATCTATCAAAGGGTCTACCCAACTTACTAAAGACTCTGGCCGCCACATAAGAACGTGTAGCCCCAGAATCAAACAGCACTGAATAAAACGAGTCGTTAATAAGAATCTGACCTGTAACAACTGATGGGCTGGCATCTGCATCAGCCTGCGTGATCGCGAATACCCTGGCTGGAGTGGGCATCGCTGGAGCTCTCGGTGCCTCTGGCCGGAGCTGGGGACATTCCCTCTTGAAGTGCCCGGGCATGCCACAATGAAAGCATCCCTGCCCCTTGCACTCTCCCCGATGATGCCTCTTGCAGATAGGGCACTCGGGATAGGAGAAGCGAGTCTCATTACCACCAGGACGACTCCTCTCGTTCTGGTTCCCCCGGAACCTCTTGTTCTGACTCGAGCCGCCGGAAGCAGTGGGTGCCCTCTTCCTCTGATCAATGGCCGAACCACTACTCCCCCTGCTAAAGCCTGATGCAGGAGGGGTAGGAGCTCCGCCACTAACCGGAGTACTAACTGAATCTGACATGCACCCCACTGCGCCCTCAGCTCGCAGTGCCTTCTCCACCATCTGAGCGTAGGTGGTGCTGTCGTCTGTGGTAATCATCAGGTCATGCCTGATCTTGGGATTCAACCCGTCCAGATACTTCTCCTTTCTGCTGAAGTCGGTCGGCACAATACCCGAGGCTAACCTCGCCAACCGGTCAAACTGAGTTGTATACTCAGTGACACTCATGTTCTCCCGCTGGGTCAGGTGAACGAATTCCTTTCTCTTGGCGCTTCTAACCGCCTCATTGTAGTACTTCGCGTTGAAAAGTTCTTGGAATCTTTCCCAGGTCATGGTGGTGACATCGTGAATCTGAGACACCATGTCCCACCATACCAGGGCATCCTCCTGGAACTGGAATGTGGCGCACACCACTCTGTCGTTACCGGTGACACCCATAAAGTTCAAAATCCTGGTGATCACCGTAAGCCACTGCTCGGCTTTCGACACATCTGGACCTCCCAGGAATACCGGAGGTGCTTGCTTCCGGAACCGCTCATATAAAGGTTCCAATCTGTGGGCCGCCACTACCATCTCGGCCTCGAGCAAAGCAGGGCGAGTGCCGCCGGAACTACTCGGCACCGGAACCGGCAGGAGCACCCCGTCGTCTCAACCTCTCGAATCTCGAGGTCTTGCTCTTCGATCCGGCTTGCATCTCCGCAAACCGCAACTCCCACGGGGCTCCCCGATCGGGCGGGAGCCTGGGCAGCCTGTGGCGGGTTCTCATCACCCCGACCACGAGCCCTGCCTCGGGGACCTCTACCTCGGCCCCTAGCAGGTGGGGGAAACTGAGCTCCCTGTCCCTGATTCGACCCTACGGAGTTGCCCTGACTCCTTGTGGTCCGCCTGGCGTCCATCTAGTTAGAACCGCCTGCGAAACCAAGAGTTGGCATATCAGGTCGTATTCAGGGCGAGCTTACTAATGCCGCTTAATTTGGAAATTAGAAATGAAACATGCGCCTATTCTACTATCAGGCTACTAACATGCTTCCTAACAGGCTTTTCTTTTTCATAACTGAAATAAATAAACTACTAAAGCAATAAAGGCTTACTGAACCGTGAACCGAGCTAACTGCTGATGATGATTGTACATGTCGTGACGATCTTCGGAAGACAACCTGGCGGCTCTGATACCAAATTGTAACACCCTAACTAACTTAGGCGTATTACGTGATTTTTAAACGTACTGTGCAGCTCGTTGCTAATCAACGAGGTTTATGGAAAAACGTGATTAATTAAAATTTTGCTTTTTCAATAACTTATAAACCATTTTACAAAAAGTCACGGGATCCCGATTTATAAAATATTTACAAACGTTTTCACTGTTCAACTTTTACATCAAAATAAAGTCGTCTAACGACAATTACAAAATCTCGCCCGTGTCGTCCCGAGGATCGTACGCTCCAGCCTAACCGCCCCGAGCATGTACAATCTCATAAGCTCGCTCACGGTCCATCAAGAATCGCCTTGCCTTTACCTACACATGCACATAAACCGTGAGTCGACGTACCCGCAAGAAAAGCATAAAAATATCATACATAAAACTGACTGCCGTGTCCAACACGATACTGAGTCCCGCTACTGCCATGTCCAACATGGTACTGAGCACTACTGCCATGTCCAACATGGTACTGAGTTTTGAACGTTCAGGGGACGGTACTATTGACACGTAACAACCTGATCGGCCGAACCGGCCATACTCCGCCGCTGGTCATACTCCAGCCGTACCGACGTGTTACTATATCCTCCCGATCGGCCGAACCGGTCATACTCCGGCCGCCGGTCATACTCCAAATTTCGTACCGACGGATACGTCAATAGCACGGAACCACCAACCAAGTGTCGGCTGATCGGTCAAACCGGTCATACTCCGGCCGTCGGTCATACTCCGGCCCGTACCGACGTGACAGGTTGGATGGTTCGAAGCCTAATACATATCTAATGTAATCTAGCGGGCTTCCTACATGCACGCTAAACATGTAATCTACATATGCATACCGTTATACTAATCTTACCCGGATTCCGATTTCAGTGTGCCGTCAACCTGACTGGAACTGAAGCTGAACGGCGGATTACTGGCTCCTAAACCATAAAAACCACAACGCTATAAGTGACACGCTAAATCACTTCCCGGGGACTAAAACTTGAAACTAAAAGTTTCCCTATCGATAAAAAGCATGGCAATACCCCTAAAAACCCGAAAACGAGGAAAACTCGGGTTCTGAAAATCCCCCATCCGAAGTCCGGTTGCCCAACCGGAATTCCGGTTCTGGGAAAATCTGAACCCCCATCCGGAATTCCGGATGCTCAACCGGAATTCCGGTTCCTCGCAGGCAGCAACCAAAAATTCCCAAATCTTGACCAATTCGAACCCAATTGATCCCAAACTTTCCAGACCTCCTCTATAGGTCCCAAATAACAATTCTAGAGCATCAAACCTACCCAGAAATCCCACATGCAAAATTCACCATTGAAGACCAAGCTTTGAGTTCAAGAACTCAAACTTGGTTAAACCCTCTAGCATGCACCCTAGCCTAGTTAATTCTACTTAACTAAGCATTAAAACACCTCTGCAAACTAACAATAACAACCAGCAATAACACAGAAACTAAACATAGCATTTTCTCACAAAAATCATCAATTTTCACATATAATTTAAAAGCTTGAACAATCTAGCTACTCATGCTTCACACAACTCATTTAACATCAAAAATCATGCTTTTAAACAACTTAAATCAACAACAAAACACAGCAGAAACATCTCTCAAAAATCACATGCATTAATATCCATTTTCATCATTTTCTTCAAGGAATTTAAAGAGAAAAGAGCTATAAAACACATACCACAACAAGAGATCAATAGGTTACAATTTAGGGCTTGAATCACCAAAGAAAATCCAGCTTTTTGAACCCCCAAGTCTCAGCCGAAAGAGAGGAAAAGAGAGAGAGAAAGAGTTTTTCTAATTTCTTTAAAATTTGCCTAAGTGATGGAATTTTGAGAAAAAAGGGATTTTATAACATATTATTCATTTAATTTCAGCCAACATTTAATAAAATAAACACTTATTTTTCCATTTAATAAATCACATAAAACAAAACATTAATGGGGCAAAAAGACCATTTTGCCCCTCCACCATAAAATCACTAAAATCATACTAAAGGGGTATTTTTGGGACATTCTAAATTCCCGGCCATTCCCGACATTCCCAATGTCTAAACCCGTCCCCAAAATACTAACATACTAAGTTGTGATTTCTACTGAGCCAAACGCCGAGTTCCAAAATACCGGACACCGGAAATGCGAAATATAAAAACTGCTGAAGACATAATTATGCATATCTGAATTCCATAATAAATTATTTAAATGGCTATAAATAATTTCCTGATTAACATAATTAACTGCTAATTTCCAAATTAACTAAGCGGGCTTTACACTTGCTATCTCATGTTAATTTATTGCATATGCACACATTCAATATTTATTGTCGACAAAAATTTCAATAAATGATAATTTCCTCCCATATTGACATAACTTATAGAGATCTCTTTAAATTACATATTTTCAAATATGTTTATCATTTATAGGTACCTATAACGAATCACTTCAGGGATTCAATTATGATGAAATGTGTTATGTCTAACTTCTCTTGGGAGTCTCTTCGAGTACCGTTTTCATCACGGTTATCATTTTAATACTTTATAACATTAAGGTATCTCCATGAGTACCTCTAGATTTAACAACTTCAGGGCAAATCAAATGAACATTTACTAATAATTTCTATATTGTTCATTTACGCTTCAGGCGTTTTCAACTCATTCTATCTTAACTTTGAGTAATATTGATTTACAGTTGGTATATATCATTTTGAACTATATCGTTCTTATATACTTTGTGCAAGGATCATTTTTCAAAAATTATCATCGATCCCAACTGCTTCTCTCCCCCTGATCGAGAGAATTTTAAGAAATTGTGATATCTAATAATATTAATACACCTGTAGGGATTTCAATATATCACAATGAATCAATATCTATTTAAACTCATATATATTATATGACATTGAACTTCAGGTTCAATAACTTCAGTTTCAAGTTCAATACTTATGAACTTAATTCATTTCTAAGAATGAGTCATACGTGTATAAATCGAAATACATAAATTTACACATTTGTAAATGCATGATCATATAATCTTATCACATCGATAAGAAACTATGCAATAAAAATCTAACAATGGCTCAAGATTGTTAAAGAAATATAATTTAAATATTTTCTATGTGCAAATATATGCACATTCTTCTTTTGAGCCTTATCAATTAACAATGAGAAGAATCTTTTGGTTCTTCAACAAAATTTAGTCAAATCCTTTGACAATTTATTGCATATGATTTATCATGTCAAAATAATTCAATTAATGAACTTCAGGTTCACTATAATTTGTATTTCAATGAAACTTTCAAAGGTAATGTAAATTCATTACAACATAATCATTATAAGTTTCATTTTTATATACACGAATAATATAATTATATTATTCTCCAAAACATATACACTCTTCAGGAGTCACTATTATGTTTATCAAATTTTATATTTCTTCAGGAATCACTATCATCAATTTAATGATGTGTATTATATAAAATGTACATAACAACTTCATCATGTTGTTATAATGGTCAAATAGATATAACCATAATATATCATTCATTTTTCCTGGTATCTTTTTAACAAGTCATCTAATTTATTTAGACTATTCATCAGTCTAATTATCATGACTTGATATATTATATATTTAAATGTACAACCAGTACATATAATAAGTCATCTCTTATTACTTTCATAACTAGATAAAAGTTATACATCTAGGTACATACAAAGATATTTTACTACTCAAAGTAGCAATTGTATGTAAGAGTACTTCTTCAGGAAGCTTTTCAAATAATCATTTTGTGATTCTTTATCACTTTGATTATATTGGATCACTAACAAATATTAGTAAATTATATATCCACTTTTGGGAATATGCAAACTGAATTATATAGTAACTATATATATACATATCCTGTACTAACAATAGTTTGAAACTATTGATTTCAAGAAATAATAAAATATGCATATATTAATTTGCTTCTGGCATTACCAATATATGTGAAATTTATATTCTTTGAAATAGAATTTCATGTCAATTCATTCTCTTCAGGGAATGATATTTAAATATTCTAAATGTACAATCAATTTGTACAATTCACACTTATTCAATAATCAAATATACTTTTATCTTGATTGTAAGTGTGTCCGTACTACAGGTACGTGACTACTATTATTCAATCCCACACATGATATATAGATTTCATGCACTTTGATTGTGTGTGGTATTTCATCTTTTGGTTGTTTCCAATTTCTTCTGGAAATATTTGAGTAGCAAACAATGCCATTGATTATTTAAAATCATTACATTCACTTCGGGGAATGACGTTGAACAAGTAGAACATTATTATAAATTTCTTAAAAATTTATTACTTGTTCATATATAAAAAGAAATTACTCAACAATTTCTTTAACAATATTTCAAAGAATATATGAATACAATTTTTGCATAATCTCCAAGATGTATGCAAAATTTGATCTTTAATATATGTCACATGCAATAATTTCTAACATTGCAAGTAATAACAATGTATAGTAACATGACTAATATAAACAATCTTTAAAAGTAGTTGAATTCAATTCGTATCATTCTCTGCAGGGAATGATGAATAATAAATACATGTCTCATGTATTTAAATAATATTAGTCATGCTCACTGTTATTCTTATACTTTGATGTTTCAATGCAATTTTCTTAATATTCTTTTTAAGTATTCAAAACCCACTATAAAATTGCATCAATAATAATCATTTTTAATGATTCTTTAGTTGTATTCACGTAAATACAATCATTTTTTTTTACAAATATAAAACATTTACTTCAGGAAATGTTTGTCAAAATGTATATCGATATTAAATTACTTTTCATTGTCCTCAAAGAATACAAGAACATATATATAAATATGTACTCATCTCTTTCTTTATATATCCATCAACTATATAATGAATATTACGTTTGCATAATCTTCAAGATATATGCAAGATTTTATTGAGGACGCATAATCATCAGGATATATGCAATATTTTATCGAGGATGCATAATCTTCAGGATATATGCAATATTTTATCGATGATGCATAATCTTCAGGATATATGCAATATTTTATCGATGATGCATAATCTTTAGGATATATGCAATATTTTATCGATGATGCATAATCTTTAGGATATATGCAATATTTTATCGATAATACATAATCTTTTGGATATATGTATAATTTATATAGATTTTCTCTATCATATCATAGGCACACATATATTGTAAATATTATGAATGATAAGAACATACTGAACCCAGCTCCCCCTCACATGAACTACCCCAATTGTGAAGGCCCATTTGCCTTATTTAAATAATTGTATTAGGTTAATTATATTAGTCTAACCTAATTAAAATTGAATTAGCAACATAATTAACTTTTAAAATATATGAAATTTATTTTTCATTGTAATATTTTAAAGTTAATTTTAGAAAAACACTTAGTCAATGATATATTCTAGATAGTTATTTCTAGTACTAGTTATTATTTCTAATATTAAATAGGAAAATATCATTGATTGTGAAATTAATCATTTCCTAATTAATTTTGGTACAATCTAAGTTTAGTATATTTTCCTAGTATTAAACTAGAATTAATAATTAAATTTCCTCTTTACTTAATTATTTATTTCTTGAATTTAATACATTTAATTAAATTGAAAATTCAATATCTAAGTTGATTTTCATCATGATACTTTAATATTGTTATTTTCATGTTATTTAATTAAAGTTGAAAATTATTTTAAGTTTGGAATCTTATTTCAGAATAACTTAAAGCTGAATAATTTTCAAAATATATTTTATTTTATTTTATTAATCATTTCCCAAAATTTCGAAATTGCATTTCTTTAATGCAGAAATTTCGAATTTTATTTGAAAAATAGATTAAAGTTGAAAATTATTTATTTAATTTTGGACCAACTTAAATCACTGACTTTTTCATTTAACGGCTAATTAAAATATATAATAATTAGAAATTGAATTAATTAGTCTATGAAAAGTCTAGATAGTTATTATCTGTTTTGCTTGAAGTATTTTTCAAGTGTATTTAATTAAATAGAAAATTAATATTTAAGTTGATTTTTTAATCATGATACTTAAATATTTGAAATTTTTCTTAGATATTTAATTAAATAGGAAAATTATATTTTTTGTTGAAAATTAATTTTTATTAATTAATTTTGGGCCAACATAAAATTAGAGTAATTTTCCAGGATTTATTTTATTTTATTTTAAAGCATTTTCGAAAGTACAATATATATTATAGAAAATTAAATTTGAGTTGTAAACTAATTCAAATTAATTTTGAAACAACTCAAATCGAATAATTTTCTAAATATTTATGGAAATTATTACTAAGATGGAAATAATTCACGTTATTTATCTATCTAAGTATAATTTATAAATATTAAATTAAAATTTATATTTAGAATTTTTCATTCTAAATTGGAAATTTTAATTAAATAAATATATATTTAAAATAAATGGATTAAAATAAATATTAGAAGAAAATACAACCCTTCATTAAATAATGAGCTTTATCATTATAAGGATATTCGATCTCCATTGTTGGTTTTACATAGCTATTGTTTTAGTGAGTAATCCTCCCTAATGGAGGAACGTTCATTAGCAAGTTAGCACCGTTTAATCTCGAAAGATAAGTAATCTTGTAAGTTTTTTTATATAGTTTATGCTCACCCTAATGGTGGCGACTGTATAAGACTTGCAAGAATATGAAACAATGGTGGAAGCTCATAAGATAGAATAGCCTTGACTCTCGCCTAAACGGGACAATGCGGATTCACATCTTGATCGAATAAAAGGTTGCTAGAATGTTTGACATTTTAGATGAGCTGACAACTCTATTCAATGAATGATAGCTTTGACTCTCGCCTAAACGGGACACTGATATCAGTTTGTTGAAAACCTTAGAAATTATTTAGGATTGTATGTTTTAGTATTTTCACTTGTCATTCCTACTTGCTATGTGCTTCATAATTTCTGAATTGTGTATGAATTTGTATTGAGCCATGTTATTTTCTGTTATTAAATTGTAGTTTAATTTCGAATTTTCATTGTTGGTCTAACTTGATTTGTTTTTCTAATGAGATAAATCCGTAATGGATTTTCACCATTAGACTAACATAATAGTGTTAGATCTCAAAAGATAAATATTGTATATGCAACATCTAGCTGTTCATCAATTGATGACACCTTAGACTAGTGTTTTACAATATGAAACAAGAAGATTGTATAAATAAGATTACTTTGACTCTCGCTAATCGGAGCATCGTTGGATTCTTATTTAAAACGAAATTATCCTAATTCCTCTTAGCTTATTCGTTTCGAATTAGCTTAATGACATATCATTGGATGAATGGTCTATAAATCATATAAAGTCTTATTTTCTCTTAAGAAATTAAATGACGCATATGATTATATCCTCGGAATTCTATCCCTAAATGATATAAATCCTCAATCTTAGATATCTCCTACTTGTATAGGCAAATCATAGAGTTAGATTAGTAGTGGTGGTCCAAGAAAGAATTACTAATTATACAGTTACACTTTCACAAGTGTTTCATAACCATTTTCTATCAATGGATTTAAACTGTATGAGTTTAGTATTCTGTGACCAGAATCCACTTGCACTATTCTAAGAACTCTTTGATGTAACTAAAGTAAGTCATCAAAAGATTCAACCACATATTTTATAAATCTATGGCATTTATATCTTGTTCATAGTGGTTTTGACAAGATCATTCTCTGCAAAGAGTTAATATGCCTATATCCACTGAAAGTAATTTCATCTCATTCGCAGATGGATGTACATTCAGGGGTGGATATGAGTTTTCGTTGTATTCTTAAAACGATCACTCTAGATTTTACCTTATGCAAAAGAAATTTGAAATGTTTGAAAAATTTCATGAATTTCTAGCAGTGGTGAAGGTAAGTGGTTAAAGATCTTGCGAACTGATAGGGGTGGAGAAAAAGTTAGTAGATATGCAGTTCAAAGGTCATTAATTTGATTTTTGAATTATATCCAAACTTACCTCCCCAGAAATTTGAGTTGGATATTGATGATTAGTTACTAGTCGTTGCCTAAATCCTTCTATGGAAATAAAATTTCAGAATGATGCAATGGTTGTATACTTAATGTAAATCATTACTAGATTCATGGATGACCTAATCGAAATCTTAAGAAAAGCTAGAACTGCTAACCCTGGTTTGCATGTTTGTTAGCTATTCTAAGTGATTAGGGGTGGAGCATCCCGTAGTCATTAGATAAGAAAGTGTTTGTTTAAACAAATACCAACTTTTCTAACAAAATGACTAAATCTGAAAATAAAGTAGCAAATAAAGGAGATATTTTTTCTTGATTCCATAAGTGTTCCATCATCTTATTTTACAAGATGATCCCACTGCCTCTGTTGTCTTAACACAACCGAAGAGGTCTATACCATTTAGTTTTCTTAGACATAGTTCACAGTACCTTGTTGTAGTGGGAGAGTTTCTAGGAACTCACCTTCTTATAACTTGGAAGACACTAGTGATTAAAATCCATTGTGAGTTTAAACAAGTAATGGATTGTCAAGATAAGAAACTAAGAAGAAAGCCAATAGAACTATGGTTTGATCCATTCACATGGAGTAACCTAAAGTTTTCTATTACAAGGACATGAAAGGAAATTTTCATTAATGAGTCTATTCAATGGACTTAACAAAACTTCATGTTCCTAGTATTATAGGTTTGAGTTTATCTAAACCTATGGCTTGTGGTATACCTGGTAATTACTTACTCTAATGCAAGCAACTTACTTTAGTAAGATGCTGGAGCATTTTCTTTCCAATGGCAATCTATAGAAGCTTCACAACTTCTTAGATATAGATTTTATTTATCTAAGGAAAAGTCTCAACTATTCCAGAAAAGATAAAGCCATGAAAGAATTTCTTGAATCAACAGTGAGAGGTCTCAGATATGCTTTAGTATGCCTTAGACCAGACACCTGCTGTTGAGTGGGAGTAATGAGTAAGTATGAGATTAATCCAGGAGAGGAACATAGGAAGAAAATCAAGTAAATTTTAAGATTAAGAAGAGGAACTATATGTTAGTCAATAAGGATCTTTTTTTAAAACTCTTAGACTACACCACATCAGATTTTGAGACTTGCCTGTGTGCTAGAGAGTCAGCTGATGAGATGGTGATTACTTTGGGGGTGGAGTAGCGATTTTGGAGAAGTGTAAAAACCTATCTGAAATCTCTTGGTCTACCAGAGAGAGACTGAATGTTAAAAGTTGCAGGAAAGATACTTATTCACTCTAAGGAAAGTTCTATACATTTGTGGCACTGTTCCAACTTGCCTTAACTACTAGGGTTACTTCCTGAATAACCAAAGAGTAGTTGCCCAAAAGTATAGAATCCAGTATCCCAAGAAAGTAGACATATAGAGAGGAATTTCACATTATCAAGGATTTTGTGATTAAGGAAGAGTAATGGTGGAGAAGAGGTTGTGTTTAATTCAACCTATCAGATCCCATTACGAGGAGTTTACTACTATTACACTTGATTGGTATATCAAGGTGTTAATGATTATTTGAAATGCACTTTTTGTTTTATATTAGTGCAAGTGGGAGTTTGTTGGGTTTTATGCCCTAAATAAAACTCATTTCATATAATCAGATTTACTTATTAATAAAGATCAGAAATAACATTTTATGTTGCATGGTTCACATGATTTATTTCATGATTATATGTATATAATGTATGAATTCTTTTTATGTCCAGAACATATGAGTTGGTTAAAGATTATAGTGTTGTCAGCACAGTGGAATATAATCTTAATTATATGTTCAAAAGTTTATTCCCTCATTTGTCAGAACACTGGATTTAGACTGACATGGTATTTTAATCAGCGATAGGTATTCTTACACCTTGGAAAAGTGTTATGTCCTTTCCAGGACATTGGCAAAGTTTACCAGTATCAGATGTATGGAGTATACATCAGAAGGGACCGATATTGAACTTTGATTAGATATATTAAAATTTACCGTAAATATCTATTCAATTCAATATCACTAAGTTGATCCTAGATCACATGATCGAAATCCTGATATGGTTAGGCTCAATCTCAAGAGTGTTATTCGTGTTCTTTGATTTGTAAGTTAAGCCTACTTTTGGGTTAGGGTGATACTTACATTTTGGGAACACGGTAGTGCAATTGAGTGGGAGCGCTAACATAAATATGGAATCTATAGCTTCTATTTGGCAAATAGAAGTAAAGGATGATTTCCTTCGAGCTTAACCAAACGAAGATAAATGGTGGAGATCTCATTTCACTTAGGTGAAATATCATTTATACAGGGTTAAGTGTTTTAAGGATAAAATACATTGAAGGTGTAGCGGTACAGTAGTGCCTGTTCAATGTAGATCATCTATATAGAGGATCATTGATCACATTAGGGTTATAAAAATGGATAACTAATGACGTGTCTATATCGTGGAACATATAGAGCGTTTCTATATGAGTGATAGTGCGATTCCAAGTTCTAAGTGTGGATTCAATGGGGAATTAATAAGTTAGGGAATTTACTTGGTAAATTTGGTTCGACTTATTGGAAGCTCGGTTATATAGACCCATAGTCCCCATACTAGTTGAGACCATACTGCTTGTAAGACTCAGTTAATTGATTTTAATTAATCAATTATAATTCTAAAAGTTAGACTATGTCTACTTTATGAATTCTCACAGTTTAAGGATGAAATTGTAAAGAAAAGGGTTTCTAGGTTTAATTATTAATTGAGAGACTTTGCATGTCTAATTAATAATTATTTTAAATGACAATATTATTTAATAATCTATTTTAGTTATTAAATAATTAGTTTTGGCATTGAAATGATTAGAATTGGAAAAATGGCATTTTTGGAGAAATTGAAATAAAATTGAGGAAACTGCAAAGTCCAAGTGAGGCCCATATCACCCTATGGCCAGCACCTCTTTGTGTGTTTCCCAATTATTATTTTCAATTTTAATTGCCATGTAATTGCTAATCAAAGCCTAGCAAAAATAGGAAAGTGGTTGATCACACTAAATAAGGCAGTTAATTGATTACATAGTAATTAAGGAAACTGTTTATTTGGAAAGTTGTGCTCTCCCTTTTCCCTATATAAAGCAACCCTTGTTCTCTTCTCTTGTATGTCTTTGTATGCAAGCCATAAGCCACGAAATTCAAGAGAGAAAAAGAGAGAAAATTTCGAAATCCTTGTGAGATGAGTAGTGCCCACACACATCAAGTGGTATCTCAATCATAGTATGTAAGACTATGGAAATTCTGCATCAAAGAAGGAGAAAAGAAGATCCAGGTTCAGATCTTGGTGATGCTCTGCTACATAAAGGAATCAAGGGCTAGAGATCTGAACGGAAGGAGTCATATTATTCCGTTGCACCCACTGTAAGGTTTTCTAACTTTATATGTGTTTATTTTTATTGTTTTAGAATTCATATTAGGTTGTTAATCCAACATACTTGTTAGTAAATCTAGATCCTGGTAAAATAATTTCCAACAGCTTCACTAACATACTTGACTGATTTCTCATTTCCCCTACACAAAATAATAAGATCATCTGCAAAGCAAAGATTGACAAGCCCTAAAGACTTACAAAGGGGATGGAATCTGAATCCCTTCTCCTTGGACATGTGAATAAGCAGTCTCGTTAGATACTTTATAATGAGAACAAAGAGGAGCGGGGACATTGGGTTGCCTTGGCGAAGACCCTTCTCACCTTTGAAAGACCCTTGAATTCTTCCATTTAACATAAGGGAATAAGAAGCTCCACGGAGGCAACTTTGAATCCATGAAATAGATCTGGAAGGAAAATAAAGCCCTTTCAAAAGATCATCTACAAAGCACCAATCCACAGTGTCGTACGCTTTGCTCAGGTCGATCTTCATGATGCATCTTGCAGAGATGTTCCTTTGAGTATACCCTTTTAACAGATCTTGTAAGATTAGTATGTTGCGAGCTAGAGACCTTAATTTCTTGATAAACGCCCCTTGGTTCTCATGGATAAGAATGGGAAGGACTTTCGACAGTCTGGTACACATCATCTTGGATATACATTTGTATATGGTGTTGCAGCAGGCAATAGGCCAAAAATCACCTGCATTTTGTGGACTATCAGTCTTGGGAATGAGAGAAATAGTAGTCTCATTCATCTCCTTAGGGAGAGTGCCAGTCTGGAAAAAACCCAACACCGCTTTGGATATGTCATCTCCTATCTCCTCCCAGAGGCCTTTGAAAAAACTAGCACCAAAACCATCCGGCCTTGGACTTTTCGACGAGTGGATGCCAAACAAAGCCTCTTTCACATCCTTCTTTTTAAACGGACGAATTAGTTGAACCTGTTGCTCAATGTTCAGCTTATTTTCGTGTTCAAGACAGTCAAGTTCCAATCTTCTAGTCGTCGTGCTTTGCCTACCCATGAAGTTACAGAAGTGGTTGAGAAAGTGTTCAACAACTTTGTCATACTCGTCAACAACAGCTCCGTCAATACTATAAGAACAAATTCTATAATCTGCTTTTCTTTTTTTTTTTCATGATAGAGTAGAAGTAGCTTGTGTTTTCATCACCAAACTGCAATTGCTACATTTTTAGTCTTTGAAATAACTACTCTTGGCTGTCTGATCTCATTTGTTGCCGTAAGTTAACCATATTATACCTCTACATGCATTTTAGTTGAACACTATGTGGCAAGTGAAGAAGTGATCCCATAGAAGCTATATAAGCCTTATGCAGGAAAACTCCTCTTCACTTTTCACTTTTCACTCTCTCACTACAAAAAGTAACTTTGAAAAGCTCATCCTTCACCAACTCTAGCCAACGTCTCTGTCTCATATTCAAGTCCTTCTGGGTAAAGAAGTATTTCAGACTTTTGTGATCAGTGTAAATCTCACATTTCTCGCCATAAAGGTAATGCCGCCAAATCTTTAGCACAAATACCACTTCTGCGAGTTCTAGATCGTGAGTAGGGTACCTCTGCTCGTACTCCTTTAACTGGCTGGAAGCATAAGCTATTACCCTCCCAACCTGCATAAGCACACAGCCGAGACCCTATCTCGAGGCATCACAATATACCACAAATTTTTCCTTATCTGAAGGAAGAGTTAGTACAGGAGCGGTAATCAAGCGTTGCTATAACTCCAGGAAACTTCCTCCCACCGATCAGTCCAAACAAACTTCTGGTTCTTTCGGGTCAGCTCCGTTAAGGGTACAACAATCTTTGAGAAACCCTCAACGAACCTACGATAATACCCAGCTAAACCCAGAAAACTTCTAACTTCAGTAGCTGATTTTGGTGTTGGCCAATCCCGAACAGCTTCAATTTTGGCCGGATCCACCGTGATCCCATCTTTATCTACTATGTGCCCCAGGAATGAGACACGAGATAACCAGAACTCACACTTCTTGAATTTAGCATAGAGCTTATGATCCCGTAATCATTGCAAAACCACTCTGAGATGCAACTCATGCACTTCTTCAGACTCGGAGTAGACCAAAATGTCATCAATAAACACAATCACTCATCTATCCAGGTAGTCCTTGAACACTCGATTCATTAAATCCATGAATGCTGCTGGGGCATTGGTGAGTCCAAAAGACATTACAAGAAATTCATAGTGTCCATACCAAGTACAGAACACAGTTTTCAGGATATCTTCCTCTCGAATTCTCAGCTGATGATAGCCTGAGCGAAGATCGATCTTCGAAAAGACCGTCTTCCCCTTCAGTTGATCAAACAAATCATCAATTCGAGGAAAAGGATACTTATTCTTAATAGTAAGCTTGTTCAACTACCGATAATCGATACACATTCGCAGGGTTCCGTCTTTCTTCTTATCTATGACATTTATGATTAGGTCACATAGGCTATGATATACTCCATAGGTTAACCAAAGACGGTCCATTGAAAAATGTCATCTTGGGTGAATTACTTGTATGTGAATCTTGCGTAGAAGGTAAAATGACCAAACATTCATTCTCTGCAAAGGGAGAGCGTGTCAAACAACCCCTTGGGTTAGTACATTCAGATGTCTGTGGACCCTTGAATGTCAAAGCCCGAGGTGGTTATGAGTATTTCGTCACTTTCATTGACGATTTCTCTAGATACAGTTTCATTTACCTAATGCAAAAGAAATCTGCAACATTTGAAGAGTTTCAGGAGTTTCATGCATTGGCTCAAAACCAATTAGGTAAGACATTAAAGATCTTGCGAACTGATAGTGGTGGAGAGTATATGCATATGCAGTTCAAAGATCATTTAATTGAACTTGGAATTGAATCTTAATATACTGCCCCTAGCACTTAACAAGAAAATGGAGTAGCAGAAAGATGAAATCGCACTCTTTGAGAAATGATTAGGTCTATGTTGAGTTATTCAACTCTGTCTATGTCCTTCTGAGGATATGCTATACAGATGGCAAACGACATTCTAAATGTTGTTCCATCTAAAGCAATTCCTAAGACACCCATCAAACTATGGAATGGTCGTACACCTAGTTTACACCAATACAGGATTTGGGGGTGTCCGGCTCATGTCTTGAGAAAGAAAGAAGGCAAACTGGAATCGGGAACTGAAGTTTGCATGTTTTTTCGAAAATTCTAAAGAGACTAGGGGTGGACTATTTTATAGTCATAAGCATAACAAAGTGTTTGTCTCTACAAATGCTACTTTCCTTGAGGATGACACCTTCTGATGTTCCATCATCTTCTACTCAAGTAGAGGATAATCCCACTTCCTTGGTTGAACCTTTGCAAGTTGATACAACCGATAAACCTATCACTGAAGAAAAGAGGCGCGGGAGGCGAAGTCGAAACTTCTAAAGCTAGACTGGTCGCCAAGGGTTACACCCAAAGAGAAGGCGTGGACTATGAGAGAAATTTTAGTCCGGTCGCCATGCTCAAATCCATCCGAATTCTTCTCTCCATAGCAGCCGCTTTCGATTATGAAATCTGTCAAATGGATGTCAAGATAGCCTTCTTTAACAGAATTCTTGAAGAGACCATCTATATGGAGCAACCAGAAGGCTATGTTCTTCCAGGGCAGGAAAAGAAAGTTTGCAAACTCAATAAGTCCATTTATGGATTTAAGCAAGCTTCTCGCTCCTGGAACAAAAGGTTTCATGACATCATCAATACCTATGGCTTTCTTCAGAATGAAGATGAACCTTGTGTTTACCAACTCAAGGAGAACCAAGTGGAAGTCTTCCTGTTCCTTTATATTGATGGCACTTTTATTATTGGCAACAATATCAAGAAAATGACTGACATCAAGGAATGACTTGACACTCAATTCGAAATGAAGGACTTGGGTGAAGCTGCATATGTTCTCGGTATTCAAATTATCAGAACTGAAAGAACAGATCCCTTGCTCTCTCTCAAACAACTTACATAGATAAGATTATAGAGAGATTCTCAATGAAAAACACCAAAGGGGTAATGAAAAAATAAAGTGGCGAAACCCTTCCCAAGTGGTCGGCCATGGATTGTGGGCCCCACTTTGCAATTTTGCCATTTTCCTCATTTTTCATCTCATTTTCTAAAAAATGCCATTTTTCAATTTAACCACTTAAATGCCAATTCTAATTATTTAATAACTAAAAATAATTATTAAATAATATTGCCATTTAACATATTTATTAATTAGAATCAATAAAGTCTCTTAATTAACAAGTAAACCCTATATTATCTTTTCTTCACAATTAAGCCCTAGCTTAGTGAAAAATCATAAACAAATCCAGAATAGTGAAATGTCTAACTCTTATCAAGTTCTTGATGAGTTAGAGACAGCTACGGATTTGAGGGAACAGAAGGAGATTGAAGAACAAGTAGGGATGATTCTAGATAGCAAAGGAGGAGGGGGAGTGTAACACCCTAACTAACATAGGCGTATTACGTGATTTTTAAACATGCTGTGCAGCTCGTTGCTAATCAACGAGGTTTATGGAAAACGTGATTAATTAAAATTTTTGCTTTTTAATTAAACTTGAAAAATATAATTTCAAAAAGACTCGGGATCCCGGTTACAAAATCATTTACAAAAGTTAATTGTTTATACAAAATAAATTTCGCCTAACGACTAGTTACAAAATCAGCCTCGCTGTCCCGAGGATCGTACTCTCCAGGCCTAACCGCCCCGACATGTACAATCTTCACAAGCTCGTTCACGGTCCATCAGCTTTAGCCTTGCCTTTACCTACACATAAACGTAGAACTATGAGTCGACAGACTCAGTAAGAAAAGCATAATAATATTCATACATAAAACCCGGTCATGATCAGACGCCCATACCCCTGATCATAAGCGTAACTGCCGTGTCCAACACGATACTGAGTCCCACTTCTACCGTGTCCAACACGGTACTGAGTCACTACTGCCGCGTCCAACACGGTACTGAGTTCTGAACGTTCATAGGGGCGGTACTATTGACACGTAACAGCCTGATCGGTCGAACCGGTCATACTCCGGCTGCTGGTCATACTCCAGCCTGTACCGACGGGATACGTCAATAGTATGGCACCACCAACCAAGTGTCAGCCTGATCGGTCGAACCGGTCATACTCCGGCTGCTGGTCATACTCTAGCCTGTACCGACGTGACAGGGTTGGATGGTTCGAAGCCAACATACATAACTAATGTAATCTAACAGGCTTCCTACATGCACGCTAAACATGTAATCTACATATGCATACTGTTATACTAATCTTACCTGGATTCCGAATTCAGGTGTGCCGGTCAACCTGACTGGAACTTTAACTGCGCGGCGGATTACAGGCTCCTAAACCATAAAAATCACAACAATATAAGTGACACGCTAAATCACTTCCCGGGGACTTAATCTAGGAACTAAAAGTTTCCTTATTGATAAAAAGCATGACAATACCCCCTAAAACATAAAATCGAGAAAATCTAGGGTTTCAGAATTTTCCCCAACCAGCAGACCGGTTGCCCAACCGGAATTCTTGTTCTGGGAAAATTCAGAACCCCATCCGGAATTTCGGATGCACAACCGGAATTCCGGTTCCTCGCAGGCAGCAACATCAAAAATTCATATCTTGCACAAATCGGCTCCAAATCAAATGAAACCTTCCAGACCTGTTCTATATATCCCCTAGAACATTTCTAAAGCTTCAAAACCACCCAGAAAGCACAATAGCAAAAATCACCATTAAATCTCAAGCTTTGAGTTCTAAACTCAAACTTGAGTAAAATCACTTAACATGCATTCAATCTATGCTTCAAACTCATAATCAAGCTAATAACAACTTCAGAAACTAGAATCTAACTCATGCAAACACAACAGCCACAAAAACCTCCATTTTTCTTTGAAAATCCAAGCTTTTTACATAAA
Organism: Cannabis sativa; assembly: GCF_029168945.1. Lineage (NCBI taxonomy): Eukaryota > Viridiplantae > Streptophyta > Magnoliopsida > Rosales > Cannabaceae > Cannabis > Cannabis sativa. The sequence goes on along the minus strand of NC_083608.1, from coordinate 1,584,271 downwards.
AATTTATCCAACTAGAACAAGGAATTCAAGCATGCAATTCAATCTAATTAAACCTACTTAACACAACATTTTAATCAAGGAAACAACAACAACAATTACAGCAGCAACATCATGCATAACTCATATTATTTTCATCATTTTTTTCAAAGAAACAAAGGAGAAAAAACTAGAAATCACATACCACAACAAGAGATCACAATTTAGGATGAAGCTATCTTGAAAATCAAAGGAAGAATCCAGCCCTAGAATTCCAAGCCTTGGCCGAAAAGAGAGAGAGAGAGCTTGAGAGAGTTTTGTTTTGAAATTTTTCTTTAATTTTTTCTAAGTGTTGATTTTTTTGAAAAAGAAATAAAAGTCACATAGCATATATCACTCATTTCAGCCAAATAAACAAATAAAATAAACATTTATTTTCAATTAATAAAATCACTAAAGACAAAATATCATTGGGGCAAAACGACCATTTTGCCCCTCCACACCTAAACCACATAATTAACACTAAAGGGGTATTTTTGGGAAATTCTAAATTCCCAGCCATTCCCAACATTCCCAATGTCTAATAAACCGTCCCAAACTACTAACATACTAAGGTGTGATTTCTACTGAGCCAAACACCGAGTTCAAAAATACCGGGCACCGGAATGCAAAATTATGCAAACTACTACATGACATAAAAATGCATTTCTGAATTCAATAAATAACAGTATAATAAATTATTTAAATAGCTATAAATAATTTTATAAGTAAACGTAATTAACTGCTAATTTCCAAATTAAACTAAGCGGTCTTTACAACTATCCCCCCCTTAAAAGGATTTCGTCCCCGAAATCTAACCTGAATAACTCTGGATATTGAGCTCTCATATCTGACTCTAGCTCCCAGGTGGCTTCCTCCACCTTGCTGTTTCTCCAGAGAACCTTGACTAATGCTATGGTCTTATTCCGAAGGAATTTATCCTTTCTATCCAAGATCTGCACTGGTTGTTCTTCATAAGTCATGTCTGGTTGTAGTTCTAGGCTCTCATAACTGAGTATATGAGAGGGATCTGAAACGTATTTTCTCAACATCGAGACATGGAATATGTTATGAACTGCTGATAAAGCTGGAGGCAATGCTAACCGGTATGCCACTTGACCTATCTTTTCGAGAATCTCGAAAGGTCCTGTAAATCTAGGGCATAACTTGCCTCTTTTCCCGAAACGTTTGATCCCCTTCATCGGAGATACCCGTAAAAACACATGGTCCCCTACTTGGAACTCAACATCTCTGCGTTTCGGATCTGCGTAACTCTTCTGTCTGCTCTGTGAGGCAAGCGTTCTAGCTTTTATCTTCTCTATTGCCTCATTGGTCCGCTGCACTGACTCTGGACCTAGGTATTTCCTCTCCCCTGTCTCATCCCAGTGGATGGGATATCTACATTTCCTACCGTATAACAGTTCATAGGGAGCCATCCCTATTGTACTCTGGTAACTGTTGTTGTAAGAAAATTCTATCAACGGTAGATACTTATTCCATGAGCCTTCGAAATCCATAACACAGGCTCGCAACATGTCCTCCAATATCTGAATTGTCCTTTCGGACTGACCATCTGTCTGAGGATGGAATGCTGTACTGAATTTAAGCTTTGTACCCATTACTCCCTGCAAACTCTGCCAAAATTTGGAGGTGAACTTCGGATCTCTATCCGAAACTATAGACTTCGTTACCCCGTGAAGTCTTACTATCTCCCTGACATAGAACTCTGCCAACTAATCTACTGTAAATGTTGTTCTAACCGGCAGAAAATGAGCAGATTTCGTAAATCGATCCACCACTACCCAGATGGAATCAAATAAACACGTGGTCCTAGGTAACCTGACCACAAAATTCATCGTGATATCTTCCCATTTCCATTCTGGTAGGGTTAGAGGCTGCAACAACCCTGCTGGTCTCTGATGCTCAGCCTTAATCTGCTGACAAGTGAGGCATCTCGATACGAATTCTACCAAATTCTTCTTCATACTGCTCCACCAGAAGTACGGTTTAAGATCTTGGTACATCTTAGTGGTGCTGGGATGCAGAGAATACGGGGTAGAATGAGCCTCCTCAAAGATCTCATTCCTAAGTTCCACACTATTCGGAACACAAACCCTAGCTTTATACAAAAGCATCCCGCTGTCTGACACTGAAAAGTCTTTGGCTTGACCAGCCAACACCTCATCTCTGATCTTCACTAACTCTGGATCCGTCATCTGAGCGACTTTTATTCTTTCCAACAGGTCAGATTGCAGCGTTAAGTTGTGAAGCTGACCTACCACAAACTCAATGCTGGATCTAACCATATCCTCGACTAGCTGAGGTGAGATCTGAACCATGCTTGCCACTTGCCCTGGACCCTTTCTGCTCAGGGCATCGGCCACTACATTGGCCTTTCCGGGGTGATAGAGGATCTCACAATCGTAATCTTTCACTAATTCCAACCAACGCCTTTGTCTCATATTCAAATCCTTCTGAGTAAAGAAATACTTGAGACTTTTATGGTCGGTATAGATCTCACACTTTTCCCCGTAAAGGTAATGCCGCCAAATCTTCAATGCGAAAACCACCGCAGCCAACTCTAGGTCATGAGTCGGGTATCGCTGTTCATAATCCTTTAACTGACGGGAGGCATAAGCGATAACCCGATCGACTTGCATCAATACACACCCCAAACCCTGTTTGGATGCGTCACAATAAACCACGAACTTCTCCTTGTCTGAAGGCAAAGCTAGCACTAGAGCGGTAATCAACCTCTGTTTTAGCTCCTGAAAATTAGTTTTGCACTTGTCTGACCAAATAAATCGCTGATTCTTCTTTGTAAGCTCGGTTAGGGGCATTGAAATTTTTGAAAACCCTTCCACGAACCGACGGTAGTACCCAGCTAAACCCAAGAAGCTTCTGATCTCTGTCACTGTCTTCGGTCTCGGCCAATCCCTGACGGATTCGATCTTCCCGAGATCCACCTTGATCCCATCTTTGCTCACAATGTGCCCTAAGAAGGACACCTGAGATAGCCAGAACTCACATTTCTTGAACTTGGCATAAAGCTTATGTTCTCGAAGCCGTTGCAATACCATCTGAAGATGTAATTCATGCTCCTCTTCTGATTGAGAGTACACGAGGATGTCGTCGATAAACACAATCACACAGATATCGAGGAAATCCTTGAATACTCTATTCATCAAGTCCATGAATGCTGCAGGGGCATTGGTTAGTCCGAATGACATAACCAGGAATTCGTAATGTCCATACCTAGTGCGGAAAGCCGTCTTCAGAATGTCCTCCTCTCGGATTCTCAACTGATGATAACCCGAACGGAGATCAATCTTAGAAAAGACCGTCTTCCCCTGAAGCTGATCGAACAAATCATCGATCCTAGGTAATGGATATTTATTTTTCACCGTCAGCTTGTTCAATTTTCTGTAGTCGATGCACATCCTCATAGATCCATCCTTCTTCTTGACGAATAAAACTGGGGCTCCCCAAGGTGACACACTGGGCCGAATAAACCCTATGTCAAGCAACCCTTGGAGCTGAATCTTTAATTCCTTAAGTTCAGCTGGAGTTATTCTATACGGGGCTTTGGAAACCGGTTCCACCCCTGGTGCCAAGTCTATCACAAAGTCAATCTCCCGCTGAGGTGGTAACCCTAGAAGTTCTTCGGGAAAAACATCCGAAAATTCCCGAACCACCTTGATGTCCTCTGGCCGAATGGTATCTGGCCGAGTGGTGTCCACCACCACGACTAGAAACCCTAAACAATCGCCATGCAATAAATCTCTAGCTGACATGGCCGAAATCACCGGGATCCGGGATCCCTGAACTGAACCAACAAACACAAATGGTTCTTCACTTTCCGGTTGGAAGATCACCATCTTCCTTTTACAATCTATACTCGCCGAATATTTAGATAGGAAATCCATTCCTAAAATAATGTCAAACTCAACTAGACTCATCTCTATCAAGTCAGCACTTAACTCTCTACCATCTATCCTGATCGGCATAGACCTAATCCACCTGTTGGAGATAACCAATTCTCCGCCAGGTAATAGGGTTCCAAACCCCGATTCATAACTATCGTACGGTCTATCCAATTTACTAAAGACTCTGGCTGCCACATAAGAATGTGTAGCCCCAGAATCAAACAGCACTGAGTAAAGTGAGTTATTTACAGAAAGCTGACCTGTGACAACTGATGGGCTGGCATCTGCATCAGCCTGAGTGATGGCGAACACCCTGGCTGGACTGGGTATCGCCAGAGCTCTCGGTGCCTCTGATCGGAGCTAGGGACAGTCCCTCTTGAAGTGTCCGGGCATGCCACAGTGAAAGCAGCCCTGACCTTTGCACTCACCCCGATGGTGCCTTTTGCAGCTAGGGCACTCGGGATAGGAGAATCGGGTCTCTGTACCACCAGGACGACTCCCTCTGTTCTGGTTCCCCCGGAACCTCTTGTTCTGACTCGAGCCACCGGAAGCAGTGGGTGTTCTCTTCCTCTGATCAATGGCCGAACCACTACTCCCCCTGCTAAAGCCTGATGCAGGAGGGGTAGGAGCCCCGCCACTCGCCGGAGTACTAGCTGACTCCGACATACACCCAACTGCGCCCTCAGCTCGCAGTGCCTTCTCCACCATCTGAGCATAGGTGGTGTTGTCGTCCGTGGTGATCATCAAATCGTGTTTGATCTTTGCATTCAACTCCAGGTACTTCTCTTTCTTGCTGAAGTCGGTCGGCACAATTCCCGAGGCTAACCTCGCCAACCGATCAAACTGAGTAGTATACTCGGTGACGCTCATATTCTCACGCTGGGTCAGGTGAGCGAACTCTTTCCTCTTGGCGCTTCTGACCGCCTCATTATAGTACTTCGCGTTGAAGAGTTCCTGGAACCTTTCCCAGGTCATGGTGGTGACATCGTGAATCTGAGACACCATATCCCACCAGACCAGAGCGTCCTCCTCGAACTAGAAAGTGGCACACACCACTCTGTCATTACCGGTGACACCCATGAAGTTCAGGATCTTGGTAATCACCATCAACCACTACTCGACTTTCATTACGTCTGGACCTCCCAAGAAAACCGGAGGTGCTTGCCTCCGGAACCGTTCATACAGAGGTTCCAATCTATTGGTCGCCACCACTATCTCGGCCTGGGCAGCAGGGGCAGGTGCCACTGGAACTACGGGCACTGGAACTGCAGGAGCACCCTGCTGTCTCAACCTCTGAATCTCGAGGTCTTGCTCTTCTATCCGGGCTTGCATCTCAGCAAACCGAACCTCCCAATTCTGGGCTCCCTGATCGGCTGGGGGAGCCTGGGCAGCCTGTGGCGGGTTCTCATCACCCCGACCACGAGCCCTGCCTCGGGGACCTCTACCTCGGCCCCTAACAGGTGGGGGAAACTGAGCTCCCTGACCTTGATTCGACCCCACTGAGTTGCCCTGACTCCTGGTAGTCCGCCTGGCGTCCATCTAGTCAGAACCGCCTGCGAAACCAAGAGTTGGCATATCAGGTCGTATGCAAGGAGAGCTTATTAATGCCGCTTAATTTGGAAATTAAAAACGAAACATGCGCCTATTCTACTATCAGGCTACTAACATGCTTCCTAACAGGCTTTTCTTTTTCATAACTGAATAAAATAAACTACTAAAGCAATAAAGGCTTACTGAACCGTGAAACGAGCTAACTGCTGATGATGATTGTACATGTCGTGACGATCTTCGGAAGACAACCTGGCGGCTCTGATACCAAATTGTAACACCCTAACTAACATAGGCGTATTACGTGATTTTTAAACATGCTGTGCAGCTCGTTGCTAATCAACGAGGTTTATGGAAAACGTGATTAATTAAAATTTTTGCTTTTTAATTAAACTTGAAAAATATAATTTCAAAAAGACTCGGGATCCCGATTACAAAATCATTTACAAAAGTTAACTGTTTATACAAAATAAATGTCGCCTAATGACTAGTTACAAAATCAGCCTCGCTGTCCCGAGGATCGTACTCTCCAGGCCTAACCACCCTGACATGTACAATCTTCACAAGCTCGTTCACGGTCCATCAGCTTTAGCCTTGCCTTTACCTACACATGAAGGTAGAACTGTGAGTCGACAGACTCAGTAAGAAAAGCATAATAATATTCATACATAAAACCCGGTCATGATCAGACGCCCATACCCCTAATCATAACCCTAACTGCCGTGTCCAACACTATACCGAGTCCCACTACTGCCGTGTCCAACACGGTACTGAGTCACTACTGCCGCGTCCAACATGGTACTATTGACATGTAACAGCCTGATCGGTCAAACCTGTCATACTCCGGCTGCTGGTCATACTCCAGCTTGTACCGACGTGTTACTAAATCTGTCTGATCGGTCGAACCGGTGATACTCCGGCTGCTGGTCATACTCCAGCCTGTACCGACGGGATACGTCAATAGTACGGAACCACCAACCAAGTGTCAGCTTGATCGGTCGAACCAGTCATACTCCGGCTGCTGGTCATACTCCAGCCTGTACCGACGTGACAGGGTTGGATGGTTCGTAGCCAACATACATAACTAATGTAATCTAACAGGCTTCCTACATGCACGCTAAACATGTAATCTACATATGCATACTGTTATACTAATCTTACCTGGATTCCGAATTCAGGTGTGCCGGTCAACCTAACTGGAACTTTAACTGCGCGGCGGATTACAGGCTCCTAAACCATAAAAATAACAACACTATAAGTGACACGCTAAATCACTTCCCGGGGACTTAAACTAGGAACTAAAAGTTTCCCTATCGATAAAAAGCATGACAATACCCCCTAAAACAGAAAATCGAGAAAATCTAGGGTTTCAGAATTTTCCCCAACCGGCAGACCGGTTGCCCAACCGGAATTCCGGTTCTGGGAAAATTCAGAACCCCATCCGGAATTCCGGATGCACAACCGGAATTCCGGTTCCTTGCAGGCAACAACATCAAAAATTCATATCTTGCATAAATCGACTCCAAATCAAATGAAACCTTCCAGACCTGTTCTATATATCCCCTAGAACATTTCTAAAGCTTCAAAACCACCCAGAAAGCACAATAGCAAAAATCACCATTAAAGCTCAAGCTTTGAGTTCTAAACTCAAACTTGAGTAAAATCACTTAACATGCATTCAATCTATGCTTCAAACTCATAATCAAGCTAATAACAACTTCAGAAACTAGAATCTAACTCATGCAAACACAACAGCCACCAAAACCTCCATTTTTCTTCGAAAATCCAAGCTTTTTACATAAAAATTTATCCAACTAGAACAAGGAATTCAAGCATGCAATTCAATCTAATTAAACCTACTTAACTCAACATTTTAATCAAGGAAACAACAACAACAATTACAGCAGCAACATCATGCATAACTCATATTATTTTCATCATTTTTTTCCAAGAAACAAAGGAGAAAAAACTAGAAATCACATACCACAACAAGAGATCACAATTTAGGATGAAGCTATCTTGAAAATCAAAGGAAGAATCCAGCCCTAGAATTCCAAGCCTTGGCCGAAAAGAGAGAGAGAGCTTGAGAGAGTTTCGTTTTGAAATTTTTCTTTAATTTTTTCTAAGTGTTGATTTTTTTGAAAAAGAATTAAAAGTCACATAGCATATATCACTCATTTCAGCCAAATAAACAAAGAAAATAAACATTTATTTTCAATTAATAAAATCACTAAAGACAAAATATCATTGGGGCAAAAAGACCATTTTTCCCCTCCACACCTAAACCACATAATTAACACTAAAGGGGTATTTTTGGGAAATTCTAAATTCCCGGCCATTCCCGACATTCCCAATGTCTAATAAACCGTCCCAAACTACTAACATACTAAGTTGTGATTTCTACTGAGCCAAACACCGAGTTCCAAAATACCGGGCACCGGAATGCTAAATTATGCAAACTACTGCATGACATAAAAATACATTTCTGAATTCAATAAATAACAGTATAATAAATTATTTAAATAGCTATAAATAATTTTATAATTAAACGTAATTAACTGCTAATTTCCAAATTAAACTAAGCGGTCTTTACAGGGAGAGCCTCCTCTTTCTAATGGATAAGATCCTTGCTTGGAACGTCCGAGGGAGCAACAGTACGCAAAAGCAAAAAACAGTGAAGAACTTTATTTCAAGGAATGGAGTTGGTTTAGTTGGTCTCCTCGAGACGAGAGTTAAGGCTCCAAAGCTTGGAGCCTTATATGTAAATATGTTTCAAGGTTGGTGTTTCACATCGAATATAGCGTTGCACAAAGGAGGGAGGATCATCATAGCATGGAATCCTCTAAGTTTTACTATAAGTATTTTAAGATGTGCAAGTCAATATGTGCATCTTTTAGTATCTACAGCTGATCATAAACATAACTTTCTTGCTACCTTTGTTTATGGATTTAATGGAGAGGAAGGGAGGAAGAGTCTTTGGAAGGACCTTAAGGAGATGTCTAGGACTGATCTGTGGGTACTTTTTTGGAGATTTCAATGACATAATAGCCAAAGAAGAGAGAATTGGAGACCGAGTAAGACATAATGGGAATAATGCTTTCCTGGAATGTGTGAATCAGTTCCAATTACAAGATGTTAAATACAGTGGGAGTTATTATACATGGAGTAATAAGCAAGATGGACCGGATAGAATTTTTTCAAAGATAGATCGAGTTCTTGCTAATCAGAAATGGATAGATAGATTTCAAATGGCTGAAGTGTTTTTTGCGAATGAAGGGTTGTTTGATCACACCCCTGCACTCCTCAAAATTCATCCTGAGAGACCAAGTGCCCGAAAACCCTTCAAGTACTTCAAGATGTGGAGTACTCATCCACAATAAAAGGCTCTGCTAGAAAACAAATGGAAGGAAAAGATTGTTGGGACTTCAATGTTGCAAGTTGTGTCAAAGCTCAAGGCATTGAAACTGGTGTTTAGAGAGCTGAACAAAGGTGGTTTTTCTGATTTACAACAAGCTGATATCCAAGCTTCTGCAAGACTGGCTGAGTGTCAATTGTTGCTGCGCAATAATCCCCTCAATGATGAGCTACAGCGACATGAAGCAATGGCGAGAAGTCAATATGCTGAAATATATAGCAATTACTGCTCTTTCTTGCAAGAAAAGGCTAAACTGTCATGGTTAAAAGATGGAGACAATAATTCTGCAATGTTTCATGCATACATCAGAGAAAGAAGGACCAGAAATAATATCCTCTCGATTCAAAACATGAGAGGAGAAAGAGTTGAAGAACTTGCTGAGATTACTGAAGCCTTTACTGAATTTTATAAGAATCTCTTGGGAACCCGAATGCAAGATAGGAAGGAGGTCAAAAAGAAGTTGGTGGAGATGGGACCGCTTGTTACTAGTCAACAGGCCACTTATCTTGAAGGAAATTATTCAAAAGAGGACATTAAGCAAGCAGTTTTTAGTATCCCAGGGATTAAAGACCTGGGTCCGGATGGATTTAACAACTCCTTTTTTCAAGATAATTGGGATTTTGTTTGCCATGATGTATCTGAAGCAATCCTATCAGCCTTAAAATCGGGGCAGATATTGAAAGAAGTGAACTCAACAGTGCTCACTCTCATACCGAAGATCAAATGCCCAAACAAAGTGAGTGAATTTCGACCCATAGCTTGTTGTCATGTTTTGTATAAAATTATTACCAAGTTAATTTGTAGCAGACGCAAGCATATATTGCCAGATTTGGTTGCTCAGAACAAAGGAGGTTTTGTTCAAGGTAGATATATTGCCCATAATATAATGATATGCCAAGATTTGCTAAGGCATTATGGAAGGAAACATTCAAGGCCAATTGTATGATTAAATTAGACCTTCAGAAAGCATATGATACTCTTAAGTGTGGTTTCCTAGAGGAGATGCTAAGTGCTATACAGTTTCCTAAGAAGTTTATACAGTTTATCATGCAAAGTGTGTCTACCCCGAGGTTCTCCCTTCTTTTCAGTGGCTCTCTTCATGGAATTTTTGAAGCCAAGAGGGGGCTAAGGAAGGGAGATCCCATGTCCCCGCTCCTATTTGTACTTGGAATGGAGTATTTGAGCAGAATAATGGGAGTAGTGGGAAAGAAGAAGGAATTTGGCAATCATGAAAGATGCAGATCCATGAAGCTAACACATTTAATTTTTGCAGATGACGTGTTATTATTTTATAAGGGTCACTTTAGCAGTATTCATCTCATGCTACAGGGTTTGAAGTTGTTTTCTCAGACTTCTGGTTTGCTTTTTAATAAAAGCAAATCGGTAATCTATTGTAGTGGCATGGAGGAGAAAGAGATTCAAAGAGTAGTTAATGTCTCGGGGTTCACTAAGCAAGAGGTACCTTTCAAGAATCTTTGAATTCCTATATGTGCCAAGAAAATTCCAGCAGTAGAGTGCAAGATACTTGTTCAAAAGATGACTGGAAAATTAAAACATGGAGTTCTTGGAATTTGTCCTTCGTAGGGAGAAGTGTGTTGATTAGTTCTGTTCTTATGACCATACATACATACTGGAGCCAAATATTGCTTCTTCCAACACAGGTAGTTCATCAAATAGAGGGTACATGTAGAAGTTACTTATGGAAAGGTGAAAGTCAAATGGTTGGGCCAGGAAACATTGCTTGGGCTAAGATCTGTAAGCCAAAGTCAGCAGGAGGGATCAGTTTCTTGAGTATAGCTGATTGGAACAAAGCTGCTTTAATCAAGAGCATCTGGTCAATTGCAACAAAAAAAGACAACCTGTGGGTTAAATGGGTCCATAATGTCTACATCAAAAATGAAGACTGGTGGGGATACAAAGCCCTTCTCCAAAGCACTGGTATTGGAGGAAGTTAGTTGAACTCCAGAATGAGCTCAAAAACCGAATTGATCCTGCTATCTTTATCAATAATCAATATATGATTGCTGCAAGTTACAAAATGTACAATCAGGCTGAAAATCATTACCATTGGAGCAAACATGTAACACCCTAACTCGCATAGGCGTATTACGTTATTTTTAAACATATTGTGCAGCTCGTTGCTAATCAACGAGGTTTATGGAAATCGTGATTAATTAAAATTTTTGCTTTTTAATTAAACTTATAAAATATTTATACAAAAATACTCGGGATCCCGATTACAAAACATTTTACAAAAGTTCACTGACTATACAAAATACTTGTCGCCTAGCGACTAATTACAAAACAAGCACTGTTGTCCCGAGGATCGTACGCTCCAGGCCTAACCGCCCCGACATGTACAATCTTCACCGGCTCGCTCTCAGAGTCCTTCAGCCTTAGCCTTGCCCTTACCTACACATAAACATAGCACTGTGAGTCGACAGACTTAGTAAGAAAAGCATAATCAAATATCTTACATAAATCCCGGGTTATGATCAGACGACCATACCCCTGACCATAACCCTAACTGCCGTGTCCCACACGATACTGAGTCCTGAACGTTCATAAGACGGTACTATTGACAAGTAACAGCCTATACTCGGTACACTGGTCATACTCCAGCTGCTAGTCATACTCTAGCCTGTACCGATGTGTTACAGTATCAGCCTATACTCGGCACACTGGTCATACTCCAGCTGCTAGTCATACTCTAGCCTGTGCCGATGTGATACGTCAAATAGTACAGAACCACCAACCCTAGTATCAGCCTATACTCGGTACACTGGTCATACTCTAGCTGCTAGTCCTACTCTAGCCTGTACCGATGTGATACAAGAGTCACTTATACTCGGTACACTGGTCATACTCCAGCTGCTAGTCATACTCTAGCCTGTACCGATGTGACACAGTCGGATGGTTCGAAGCCAACATACATATCTAATGTAATCTAACAGGCTTCCTACATGCACGCTAAACATGTAATACATATGCATACTGTTATACTAATCTTACCTCAATTCCGAATTCAGGTGTGCCGGTCAACCTGACTGGAACGAACTGCACGGCGGATTAGACGCTCCTAAACCATAACAATCATAACACTATAAGTGGTACGCTAAATCACTTCCCGGGGTCTTAAACTAGAAACTAAAAGTTTCCCTATCGATAAAAAGCATGGCAATACCCCAAATAACATAAAAACGAGAAAATCTAGGGTTTCTGAAAATCACCCAACCAGCAGACCGGTTGCCCAACCGGAATTCCGGTTCTGGGAATTTCAGAACCCCATCCGGAATTCCGGATGCACAACCGGAATTCCGGTTCGTCGCAGGAATCTTTCAAAAAATCATGCATTGCTCAAAATAATTCCAAACCATAGCAAAACTTTCAAACCTGTTCTAAATACCCTAGAGAACAAATCCAAAGCACTAAAACAGCCCAGAATACACAGATACTAAAAATGCCATGTGAGCTCCAAGCTTTGAGTTTCAAACTCAAACTTGGCTAAAGCTCACCTACAAGCATCAAACCTTGATTTAAACTACATAAACATGCATTTAGAAACTGCAGAAAACATACACAAACTCATGCAATAATCACAGCAACCAATTTCAAAATTTCTCTTTGAAAACTTAAGCTTTTGAATAGAAAATCCATAACTTTAAACAATACCACTAATCATGCATTACTAGCAGCTCAATTCAACTCAAATAACCTAGAATAAACTTCAGAACTTAATCACAACATACAGCAACAAGAACACTTCAAAATCAAGCATGCAAACATCATCTTTTCATCAAAAATTAAATAAACTAAAAGAAAAGAACATAGACAAGGATTACCTCTACTAGAATTACTATGAACTTGAGAAAAACACTTGAATTTAGCAAGGAATCACAGCCCTAGCAGCCCCCCAAGCTTGGCCGAAAAGAGAGAGAGAGAGAGAGAAAGAGCTTGAGAATTTTTGGTTTTTCTTAATTTTTTTCTAACTTTGAAAATAAAAGGTAAATGAAATACCAACACTACATTCAGCCAACACTTAACATAATGAACACTTAATTTCTAAAGACTAGGTCCACAAAAGGACAAAATAAGAATGGGGCAAAAAGACCAATTTGCCCCTCCATGCTAAAATAACATAAAAGGCACTAAAGGGGTATTTTGGGAAATTCTAAATTCCCGGCCAATCCCGACATTCCCAATGTCTAATAAACCGTCCCACAATACTAACATACTAAGTTGTGATTTTACTGAGCCAAACACTCCTCCATGTTACCGGGCACCGAAAATGCAAAATTATGAAAATCACTAAATGACATAAAATGCATTTCAAAATTCAATAATAACAGTGTTGACCGAGATTTTTGACAACTATTAAAATATGATTATAGTAAAGAGCTGTAAGAAAGTGAGATGAGGATTTTTACGTGGTTGGGGCGTTAATGAGCCTTAGTCCACGAGTCTTTGTTATTAATGGATGTATTTAATACAGATTCCACACTTGAGAGAATGTTTTTCTCATAAATACAGAGAATGTTCTTGGTGAGTATTTTCTCTTCTTGCTCTTATGCAACCCAAGATTCTCGACCCCATTAAATGAGCTTTGAGGGGGTATTTATAGTGTTTTAGTGGGGTGATCCCTAGGATTGTTCTTACAAATGTATCTGTAAGTATCCATAAAATTGGGTATTCCCAATGAATATACCATGGGTGATGCATGGTCAAATCCCTAGGTGCTGTAGGGTTTTTATGAGGAATGTCCTTTTTGCCTTGTGATTGACGTGACTCTTCGCAGAGTAGCCGTCGCTAGACTTAAATGATCATTACTGTAGCGCTGCTGTTTGGGGGTTATGCCGTCAGACTTTATTGTGTGTTACAGTCCCAACACGCTTCCTCCCATGCGGCATTAAATGCGACTTGATTGCTCAGGAGAGGCCTGACACATCCCGGAGGGGCTTCATGCTATGCGAGCTTCCGGGAGTACCGTGTACTCCGGGTGCTCCCTCCGGAACCTATGCCCAGGGTGCTTCCTTGTGGCGTACAAAGACTTATCAAATATTTACAAGTTATCTGATCCACGTGTCCCTTTTCGACTGGTCCACGTATTTTGGGCGAATTCAGGGGCAACATTTACCCCCCAAGCCTTGTTTACTTGGAAAAATAAACCAAGGCTTGCTTAAGTGCCTTCGGTTGACTCCTCATTCCCTGGCTCAAGCCCAGAGCGCGTGAGGGCATATTTAATGATGATATTTAATGCAGCGATTCGCTTTTTGCAGGGACGTCTCCGGCCGCCTCCTCGGTTTCCTAACACGGGCTTGGGGCGCGTGAAAGTGTGTCTAATGATGGCATTAAATGCAGCGATTCGCTTTTTGCAGAGGTCGATTCGTTTCACGCCCTTTGATTGATGCGGCACATTAATGGTGTCAGACGGATACTCAAACGTTTCCACCGCCTTTATGGCAGCTTGATCTGATCCGTTGGTTTTCGGGAATTCGAATCGTGCATCTCCCCCACCGTACGATTGGTAGGTGGTGACGCCTGTTCCTCATGCACTTTTGCCTATAAAAGCCACCATGTTTCCTTCATTTTGGTTACTTTCCATTCCTTGCCATTTTTGTTCGAATTTCCCAGAGAGAAAATTCTTTCAAAACAGCACGAACTGTCTTAGCACTTAGACATTTCTTCCACTTTTCCAGTGTTTGCTTTCACCAGTTCTTGTCAACTTTTACTCGACCACATTCAGGACCCCCAGTTCAACGATTTACTGTAAGTTTCTTGCATCCTTATAACATGCTTTTACTTGCTTCGTTCGTTTTTCTAGGTTCGTACTTTGAGATTTCTGGGTGTGCGAGTGTTTAAGTTCTTCAAGTGTTCTGTTTTATGTCTACTGCTTTAGTTGTAGGATCGCCATTATCATGCCTTTGTTATAATGTGCATTTTTGTTGAAGAGAGCCATGTGTTCTTCGTTCAATAGTTGCTTAGGTCATAGAATGGGTTTTTCTTTTCCTTTTTTCTTTTTACTCTTGTAAAACCACTTTCTGCGATTTCACTGCACCCGACACTTGTTCAGGGAATCTTTCTAGGGTTTCCCATGTGACACGTGTCCGGAGGGGGCCTCTTTCCAGCGGTTAGGGGACCCCCACTCCCTTTTTCTTGACTTAGGGTTTGGTATGGGACCTAACTGCTGGAATTTCCTTTTTCCCTTTTTGTTTTTCACAGAACACAAAATGTCTGCTTCTGGTTCGAAATCTTCGAAGAAGAGTGGGAAAAGCATGGCCACGCTGGAGGAGGTTTCCCTGGGGCCTGTGGCCCAGGAGGGGTACAAATCCCGAGCGACCGGGTGGGAAGCGGCTGAGCTTCGATCCACCCTAACTTGTCCTCACAAGCTGGAGAACATTATAGAAGTTGCTGGGATCAAACCCTCCACTTCGGGGACCTATCACCGGCCTCCTCGCGACTCGGAGACGCCTAATCACAACTATGACGGCTTCGGGGCTTGGAGTCAGACTCACTTGATGGCCGGCGCCATGCTCCTGCTCCAAGATTATTTTGTTAATTTACTTGTATTTGTCGGCCTTGCGCCATACCAACTCATTCCTCAAGCTTACCGCCTGCTTTTAGGCTTATTTATTTTTTATACCGCCCGCGGATGGGGATCTCCCAGCCCGGCGGAAATTTTATATTTTTATGAACTTGTATCCGTCCCCAAGAAAGGGGACAAACTTAAGGACGGTTTTTATGGGTTCCGCATCCATCCTGCTAACGAAGGGGTGGTTCCGTATAATAGGCAGACTCACGTTAAGGAGTATCGCCATCGCTTTTTCTTCTCCTCCGGGTTCCGGGCCGTGGACCACCCGGAGCTCCTCACGGAGTGGGTGGGGATCCCTCCTTACCAGCGGACGCCCCCTACTCAGACTTTCCTCCGAAGGGCCCAAGCCTTTGCCTCCTACGACCGCGCCGATCTCGGTGTTGGGGGCTTAGTCACCACGGAGAATTGTAGGAAGGCCAAACTTATCCTTCCTCACCAATCCGTGGAGGACTCCAACCTCTCGCGGGACATTTGTCCCAATGTGAGTGCGCCGGTTGCGGAGAAGGCCTTCCGGGATGAGCTCATTGCCACGGCAGAGAAAAAATACCAAGATTATCTCTACCGGAAGGCCCAGGAGAAAGCATACTCTCAGGCCCAGGCTGCCTCTGGGAGAGGGCTTCGCGTGGGGAGTCCGGTGGTGCGAAGGAGTCAAGCAATTGCCGGGAAGTTCGAGGCTAAATTTTTTGACAAGATTCTTCAAGAAGAGATTGGGGATCGTCCTGCCAGGAGGCCCCTTCGCATTGAAGATTCTTCCGAGAAGCAAACTTCCCGGCCACAGCCTTCGGTCCCCGAACCAAACTCGGGGGCTCCTGGTGCTAGCACCTCCGGTGCCGGCGGTAAGTCTCCCTTGATAATTCGTTATGTTCCTTCCGTTGATGAATACACCAGTCGTAGGCCCGTAGGGTTCGACGAGCGTCTTCGTAGATTTAGGATGCCATCGACCCGGTGGGGGGATCGTTTGAAGGAATTTTATTTTTCGAACTTAGGAGATTACCTAGGTCGGTCCCGGATGGGCTCCGGCCCTCCGGAACCTATTCCCTTAGGTTCTTCAGCTTACATAACGCTTCCTCCCATGCGGCATTAAATGCGACTTGATTGCTCAGGAGAGGCCTGACACATCCCGGAGGGGCTTCATGCTATGCGAGCTTCCGGGAGTACCGTGTACTCCGGGTGCCCCCTCCGGAACCTATGCCCAGGGTGCTTCCTTGTGGCGTACAAAGACTTATCAAATATTTACAAGTTATCTGATCCACGTGTCCCTTTTCGACTGGTCCACGTATTTTGGGCGAATTCAGGGGCAACATTTACCCCCCAAGCCTTGTTTACTTGGAAAAATAAACCAAGGCTTGCTTAAGTGCCTTCGGTTGACTCCTCATTCCCTGGCTCAAGCCCAGAGCGCGTGAGGGCATATTTAATGATGATATTTAATGCAGCGATTCGCTTTTTGCAGGGACGTCTCCGGCCGCCTCCTCGGTTTCCTAACACGGGCTTGGGGCGCGTGAAAGTGTGTCTAATGATGGCATTAAATGCAGCGATTCGCTTTTTGCAGAGGTCGATTCGTTTCACGCCCTTTGATTGATGCGGCACATTAATGGTGTCAGACGGATACTCAAACGTTTCCACCGCCTTTATGGCAGCTTGATCTGATCCGTTGGTTTTCGGGAATTCGAATCGTGCATCTCCCCCACCGTACGATTGGTAGGTGGTGACGCCTGTTCCTCATGCACTTTTGCCTATAAAAGCCACCATGTTTCCTTCATTTTGGTTACTTTCCATTCCTTGCCATTTTTGTTCGAATTTCCCAGAGAGAAAATTCTTTCAAAACAGCACGAACTGTCTTAGCACTTAGACATTTCTTCCACTTTTCCAGTGTTTGCTTTCACCAGTTCTTGTCAACTTTTACTCGACCACATTCAGGACCCCCAGTTCAACGATTTACTGTAAGTTTCTTGCATCCTTATAACATGCTTTTACTTGCTTCGTTCGTTTTTCTAGGTTCGTACTTTGAGATTTCTGGGTGTGCGAGTGTTTAAGTTCTTCAAGTGTTCTGTTTTATGTCTACTGCTTTAGTTGTAGGATTGCCATTATCATGCCTCTGTTATAATGTGCATTTTTGTTGAAGAGAGCCATGTGTTCTTCGTTCAACAGTTGCTTAGTGCATAGAATGGGGTTTTTTTTTTTTTAAACTACTTTCTGCGATTTCACTGCACCCGACACTTGTTCAGGGAATCTTTCTAGGGTTTCCCATGTGACACGTGTCCGGAGGGGGCCTCTTTCCAGCGGTTAGGGGACCCCCACTCCCTTTTTCTTGACTTAGGGTTTGGTATGGGACCTAACTGCTGGAATTTTCTTTTTCCCTTTTTGTTTTTCACAGAACACAAAATGTCTGCTTCTGGTTCGAAATCTTCGAAGAAGAGTGGGAAAAGCATGGCCACGTTGGAGGAGGTTTCCCTGGGGCCTGTTGCCCAGGAGGGGTACAAATCCCGAGCGACCGGGTGGGAAGCGGCTGAGCTTCGATCCACCCTAACTTGTCCTCACCAGCTGGAGAACATTATAGAAGTTGCTGGGATCAAACCCTCCACTTCGGGGACCTATCACCGGCCTCCTCGCGACTCGGAGACGCCTAATCACAACTATGACGGCTTCGGGGCTTGGAGTCAGACTCACTTGATGGCCGGCGCCATGCTCCTGCTCCAAGATTATTTTGTTAATTTCCTTGTATTTGTCGGCCTTGCGCCATACCAACTCATTCCTCAAGCTTACCGCCTGCTTTCAGGCTTATTTATTTTTTATACCGCCCGCGGATGGGGATCTCCCAGCCCGGCGGAAATTTTATATTTTTATGAACTTGTATCCGTCCCCAAGAAAGGGGACAAACTTAAGGACGGTTTTTATGGGTTCCGGATCCATCCTGCTAACGAAGGGGTGGTTCCGTATAATAGGCAGACTCACGTTAAGGAGTATCGCCATCGCTTTTTCTTCTCCTCCGGGTTCCGGGCCGTGGACCACCCGGAGCTCCTCACGGAGTGGGTGGGGATCCCTCCTTACCAGCGGACGCCCCCTACTCAGACTTTCCTCCGAAGGGCCCAAGCCTTTGCCTCCTACGACCGCGCCGATCTCGGTGTTGGGGGCTTAGTCACCACGGAGAATTGTAGGAAGGCCAAACTTATCCTTCCTCACCAATCCGTGGAGGACTCCAACCTCTCGCGGGACATTTGTCCCAATGTGAGTGCGCCGGTTGCGGAGAAGGCCTTCCGGGATGAGCTCATTGCCACGGCAGAGAAAAAATACCAAGATTATCTCTACCGGAAGGCCCAGGAGAAAGCATACTCTCAGGCCCAGGCTGCCTCTGGGAGAGGGCTTCGCGTGGGGAGTCCGGTGGTGCGAAGGAGTCAAGCAATTGCCGGGAAGTTCGAGGCTAAATTTTTTGACAAGATTCTTCAAGAAGAGATTGGGGATCGTCCTGCCAGGAGGCCCCTTCGCATTGAAGATTCTTCCGAGAAGCAAACTTCCCGGCCACAGCCTTCGGTCCCCGAACCAAACTCGGGGGCTCCTGGTGCTAGCACCTCCGGTGCCGGCGGTAAGTCTCCCTTGATAATTCGTTATGTTCCTTCCGTTGATGAATACACCAGTCGTAGGCCCGTAGGGTTCGACGAGCGTCTTCGTAGATTTAGGATGCCATCGACCCGGTGGGGGGATCGTTTGATGGAATTTTATTTTTCGAACTTAGGAGATTACCTAGGTCGGTCCCGGATGGGCTCCGGCCCTCCGGAACCTATTCCCTTAGGTTCTTCAGCTTACATAACGTCCAGCTGGTTCCGGCCCTCGGACAGTTATCTCGGAGATGACGCTGCCAGCATTAAAGTTCATGATTTTGCTAGGGCCGAATTAGGAAGTTCGGGTAGGAGTAGCTTATTTGTCGTATCTCGTATAAGCGGTTCCTTACGGACTTCTAACACTTGCTTATTTTGTGAAACAGGTATCTCCATGGACGCCATTCTGGAACAGCTTACCGGAGTTCATACTCCCGTATCTCCTCCGGCCTTTACCTCTTCTCCCCCGGCCCCTTCCTTGAAGGTTTCTTCCAGCGCTCCCCCCGACACTATTGACTTAGTGGATGACGAGGAGGTGCTTCCGGGAGAAGGCCAGGGGAAAGGATGGAACTTCTCGGAGGAAGCCGCTGAGGGTGCGGGAGAGCCTCGAGCTCTTCCGGAGGAGGCGGAGGAGGGCGAAGATGAGCCTAAGGTGGCTCTGATTCGTAAGCGCAAGGGCAAGATGATTGCCCAGGATGAGCCGAAGAAGCCTCGGAGAGCCGACACTCCTGCTCATGGTCTGGACAGCGGGGTCTCCCCCATGGAGGAAAATCCTGCTCCTCCCAACATCGTGCTTACCCCGATTCCGGGGGACGAGGTGAGGCAGGAGCTTCGAATAGCCAAGCATAACTATGATATGGATGAGTACTCCCGGGGATACGCCGAAGTGGAAGCCCTTAGGAGGATTCTGCGGGCGGAGGTTGAGGCGAGCATCAACCACCCGGACTACCAGGAATCGTGGGATCTTAATTTGGACCCCTTATCGGACTGGTTCCGTCGCTTCCTAGGGCCCACCTTGGCTCCTTTTGCCGCGGAGATGACCGGCGAGTTCGCTTCTCAGCTCACCCGATGCGCGCCTAAGCGGTTTGCCGCTTGCGCTTCCCTGAACTCCATCTTCCAGGTCCAGAACCTCAGTCATTCTCTCACGGTGGTAAGTACTTCGCAATTTTTGCTTTTCCTTTTATCATTTATATTTTATTTTTTCTTTGAGAAACTTCTCTTTCTTATCCTTGCATCATGGTTCAGCTTGCTACTGAGGCTGGCCGCCTCTCCAAGAACATCATAAATCATGGCTTCGTTCTGTCCGACTTTGGGGACATGAACGATGTCACGAAGGTCCTTCAGGACCTCACAGCGGAGAGGCAGATCTACCAGGAGGCTGCCGAGCGCCAGGAGGCGGCTGCCAAGGCCAAGGAAGAGGAGGCCAAACGGAGGGAGGCTCAGGCGGAGGCTATGATCCGGGACGAGGCCCAGCGGAGGGACAGGATGGAGGCCCAACACCAGGAGGAACTAAGGGCTCAAACTGAGGCTGCTGACAAGGCCAGGCGAGACCTTCGGGAGGCCAGGGAGGCTTTGGATGAAATGGTCGCCAAGGTGAGATCTTTAGAGGAAACTCACCAGGCGAACATTGAGTCCAAGGCTGCTCTAGCTGCGGAGCTGAAGGAGCTTAGGGACTTCAAAGAACAATCCATCAAGAAGGCCAAAAGGGCCGAGCTCCTTTCTCCCGTTTCCTGCGCCCGGTGTCCGAAGCGCTTTGACGATGTGGTCTACATGGCCTGGTCCACCAACGACCAAAATATCAAGCTTACTTTTTATCCCAAACCTGAGGAAATGATTGCCAAATTTCGGGAAAAGAAGAAAAAGCTTGATGCCGTGCTTGAGGCACGTATCGGACCTCGCCTTCCTCCGCGGGCTGACTGAGCTGCCATACAACTGACCAAGATTCCACCCGTTTCTTTTATAACTCTTCTTTTTTTTGTACATATTTGCTGCTGCCTTAGAACAACATATATATAGGTAGCAAATTTTATTTGAAGGGGAGACAATTATATTTTTAAGGCCTGTCCCCGGGCCATTTATATGTATATGACCTGCCCTTTGGGCTAGGATATTTTTTATGCGATCTTTCTTTTGTCACACTTATGTTTTTTAACCTGTCCTTTGGATCAGGATTTTTATGCTTATGCTTTTTATTTTTGTGCATACTTTCTGACCTGCCCTTTGGGTCAGGATATTTTACTTAGTTTGTTTTTCTGTTTGTCCGTGCGGTATACCCTAGTACCCCCCTGAGTGGCATAGAAACTTCGTTTTTAAGGCACTCAGTTTTATTTAATATAGAGGAGGTATACATTTGGACGGTACAAACCCTTTGAACAAAGTCTAAGTTTTATTTCACTACTGGTAATATTTTCTGAGGTGATCGGCATTCCAGGCTCTTGGGACGGTGGTTCCGTCCATTCTTTTTAGTTTGTAAGTGCCGGAATCGATCTCGTCCTCGATCTCATATGGTCCTTCCCAATTTGGTCCCAGTACCCCCACTCCGGGTTCTTGGGTGGCCGGGAAAACCCTTCTTAGGACCATATCCCCAATAGCGAATTTTCTGTTTTTAACCTTGGAGTTAAAATACTTGGTCACCTTCTTTTGATAAGCAGCCATCCGTATTTGAGACTCATCCCGGAGTTCCTCGACTTGATCCAAAGCTTCTTGGAGCAGTGCCTGATTAGTGGCAGGATCGTAAGTCGTCCTCCTGTGGGATGGGAATAATGTTTCTACCGGGACCATTGCTTCACAACCGTACGCCATTGAGAAGGGCGAGTGGCCGGTTGTGGTTCTGGGGGTCGTCCGGTAGGCCCATAATACCCTTGGCAATTCTTCAGGCCAGTTATTTTTACAGGCCAGCAGCTTCTTTTTCAAGGTGACCTTTAGGATTTTATTGACCGCTTCCGCCTGGCCGTTTGTTTGAGGCCTGGCTACCGCGGAGAAGCTTTTCACTACTCCGTGTTGGTTGCAGAAGTCGGTAAATTCCTCGCAATCAAATTGCTTTCCATTGTCTGAGACTATTTTGTGAGGCAAGCCGTATCGACACACTATGTTTTTGATAACAAAGTCCAATGCCTTCTTAGCAGTTATTGTCTTCATCGGCTCAGCCTCTGTCCATTTGGTGAAGTAGTCTACTGCTACTATTGCATACTTTACCCCTCCTTTCCCCGTAGGTAGAGACCCGATGAGATCTATTCCCCAGACCGCGAAGGGCCAGGGGCTGGTCATCAGGGTGATCTCGTTTGGAGGAGCTCTCGGTATGTTCGCGTACCTTTGGCACGAGTCACACTTTTGGACATAGTCTATACAATCTTTTTTCATTGTTGGCCAGAAGTACCCTTGCCTCAATATTTTCTTTGAGAGGCTGGGTCCTCCCGTATGATCTCCACAGAACCCTTCATGGACCTCTAGCATGATTTGTCTAGCTTCAGGGTCCGATACACACCTTAAGTAAGGCATGCTGAGTCCTCTCCGGTAGAGAACTTGGTCCATCATTACATAACGATGAGCCTGATACTGAATCTTTCGAGACAGTGCCCTCTCTTGGGGCAACTCACCTGTGGTTATGTATTTTATGATGGGGACCAACCAGCTGGGTTCTTGCCCAACCGTTAGTCTGGTCTATTTTATTTTGATGCTTGGCTCTGCCAAGCGTTCCACTGGTACTACCCCCAGCTCTTCGATTTCGCTGTCCGAGGCTAACTTAGCCAGGCAGTCCGCGTGAGCGTTCTTTTCTCGGGGGATTCTTTCTATTTTATAGTCCGTGAATTCGTGGAGCAGTTCTCGGACTATTGTTACGTACGCGGCCATCCGCTCGCCGCGAGTTTGGTATTCTCCAGATACCTGGTTTACGACCAGTTGAGAGTCACTGTAGACTTCCACCCTTTTGGCTTCTACAGCTTTTGCCAATTTCAGCCCTGCTATCAGGGCTTCGTATTCGCCTTCATTGTTTGAAGCTGTGAAGTTAAATCGGAGTGCTGCCTGGAGCCGCAGTCTAGTTGGTGATATCATAGCCACTCCGGCTCCCGAACCGTTCTCATTAGAAGCTCCGTCTACAAACACCCTCCAGGTGGGGATTGGTGGTACCGGTGTATTAGCTGTTGCCTCGGCTTCATTGCATTCGGTAATGAAGTCTGCCAAGGCTTGGCCTTTTATGGAAATCCGGGGTACGTAGTGTAAGTCGAATTGACTTAGCTCCATTGCCCACTTGAGGAGTCTTCCGGATGCTTCAGGCTTCTGGAGAACTTGCCAGAATGGATGATTGGTTAAGATTTTGATCGGATGGGCTTGGAAGTATGGCCTCAGCTTCCTTGATGCCATCAGGAGGTAGAATACTAATTTTTCAATGACCGGGTACCTTGTCTCGGCCCCTATCATGCGCTTACTGACATAGTACACGGGGTACTGAATTTTTTCTTCCTCCCGGACCAGGGCAGCGCTAACCGCGTGCTCGGAGACGGCCAAGTAAAGGAACAAGTCTTCTCCAAGGACGGGTTTTGATAGGATAGGAGGTTTGGCCATGTGGTCTTTTAACCTCTTGAATGCCTCCTCGCATTCATCCGACCATTCGAACTTTTGGCATTTCTTCAGTACGTTGAAGAAGGGTATGCACTTGTCCGTGGATCGTGAGATAAAGCGGCTCAGTGCGGCTACCTTTCCGGTCAAGCTCTGCACGTCTTTATGCTTCTTGGGGGATGGCATGTCCAGGAGAGCTTGTATTTTCTCCGGGTTTGCTTCGATCCCCCTTTGGCTGACTATGAAGCCCAGGAATTTTCCTGACTTGACCCCAAAGGTGCACTTTTTCGGGTTGAGCTTCATACCGTATCTCTGGACGACTTCGAAACATTCTTCTAAGTCGCTTGCATGGCTGTTGCATGCCTTGGATTTGACGAGCATGTCGTCCACATATACTTCCATGTTTCGTCCCAAGAGGTTTTTGAACATCCGGTTAACCATTCTTTGATAGGTTGCTCCGGCATTTTTCAGTCCGAAAGGCATGACCAGGTAGCAGTATACCCCCTTATCGGTCCTGAAGCTAGTGCACTCCTGGTCTGCCGTATGCATTTTTATTTGGTTGTACCCAGCATAGGCATCCATGAAAGACAGCAGTTTAAATCCGGACGTGGCGTCTACCATCTGGTCGATCCTGGGTAGCGGGAAGCAGTCCTTTGGGCAGGCTTTGTTTAGATCTGTGAAATCTATACAAACTCGCCAAGTCCCGTTCGGCTTGGGCACCAGGACCGGATTGGCCAGCCATTCCGGATAGTACACGTCGCGGATCATGCCACTGGACAAAAGTTTGTCCACCTCTTTCTCTAAGGCCTCGGCTTTCACCGAGTCGAGCGGGCGTCTCTTTTGCTGTACAGGGGGCATGTCCGGGTTGACATTGAGTACATGGGTGATGACATGAGGGCTTATGCCGGTCATGTCTTCTTGGCGCCATGCAAAGATGTCGATGGCGCCCTTCAGTGTTTTTATTATTTTGTCTTTTTCCTCCGGATCCAGGCTCTTCCCTATCCGGAGTACTTTGGTGGAGTCGTCGTCGCACACTGGTATTTCTTCGACGTCCTCCATTGGTTCCACGACCCTTTCGGATCCTATGCGAGGATCCAACTCATCCTCTTCAGCCTTCTCTATCTCAGGAGACTCCCGGACCATGAGTACAGGTAGGTGGGTGGCAACATTGTAACATTGCCTGGCTTCTCCTTGATTTCCCCTCACAGTTCCGACTCCGGCTTCCTGGGTAGGGAATTTTAGGCACAAGTGTCGGATTGAAGTAATTGCACCAAAGTCCACTAGGGCCGGCCGGCCAAGGATCGCGTTGTAGGCTGTCGGACAGTCGACCACCACGAAGGTGCAATATTTAAATGTGGTCTGGGGGGTATCCGGACACAGGGTAATTGGGAGCCTTACTTTTCCCATCGGGATTAGCGTCGTCCCGTTAAACCCCGTGAGCTGTGACCCACTAGGCGAGAGGTCCCGGTCGGTCAACCCTATCGCAGTGAAGGCTTCTTTGAAGAGCAGGTTCACGGAACTCCCATTGTCAATCAAGACCCTAGCCACCACTTTATTTGCGATGGGGGTCTCTATGACCAGCGGGTCGTGGTGAGGAAAACGCACCGTCTTGGCGTCTTCTTCCGTGAACGTTATGGGTTGGTCCATTAGCCGAGGCCTTTGAGCTGGGAGTTGAGTAACCTCCCACACCTCATTGTGTTTCGCGGCCTCGGCATATCGTTTTCGCTCCTTGCGAGTGTTTCCTCCGATATGGGGACCTCCGGAGATCATGGCTACCCGCCCATTAGGCCGGGGCGGTAGCCCGGGAATATGCTGGGTGTCACCTGCGGGAGCAGCTGGAGGCAATACTCCTGCTGTACCCCCTGGTGTTCCCGGAGGCATACCCCCGGCCACCTGCCCTGGATTAAGGTGGGGCAACCTATTTTTGATCCACTCATAGAGGTGGCCCAAGCGGATTAGATTTTCAATCTCGTCTTTGAGATTCTTACACTCATTGGTGCTATGACCAATGTCGTTGTGGTACTCGCATCTTTTACTCGGATCTCTCCGGGAGCTGTCTTTGTACAATGGCTGTGGTCTCCGGTAGTGCGTATTTTGCCTAGTGGCAAAGTACACACGTTCCTGGGAGTCCGTGAGCTCTGTGTACTGAGTATATTGGGGTGTGTACCCCTTCTTCTGGCGCTTCTCTCCCGTTCGGGTGCTGCCCTTGGAGGACCTTTTGCTCCTCGACCCCTGGGTAGGGCCTGTTAAGCTAGCAGTCGGGGCAGCCTGTGAAGGAGCTCGTCCATTCACCCCGGACGGGTTGCCGTAATGGGAAGATGCTGGTGCCAAAGCTTGGCCCTGGCTGTACCCGGGAGTAGCAGAGAACTGTATGCCACTCACTTGTGGAGTCGCGGTCGGGGCAGTACCCGAGGGCGACACTCCTGGCATGTATCCTGCTATCCCGGTGGGATAATAGCCTCCATAAGCCACGATCTGGGCTTCTTCGAGGTTAATATACTTTTGGACCCTTTTCTGGAAGTCCTGGAGGCTAGCAGCACCTTCTTGCTGCAATTCATTCCAGAAGGGAGTCCCAGTGCGGATTCCTGCTTGGAGAAGTGCAAGCTGTTGTCCGTCATCAACCTTCTTGGTCTTCGAGGCTTCCTCTCGGAACCTCTTGATGTAATTCTTCAAGGTCTCGGTGGGCAGTTGCTTGATGTTGGTCAAGGCACTAACCTCCAAGTTAACCTTTCTGGCGGCGACAAACTGTCTCCGGAAGTTGGTTTGGAGTTTGTTCCAACAACCCACGGATCCTGGTTCCAGCTTTTTGAACCATTCCTCCGCTGATCCGCTCAGAGTGAGGGGGAAGCACAGGCATTTGGCGTCATTGCTGACCCGCATGACTGTCATGACACGGTTGAACCGTGACAGGTGGTCACTGGGATCGGAGTTCCCGGTATATGCCGCCATTTCGGGCATCTTGAAATTTTTAGGGAGCTCCGCCTCCAGGATATGCTTGGCACATGGCTCCCGATCCTCGCTGTCCGAGTCGGAGTCGTCTCCCTTCTGCCTCCGGGAGACTCGAGCAATGTCTTTTCGAAGTATGGCGAGTTCCGCCATGATCCCTTCGTTTAACGTACCCGAGGAAACCACGGGCCTTTATCTTTTTTGGTCAAGGTGATCCCGGAGGTCACCTTGATTCCCACTGATTTGATTTCCCAGATCAATGGGAGGACATCTCTGTCCTCTTCTTCCTCTACCCCCTGGTTCCTGGTGCACAGAAACGCTTTTCCGGTCCCCTCGATCCTGAGGGCCAAGACTCCCTCTTTGGGGCTTGCCCCTCTGCGGACCTTTCCCTTTAGGGAAATCTGAGCGGACCCTTCGCGGATCCTGCACCTTTTTCTTTCGCCCAGGGGTAGAAGTAGGGTTTTTTATTTGATTTTCCTCAGCAGGGTGCCTTATAGGGCTAGGTTCCCTAGGCTTTTGCTGCTGGGAACTAGGCGAAGACGTCACTGGCTCTCCATCGAGCCCAGCGACCATTGCCTTGGGGTGCACGTGAATACCAGCTGCCTCCATGGCTTTCTGCATGGCTAGCATCACTTCCTGCATTTTTCGGTTTTGCGCTTTTTGAGCTTCGATCTCGGCTTCATGATCGATAGCTTTTTGTCTGAGGAGCACCAGCTCCGAGTAACTTCCTCCGCCGTAGGCATACTCGTCGAGGTTTTCCTCGTAGTCCTCGTCGGGGACTATTTCTTCTTCTTCTTCCTCGGACTCCTCTGCCGCTCTTGAGGCCACATCTTTCTCATTTGGATCTTGAGCATCTTCCAGAGGGCGAGGATGACGTGTACTTCTTGTCTCCACCATTCTTGTGAAGTCAAATGCTTGTTATGCAGCAGCTTTCCTCAGCTCTCAATGAAAGCACCAAAATGTTGACTGAGATTTTTGAGAACTATTAAAATATGATTATAGTAAAGAGCTGTAAGAAAGTGAGATGAGGATTTTTCCGTGGTTGGGGCGTTAATGAGCCTTAGTCCACGAGTCTTTGTTATTAATGGATGTATTTAATACAGATTCCACACTTGAGAGAATGTTTTTCTCATAAATACAGAGAATGTTCTTGGTGAGTATTTTCTCTTCTTGCTCTTATGCAACCCAAGATTCTCGACCCCATTAAATGAGCTTTGAGGGGGTATTTATAGTGTTTTGGTGGGGTGATCCCTAGGATTGTTCTTACAAATGTATCTGTAAGTATCCATAAAATTGGGTATTCCCAATGAATATACCATGGGTGATGCATGGTCAAATCCCTAGGTGCTCTAGGGTTTTTATGAGGAATGTCATTTTTGCCTTGTGATTGACGTGACTCTTTGCAGAGTAGCCGTCGCTAGACTTAAATGATCATTACTGTAGCGCTGCTGTTTGGGGGTTGTGCCGTCAGACTTTATTGTGTGTTACAGTCCCAACACTCTTCCTCCCATGCGGCATTAAATGCGACTTGATTGCTCAGGAGAGGCCTGACACATCCCGGAGGGGCTTCATGCTATGCGAGCTTCCGGGAGTACCTTGTACTCCGGGTGCCCCCTCCGAGACCTATGCCCAGGGTGCTTCCTTGTGGTGTACAAAGACTTATCAAATATTTACAAGTTATCTGATCCACGTGTCCCTTTTCGACTGGTCCACGTATTTTGGGCGAATTCAGGGGCAACAAACAGTATAAATAATTATTTAAATAACTATAAATAATTTTCCATAATTAAACATGATAAACTGCTAATTTCCAAATTAAACTAAGCGGTCTTGACAACTCTGGATATTGAGCTCTCATATCTGACTTTAGCTCCCAGGTGGCTTCCTCCACCTTGCTGTTTCTCCAGAGAACTTTGACCAATGCTATGGTCTTATTCCGAACGACTTTATCCTTTCTATCCAGGATATTCACTAGCTGTTCTTCGTAAGACATATCAGGCTATAGTTCAAGGCTCTCATAACTGAGTATATGAGAGGGATCTGAAACGTACTTTCTCAACATAGAGACATGGAATATGTTGTGAACTGCTGATAAAGCTGGAGGCAATGCTAACCGGTATGCCACTTGACACATCTTCTCGAGAATCTCGAAAGGTCCTGGAAATCTAGGGCATAACTTGCCTCTTTTCCCGAAACGTTTGATCCCCTTCATCGGAGATACTCATAAAAACACATGGTCCCCTACTCGGAACTCAACATCTCTGCGTTTCGGATCTGCATAACTTTTCTGTCTACTCTATGAGGCAAGCATTCTAGCTTTTATTTTCTCTATTGCCTCATTGGTCCGCTGCACTGACTCCGAACCAAGGTATTTCCTCTCTCCTGTCTCATCCCAGTAGATGGGAGATCTACACTTCCTACCGTATAACAGTTCATAGGGAGCCATCCCTATCGTACTCTGATAACTGTTGTTGTAAGAAAATTCTATCAACGGTAGATACTTATTCCAAGAGCCTTCAAAATCCATAACACAGGCTCGTAACATGTCCTCCAATATCTGAATTGTCCTTTCGGACTGAGCATCTGTCTGAGGATGGAATGCTGTACTGAATTTGAGTTTTGTACCCATTGCTCGTTGCAAACTCTGCCAAAACTTGGAGGTGAACTTCGGATCTCTATCCGAAACAATAGACTTTGGTACCCCGTGAAGTCTTACAATATCTCTAACATACAATTCTGCCGACTGATCCACTGTAAAGGTTGTTCTAACAGGTAGAAAATGAGCAGATTTCGTGAATCGATCCACCACTACCTAGATGGAATCAAATAAGCCTGTGGTTCTAGGTAACCCAACCACAAAATCCATCGTGATATCTTCCCACTTCCATTCAGGTAGGGTTAAAGGCTGCAACAACCCTGCTGGTCCCTGATGTTTAGCCTTAATTTGCTGGCAAGTGAGGCATCTCGATACGAATTCGACCAAATTCTTCTTTATACTGCTCCACCAAAAGTACGGTTTAAGATCTTGGTACATCTTAGTGGTGCCGGGATGCAGAGAATAAGGGGTAGAATGAGCCTCTTCAAAAATCTCATTCCTGAGTTCCACACTACTCGGAACACAAACCCTAGCTTTATACAGAAGCATCCCGTTGTCTGACACTGTATAATCCCTGGCTTGACCAACCAAAACCTCATCTCTGATTTTCACTAACTCTGGATCAGTCATCTGAGCAGCTTTAATTCTTTCCAACAGGTCAGATTGTAGCGTTAAGTTGTGAAGCTGACCTAGCACAAACTCAATGCTGGATCTAACCATGTCCTCTGCTAACTGAGGTGAGATCTGAACCATGCTAGCTACCTGCCCGGGACCCTTCCTGCTAAGGGCATCGGCCACTACATTGGCCTTCCCAGGGTGATAGAGGATCTCACAATCATAATCTTTCACGAATTCCAACCAACGCCTCTGTCTCATATTCAAATCTTTCTGAGTAAAGAAATATTTGAGACTTTTATGGTCGGTATAGATTTCACACCTTTCTCCGTAAAGGTAATGCCGCCAGATCTTCAATGCAAAAACCACCGCGGCCAACTCTAGATCATGAGTCAGGTATCGCTGTTCATAATCCTTTAACTGACGGGAGGCATAAGCGATAACCCGATCGGCTTGCATCAGCACACACCCCAGACCCTGTCTGGACGCATCGCAATAAACCACAAATTTCTCGTTGTCTGAAGGCAAAGCTAGCACTGGAGCGGTAATCAATCTCTGTTTCAGCTCCTGAAAACTAGCTTCGCACTTGTCTGACCAGACAAACCGCTGATTCTTCTTTGTAAGTTCAGTTAAGGGTGTTGAGATCTTAGAAAACCCTTCCACGAACCTACGATAATACCCGGCTAAACCCAAGAAGCTTCTAATTTCTGTCACTGTCTTCGGTCTCGGCCAATCCCTAACGGATTCTATCTTCCCGGGATCCACCTTGATCCCATCTTTGCTAGCGATGTGCCCTAAGAAGGACACCTGAGATAGCCAAAATTCACATTTCTTGAATTTGGCATAAAGCTTGTGTTCCCGAAGCCGTTGCAAAACCATCTGAAGATGTAACTCATGCTCCTCTTTTGTCTAAGAGTACACAAGCTTTGTTGGCAATTTTAGGCAAAAGTGGTAGATGGATTTACCGCTTTCAAGTCGTATAGGACTAGTCGGCGTATCATGGCGTTAAAGGGAGAGTGAATGTTAATTATAACAAACTGTACCATCAGAGTTCTGGTGGTTGGATTTTCTCCAACAGTGCTGGGTAATCAGATATACCCCATGGGTGGGATACCCTGGCCAAAGAACCCATACATCACTTGACTGCAGGGTGCCAAATCAGTAAGTTGGAGCCCCATCTTTTTGTATGTTGATTTGAAAAGAATATTGGAGGAGGATCCATTATCTACGATGCATCTTGCCACAGTCATATTCCTAATTTGAGCAGTGATGACCAGGGGGTCGTTGTGCGGGAAACTAACTTGGACAACATCTCCTTTGTGAAAGAGATTGTGGGCTCTCCAAGCTTTGGTTGCTTAAAGCCCCTTTCTTCTAAAGCCATGATATTGCTTTTGGGCTTATGACAGAGTGTTCGAGCATAGCACTCCTTAGCTTTACTAGTCTCGCCTGCAATATGGGGTCCACCAATGATGACCCCTAGGTGAAGCACCACTTGTGGTGGCATTATATCTCTGTTTTAGGCATCTTGGGCCTGAGTCTGGTCATTCTGCACATAACGACGCAATTCGTGACTGTTCTTCCTTATGAAGAGTTCACTCCCTTCTTAAATTTTGACACTCGTTTGTGTCATGGACAAAGTTGTTGTGAAACTGACAAAACTTCAACATGTCCCTCTTGCTCAACTCTCTTTTGATGAGAGGGGGCTTTGTGTATGGGACTGCTCCATGAGTGGCCATAAAGATGGTCTCAAGATTCTCTGTCAGGTGGGTGAAGCATATATACTTCTCCTCCTTGTTCTTCTTGTTTTGTGGCATGAGAGAAGTGTTAAACTTCCCCTTTTTGCCGCTGTTACTTCTAGTGTTGTTGTTATTGTGCTTGCTCTTAGTGTTCTCGAAACTAGAGGATTGGGCAGAGTTACTAGTACGTGCCTATGCGCTTGGCAAGTCATCAGTTTGTAGGATACCTTGTGAATGTTTATTGCTAACTTGTCCTATCTGGGCTTGTCTGACAGCTTCTTCTAGTTTGATAAAGCTGTCAGCTCGGTCGAGGTGCATCTCAAAGTATTTGATGTGTGCCAATGAGTCTTCTTGCCTAGTATACATCCTGGATACTGAAATCTTGAACTTGGGCAAGGGCAAGGCATTTATGTATGCTAAGAACGGTGATCCCCTTGACCTTTCTAGATCCAGGTCTAACGGTTTTGGACCAGTTAGGCCCTTGAAACTGTTGGAATTTATTTTGCCAGGATCTTAGATCTACTCACAAGTATGTTTATTAACACCCTAAAGATGAACTTTCTAAAACGATGAAATAAACACATATAAAGTTTAGGAAACCTTACATTGGGTGCAGCGGAATAATATGACTCCTTCCGTTCAGATATCTAGCCCTTGATTCCTTTCTGTAGCAGAGCATTATCAATATCTAAACCTGGATCTCTTTCTCTGAATCTTTGATGCTGAAACTCCTTCTTGCTGAAAGTCTTTCTTCACGATCTTCCTCACTATAATTGAGGTATCACTTGCTGTGTGTGGGCACTACTCTTACACTAAGAATTTCGAAATCTCAATGAGGAAGAGAGAGAGAGTGGGTTCGGCCAAAGATAGGGAGAGAGAAGGCTCAAGTTTTTCTCTGAAGGAAAAATAGAAAATTTAAGTGTAATTTTCCTCAAGCCTTCACTATTTATTTATAGCATTCCACTAGGGTTAGGTTTGAATTATTTGGCATTAAAATAATGAAAATATCATTTTAAACTTCCTACAAAAGTGGCCGGCCCTATACAAGTGGATTTGGGCCTCACTTTTTGCAATTTTGCAGTTTTATCTTTTTTGCATCTGATTTTCTCAAAAACGCCAATTTTCTAAATCAACCATTTAAATGCCAATTCTAACTATTTAATAACTATAAATAATTATTAAATAATATTGTCATTTATCATATTTATTAATTGAACCATACAAAGTATTATAATTAACAAATATGCCCCTATTAACTCTTTCTTTACAATTTCGCCCTTACTTAGTGAAAAATTCACAAATAGACATAGTCTAATTAGAGAATTATAATTGATTAATCAAAACCAATTATATGAGTCTTACAAGCAATATTATCTCAACTAGTGCGGGGACCATGGGTCTATATAACCGAGCTTCCAATAAGTAGATCAAGAATTTAGCACTAAAATTCACTAACTTATTAATTCTTCGTTGAATCCACGCATAGAACTTAGAATTGCACTCTCTGTATAATAGAATGCTCTATATGTTCCACCATATAGATGCATCATTAGTTATCCATTGTTATAATCCTAATGTGATCAATGATCCTCTATATGAATGATCTACACTGTAAAGGGATTAGATTACCGTTACACCCTACAATGTATTTATTCCTTAAAACACTTGACCCCGTATAAATGATATTTTATCTTATGTGAAATGAGTACTCCACCATTTATGTTCGTTTGGTCAAGCTCGAAGGAGATCATCGTTAGCTTACTATTCGCCAGATAGAAGCTATAGACTCCATGTTTATGCTAGCGCTCACACTCAATTGCACTACCGTGTTTCCAAAATGTACGTATCACCCTGACCTAAAAGTAGGCTTAACTAACAAATCAAAGAGCACGAATAGCCTTTCAAGATTGAGCCTAATCATAACAGGATTAAGAACATTTGATCTAGGATCAACTAGGCGATATTGACTTGAATAGATATTACGGTAAGTTTAATAAATCTAAGTCAAAGTTCAATATCGGTCCCTTCCGATGCATACTCCATGCATCCCACCTGAGCTTTACTTTAACCAATACTCTGTAAAGAACATAGCAGTTCTCCAAATGCAAGTAAACTCTTTTGTAGATTATCATATCAGTAAAACCCTATGTGTGATAAATCTAGGAAACTTTATTCACATAGTCATGTTTACTTTCCAATGTGTTGACGACACAATAAGCAGGAAAAGTATATGAAAAGGGTTTCAGATGAATTTATACATTATGTACATATAATCATGAAATAAATCATGTGAACCATGCAACATTAAATGTTATTTCTGATCTATATTAATAAGTAAATCTGATTATATTGAAATGAGTTTTATTTAGGGCATAAAACCCAACAAACTCCCACTTGCACTAATATAAAACTAAAAGTGCGTTTCAAATAATCTCAACACGTTGATATACAAATCAAGTGTAGTAGTAGTAAACTCCTCGTAATAGGATCTGAAAGGTTGAATTAAACACAACCTTTTCTCCACCATTACTCTTCCTTAATCACAAAATCATTGATAATGTGAAATTTCTCTCTATACGTCTACTCTCTTGGGATACTGGATTCTATACTTTTGGCAACTACTTTTGGTTAATCAGGGAAATTAACACTAGTAGTTTAGGCAATTTGGAATGGTGCCAAAAATGTATGGAACTTTCCTTAGACTAGGAATGTCAGTCGGGCCGGGCCGGGCCCGGCCCGCCACAAACCCGGCCCGGCCCGACATCACTTTGGCCCGGCCCGGCCCGGCCCGACTCCTTCTTTTGGCCTAGCGGGTCAAGCCCGGCCCGAGATAATTGGGCCGGGTTAGGCCCGACCCGTTTTTTTTTTTTTTTTTTTTTTTTTAAGAATACTTATTATTTTGTTTGTTTCATTTGGGTATTTAATTTTGGTGGTGGTTGAGACAATTCATTATAGACACCTTTTTTATATATTATGTTATTTTAGAGAGAGAAAATTTGATGAGAAAATAGA
This sequence comes from Cannabis sativa, assembly GCF_029168945.1. Lineage (NCBI taxonomy): Eukaryota > Viridiplantae > Streptophyta > Magnoliopsida > Rosales > Cannabaceae > Cannabis > Cannabis sativa. Next base: position 1,549,726 of record NC_083608.1, on the reverse strand, counting down.
TAATGCATCAAAACCCACCATTGATTATTATTATTATTTGTCCTCTTTTTTTTTTTTTTTTTCTTTCTAAAAATTATTATTATTATTATTAGGAAGTGGTTAGTTATAACTATTATACTATTACAATATGACATGCCTTATTAAAAGGGATTTCTTTTTTCTTTGGTTTTGTCTTGTTTTGAGTCATGGGTAATGGGAGAACTATTATGTTGTTTGATTATGTTTTAAAATCAATATTATAATAATTATGTAAGTCAATTTATTTTTAATGAAGAGAATTATAAGGGTGTGATGGTAATGTTTTTTTTTCAATTTTACTTTAATAATAGATAAGGTTGGAAACTAAGGTTTTCAATGAATAATTGCATTTTTGTTATAATGAATAAATGAGTGATTCAATTATGCATAATAGAGGAAAGTTTGAGATTGTACTTTTGTTACTAACAATGTTTAATACATCAATAATAACTACCAACCATAAACTCAAATATAATAACTAGCAACCATAAGTACTAAACACTACAATTTGTTCTCATCCATGTCCTCACTCATATACTAAAAAGAACAATGTACTCTCTAATCATCAAGATCAACTACGTAAGGCTCCTGCAAAAAAATAAAAACAGAAAAAAGTATTAATAACAAAAATAAATAATTTATTTGATAAATTACAAAAACTTAACTAATTACCATTGTTGGATCAACATCATTATCTTCATCATTCACTGTTGCTGTTAAAAAAAATAAAATAAATATTAATTCTAATTAAGAAATAAAAAAAATGTATATAAATATATATTTACAATTGTTAAATAATATCTACCTTTTTTGTCAGTCTTCAACCAATTTTGTGTACATACTAATGCTTCTAATGTAGAAGGATGAAGTCTCGATCGATGTGAACTCACGTGCCTACCACCAGTGCTGAATGTAGATTCCGAAGCAACAGTGCTAACAGGCACAGCAAATACATCCTTGGCAATCATACTCAACAAAGGGTATTTGAGGCCCGTCACCTTCCAATAGTTGCATATATCAAATGACTCTTCAGTCCTAGGTATCAAGTTCTCCTCTAAATATAAATCCAGTTCAGACTTCATATTCTCTACTCGATAGGAAGCTCTAACAAATCTATCAAAGTTAGAAAGGGCATCCAATCGGCGTGTTGAAGACGATGTTGATACATTTTCTTCTTGAACCCTTCTTTCTCTCAAATGAGGAAACTTAGACCCGTACTCCTCTAGTAGCTCGCAACAAAGCTCACGAACCTTCGCAATTTCAGTTACATATTGCTCATCTCCATAAATTACAGGGAAATAGTATTCGAGCAACATGAACTTGTACCTCGGGTCTAAAACAACCGCCACACACATAAGCCCGTGAATCTCTCGCCAATATTTCTGGAACTTGGACATCATTTGAGTTGCCATGTCCTTAATAAAAGGCACCTCTGATAACATCCATGATTGAATGTTGGTCTTAATTTCACATATTTTTGGAAAAAAAATATTGGCGGTAGGGTACTTTGTTCCAGAAATTAATTCGGTTACTTCATGAAACAACTCTAACTTATCACACAATTGTTGAGCATTTTGCCAATCAATTTCTGAAGGGGCACACCTCAAACGCAACTCCCGCAGCCTTGCACGTTCAAATACTGTCTTGTAGGATAAAGCTGTGCTAAGCATTAGAAAAGTTGAATTCCACCTCGTTACACAATCAAGTGATATTTTTTTGGTGTATGGTACTCCAAGTTGACGAGCAGTGTCTTCAAATTTTTCATGTCTTTTTGGTGTGCCCGACCAATAAGCAACACTGTCTCGAATTTTGTCAACACTATCACCAATGACAGATAAGCCTTCTTTGACAATTAGATTTAAAATATGTGCACAACAACGCACATGTAGCAACTTTCCCTTCAAAATAAAACTGTCAGGCTCAAATTGTCCTTTCAAAAGATCAATCATGGAATCATTGGCAGTACAGTTATCGAGAGTCACTGTACTGATCTTGTCTTCTATTTTCCAATCATTAAGACAAGATCTTAAGGCCTCAAGTAGTGCTGGAGCATCGTGAGGACACGGAACATACTTAAAACTCAATATCTGACTGTGTAAGTTCCAAGAATCATCAATAAAATGAGCTGTTACAGCCATATATCCCCTCTTCTGATGATTTGCAGTCCACATGTCACTGGTTATGGCTATTCTGCTCCTACTTTTTTCCAAATTTTGCCTGCACTTTTCTTTCTCAGTTTTATACATTTTCATAATGTCTGACCTAATTGTATTCCTTGACACCATTTGAAACATGGGACATAAAGTGCTTGAATATTCTATAAACCCGCTATGCTCAACCATAGACAAGGGATATTCGTGCTTAACGATCATTTGAGCCAATTTGGTCCTTGCTAAATCAGGATCAAAATTAAAAGAAACCGAAGGGCTTGCAGTTGCACTAGGATTGGCGGCAAGTTGGGCCTTTCTTACAGGACACGTTTTCACGTGAGAATTTAAATGCCTAGTCCCACTAGAACTTTCTCCCACCAGCTTACGCTCGCAATACTTGCAAACTGCTTTAATTTTTCCATCAATTTTTTCCCGTGTGAAATGATCCCATGCACGAGAAGTTCTTTTCTCCGATTCGAGTTTCATCTACTGTATTGCTAACAGATTGTACTTCATTTGTAGTTGATGGCACAAAATCAACATCATCCTCAAAATTAGAATCAATTTGACCAGACATTCTATTTTAACCTACATTAACACCATATTCTCATATCTATCAATTAATCCATGCAATTGCTTTAAAACCATGATAAACATATCTACGAAAAATCGGGCAGCATTTTCCCTATTTTATTAACCTAACCATCTGTCAATTTTAACTATAAATAATCAGATAACACACAATTTATCATCCTTATATCACCGCAGCACACAAATTTCGCAGAACCTACTTCACTATGGATGAATATATAAGATATTCAAACTCTTCTATAAAATTATATGTAATATAATAAAGCAATTATAAAAAAAAAATATATACCTCCGATGAATCGAGATTGAAAGTTCCACTTGACTCAAATTCTTTTCAAACACTTGCAAAACGCCAAAACCTATAAAAAAATATATGAAAGGAACATGAAAACAAAACATAATTGCAACAACAAATATATTAAAACAAAATAGTAACAATCATATGTTAATTTCAATTAGTTAATAACAGGATACAGGGCAAGATTTCCTATCTTGAGTTGCAAACATATGGCTACCAATCAATTTAAGTAACCAACATTAATCAAGAACAGTGTAATTAAAAAAGGGAAAAAGAAAAAATCCAAAAGAATAAATAGTAAAAACAACAAATTAATTGGTTTTCCCTATAAGCAAAATCAATTGATCATTGATGTTCAATCCAAAACAAGCATTGAAATTTACTTTCTTTTAGTTTTATGCCAAGGGACAATGAAGATTGGACAACAACAACACTACATATCAGTCATAAATGATCCTTATTCTTTATGATGAGCAAATTAGCTTAAAATCAGTGTTCATTGGCCATATACAAAACACAAAAGATCAACGTAACGACGATGATTGTGGTTTACAACCAGTAATGTGAGTCTGCAAAAGATAATTCAATGAAAACCCTAGAAAATCCATTAGAATCTGGTACCGAAAAGAAGAAGAAAAACACAGAAAATAAAAATAAAAATAAAAATAGCAGCTTTATGATATTGATATGAGTAAAAGAAGAGAAAAAGAGTGAATACGAACTAAAAATTATTAAAAATAAGAGTATACATATATGAGCTAACTAACCAGAGCCAAATATCTAAACCCAACTAAAAAACTATCAAATATTAACAAAATAAAAAAACTCTCCTTCGCTTCAGATATGTACGTACACAAAGTGGTGGTCAGCCATCAATGCCCACCACTCCAGATCTAAAACAAACCACAAAATCCCCAAATACCCAACACAGATCAACTTCCTTAAAATAAATTAAAAAGAAAAGAAGAAAAGAAGACCAGTAAAGACAGTACTGGGTTGCATATTATGCAGTAGTAAGATGAAAATGAATACGAACTAACCCAAATGAAAATGAGAAAAAGAAAAGAAGAAGAAGAGACCTTTTCCAAGTTGCGAATCTCAGAGGAGATGAGATTGAGAACACGAGGCCTCTTGGCGATGGTTTGGAAATGGCAGAGTTCTTCCAAAGCTTGGGCTCTGTCGTCGGAGAGAGAGAAGTCGAAGGTGAGAGTCTGAGATTTAGGGATTTTTTTAGAATTTGGGATTTTTTTTTAGGGTTTTAGGTTTTTTTTTTTAATATTTAAAACCGGGCCGGGCCGGGCCCGACCCGAAATAATATATACCGGGCCGGGCCGGGCCGGGCCAGAAGCCCGATAAGAGCCCGAATAATTCGGGCCACGGTCGGCCCGTCGGGCCGGGGGCCCGGCCCGGCCCGCGAAAATAGCCCAGATTGACATTCCTACCTTAGACTGAATAAGTACCTTTCCTGCAACTTTAACATTCAGTCCCTTCCTGGTAGACCTAGAGACTTCAGATAGGTTTTTACACTTCTCCAAAATCACTATTCCACCCCCAGAGTAATAGTAGCACAAAGGCAAATTTCGAAATCTGATATGGTGTAGTCTAAGAGTTTTAAACACACCCTTATAGACTAACATATAGTTCCTCTTCTTTATCTTAAGATTTACTTGATTGTCTTCCAATGTTCTTCTCCTGGATTAATCTGATACCTACTCATTACTCCCACTCAACAAAAGGTGTCTGGTCTAAGGCATACAAAAGCATATCTAAGACCTCTCACTGTTGATTTAAGAAATTCTTTCATGGCTTTATCTTTTCTGGAATAGTTGAAACTTTTCCTTAGATAAATAAAATCTTTGCCTAAGAAATTGTGAAGCTTCTATAGATTGTCATTTGAAAGAAAATGCTTCAGCATCTTACTAAAGTTAGTTGCTTGCATTAGAGTAAGTAATTACCAGGTATACCATAAGCCATAGGTTTAGATAAACTCAAACCTATAATACTAGGAACAGGAAGTTTGTTAAGTCCATAGAATAGACTTGTTAGCTAAAATTTCCTTTATGTCCTTGTAATTGAAAACTTTAGGTTATTCCATGTGAATGGATTAAACCATAGTTCTATTGGCTTTCTTCTTAGTTTCTTATCTTGACAATCCATTACTTGTTTAAACTCACAATGGATTTTAATCACTAGTGTCTCCCAAGTCATAAGAAGGTGAGTTCCTAGAAACTCTCCCACTACGACAAGGTACCGTGAATTATGTCTAAGAAAACTAAATGGTATTGATCTTTTCGGTTGTGACAAGACAACAGAGGCAGTGGAATCATCATATGTCAAATAAGATGATAGAACCCTTTTGGAATCAAGAAAAAGTATCTCCTTTATTTGCTACTTGTTTTCAAACTTAGTCATTATCTTAGAAAAGTAGTATTTGTTTGAACAAACACTTTCTTATCTATTGACAATGGGATGGTCCACCCCTAATCACTTAGAATGGCTAACAAACCATGGTTAACAGTTCTAGCTTTTCTTAAGATTTTGATTAGGTCATCCATGAATCTAGTAATGATTTACATTAAGTATAAAACCATTACATCATTCTGAAATTGTATTACCATAGATGGATTTAGGCAACGACTAGTAACTAATCATAAATATGCAACTCGAAATTTCTGGGGAGGTAAGTTTGGATATAATTCAAAAATCAATTTAATGATCTTTGAACTGAATATCTACTAACTATTTCTCCACCCCTATCAGTTCGCAAGATCTTTAACCACTTACCTTAATGGTTTTAACCATTGCTAGAAATTAATGAAAATTTTCAAACATTTCAAATTTCTTGCTAAAAGGTATAATCTAGAGTTATCGTTTTAAGAATACAACGAAAAACTCCTATCCACCCCTGAATATACATCAATTTGCGAATTAGATGAACTACTTTCAGTGGATATAGGCATATTAACTCTTTGCAGAGATTGATCTTGTCAAATCCACTATGAAGAAGATACAAATGCTGTAGATTAAAAAAAATGTGGTAGTGTCTTTTGATGATTTAGGTTTAGTTACATCAAAGAGTTCTTAGAATACGGCAAGTGGATCCTGGTCACAGAATACCTAACTCATTTTCCATACAGTTTTAATCCATTAATAGATGATGGATATTAAACACTTGAGAAAGTGTAATCGTATTGTATTATGGAAATAGAAATATAAGAAAATTTCTGTTTGGAATCTAAAATTAAAGTCAAAGACTTAAATTTATAACAAATATAATGAGTAATTCTATCTTGGACCACCACTACTAATTTAACTCTAAGTCTGATTTGCCCATACAAGCAGGAGATTTCTAAGATTGAGGATTTATATCAATTGGGAATAGAATTTTGGGATTATAATCATATGCGTCATTTAATTTCTTAAGAGAAAATATAGAATGACATGAAATGATATGTAGACCATTCATCCAATGATATGTTATTGAGCTAATTCGAAATGAATAAGCTAAGAGGAATTAGGATAATTTCGTTGTTTTAAATAAGAATCCAACGATGCTTCGATTAGCGAATGTCAAAGTAATCTTATTTATATAACCTTCTTGTTTCATATCCTAAAAATACTAGTCTAAGGTGTCATCAATTGATGAACAGCTAGATGTCGCATATACAATATTTATCTTTCGAGATCTAACACTATTATGTATGTCTAATGGTGAAAATCCACTAGGGATTTATCTCATTAGATAAACAAGCCAAGTTAGACCAACAATGAAGATTCGAAATTAAACTACAACTTAATAACAGAAAATAACATGGGTCAATATAAATTCATACACAATTCAGAAATTATAAACATATAGCAAGTAGAAATGACAAGTGAAAATACTAAAACTTACAATCCTAAATAATTTCCAAGGTTTTTCAACAAACTGATACAGTGTCCCGTTTAGGCGAGAGTCAAAGCATCATCCATTGAATAGAGTTGTCAGCTCATCTAAAATGATAACCATTCTAGAAACCTTTTATTCGATCAAGATTGGAATTCAGCGTTGTCCCGTTTAGGCGAGAGTCAAGGCAATTCTATCTTATGAGCTTCCACCATTGTTTCATAATTTGCAAGTCAAGTATGGTCGCCACCATTAGGGTGATCTATACCATACAAAACACTTACAAACTACTTATCATTCGAGATTAAACGGTGCAAAATTGCTAATGAACGTTCCTCCATTAGGGAGGATTACTCACTAAAACAAACGCGGTGTAAAACCCACAATGGAGATCGAATATCTTTAATAAAGCTCATTATTTAAAGAGAGTTGTATTTTCTTTGATTCTCTTTATTTAATCTATTTATTTTAAATATATATATTTATTAATTAAAATTTCCAATTTAGAATGAAAAATTCTAAATATAAATTTTAATTTAATATTTATAAATTTTACTTAGATGGATATGAAAATAACATGAATTATTTCCATCTTAATAATAATTTCCAATAAAAATTTAGAAAAATATTCAATTTAAGTTGTTACAAAATTAATTTAAATTAATTTACAACTCAAATTTAATTTTCTATAAATATATATTGCATTTCGAAAAATTAAAGTATTCTAGGACACAATTTTCGAAAATGCATGTTAAAATAAAAAATTAATCCTGGAAAAATTATTCTAATTTAATGTTGGCCCAAAATTAATTAATAAAATTAATTTACAACAAAAAATATAATTTTCCTATTTAATTAAATATATAAAAAAATTTCAAATATTTAAGTATGATGATGAAAATCAACTTAAATATTAATTTTCTATTTAATTAAATACACTAGAAAAATACTTCAAGCAAAAATATCATCGATCTAGATTTTCCTTTGACTAATTAATTCAATTTCTAATAATATATTTTAATTCAATTTATTTTAAATTAATCAATAAATGAAAAAATCATTGACTTAAGTTAGTCCAAAATTAAAATAAATAATTTACAACTTTAATCTATTTTTCAAATAAAATTCGAAATTCCAGCATTTAAGAAATGCAATTTCGAAATTTGATTAATAAAATAAAGAAAAAAAATATTTTTGAAAATTATTTAAATTTAGTTGAAAAAATAAATTTAAACTAAAAATAATTTTCTATTTAATTAAGTGTCATGAAAAAGAAATATTTTAGTATCATGATGAAAATCAACTTAGATATTTAATTTTCAAATTAATTAAATGTATTAAATTCAAGAAATAAATAATTAAGTGTAGAGAAGGCTTAATTATTAATTTCTAGTTTAATACTAGGAAAAAATATACTTAAAATAAATTGTACCAAAATTAATTATTTAAATAATTAATTTCACAATCTATAATATTTTCCTATTTAAAATTAGAAATAATAAGTAGTCTAGAAATAACTATCTAGAAAATATTTTATTTGACTAAGTATCTTTTCCACAAAATTTGAAAAAATATCTAATTTAAGTTGTATTAGAAAAAATATGGAACTTAAATATTTTCAAATTTAAATTTAATTAAATATCAAAAATTAAGTTGTAACCACTTAATTTGAAAATATTCCATTTTAAGTTAATATTCGAAAAGATAGTAACTTAAAAAATATTTAAAATATTCCATTTTAAGTTAATATTCAAAAAGATATTAACTTAAAAAATATCTTAAAGAATCTCAATAACCAATGCCTAAAATTCCTCAACTTAATTTTGAAATTTTAAATCCAAAAGATATTCAGATTTAAGTTGGTTAGTTGTAGATAACTAAATATCAACTTAAATAGGAATATTTAATGAAAAATTTAAATTAAGCTTCAGAAAGAATCTAGATGGTTATAATTCTATATTTAATTAAATACAAGAAAATATATATAGTTTAGCTTAGAATAAAAAATTCTTTAAACTATAGTTTTCTTAAATTAATTTCAAAATAAATGAAATTAATTATGTTGCTAATCAATTTTATTAGGTTAAACTAGTTTAATTAACCTAGTACAGTCATTCAAATCAGGCAAATGGGCCTTCACAATTGGGGTGGTTCATGTGAGGGGGTGCTGGGTTCAGTATGTCGTACCCACTACTATGGCTCCCAACTCTCACACAAGGCCCAAAAGAGAGGAATTTAACCTTAAAATGAACAACTGTTATTAATTGACTAAGCCCAAAAACTAAATGGGCCTAAATAAAATCTATCAAGAACTATGACATTTTATTTAACAACAGCAACCTATATGCATCTATAATGAAATTAAACACATAGGCTCACACAGGCACACTTTGGATGGGTCCTATCATGTTGCTAGGTCATACACAGATGAAAGAAGATTGTAAATATACCTGTTACAAATTATTATCTTGACCACGGGAGCCATCAGATCAATAGATCTGCCAAAAGGTAACCATGGCTATTTGCAATCAAGTAATAATAGGTTTTGAAAACTTACACATAAGCTAAAACAAAAACTCCTGCAACAAGGTTAGCTGGATAGTTGGATGTAGGATTTATTTAATTTTAAATTAAATAATTTCGAAAAATAATTAATTAAATAAATAAAAAATTTATTTTCGTAAAAAAATTTAAAAAATTTCGAAATTTAAAAAAATTTAAAATTAAACCTACAATTTTGAAAAATTAGGTTTCAACCAACCTAAATATCATTTCAAAATTTGCTAACTACTTTTAAAATTTAAATGTTATTTTATAAATAAAAATTAAATAAAAAATTAAAAAAGATAAATGAATATCTTTTTTCAGATTTTAAATGTAATTTAAATAAATAAAATAACAAAATTGAAAAGTTAGCAAAATATCTTACATCTATTTAAAATTACATGATTATAGTTATCTTATTTTAAATTTAAATAAGATCAAATTATTTAAAAAAGATTTAATATAAAATATTTAAAATCTGACCTTAAATTTAAAAATAAGATAAGATATAATCAAATTTAAAAATCAGATAGATTATTAAGCAAATAAGATAGATACTAACTATTTTTAAATTCAAATTACACTAATATATTGAATTAAATTTAAAAAAAATAATAAATTAATTCATAATGATAATTAGAATTGAATTAGGAATAGTAATAGTATAAATACAGAACTACACAAAAAATCGGAAGTTAATTCCATGAAAAAGCATGAAAAAACGAAGAAAAACAAAAAAAATTGTGAGCTGTACGGACAATTTTCGCGATCACAGGAAAATTTCAACACAGCTTCGTTTTTTTCGAATCTTCAAAAAATCATAACTAATTCAAATTAAATCGAAATTGAGTTCTGTAAAGAAATAACTTGCTTAATGTTTTCCATAATATCCAATAAAAATAATTCATGAAACGAAAACTCAATTATTTTTAACAAAAATTCACAAACACAAATCAATCATCAAATAACACTCAATACAACATGATACCATCCAAAAAAAAACAAACAATCGTTTTAAAGTCCAAATTTCTTGCAAGTAAATCAATTAACATGGCTCTGAGGGCAGTTGTTGGAATTTATTTTACCAGGATCTTAGATCTACTCACAAGTATGTTTATTAACACCTTAAAGATGAACTTTCTAAAACGATGAAATAAACACATATAAAGTTTAGGAAACCTTACATTGGGTCGGAATAATATGACTCCTTCCGTTCAGATATCTAGCCCTTGATTCCTTTTTGTAGCAGAGCATTATCAATATCTGAACCTGGATCTCTTTCTCTGAATCTTTGATGCTGAAACTCCTTCTTGCTGAAAGTCTTTCTTCACGATCTTCCTCACTATGATTGAGGTATCACTTGCTGTGTGTGGGCACTACTCTTACACTAAGAATTTCGAAATCTCAATGAGGAAGAGAGAGAGAGTGGGTTCGGCCAAAGATAGGGAGAGAGAAGGCTCAGGTTTTTCTCTGAAGGAAAAATAGAAAATTTAAGTGTAATTTTCCTGAAGCCTTCACTATCTATTTATAGCATTCCACTAGGGTTAGGTTTGAATTATTTGGCATTAAAATAATGAAAATATCCGTTTAAATTTCCTACAAAAGTGGTCGGCCCTATACAAGTGGATTTGGGCCTCACTTTTTGCAATTTTGCAGTTTTATCTTTTCTGCATCTGATTTTCTCAAAAATGCCAATTTTCTAAATCAACCATTAAAATGCAAATTCTAACTATTTAATAACTATAAATAATTATTAAATAATATTGTCATTTATCATATTTATTAATTGAACCATACAAAGTATCATAATTAACAAATATGCCCCTATTAACTCTTTCTTTACAATTTCGCCCTTACTTAGTGAAAAATTCACAAATAGACATAGTCTAATTTGAGAATTATAATTGATTAATCAAAACAAATTATATGAGTCTTACAAGAAATATTATCTCAACTAGTGCGGGGACCATGGGTCTATATAACCGAGCTTCCAATAAGTAGATCAAGAATTTAGCACTAAAATTCACTAACTTATTAATTCTTTGTTGAATCCACGCATAGAACTTAGAATTGCACTCTCTGTATAATAGAATGCTTTATATGTTCCACCATATAGATGCATCATTAGTTATCCATTGTTATAATCCTAATGTGATCAATGATCCTCTATATGAATGATCTACACTGTAAAGGGATTAGATTACCGTTACACCCTACAATGTATTTATTCCTTAAAACACTTGACCCCGTATAAATGATATTTTAGCTTATGTGAAATGAGTACTTCGACATTTATGTTCGTTTGGTCAAGCTCGAAGGAGATCATCCTTTGCTTACTATTCGCCAGATAGAAGCTATAGACTCCATGTTTATGCTAGCGCTCCCACTCAATTGCACTACCGTGTTCCCAAAATGTACGTATCACCCTGACCTAAAAGTAGGCTTAACTAACAAATCAAAGAACACGAATAGCCTTTCAAGATTGATCTAGGATCAACTAGGCGATATTGACTTTAATAGATATTACGGTAAGTTTAATAAATCTAAGTCGAAGTTCAATATCGGTCCCTTCCGATGCATACTCCATGCATCCAACCTGAGCTTTACTTTAACCAATGCTCTGGAAAGAACATAGCACTTCTCCAAATTCAAGTAAACTCTGTTGTAGATTATCATATCAGTAAAACCCTATGTCTGATAAATCTAGGAAACTTTATTCACATAGTCATGTTTACTTTCCAATGTGTTGACGGCACAATAAGTAGGATCAAGTATGTGAAAAGGGTTTCAGATGAATTTATACATTATGTACATATAATCATGAAATAAATCATGTGAACCATGTAACATTAAATGTTATTTCTGATCTATATTAATAAGTAAATCTGATTATATTGAAATGAGTTTTATTTAGGGCATAAAACCCAACAAAAACGTCCCCGCTTCAAGCCTCCATTGGGTCCTTACACCCACGGACTAATGGCTCTTATACACGAGTACGCCACTCAGGCTGCTTTATGGACTGATGACTGACCCTACAGACCAACACGAGTGTTTCTAGCGTGCTTTGTCCTCACTCGCACGCGTCCTGGGAAAACTTCCCAGGAGGTCACCCATCCTAAAATTGCCCCATGCCAAGCACGCTTAACTGTGGAGTTCTTTCGAGATGGGCTACCGAAAAACAAGATGCACCTTGTTGATATAGGTAGTACCAATCAATCCATTTAAGCCCTCTTCAACTGTGGAGTCCCATACCTACAAAGTCTCAAAATCATCCCACTTGACCTTCCTAGGCAGTGTGGGATTGCACAGCTTACTCGGTGTTTCCCCTTACGGATCACGGGACTACTGACTGTCACAATCACCCCGCTTACGGGGTCCGACGTCCTTGTCGACCACACTTCCAGCTGGGTCAAGGCTCTGATACCATTTGTAACGTCCCCGCTTCAAGCCTCCATTGGGTCCTTACACCCACGGACTAATGGCTCTTATACACGAGTACGCCACTCTAGCTGCTTTATCGACTAATGACTGACCCTAGAGACCAACACGAGTGTTTCTAGCGTGCTTTGTCCTCACTCGCACGCTTCCTGGGAAAACTTCTCAGGAGGTCACCCATCCTAAAATTGCCCCAGGCCAAGCACGCTTAACTATGGAGTTCTTTCGAGATGGGCTACCGAAAAGCAAGATGCACCTTGTTGATATAGGTAGTACCAATCAATCCATTTAAGCCCTCTTCAACTATGTAGTCCCATACCTACACAGTCTCAGAATCATCCCACTTGACCTTCCCCAGGCGGTGTGGGGTTGCACAGCTTACCCGCTGTTTCCCCTTATGGATCACGGGACTAATGACTGTCACAGCCATTGACCATGTCCCTTATTTCATCCAACTGTGCTTGCACAGAAGGATCCGTTGCGGCAAGGACTTGACAATCTGGCCCTCCTTGGATGGGTTGCAGGCTCAAATGTGCTAGGGTTTGGCTGTCCATACTCTAGGAGCGTGTATGGTGGAAGGTTGGTAGTCATGTGCAGTGTTGCTGGCCTTGGCCGACCACTCCTAGGTAGGGAGGTTGGTCCTGACCGGCCAAGCTTATGCTTTGCAGTTGTCCTGGTAGCCCATGATCCCCCAATTGGCTGATGTAACCCGTGTGTTGACAAGAGGTAGATTGCACCAGTTGCTGGAGTTAGATTGATCTTGATCCCTAAAATGATTACTCTCACTTCAAAATTGTTTTGGGCATTTCCACCCATTCCCGACTCTAGTCGGGTGAAGATTAGACTTTGGGTTGCTCGCTCCTGGATGCCTTGGGGAGGGAGATCATTCCCTTGGCCAGCCAGAGGTGCACCAATGTGCCTGGCCAGCCCAAGGTTGGCCGATGGGGGCTGTTGCTAAGCCTGAGATCCCTAGCTCGCTGCCAGAGCACTGGTTGCCGATCCATCTGTTCTCGCCATTAGACCTTTGTGGCAAGGCCTGTCTTCATTTGGTTAGAGGAAGGTTTGTACTAGTTCTTGAAGAGCCTGGTGGGATATCTTATCGATATAATCTCCCCAATCTGCCAACTAGTCTTCCTTGGAGTGGATCTCTGATGAGATCCTGGCTTCTTCCAACCGTTCTTTAATTGAACTACCTTATCAGGTCACTAGCTTCTCGTTTATGGCAATCCAGCTCTGCCTGGTGAGATTGAAGGATGTACTCATGGTCATCCATCCATCTAAGGAATTGCATCTTTACTAAGCGAATACATTGCAATTAGCAGTGCGTGGTTCTTCAGTCTGGTCGGCTTGGTAGATGGCCTCTCTAAGTTTGGATAATTCAAGATCTTCTCCCAAATCTACACGGGGCTCACCAATAGTAGGCTTGCCAATTCCTAGTCCCGTCTCTTCAACATAGAACTGGAGACGAGGTCCAGTTGTTGTTCCTGGGGGCTGCTCCCTATGGGTCCTTCCTTCAATGGGAGGCGCCAATGGAGGGTCCTCCCTTGGAGGCAAGGGTAGATTGCTCAGATTTATCGGGATGTTTGTGTCACCCTAGCCAGCTATAATGGCCAGATTTGTAGTGCCTGTCGAGATGGTAGGTTGACCACATCTGCGGTGTTCATAGAAATTCTAGTCGTGGTTGGAACATGGAAACTAGGATCTACAGTCAGAGGATCTTGAGGAAAATCTGACGATGCTGATGGTGTAGCTGGAGTTCTCCTCGTGTTAACTATGGTGTTTGATCAAATATGATATCAACTCGCTCTCAATGAAAGAACCAAACTGCTGACCTCAGATTTGGCCAATCGATAGCGGAGTCATATTAATGTTGATGCTTGCCACGTGTTACACAATAAGAACAAGAAAGTAAAAGAACACATGATTTTATAGAGGTTTGACCCCTTTAGTTAGTGGGTAATGACCTACTCCCATTTGGTTGTATTGATAACTAGAGATAATACTATTCAGATTACTATAGGTGGGATCTGAGATAGCTCTCTTAAGGTTACAATGTAAGAATTAAAGATGGCAAATCTCAAGTTAACAGAGAAGCAATGGTGGGAGTGTGTGTGAGAGAGAGTTCAGACTTAGAGCTTAGGGTTTAGCTAGAGCTTAGAGCGTATGGTTTTAGATTTTAGTTCAGGTCCTTTATATAGGAGAGCTTAAACCCTTTAATTAGAAAAAATAAGCAGATATTTACATATTTAATTAGTAAAATACAAATGACTATAATGCCCCTTAAAAGTAGATATTTTCCTTCTATTTTTGTGGGTTCTTAATGCAAAATTTGCAGTCTAGCTTGTTGACCACGTACGAAGCTATACACCAAAATCCTGCCATGCTAATGTGTGACTGGCCATGCATCTGGAGGATGTAGGCTGGCTGGCCTTGTGCTGTCCAGAAGCTGGCAGGCCTCTTTGAGGTGGCTAATCCATCATTTGTCATGACGTTTGAGTGTCAGGACTCCTCGTTGGTTGACCTGCTGCCATGTGGCGCTGATATTGGCCACGTAGACATGCCACGCCAGGTGGAAACAATCGAAATAACAAGGTCCTAAAATATTATTGGAGAAGTATTTTGAATTTAGCTATCTGATATATTTTATTAAATAAAAATTGAAAAAAAAAATTCTCTTTTGCTTAATGAAAGAAATTTTTATTTAATAAAAAAAATACAAAAAAAAAAATCAGCAACAAAAAAATGAGATTTGAATAGAAAATTATGGACACTGAACTAAAAACCGTAATCTCATCTTTCTCACTCTCTCTCTTGCTCCCTCGTCACGCGACGCTAGAAAAGGTCATACAAAGGGGACCAACACAACACTGTTTTCGCTTGCTCATTCTCTCAGCTCTCGCTTCCTCTCGTTCATGCGGTGTTGAAAAAGTAAGACCACGATCCCTCTCATCTATATGATGTCATTGCCGTCTCTAGCCCAAGTAGGCCAAGTTTTCAAAGCTAAACTTGGAGATCGAACCCCATAAGCTGAAGTCTTACCCTAAAATCCCACCGAACGGTGCCAGCAATGAGGGTGGTCCATTGTGGCTTACTCTCTCTTACTCACTCTATATTTTTTTTTTCCAATCTAAAGGATGTGTTTGGTTCTAGCATTTTTTATGTTTATTTTAATGGATGTGCTCATGTTTTTTCTTATCTATTTACTGTATTATGTTTGATAATATATCTTTTGCTGTTTAAATTTTAAAGTAGACGTTGTTATTTTAGATTTGATAATGTTTATTTGTTTGTTTGGATCTCAAATTTTGCTTAGAGTAATTCGTGGCCAAATATGGGAGTTTTTTTTTCTTTTTGGTGTCAGTTCTAAATCGAGACTTACGATGCAAAAATGAATTTCGCACCCGTAGGTGACGGTTTACAACCGACACCAATGACCAAGTGTATCGGTCCAAAACCAACATCAAAGAATATACTTTATGTCTCAGTGGTACATGTGTCAGTTCATTGAACCAACACTATAGGTATAAGTGTGATAAGTTGATATTTTGTCTTATAAATAGGGCTAATTTATCTGTTAATATTCTTATATTGATTCTTAAAATTATTAATTAGTGTAATTTGAATTTGTTAGGCTTTTTTGAAGACTAATCATGCATTTAGAGTCATTTGGAAGGATTTTAGCACATTTTGGTAGAAAATAGTGGAAGCCAGGAAGCTCAGTTTGACAAAACTGAATGTAATTGTAATTTTTGACGATTTTAAAGGAAGAACTAGACTTTTAACTCAACATGAAAGTTGTAGACTCATTCTCATCTTTCATGAATGTCTTGAGTCATCCAATTTTATGTTGTATTGAAGAAGTTATGATCAAAATATTGTTATGAGTGTGCTACACAAATTCTTCAGCAACCACGGCCCTTAACGACATTTAAGCTCGGTTGAGGTGGCTAAACGTGAGAACACGTTCGTACAATTCATCGAAAATAAATATTTAACCTAAATTGAATGGGCTTTTAGAGTTCTATAAATAAGACTTTTAGGATTCATTTTAGGACTTTTAAACTGGGTTTTTGAGATAGAAACTCATAGAAAGTGGATAAGAGGGAGATTACATCAACAATTACTCATCATTCTAATT
Source organism: Cannabis sativa (assembly GCF_029168945.1). Lineage (NCBI taxonomy): Eukaryota > Viridiplantae > Streptophyta > Magnoliopsida > Rosales > Cannabaceae > Cannabis > Cannabis sativa. The sequence continues at coordinate 1,532,663 of NC_083608.1, read as the reverse complement.
CTTTTCTTCTCCTTAATGTTTTTAATTTTTTAATTATTATTATGCTTATGAATATAGTTGTGATTATGGAGTAGTTTTTTTTGTTAAAGGTTATTTCAGAATCGTTAAACATGAATTCTTGTTAGGGATAATAAATATTGTTCTTGATTTCTCTCATATTAAATTGTTTTCATTTTTCTATTTATGCTATAAATATTGTGAATTCTTATTAGGTGTACAACTAATTAAAATTTTGCATTATTCTATTATCATCTTATAATTACTTCTCACCTAATAGTTTAGATTTCTAAGTAGAGTGATAATTTTCAATTAAATGTAATGTCAAATGTTTTATTAATTTTGATGAAAAATAGAATCTATGTCAGTTCTAATTTTTGAATAATAAATTGATCATAGTGCTTATGGGTTTGATCCATATTTACCATTGTACTAGGGGTGTTCGCGGTGCCGGTGGTGCGATTTTTAACCAGTTTTTTAAACCAATCCACACATGCAGTTTTTCCAATTTTTCAAACCGCACCCGCAGCGCGATACTAAAAATCCGCACCACAAAAAATGATGCGGTGCGGTTTCTGCGGTTTGAACTATCACATTTTTTTTTGATAATTAAACTATCATTAATATAATTATTCCAAAAAACTAAAGAAAATACAACAAACTTGAGACTAATAAAAGTTATAACAACAATAATAAGTCAATAATCTTTTTAAAGTTTCAACAACACACCTAAATTAAAATAATAAACTTGAAACTAATTAAATTCCAAAAACAATATAAATGTACAACTAACATACTTTATTAAAAATAAAACAAACACAAACTTCCAACTCTAAATTTCAATACACATGGATGGACTTGGGTTTGTTGTTAAGAAGAGAGGGTTTGTGAAGGGTTATTGATCTTGCCCTAAGATTTATGGGCTTGGGTTGGGCTCAGATGTATGGACTTAATTAAATAAATATAAAAATTGAAATTTTAAAACATGTGGTGCGGTGCGGTTTGTATCGCGGTTTAATAATTCAAAACCGCAAACCGCATCGTACAGCGCGGTTTGGGAAAAATTCAAACTGCAACCGCACCGCGAAGAATTTCAAACTGCATTTTTTTTGCGATGAGGGAGGCTTGAGCGGTTTGAGCGGTTTGATGTACACCCCTACATTATACTGAAGTAACTAGTAATATTGAAATAAAAAAAAATTATTAAATGTTTTGTAGCTTATGACACGCATCAAAGTGTCAGTTTAAAATTGACAACAAATGTAAGTTTTGTAGTAGTGTTCACTTCAAATTCCTAGATCGAGGAAGAATTTTAACAAGGCACTAAATACTTAACTTTTTTTTTTTTTTTGTAATAATGAAGTAGAAAGGATAAAATGACATCGTCATGGCTAGAAGATAAACCAAGGCACTCCCAAGTGTCAATGGTCACATAGGCACAACGCAAAACGGGTGTTGTGCGAGTAGGGCAAGAGATTTGGCGAATTCTTATACGATATTTGAAGGAAGCTAAGTCAACTATGAAACCAAGGCCTAACCGTTAGTCATTGGTAGCATATTCCAAGAGAAAACAAAGCCACATGTGATCATGACTCTTTCTAAAAACAATGGTTGCATATGATAAGAGAAATAGAGATATCATGCAACTAATGACTCCTCCAAATGGTTGCATAAGACATAAGAGAAGCCCCTTGGAAGATGTTTTTTTTTTTTTTGGGAGGGGGAAGTAAGTTTGTGTGAGCACTCACTAATAGTAGTGTCAATGATCGTGTGATTCAACTAAGGGAGGTCTCCTTTGTCATTTTGGAAGCTTAAAACTCTAAAAGTGTAAGGCAACTTCCAAGACATTCCAAAGGCAACTCTAAGGGGAAGTGCAAGATGTAGTACATGACCAGTGGCACGTTCTAGTGTCAGTGGTCGCATATTATGTTGTTTCCACATAATTGGATTTCATTCAGCATGTTCCTAGAGATTGAAGCTTCTAAAAGACTTTCAAAGGAATAACCAACTCCAAAAGTCAAGAAGGATGTTTATTTTTATGTAATGTATTTATTTTCATTGAATTGTAAATGTTCAGTCGTAAGGAATATCTATAACTATTCTTTCAACATTTAGAGGAGTGACTAGTCTAATTTTAAGCATATAAAAAGTTATAATCTAGATCTAAATAGGGGATGAATCAATCTTTTTCACATCCACCATTTTGATATCAGATCCCATCCTCTTGAGAATCGATCTATCTCTTAGTCTTCTGAGAAACCCTAGCCATCACTCAGTTTGAACATTTCAGTTGTACAGTCGACTATCTCTTGAGAGCACATACAAAGAGAGAAACCTAAAGAGATCTCCATAAAGAGGTTTCACCGTTACAATCACTCAAATAAATTCTTTAAGAACATAATCCTAGTTTGTTTCAGCATCGATATAATAACAAGTAGACTTACCATGGACTTACCATTACTATCAAATCAAGGGGTGAACTATAAAAACTATGCATGTGATCCTTTAATTTAGTTAAACCGATATGCAATTATTAGAATATTTCTAATTAAGGAATAAAATAAAGAATTGAGTTTGTGATAAATGAATATTTTATATTGGACAAAATTAATTACGTAATATTGTATATATGGTCAGATTTCAGTATTCATTACCTTATTTGATTTCCTAAATTAATTGTCAAAATATTCTGACAATATAATGTGTCGCATATACTGATGGAGTATCTCACCTATAAATATAGGGTCTCGGTCCTCGAGCTCCTCACTCATTCTGATCATAACAACGAAATTCCATCTGAAGAGTGATGAGAGAGCGAAGAACCCCGATTACCCACATCAACTAATTTCCTTTGCAAATCAAAGCTTGTGTGGGTTTGAAGCTCAAAAATTAATGGCTAGAGGTATTTCGATCCTATAGTTATATAGTGTATGTATTCGTTTATTCTAGATGTTATATACACATACATATATTTTATTTTATACATATAAATTTCTAACAGTTGATATCAGAGCAGATTATATATCTCTGCCTTGATTTTATTTGATTTTAGTTCATATATATATACGTATACAGTGTCAATTTTTCATTTATATATATATATAGATTATATGTACACATTCATATTCCTCCGATCATATATGAATATATTTTTTTTCATTTAGGTATAGATATATTCATATTCATATATATAATTTTTATTATATATATACACCTTTATATTCATATTTCATAATCTATATGTTCATATATATATATACACATTCATATTTATATTATATACATATAATTTTCATGTATATATGTTTACATATAATACTCAATACTTTTATATTTTTATTGCATAAAATTGTATATAATACTCTCTTTTATACATTAATGATAATTTTATGCGGTATATAGATTGTATACGAGTATATATATATAAAAGTTTTATTTTTCTGTCCATAATTTTTTCGTTTTCATTTTTGGTATTTATTTTGAATCCTCTATTCATTACTATATTCATATAATATTTTAGATCGATTTTATGAATGAAAAAGATTTAAAAACCATCTGAAAACTCAAAATTTCTCTTAAGAACACGATCGGACCCGAATTTTTTATTTTTTTAAAATTAAAGTCTACATTTTACATGTTTTTCCTGCATGAAACCTACATATACCTCTTAATTCTATCCTTTAGAACATTTCTGGGTTGATTTCATATGATTTGGACATTGAAGTTCTTTTATTCTGTCTAGGTTTTTATCGGGTCCGCGTGACCCCATATGCAGAAAATAGAGTCGTTTGACCTGTCTGGAGAAATAAGAAGTAGAAAACGACATCTCGTTCTCTATATAGAAGAAAAATGATTGTCGTTTCCCATAGTTGTAGTTTCCACAGCATCTGAAAATGACACGTCATTTTTTATTTAAAGGAAAAATGATATGTCGTTTTTGAAGGGAGTTTTTTCAAAAAAAAAAAAAAGAAAATTTAAGAAAAATTTAAGGAAATTTCGAAAATTTCGAAAATTTATTACTTCGATTTATTTTGAAATTTTATTTTATTTATTAGTGTTGTTAATTTATTCAATTAAATTATATTTATTTAAATTTTCTATTTTTATTTAACGTATATTTTTTAGATATGTTATTTAGTAAGAAATAATTATGGAAAATTTTTAATTTGGTGAATTAATTACATGCTTTATTTTTACATGTAATTATAATAATTGTGATATTTTAAGAATGTGAATATATTAATATTCTACAATTAAGTACGTAATTATTATATTTATTTACCAATTGAGTAATTTATTGATTAAATTAATTGATAATCTGTCATTAAATATATTCTTTAATTTTGCATTTAATTGATTTCATATAATTAAATTTTACTAAATTTGTATATTTACCTTATTTATACAAATTTATTATTAGTACAAATATTTAACATATTATATGATTATAAATGCATAATTATGGAATTAGGATTTAATTTATTATCATACAATAATTGTATTAATTTGTATTTATTTGATTTTTTTAATACAATTAATTTAGATTTGAATGATTTAAATACTATACATAAATTCTTTTTATAGTGCTAGATATATTTAGAAAATATTCAAACATTGAGATAGGTTGAATACATTATTTAGCACGTTAAGTTTCATAAAAACTTCATAAAATTATTCATAAAATATTCATAAAACACTCGTAAAATGAATAAAATATGAATAAAACGTAAGTAATTTTGTGGTTTGACATAAGAAAGTATGAAACTGGGACAAATGCTCATATCTAGAACGGTTTTTAATGATCTTCGGACGACCCCACTAGGAGCACTAATCTCAGTGATTGTCTATTATGTTAATAACGAAATTACTTTTAGGTAGAGCCCAATACCTAATGTCAAAGTGAAAATATAATTTTATATAATTAGGGAGTAGCCACAACATTCTTATTTGTATAAAATTATATATTAATTAAAATTTACCTTAATGGACATAACTTGTAATTAATTATATAGGTATAATAACTTTACCCCACAAGAATTTTATTATTTTTGTATAATTAATTAGGATAATATGTCAAATTAAATTCTCTTAATTTATCCCACAAGGAGTTATGGGAATTTAATTTAATAGTGTTATTACAAATCTAATAAAGATAGATAATAAACCTTCATTTTCCTAAACTAATTGTTTAATTAAATCTATCATAAGGTTCATCTAATTTTATTGAATTTAAATTTTAGCCTACATGTGTTGACTTTACTTTTAGCCAACGACAATGAGTCTATTTTATAAGCGATAAACGATATGCAGTAACAGATATATGATAAAACAATAATAAGACACAGGAATTTTATAGAAGTTCAGCCCCGAGCAGTTCGGTAATAGCCTAATCCTCGTTATTTGTATTGACTTAAGATCAAGGAGAAAGATTCCTTTTCTTATAGATCTTACAACAGTATCTCTGAATATATAATTCTTAGATAATAGTATAGTCTTAGCTTAGCTACTTTTCGACCGATCCTCTTCCGAGTGAATAGGCATCACTATTTACAGGGCTAGGAAGCTTGAGGAGGAAGAGTTTTCTCTCTCGTTACAATGCGTATAAATAGAAAGATCGTGGGATCAATGCTGAATGCAAGGATCGTGGGATTGAGGCTGAATACACTGTTAGTGGGATCGTGTCGATGCCATATCCACGTAAATTGATCCCTGAGTTATAGGGATTGAGCTGATGACTCATGATGCGAAAGCTGAATTTGCTAAGTGTTGGTTGCCCTGCGCTGGTCGCTGAATATCTTGCTCTGGGCATGCCAGCGAGGCATCCTGCTTGGCCTGTCTTCAGGAGCAGATGTTCCAAGTGGACTCCACGTGTCACCATTCTCGTGCTGCCACGTCAGAGTGCAAAAATTGGGATAACATTTGCCCCCCAAGTCTGTACGGGACTTCCGAAGTTACGTGTAGACTTCATTCGAGCTGATTTTTGCCTTTGGATGGGGACATGTGTCAAGCGTGACCATACGAGACTTGATGTGGAGCTGACTGGGCGTCCCTTCGGTTTTTGACTAATAAATTCTCTAACAATTAATGTTTCGAAATCCAATTTTCTCTCTCCACAGATGGCGGTTGCACTCGATTACTTTTGATTTCCCATATTCGTTTTTTAGGTGGGAAGCTGAGGCATCTCAGGTTTCTTTGAGACAATTACCTCTTTTCGTGACTTGCCTATAAATATCCACAGCATTAGCACATAAACTCATTTCATCACCCTTCTTTGCTAAGTAATCTTTAGAGCAAAAAGAAAATTTCTTGGCTTCAAAGTCGCCAAAGTGCTTTCGTACAACTGATGGTTGGATAGACGTTGCTCGAACCCACACACTTGAATCTTGAGTAAGTTTCTGATTTCCTTTATGCTTATCTTTGCATGTTTACATTTCGAATGCAACTTTTACTATGCTGTAGAAAAATGTTTAGGAAACCCTAGGGTTAAAAACCTCTGTGATTCTTCTTTATCATTACTTCATGCGGGTTTATAGCCATAATGCTTGTTTCTGAACTGCATAACGTTCGCCTTTCATCTTGCTTATTCTAAGCTTCATGAACTTTTTTACCCTAACTCAAGAAATATTTCTGACTTCTTGAGTTCTGACTTTTCTTTAAACATAGTCGTTCTTTAATCAGTTGAGTACTCCTGGTCGACATATTTGCTTGTTTATTGTTCGATATTCCGACAAACACTCATCTCGTGTGTTGTCTTTTATAGATGAACTCAGGTGAGTCTTGGGAAGTCGAACATCGGATCGACTAGGATTAGTGTAACGCCCTAATGCTAAGGCACGCTACAGTGCTTTTTCAATTATTGTGCAATATTTGCTAATCAAAGAAATTTCTCGAAAAACGTGTCAAATTAAAACTTTTGCTTTAAATATTAAACTTTGTAATATAATATAATATTTACAAATCCCGGGATCCCGATTTCGAACTTCGTAAAATTTACTTTTTAAACTTTACATTTCAAAATACAAAATTCTCAGGTCGCACGGCGACTTTCAAAATATAACTCCCAGATGTCCCGAGACCGAACACTCCAGGTCGCGCCGCTTGACATGTACAATCTCATCCGAGCTCAGGTTCATTCCTGTTCAGCCTTCGCCTTTCCTTTACCTACACATGGAAGTAGAAACTTTGAGTCAACAGACTCAGTAAGAAATGCATATAACATACCATATAATTTCCGACCTGTAAATAGGCGCCCATACACCTATTTATAGAGCTTAACAGATGAGTATGAACGTTCATTACCAGGGTATAACAACTATACCACATACACATCGTACCTCACTGTACGAGTGTTGGTAGGGTTTATCCCGATCACTGAGTAACACTGAGTGATGTACCACACACCTTAGCATTTTTCCATGCTTGTGTTGGTATCACTGTATCGTACTCATAATCACAACAATCACTGTACCAATACACTCTATAACTTATTCATACAAGTGTTGGTAGTGTTTAACATAATTCAAGCATGCATATATAAACACATATACATACATTCAGATAATCACATCATACATTATACACAGTTCTTACCTGTTTTCCGAATTCAAGTGTGCTGGCCGACCTGAACGGAATTCACGTGCTAGATGGATGCCCTAATCACAATAATAGTAATACAGATGAGTGACTCGCAAAATCACTTTCCGGGACATAAAACTTGAAACTAAAAGTTTCCCTATCGATAAACCTCATGGCAACACCCTAAATATCTCAAAATTGGCCAAAACTAGGGTTCTGGAAATTCCCCCAACAGGTAGACCGGTTCCCAACCGGCATCCCGGTTCTGGGTCACCAACCGGTCGACCGGTTGGTACAGACCACCCAGAACCGGAATTCCGGTTCTACTGCTGGGAACCAAAAAATTATCCCCCTTGATTCAATTCAATCCCAAACTTTACCAAACTCTCCAGTATACCTATACAATGCATAGACATCCATTTCCAACCAACAAATCACAGAACAAACCAATAATTCAATTTATGCCATTAAAGCTCAAACCTTGAGTTTCAAAACTCAAGCTTGCTTAAAACCAATCTCAAGCATCAAAAACAATAGCTAGGGACTCAAATCAGCTCAACCTAACCCCAGAATTCAAACCTTAAGCAATTCAAAACCCAACAGCCACTAAACCTAAAAATTCAAAGTGAAACTAAACTAAAATTTCAAAAACTTAAGGGGAGAAGAACTAGGGTTACCTTGCCTTGATTCCTCTTGAATCCTTTGCTGAAAACACAAGAATTCAGCTCCCAAAATCCCTTGCCCTTGCTGCCTTCGAAGAGAGAAAGAGAGAAGAAAGAACTTCTCTTGAGTTTTTGGTTTTTCCTTTGATTTTTCCCTCAAATAAAATGATTTTCCTTAATTAATTCATGGCTGAAAAGTCATGCGCTAGGTGTCAACTAGAGGGACAGCCACCTAATCCATCATTAAACAAAAAGTCTAAAATGCCCTTAGACTTAAAACTAGGGTATTTCTAAAGCTAGGGGTAAAATGGTCAATTCCATAACCCCGCTCAATCCCGATAAAATATTTTCTCTAAAATATTTCCCACTATGAAATAAGGTTCTAAACTTACCCATGTGATCAATCTAGCCATCCATCGCATTTTCCGTTGTCGCCGAGCAAAAATTACAAAATTAACATATTTCACATATAAGCTAAATAATACCCCTAGAGTTTAATAAAATCTCCGGAATTGAGAAATTATAACTCTAATATTTATTTCTAAATATTGGGGTCCACATTAAAAATTAATTCACAAATAATAATAAAATAATAAAAATTAGTGCTAATTGCCTTTTCTAATCCACATTACTAGAGCGGTCATTACAATTATCCCCCCGTTAATAGGATTTCGTCCCCGAAATCTAACCTGAATAGCTCTGGATGTTGAGTCCTCATATCTGACTCTAATTCCCAGGTGGCTTCTTCCACCTTACTGTTCCTCCAGAGCACCTTAACCAGTGCAATAGTCTTGTTGCGAAGAACTTTTTCTTTCCTATCCAAAATCTGAACAGGTTGCTCTTCATAGGATAAGTCTGGTTGTAGTTCAAGGGCTTCATAACTCAAGACATGAGTCGGGTCTGACACGTATTTCCTTAACATAGAGATGTGAAATACGTCATGACAGCTGATAATGCTGGTGGTAAGGCTAGCCGATACGCTACCTGCCCGACCTTCTCGAGTATCTGAAATGGCCCAATGAACCTAGGGCTTAACTTACCCTTCTTCCCGAAGCGCCTAATACCCTTCATTGGTGAAACCCGCAGGAAAACATGTTCCCCTGCCTGAAATGTAACATCTCTGCGCTTCGGATCAGCATAACTTTTCTGCCTGCTTTGAGAAGCAAGCATCCGAGCCTTGATCTTATCAATAGCTTCATTGGTCTTTTGCACCAACTCTGGACCCAGGTACTTCCTTTCTCCTGTCTCGTCCCAATGAATAGGAGAACGACATTTCCTACCATATAACATCTCGTAGGGGGCCATCCCTATTGTACATTGGTAGCTGTTGTTGTAGGAGAATTGAATTAAAGGCAAGTACTTACTCCACGAACCCTCAAAGTCCATGACACAGGCTCGCAGTAGGTCTTCCAAAATCTGGATAGTTCTTTCTGACTGACCATCAGTCTGAGGGTGAAAGGCTGTACTAAACTTTAACTTGGTACCCATAGCCTTCTGAAGACTCACCCAAAACTTCGATGTGAACTTTGGATCCCTATCTGATACAATAGATTTAGGGGCTCCATGGAGACGAACTATCTCCTTCACATACAATTCAGCATACTGATCCACTGAATAGGTAACTTTCACTGGTAGAAAGTGAGCCGACTTTGTAAATCTATCCACAATGACCCATACAGAATCATACATCCCTGTAGTTCTAGGTAAACCAGTTACAAAGTCCATTGCGATGTCCTCCCACTTCCATTCTGGAAGGACTAAAGGTTGCAATAACCCTGCCGGCCTCTGATGTTCAGCCTTAATCTGCTGGCAGGTTAAACACTTGGACACATAGTCCACCACATCTCTTTTCATCCCATACCACCAGAAGTAGGGTTTCAAATCCTGATACATCTTGGTGGTTCCCGGATGCAACGAATAAGGCGTGGTGTGAGCTTCATCCAGTATTTCTTTCTTAAGCTCATCAACACTAGGAACACAAACTCGAGCTTTATATAATAACATTCCACTGCTCGAGACTGAAAAGCCTCTAGACCGACCAGCCACTACTTCATCTCGAATTTTAACTAGCTCGGGATCTTCTAGTTGTGCCTTTCTGATTCTCTCCAACAGATCAGATTGGAGTGTTAAATTATGTAATTTCCCGACCACGAACTCAATTCCTGCACTAACCATTTCCGAGGCTAGTTGAGGAACTATCATAACCGTATTACAAACTTGCCCGGGACCTTTTCTGCTTAAAGCATCGGCCACAACATTGGCCTTCCCGGGGTGATACAGTATTTCACAATCGTAGTCTTTAACTAACTCCAACCACCTTCTGTGCCTCATATTCAAATCTTTTTGGGTGAAAAAGTATTTAAGACTTTTATGATCAGTATAAATTTCACACTTTTCACCGTAAAGATAATGTCGCCATATCTTTAAAGCAAAAACCACAGCAGCGAGCTCTAAATCATGAGTTGGGTAACGCTGCTCATAATCCTTCAGTTGACGAGAGGCATAAGCTATGACTCTGTCAGCTTGCATCAGAACACATCCCAGACCCTGTCTGGATGCATCACAATACACAACAAATTTCTCTTGATCTGATGGCAAAGCTAACACCGGAGCTGTTATCAAACGCTGCTTCAACTCCTGAAAGCTTGACTCACACTTATCTGACCACACAAATCTCTGATTTTTCTTGGTCAATTCGGTTAGGGGCATAGAAAGTTTAGAAAATCCTTCGACGAAACGTCGATAATACCCTGCTAACCCGAGAAAACTTCGAATTTCTGTCACAGACTTGGGCCTCGGCCAATTCTTCACTGATTCTATCTTGTTTGGATCAACCATAATTCCATTTTTCCCAACAATATGACCCAGAAAGGACACCTCGGACAACCAGAATTCGCACTTTTTGAACTTGGCATACAGCTTGTGATCCCTAAGTCGCTGTAACACCATTCGAAGATGATGCTCGTGCTCCTCTTCTGACTGAGAGTATACAAGAATGTCATCGATAAACACTATAACGCAGTTATCGAGGAAATCCTTGAACACCCTATTCATGAGATCCATAAAGGCTGCAGGAGCATTAGTCAATCCGAACGACATTACCAGAAACTCATATTGCCCATATCTGGTTCTAAAAGCAGTCTTCGGTATGTCCTCCTCCCGAATTCTGAGTTGATGATAACCCGACCGTAAATCAATCTTTGAAAACACTGTCTTTCCCTGAAGCTGATCGAACAGATCATCGATCCTGGGCAACGGGTACTTGTTCTTAATCGTCAGCTTGTTTAGTTCCCGATAATCAATACACATTCTGAGGGAACCATCTTTCTTTTTTACAAAAAGAACCGGAGCTCCCCAGGGCGATACACTGGGTCGAATAAACCCAATATCAAGCATCCCCTGAAGTTGCAACTTAAGCTCCTTGAGTTCTGCTGGAGCCATCCTATATGGAGCTTTAGAAACAGGTTCGACTCCAGGTGCCAAATCAATTACAAAGTCAATTTCTCGCTGTGGCGGCAATCCCGGCAATTCCTCGGGAAACACATCAAGAAAATCTTTCACCACCCGGACTACCTCAGGCCCAAATGTTTCAGGTCTGCTGGAGTCAAATACTACCGCTAGAAATCCTACACAACCATTGCATAGCAAATCCCTAGCTCTCAACACAGAAATAACCGGGATCCGAGACCCCTGAACCGATCCAACATAAACAAATGGATCTTCACCTTCCGGCTGAAAAATCACCATTTTACGCCTACAATCTATACTGGCTGAATACTTGGATAAAAAATCCATTCTCAGTATAATATCAAACTCAGTTATTTTCAATTCTATAAGGTCAGTACTCAATTCCCTATCTTCGATCCTAATCGGCATAGACCTAATGCGCCTATTAGAGATAACCAATTCCCCGCTAGGCATTAGGGTTCCAAACCCTCTTTCTAAAATATCACAAGGCCTACCCAAAAGATCAATCACTCTTGTAGCCACATATGAACGTGTAGCTCCCGAGTCAAATAATACTGTAAATAACAAGTTGTTGACGAGAAGCTGACCTGTCACAACAGAAGGACTGGCTGCAGCATCAGCTTGGGTAATGGCAAACACACGAGCAGGAACCGGTTTCACCTCGGCTTTCGGCTCCTCTTTCTTTGCCTGGGGGCAATCTTTCTTGAAATGCCCCACCATGCCACACAGGAAGCATGTCTTCCGGTTACACTCTGCCAGATGATGTTTCTTGCACCTCGGACACTCAGGATAAGAGTAACCCTGGCGTCCTCCTCTGCCTTGGTTCCCACGGAACCGCTTGCTTTGCCCCGAGCCACCAGAAGCTGGAACAACTTTTCTTTTCTGCTCAGTGGTGAAGTCACCACCATCCCTACCATAAACAGGAGTAGGAACAGTGGGGGTTCCACCAACACTCGGAGTCACCCGGGGCTCCTGAAGAAATTTTACTGCACCCTCGGCTCTCAAAGCCTTCTCAACCATATCTGCATACGTGGTTGCTTCAGTAGTGGTAATAACCAGATCATGCCGGATTTTTGCACTCAAACCCGCTAAATATTTTTCTTTCTTACTGAAGTCCGTGGGCACAATTCCTGCTGCCAATTTAGCCAACCGATCAAACTTCGTTGTGTACTCAGTGACTGACATTCCCTCAGTCTGAACTAGATCAGTGAACTCTTTCCGCTTTGCACTGCGGACCGCTTCGTTGTAATACTTGGAGTTAAATAACTCCCTAAATTCTTCCCAGGTCATCAGCGTGACGTCCCGAGTGAGGGTTATCAATTCCCACCACACGAGAGCATCTTCCTGAAACTGGAAAGTGGCGCAGGTCACCCGGTCATTTCCAACCACTCCCATGAAATTAAGGATGCGTTCAATCATTGAAAGCCACTGCTCGGCCTTCATCACATCAGGGCCTCCCAGAAACACTGGAGGTGCCTGTTTTCGAAATCTTTCGTACAACGGTTCCATACGGTTGCCAACAACAGGTTGTTCTGCTGGCACCGCAGGAACTGCAACGGCCTGAAATTCTTGAGGAGGCACGGCAGGAGGACCCTGCTGCCTCAATCTTTAGATCTCTTCATCTTGCTGACGGATTCTCTCTTGCATTTCAGCAAATCTTTGCTCCCAGTCAGGGGGAGCTTGAGGTGGATTTACAGGGCGACCACCCTGAGCTCTGCCACGGCCACGGCCGCGACCACGAGGATTTTGAGGGGCGTCCATTTAATAGGACTTAGCCTGCGAATCCATAAGCCAGGCAGGTTAGACAGCGATCAAAATTAACACCGCTCTTAATAACTTAAAGGCAACACACTTTCTTTTCTTTTTAAGGAAATATATTTAATTTAAATCTAATATGCTTCCTAACATGCTTTCTCATTCACATTTATTTAAAATACTAAACAAGTACGGGCTTACTGAACCGTGAACCGAGCTTTCTCTGATGAAGATTGTACATGTCATAGCAAGCTTCGGTAGACAAACCTGGCGGCTCTGATACCAAAATTGTAACGCCCTAATGCTAAGGCACGCTACAGTGCTTTTTCAATTATTGTGCAATCTTTGCTAATCAAAGAAATTTCTCTAAAAACGTGTCAAATTAAAACTTTTGCTTTAAATATTAAACTTTGTAATATAATATAATATTTACAAATCCCGGGATCCCGATTTCGAACTTTGTAAAATTTACTTTTTAAACTTTACATTTCAAAATACAAAATTCTCAGGTCGCACGACGACTTTCAAAATACAACTCCCAGATGTCCCGAGACCGAACAATCCAGGTCGCGCCGCTTGACATGTACAATCTCATCCGAGCTCAGGTTCATTCCTGTTCAGCCTTCGCCTTTCCTTTACCTACACATGGAAGTAGAAACTTTGAGTCAACAGACTCAGTAAGAAATGCATATAACATACCATATAATTTCCGACCTGTAAATAGGCGCCCATACACCTATTTACAGAGCTTAACAGATGAGTATGAACGTTCATTACCAGGGTATAACAACTATACCACATACACATCGTACCTCACTGTACGAGTGTTGGTAGGGTTTATCCCGATCACTGAGTAACACTGAGTGATGTACCACACACCTTAGCATTTTTCCATGCTTGTGTTGGTATCACTGTATCGTACTCATAATCACAACAATCACTGTACCAATACATTCTATAACTTATTCATACAAGTGTTGGTAGTGTTTAACATAATTCAAGCATGCATATATAAACACATATACATACATTCAGATAATCACATCATACATTATACACAGTTCTTACCTGTTTTCCGAATTCAAGTGTGCTGGCCGACCTAAACGGAATTCACGTGCTAGATGGATGCCCTAATCACAGTAATAGTAATACAGATGAGTGACTCGCAAAATCACTTTCCGCGACTTAAAACTTGAAACTAAAAGTTTGCCTATCGATAAACTTCATGGCAACAACCTAAATATCTCAAAATTGGCCAAAACTAGGGTTCTAGAAATTCCCCCAACAGGTAGACCGGTTCCCAACCGGCATCCCGGTTCTGGGTCACCAACCGGTCGACCGGTTGGTACAGACCACCCAAAACCGGAATTCCGGTTCTACTGCTGGGAACCAAAAAATTATCCCCCTTGATTCAATTCAATCCCAAACTTTACCAAACTCTCCAGTATACCTATACAATGCATAGACATCCATTTCCAACCAACAAATCACAGAACAAACCAATAATTCAATTTATGCCATTAAAGCTCAAACCTTGAGTTTCAAAACTCAAGCTTGCTTAAAACCAATCTCAAGCATCAAAAACAATAGCTAGGGACTCAAATCAGCTCAACCTAACCCCAGAATTCAAACCTTAAGCAATTCAAAACCCAACAGCCACTAAACCTAAAAATTCAAAGTGAAACTAAACTAAAAGTTCAAAAACTTAAGGGGAGAAGAACTAGGGTTACCTTGCCTTGATTCCTCTTGAATCCTTTGCTGAAAACACAAGAATTCAGCTCCCAAAATCCCTTGCCCTTGCTGCCTTCGAAGAGAGAAAGAGAGAAGAAAGAACTTCTCTTGAGTTTTTGGTTTTTCCTTTGATTTTTCCCTCAAATAAAATGATTTTCCTTAATTAATTCATGGCTGAAAAGTCATGCGCTAGGTGTCAACTAGAGGGACAGCCACCTAATCCATCATTAAACCAAAAGTCTAAAATGCCCTTAGACTTAAAACTAGGGTATTTCTAAAGCTAGGGGTAAAATGGTCAATTCCATAACCCCGCTCAATCCCGATAAAATATTTTCTCTAAAATATTTCCCACTATGAAATAAGGTTCTAAACTTACCCATGTGATCAATCTAGCCATCCATCGCATTTTCCGTTGTCGCCGAGCAAAAATTACAAAATTAACATATTTCACATATAAGCTAAATAATACCCCTAGAGTTTAATAAAATCTCCGGAATTGAGAAATTATAACTCTAATATTTATTTCTAAATATTGGGGTCCACATTAAAAATTAATTCACAAATAATAATAAAATAATAAAAATTAGTGCTAATTGCCTTTTCTAATCCACATTACTAGAGCGGTCATTACGATTAGCTTCAACTTCTGCACGAGCATCACCCTCGTCTTCGTTCTAGTCCTCCTTCCTCTAGTGAAGGACATTCTTCTGGCCTTGTACCTAGCAATACGATGATGGCTCGTACAAAGAAACCCACGCGTCTGGCTGACGGAACTGATCCTCAAGTGACTTGGCTCGCCACTTTGCCCAGCCCCGAATAGGATCTGGCCGTCCAGATGGAGGAGGATCATGAAGGGATTGCTGTGTTGGAAATTATTTTACCAGGATCTAGATTTACTACCAAGTATGTTTGATTAACATCCTAATATGAATTCTAAAACAATGAAAATAAACACATATAAAATTTAGAAAAACCTTATAGTGGGTGCAGCGGAATAATATGACTCCTTCCATTCAGATCTCTAGCCCTTAATTCCTTTCTGTAGCAGAGCATAATCAAGATCTGAATTTGAATCTTCTTTTCTCCTTCTTTGATGCAGATTTTCCATTATCTTACATACTATGATTGAGATACCACTTGATGTGTGTAGGCACTACTCATCACTCAAGGAATTTCGAAATTTAGAGAGAAGAAAAGAGAGAAGGTGGCGTGTGGCCTTTTCTGAAGGAAAGAAAGTGCAAAGTTGTGTGTGTTAGTTTCCTCAAGCCAACACTTTCTATTTATAGAAAACCCTCTAGGTTTAGGTTAGAATTTGATGGGTTTTATGCTCTAAATAAAACTCATTTCAATATAATCAGATTTACTTATTAATATAGATCAGAAATAACATTTTATGTTGCATGGTTCACATGATTTATTTCATGATTATATGTACATAATGTATGAATTCATCTGAAACCCTTTTCACATACTTGATCTTGTTTATTGTGTGGTCAACACTTTGGAAAGTAAACATGACTATGTGAATAAAGTTTCCTAGATTTATCAGACACAGGGTTTTACTGATATGATAATCTACCACAGAGTTTACTTACATTTGGAGAAATGCTATGTTCTTTCCAGAGCATTGGTTAAAGTAAAGCTCAGGTTGGATGCATGGAGTATGCATCGGAAGGGACCGATATTGAACTTTGACTTAGATTTATTAAACTTACCGTAATATCTATTATATCGCCTAGTTGATCCTAGATCAAATGATCTTAATCCTGTTATGATTAGGCTCAATCTCAAGAGGCTATTCGTGTTCTTTGATTTGTTAGTTAAGCCTACTTTTTGGTCAGGGTGATACGTACATTTGGGAACACGGTAGTGCAATTGAGTGGGAGCGATTACATAAACATGGAATCTATAGCTTCTATCTGGCGAATAGTAAGTAAAGGATGATCTCCTTTGAGCTTGACCAAATGAAAGTAAATGGTGGAGTACTCATTTCACATAAGCTGAAATATCATTTATACGGGGTTAAGTATTTTAAGGATAAAATACATTGTAGGGTGTAACGGTAATCTAATCCCTTTACAGTGTAGATCATTCATATAGAGGATCATTGATCAAATTAGGATTATAACAATGGATAACTAATGACGTGTCTATATGGTGGAACATATAGAGCATTCTATACACTGAGAGTGCAATTCTAAGTTCTATGCGTGGATTCAACGAAGAATTAATAAGTTAGTGAATTTAAGTAATAAATTCTTGAGCTCCTTATTGAAGCTCGGTTATATAGACCCATGGTCCCCCGACTAGTTGAGATAATATTGCTTGTAAGACTCATGTAATTGGTTTTGATTAATCAATTATAATTCTCAAATTAGACTATGTCTATTTGTGAATTTTTCACTAAGTAAGGGCGAAATTGTAAAGAAAGAGTTTTAGGGGCATATTTGTTAATTATGATACTTTGTATGGTTCAATTAATAAATATGATAAATGAAAATATTATTTAATAATTATTTATAGTTATTAAATAGTTAGAATTGGCATTTAAATTGTTGAATTAGAAAATTCGCATTTTTGAGAAAATCAGATGCAAAAGTGATAAAACTGCAAAATTGCAAAAAGTGAGGCCCAAATCCACTTTTATAGGAATTATCCTCTGATATTTTCATTATTTTAATGCCAAATAATTAAAACCTAACCCTAGTGGAATGCTATAAATAGATAATGAAGGCTTCAGAAAATTTACACTTAACTTTCTACTTTTCATTCAGAGAAAAACCTGAGCCTTCTCTTTTCTAAACCCTAGCCGCCACTTCTCTCTCTCTCTCTTCTTCCTTAAGATTTTGAAATACTTAGTGATTAGAGTAGTGCCCACACACAGCAAGTGATACCTCAATCATAGTGAGGAAGATCGTGTAGAAAGACTTTCAACAAGAACGAGTTTCAACACTAAAGAAGTAGAGAAAGAGATCCAGGTTCAGATCTTGATAATACAAGTGTTAGAGATCTGAACGGAAGGAGTCATATTATTCCGCTGGACCCAATGTATGGTTTCTCATACTTTATATGTGTTTATTTCATAATCGTTTTAGAAAGTTCATATTTAGGGTGTTAATCAACATACTTGTGAGTAGATCTAAGATCCTGGTAAAATAATTTCCAACATAATTGTATGGCATTAAAATAATGGAAACTACAAATGGTAAATCCTAGTGCATGTGGCTGGCCATACAAAGGAATTGGGCCTCACTTTGCAACTTTCTCATTTTGTTATTTTCCATTCTCATTTTCTTAAAAATGCCAATTTTCCAATTTAACCTTTTAAATGCCAATTCTAATTATTTAATAACTTGAAAATAATTATTAAATAATATTTCCATTTAATATATTTATTAATTTAGACATATAAAGTCCCTTAATCAATAAATAAACCTAGAATCTCTTTTCTTTACAATTTCGCCCTTGCTTAGTGAAAATTCATAAAGTAGACATAGTCTAACTTTTAGAATTATAATTGATTAATCAAAATTAATTAACTAAGTCTTACAAGCAGTATGGTCTCAACTAGTATGGGGACCAAGGAGTTTCAACACTAAAGAAGGAGAGAAAGAGATCCAGGTTCAGATCTTGATAATACTCTGCGATAGAAAGGATACAAGGGCTAGAGATCTGAACGGAAGGAGTCATATTATTCCGCTGCACCCAATGTAAGGTTTCTCATACTTTATATGTGTTTATTTCATAATCGTTTTAGGAAGTTCATATTTAGAGTGTTAATCAACATACTTGTGAGTAGATCTAAGATCCTGGTAAACTAATTTCCAACCACTGGCCTCAGAGCCATGGTAATTGATTTGCTTGCAAGAAATTTGGACTTAAAACGATTTGTTTGATGTTTTGGATGGTATCATGTTGTTTTGAGTGTTGTTTGATGATTGATTGATGTTTGTGAATTTTTGTGAAACATAATTGAATATCTGTTGCTGGAATTATTTTTATTGGATAGTATGGAAAAAATTAAGCAATTTACTTTTTTACAGAACTCAATTTCGATTAAATTTGAATTAGTTATGATTTTTTGAAGTTTCGAAAAATATCAGGATGGTGTCACTGCACCACGCGCTCGCGGAAATCATGCAGCACCCTTGCTGCGCCGTGTTTCCTCGGCCAAGCACTCCCATTCGCGCCCATGGACAAGCTTGCAATTTTTTCGTTTTTCTTCGATTTTTCATGCTATTTCATGGATTTAACTTCCGATTTTTTGTGTAGTTTTGTATTTAGACATTTACTATTCCTAATTCAATTCTAAATATCATAATTAAATTAATTAATTTTTTTATAATTAATTCATGATATTAGTGTAATTTGAATTTGAAAATAGTAAATATCTGTTTTTTTGTTTAATTATTTATCTTATTTTTAAATTTGATTATATCTTATCTTATTTTTAAATTTAAGGTCAGATTTTAAATTTTAAATTAAATATTTTTTTTAAATAATTTCACCTTATTTAAATTTAAAATAAGATAACTATAATCATGTAATTTTAAATAGAAGTAAGATATTTTGCTAACTTTTAAATTTTGTTATTTTATTTATTTAAATTAAATCATAAAATCTGAAAAGATATTTATTTATCTTTTTTATTTTTATTGAATATTTAATTTATATAATAACATTAAATTTTAAAAGTAATTAGGAAATTTTGAAATGATATTTAGATTAGTTGAAACCTAATTTTTCAAAATTGTAGGTTTAATTTTAAATATTATTTTATGAATTTCGAAATATACATATTTTATTATTATTTTTTATTTTTTTTTCTTGAAAATAATTTTTTTTATTTTATTTAATTATTTTTTCGAAATTGAATTATTTAAAAATTAAATAAAATCCTACATCCAACTATCCACCTAACCTTGTTGCAGGAGTATATGTTTTAGCTTGTTTGTAAGTTTTTAAAACCTATTATTGCTTGATTGCAAATAGCCATGGTTAACTTGTTGACAGATCCAATGATCTGATTTTAACTCATGGCTCCCTTGGTCAAGTAAATAATTTGTAACAGGTAATTTTCACAATCTTCTTTCATCTGTGTATGACCTAGCAACATGATAGGATCCATCCAAATAGTGTGCCTGTGTGAGCCTATATGATTAATTTTATTGTAGATGCATATAGGTTATTGTTGCTAAATAAAATATCATAGTTTTTGATAGATTTTATTTAGGCCCATTTAGTTTTTGGGCCTACTCAATTAATAACAGTTGTTCATTTTAAGGTTAAATTCCTCTCTTTTGGGTCTTGTGTGAGAGTTGGGAGCCATAGTAGTGGGTACGACATACTGAACCCAGCCCCCCTCACATGAACCACCCCAATTGTGAAGGCCCATTTGCCTGATTTGAATAACTGTACTAGGTTAATTAAATTAGCTTAACCTAATAAAATTGATTAGCAACATAATTAATTTTATTTATTTTGAAATTAATTTAAGAAAACCATAGTTTAAAGAATTTTTTATTCTAAGCTAAACTATATGTATTTTCTTGTATTTAATTAACTATAGAATTATAACCATCTAGATTCTTTCTGAAGCTTAATTTAAATTTTTTCATTAAATATTCCTATTTAAGTTGATATTTAGTTATCTATAACTAATGAGCTTAAATCTGAATATCTTTTGGATTTAAAATTTCAAAGTTAAGTTGAGGAATTTTAGGTATTGGTTATTAAGATTCTTTAGATATTTTTTAAGTTGATATTTTTTCAAATATTAACTTAAAATGGAATATTTTCAAATTAAGTGGTGTTGCCTCTAATTTTTCCCAATATGCGTGGACTAACCGGACAGGGACACGTGGATCAAAACATCTTAATACTTGAATTATTTGCTAAGTCTTTATGAAAGAAGGCAGCATCCGGGACGTGCCTCCCGGAGAAGGCATATGGAGCCCCCTATGCTCCCGGAAGCCTAAGTAACATCAAAGCATCTTCGCGAGGTGTCAGGCTTCCCTTGAGCAGTCATTTCGCATTTAATGCCGCATGGGAGGAAACGTGTTGGGACTGCTACACGCAATAAAGTTTGACGGAACAATCCCCAATTTGCACCTGCGAAGTAATGATCATTTAAGTCTATTGACGGCTACACTGTGAAGAGTCACATCAGTCAAAAGACAATAAGGACACTCCACATAAAAGCCCTACAACACCTAGGGTTTGACCATTCATTACCCATGGTATATTCATTGGGAATATCTAACTTTATGGATATTTACAGAGACACGTGTACAATAATCCTAGGAATCACCCCACCAAAAACACTATAAATACCCCCTCAAAGCTCATTAAATGGGGTCGAGATTTTTGGTTTGCATAAGTGCAAGAAGAGTAAATACTCACCAAGAACATTCTCTGTATTTAATACACTCATAAATACACAGACTCGTGGACTAAGGCTCATTAACGTCCCAACCACGTAAAAATCCTTCTCTTAATTTCTTACAGTTCTTTAATGTTATATTATTTTATTGGTTCCCGAAAACCTTGGTCAACATTTTGGTGCTTTCATTGAGAGCTGAAGAAAGCTTCTGCAAATATACTTTACATCACAACAATGTTGGAGACTAAAACCACTCGTCAACCTCGCCCTCTAGAAGATGCTCAAGATCCAAATGAGGAAGACGTTGCCTCAAGAGCAGCTGAGGGCTCCGAGGAAGAAGAAGGAATTCTTAATGACGACTATGAGGGAAACCTCGATGAGTATGCCTACGATGAAGGTAGCTACTTAGAGTTTGTGCTTCTGAGGCAAAAATCTATCGGTCACGAAGCTGAGATCGAAGCCCAAAAAGCACAAAACCAAAAAATGCAGGAGGCAATGCTAGCCATGCAAAAAGCCATGGAGGCAGCTGGCATCCACGTGCATCCCAAGGCAGTGACGGCTGGACTTGGCAAGGAGCCAGAAGAATCCTCGCCTAGTACCCAACAGCAAAAGTCTAGGGAACCTAGCCCCATAAGATATCCTGCGGAAGGGAACCAAAAGAAAAATTCTACCTCTACCCCTAGGAGAAAGAAAAAGGTGCAGGATCCACGAAAGGTCAACTCACATTTCCCGAAAAGGAAAAGGTCCGTAGAGGGGCAAACTCCAAAAAGGGAGTCTTGGCCCTCAGGATCGAGAGGACCGAAAGAGCGTTTCCGTGCACCAGGAGCCCGGAGGTAGAGGGAGCAGCGGACAGAGATGTCCTCCCTTCGATTTGAGGAATCAAATCAATGGGAATCAAAGTGACCTCCGGGATCACCTTGATCAATAGAAATACGGACCTGCGGTCTCCATGGGAACGATAAATGAAGGGATCATGGCGGAACTCGCCATACTCCGAAAAGATATCGCCCGAGTCTCTCGGAGACAGAAAGGCGACGACTCCGACTCAGACTGTGAGGACGGAGAGCCGTGTGCTAAGCACATCCTGGAAGCAGAGGTCCCCAAGAACTTTAAGATGCCCGAAATGGCAGCTTATACTGGGAACTCCGATCCCAGCGACCACCTGTCACGGTTTAACCGTGTCATGACGGTCATGAGAGTCAGTAATGATGCAAAATGTCTGTGCTTCCCGCTTACTCTAAGTGGGTCCGCCGAGGAATGGTTCAAGAAGTTTGAACCAGGATCCGTGGGCTGTTGGAACAAATTACAGACCAACTTCCGGAGACAGTTTGTCGGCGCAAGAAAGGTCAACCTAGAGGTCAGTGCCTTGACTAACATCAAGCAGGTGCCCACAAAGACCTTGAAAAACTATATAAAGAGGTTCCGAGAGGAAGCCTCGAAGACCAAGAAAGTCGATGACAGACAACAGCTTGCCCTTCTCCAGGCAGGCATCCGTACAGGGACTCCATTCTGGAACGAACTACAACAGGAAGGAGCTGCACGCCTTCAAGACTTCCAGAAAAGAGTCCAAAAGTACATCAACCTTGAAGAGGCCCAAATAGTGGCCTATGGAGGATACTATCCCACCGGGATAGCAGGGTATATGCCCGGAGCCCCGCCGTCGGGTACTGTCCCGACCGCGGCTCCACCAATGAGCGACATACAGTTCTCTGCTACTCCCGGATATAGTCAGGGCCAGGCCTTGGCCCCCGCATCATCCCATTTTGGAAATCCCTCAGGGATTAATGGACAAGCTCCCTCGCACTCCGCTCCAACCGCCAGCCTGCCAGGTCCTTCCCAGGGCTCGAGGAGTAAACGATCCTCTAAAGGCAGCACCCGGACAGAGGAGAAACGCTAAAAAAGGGGGTACACTCCACAGTTAACCCAGTACACGGAGCTGACGGACTCCCAAGAGCGTGTGTACTTTGCTACTAGGCAAAATACGCACTACCGGAGACCACCTCCCTTGTACAAGGATAGCTCTCGGAGGGACCCCAACAAAAGATGCGAGTACCACAACGACATTGGGCACAGCACCAATGAATGCAAAAATCTCAAGGATGAGATCGAAATCCTAATCCGATTGGGGCACCTCTATGAGTGGATCAAAAATCGGCTGCCTCACCTTAATCCGGGTCAGGCGACAGGGGTTGTACCGCAGGGAGCACCAGGGGGTGCAGCAGGAGTATTGGCTCCAGTTGCTCCCGCCGGAGATGCCCAGCACATCCCCGGTCTGCCACCCAGACCCAATGGGAGAGTGGCCATGATCTCAGGAGGACCCCATATTGGAGGAACCACCCGCAAAGAATTAAAGTTGTATGTGGGGGCCGTAAAACACAATGAGGTTTGGGAGGTTACTCAACTCCCAGCTCAAAGGCCCCAGCTGATGGATTAACCCATCACGTTCACGAAAGAAGACGCCAAGACGGTGCGCTTCCCGCACCATGATCCGTTGGTCATCGACACCCCCATCGCAAATAAAGTGGTGGCCAGAGTCTTGATTGACAACGGAAGTTCCATGAATCTACTCTTCAAGGAGGCCTTCACTGCAATAGGCCTGACGGACCGAGACCTCTCACCCAGCGGTTCCCAACTCACAGGGTTTAACGGAACGACGCTTATCCCAATGGGAAAAGTGAGACTTCCCGTCACCTTGTGCCCGGACACCCCCCAAAGCACGTTCAAATACTGCACTTTCGTGGTGGTGGACTGCCCGACCGCTTACAACGCGATCCTCGGCCGACCGGCCCTGGTAGATTTTGGCGCAGTCACATCCATTCGGCACCTGTGCTTAAAGTTCCCTACCCAGGAAGCTGGAATAGGGATGGTGAGAGGAAATCAGGGGGAGGCAAGGCAATGTTACAACGTTGCAACCCACCTGCCCGTACTGATGGTCCGAGAAACCATTGAGCCAGAAATGGCTGAAGAAGATGAGTTGGATCCCCGAGTGGGGTCCGAAAAATTGTAGAACCAATGGAGGATGTCGAGGAAATATCAGTGTGCGACCTCGACTCCACCAAAGTACTCCGGCTGGGAAAGAGCCTAGATTCGGAGGAAAAAGAAAAAATAATAAAAACACTGAAGGGCACCATCGATATTTTTGCATGGCGCCAAGAGGACATGACCGGCATAAGTCCCCATGTCATCACCCACGTCCTCAACGTCAACCCGGACATGTCGCCAGTCCAACAAAAGCGACGCCCCCTCAATTCAGTAAAGGTCGAGGCCCTAGAGAAAGAGGTGGACAAGATTTTGACAAACAGCATGATCCGCGACGTATACTACTCGGAATGGCTAGCCAATCCGGTCCTGGTGCCCAAGCCGAACGAGACTTGGCGAGTTTGTATAGATTTCACTGATCTAAACAAAGCTTGTTCGAAGGACTGCTTCCCGCTACCCAGATCGACCAGATGGTCGATGCCACTTCCAGATTCAAACTACTATCCTTCATGGACGCCTATGTCGGGTACAACCAAATAAAGATGCACACGGCGGACCAAGAGTGCACTAGCTTCAGGACCGATAAGGGGGTATACTGCTACCTGGTCATGCCTTTCGGACTGAAGAACGCTGGAGCGACCTACAAAAGAATGGTAAACTGGATGTTCAAAGGCCTCTTAGGGCGTAACATGGAGGTGTACGTGGACCATATGCTCGTCAAGTCTAAAGCATGCAATAGCCATGCGGACGACTTAGAAGAGTGTTTTGAGGTAGTCCGGAAATACGGCACAACGCTCAACCCAAAGAAATGCACCTTTGGGGTCAAATCAGGAAAGTTCCTGGGCTTCATCGTTAGCCAAAGGGGGATTGAGGCAAACCCAGAAAAAATCCAAGCTCTCCTGAGCATACCATCCCCCAAAAAGCATAAAGACGTGCAGAGCCTAACCGGAAAGGTTGCTGCTCTGAGCCGTTTTATCTCCCGGTCTACAGACAAGTGCAGCCCCTTCCTCAACATATTGAAGAAGTGCCAAAAGTTCGAATGGTTGGACGAGTGCGAGGAGGCATTCAAAAAGTTAAACGAACATATGGCCAAGCCTCCGATCCTATCAAAACCCGTTCTCGGAGAAGACCTATTCCTATATTTGGCCGTCTCCGAGCACGCGGTCAGCGCTGCCCTAGTCCGGGAAGAAGAGAAAACACAGCATCCCGTGTACTATGTCAGCAAGTGCATGATAGGAGCGGAGACACGGTACCCCATCATCGAAAAGCTGGTTTTCTTTCTCCTAATGGCCTCAAGAAAATTAAGGCCATACTTCAAAAGCACACCCGATCAAGGTACTCACTAATCACCCACTCCGGCTAGTCATACAAAACCCAGAAGCGTCCGAAAGGCTCCTCAAATGGGCAATGGAGTTAAGTCAATTTGACTTACACTACATCCCCCGCATCTCCATAAAAGGCCAAGCCTTGGCGGACTTCATAACCGAATGCAATGAAGCCGAGGCAACCGCGAATGCACCGATGCCGTCGATCCCCACATGGAAAGTGTTTGTGGAGGGAGCCTCTAATGAAAATGGATCCGGAGCGAGGGTGGCAATGATATCCCCGACCGGACTTCGACTCCAGGCAGCCCTACGGTTCGACTTCTGAGCTTCAAACAACGAGGCCGAATATGAGGCCTTGATAGCAAGGCTGAGACTACCGAAGGCCGTAGGGGCCAAAAGAGTAGAAGTCTACAGCGACTCCCAACTGGTCGTAAATCAGATATCGGGAGAGTACCAAACACGCGGCGAGCGAATGGCCGCATATGTAACAATAGTCCGGGAGCTGCTCCACGAGTTCACGGACTACAAAGTAGAAAGAATCCCCCGGGAAAAGAATGCTTGCGCGGACTGTTTGGCTAAGTTAGCTTCAGATAGTGAAATCGAAGGACTGGTGTAGTACCAGTGGAACGCTTGGCAGAGCAAAGCATCAAAGTAAAAGAGGCCATAATAACGGTCGGGCAAGAACCCAGCTGGATGGTCCCCATCATAGAATAGATAACGAAAGGTGAGTTACCCCAAGAAAGGGCACTGTCTCGAAAGATTCAGTATAAGGCTCATCGTTATGTAATGATGGATCACATTCTCTACCGAAGAGGACTCAGCATGCCTTATTTACGGTGTGTATCAGACCTTGAAGCTAGACAAATTATGCTAGAGGTCCACGAAGGGTTTTGTGGAGATCATACAGGAGGACCCATTCTCTCAAAGAAAATATTGAGACAGGGATACTTCTGGCCAACAATGAAAAAAGATTGTATAGACTACGTCCAAAAGTGTGACTCGTGCCAAAGGTTCGCGAACATACCGAGAGCTCCTCCCAATGAAATTACCCTGATGACTAGTCACTGACCCTTCGTAGTTTAAGGAATAGAACTTATTGGGTCCCTGCCAACAGGAAAGGGAGGAGTAAAGTATGCAATAGTAGCAGTAGACTACTTCACCAAATGGACGGAGGCTGAGCCTATGAAGACTATAATGTTGGAAATTATTTTCCCAGGATCTTAGATCTACTCACAAGTATGTTGTTTAACACCCTAAATATGAACTTTCTAAAACGATGAAATAAACACATATAAAGTTTAGTAAACCTTACATTGGGTGCAGCAAAATAGTATGACTCCTTCCGTTCAGATATCTAGCCCTTGATTCCTTTCTGTAGCAGAGCATTATCAATATCTGAACCTGGATCTCTTTCTCTGAATCTTTGATGCTGAAACTCCTTCTTGCCGAAAGTCTTTCTTCACGATCTTCCTCACTATGGTTGAGGTATCACTTGCTGTGTGTGGGCACTACTCTTACACTAAGAATTTCGAAATTCAAGAGGGAAGAAATAGAGAGGGACTGGTCGGCCAGATAGGGAGAGAGAAGCCTCAGTTTTTTCTGAATCAGAAGTGTCAGAAGAAAAAGTGTAATTTTCCTGAACCCTTCACTATCTATTTATAGCATTCCACTAGGGATAGGTTTGAATTATTTGGCATTAAAATAATGAAAATATTAGTTTAAATTTCCTACAAAAGTGGCCGGCCCTATACAAGTGGATTTGGGCCTCACTTTTTGCAATTTTGCAGTTTTATCTTTTCTGCATCTGATTTTCTCAAAAACGCCAATTTTCTAATTCAACCATTTAAATGCCAATTCTAACTATTTAATAACTATAAATAATTATTAAATAATATTGTCATTTATCATATTTATTAATTGAACCATACAAAATATCATAATTAACAAATATGCCCCTAAAACTCTTTCTTTACAATTTTGCCCTTACTTAGTGAAAATTTCACAAATAGACATAGTCTAATTTGAGAATTATAATTGATTAATCAAAACCAATTACATGAGTCTTACAAGCAATATTATCTCAACTAGTGCGGGGACCATGGGTACGCTATGTACCGAGCTTCCAATAAGTAGATCAAGAATTTAGCACTAAAATTCACTAACTTATTAATTCTTCGTTGAATCCACGCATAGAACTTAGAATTGCACTCTCAGTATATAGAATGCTCTATATGTTCCACCATATAGACGCATCATTAGTTATCCATTATTATAATCCTAATGTGATCAATGATCCTCTATATGAATGATCTACACTGTAAAGGGATTAGATTACCGTTACACCGTACAATGTATTTTATCCTTAAAACACTTGACCCCGTATAAATGATATTTCAGCTTATGTGAAATGAGTACTCCACAATTTATGTTCGTTTGGTCAAGCTCGAAGGAGATCATCCTTTGCTTACTATTCGCCAGATAGAAGCTATAGATTCCATGTTTATGCTAGCGCTCCCACTCAATTGCACTACCGTGTTCCCAAAATGTACGTATCACCCTGACCTAAAAGTAGGCTTAACTAACAAATCAAAGAACACGAATAGCCTTTCAAGATTGAGCCTAATCATAATATGATTAAGATCATTTGATCTAGGATCAACTAGGCGATATTGACTTGAATAGATATTACGGTAAGTTTAATAAATCTAAGTCAAAGTTCAATATCGGTCCCTTCCAATGCATACTCCATGCACCCAACCTGAGCTTTACTTTAACCAATGCTCTGGAAAGAACATAACATTTCTCCAAATGGAAGTAAACTCTGTTGTAGATTATCATATCAGTAAAACCCTATGTCTGATAAATCTAGGAAACTTTATTCACATAGTCATGTTTACTTTCCAATGTGTTGACGGCATAATAAACAGGATCATGTGAAAAGGGTTTCAGATGAATTTATACATTATGTACATATAATCATGAAATAAATCATGTGAACCATGCAACATTAAATGTTATTTCTGATGTATATTAATAAGTAAATTTGATTATATTGAAATGAGTTTTATTTAGGGCATAAAACCCAACATATAAGTGCTAAAAAAGCACTAGACTTTGTTATCAAAAACATAGTGTGTCGATATGGCTTGCCTCACAAAATAGTCTCTGACAATGGAAAGCAGTTTGATTGCGAAGAATTTACTAACTTCTGCAACCAACACAGAGTAGTAAAAAGCTTCTCCGCGGTGGCAAGGCCCCAAACAAACGGACAAGCAGAAGCAGTCAATAAAATCCTAAAGGTTACCCTAAAGAAAAAGCTGTTGGCCTGTAAAAACAACTGCCCCGAAGAGTTGCCAAGAGTGTTATGGGCCTACCCGACGACCCCAGAACCACGACCGGCCACTCGCCTTTCTGAATGGCGTACGGTTGTGAAGCGATGCACCCGGTAGAAACGTTATTCCCGTCCCACAGGAGAACGACTTACGATCCAGTTACAAATCAAGGTTTACTTCAAGAAGCTCTGGATCAAGTTGAAGAGCTCCGGCACGAGTCACAAATACGGATGGCAGCTTATCAAAAGAAGGTGATTAAATATTTTAACTCCAAAGTTAAAAACAGAAAATTTGCTATTGGGGATATGGTCTTAAGAAGAGTCTTCCTAGCCACCCATGAACCAGGAGTGGGGGTCCTTGGGCCAAATTGGGAAGGACCATATGAAATCGAGGACAAAATCGGTTCAGGCACCTATAAGCTAAAAAGGAAGGACGGAACCATTGTGCCAAGGGCCTGGAATGCCGATCACCTCAAAAAATATTACCAATAGTCCAAAAGTATAACTTAGGCTTTGTTTAAAGGGTTTGTACCGTCTAAGTGTATGCCGCCTCTATATTTTAAATAAAACTGAGTGCCTTAAAAACAAAGTTTCTATGCCACTAAGGGGGGTACTAGGGCATACCACACGGACAGACAAAAGACAGGCCAAAAGTAAAACATCCTGACCCAAAGGGCAGGTCCAAAAAAGTATCCACAAAAAAGAAAAAAGCATATGTATAAACATCCTGACCCAAAGGGCTGGTCCAAAAGAAAGATATGTGCATCAAAAAAAGATCATAAATATATAAATCCTAGCCCTAAGGGTAGGTCAAAAATAATTATAAATATATACAAAGGGCCCGGGGACAGGCCTAAATCATTGTTTCCCCTTAGAAAATAAAACAACTGTAAATAAAAAAAAAAGAGATAAGGAAAATCTGGGTTGAATTCATAACGGCCTAGTCAATTCGAGGAGGAAGACGAGGACCAATGCGCGCCTCTAGCATGGCGTCAAGCTTCTTCTTCTTCTCCCAGAATTTTGCAATCATCTCCGTGGGTTTGGGGTAGAAGTCAAGCTTGATATTCTGGCCATTTGTTGACCAGGCCATGTAAACGCCATCGTCGAAGCGCTTAATGCACCAGCTGCAAGAGACGGAAGAAAGGAGCTAATCTTTCTTAGCCTTCTTCAAGGCTTGGTCTTTAAAGTCCTTGAGCTCCTTCAGCTCCACGGCCAAGTTTGCCCTAGACTCCAAGTCCGCCTGGTGCACTTCCTCTAAGGACTTCACCTTGACGGCCATTTCATCTAAGGCTTCCCTAGCCTCCCAGAGCTCGCGTTTGGCCTTGGCAACAGCCTCGCCCTCCGTTCTAAGCTCCTCCCGGTGCTTGGCCTCCAGCTTGTCCCTCCGAAGGGTCTCCTCCCGGATCATCGCCTCTGCTTGGGCTTCCCTCCGCCTGGCCTCTTCCTCGAACTTGGCCTTGGCAAGGGCCTCCCGCCGCTCAGCATCCTCTTGGAACGTCCGCCTTTCAGCAGACAGATCTTGCAGGGTCTTCATGACTTCGTCTATGCCCCCAAATTCGGACAAGACGAAGCCATGGTTGATTAGGTTCTTGGAAAGGCGGTCGGCCTCTGCAGCAAGCTGGAAAAGGATGCAAGAGTGAGTAAAGTCCTTAAGAAAAATAATGAGGAAAAAAGTAAACTACGAAATACTTACCACAGTCAAGGAGTGGCTGAGATCCTGAACTTGAAAGACGGAGTTCAAGGATGCACAAGCAGCGAACCGCTTGGGCGCGCACCGGGTTAGCTGAGACACAAACTCGCCGGTCATCTCCGCTGCAAAAGGAGCCAAGGTGGGCCCGAGGAAACGATTGAGCCAGTCTGACAGGGGGTCGAAGTTTAGATCCCACGGGTTCTGGTAGTTCTGATCGTTAAGGGTATTTTGCATTTCATCTCGCAAAACCCTCCTCAAGGCCTCCACATCGGCATGCCCCCGGGAGTACTCGTCCATCGCGTAGTTATGTTTGGCTATCCGGAGCTCCTGCCTCGCCTACCAGAAGGGATGCCGAAATCAGGGCCAGGGGCCAGAGTGTCCACTCTCCGCTGCCGTTTAGGCACCTCCTCGGCTACCATCTTGCCCTTACGCTTGCGGATCAGAGTAACCTCTTCCTCTTCTTCACCTTCTTCAACTTCCTCAGGAAGAGCCCATTGCTCTTCTTGACCTTCTTTAGCTTCCTCAGGAAGCGCCTCCTCCTCATCCACTAAGTCAATAGTGTCTGGAGGGGCATTGGAAGAAGCTTTCATGGGAGTGGCCACTTGGGAAGAAGTTAGAGAAAGGGGAGCATCAGGAGTGTGAGCTCCGACAAGGGCGGCAAAGATTGCATCCATGGAGTTAGCTGCTACAACAATAGAAAAGAGGCAAGTGTCAGAATCTGTGAAAACAGTAAACACTCAAAAAAGCAATCAAGCTAGTCCTACCCTGACTCTCTAATTCGGCCCTAGCAAAGTTTCGAATCTTAATGCTGGCTGCATCATCCCCGAGATAGCTCTCCGAGGGCCGAAACCAGCTAGAATAAAGATATGCCGAAGGGTCCAAGGGAACGGGCTCCGGAGGTCCAGAGCCCATCCGGGACCGACCTAGGAAATCTCCTAAGTTGGAAAAATAATAATCCTTGGCATGATCTCCCCACCGCGTCGAGGGCATCCTAAACCTAAGGAGACGTTCATTGAACCCTACAGTCCTAAGGAAAGCATATTCGCTAACAGAAGGGACGTAATGTATTGCTAAAGGTGACTTACCAGAGCCGGAAGTACTGGCGTCAGGAGCCCTTGTGTTCGGCATCTGGACCGTAGGCCTTGGCCTGGGGGCCCTCTTCTCAACCGGGCTCCCAATGCGAAGGGACCTCCCGGCAGCCGTTGGGCTTCTCCTCTCAACTGGGCTCCTAACGCGAAGGGGCCTCCCGGAAGCCGCTTGGGCCTTGGTATAAGCCTTCTCCTGGGCCTTCCGGTAGAGATACTCCTGGTACTTCTTCTCCACGGTGGCAATAATCTCATCCCGGAAGGTCTTCTCCGCAGCTGAAACCCTCACGTTCGGGCAGATAACCTTAGAAAGGTTAGACTCCTCCACTGACTTGTGCGCCAGGATTAGCTTGCCCTTCTGGCAGTTCTCCGTCGTAACCAAGCCCCCGACATCGAGGTCAGTCCTATCATAAGTCGCGAAGACCTGGGCCCGCTGAAGAAAAATCTGAGTAGGCGCGGTCCGTTTGTACGGAGGGATCCTGACCCACTCTGTAAGGAGCTCCGAGTGCTCCACAGCTCGGAACCCGGAGGAGAAGAAAAAGCGATGGCGATATTCCTTGACATGGGTTTGCTGATTGTAAGGGACCACGCCATCATTCGAAGGGTGGCCCTGGAAGCCATAAAAACCGTCTTTAAGTTTGTCCCCCTTTTTCGTGACAGAAACAAGTTCGTAAAAATATAAAATCTCCGCGAGATTGGGAGAGCCCCATCCCCGGGAGCAGTGAAAAATAAATAAGCCTGAAAGCAGGCGGTAAGCTTGGGGAATAAGTTGGTATGGCGCAAGGCCGACAAATACAAGAAAGTTAATAAAATAATCTTGAAGGGGAAGCATGGCCCTGGACATCAGATGCGTCTGGCTCTAAGTCCCGAAGCCTCCGTAATTATGGTTAGGCGTCTTCGCATCTCGGGAAGCCGGTGGTACGTCCCAAACGTTGCGGGCTTAATTCCAGCCACCTCCACAATGTTCTCCAACTGGTGAGGGCAAGTCAGAGTGGAGTGAAGCTCGGCCGCTTCCCATCCCGTAGCACGCGGTCTATACCCCTCCTGGGCAACGGGACCCATCATGACCTCTTCCAAGGTGGCCAGGCCCTTTCCGCTCTTCTTGGAAGATTTTGAACCGGATGCAGACATTTTTGATTTTGAAAAAGAGTTAAAATTAAGGATTTTCTAGATAGAAGTCGGGTGCAATGATCTCACAGATGGTGACATTGCGCGTAAACGAAAAAAGAAAGAGGAAGGGCATAAAATCGAGAGAGACAAAGTCTTCTCTATGCCCTTGAAGGCCATCACACAAAGAGTGTATGGTCCTTTACAAAATATAACAACAATGCGTAACAAGAGTAACCCTAACACCAGAGAAGGGAAATCTAGACCTATTACTTGAAAACTCAAGGGAATACGTTCCCAGAAACTTCAAACACTAACCCAGAAAAACAAGTAAATAGGAAAGCATGCCATGAACACAACAGTAAAGTAATGGGTGCGAGAAACTTACATGAAGTGTTGGAACTGGGGGTTTGCTGTTGATCAAACAAAGAAATGTAGACTGACAGTGATGAGCAAAGGTTAGCAAAGAAATCTGTAAAGTGTTTGAAGGTTTACTGGTCTGAGAATTTCTTTCTCTCTGGAAAACTCAAAGAAAGTTGGCGAAAAAAGGAAAGTAACCAAATGAAGGAAAGGTGGTGGCTTTTATAGGCTAAAGTGCATGAGGAACAGGCGCAATCACCTACCAATCGAACGGCTGGTGTAAAGACCGCTTAGTTTAATTTGGAAATTAGCAGTTAATCATGATTAATTATGAAAATTATTTATAGCTATTTAAATAATTATTATACTGTTATTATTGAATTCAGAGATAAATTTTTATGTCATGTAGTAGTTTTCATAATTTTGCATTCCGGTGCCCGGTATTTTGGAATTCGGTGTTTGGCTCAGTAAAATCACAACTTAGTATGTTAGTAGTTTGGGGCGGTTTATTAGACATTGGGAATGTCGGGAATGGCCAGGAATTTAGAATTTCCCAAAAATACCCCTTTAGTATTATTTACGTGGTTTTAGGGTGGAGGGGCAAAATGGTCTTTTTGCCCCATTAGTATTTTGTCTTCTAGTGATTTTATTAGTGGAAATATATGTTTATTTGGTATTATATGTTGGCTGAAATGATTAAGTAAAACCCTTTATTTTTTATTTTACAAAACTCCATTATTTCAAAGTTAGAAAATATTCAAAGGAAAAAAGCAAATTTTTCTCTCAAGCTCTCTCTCTTTTCGGCCACTTGAAGCAGCAAGCAAAGTGGTGTTTTCTCTTCATTTTCAAGTGATTTTTCAGCAAGTTAAAGTGATTCTAGTAGAGGTATTTCTTTGTTTAGTTTCTTACTTTGTTTTCTTGAAAGTTTTGATGAAAAAGATGAGTAATGCATGATGATTTTTGTGATGCTGCTGTTGTTTCCTTGATTAAAATGTTGAGTTAAGTAGGTTTAATTAGGTTGAATTGCATGCTAGTATTTCTTGCTCTAGTTGGATAGATTTTCTATGTAAAAAGCTTGAGTTTTCAAAGAAAAATTGAGGTTTTGGTGGCTGTAGTGTTTGCATGAGTTAGATTCTAGTTTCTGTAGTTGTTATATGCTTGATTATGAGTTTGAAGCATAGAATGGATGCATGTTAGTTGATTTTAACCAAGTTTGAGTTTAGAACTCAAAGCTTGGGCTTCAATGGTGATTTTCGTTTCTGTACTTTCTGGGCTGTGTTGATGCTTTAGAAATGTTCTAGGGGTTATATAGAACAGGTCTGGAAGTTTTGGTTTGGTTTGGAGTTGATTTGAGCATTGTGTGAATTTTTGAAGTGCTGCCTGCGACGAACCGGAATTCCGGTTGTACATCCGAAATTCCGGATGGGGTTCTGAAATTTCCCAGAACCGGAATTCCGGTTGGGCAACCGGTCTACCGGTTCGGGAAAATTCTAAAACCCTAGTTTTCCTCGTTTTTATGTTTTTGGGGGTATTGCCATGCTTTTTATCGATAGGGAAACTTTTAGTTCCTAGTTTAAGTCCCCGGGAAGTGATTTAGCGTGTCGCTTATAGTGTTGTGATTTTTATGGTTTAGGAGCTTGTAATCCGCCGCGCAGTTAAGTTCCAGTCAGGTTGACCGGCACACCTAAATTCGGAATCCAGGTAAGATTAGTATAACAGTATGCATATGTAGATTACATGTTTAGCGTGCATGTAGGAAGCCTGTTAGATTACATTAGTTATGTATGTTGGCTTCGAACCATCCAACCTTGTCACGTCAGTACAGGCTGGAGTATGACCAGTAGCCGGAGTATGACCGGTTCGACCGATCAGGCTGACACTTAGGTTGGTGGTTCCGTACTATTGACGTATCACGTCGGTACAGGCTGGAGTATGACCGGTTCGACCGATCAGGCTGATACTGTAACACGTCGGTACAGGCTGGAGTATGACCAGCAGCCGGAGTATGACCGGTTCGACCGATCAGGCTGTTACTTGTCAATAGTACCGTCCCTATGAACGTTCAGAACTCAGTACCGTGTTGGACACGGCAGTTAGGGGGACTCAGTACCGTGCTGGACACGGCAGTTAGGGTTATGATCAGGGGTATGGGCGTCTGATCATGACCGGGTTTTATGTATGAATATTATTATGCTTTTCTTACTGAGTCTGTCGACTCACAGAGCAACGTTTATGTGTAGGTAAAGGCAAGGCTAGAGCTGATGGACCGTGAGCGAGCCGGTGAAGATTGTACATGTCGGGGCGGTTAGGCCTGGAGCGTACGATCCTCGGGACAGCAAGGCTATTTTTGTAACTAGTCGCTAGGCGACAATTATTTTGTATAAACAGTTAACTTTTGTAAATGATTTTGTAATCGGGATCCCGAGTCTTTTGTATAATTATTTTACAAGTTTAATTAAAAAGCAAAAATTTTAATTAATCACGTTTTCCATAAAACTCGTTGATTAGCAACGAGCTGCACAGCATTAAAAATCACGTAATACGCCTATGTTAGTTAGGATGTTACAGCTGCGGAGGCGCACAATTCAACGGTTGGATTGATTCGTAATTAAGGGGGTGGAAACATTTGAGTATCCGTCTGACACCATTAATGCGTTGTATCAAACAAAGGCCATGAAACGAATCGACGTCTGCAAAAAGTGAATCACTGCATTAATGGTGATCATTAAATGCACCTTCACGCGCCCAAAGGACGTGCCAGGAAACCGAGGAGTCAACCGGAGGCACTTGAACAAGCCTTGTTTTATTTTTCAAATAAACAAGGCTTGGGGGGTAAGTGTTGCTCCTGATTTTGCCCAATATACGTGGACCAACCGGACAGGGAAACGTGGATCAAAACATCTTAATACTCGAATTATTTGCTAAGTCTTTATGAAAGAAGGCAGCATTCGGGACGTGCCTCCCGGAGAAGGCATACGGAGCCCCCTATGCTCCCAAAAGCCTAAGTAACATCAAAGCATCTCCGCGAGGTGTCAGGCTTCCCCTGACCAGTCATTTCACATTAAATGCCGCATGGGAGGAAATGTGTTGGGACTGCTACACGCAATAAAGTCTGACGGCACAATCCCCAATTTGCACTTGCAAAGTAATGATCATTTAAGTCTATTGACGGCTACACTGTGAAGAGTCACATCAGTCAAAAGACAATAAGGACACTCCACATAAAAGCCCTACAGCACCTAGGGATTTGACCATGCATTACCCATGGTATATTCATTGGGAATACCCAACTTTATGGATATTTACGAGACACATGTACAATAATCCTGGGAATCACCCCACGAAAAACACTATAAATACCCCCTCAAAGCTCATTAAATGGGGTCGAGATTTTTGGTTTGCATAAGTGCAAGAAGAGTAAACACTCACCAAGAACATGCTCTGTATTTAATACACTCATAAATACACTGACTCGTGGACTAAGGCTCATTAACACCCCAACCACGTAAAAATCCTTCTCTTAATTTCTTACAGTTCTCTAATCTTATATTATTCTATTGGTTGCCGAAAACCTTGGTCAACAAGTGGTTACAACTTAATTTTTGATATTTAGTTAAATTTAAATTTTAAAATATTTAAGTTCTAGATTTTTTCTAATACAACTTAAATTAGATATTTTTTCAAATTTTGTGGAAAAGATACTTAGTCAAATAGGATATTTTCTAGATAGTTATTTCTAGACTACTTATTATTTCTAATATTAAATAGGAAAATATTATACATTGTGAAATTAATTATTTAAATAATTAATTTTGGTACAATTTATTTTAAGTATATTTTTTTCCTAGTATTAAACTAGAGATTAATAATTAAGCCTTCTCTACACTTAATTATTTATTTCTTGAATTTAATACATTTAATTAAATTTAAAATTAAATATCTAAGTTGATTTTCATCATGATACTTAAATATTTCTTTTTCATGACACTTAATTAATTAGAAAATTATTTTTAGTTGAAATTTATTTTTTCAACTAAATTTAAATAATTTTCAACATATATATTTTTTCTTTATTTTATTAATCAATTTTCGAAATTGCATTTTATAATGCAAGATATTTTGAATTTATCTTGAAAAATAGATTAAGTTGTAAATTAATTATTTATTTTAATTAATTCTTGGACCAACTTAAATCGATGATTTTTTCATTTATTGATTAATTTAAAATAAATGAATTAAAGTATATTATTAGAAATTGAATTAATTAATCAAAGAAAAATTTAGATAGGTAATATTTTTGCTTGAAGTATTTTTCTAAGTAATTATTATTTAATTATTTCGTAAATATAAAGTTTTTATACTTTCTTTTTCAAAATACAATAAATATATTCTCATGAAAATTTATTTTGAGTTGCAAATTAATTTAAATTAATGCAACTTAAATAATTTTCTTAATATTTATATATCAAAATTACTACTGAGATGGAAATAATTCAATCACCATCTAAGTATAATTTTATAAATATTAAATTAAATTCTAATTTAGAATTTTAATTCTAAATTTGATATTTAATGAATATATTTTATTATAAATAATAATAAAAATACATTTTAAAGAATGAGCTTTATTATTAAGATATTCGATCTCTGTTGTTGGTTTTACATAGCGTTTGTTTTAGTGAGTAATCCTCCCTAATGGAGGAACGTTCATTAGCAAATTCGCACCGTTTAATCTTGAAAGATAAGTAGTTTGTAAGTGTTTTATATGGTATGGATCACCCTAATGGTGGCGACCATATTTGACTTGCAAAATATGAAACAATGGTGGAAGCTCATAAGATAGAATTTCCTTGACTCTGGCCTAAACGGGACAACGCTGAATTCCAATCTTGATCGAATAAAAGGTTGCTAGAATGTTTAACATTTTAGATGAGCTGACAACTCTATTCAATGGATGGTAGCTTTGACTCTCGCCTAAACGGGACACTAATATCAGTTTGTTGAAAACCTTGGAAATTATTTAGGATTGTATGTTTTAGTATTTTCACTTGTCATTCCTACTTGCTATATGTTTAATAATTTCTGAATTGTGTATGAATTTATATTGAACCATGTTATTTTCTATTATTAAGTTGTAGTTTAATTTCGAATCTTCACTGTTGGTCTAACTTGGTTTGTTTATCTAATGAGATAAATCCCTAGTTGATTTTCACCATTAGACATACATATTAGAGTTAGATCTCGAAAGATAAATATTGTATATGCAACATCTAGCTGTTCATCAATTGATGACACCTTAGACTAGTATTTTTACAATATTGAACAAGCAGATTGTATAAATAAGATTACTTTGACTCTCGCTAATCAAAGCATCGTTGGATTCTTATTTACAAACGAAATTATCATAATTCCTCTTAGCTTATTCATTTCGAATTAGCTCAATAACATATCAGTGGATGAATGGTCTATAAATCATTTAATGTCATTCTATTTTCTTTTAAGAAATTGAACGACACTTTTGATTATATTCCCGAAATTCTATTCCACAATGATATAAGTCCTAAATCTTAGAAATCTCCTACTTGTATGGCAAATCTAACTTAGAGTTTAAATTAGTAGTGGTGGTCCAAGAAAGAATTACTCATTATATTTGGTATAAATTTAAGTCTTTGACTTTAAATTTTAGATTCCAAATAATTTTTTTTACCATACAGTTTCACTCTCACAAGTGTTTAATAACTATTTTCTATCAATGGATTCAAACTGTATGGAATATGAGTTCAGTATTCTGTGACCAGGATCCACTTGCACTATTCTAAGAACTTTTTGATGTAACTAAATCTATGTCATCAAAAAGACACAACCACACATTTTTTTTTAATCTATGGCTTTTGTATCTTGTTCATAGTTGTTTTGACAAGATCAATCTCTGCAAAGAGTTAATATGCCTATATCCACTGAAAGTAAGTTCATCTCATTCGCAGATGGATGTACATTCAGGGGTGGATATGAGTTTTTCGTTGTATTCTTAAAACGATCACTCTAGATGATACCTTATGCAAAGAAATTTGAAATGTTTTAAAAATTTCATTAATTTCTAGCAATGGTGAAACACCATTAAGGTAAGTGAATAAAGATCTTGCGAACTGATAGGGGTGGAGAAATAGTTAGTAGATATGCAGTTCAAAGATCATTAAATTGATTTTTGAATTATATCCAAACTTACCTCCCCAGAAATTTCGATTTTCATATTGATGATTAGTTATTAGTCGTTGCCTAAGTCTTTCTATTGTAATACAATTTCAGAATGATGTAATGGTTGTATACTTAATCATTACAAGATTCATGGATGACCTAATCGAATTCTTAAGAAAAGCTAGAACTGTTAACCATGGTTTGTATGTTTGTTAGCTATTCTAAGTGATTAGGGGTGGACCATCCCATAGTCAATAGATAAGAAAGTGTTTGTTTAAACAAATACTACTTTTCTAAGATAATGACTAAGTCTGAAAATAAATTAGAAAATAAAGGAGATATTTTTCTTGATTCCAAAAGTGTTCTATCTTCTTATATGACATATGATGATCCCACTGCCTCTGTTGTCTTGTCGCAACCAAAGAGGTCAATACCATTTAGTTTTCTTAGACAGAATTCACGGTACCTTGTCGTAGTGGGAGAGTTTCTAGGAACTCACCTTCTTATGACTTGGAAGACACTAGTGATTAAAATCCATTGTGAGTTTAAACAAGTAATGGATTGTCAAGATAAGAAACTAAGAAGAAAAGCCAATAGAACTATGGTTTAATCCATTCACATGGAGTAACCTAAACTTTCTATTACAAGGACATAAAAGGAAATTTCGTGTATAAGTCTATTCAATGGACTTAACAAGACTTCCTATTCCTAGTATTATAGGTTTGAGTTTATCTAAACCTATGGCTTGTGGTATACCTGGTAATTACTTACTCTAATCCAAGCAATTTACTTTAGTAAGATGCTGAAGCATTTTCTTTCTAATGGCAATCTATAGAAGGTTCACAACTTCCTAGGCATAGATTTTATTTATCTAAGGAAAAGTCTCAACTATTCCAGAAAAGATAAAGCCATGAAAGAATTTCTTATATCAACAGTTAGAGGTCTCAGATATGCTTTAGTATGCCTTAGACCAGACACCTGTTGTTGAGTGGGAGTAATGAGTAGGTATCAGATTAATCCAGGAGAAGAACATTGGAAGACAATCAAGTAAATCTTAAGATTAAGAAGAGGAACTATATGTTAGTCAATAAGGGTGTATTTAAAACTCTTAGACTACACCACGTTAGATTTCGAGATTTGCCTTTGTGCTAGAAAATCTTTCTGATAAGATGGTGATTACTCTAGGGGGTGGAATAGTGATTTTGGAGAAGTGTAAAAACCTCTAGGTCTACCAGAAAGGGACTGAATGTTAAAGTTGCAGGAAAGGTACTTATTCAGTCTAAGGAAAGTTCTATACATTTTTGGCACCATTCAAAATTGCCTTAACTACTAGTGTTATTTCCTGATTAACCAAAAGTAGTTGCCAAAGATATAGAATCCAGTATCCCAAAAAGAGTAGACATATAGAGAGGAATTTCACATTATCAATGATTTTGTGATTAAGGAAGAGTAATGGTGGAGAAAGGGTTGTGTTTAATTCAACCTTTCAGATCCTATTACGAGGAGTTTACCACTACTACACTTGATTTGTATATCAAGGTGTTGAGATTATTTGAAATGCACTTTTTGTTTTATATTAGTGCAAGTGGGAGTTTGTTCGGTTTTCTGCCCTAAATAAAACTCATTTCAATATAATCAGATTTACTTATTAATATAGATCAGAAATAACATTTAATGTTACATGGTTCACATGATTTATTTCATGATTATATGTACATAATGTATGAATTCATCTGAAACTCTTTTCACATACTTGATCCTGTTTATTGTGTTGTCAACACTTTGAAAAGTAAACATGACTATGTGAATAAAGTTTCCTAGATTTATCAAACACAGGGTTTTACTGATATGATAATCTACAATAGAGTTTACTTGCATTTGGAGAAATGCTATGTTCTTTCCAGAGCATTGGTTAAAGTAAAGCTCAGGTTGGATGCATGGAGTATGCATCGGAAGGGACCGATATTGAACTTTGACTTAGATTTATTAAACTTACCGTAATATCTATTCAAGTCAATATCGCCTAGTTGATGCTAGATCAAATGATCTTAATCCTGTTATGATTAGGCTCAATCTCAAGAGGCTATTCGTGCTCTTTGATTTGTTAGTTAAACCAACTTTTGGGTCAGGGTGATACGTACATTTTGGGAACATGGTAGTGCAATTGAGTGGGAGCGCTAACATAAACATGTAATCTATATCTTCTATCTGGCGAATAGTAAGTAAAGGATGATCTCCTTCGAGCTTGACCAAACAAAAATAAATGGTGGAGTACTCATTTCACATAAGCTGAAATATCATTTATACGGGGTTAAGTGTTTTCAGGATAAAATACATTGTAGGGTGTAACGGTAATCTAATCCCTTTACAGTGTAGATCATTCATATAGAGGATCATTGATCAAATTAGGATTCTAACAATGGATAACTAATGATGTGTCTATATGGTGGAACATATAGAGCATTCTATATACT
Organism: Cannabis sativa; assembly: GCF_029168945.1. Taxonomy (NCBI): domain Eukaryota; kingdom Viridiplantae; phylum Streptophyta; class Magnoliopsida; order Rosales; family Cannabaceae; genus Cannabis; species Cannabis sativa. The sequence goes on along the minus strand of NC_083608.1, from coordinate 1,490,547 downwards.
GAGAGTGCAATTCTATGTTCTATGCGTGGATTCAACGAAGAATTAATAAGTTAGTGAATTTAAGTAATAAATTCTTGATCTGGTTATTGGAAGCTCGGTTATATTGACCCATGGTCCCCCCACTAGTTGAGATAATATTGCTTGTAAGACTCATGTAATTGGTTTTGATTAATCAATTATAATTCTCAAAATTAGACTATGTCTATTTGTGAATTTTTCACTAAGTAAGGGCGAAATTGTAAAGAAAGAGTTTTAGGGGCATATTTGTTAATTATGATACTTTGTATGGTTCAATTAATAAATATGATAAATGACAATATTATTTATAGTTATTAAATAGTTAGAATTGGCATTTAAATGGTTGAATTAGAAAATTGGCGTTTTTGAGAAAATCAGATGCAAAAGTGATAAAACTGCAAATAATTCACTTTTATAGGAATTATCCTCTGATATTTTCATTATTTTAATGCCAAATAATTCAAACCTAACCCTAGTGGAATGCTATAAATAGATAATGAAGGCTTCAGGAAATTTACACTTAACTTTCTACTTTTCATTTAGAGAAAAAACTGAGCCTTCTCTTTTCTAAACCCTAGCCGCCACTTCTCTCTCTCTCTTCTTCCTTAAGATTTCGAAATACTTAGTGACTAGAGTAGTGCCCACACACAGCAAGTGATACCTTAACCATAGTGAGGAAGATCGTGTAGAAAGACATTCAACAAGAAGGAGTTTCAACACTAAAGAAGGAGAGAAAGAGATCCAGGTTCAGATCTTGATAATACTCTGCGATAGAAAGGATACAAGGGTTAGAGATCTGAACGGAAGGAGTCATATTATTTCGCTGCACCCAATGTAAGGTTTCTCATACTTTATATGTGTTTATTTCATAATTGTTTTAGAAAGTTCATATTTAGGGTGTTAATTAACATACTTGTGAGTAGATCTAAGATCCTGGTAAAATAATTTCCATCAGAATTGTATGGCATTAAAATAATAGAAACTAGAATGGTAAATCCTAGTGCATGTGGCCGGCCATACAAAGGAATTGGGCCTCACTTTGCAACTTTCCCATTTTGTTATTTTCCATTCTCATTTTCTCAAAAATGCCAATTTTCCAATTTAACCTTTTAAATGCGAATTCTAACTATTTAATAACTTGAAAATAATTATTAAATAATATTTCCATTTAATATATTTATTAATTTAGACATATAAAGTCCCTTAATAAATAAATAAACCTAGAATCTCTTTTCTTTACAATTTTGCCCTTGCTTAGTGAAAATTCATAAAGTAGACATAATCTAACTTTTAGAATTATAATTGATTAATCAAAATCAATTAACTGAGTCTTACAAGCAGTATGGTCTCAACTAGTATGGGGACCATAGGTCTATATAACCGAGCTTCTAATAAGTCGAACGGAATTTACCAAGTAAATTTCCTAACTTATTAATTCCTCATTTAATCCACAGTTATAACTTGAAATTGCATTGTCAGTCATATAGAACGTTCTATATGTTCCATGATATAGACACGTCATTAGTTATCCATTGTTATAACCCTAATGTGATCAATGATCCTCTATATAGATGATTTACACTGTAAAAGGATTAAATTATCGTAACACCATACAATGTATTTTATCCTTAAAACACTTAACCCTGTATAAATGATATTTCAGCTAAGTGAAATGAGATCTGCACCATTTATTTTCGTTTGGTTAAGCTCAAAGGAAATCATCCTTTACTTTCTATTCGCCAGATAGAAGATATAGATTCCATATTTATGTTAGCGCTCCCAATTAATTGCACTACCGTGTTCCCAAAATGTACGTATCACCCTGACCCAAAAGTAGGCTTAACTAACAAATCAAAGAACACGGATAACACTCTTGAGATTGAACCTAACCATATCAGGATTAAGATCATTTGATCTAGGATCAACATGTGATATTGAATTGAATAGATATTAGGGTAAGTTTTAATATATCTAATCAAAGTTCAATATCGGTCCCTTCTGATGTATACTCCATACATCCGATATTGGTAAACTTTGCCAATGTCCTGGAAAGGACATAACACTTTTCCAAGGTGTAAGAATACCTATCGCTGATTATACCATGTTAGCCTAAATCCAGTGTTCTGACAAATCAGGGAATAAACTTTTGAACATATAATTAAGATTATATTCCACTGTGCCGACAACACTATAATCTTTAACAAACTTATATGTTCTGGACTTAAAAAGAATTCATACATTATATACATATAATCATGAAATAAATGATGTGAACCATGCAACATAAAATGTTATTTTTGATCTTTATTAATAAGTAAATCTGATTATATCGAAATAATTTTTATTTAGGGCACAAAACCCAACAAACTCCCACTTGCACTAATATAAAACAAAATGTGCAAGTGGATTCTATATCTTTGGCAACTACTTTTGGTTAATCAGGAAATAACACTAGTAGTTAAGGCAATTTTGAATGGTGCCAAAAATGTATAGAACTTTCCTTAGACTGAATAAGTACCTTTCCTGCAACTTTAACATTCAGTCCCTTTCTGGTAGACCTAGAGACTTCAGATAGGTTTTTACACTTCTCCAAAATCACTATTCCACCCCCCAGAGTAATCACCATCCTATCAGAAAGATTTTCTAGCACAAAGGCAAATCTCGAAATCTGACGTGGTGTAGTCTAAGAGTTTTAAATACACCCTTATTGACTAACATATAGTTCCTCTTCTTAATCTTAAGATTTACTTGATTGTCTTCCAATGTTCCTCTCCTGGATTTATCTGATACCTACTCATTACTCCCACTCAACAGCAAGTGTCTGGTCTAAGACATACAAAAGCATATCTGAGACCACTCACTGTTGATTTAAGAAATTCTTCCATGGCTTTATGTTCTCTGGAATAGTTGAAACTTTTCCTTAAAATCTATGCTTAGAAATTGTGAAGCTTCCATAGATTGCCATTGGAAAGAAAATGCTTCATCATCTTATGCTTGCATTAGAGTAAGTAATTACCAGGTGTACCACAAGCCATAGGTTTAGAAAAACTCAAACCTATAATACTAGGAACAGGAAGTTTTGTTAAGTCCATTGAATAGACTTATGAACAAAAATTTCCTTTCATGTCCTTGTAATAGAAAACTTTAGGTTACTCCATGTGAATGGATCAAACCATAGTTCTATTTGCTTTCTTCTTAGTTTCTTATCTTGACAATCCATTACTTGTTTAAACTCACAATAAATTTTAATCACTAGTATCTTCCAAGTCATGAGAAGGTAAAGTTCCTAGAAACTCTCCCACTACGACAAGGTACCATGAATTGTGTCTAAGAAAACTACATGGTATTGACCTCTTCGGTTGTGACAAGACAACAGAGGCTGTGGGATCATCTTATGTAGAATAAGATGATGGAACACTTTTGGAATCAAGAAAATATCTCCTTTATTTTCTAATTTATTTTCAGACTTAGTCATTTTCTTAGAAAAGTAGTATTTGTTTAAACAAACACTTTCTTATCTAATGAGTATGGGATGCTCCACCCCTAATCACTTAGAATAGCTAACAAACATGCAAACCAAGGTTAGCAGTTCTAGCTTTTCTTGAGATTTAGATTAGGTCATCCATGAATCTAGTAATGATTTACATTAAGTATACAACCATTGCATCATTCTGAAATTTTACTTCCATAGAAGGATTTAGGCAACGACTAGTAACTAATCATCAATATGCAACTCGAATTTCTGGGGAGGTAAGTTTGGATATAATTCAAAAGCAAATTAATGATCTTTGAACTGCATATCTACTAACTTTTTCTCCACCCCTATCAGTTCGCAAGATCTTTAACCACTTACCATTGCTAGAAATTCATGAAATTTTTCAAACATTAAAAATTTCTTTTGCATAAGGTAAAATCTAGAGTGATCCTTTTAAGAATACAACGAAAACTCATATCCACCCATGAATGTACATCCATCTGCGAATGAGATGAACTTACTTTCAGTGGATATAGGCATATTAACTCTTTGCAGAGAATGATCTTGTCAAAACCACTATGAACAAGATACAAATACCATAGATTTATAAAATATGTGGTTGTATCATTTGATGACTTCAGTTTAGTTACATTAAAGAGTTCTTAGAATAGTGCAAGTGGATTCTGGTCAAAGAATACTAAACTCATACAGTTTGAATCCATTGAAAGAAAATGGTTATGAAACACTGGTGAAAGTGTAACTGTATAATGAGTAATTCTTTCTTGGACCACCACTACTAATCTAACTCTATGATTTGCCTATACAAGTAGGAGATTTCTAAGATTGAGGATTTATATCATTTTGGGATAGAATTTCCGGAATATAATAATATGCGTCATTTAATTTCTTAAGTGAAAATATGGAATTACTTTATATGATTTATAGACCATTCATCCAATGATATGTCATTGAGCTAATTCGAAATGAATAAGCTACGAGGAATTAGGATAATTTCGTTTTAAATAAGAATCCACCGATGCTCCGATTAGCGAGAGTCAAAGTAATCTTATTTACACAATCTTCTTGTTTCATATTGTAAAATACTAGTCTAAGGTGTCATCAATTGATGAACAGCTAGATGTTGCATATATAATATTTATCTTTCGAGATCTAACACTATTATGTTAGTCTAATGGTGAAAATCCATTAGGGATTTATCTCATTAGAAAAACAAACCAAGTTAGACCAACAATGAAGATTCCAAATTAAACTACAATTTTAATAACAGAAAATAAAATAGTTCAATACAAATTCATACACAATTAAGAAATTATTAAAGCATATAGCAAGAAGGAATGACAAGTGAAAATACTAAAACATACAATCCTAAATAATTTCCAAGGTTTTCGACAAACTGATATTAGTGTCCCGTTTAGGTGAGAGTCAAAGCTACCATCCATTGAATAGAGTTGTCAGCTCATCTAAAATGATCACCATTCTAGCAACCATTTTGTAACACCCTAACTAACATAGGCGTATTACGTGATTTTTAAACATGCTGTGCAGCTCGTTGCTAATCAACGAGGTTTATGGAAAAACGTGATTAATTAAAATTTTGCTTTTTAATTAAACTTACAAAACAATATTACAAAAGACTCGGGATCCCGATTATAAAATCATTTACAAAAAGACTTAACTGTTTAACTGATACACAAAATAAATGTCGTCTAACGACCAGTTACAAAAATCAGCCTCGCTGTCCCGATGATCGTACGCTCCAGGCCTAACCGCCCCGACATGTACAATCTCATAAGCTCGCTCACGGTCCATCAGCTATAGCCTTGCCTTTACCTACACATAAACGTAGATCTGTGAGTCGACAGACTCAGTAAGAAAAGCATAATAATACTCATACATAATACTAACTGCCGTGTCCAACACGATACTGAGTCCCGCTACTGCCATGTCCAACATGGTACTGAGCCACTACTGCCATGTCCAACATGGTACTGAGTTCTGAACGTTCATAGGGACGGTACTATTGACACGTAACAGCCTGATCGGTCGAACCGGTCATACTCCGGCTGCTGGTCATACTCCAGCCTGTACCGACGTGTTACTATATCCTCCTGATCGGTCGAACCGGTCATACTCCGGCTGCTGGTCATACTCCAGCCTGTACCGACGGGATACGTCAATAGTACGGAACCACCAACCAAGTGTCAGCCTGATCGGTCGAACCGGTCATACTCCAGCTGCTGGTCATACTCCAGCCTGTACCGACGTGACAGGGTTGGATGGTTCGAAGCCAACATACATATCTAATGTAATCTAATAGGCTTCCTACATGCACGCTAAACATGTAATCTACATATGCATACTGTTATACTAATCTTACCTGGATTCCGAATTCAGGTGTGCCGGTCAACCTGAGTGGAACTTAGCTGAGCGGCGGATTACAGGCTCCTAAACCGTAAAAATCACAACACCGATAAGTGACACGCTAAATCACAACGGGGACAAAGGTTTTAAAACCAAACTTAACTCACTGCAACTTAATACTAAAATACCCGCAAACTAGCAGAGAACAAACTGTCTGAAAACCCGAAACTAGCACAAAACGGAAAGTTGAGAAAAACCGGTTTCTCACCCTACTGCAAAATCCGGGTAACCGGTTTTACACGCAGTGTAAAACCGGTTAGCCGGTTTTACCCAGAAAAACCACAAAAATCATTTCACCAACCAAAACGATTCCAAACTCAACCAAACTTTCCAGACCTGCTAATTAGACCCTAATAAACATTTTCCAAGTGATAAAACAAAGCTTCATGCACAATATCAAAATCCACCATTAAAGCTCCAAGCTTTGAGTTCAAAACTCAAACTTGGTTAAATCTAACAAACAAGCATCCAAACCAACTCAAATCTTCCTAGATATGCATAAAATAATCTCAGAAGACAACAACAAGCAACAACAATAAGAGCAGCAACTGATTAATCAATTTCTTTGAAAAAACATAGTTTTGAGTAAAATTTCATAGCTTGATAAAACCAACAAATCATCAACACAATCATGCTTGAATCAACATTCTAAATCATATTCTAACTTCAGAGATCAACAACAAACAACCACAGCCACAACAGCAACTAAACTCCATTACATGCATGATTTCTTTTCTTACAATTCAAGAAAATAAGAAGGAAAGAGCTAAGGACCTTACCTAGATTAAAGATCACAAAGAATTTGATTGAAATCCAAAGATGAAGCAGCAAATTCACCAACCCTAGCTGGGTTCTTAAGGGAAAAACGAGAGAGAGAGTTTGAAGAGAGAGAGATATGCTTCTTTTTTTCAATTTCTTATTTTTTGAAAAAGTGGATAAAATAATGGTTTTATTAAGTCATTTCAGCCAACACAATAAATAATAAACCCACATAATCACATATTTTCACAACATAAAGTCCACAAAAGGACAAAATAACAATGGGGCAAAATGACCATTTTGCCCCTTCTCACTAAAATAGCATAACTAACACTAAAGGGGGTATTTTGGGAAATTCTAAATTCCCGGCCATTCCCGACATTCCCAATGTCTAATAAACCGTCCCAAACTACTAACATACTAAGTTGTGATTTCTACTGAGCCAAACGCCGAGTTCCAAAATACCGGGCACCGGAAATGCAAAATATGAAAACTACTGAATGACATAGCAATGCATTTCTGAATTCAATAAATAACAGTATAATAAATTATTTAAATAGCTATAAATAATTTCATAAATAATCATAAACAACTGCTAATTTCCAAATTAACTAAGCGGGCTTTACAACTATTTCCCCTCTTAAAAGGATTTCGTCCCCGAAATCTAACCTGAATAACTCTGGATAGTGAGCTCTCATATCTGACTCTAGCTCCCAGGTGGCTTCCTCCACCTTGCTGTTTCTCCAGTGAACCTTGACCAACGCTATGGTCTTATTTCGAAGGACTTTATCCTTTCTATCCAGGATCTGCACTGGCTGTTCCTCATAAGTCATGTCTGGCTGTAGCTCAAGATTCTCATAACTGAGTATATGAGAGGGATCTGAAACGTATTTTCTCAACATCGAGACATGGAATACGTTTTGAACTGCTAATAAGGCTGGAGGCAATGCTAACCGATATGCCACTTGACCTATCTTCTCGAGAATCTCGAAAGGTCCTGTAAATCTAGGGCATAACTTGCCTCTTTTCCCGAAACGTTTAATCCCCTTCATCGGAGATACCCGTAAAAACACATGTTCCCCTACTTGGAACTCAACATCTCTGCGTTTCGGATCTGCATAACTCTTCTGTCTGCTCTGTGAGGCAAGCATTCTAGCTTTTATCTTTTCTATTGCCTCATTGGTCCGCTGCACTGACTCTGGACCTAGGTATTTCCTTTCCCCTGTCTCATCCCAGTGGATAGGGGATCTACACTTCCTACCGTACAACAGTTCATAGGGAGCCATCCCTATTGTACTCTGATAACTGTTGTTGTACGCAAATTCTATCAACGGTAGATATTTATTCCATGAGCCTTCAAAGTCCATAACACAGGCTCTCAACATATCCTCCAATATCTGAATTGTACGTTCGGACTGACCATCTGTCTGAGGATGGAATGCTGTACTAAATTCCAGCTTTGTGCCCATTGCTCGCTGCAAACTCTGCCAAAATTTGGAGGTGAACTTCGGATCCCTGTCCGAAACTATAGACTTCGGTACCCCGTGAAGTCTCACTATTTCTCTGACATACAATTCTGCCAATTGATCCACTGAAAATGTTGTTCTAATCGGCAGAAAATGGGCAGATTTCGTAAATCGATCCACCACTACCCAGATGGAATCAAATAAACCCGTGGTCCTAGGTAACCCGACCACAAAATCCATCGTAATATCCTCCCATTTCCATTCAGGTAGGGTTAGAGGCTGTAATAACCCTGCTGGTCTCTGATGTTCAGCCTTAATCTGCTGACAAGTGAGGCATCTCGATACGAATTCTACCAAATTCTTCTTCATACCGCTCCACCAGAAGTACGGTTTCAAATCTTGGTACATCTTGGTGGTGCCGGGATGTAGAGAATACGGGGTAGAATGTGCCTCCTCAAAGATCTCATTTCTAAGTTCCACACTGTTCGGAACACAAACCCTGGCTTTATACAAAAGCATCCCTCTGTCTGACACTGAAAAGTCCTTGGCTTGACCAGCCAACCCCTCATCTCGGATCTTCACTAACTCCGGATCTGTCATCTGAGCGACTTTTATTCTTTCCAACAGATCAGATTGCAGCGTTAAGTTGTGAAGCTGACCTACTACAAACTCAATGCTGGATCTAATCATATCCTCTGCTAGCTGAGGTGAGATCTGAATCATGCTAGCTACTTGCCCGGGACCCTTCCTGCTCAGGGCATCAGCCACTACATTGGCTTTTCCGGGATGATAGAGGATCTCGCAATCGTAATCCTTCACTAATTCCAACCAACGCCTTTGTCTCATGTTCAAATCTTTCTGAGTAAAGAAATACTTGAGACTTTTATGGTCGGTATAGATCTCACACTTCTCCCCGTAAAGATAATGCCGCCAAATCTTCAGTGCAAAAACCACTGCGGCCAATTCTAAATCATGAGTCGGGTATCGCTGTTCATAATCCTTTAACTGACGGGAGGCATAAGCGATGACCCGATCGGCTTGCATCAATACACACCCCAAACCCTGTTTGGATGCGTCACAATAGACTACGAACTTTTCCTTGTCCGAAGGCAAAGCTAGTACTGGAGCAGTAATTAACCTCTGTTTCAGCTCCTGAAAACTAGCTTCGCATTTATCTGACCAGATAAACCGCTGATTCTTCTTTGTAAGCTCGGTTAGGGGCATTGAAATTTTGGAGAACCCCTCCACGAACCTACGGTAGTACCCAGCTAATCCCAAGAAGCTTCTGATCTCTGTCACTGTCTTCGGTCTCGGCCAATCCCTGACGGATTCAATCTTCCCGGGATCCACCTTAATCCCATCTTTACTCACAATGTGCCCTAGGAAGGACACCTGAGACAACCAGAACTCACATTTCTTGAACTTGGCGTAAAGCTTATGTTCTCGAAGTCGTTGCAGTACCATCTGAAGATGTAACTCATGCTCCTCTTCTGATTGAGAGTACACGAGGATGTCGTCGATAAACACAATCACACAGATATCGAGGAAATCCTTGAATACTCTATTCATCAGGTCCATGAATGCTGCAGGAGCATTGGTTAGTCCGAATGACATAACCAGAAATTCGTAATGTCCATACCTAGTGCGAAAAGCCGTCTTCGGAATGTCCTCCTCTCGGATTCTCAACTGATGATAACCCGAACGGAGATCAATCTTAGAAAAGACCGTCTTCCCCTGAAGCTGATCAAACAAGTCATCGATCCTAGGTAATGGATATTTATTCTTCACCGTCGGCTTGTTCAACTCCCTGTAGTCGATGCACATCCTCATAGATCCATCCTTCTTCTTGACGAACAAAACCGGGGCTCCCCAGGGTGATACACTGGGCCGAATGAACCCTATGTCAAGCAACCCTTGGAGCTGAACCTTTAATTCCTTAAGTTCAGCTGGAGCCATCCTCTACGGGGCTTTGGAAACCGGTTCCACCCCTGGTGCCAAGTCTATCACAAAGTCAATCTCTCGCTGAGGTGGTAACCCTGGAAGTTCTTCGGGAAAAAACATCCAAAAATTCCCGAACCACCTTGATGTCCTCTGGCCGAATGGTATCTGGCCGAGTGGTGTCCACCACCACGGCCAGAGACCCTAAGAAACCGCCGTGCAACCATTCTCTAGCTGACATAGCCGGGATCACCGGGATCCGAGATCCCTGAACTGAACCAACAAACACAAATGGTTCTTCACTTTCCGGTTGGAAGACCACCATCTTCCTTTTACAATCAATGCTCACCGAATATTTAGATAGGAAATCCATTCCTAAAATAATATCGAATTCGACTAAACTCATCTCTATCAGATCAGCACTTAACTCTCTACTATCTATCCTGATCGGCATAGACCTGATCCACCTATTAGAGATAACTAATTCTCCGCCAGGTAATAGGGTTCCAAACCCTGATTCATATCTATCGTACAGTCTTTCCAATTTTCTAAAGACTTTGGCTGCCACATAAGACATTCTTGACCTAAACACTCACCCGGAGGATGCATCTTACTAATGAGACACTCCATTAGGAATAACGGGTCTCAACACTAGCCTGACGACCGTCTTGATTATGGTTCCCTCGGAACCTCTTGTTCTGCCTCGAGCCACCAGATGCAGTGGATGATTTCCTCCTCCAGTCCATGGCCGAACCACTACGTCCCCTGCTGAAACCTGACGCAGGAGGGGTAGGAGCCCCGCCACATTCCGGAGTCCTAACTGATTCCAGCATACATCTAACTGCGCCCTCAGCTTGCACTGCCTCTTCCACCATCACAGCATAGGTGGTCTTGTCGTCGGTAGTAACCATCAAATCATGTTTGATCTTTGCATTTAAACCGTCAAGATACTTCTCTCTCTTGCTGAAGTCGGTCGGCACAAATCCCGAGGCTAACCTCGCCAACCGGTTGAACTGAGTAATATATTCTGTCGTGTTCATATTCTCTCGCTGGGTCAGGTGGGCGAACTCTTTCCTCTTGGCGCTTCTGACCGCCTCGTTATAGCATTTAGCGTTGAAGAGTTCCTAAAACCTTTCCCAGGTCATAGAGATGACGTCATGGATCTGAGACACCATGTCCCACCAGACCCGAGCGTCTACTTGAAACTGGAAAGTGGCACACACCACTCTGTCATTACCAGTGACACCCATGAAGTTCAGGATCTTGGTAATCACCGTCAGCAACTGCTCGGCTTTCATCACGTCCGGACTTCCCAGGAAAACTGGAGGTGCTTCTTCCAGAACCGCTCGTACAAAGGTTCCAATCTATGGGCCGCCACCACTATCTCGGCCTGGGCAGCAGGGGCAGGTGCCACTGGAACTACGGGCACTGGAACTGCAAGAGCACCCTGCTGTCTCAACCTCTGAATCTCGAGATCTTGCTCTTCCATCCGGGCTTGCATTTCAGCAAACCTAACTTCCCAATTCTGGGCTTCCTGATTGACTTGGGCAGCCTGCGGCGAGTTAACATCACTCCAACCGCGAACCCTGCCCCTGGGACCTCTACCTCGGCCCAAAACACTTGAGGGGAACTGAGCTCCTCGACCTTGATCTGACCCGACTGAGATGCCCTGACTCCTAATATTTCGTCTGGCGTCCATCTAGTCTGAACCGCCTCGAAATCCCGAGTTGGCACTTCAGGTCACGATCATCGAGAGCTTACTAATGCCGCTTAATTTGGAAATTAAAAACGAAACATGTGCCTATTCTACTATCAGGCTACTAACATGCTTCCTAACAGGCTTTTCTTTTTTCATAACTGAATAAAATAAACTACTAGAGCAATAAAGGCTTACTGAACCGTGAAACGAGCTAACTGCTGATGATGATTGTACATGTCGTGACGATCTTCGGAAGACAACCTGGCGGCTCTGATACCAAATTGTAACACCCTAACTAACATAGGCGTATTACGTGATTTTTAAACATGCTGTGCAGCTCGTTGCTAATCAACGAGGTTTATGGAAAAACGTGATTAATTAAAATTTTGCTTTTTAATTAAACTTACAAAACAATATTACAAAAGACTCGGGATCCCGATTATAAAATCATTTACAAAAAGACTTAACTGTTTAACTGATACACAAAATAAATGTCGTCTAACGACCAGTTACAAAAATCAGCCTCGCTGTCCCGATGATCGTACGCTCCAGGCCTAACCGCCCCGACATGTACAATCTCATAAGCTCGCTCACGGTCCATCAGCTATAGCCTTGCCTTTACCTACACATAAACGTAGATCTGTGAGTCGACAGACTCAGTAAGAAAAGCATAATAATACTCATACATAATACTAACTGCCGTGTCCAACACGATACTGAGTCCCGCTACTGCCATGTCCAACATGGTACTGAGCCACTACTGCCATGTCCAACATGGTACTGAGTTCTGAACGTTCATAGGGACGGTACTATTGACACGTAACAGCCTGATCGGTCGAACCGGTCATACTCCGGCTGCTGGTCATACTCCAGCCTGTACCGACGTGTTACTATATCCTCCTGATCGGTCGAACCGGTCATACTCCGGCTGCTGGTCATACTCCGGCTGTCATCTTGGCCGGGATACGTCAATAGTACGGAACCACCAACCAAGTGTCAGCCTGATCGGTCGAACCGGTCATACTCCGGCTGCTGGTCATACTCCAGCCTGTACCGACGTGACAGGGTTGGATGGTTCGAAGCCAACATACATATCTAATGTAATCTAATAGGCTTCCTACATGCACGCTAAACATGTAATCTACATATGCATACTGTTATACTAATCTTACCTGGATTCCGAATTCAGGTGTGCCGGTCAACCTGAGTGGAACTTAGCTGAGCGGCGGATTACAGGCTCCTAAACCGTAAAAATCACAACACCGATAAGTGACACGCTAAATCACAACGGGGACAAAGGTTTTAAAACCAAACTTAACTCACTGCAACTTAATACTAAAATACCCCCAAACTAGCAGAGAACAAACTGTCTGAAAACCCGAAACTAGCACAAAACGGAAAGTTGAGAAAAACCGGTTTCTCACCCTACTGCAAAATCCGGGTAACCGGTTTTACACGCAGTGTAAAACCGGTTAGCCGGTTTTACCAAGAAAAACCACAAAAATCATTTCACCAACCAAAACGATTCCAAACTCAACCAAACATTCCAGACCTGCTAATTAGACCCTAATAAACATTTTCCAAGTGATAAAACAAAGCTTCATGCACAATATCAAAATCCACCATTAAAGCTCCAAGCTTTGAGTTCAAAACTCAAACTTGGTTAAATCTAACAAACAAGCATCCAAACCAACTCAAATCTTCCTAGATATGCATAAAATAATCTCAGAAGACAACAACAAGCAACAACAATAAGAGCAGCAACTGATTCATCAATTTCTTTGAAAAAACATAGTTTTGAGTAAAATTTCATAGCTTGATAAAACCAACAAATCATCAACACAATCATGCTTGAATCAACATTCTAAATCATATTCTAACTTCAGAGATCAACAACAAACAACCACAGCCACAACAGCAACTAAACTCCATTACATGCATGATTTCTTTTCTTACAATTCAAGAAAATAAGAAGGAAAGAGCTAAGGACCTTACCTAGATTAAAGATCACAAAGAATTTGATTGAAATCCAAAGATGAAGCAGCAAATTCACCAACCCTAGCTGGGTTCTTAAGGGAAAAACGAGAGAGAGAGTTTGAAGAGAGAGAGATATGCTTCTTTTTTTCAATTTCTTATTTTTTGAAAAAGTGGATAAAATAATGGTTTTATTAACTCATTTCAGCCAACACAATAAATAATAAACCCACATAATCACATATTTTCACAACATAAAGTCCACAAAAGGACAAAATAACAATGGGGCAAAATGACCATTTTGCCCCTTCTCACTAAAATAGCATAACTAACACTAAAGGGGGGTATTTTGGGAAATTCTAAATTCCCGGCCATTCCCGACATTCCCAATGTCTAATAAACCGTCCCAAACTACTAACATACTAAGTTGTGATTTCTACTGAGCCAAACGCCGAGTTCCAAAATACCGGGCACCGGAAATGCAAAATATGAAAACTACTGAATGACATAGCAATGCATTTCTGAATTCAATAAATAACAGTATAATAAATTATTTAAATAGCTATAAATAATTTCATAAATAATCATAAACAACTGCTAATTTCCAAATTAACTAAGCGGGCTTTACACATTTATTCGATCAAGATGTGAATCCGCGTTGTCCCGTTTAGGCGAGAGTCAAGGCGATTCTATCGTATGAGCTTCCACCATTGTTTCATATTCTTGCAAGTCTTATACAGTCGCCACCATTAGGGTGATCAAAACTATATAAAAAACTTACGAGATTACTTATCTTTCGAGATTAAACAGTGCTAATTTGCTAATGAACGTTCCTCCATTAGGGAGGATTACTCACTAAAACAATAGCTATGTAAAACCAACAATGGAGATCGAATATCCTTATAATAATAAAGCTCATTATTTAATGAAGGTTGTATTTTCTCCTAATATTTATTTTAATCAATTTATTTTAAAATATATATTTATTTAATTAAAATTTCCAATTTAGAATGAAAAATTCCAAATATAAATTTTAATTTAATATTTATAAATTATACTTAGATCGATAGGAAAATAACGTTAATTATTTCCATCTTAGTAATAATTTCCGTAAATATTTAAAAAATTATTCAATTTAAGTTGTTTCAAAATTAATTTAAATTAATTTACAACTCAAATTTAATTTTCTATAAATATATATTGCATTTCAAAAAAATGAAGTGTACAAGAATACTACTTTCGAAAATGCTTTAAAATAAATAAAATAATTCATGGAAAGTTACTCTAATTTTATGTTGGCTCAAAATTAATAAAAATTAATTTTCAACAAAAAATATAATTTTCCTATTTAATTAAATATCTAAGAAAAATTTCAAATATTTAAGTATCATGATTAGAAAATCAATTTAAATATTAATTTTTTATTTAATTAAATACACTAGAAAAATACTTCAAGCAAAACAGATAATATCTATCTAGACTTTCATACACTAATTAATTCAATTTCTAATTATAATATATTTTAGTTCATTTATTTTACTTAATCATTAAATGAAAAATCATTGATTTAAGTTGGTCCAAAATTAAATAAATAGTTTTCAACTTTAATCTATTTTTCAAATAAAATTCGAAATTTCTATATTAAAGAAATGTAATTTCGAAATTTTGGGAAATGATTAATAAAATAAAATAAAATATATTTTGAAAATTATTCAAACTTAAGTTATTCTGAATAAAAGTTCCAAACTTAAAATAATTTTCCACTTTAATTAAATTACATGAAAATAACAATATTTAAGTATCATGATGAAAATCAACTTAGATGTTGAAATTTTCAATTTAATTAAATGTATTAAATTCAAGAAATAACTAATTAAGTATAGAGGAAACTTAATTATTAATTCTAGTTTAAAACTAGGAAAATATACTAAACTTAGATTGTGCCAAAATTAATTATTAAACATTTAATTTCAAAATCAATGATATTTTCCTATTTAATATTAGAAATAATAACTAGTATACAAATAACTATCTAGAATATATATCATTAACTAAGTGTTTTTCTAAAATTAACTTTAAAATATTAAAGTGAAAAATAAATTTCATATATTTTAAAAGTTAATTATGTTGCTAATTCAATTTTAATTAGGTTAGACTAATATAATTAACCTAATACAATTATTTAAATAAGGCAAATGGGCCTTCACAATTGGGGTAGTTCATGTGAGGGGGAGCTGGGTTCAGTATGTCGTACCCACTTCTATTGGCCCCCAACTCTCACACAAGGCCCAAAAGAGAGGAATTTAACCTTAAAATAAACAATTGTTATTCATTGAATAAGCCCAAATCTAATTGGGCCTAAATAAATTTACTTATGTCAAAATTTATTTTAGCAACCTAGTCCATTTACTTAGTAAAAACATAAATGAGCTTCCTATATGCATCGAAGCCCAATAGCAAACATATAGGCTCACACAGGTCAAATAATTTGGATGGGCCCTATCATGTTACTAGGTTTACACAGATGAAAGAAGTACAAAATTTATCTGTTACAAATTATTTATAAGATCTATTGACAATTGCACTATGATTAAAATCAGATCATTGGATCTGTCAACAAGTTAATCATAACAATTTAGATCAGATAAATAATAGGTTTGTTAAAAAAATTGAATAAACAATATTAATAAACAAACATTGTCCATGTAACAGATGTGAAATAAGATATTAATATAATTAAATTATTATTCTTAAACTAACCAAATAAAGGAAACTAATTTTAAAATATCTGGGTTTATTTGAATCAAATTAAATTAAATATCTAATAAGATCAATGATTTGAAATGAAAGAATCTTCAACATCACTTTCAGATCTTATAATTTAATAAAATAAACCAATTTTAAAATAGATTTGGTTAGATAATTATTATTTTATGAATAAAATAATAAATGAATAATAATTACCATAATTATATGTCAAAATATCTCAAATTAAGCAATATTCAAATCTCTACAAAAATATCTATGTTATTTAAATATTTAAGATATGATTTATAAATTTCCAATAAAAAAATGATATATATAGGAAAAATATGATTTTTAAACTTATAATTTATAAATAATTAAATATTCAACAAAATAACAAATTTTGAATTTGAAAATATTATGGTAAGTATATTTATAAAAACATCTATGTTAATTTCAAATTTATTAATTATTTAATTTGTCATATAAGATAATTTTAATATAATATTTTAAATAAAAAGACAAAGTTATCTCTAAATTTAAAATATATTAAATATCAAAATATCTAATCTTATAATTAAATAACAAATAAATATTAAAGAAGTTAATAAATTTTTAAATCTGACCATAATAGGAAATATTTAAAATTGGAAATATTCCAAAAAAGAAATATTTAAAATTGGAAAAATTCCAAATTGAAAATATTTTAAAATTGGAAATATTTCAATTTAGAAATATTTAAAAAAGGAAAAATGAATTTTGGGAAAGAATCCCATGAAAAATGGGATTTTTGGGAAAAAATCCCAAAAAATCGCAATTTTAGGACTGCTCGCAGCAAGGCTGCACAAGCAGCCCAAAATAGGCTGCATGTAGGGCCTTACGCGCGCGTATAGGGACGATGCAGGGTGGGATGTGGGGCAAAACTCGGCGAATGCAGGGTCGTCATGGGCGGATCAGCAGGGTGCTGGGCGAGGCTCACGCGCGGGCATCCTGGGTTGTCCGAGTGCCTGGTGCACAACGATGCACCCACTCGACAACCTTTAATCCTGATTTTCCAAAATTCATAACTTTTTCAATTTTTATCGGAATCCAGTTCCGTAAATAACAAAATTGCTTACTTTTTCACAAGGAATCCAAATAAAATATTTTAGAAAATCAAAAAAAATATTTTTCATGGAAAAAGGTACTGTACACCATATACATTCATAAACTAACACATAAACCACATGAAACCATCTAAATCAGCACAAAAATATATAAATCATCGTTTTAATTCATATTACATGAAAGTAAATCATTACCATGGCTCTGGTGCCAGTTGTTGGAAATTATTTTACCAGGATCTAGATTTACTACCAAGTATATTTTATTATCATCCTAATATGAATTCTAAAACAATGAAAATAAACACATATAAAGTTTAGAAAACCTTACAGTGGGTGCAGCGGAATAATATGACTCCTTCCATTCATATCTCTAGCCCTTGATTCTTTTCTGTAGCAGAGCATAATCAAGATCTGAATCTGAATCTTCTTTTCTCCTCCTTTGATGCAGATTTTCCATAGTCTTACATACTATGATTGAGATACCACTTGATGTGTGTGGGCACTACTCATCACTCAAGGAATTTCGAAATTTAGAGAGAAGAAAAGAGAGAAGGTGGCGTGTGGCCTTTTCTGAAGGAAACAATGTGCAAAGTTGTGTGTGTTAGTTTTCTCAAGCCAACACTTTCTATTTATAGAAAACCCTCTAGGTTTAGGTTAGAATTGTATGGCATTAAAATAATAGAAATTACAAATGGTAAATCCTAGTGCATGTGGCCGGCCATACAAAGGAATTGGGCCTCACTTTGCAACTTTCCCATTTTGTTATTTTCCATTCTCCTTTTCTCAAAAATGCCAATTTTCCAATTTAACCTTTTAAATGCCAATTCTAATTATTTAATAACTTGAAAATAATTATTAAATAATATTGTCATTTAATATATTTATTAATTTAGACATATAAAGTCTTAATCAATAAATAAACCTAGAATCTCTTTTCTTTACCATTCGCCCTTGCGTAGTGAAAATTCATAAAGTAGACATAGTCTAACTTTTAGAATTATAATTGATTAATTAAAATCAATTAACTGAGTCTTACAAGCAGTATGGTCTCAACTAGTATGGGGACCATAGGTCTATATAACCGAGCTTCCAATAAGTCGAACCGAATTTACCAAGTAAATTCCTCATTGAATCCACTCTTAGAGCTTGGAATTGCACTCTCAGTCATATAGAACGCTCTATATGTTCCATGATATAGACACGTCATTAGTTATCCATTCTTATAACCCTAATATGATCAATGATCCTTTATATAGATGATTTACATTGTAAAGGGATTAAATTACCGTAACAGCCTACAATGTATTTTATCCTTAAAACACTTAACCCTGTATAAATGATATTTCAGCTAAGTGAAATGAGATGTCCACAATTTATTTTCGTTTGGTTAAGCTCGAAGGAAATCATCCTTTACTTTCTATTCGCCAGATAGAAGCTATAGATTCCATATTTATGTTAGTGCTCCCACTCAATTTGTAAAGCCCGCTTAGTTTAATTTAGAGATTAGCAGTTAATTATGATTGATTATGAAAATTATTTATAGCTATTTAAATAATTTATTATACTGTTATTTGTTGAATTAAGAAATGCATTGCTATGTCATTCAGTAGTTTTCATATTTTGCATTTCCGGTGCCCGGTATTTTGGAACCCGACGTTTGGCTCAGTAGAAATCACAACTTAGTATGCTAGTAGTTTGGGACGGGTTATTAGACATTGGGAATGTCAGGAATTGCCGGGAATTTAGAATTTCCCAAAAATACCCTTTAGTGTTAATTATGTGGTTTTAGTGTGGAGGGGCAAAATGGTCTTTTTGCCCCAATGATGTTTTGTCTTTTAGTGAGTTTATTAAATGGAAAGTAAATGTTTATTTTATTAATGTTGGCTGAATCAAAGAGTAAGGGGTTGCATGTTTTCATTTTCATTTTACAAAGAATCACAAAGTTAGAAAAAAATAGAAAAACTCTCTCTTTTCCCTCTCTCTTTTCGGCTGGTTGCTTGGGGTTCAAGGGCTGGGATTTTCTTTGATTTTCAAGCTAGATTGAACCTAAATTTGTGAGCTCTTGATTGTGGTAGGTGATTTCTAACTTTCTCCCTTTATTTTCTTGAATAAAAATGGTGAATATATGAGTAAATGCATGCTTACTTGAGGTGTTGTTGCTGCTGTGTTTGTGATTTAATTTCTGAGGTTTAATCTTGTTCAATTGAGTAGAATAGAGCTGGTTATGATGCATGCTAGTTGTGTTGTTCAAAGTTTTGATTTTTTAGCTCAAAAATATGGTTTTCAAAGAGAAATGTCTATGTTCTGTTGCTGTGATATTGTTGATGTTTTTAATTGTTTTCAGAGGCTTAGTTAAGCTTGTTTAAGTAAGTTTAGAGTGATTTGATTGCATGCTAGCTAGGTTTGATCAAGTTTGAGTTTAGAACTCAAAGCTTGAGCTCTAATGGTGTTTTTCATTTATGTGCAATCTGGGTAGTTTTGATGCCTTAGAAATGTTCTAGGGGAGGTATAGAACAGGTCTGGAAGGTTTCATGTGATTTGGGGTTGATTTGTGCAAGATATAAAAATTTGAGTTTGCTGCCTGCGAGGAACCGGAATTCCGGTTGTGCATCCGGAATTTCGGATGGGGTTCTGAATTTTCCCAGAACCGGAATTCCGGTTGGGCAACCGGTCTACCGGTTGGGGAAAATGCAGGGACCCTAGTTTTCCTCGTTTTTATGTTTTAGGGGGTATTGCCATGCTTTTTATCGATAAGGAAACTTTTAGTTCCTAGTTTAAGTCCCCGGGAAGTGATTTAGCGTGTCACTTATAGTGTTGTGATTTTTATGGTTTAGGAGCCTGTAATCCGCCGCGCAGTTAAAGTTCCAGTCAGGTTGACCGGCACACCTGAATTCGGAATCCAGGTAAGATTAGTATAAAAGTATGCATATGTAGATTACATGTTTAGCGTGCATGTAGGAAGCCTGTTAGATTACATTAGTTATGTATGTTCGCTTCGAACCATCCAACCCTGTCACGTCGGTACAGGCTGGAGTATGACTAGCAGCCGGAGTATGACCGGTTCGACCGATCAGGCTGACACTTGGTTGGTGGTTCCGTACTATTGACATATCCCGTCGGTACAGGCAGGAGTATGACCAGCAGCCGGAGTATGACCGGTTCGACCGACCAGGTGGATATAGTAACACGTCGGTACAGGCTGGAGTATGACCAGCAGCCGGAGTATGACCGGTTCGACCGATCAGGCTATTACGTGTAAATAGTACCGTCCCTATGAATGTTCAGAACTCAGTACCATAATAGACATGGCAGTAGTGGCTCAGTACCGTGTTGGACACGGCAGTAGCGGGACTCAGTATCGTGTTGGACACGGCAGTTAGGGTTATGATCAGCGGTATGGGCGTCTGATCATGACCGAGATTTATGTATGAGTATTATTATGCTTTTCTTACTGAGTCTGTTGACTCACAGTTCTACGTTTATGTGTAGGTAAAGGCAAGGCTAAAGCTGATGGACCGTGAACGAGCTTGTGAAGATTGTACATGTCGGGGCGGTTAGGCCTGGAGCGTACGATCATCGGGACAGCGAGGCTGATTTTGTAACTAGTCGCTAGGCGACATTATTTTGTATAAACAGTTAAATCTTTTTGTAAATGATTTTGTAATCGGGATCCCGAGTCTTTTGTAATATTATTTTATAAGTTTAATTAAAAAGCAAAAATTTTAATTAATCACGTTTTCCATAAACCTCGTTGTATAGCAACGAGCTGCACAGTATGTTTAAAAATCACGTAATAGGCCTATGTTAGTTAGGGTGTTACAATTTGGTATCAGAGCCGCCAGGTTGTCTTCCGAAGATCGTCACGACATGTACAATCATCATCAGCAGTTAGCTCGTTTCACGGTTCAATAAGCCTTTATTGCTTTAGTAGTTTATTTTATTCAGTTATGAAAAAGAAAAGCCTGTTAGGAAGCATGTTAGTAGCCTGATAGTAGAATAGGCGCATGTTTCGTTTTTAATTTCCAAATTAAGCGGCATTAGTAAGCTCTCCTTGAATACGACCTGATATGCCAACTCTTGGTTTCGCAGGCGGTTCTAACTAGATGGACGCCAGGCGGACCACCAGGAGTCAGGGCAACTCAGTGGGGTCGAATCAAGGTCAGGGAGCTCAGTTTCCCCCACCTGTTAGGGGCCGAGGCAGAGGTCCCTGAGGCAGGGCTCGTGGTCGGGGTGATGAGAACCCGCCACAGGCTGCCCAGGCTCCCCCAGCCGATCAAGGAGCCTAGAACTGGGAGGTTCGATTTGCAGAAATGCAAGCCCGGATAGAAGAACAAGACTTCGAGATTCAGAGGTTGAGACAGTAGGGTGCTCCTGCAGTTCCAGTGCCCGTAGTTCCAGTGGCACTTGCCCTGCTGCCCAGGCCGAGATAGTGGTGGCGGCCAATAGATTGGAACCTCTGTATGAGCGGTTCCGGAAGCAAGCACCTCCGGTTTTCTTGGGAGGTCCAGACGTAATGAAAGCCGAGCAGTGGCTGACGGTGATTACCAAGATCCTGAACTTCATGGGTGTCACCGGTAATGACAGAGTGGTGTGTGCCACTTTTCAGTTCCAGGAAGACGCTCTGGCCTGGTGGGACATGGTGTCTCAGATCCATGACGTCACCACCATGACCTGGGAAAGGTTCCAGGAACTCTTCAACTCGAAGTACTACAATGAGGCGGTCAGAAGCGCCAAGAGGAAAGAGTTCGCTCACCTGACCTAGCGTGAGAATATGAGCGTCACTGAGTATACTACTCAGTTTGATCGGTTGGCGAGGTTAGCCTCGGGAATTGTGCCAACCGACTTCAGCAAGAAAGAGAAGTACCTGGATGGGTTGAATTCCAAGATCAAGCATGATTTGATGATTACCACGGACGACAGCACCACCTATGCTCAGATGGTGGAGAAGGCACTGCGAGCTGAGGGCGCAGTTGGGTGTATGTCGGAGTCAGCTAGTACTCCGGCGAGTGGCGGGGCTCCTACCCCTCCTGCATCAGGCTTTAGCAGGGGGAGTAGTGGTTCGGCCATTGATCAGAGGAAGAGAGCACCCACTGCTTCCGGTGGCTCGAGTCAGAACAAGAGGTTCCGGGGGAACCAGAACAGAGGGAGTCGTCCTGGTGGTACTGAGACCCGCTTCTCCTATCCCGAGTGCCCTAGCTGCAAAAGGCACCATCGGGGTGAGTGCAAAGGTCAGGGATGCTTTCACTGTGGCATGCCCGGACACTTCAAGAGGGACTGTCCCCAGCTTCGTTCAGAGGCATCGAGAGCTCCGGCGATACCCACTCCAGCCAGGGTGTTCGCCATCACTCAGGCTGATGCAGATGCCAGCCCATCAGTGGTCACAGGTCAACTTTCTATCAATAACTCGCTATATTCAGTGCTGTTTGATTCTGGGGCTACACATTCTTATGTGGCGGCCAGAGTCTTTAGTAAATTGGATAGACCGTACGATAGATATGAATCAGGGTTTGGAACCCTATCACCTGGCGGCAGAATTGGTTATCTCCAATAGGTGGATTAGGTCTATGCCGATCAGGATAGATGGTAGAGAGTTAAGTGCTGATCTGATAGAGATGAGTTTAGTAGAGTTCGACATTATTTTAGGAATGGATTTCCTATCTAAATATTCGGCGAGCATCGATTGTAAAAGGAAGATGGTGATCTTCCAACCGGAAAGTGAAGAACCATTAGTATGACCGGTTCGACCGATCAGGCTGACACTTGGTTGGTGGTTCCGTACTATTGACGTATCCCGTCGGTATAGGCTGGAGTATGACCAGCAGTCGGAGTATGACCGATTCGACCGATCAGGTGGATATAGTAACACGTCGGTACAGGCTGGAGTATGACCAGCAGCTGGAGTATGACCGGTTCGACCGATCAGGCTGTTACGTGTCAATAGTACCGTCCCTATGAACGTTCAGAACTCAGTACCATGTTGGACATGGCAGTAGTGGCTCAGTACCATGTTGGACACGGCAGTAGCTTGACTCAGTATCGTGTTGGACACGGTAGTTAGGGTTATGATCAGGGGTATGGGCGTCTGATCATGACCGGGATTTATGTATGAGTATTATTATGCTTTTCTTACTGAGTCTGTTGACTCACAGTTCTACGTTTATGTGTAGGTAAAGGCAAGGCTAAAGCTGATGGACCGTGAATGAGCTTGTGAAGATTGTACATGTCGGGGCGGTTAGGCCTGGAGCGTACAATCATCGGGACAGCGAGGCTGATTTTGTAACTAGTCGCTAGGAGACAATATTTTGTATAAATAGTTAAATCTTTTTGTAAATGATTTTGTAATCGGGATCCCGAGTCTTTTGTAATATTATTTTATAAGTTTAATTAAAAAGCAAAAATTTTAATTAATCACGTTTTCCAGAAACCTCGTTGATTAGCAACGAGCTACACAGTCTGTTTAAAAATCACGTAATACGCCTATGTTAGTTAGGGTGTTACACAATTGCACTACCGTGTTCCCAAAATGTACGTATCACCCTGACATAAAAGTAGGCTTAACTAACAAATCAAAGAACACGGATAACACTCTTGAGATTGAACCTAACCATATAAGGATTAAGATCATTTGATCTAGGATCAACAGGTGATATTGACTTGAATAGATATTACGGTAAATTTTAATATATCTAATCAAAGTTCAATATTGGTCCCTTCCGATGTATATTCCATACATCCGATACTGGTAAACTTTGCCAATGTCCTGGAAAGGACATAACACTTTTCCAAGGTGTAAGAATACCTATCGCTGATTATTCCATGTCAGTCTAAATCCAGTGTTCTGACAAATCAGGGAATAAACTTTTGAACATATAATTAAGATTATATTCCACTGTGCTGACAACACTATAATCTTTAACAAACTTATATGTTTTGGACTTAAAAAGAATTCATACATTATATACATATAATCATGAAATAAATCATGTGAACCATGCAACATAAAATGTTATTTCTGATCTTTATTAATAAGTAAATCTGATTATATTGAAATGAATTTTATTTAGGGCGCAAAAGCCAACACGCTGAGGTCCAAGAGATCGAGGAGCTGGACGATGTGCATCCTGGCAGTCCCTCCGAGGCGGAGGAAGAGGAGGAGGTTGAACCCCCAAATTACTTGGGGTACAACGAGGTTGGGGAGCTAGTCGATGCTGACGGAGACATCCTGGTTGAGGGCGTGGACTACGTTAGTGAGGAGATCGCCGCGGAGGTTCCTCATAAAAGGCAGGGTGCCTTGGGCGCCAGGTTGGTAAGTCCTCCGTCCAAGATACGGAGGCGCGCCTTCGAACTCTTGACTAGGGCAGATACCTCGGTGAGCTGGAGTGCTACATTCCCACCCACAATAATCGTGCCACGAACCCTGACAAGGGGATGTACACCTGGTCGGGAGCCCATGTTCAGCAAGGAACGTTGATGCCCTTGCATAATTACTTCAATGATGTGGCAGACTTCTTCGGTCTCTGCACGGCCCAGTTCACTCCTAAGGGCATTAAGTATTTGTCTGCCCTCTTCGTCCTCTACGCTTCCAAGGGGTGGGGTACTCCTTCTCCTCACGAAGTTGCCTGGTTCTTCGATTTGAAGTCCACCCCAAAACAAGGCAGGTTGGGGTACTTCTATTTCTCTCAACCAGGCTTCAAGTGGTTGACCGGCACGGATGACAAGGCCATCAGCAAATATGGAATTTTGTTGATGAGTACTTCATGGTGAAGGATGCGAGCATTATCCGGACTCGGTTTCAACAGATTCCGACATATCACCGTCCTCCCCTCACTCTTGCTCTTAGGGATAGAGCTGAAAAAATTACTCGGTTGCCGCGGGAAGACTGGAATATTATCTAGTTGACCTCCGATGATAACCCTGTGAGGTACGGGCTGTATCATGAGGACTTTACTCCTAAGTCCGTGGCGGGGAAGAACAGGAAATCTGGTGCTGGCCGGATCGAACCAGCTCATAAGGAGGATGAACTCATTCAATTTAAGCGCGAGGCTAAGTTGAAGGGAGGTGCAAGGGACAAGCAATATGCTCAGGAGCCTTTGAATCCTAAAGATGAAGCTGAGGAAGAGCAGGTGACTCCATTGAAGTGGAAGAAGAAACTCCCAGCCTCGCCCAAGCCTGTTGAACATGCCATTCGCATAAGGGAGCCCATTTCACCTGCTCGGCCATCCCCTCCCGTGTTTGGAAAAAGGAAAGCTGTCATGTCTGAGATAAGATCGATGTCAGGTGATGATGGACTTCTGAGTCTTGTGCGGGCGGTCACCTTGCATTTTACTTTTTCTTGTTCTTGAGCTTCTTGATTTTCATGCCTTGTGTTTGTGATGGCTCTCTTCTAACCATACTATTTTTGTTCTATGCAGACATGTCTCGGCAGATGATCGACGCTCTGAGGAAGAGAATGGGCAGAAGCTCTAGCGCCTCTCCTCCGGCCAAGAAGTCTAAGGGCGGTGAGGGGTCCTCTTCAAAGGAAAAGAGACCTTCTGGGGAGGTTATTGATCTTTCCGAGGAGCTGACTGCTGCGAACCCCTCTACCCCCAAAGCTTCCTAGTCCAAGGAGTCTGGACCACCAGCCGTTTGGTCTGAACTGGTCAGGAATGATCCTCAACGGGTGCAGGCACCAACTCCACCTTTGCCAGTGCTTCCAGAGGCTAAAAAGGGCAAGGAAATGCTGGCGCGTGAACCGGCTGGTTCTTCAGGTCAGTGAGCAACTGGCTGGTCCTGACAATGACTCTTCTTTGGATGTGTTGGTGGGCGGAGTTTTGAAGGAGTTCACCAGGGTAAGTCCTTTTTGATACTTCCCATTAAGTTTTCCACACTTAGCTCAATATGCTAAAGTTTTTTCTCAGTGCAGGCCGGTCTGAAGTTGGCCTACACTTACTCGCGGGCTAAGTCTGCTGCTTCCAAGAACGTGGCTTTGTCCGACACCTTGAAGGCGGAGGCGGACTTGGCCAAGAAGGAAGCTGAAGAAGCCAGAGCGGAAGCCGGAGCTATTCGGTTGGAGTTGGGCGAAGCCAACAAGAAGCTGTTTGCCGCTGAGAAGAAAATCACTGTGCTGACTAAGGATCTTGAGGTTGCCGACCGTTTTGAGGAGACCATCGAGATCTTATCTACTGAGGTAAACAGTCTCCAAGATGAGAGGACTTCTCTGCGAGAAGTTCTTCATCGGATGAAGGAGGAAAAGGATTCCAAGGATGGGGAGCTTTCGACCGAGGTGGACAAGTTGAAGGAGAAGGTCAATGCCTTGGAGACAACCGTTCTCGAGCTCTTCTTTGATTTTTGGAAGGCCAATCCCCAGGCGAACTTCGACTACTTGGGCGATGCTAAGGACATGTACCTTGAGTACTGCGCGGCCCAAGTGGCTTATGGCCGAACCGAGGCGGCTACTTCAACCTCCGATCAGACTGCTGATGCTCCTCCCGTTCAAACAACAGATCCTCCTGCTCCAGTTGGCCAAGAAGAACCGAACCAAGAGCCTGGGACTCCAACTGTTTAAACATTTCTTTTTATCTCCTTTTTTTTTATCTATATATCTTATTCGGCCTCAGGGCCTTTTGTAAGACATCACGACCAGCCAAGCGACTTTTAAACTTGGAATTATTTTTCATTTTTTGGACAACAGGCTGACTGGGCAGCTTTTAATCCCAGTATTACGTGCTTTTGTTATCCTTAATGAATTTCATTCTCTATTTATAATTGTCGTGCAATTGTGATTGTTTTATTTTTACCAAATGCTTTGTACAGGTATAAGTGCCCCCCAAGTAACTGAGCAGACGTATGACTCTTGGTCACTTGTCTTTTACAAATATATTGCTTATCTGTTCGGTGTTTTGGGTTTGACCAAACCTTTTGTACGCATTGTATGGTAAATTATAAACATGCTAATTTTTTTGACTCAATTGAATTTTGAAATACTATCTTTATTCATTTATTGATCAAAAAGTGTATTTGGTACCGTAGTAACTTACATCAGAGCTATTTGATCTAATCGGATCATTTAGCTTAATATGAAATAAAACAAATTGCAGACATAAGAAACTGTACTTTAAAGTGGTCACCCGATCTGAGTACTTTGTTTCTTTTATCGAAACCTTTGGGCGTAGTTCGCCCAGAAGGTCATTCACTTAAAAGCAAATGTTCATTTAGTACTTAAAGTGGTCACCCGACCTGGTACTTTATTGGTAGTATTTTCTTAAATGTTCTCCATTCCAGTACCGTGGTACTAGAATGAGTTGCATTTTTTCATCATACTTACCTAATTTGTATGCTCCGGAGTCGAGTCTTCAACCACTTGATATTGTCCTTCCCAATTAGGTCCTAGTACAGTTTCCGTGCTGTCTTTGGTGTTTAGGAATACCCTTCTCAGGATTATATCTCCCACGAAGAATTTTTGAGCTTTCACTTGTTTGTTGAAATACCGAGCTACTTTTTGTTGACGGGCCATCAACTTTAAGTTTGCAGTTGCTCGTCTTTCTTCGATTTCATCAAGTGATTATGGAAGGAGTATGTGATTGGTACCTTGATCGTACGTCAATCTTCTGTGGGAAGGTGGCTCGAGTTCGACGGGCAGCATGGCTTCATAACCGTACGCCATTGCAAATGGTGTCTGACCGGTTGCTATTTTTTTCGTTGTACAGTATGACCATAGAACTTCGGGAAGTTCTTCTAGTTAGTGTCCTTTGTCATCTTCGAGTTTCTTCTTTAGTGTATCCTTCAAGGTTTTGTTGACTACTTTAACTCGACCATTTTCTTGAGGATGTGCCACTGCGGAGAAACTTTTGATGATACCATGGTTCGCACAGAAATCAGTGAAGGATTGGCTGTCGAACAGTTTGCCATTGTCTGAGATTATTTTGTATGGTAGTCCGAACCGACATATGATGTTCTTCGCAATAAAGTCTTGAACTTTTTTTGATGTAATGGTTGCGAGTGGTTCGACTTCAGTCCACTTAGTAAAGTAGTCAACTACTACCACTGCGTGCTGCACTCACCTTTACCTTTAGGTAATTGTCCGATCAGGTCGATTCCCCAAATGGCAAAGGGCCACGGACTTTGTGTTGGAATTTATTTTACCAGGATCTTAGATCTACTCACAAGTATGTTTATTAACACCCTAAATATTAACTTTCTAAAACGATGAAATAAACACATATAAAGTCTAGGAAACCTTACATTGGGTGCAGCGGAATATAATGACTCCTTCCGTTCAGATATCTAGCCCTTGATTCCTTTCTGTAGCAGAGCATTATCAATATCTGAACCTGGATCTCTTTCTCTGAATCTTTGATGCTGAAACTCCTTCTTGCTGAAAGTCTTTCTTCACGATCTTCCTCACTATGATTGACGTATCACTTGCTGTGTGTGGGCACTACTCATACACTAAGAATTTCGAAATTGAAGGAAGAAAAGAAGAGAGGGAGTGGTCAGCCAGATAGGGAGAGATAAGGCTCAGTTTTTTCTGAATCAGAAGTGTCAGAAGAAAAGTGTATTTTTCCTGAAGCCTTCACTATCTATTTATAGCATTCCACAAGGGTTAGGTTTGAATTATTTGGCATTAAAATAATGAAAATATCATAGGGAAAACCCTGCAAAAGTGGCCGGCCATGCAAGGTGGATTTGGGCCTCACTTTTTGCAATTTTGCAGTCTTATCTTTTCTACATCTGATTTTTTCAAAAACGCCAATTTTCTAATTCAACAATTTAAATGCCAATTCTAACTATTTAATAACTATAAATAATTATTAAATAATATTGTCATTTATCATATTTATTAATTGAACCATACAAAGTATCATAATTAACAAATATGCCCCTAAAACTCTTTCTTTACAATTTTGCCCTTACTTAGTGAAAAATTCACAAATAGACATAGTCTAATTTGAGAATTATAATTGATTAATCAAAACCAATTACATGAGTCTTACAAGCAATATTATCTCAACTAGTGCGGGGACCATGGGTCTATATAACCGAGCTTCCAATAAGTAGATCAAGAATTTATTACTAAAATTCACTAACTTATTAATTCTTCGTTGAATCCACGCATAGAACTTAGAATTGCACTCTCTGTATATAGAATGCTCTATATGTTCCACCATATAGACACATCATTAGTTATCCATTGTTATAATCCTAATGTGATCAATGATCCTCTATATGAATGATCTACACTGTAAAGGGATTAGATTACCGTTACACCCTACAATGTATTTATTCCTTAAAACACTTGACCCTGTATATATGATATTTCAGCTTATGTGAAATGAGTACTCCACCATTTATGTTCGTTTGGTCAAGCTCGAAGGAGATCATCCTTTGTTTACTATTCGCCAGATAGAAGCTATAGATTCCATGTTTATGATAGCGCTCCCACTCAATTGCACTACCGTGTTCCCAAAATGTACATATCACCCTGACCTAAAAGTAGGCTTAACTAACAAATCAAAGAACACGAATAGCCTTTCAAGATTGAGCCTAATCATAACAGGATTAAGATTATTTGATCTAGGATCAACTAGGTGATATTGACTTGAATAGATATTACGGTAAGTTTAATAAATCTAAGTCAAAGTTCAATATCGGTCCCTTCCTATGCATACTCCATGCATCCAACCTGAGCTTTACTTTAACCAATGCTCTGGAAAGAACATAGCACTTCTCCAAATGCAAGTAAACTCTGTTGTAGATTATCATATCAGTAAAACCCTATGTCTGATAAATCTAAGAAACTTTATTCACATAGTCATGTTTACTTTCCAATGTGTTGACGGCACAATAAACAGGATCAAGTATGTGAAAAGGGTTTCAGATGAATTTATACATTATGTACATATAATCATGAAATAAATCATGTGAACCATGCAACATTAAATGTTTTTTCTAATCTATATTAATAAGTAAATCTGATTATATTGAAATGAGTTTTATTTAGGGCATAAAACCCAATAAACTCCCACGTGCACTAATATAAAACAAAAAGTGTGTTTCAAATAATCTCAACACCTTTATATACAAATCAAGTGTAGTAGTAGTAAACTCCTCGTAATAGGACCTGAAAGGTTGAATTAAACACAACCTGTTCTCCACCATTACTCTTCCTTTAATCACAAAATCATTGATAATGTGAAATTCCTCTCTATATGTCTACTCTCTTGGGATACTGGATTCTATATCTTTGGCAACTACTTTTGGTTAATCACGAAATTAACACTAGTAGTTTAAGGCAATTTGGAATGATGCCAAAAATGTATAGAACTTTCCTTAGACTGAATAAGTACCTTTCCTGCAACATTAACATTCAGTCCCTTTCTGGTAGACCTAGAGACTTTAGATAGGTTTTTACACTTCTCCAAAATCACTATTCCACCCCCAGAGTAACCACCATCTTATCAGAAAGATTTACTAGCACAAAGGCAAATTTCGAAATCTGATATGGTGTAGTCTAAGAGTTTTAAGCACACCCTTATAGACTAACATATAGTTCCTCTTCTTTATCTTAAGATTTACTTGATTGTCTTCCAATGTTGTTCTCCTGGATTAATCTGATACCTACACATTACTCCCACTCAACAGCATGTGTCTGGTTTAAGGCATACAAAAGCATATCTAAGACCTCTCACTGTTGATATAAGAAATTCTTTCATGGCTTTATCTTTTCTGGAATAGTTAAGACTTTTCCTTAGATAAATAAAATCTTTGTCTAAGAAGTTGTGAAGCTTCTATAGATCGCCATTAGAAAGAAAATGCTTCAGCATCTTACTAAAGTAAGTTGCTTGCATTAGAGTAAGTAATTACCAGGTATACCACAAGCCATAGGTTTAGATAAACTCAAACCTATAATACTAGGAACAAGAAGTTTTGTTAAGTCCATTGAATAGACTTATTAACTAAAATTTCCTTTTATGTTCTTGTAATAGAAAACTTTAGGTTATTCCATGTGAATGGATTAAACCATAGTTCTATTGGCTTTTCTTCTTAGTTTCTTATCTTGACAATTTATTACTTGTTTAAACTCACAATGGATTTTAATCACTAGTGTGTCCCAAGTCATAAGAAGGTGAGTTTCTAGAAACTCTCCCACTACGACAAGGTACCGTGAATTATGTCGAAGAAAACTAAATGGTATTAACCTCTTTGGTTGTGACACTTTCTTATCTATTGACAATGGGATGGTCCACCCCTAATCACTTAGAATAGCTAACAAACCATGGTTAAGAGTTCTAGCTTTTCTTAAGATTTTGACTAGGTCATCCATGAATCTAGTAATGATTTACATTAAGTAGCCAACTATTACATCATTCTGAAATTGTATTACCATAGAAGGAATTAGGCAACGACTAGTAACTAATCATCAACATGCAACTTGAAATTTCTGGGGAGGTAAGTTTGGCTTTAATTCAAAAATCAATTTAATGATCTTTGAACTGCATATCTACTAACTATTTCTCCACCCCTATCAGTTCGCAAGATCTTTAACCACTTACCTTAATGGTTTTAACCATTGCTAGAAATTAATGAAATTTTTCAAACATTTCAAATTTCTTGCTAAAAGGTATAATCTAGAGTTATCGTTTTAAGAATAAAACGAAAAAACTCATATCCACCCCTGAATGTACATCCATCTGTGAATGAGATGAACTACTTTCAGTGGATATAGGCATATTAACTCTTTGCAGAGATTGATCTTGTCAAATCCACTATGAACAAGATAAAATGCCATAGATTAAAAAAAAATGTGGTAGTGTCTTTTGATGACTTAAATTTATAAAAGAATTCTTAGAATAGTGCAAGTGGATCCTGGTCACAGAATACCTAACTCATATTCCTTACAGTTTGAATCCATTAATAAAAGATGGATATTAAACACTTGAGAAAGTGTAACTGTATTGTATTATGGAAATAGAAATATAAGAAAATTTCTGTTTGGAATCTAAAATTAAAGTCAAAGACTTAAATTTATACCAAATATAATGAGTAATTCTATCTTGGACCACCACTACTAATTTAACTCTAAGTCTGATTTGCCCATACAAGCAGGAGATTTCTAAGATTGAGGATTTATATCAATTGGGAATAGAATTTCGGGATTATAATCATATGCATCATTTAATTTCTTAAGAGAAAATATAATGACTTGAAATGATTTATAGACCATTCATCCAAAGATATATTATAGAGCTAATTCGAAATGAATAAGCTAAGAGGAATTAGGATAATTTCGTTTATAAATAAGAATCCAACGATGCTTCGATTAGCGAAAGACAAAGTAATCTTATTTATGTAATCTTCTTGTTTCATATTGTAAAAATACTAGTCTAAGGTGTCATCAATTGATGAATAGCTAGATGTTGCATATACAATATTTATCTTTCGAGATCTTACACTATTATGTATCTCTAATGGTGAAAATCCATTAGGGATTTATCTCATTAGAAAAACAAACATGTTACACCAACAATGAAGATTCGAAATTAAACTACAACTTAATAACAGAAAATAACATGGTTCAATATAAATTCATACACAATTAAGAAATAATAAACATATAGCAAGTAGGAATGACAAGTGAAAATACTAAAACTTACAATCCTAAATAATTTCCAAGGTTTTTCAACAAACTGATACAGTGTCCCATTTAGGCGAGAGTCAAAGCATCATCCATTGAATAGAGTTGTCAGCTCATCTAAAATGATAACCATTCTAGCAACCTTTTATTCGATCAAGATTGGAATTCAGCGTTGTCCCGTTTAGGCGAGAGTCAAGGCAATTCTATCTTATGAGCTTCCACCATTGTTTCATAATTTGCAAGTCAAGTATGGTCGCCACCATTAGGGTGATCCATACTATACAAAATACTTACAAACTACTTATCATGCGAGGTTAAACGGTGCGAAATTTCTAATGAACGTTCCTCGATTAGGGAGGATTACTCACTAAAACGAACGCGGTGTAAAACCCACAATGGAGATCGAATGTCTTTTGATTAAAAGCTCATTATTTAAAGTGAGTTGTATTTTCTTTGATTCTCTTTATTTAATTTATTTATTTTAAATATATATTTATTTAACATTTCCAATTTAGAATGAAAAATTCTAAATATAAATTTTAATTTAATATTTATAAATTTTACTTAGATGGATATGAAAATAACATGAATTATTTCAATCTTAGTAATAATTTCCAATAAATATTTAGAAAAATATTCAATTTAAGTTGTTGCAAAATTAATTTAAATTAATTTACAACTCAAATTTTATTTTCTATAAATATATATTGCATTTCGAAAAATTAAAGTATTTAAGAATACAATTTTCGAAAAATACATATTAAAATAAAAAATAAATTTTGGAAAAATTATTCTAATTTAATGTTGGCCCAAAATTAATTAATAAAATTAATTTACAACAAAAAATATAATTTTCCTATTTAATGAAATATATATAAGAAAAATTTCAAATATTTAAGTATGATGATGAAACTTAAATATTAATTTTCTATTTAATTAAATACACTAGAAAAATACTTCAAGCAAAAATATCACCTATTTAGATTTTCCTTTGACTAATTAATTCAATTTCTAATAATATATTTTAATACATTTATTTTTAAATTAATCAATTAATGAAAAAATCATTGATTTAAGTTGGTCCAAAATTAAAATAAATAATTTACAATTTTAATCTATTTTTCAAATAAAATTCGAAATTCCAGCATTTAAGAAATGCAATTTCGAAATTTGATTAATAAAATAAAAAAAAAAATATTTTGAAAATTATTTAAATTTAGTTGAAAAATTAAATTTCAACTAAAAATAATTTTCTATTTAATTAAGTGTCATGAAAAAGAAATATTTAAGTATCATGATGAAAATGAACTTAGATATTTAATTTTCAAATTAATTAAATGTATTAAATTCAAGAAATAAATAATTAAGTGTAGAGAAGGCTTAATTATTAATCTCTAGTTTAATGCTAGGAAAAATATACTTAAAATAAATTGTACCAAAATTAATTATATAAATAATTAATTTCACAATGTATAATATTTTCCTATTTAATATTAGAAATAATAAGTAGTCTAGAAATAACTATCTAGAAAATATCTTATTTGACTAAGATTCCCAAACTTTGTTCTTTTTCATGGAATCCATTTTTGAATCCATGCCGGCCGACCATCATTTCCGTTGCGGACTAGCCATTGCCTGTTTATAGGTTAATGGATCGTCATCAATACCGTCACCTACGACCATATTGATTTCACCATCCAAGCCATAACGAGCTGGTTTTGTTGAAACCCTCCTACTACGACGAGGTGCGGTGATCTTCTGAACAGAAACTTTAGTAGTAGATTTCTCAGTTGGTTCAACTGAGGGAGTGGGATTGTCCTCTTCACGTGTGGATGAGGACGGAACATTGGAAGGACTTAAATCTGATAGCAATTCCTCTAGAACAACTTTACTTTACGGTTTGTTGTCTTTAATATAGTTCTCTTCAAGGAAAGTAGCATTTGTAGAAACAAACACTTTGTTATCCTTGTGACTATAAAATAGTCCATCCCTAGTCTCTTTAGAATTTTCGACAAACATGCATACTTCGGTACGTGATTCAAGTTTGCCTTCTTTCTTTCTTAAGACATGAGTAGGGCACCCCCAAATTCTGTAGTGGCGTAAACTAGGTGTACGACCATTCCAAAGTTCGACAGGTGTCTTAGGGACTGTTTTAGATGGAACAACATTTAAAATGTCATTTGCCATCTGTATAGCATATCCCCAGAAGGACGTAAACAGAGTTGAATAACTCAGGATAGACCTAACCATTTCCAAAAGAGTGCGATTTCTTCTTTCTGCAACTCCATTTTGTTGTGGGGTGCCTGGGGCAGTGGATTGGGATTCAATTCCAAGTTAAATGATCTTTGAACTGCATATCCATATATTCTCCACCCCTATCAGTTCGCAAGATCTTTAATGATTTACCTAATTGGTTTTGGGCCAAAGTATGAAACTCCTAAAACTTTTCAAACGTTTCAGATTTCTTTTGCATTAGGTAAAAAAAACTATATCTAGAGAAATTGTCAATGAAAGTGACAAAATACTCATAACCACCTCGGGCTTTGACATTCAAAGGTCCGCAGACATCGGAATCCACTAACCCTAGGGGCATTTTGGCACGCTCTCCCTTTGCAGAGAAAGAACGTTTAGTCATTTTTCCTTCCAGGCAGGACTCGCATACTGGGAGTTCACCTAAGACGACATTTTTCAATGGACCGCCTTTGGTTAGCCTATTGAGTCTATCAAAGCCTATATGACCTAAACGTAAATGCCATAGATAAGTTTGATCATCATTATCAATCTCTTTTCTTTTGAGGTTTCTAGGTCTAGCTACATTGAAAAGTTCACTATTTAGTGAGATTTGAGTATTCGGTCTTAAAACATAAAGCCCTTGTTCCATAGTAGCAACACATATTTGAAATCCATTACGAGAAATTGTACAATTTGTACTCGAAAAATTCAATATATAAGATTGTGTTTGCAAACATGAGACACTAATCAAGTTCCTACTAAAGTTTGGAATAAATAAAACATTTTCTAAAATTAAAAATCTTTGTTGAAACTTGATGCGAGCTTTTCCTCTAGCTTTGACCGACACTAATTCGCCATTGCCAACTTTAAGCTTTAACTCTCCTGGAAGCAGATTTTCCCAAGTTTCAAGCAACTGCAGTGAAGAACATACATGGTTAGTAGACCCAGAATCAACAATCCAGACGGATTTTTCGTTCTCTAAAACACATGATTCAAAGACAAAAGCATTACCTTCGTTTGAATTGTTTAGAAGCCTGGGACATCGTTCTTCATGATGTGCCTTTTCATTACAATTCGAACATAGAAGATTATGTCTGATAATTGTACTTGAAGAAGCAGCTTTGCTAGATCCTTCATACCTAGTCCTTTTCCTCTGATTATGAATTGCAAACCCAGGGGGACCTATTGCAATCAGATTCCGTTCATGGGCTCGTAATTCTGCTTCGAGCTTGTCCATGTCGGAGGAGTTGGAATTGTTGATCATGTAAGAGATAACAAATTCATTATACTCCGGAGGAAGACTATTAAGGATGAGTTGGACCCATTGTTCTCTTGATAAATCAATTCCTAGTAGATTTGCCTTTTGGAACTTCAGATTCATCATTAACAGGTGCGAGTTTATGCAACTACCAGGATGCATTTTCACATTATAGAGTTCTTTTGCTAAGATATTAACTAGGAGAGGATCGGGGTGAGGGTTATTCATAATGACACTACAACACATCAATAAAACAGAAGTAAGGTTTTGGTTCATAAATTCATACACAGTTCAGAAAATAACAAGTAATGACATATGTTATAGAAATACTAAATCTAACATAGTTTATTTTCCAAGGTCTTTCAACAAACTGATACAGTGTCCCGTTTAGGCGAGAGTCAAAGCATCATCCATTGAATAGAGTTGTCAACTCATCTAAAATGATAACCATTCTAGCAACCTTTTATTCGATCAAGATTGGAATTCAGCGTTGTCCCGTTTAGGCGAGAGTCAAGGCAATTCTATCTTATGAGCTTCCACCATTGTTTCATAATTTGCAAGTCAAGTATGGTCGCCACCATTAGGGTGATCCATACCATACAAAACACTTACAAACTACTTATCTTTCGAGATTAAACGGTGCGAAATTGCTAATGAACGTTCCTCCATTAGGGAGGATTACTCACTAAAACAAACGCGATGTAAAACCAACAATGGAGATCGAATGTCTCTTGATTAAAAGCTCATTATTTTAAAAAAAATATATATGTATTTTGTATAATCATTTTATTTGATATTATAATAATGAAAAATTACAAATTAAAGTTGGTTAAAATAAAAAATCAACTTTAATTAATTTTCAATTATTATTTAATTCGAAAAATAAATTCGAATAAATATCGAACAAGTTCCATATTATAATAATGAAAAATTACAAATCAAAGTTGGTTTAAATAAAAGATCAACTTTAATTAAATTTCAATTATTATTTAAATTCGAATAATAAATGGAACAAATTTGAAAATATCTTGTTTAAGTTGTTTTAGAATAATCTAAAAAAAATCAACTTAAATATCTTTCAAATCAGATTTAATTAAATTAAAATTAAGTTGTAACCACTTAATTTGAAGATGTTCCATTTTAAGTTAATATTCGAAAAGATATTAACATAAAAAAATATCTATAATATTCCATTTTAAGTTAATATTCGAAAAGATAATAACTTAAAAAATATCTAAAGAATCTTAATAACCAAAATATCAACTTAATTTTGAAATTTTTTAAATCCAAAAGATATTCAGATTTAAGTTGGTTAGTTGTAAATAACTAAATATCAACTTAAATAGGAATATTTAATGAAAAATTTAAATCAAGCTTCAGAAAGAATCTCGATGGTTATAATTCTATATTTAATTAAATACAAGAAAATACATATAGTTTAGCCTAGAATATAAAATTCTTTAAACTATGGTTTTCTTAAATTAATTTCAAAATAAATGAAATTAATTATGTTGCTAATCAATTTTATTAGGTTAAACTAATTTAATTAACCTAGTACAATTATTCAAATCAGGCAAATGGGCCTTCACAATTGGGGTGGTTCATGTGAGGGGGTGATGGGTTCAGTATGTCGTACCCACTTCTATGGCTCCCAACTCTCACACAAGGCCCAAAAGAGAGGAATTTAACCTTAAAATGAACAACTGTTATTAATTGAATAGGCCCAAAAGCTAAATGGGCCTAAATAAAATCTATCAAGAACTATGACATTTTATTTAGCAACAACAACCTATATGCATCTATAATGAAATTAAACACATAGGCTCACACAGGCACACTTTGGATGGGTCCTATCATGTTGCTAGGTCATACACAGATGAAAGAAGATTGTAAATATACCTGTTACAAATTATTTACTTGACCAAGGGAGCCATCAGATCATTAGATCTGGCAAAAAGTAACCATGGCTATTTGCAATCAAGTAATAATAGGTTTTGAAAACTTACAAACAAGCTAAAACACATACTCCTGCAACATGGTTAGTTGGATAGTTGGATGTAGGATTTATTTAATTTTAAATAAATAATTTCGAAAAATAATTAATTAAATAAATAAAAATTTATTTTCGAAAATTTTAAAAGAAATTTGAAAAATTTCGAAATTTTTTAAAAAAAATTAAAATGAAACCTACAATTTTGAAAAATTAGGTTTCAACCAACCTAAATATCATTTCAAAATTTGCTAACTACTTTTAAAAATTAAATGTTATTTTATAAATAAAAATTAAATAAAAATTAAAAAAGATAAATGAATATCTTTTTCAGATTTTAAATGTAATTTAAATAAATAAAATAACAAAATTTAAAAGTTAGCAAAATATCTTACATCTATTTAAAATTACATGATTATAGTTATCTTATTTTAAATTTAAATAAGGTCAAATTATTTAAAAAAAATTAATTTAAAATTTTAAAATCTGACCTTAAATTTAAAAATAAGATAAGATATAATCAAATTTAAAAATAAGATAGATAATTAAACAAAAAAGATAGATACTAACTATTTTTAAATTCAAATTACACTAATATCATGAATTAAATTTTAAAAAAAAAATTAAATAAATTAATTATGATAATTAGAATTGAATTAGGAATATAAAATGTATAAATATAGAACTACACAAAAAATTGGAAGTTAATTCCATGAAAAAGCATGAAAAAATGAAGAAAAACGAAAAATTTGCGAGCTGTACGAACAATATGCCAAGCATACTGTCCGCGCGCGCATCAGAGGCTGCATGGGCGAGGATGGCCGGCGCAGGAGGCGGCAAGCAGCCTATTCTGCGGGCAAAGCCCAGGATTTCAGACAAAATCCTTGTCTGCACGCGCGCTGTCCGAGGGACAAGCCTCGTGTGCTCGCGCGTGTGTAGTTGCACGACTCCGATACTTTTCAAAAATTCAAAAAATCATAACTAATTCAAATTAAATTGAAATTGAGTTCTATTAAAAAGTAACTTGCTTAATTTTTTCTATACTATCCAATAAAAATAATTCTAGAAACAGATATTCAATTATTTTTCACGAAAAATTCACAAACATCAATCAATCATCAAATAACACTCAATACAACATTATACCATCCAAAACATCAAACAATCGTTTTAAAGTCCAAATTTCTTACAAGCAAATCAATTACCATGGCTCTGAGGCCAGTTGTTAGAAATTATTTTACCAGGATCTTAGATCTACTCACAAGTATGTTGATTAACACCCTAAATATGAACTTTCTAAAATGATGAACTAAACACATATAAAGTTTAGGAAACCTTACATTGGGTGCAGCGAAACTAAATGACTCCTTCCGTTCAGATCTCTAACCCTTGTATCCTTTCTGTCGCAGAGTATTATCAAGATCTGAACCTGGATCTCTTTCTCTGAATCTTTGATGCTGAAACTCCTTTTGCTGAAAATCTTTCTTCACGATCTTCCCCACTATGATTGAGGTATTGCTTGCTGTGTGTGGGTACTACTCTAACCACTAAGGGGTTTTGAAATATGAAGGAAGAAGAGAGAGAGAGAGTGGCCGCAAGGGTAGAGAGAGGCTCAGGTTTTTCTGAATGAAAAGTGTGTAATTTTCCTGAAGCCTTCACTACCTATTTATAGCATTCCACTAGGGTTAGGTTTGAATTATTTGGCATTAAAATAATGAAATATCAGAGGTAAAACTCCTATAAAAGTGGCCGGCCATCGCTTATTGGGTTTGGGCCTCACTTTTTGCAATTTTACAGTTTTATCACTTTTGTATCTGATTTTCTCAAAAACGCCAATTTTCTAATTCAACCATTTAAATGCCAATTCTAACTATTTAATAACTATAAATAATTATTAAATAATATTATCATTTATCATATTTATTAATTGAACCATACAAAGTATCCTAATTAACAAATATGCTCCTAATAACTCTTTCTTTACAATTTCACCCTTACTTAGTGAAAATTTCACAAATAGACATAGTCTAATTTGAGAATTATAATTGATTAATCAAAACCAATTACATGAGTCTTACAAACAATATTATCTCAACTAGTGCGGGGACCATGGGTCTATATAACCGAGCTTCTAATAAGTAGATCAACAATTTATCACTAAAATTCACTAACTTATTAATTCTTCGTTGAATCCACGCATAGAACTTAGAATTGCACTCTCAGTATATAGAATGCTCTATATGTTCCACCATATAGACGCATCATTAGTTATCCATTGTTATAATCCTAATTTGATCAATGCTCCTTGATGTCGCCCAATTAGTTACACTGCGGTCGCGGTAGTAAACGGGCTATATGTCGTGTCCACAGGGAGGAAAAATACACTCAAAAGGACAATTAGTAATTTTACAAGAATAAAATATGAACCTTGAATGTGATGAGAATATTGAGAAATGATTTTTAAAAATTAAACAAGTAATTAAAATGAGAAGTGATCAGAAAATGATTATGGAAGACACAAGCTTTGTACATGCAATTATATTTTCCTAATAAAATTGATTCTTTAACCTCAACTATAATTCTACACCATTAATTATAGTTGGAAAATGTATATGATTAAGCTCACTAGAAAAATATGTTCTCTAATTAAATTAAAACTACTTCTAAAAATACTATCATATTATATAATTTAAATCGACAAAATACCACTGGCAGAATGCAGTAAAAATCATATAATATAATAAACACTCTAATAATTAATAGCCTAACTTACATAAGAAAAGCATGACTGAACTTATATAAAAGGTACTATTAAATTTAAAGTGCAATTTAGAAGAAGAGAAATTTAATATAATAAATATGGAAATGAAGAACAAAGAGAATCAATATATTATAGAAATAAAAATTACATGAACTTACACTTGAGTCTTGCCAAAAAAATTAGCCTAGAAAAGGCATTGTCTTTACACCAAAATTAATAAAGTAAAATAAAGAAGAAGGAAAGGAAAAAAATAACATTTTAGTATAATAACACTACTAAAATCTGATTGTTTTCACTCTCTAAACTGGTCTATTTATAGAGCTAAAATGATCCCATTACATGTGTTTTCGTGTACCACTTAGTGGTAAAAATTGGCACAAATTGTTGAGAATAGTGGTACCATAAGTTACATTTAGTGGAGAGTGGTGGAGATGGTGGGATCCTTTCGTCAACTGCATCAGGCGGAGTGGGGCCTAGCTGTTAGAGCTTAAGGGAACATGGCAACCACGTGGTGCTTTGGTGTGATTCTCAGCTGATTGGTGTGGTCCCAAATGTGTGAAAGGAAACCCATTATATCAATGGTTTTGGTTTGGAGACTTGGGCACAAGAAGCCCAACAAATAATATAATAATATGGGCCTTAATTTATAATGTGTTGGTTAAATTAATGGCCATGTGAATTATAATTCATTTAGGAAGTGACTTAAGCTTGGAACTTTGCTTCCTTTTTGCAAAAATGCCAACCATTGAGTTAGGTTTCCAAGCTCCAAACATGCTAATATTTCACTAGCTCAAATCTGAAAAATAACACAAAATTAAAATAAATTAAATATTTCCAAGTAAAAAAAATTTACCATTAATAATATGATATATTTAATTTATATTAATTTAATAT
Organism: Cannabis sativa; assembly: GCF_029168945.1. Taxonomy (NCBI): domain Eukaryota; kingdom Viridiplantae; phylum Streptophyta; class Magnoliopsida; order Rosales; family Cannabaceae; genus Cannabis; species Cannabis sativa. The sequence continues at coordinate 1,448,177 of NC_083608.1, read as the reverse complement.
GCATAAATAAAGACTTAAAATGTACAAATTTGAGCCTTAATCAATCCTCTATATGAATGATCTACACTGTAAAGGGATTAGATTCCCGTAACACCCTACTATGTATTTTATTCTTAAAACACTTGACCCCGTATAAATGATATTTCAGCTTATGTGAAATGAGTACTCCACCATTTATGTTCGTTTGGTCAAGCTCGAAGGAGATCATCCTTTGCTTACTATTCGCCAGATAGAAGCTATAGATTCTATGTTTATGTTACCGCTCCCACTCAATTGCACTACTGTGTTCCCAAAATGTACGTATCACCCTGACCCAAAAGTAGGCTTAACTAACAAATCAAAGAACACGAATAGCCTTTCAAGATTGAGCCTAATCATAACAGGATTAAGAACATTTGATCTAGGATCAACTAGGCGATATTGACTTGAATAGATTTTACGGTAAGTTTAATAAATCTAAGTCAAAGTTCAATATCGTTCCCTTCCGATGCATACTCCATGCATCCAACCTGAGCTTTACTTTAACTAATGTTCTGGAAAGAACATAGTATTTCTCCAAATGTAAGTAAACTCTTGTTGTAGATTATCATATCAGTAAAACCCTGTGTCTGATAAATCTAGGAAACTTTATTCAAATAGTCATGTTTACTTTCCAATGTGATGACAACACAATAAACAGGATCAAGTATGTGAAAAGGGTTTAAGATGAATTTATAAATCAAATAGACAAGAAAATGATAAAGTTGAACCAAATCATACACAAATGAATGAAAAAATACTTCTGTTACTTTATTGATGTTGAATAAAATAGATTACATTGAAATGGAGTTTTATTTAGGGCATAAACCCCAACATCGTGTTCTAACCAAAGTTGTTTCCCAAAATTTTTTTGAGTTATGATAAGGTTGGAAACTGACTTTAAGACATGTATACATTTTAGAAATACCCGTATACAGTTAGAGTGCACTTGTCAAAGAAAAGATCAAGGCCTAAATACCATAAATAAGCATTTCATCTTAAAAGCTATAAGGTCTAAGGGTTACATATTTTATTATCCGTCTCACAATACTAGAATTGTGGAATTAAGAATGGACTTGATCAGTGGGAGTGATCAATCTAGGAACCTAATTTCTGAGAAAGATCATTTATATTTTCTCAAACTTTCACCTCAAGTATTAGATTAATTATGATTCACAACAACCCTTAAGGTTAATGGTTATTCAGAATTCATAACAAATAATTAATAATCCACAAGTCATTGATAAAATTATAATAAGTTATGTTATTTTGTAATTACTTACATTTTTTAAAACAACATGCATATTGAACCATTTGCTCTTTTAAGAGTTGTTGCTCCATCCTTAAGATGACTTATTAGAACATTAAGATAAATGTTTTCTACTGATTACATTCTGTACAATAAGAGTTCAGCTACAATATTAATTTGAGACACAAATTAAACTGTAGAATGCAAAGAATTAAACTTATAGTACAATATGCCATGAATGAAGAAATAAATATCTTAAAGAGTAATAAAGTTTATCTTTAGTAAAGTTACCTAATATGGTGGAGAACATTAATTAAGCATAGGTTTTTTCACCAATAATATTCATTAGGCAACATGGAGAAATATAAAGATATAAAAGTAAATTCATTGCTAAGAAGTTCATTTTGAAAAACGAATCAATAACAAAGGAGATTTTGAAGTTCGTTATAGACCTTGGCATTTGTTGCTCGTTTCAATTCATGAATCAATTACAAACAGTGAACTCCTAACCCCTGGTACTCTAAAAACGTAAAACCACTTTGATTTCAAATCCCCCATATTGGAAATCATGCCTTCTACCCCATTGATTTCAGAAGTGGCTGTAAAAACCATTATCGTGACCCACACTTTTTATCATAAAAATAACTGAAATCCTCCATCGAGGGCTCCCTCCGACCATATTCCATATACATCGCTTAAAACCCTAAGGCTATGTGATAGTTATGCGAGGTTTATTGGAAGGGAGAGACGTCATAACGTCTGAGGATAGCTATTATGAAAGGGTGAAAGGGTATTGATATCCCACATCAAAGAATGGGAACTGAGACAACCACGTCCTCTGTGGGGATAATCGCAGAATTGGTGAAAGGAAGATGAGGCCTTTGGGATGTGCGAGGACGCATGGTACTGAGTCGCAACAAATTCAACCTCGTGAATGTATGGAGGTCTAATTTTGTAACTCGTGAGACAAGATCCTCGCATGAAAAGGGTTCGTTTAACTCGGTTATATCAACCGAATCTGTCTCGCTTCCCTTGACATTCTCTTCTTCCCCTAACTCACGATCAGGAACCTCCCAATCTTCCCCCATCTCCTCGACTTCGATGTCAGGGGCATGCCTCGAATGGATGAGATGTTCCCAGGCAGACACCGTGAATTCACTATCGCGAATCTCGATTGTCCCTGGTTCAGTGAGTTCCTGAACCATCCTCTCTATCTTGTCAGAAGATAATGGTCCCAAATTTGCAGCTTTAGCAACAGGAACCTCTTCGTCAGATATTGAGGCTGGTATGAAGTTGTCGCTTTTATTCTGTTCGTCAGTGAAAGCCCCACCTCCTGAGTCGAGCATTTGGCTGTCTGACAGGTCGCTCATCTGAAACATAGAAGATCTTTTCAGTGTGGTGAAAGTGCAAAAATAACTAAATTGACCTCACCTGCATAAAAGGCACACTCAAAGTATAAAGGATTGATTTGGCATCTCAAGAAATGGTCGGGGGTATCTCAGTAACCTATGGCTTATGGTATACCTGGTAATTACTTACTCTAATGCAAGCAACTTACTTTAGTAAGATGCTGAAGCATTTTCTTTCTAATGGCAATCTATAGAAGCTTCACAACTTCTTAAATCCATGAAAAGATAAAGCCATGAAAGAATTTCTTAAATCAACAGTGAGAGGTCTTAGATATGCTTTTGTATGCCTTAGACCAGACACCTGCTGTTGAGTGGGAGTAATGAGTAGGTATCAGATTAATCCAGGATAAGAACATTGGAAGACAATCAAGTAAATCTTGAGATAAAGAAGAGGAACTATATGTTAGTCTATAAGGGTGTGTTTAAAACTCTTAGACTACACCATATCAGATTTCGAAATTTGCCTTTGTGCTAGTAAATCTTTCTGATAAGATGGTGATTACTCTGGTGGTGGAATAGTGATTTTGGAGAAGTGTAAAAACCTATCTGAATTCTCTAGGTCTACCAGAGAGGGACTGAATGTTAAAGTTGCAGGAAAGGTACTTATTCAGTCTAAGGAAAGTTCTATAAATTTTTGGCACCATTCCAAATTGCCTAAACTACTAGTGTTAATTTCTTGATTAACCAAAAGTAGTTGCTAAAGGTATGTATAGAATCCAGTATCCCAAGAGAGTAGACATATAGAGAGGAATTTCACATTATCAATGATTTTGTGATTAAGGAAGAGTAATAGTGGAGCAAAGGTTGTGGTTAATTCAACCTTTCAGATCCTATTACAAGGAGTTTACTACTACTACACTTGATTTCTATATCAAGGTGTAGAGATTATTTGAAACACACTTTTTGTTTTATATTAGTGCAAGTGGGAGTTTGTTGGATTTTATGCCCTAAATAAAACTCATTTCAATATAATCAGATTTACTTATTAATATATATCAGAAATAACATTTAATGTTGCATGGTTCACATGATTTATTTCATGATTATATGTATATAATGTATGAATTCATCTGAAACCCTTTTCACATACTTGATCCTGTTTATTGTGTTGTCAACACATTGGAAAGTAAACATGACTATGTGAATAAAGTTTCCTAGATTTATCAGACATAGGGTTTTACTGATATGATAATCTACAACAGAGTTTACTTGCATTTGGAAAAGTGCTATGTTCTTTCCAGAGCATTGGTTAAAGTAAAGCTCAGGTTGGATGCATGGAGTATGCATCGGAAGGGACCGATATTGAACTTTGACTTAGATTTATTAAACTTACCATAATATCTATTCAAGTCAATATCGCCTAGTTGATCCTAGATCAAATGTTCTTAATCCTATTATGATTAGGCTCAATCTTGAAAGGCTATTCGCGTTCTTTGATTTGTTAGTTAAGCCTACTTTTAGGTCAGGGTGATACGTACATTTTGGGAACACGGTAGTGCAATTGAGTGGGAGCGCTAACATAAACATGGAATCTATAGCTTCTATCTGGCGAATAGTAAGCAAAGGATGATCTCCTTCGAGCTTGACCAAACGAAAATAAATGGTGGAGTACTCATTTCACATAAGCTGAAATATCATTTCTACGGGGTCAAGTGTTTTAAGGAATAAATACATTTTAGGGTGTAACGGTAATCTAATCCCTTTACAGTGTACATCATTCATATAGAGGAACATTGATCACATTAGGATTATAACAATGGATAACTAATGATGTGTCTATATGGTGGAACATATAGAGCATTCTATATACTGAGAGTGCAATTAGCAGTTCTATGCGTGGATTCAACGAAGAATTAATAAGTTAGTGACTTTTAGTGCTAAATTCTTGATCTACTTATTGGAAGTTCGGTTATATAGACCCATGGTCCCCGCACTAGTTGAGATAATATTGCTTGTAAGACTCATGTAATTGGATTTGATTAATCAATTATAATTCTCAAATTAGACTATGTCTATTTGTGAATTTTTCACTAAGTAAGGGCGAAATTGTAAAGAAAGAGTTTTAGGGGCAGATTTGTTAATTATGATACTTTGTATGGTTCAATTAATAAATATGATATATGACAATATTACTTAATAATTATTTATCGTTATTAAATAGTTAGAATTGGCATTTAAATGGTTGAATTAGAAAATTGGCATTTTTGAAAAAATCAGATGCAGAAAAGATAAAACTGCAAAATTGCAAAAAGTGAGGCCCAAATCCACTAGTATAGGGCCGGCCACTTTTATAGGAATTTACCTCTAATATTTTAATTATTGTAATCCCAAATAATTCAAACCTAACCCTAGTGGAATGCTATAAATAGATAGTGAAGGCTTCAGGAAAATTACACTTTTCTTCTGACACTTCTGATTCAGGAAAAAACTGAGCCTCTCTCTCCCTATCTTTGGCCGAACCCACTCTCTCTCTCTTCTTCCTTAAATTTCGAAATTCTTAGTGTGAGAATAGTGCCCACACACAGCTAGTGATACCTCAACCATAGTGAGGAAGATCGTGAAGAAAGACTTTCAGCAAGAAGGAGTTTCAGCATCAAAGATTCAGAGAAAGAGATCCAGGTTCAGATATTGATAATGCTCTGCTATAGAAAGGAATCAAGGGCTAGATATCTGAACGGAAGGAGTCATATTATTCCGCTGCACCCAATGTAAGGTTTCCTAAACTTTATACGTGTTTATTTCATCGTTTTAGAAAGTTCATATTTAGGGTGTTAATCAACATACTTGTGGGTAGATCTAAGATCCTGGTAAAATAATTTCCAACACATATTTTGTTGGGTTTTATGCCCTAAATAAAACTCATTTCAATATAATAAGATTTACTTATTAATATAGATCAGAAATAACATTTAATGTTGCATGGTTCACATAATTTATTTCATGATTATATTTACATAATGTATAAATTCATTTGAAACCCTTTTCACATACTTGATCCTGTTTATTGTGCCGTCAACACATTGGAAAGTAAACATGACTATGTGAATAAAGTTTCCTAGATTTATCAGACATAGGGTTTTACTGATATGATAATCTACAACAGAGTTTACTTGCATTTAGAGAAATGCTATGTTCTTTCCAGAGCATTGGTTAAAGTAAAGCTCAGGTTGGATGCATGGAGTATGCATCGGAAGGTACCGATATTGAACTTTGACTTAGATTTATTAAACTTACCATAATATCTATTCAAGTCAATATCGCCTAGTTGATCCTAGATCAAAAGATCTTAATCCTGATATGATTAGGCTCAATCTTGAAAGGCTATTCGTGTTCTTTGATTTGTTAGTTAAGCCTACTTTTAGGTCAGGGTGATACGTACATTTTGGGAACACGGTAGTGCAATTGAGTGGGAGCGCTAGCATAAACATGGAATCTATAGCTTCTATCTGGCGAATAGTAAGCAAAGGATGATCTCCTTCGAGCTTGACCAAACGAACATAAATGGTGGAGTACTCATTTCACATAAGCTGAAATATCATTTATACGGGGTCAAGTGTTTTAAGGAATAAATACATTGTAGGGTGCAACGGTAATTTAATCCCTTTACAGTGTAGATCATTCATATAGAGGATCATTGATCACATTAGGATTATAACAATGGATAACTAATGATGTGTCTATATGGTGGAACATATAGAGCATTCTATATAACTGAGAGTGCAATTCTAAGTTCTATGCGTGGATTCAATGAAGAATTAATAAGTTAGTGAATTTTAGTGCTAAATTCTTGATCTACTTATTGGAAGCTCGGTTATATAGACCCATGGTCCCCGCACTAGTTGAGATAATATTGCTTGTAAGACTCATGTAATTGGTTTTGTTTAATCAATTATAATTCTCAATTTAGACTATGTCTATTTGTGAATTTTTTCACTATGTAAGGGCGAAATTGTAAAGAAAGAGTTTTAGGGGCATATTTGTTAATTATGATACTTTGTATGGTTCAATTAATAAATATGATAAATGACAATATTATTTAATAATTATTTATAGTTATTAAATAGTTAGAATTGGCATTTAAATGGTTGAATTAGAAAATTGGCGTTTTTGAGAAAATCAGATGCAGAAAAGATAAAACTGCAAAATTGCAAAAAGTGAGGCCCAAATCCACTATGTAGGGCTGACCACTTTTGTAGGGTTTTTCTCTCTGATATTTTCATTATTTTAATGCCAAATAATTCAAACCTAACCCTAGTGGAATGCTATAAATAGATGGTGAAGGCTTCAGAAAAATTACACTTAAATTTTCTACTTTCTGAATCAGAAAAACCTGAGCCTTCTCTCTCCCTATCTGGCTGACCACTCCCTCTCTTCTTTTCTTCTTCAATATTTCGAAATTTTTAGTGTATGAGTAGTGCCCACACACAGCAAGTGATACGTCAATCATAGTGGGGAAGATCGTGAAGAAAGACTTTCAGCAAGAAGGAGTTTCAGCATCAAAGATTCAGAGAAAGAGATCCAGGTTCAGATATTGATAATGCTCTGCTACAGAAAGGAATCAAGGGCTAGATATCTGAACGGAAGGAGTCATATTATTCTGCTGCACCCAATGTAAGGTTTCCAAAACTTTATATGTGTTTATTTCATCGTTTTAGAAAGTTCATATTTAGGGTGTTAATAAACATACTTGTGAGTAGATCTAAGATCCTGGTAAAATAATTTCCAACATATTTAGGGTGTTAAACAACATACTTGTGAGTAGATCTAAGATCTTGATAAAATAAATTCCAACAACTGGCCTCAGAGCCATGGTAATTGATTTGCTTGCAAGAAATTTGGACTTTAAAACGATTGTTTGTGATTTGGATGGTTTCATGTTGTGTTGTGTGTTATATGATGATTGATTGATGTTTGCGAATTTTCGTGAAACATAATTGAAATTCTGTTTCTGGAATTATTTTTATTGGATAGTATGGAAAAAATTAAGCAAATTACCTTTTTACAGAACTCAATTTCGATTTAATTTGAATTAGTTATGATTTTTTGAAGTTTCGAAAAATATCGGGATGGTGTGATCTCCTTTCTTGAATCCGGCAAGATCCTAAAGGAGATAAACTCAACTGTGATCACCCTTGTCCCCAAGGTAAAATGTCCTAACACTGTAAAAGACTTTTGACCAATAGCCTGTTGTAATGTTATCTATAAGATTGCAACTAAGATGTTATGCTTCAGGCTAAAAGCTATCCTTCCCTCTCTTATTTTTTCTTCGCAAGGAGGATTTATTAAAGGGAGGTTCATTGGCCACACCATTATGATTTGTCAAGACTTGGTTCGACACTATGGGAGGAAGGCAAACAAACCAAGCTGCTTGATTAAACTAGACCTTCAGAAGGCATATGATATAATTGAATGGGAGTTTATCGAAGAAATGCTAGAAGGATTGCAATTCCCTCCAAAGTTTGTGAAGCTAATCATGCAATGCATATCAACTCCTAGATGTTCATTGATGTTTAATGGTACACTTCATGGATTCTTTGAAACTATGAGGGGTCTAAGGCAAGGGGATCCGATATCGCCTCTACTCTTTGTAATGGGCATGGAATACTTATCTAGGCTCATGGGGAAGATAGGAGAAAAAGAGGATTTCTCTTTTCATGACAGGTGTGGAGAATTGAAGCTTAACCATCTGGCTTTTGCAGATGATGTGTTACTATTTTGCAAAGGAAAGACAAAGAGTGTGATGTACATGCTACAAGCCTTGAAACTTTTCTCCACAACATCTGGCCTATACCCGAATGCTAATAAAACTGCTCTTTATTGTAGTAATATGGAGGGTGAAGACATTGATCAGATTCTTAGAGCCTCGGGTTTCACAAGAGGGGTGTTGCCCTTTACCTACTTGGGAATCCCAATCAATGCAAAGAAAATTTCTGGGGCTGATTGTGAGATCCTTGCTGAGCAAATGACAGCAACAATTCGTAGCTGGAGTACCAGAAATTTGTCATTTGCAGCTAGAACAGTGTTGACAAATTCTATCTTGATAGCCATCAAAGCTTATTGGAGCCAAATCTGCATATTACCAAAGAAATTATACAGGAGGATTGAAGCAATATGCAGATCTTTTTGTGGAAAGGCTTAGCAAACTATGAAGGAGGTGGCTCAATCGAATGGAGCAAGGTTTGGACTCCCAAATCAGTAGGGGGTTTAGGGATAAAAAAGATTGAGGAATGGAATAAAGCTGCCAAGTCCAAGTATGTTTGGGCAATTGCAAATAGACAAGAAAGTCTATGGATGAAATGGGTGCATAGTGTGTACCTTAGGAAAGTTGAATGGTTGAGCCACACTACTTCAATTCATGCAAGTTGGCATTGGAAAAAGCTTGTGGCTTTGAAAAACCAGCCCAAAGACCTCACTAACATCCAACAATTCACCAGCCAGCAGTATTCTATAGCTAATGGTTACAAGTTGTGCACCTCGGATGGCATCAAAACTAATTAGAATAATGAGGTATGGGCTCGACTAAACACTCCTAAACATTGTTATATTCTGTGGTTGGCAATGCACAATAGGTTGAAAACAAAGGATAGGCTCCTCAAATTTGGGTTACAACTTAAGGAGGCTTGCTGTTTCTGTAACAAAGGGAAAGAAACAAGTGATCACTTGTTTTTCCAATGCCAATTTTCTTGAGAAGGCTTGCAGGAAATTAAAGGGGTGGCTCGGCTGGACTACTGTGAGTAACAATCTATCCCAGCTCATTCGATTGATTGGCAGGGCAAAAACCAGCAGGTTTAAAAAACTGCTGCTGGCAACAGCATGTGCTGCTTTGGTCTACAATTTATGGACAACAAGGAACTTGATTATTTGGAGAAAGGAGAAGAGTACAGTAAATAAAATTGTTGAGGGCATAAAGCAATGTATCAAACTAAGAGTTACCATGTTCATGCCTAAGAAAACAAAGAGAGAGGATAGAATATGGTTCCAAAGTTTGTAAAAAGATGTAATTAGCAATCATTTTTGGGCCTCTATTGAGGTGCCTATAAGTTGTACAAATTGGTTTAGTGCAATACAAAATCACTGATTCATGAAAGAAAAAAAAAATAATAAACAAAAAATAGAAGTTAGTGTCTCTATCATTACTAAGTTTTTTCCTAGTAGATGATAACTAAGA